>NC_140028.1:24255682-25733182 GCF_963513975.1 Fringilla coelebs
ATCTGTACACAAGAGAACACTTCTCTTACTATGAGGGTGGTTAAACACAGGGACAGTCTCCACAGACAGGTTGTGGAGTCTTGGTCTGTGGAGGGTTCAAAATGCAGCTGGACACAGTCCTTGGCAAGCTGCTGAAAACTGACTCTGTTTTGAGCAGAGGAAGGTCCCTTCCAGCTGAAATGATTTTTTGATTCTGCCTCATCAGTGCTGAGTAGAGGGGAAGGATCACCTCCCTGGACATGCTGGCAGCATCCCTCCTGATGTATCCCAAGATACTGTTGGCCCTCTGTGCTGCCAGGGCGCATTGCTGGCTCATGGTCAGCTTGTTTATCGTCTGAATTTCCCACAGCCCTCTCTGCAAAGCTGCTTTCTGGCTGGCCAGCCCACATGGTGTTCTGTGCATAAGGATTATTCCTCCCCTGGAGTGGGAGTTTGCATTTCACCTTAGCTGAACTTGAAGAGATTCTTTTCACCCCATTTCTGGAAGTCATTTGAGGTCCCTCTTAATGGCAGCTCAGTCATCTGATACACCAACCCACTCCTCCCCATTTTGTATCCTCTGCAAGTGTCTTCTCATTTCACAGCAGGAGATGGAGATGAAGCTGCAAATTTACATTCTCAAGACAGTTACAGTGATAGAAGGCATGGAAAATAGATATTCTTTTGGGTACCAGCAGTAGAAAATGGTGTTACTTATACTTCATAACCTCCTGCAGATTCCCTTATTTCCATGAGTGACATTGTTTTTGTTTTGTTTGTCTTTGATTTTTTACAGATCTTTACTAAATGTGTCAACAAAAAAATACTTCTATACATCTGAAGGAGAGAGAATTATGCCAGTAAATTTGTATAATTTTATCATTTTATATCCCTAGAACTTCTCATTTGGGATATAGAGTTCTCATATTCTAGAATTCAAATAAACTCTTCTGTGTGCAGCAAATAAGAAACCTTTCAAAGACTCTATTTTTTTTTTGAATAATCTAAGTTCTCAATGGGTTTTAATGAAACAAAAGCTAAAAAACATCTAGGAAGAGGGTTCCAAATTATAACTGGTTTTAAAAGCAAAATTAGTAAAAGGAGGGCATGAAATACTAAGTCTTGATTGTAAAGTCTAAGTGATCATGTGGTGTGGAATTCCTTCAGCCAGAGCTGGAAATTCAGTGTGGGAAGAGAAGCCTTGTTCCTCATTTACCTGTTACTTTAGAGCCTCACAAACTTGAACAAGAAAATTCCCAAAGTCTTAGTCCCCTTCTTCTGTGGCTGAGATTTTCTGGCTCCTGCTTATTAAGTAAAACAGAATATTGTGACTTTGCTGCAATGCTGCATTTTATTCTTTGGTTGTTTTTAAACAGAAATTGAAGTCTAATTCTGCAAGTCTTACACCTGAAAGAAATAGTGTTGTTGTGCAGGCACATGGGAAAAGGTAGGTGAAAAATGTCCTGGCCTGTTGGACATTGTTTGATTATGACTTCTTATCAAGCTAACAATATTGCTGTTGTTTAATATGTGTTGACATTTCTTAAGAAAGACAATGAGAAGAGAGACAGTCTTTTTAAAGAAAAAGCAAAGATAAGCAGGTAATTTCAAAGAATTGTTAATGTGTTTTCACGTGGTCAAAATAATTTATTATAAATTTATTAATTATTAAAGCTAGTGAACAACATCTTCCTTTGCCTTATGGACATATACATTTATCAAATGCTGCAACATGTAGATCCTTGTATATTTGGCATAGAGAGTGTTTTTCATTGAGTTTTTCTTTGAATACTTTGATAATAGAAATTTTAAAATTCAATAGTTTACAAGCATTTGGATGCTTTGCCTATATTTAATGGTTTTTTTATAAATACCATGCTGTTTAACCAGGAGAAATATTATACTGCTTTCTCCAACCTGTTTAATATTTTTTAATGAATCCATATAGATGTTGTCCAGTGTACCTGGGTGGAAGCCTTTCACCATCTGGGATAGGAACAAATATTTCAAAAAGGTAGGAAACCTGAAAAATATGTGCTACTTGTTATCGTTATTTTTATTCAGAGCTGTGTTTCTCTGGTGGTACATAATTCAGTGGGCAGGACAGCCTTACAGTCATCTAAGGAAGTGGCTGCCTGTAACTGCACTTGACATCAGCTGGTCTCTTCCAGTCCTCTGTTGTTGACCACCTGACCTTTTGTTTGTTTGAGTAGGTGAAAAATGCTTGCAAATGAGACCTGAAACCAAAAATCAGTAACAAGTAGTTACGGAAATTGCTGCTGCATTGCTATTTTTCCCTGCCTCTCTTTATCTTTCTGCTGATGCCAAGTAGGTGATTTAAACCAGTGGTTGGGCTGGTTGAAATACCCCAGAACCTGAACTGAAAATGATCAGAGTACTTTGCAGTTGCAGCTAAATTTAGCAGAAGAGGTACTTTGATGATTTATCCATAACATCCTTTAGAGCATTACTGCATTTCCATGTGGCATTTTTTGTAGTAAGTAATTATGCACTCAACACATATTTGGGTGCTGCCCTGGTGCTGTATCAGTGAGGAAGACTAAGGAAAATATATCAAGAGAATATCAGTTTATTTTATGTGAGTTTATTTTCAGTGAGAACAGGAACCTGAGAATATCAGTGAGAATATCAGTGAGAATATCAGTTTATTTTCAGTGAGGATAGGAACCTGTAAAAATAATACATGAACATATAATTAAATCAAATATCATAATTCTGAACATGCCAGAGATGTAAAGGCATTAAGATTAGGTGACATTGCTTTTAGTGTTTGAGTGAATGCTGTACTTTGACCCATTTATGGTGGATGTATATTGTATCAGTCAGCTTCTCTGATTGTTCTTCTTTGTCCAGAGCGTGTGATCAGCTACGTTGTACTGCTTGTGACTTCCGAGTGGCACTTTTCAATGACTACGTCTGGGATCAGTCCTGTGATTATCTTTTTTTCAGGTGTGTCTGGGGTGGGTATTAGTGTTGTGCTACCATGCTTTGGAGCTCAATAAGAACAGGAAAGATGAAAAGCCCTTAGCACTGCTGTGTCACCTAAAAAGCATGCTTGCTACCTGTTTAGGATCAAGTGGGACAGTCTGTGGGGAGGGGGAAGCAACATCTCCCAAAATCTGTTTTCATCTGTTTCTGTCTCTTCTCCCATGACTCTCCCTCTGCTTTTAAAAATAATTCAAGTTTCATGGATGAAAAGGCCAGCTTATTGCTGAAACAAGCAGGTAATCCATGTGACTCTGCCAACCAGTGCAGAGCACCTACAATGTCAGCAACATGAGTACAGACTGTTCAGCATGTGCTTGGCACCTCGCCTTCACTCATACAGACTCTGATGGTTTCAAGGCAGATGTTCTTTTTTCCACTACCAGGTGTGCTGTCATGTTCAGTGAAAATCAAATAGCTTTATTTCTTAACAGATTTCTTTATTGAAGCAAAGTTTGATTAAATTGAGGGGTGGGATTTTTGTTTTCTGCTTGTATTGCAATGTTTTTAATTCTTTAAATAGTTTTTGAAGACTTTAAAGTAAGGAGTCCTTATTTTCTGTTTCTCTAAAGCTAATGCCAAGACTTATTGAAAGATAGTATAGTAGGCATGTTCCTAATAGGCATCAGATTTGGATTCCTCTTATTTTCGTACAGTCTCTGTATGAGCCTGGTAACTGATGGAAGAGGTGGATGTGTTCAGAGTATGTGCTTGGAGAGTGATGTGACAGCCAGAGAAGAACATTAATGGAGATACGAGCTCCTTTTCCATTATTTTTCCTGTGTTACATCTTTGGTTATTCCAGCATTTTTCTTCCAGTCTCAAAATTTGTATTTCTTATTGAATACCATTATTTTTCCCATTATTTAAAGCAGTTTTTAAAATACCATGCTGCACTAGTCTCCTAAGATTAGTTTGGTAGTGGAAAAGTTTTAAACAAAAGTGGGATTCTTTTATTTACCCAAAGTCAAAATTATTTTGCTTCTCAGATCTTGAAATTAATAAATGAAACAAAAGAAAAAAACCACATGAGCAGCATTTGTATCAGATACCTACAACATTGATTAAAATCTGTAATCTGTAGCAAGATACTTTGCTGTTAATTTTGAAAAACCTGAATTTTAGAAAACAAACTTTAAGGTTAAACATTTTCCTTCCATCAATAGGAGTTTGATCTCTTTTTCTAAAAATTCTTCCCTTGTTTTGAATTTATTTAATTGGGCTCGTTAATGTGGTTTTTGAGCAATTCAGTGTCCAGTGGCCAGGAGGAGGTCATGGGAGCAGAGATAGCTAAAATGCTACATTTTCACTTGGTTTTTTTGAAACAACTTGTTCTTGTCATAGCATGCTGATTTTTCATTTGTTATGGTTAATGGCTACACAGAAATTATTTCTGGTTTGATGTACATTCTACCCTTTTATGGCCATTTCATTTCAGTCACTTAGCAATCACCTTGAGTAGCAGTTCCTGATGAAAAATTTAACTCTATCATTTTACCCATTATACATAGCAATTTTTACAGTAAGTTTGATAAGATAATACATTTTTGGGTAATTTTTTAAAACAAGAATTAGCTCTGCTTGGTTTTCTTCACAATTCTTTCTCTGGAGGCTGACTGGAAATCTCTAAACCCAACAGATAACATTGTTTGCAAAAACATCAGTCTGTAGTTTATCTGAGAACACAGAAACTACACACTGAGACTGCTCTCAGAAAATGAGTGTTCCAAACAGAATTCAAATATATCCCTAAATTAATCCATGACAGCAGTATTCAGAATTGTCAAGATGTCTTCTGATTTGAAATGGCCTCATGAATATTTTTCCTTTAAAAAAAAAATCAGAACAACCCAGCACGATCTTAAGATGAATTCACTTCTTTGGCAGGAATAACATGCCTGAGCTGAGTAAGCTAAGAGCAAAGATGATAAAGAAGAAAGGAGCACGTGCATATGCTTGTCAGTGCAGCTGGAGATCCATTGATGAATTAACTGACCTTCAAACAGAGCAGCAGCTTCGGTGGGTTTGTGGTAAACATGGAGAATGAAGTCTTCTTGTGTAGGATACCTATTGTGTGGAAATGGCTCTTAAAATCAATTTGTTTCCTATGCAGTTCTCTGAGAACAGATGCAAAATTGAATACTTAGATCTAGAAATAGATTGTAACACCCAGATTTCAACCTGAAAACTTTTTTTTTTAATTTGACTGTCTTACAAGCAGCGTGGGGAGTTGAATTAGGAGAAATAACCAACTTGGAGGCTTTCTGGAAGCAAAATGAGGTTTAAGTTCATACTCAGTAGTGTTAAAGACAAGAGGGGGAAATAACAGACCTGGGGCATGGGCAAAGCATCTTGAGACTCTTCCTCACAACTAGCAGAAAGTCTTATTTCCCATGTGTGCAGAATCCTGGACTCAAAATGGTGGGTTGGGAAGCAGCCATGACACACAAGCATATAAACTTCTGCACAGAAGTGAATCCTGCTCTTCTGTTTTGCTCATAGTTGTTAATGAGCAAGTAGTTGTTTATCTCTTAAAAAATTACTATGGGATCAGTTCTCATCGTAAAGGTTTCAGCGCACCCCAAAACTTTACTTCCTTTTACCCACCAGTAGGCAAAACTGCAGGTGCTGAACATTTTCTTCCAGTTCCTACTGCTTTCTTCAGAGCACTTTCTGCTAAGGACTTCTACCACAAATTAATTTCTTGAAGTTCTCTTCAGCCCTCACTGCACAAGAGATGAAGAAATTATTGTGCAATTATTAAATGTGCAATTTTTAAATATGCAATTTTAAAGAGATTCTGAAGGGTATGTTACTCTTTTATCAATATTTTCAATGGAAAATGGAAAAAGGCTCAAGCTTTTAAGAGTGAGAAAATATATATCCCCACTGATGTTCAAATTCAGATTTTTTTTCAGTTTCACTTACCTCTCACTTCAGCTTCTCTTGAAAAAAATTTTGTATTTAGAAAGTGCAGCTGTTTCAATGCGCTCCCCTCAGTAACACTGTTACTTGATGAGTTGTCTTGCTCACAGTCAGTCACTATAGTTTATGAGCTTTTCCTTTTCATTATGTATAAATAACACAGAAGATAGATTTGAGTTTTATGCAGGGGGAGAGGGAGGAAGGAATAACCAGTCCTGTCGTTTACTACATTGATAAGTGTCTCAATATGGGAAGTCTGTCTGTGTTTTTGCTGTGCAGTATGTGTATCTGTACAGATAAATTCAGAATTCCTTACTTTGGGCAATTCTAGCTGTACAGAGCCATTTCCCTTTCTCTGAAGTTTTGCTCATGGTTCTAATCTGTATGTTTGCTCTGTTTCTGAGCCTTTTCAAAATGCGTGGTCTTACAGAGGTGATTCCTGTGTCTGTTGCCCTCTGGAAGAGCAGGTCTCACTAGTGATCAGAGGCATCATGCACTCTGCACCCTGCTTGCGTTGTCGTTACATGGGTGCTTGTTTTAGAGCCTGCAGAGGCCCAGCAGTGTGCCTGGGAAGTCTGGCAGTGCTTCCTCAGTGCTCCAGACTGCTCCTTCCAGTGCCCATGCAGCCTTGCTGTAGAGTCAGAGGTGAGTTGGCTTGGAGAGGTCCTACTTGGCATGATGCTGTAGACATATTTAGGGTCATGTATTGTTTTCAGTGAATTTAGTATTTCGAGCTGAAGTTTCAACTGCTAGAGTCCAAAACTGCAGTTTCAGGACCAGAGACCAGTTGACTACTGCTCAGACAGCTCCTAAAAGAGCTCTGCTTGCCTTTCTGTCCTTTGTGGAGATGCAGCCCTGGGCTGTACACAGTGAGTGTTCCTGTGTGCTCTTCAGGTGGGCCCAAGCGACTTTCATGATTGGAGAACATCAGTGCTAAGAATAAGAGAAGAATCCAGAGGTAGGTAACAAGCTCTAGGGAAGAAACCTGCTTTCCATTCTTCTCGAAGAATGCTTTTCAAAAAGTGCTGAGTTGCCTTGGCTTTTCTGTTCCAAGGCTATTTGAAACTCATGACCAAGTAGTTCCACAGGGTGTCTTGGCTAGAATTGTACTGGAACTTGTGCCACAGTGTAGAAACAAGCTGGGCTTGCAACCTGTGAGCTGAAAATGGGGGACATCCTAATTCCCATCTCAGTTCATGAGACCTAGTCTTATGTGACTAGGAAAGGGAGCATGTCTCCTGTATCCTGAGCATTCCCCTGAAATAATCAAGTGTAATTATTCAAGTGTAATTAATTTGTTTCTGGCCTTGGTCAGAGTGGTGGAATATGACAGCTTTTTTCCAAGGGAAGTTGTAAACAGGTACAGAATAGTATTTCTTGTACAGGTTTTCAGAATTTATCATATTTCTAGATTTGAGAATAATTGCTGCATCATTAGGTACAATGATTTTGTTGGAAGTAGGAGCAGTATTAAGATTTGATTTCCTTTCCTTTGCTTTCTTCAGTTGCATGTTACAAACCATTCCAAAGTCCTCAGATTAAAAGAATGTAAAGAAATGTAAAACTAGAGCTTGAATATTCATTTGATGAAGGTATTGTCAGATTGTACAAGGTTCTCAAGATGTAGCCCAGACCCTAAGTGATATTTCTGTGTCAGTTATCTGAGATAGCAGGGATTATGTAGAGAATTCTGTTTAAGAATATGTAAAGAATTCTGTTTAAGAATGCAATTCAGCTGTTGTCAGATGGAAGTACTGGAGAACAGTGTTGCTAAGTATAAACATGACCACTGTTTTCCTCCAATTTTTTTGCTTTGGAATAATGATACCATTTCCATTTGTGAAATGGGAAAGGTGAAAATTTAAGACTTTTGTTTTGTTTTGTTTTAAGACTTTTGCTTACTGATATGCTTGGAAATTTCTAGCCTGTACCATTAGTCTGCAGCAGATCCCTCAAAAAAACAAAAGCAATGAAGAATGACAAAATGAGATTCCATAAAATTTTAATATGCTGCTCTGACTTATCTTTCACTTGTTTTACCTGCAAACTATGGAGGGCAAATATAGCTTAGAAGAGTCATTTTTAAGAATCAACCTGGCATTAAAGTTAACTTACAGAAGCATAATAACGTTACATATTGCAAGCTCTGCACTGTACTATATTATATAAAGATTTTTTTTGTCCAAACACCTATTTAATTTTGTATTAAAGATATTCTGCAAATGCTGCCACTTGCTGAAAGACTGCCACTTCTCTTGTTTCCTGACATGTGAGTCTTTGGGTCATGTAACCAGCACATGTGGTAGTCACACAATACAAGAAGGGCTATGTTGGGAGCTGTGTATGCAAATTTTTCTTCCTGCTGGGCTGTTTTTTCAAAAGACCTGACATTGTCTGTGGTGTGACACCTGATAACTGCAGGCAGGTGGAGTAAGGGAACGTCAGGTGCTGCTCATTTTTGAGGGCTGCATCTGATGCCTAGGGTTTGGCTTGTGTGCTTTGAAAAAATTTTTCAAATGTCAGCACTGAATAAAATGAAAATTTGGAATTAATCTGAATCGTGTGTTGTGTGAACTCTAGTGTACTGTTCCTATCCAAGAGAAGCCTTATAAAAATAAAGGTTTTTGTCAGAAGTGTTATGACATGGACTTAGTTCAAAAGCATTGTCCAGCTCATAAGAAGCAATAAGTACTTTTGTGTGTGTTTTCTCACATCAGTGGGGATGCAGCAAATAGAGGAGAATTAAAGAAACTTTAACATTCTTTACTAGCTAACACGAGGAGAGCACATGAAATTATAGAGAGGTCATAAAGGTGAATGCGTTTGCCACATTTCTTGGATGTTTACCAAGGATAAAAGGTGGAGGCAGGTGCTGTGCAGGGTGGCAGATAGCTAAACAACTTGCAGAGTGGGGTGCTGGTATCCTGGTGCATCAGTCAAGCATTTGCTGCAGTCCATGTGCCCCAGGTCTTGCTGTAGGAAACCCTTCTTAGTACCAGGGAGGAGTTGCTCTGCATATGGAAGTTGGAACTTGTTTCTCCACCATCCAGAGATGCCTTGTGGCTTCCATTAGAGTAACAAACATAAATACTTCCTGTACCTCATTCTGAATTTGGATTCCAGGCATGGGTGCTATTCAGGCAATAATTATTTCCCCAACTTAATTGGCAGTGTGGACACAATGAGGATGCTCAGAAACCAGCCACTGCCTCAGGAGTACTCCTACTTATTTAGGACTTGCAGTGTCACAGTGATGTTCATGTGTGTTTCACTTACTTTGATAACTTCTTTTCTGTTGAGTTAGAAGTACGTGGTCAGGGTTAATATGTGATTATGCAATCCAGTCTGCAGAGGGCAGAGCAGCACCGCTGAGAGTTACAGTTCAGGCTTCTGCTTCACTTGTTCACACTCCTATTTTTTCTGTAATAGTGGTTTACATTCAACAGACCAAGGCTTGCATCTGTCTCCTGCGAGTGTCATTGTAAGTAGAGTAGCCAGATCTGTAGGAATTCGAATTGATTTTTGTATGAATTCATCCAAATGGTCTTCAAGTGGTCCTTGACCAATACTGAAGAAGATTAAATTTTTAACTATTTTAACTGTAAAGAAGCATAAAAAACTCTGTGTGTCTATACATAGGTATATTTGTGTGTGTATATCCTTTAATAACATCAGTAGAAAACCTGAATTGCCTTGCCATTTTTTCATCCTGCCCAAATTAATTTTCCCTGAAAATGGTAAATAATTTTGGCAAGTAGAGGTTGCATATGTTAGTATCTTCTAATATTCAATAAAAAAATTATATAGCACATCACCCAAGGTGACAGCTCTTTAAAAGGAAATAGTAAAATTTCAAAATTTAGAAATGCAAAAAAAAAGTTGTTCCTGTCTATGTAGGAAAGCAATGTACACCAGAAATGCTGCAGAGCATTCTGAGATACAGCATGAGAATCATCCAAAGACCTGCATCCTGCAGTCCATCATCCATGAGCCACGGCCAAGGTTAGTGAAGTCTCACTCTCTGAACTCTCTTCTGGTTCCTTGGGAGTCCAAAAAGTAAGTGTACAAAGCAGATTTAAACTGCACGTAAGTAAATATTATTTCCAATAACCAGTGAAGTTGTGTCTGTTTCTGCAGAAGTGACAAGGTGCTTTTAACTAGAAGCACAAACATACCTAAACTATGAAACTAAAGTTTACCCATTTTTCTGTTAAAATAGGGTGTATGATCTAAATTAAACCTAGTTACACCATAGGTGAGTGACCTCTGTGACACTTCATTCTTTACTTACTTGATTTCTTCCAATAGGAGAAACAATTGAATTAAAAGTTTAATAGAGCAGAAAGGAACAAGCAAGGCTGAGTAGCACACTGTTTGATGAAACATTTTTTCAGATAAGAAATAAGCCATTGGTTTTTGTTTGCTTCTAAACTAAAGACATACATAATACCATGCTGCAGGGAGAAGTTCAAATGTGCATTTGCCAAAAGCAAGGACAAAACTTCACGTGGGAGGTGTCCTTTCTAGGCATCTTTTATGATTGCAATTCCACAGGCTGGCCCAGAAGATGGGGGTGAATCCACCCCCTACCCTCACGCCAATTTCCCCACACCAATCTTTCTGGGTTTCCTGTAGTATTTTGAAACCTGTTTCCTGTTGTTAAGTTTTAGAGATAATAGCTAACATAGATATTATGTTTAGATATAAGAGCTGCTAAGATATTCAGGGTTTGTAAAACCCTCTTAGACAGTGGTTAAAAACTGTTATTCAAATATAAGCAAAAGATACTGAAGTTTTTAAAGAGAGTTTAGTGAAATTGAAACCCTTGCAGCTTCAGAACTTTTTGCTAGAGAACAAGGAGGCAGAGAGGAGGAAAGGCATTTTCACAGCAGTCAAACCAGCACGTATTATTCGAGCTCCTTAGTACCTTAAATTCCTCTGCTTAGAAAATATGATTGCCTGGAAAGGGGAGAAAATGTTCACTCTTGAATGGTGATAGGGTATTTATGATGTATCCGTAGAATTTTTCAATCTCTGTTTAAATGCAAGCCATATTGCCTCACTGTAAGACATTGCAGTAGATGTGACAGTGAGCACACATCTTCCAGCTAGGAGCTTTGGGATAGTCAGCAGTCTGAGTGTGCTCGGAATTCCATGTCCTGACTGCCCTGATGTAAACAGCATTCACAGGAAGGGGGAAGCAGTTACCAGAGACAGGAAGGCTGAATTTAGCATCAAACTCCTTATCTAGGCAGAGCGGGCTGCTCAGGATGCTGATAAGAAAAAGTGTATAAATTGCTCCAGCAGCCTGTGATAGCTGCCTGGCCCTTCCTGGGAAAACCATTCTCATCTGTGTAATCAGAGTACAATCTTACACGTGCAGATGGGTTTAGGAAGGGATTATATCTGGGGGCCACTTGTCCAAAATAATGCTTTGTATACTACAGTCTCATTCAGTCTGGCTTACTTGCACTTGAAGGAAGAGATTAATCTGCATGCTGAAGTAGGAGGATATGTGTCTTTAAAAATAAAAACTTTGTCATAGTAAGAGTTATTATTAGCCTTACTAGCCATAAAGGAATATAAGCCTTTCCTGAATCTGAACATGCACTGCAATATCTGGTTTAATTTTTAGATCACAGATTTTATATCTGCACAGCTCTGGTTCCGCCTTTTCTGAGTTAAAAGCTGTTGCTGCATTGTCTTAAGTGCTTTGGATCAGTGAGCTGTCTTGTTTACAAGTGGCAGATACATGGCTTCAAAACACTATTTGCAGTGTAATTAGTTGCTCATTAGCATACAATGTCATTTTTCCTTTTGATTTATGTGTGTGTATATTTTGGGAAATCCATCTGCTCTGAGTCTACAGCACAGCAAAGCACCATTCCATCATTATGTGCTCCTCAGTGGCTGAAGTCACACAAAATGCTAGGCTCCTCCACACTGATTTTTCTATGAATGATGACTCTCATTTCTCATGTCTTCCCCAAAGTATACTGAGAAGTTTTGGCTAAGATTGAGACCTGGAGGTAGTTTAAAGCAATCTTTTAGTTGCATCGTCACACATGTGTCTGAAACATCTTTCCCCATCCTCCATGCTAGATTTATATTTATTTCCATTCTAGTGAGGAAGGCTAGAAACAAACTATGAAAAAGGAGAGTGGTATAAAAGACTCTACCCATGTCCTGAACAGCAACAAAGCAATCTGTCCTGGGTCATTGCAAAGATGACATTCTGGATTTGAATGGCTAAAATAATTCAAGAGGATATTGGGGTCTATCTGTCCTGCTTACTGAATGTGGGTACCACACATCTCCTGAGCACAGGAGGACATGATGATACAGCTGTCAGCAGTCTTAGCACCAGAGTATCCAGCCAGGTGCTCCACACCAGGGTTGCAAGGGTAAGCTAAAAACTTTAATCATTCTAGTTTTGCAAAAGAGTTTTATCTCTGTGGTATGTTGCAAATCCTTCCTCAAACCTGGAGAACATTACTTCTTTATATGTTTGTAAACTGGATAATTTCCAGATGTCAAATCAGTTAGCAGACTTTGCAATCACAGTTCTCTACTCCCAGTTCTCAACCAGTGCTGGGCATGTGGTTACCTTGGGTATTTTCAGGATCCATCATAAGACAAATGACACCTTTAAGTAGGGGAAAAACAAACACCCTAATGGGCACCTCGTGACAGAGAGCACCTCATCAGGTTTGTCCCAACACATTCTCATGTCATTGTTCAATAGAGTAACAGGCCATAAAAGAATGAAGCAGCTACTTTCCTTTTCTGTCAGATGTTGCAGGTTACTCATGTTTCCTGTCCTGCTATTTAAAGGACTAAGGGCTGAAAACGAGAGTACATTAACTTGTCTAGAATTAAATATTTTTCTTCTTCTACAGCTGTGTTCAAATGAAGGATAGTAACATAGGGCTGGAAGGCATCACCATCTGCCTTGAGACAGGACTACCCCTACAGGAAGCTCAGGCTAAACCCAGGTGCAGGTTGACACCAGAAATGCCCATCCCGTCTGCAGGGGAGCTGGCTACAGGGTACATCAAAGAAAGTGACACCATGTGTTCCATGCCAGCTGCCCAGTGAGTCCCAGGAGGAAGGGAAGGAACACCCTTCTCTCCTTGCTGACTGAGGGGTTGGGCTGTGTCTTAGCCAAGGAGAGAAATATGTGGGAGAACGCAGGAGAACTGCAATAAGCTAACAACACAGTGGGCTTTAGGCACTTGGTGGTATTTTTGACAGTCTTGCTTTAAATGAGCACATTCACTGTTCAGTTTAAAATAAAACGTTGCTTCCCACACTTTTTTTGGCGCCTGTTGGCTGTTGTTTTCTTTACAGACTTAAAACTACACTTATTCGTCCTCCAAAAAAATCCTTGTCTCTATCTGAATGGCCTGGGAAAAGCTTAGGGCACGCTTGCAAAGCAAACTTTGGGGAAGTAAATTTAGTTTTTCAATAAATCTAGCCAATTCAACTGTTGTGTTTGACAGCCATCCTCCCAAATTTTGAAGGAGACTGAGTAATTCTTTGGGGTGTGCAGTCTAGAGTTGTGGGGCCTTGGGCCTTGGGCCCCAGGAGGTCCCAGGCCACATCAAATAGGTCCAAGAAGGGTAGCTAAGAAAAGCAATTCTGTTGTCAGCAGCCTTAAATTTTCTGTGCTGAAAACTGTACTACTGGGGAAAAAATAAAAACTGTGGGTTTGCAGATTGAAAGAAACGTCTGAGAGTATAGCCACAAGTGGGACAGCCACAGCTGTTGTGTTTTTCAAAATACAGAGCCAAATTCTTCTTGAGATGCAAAGATGTTTTCAGGCAAATCTTTCCACTGTAGTATATTCTGATTCAGCACTTGTGTGTAAACTATAGACCATTAATATATTTCTGTACGAACATCATCACGTAGGTTGCTGCCATGCAGGTGTGGTAGGTGTGAGTGAGCACTGAGGAGCCTGCTCACTGGAAAGGCACACCTGAGGAGCTCCCTTCACTCTGCTAATTATGCTCTAGGAAGTTTTAATATATGACACCAACCCACTCTGCCAACCAAGGGGCTCCATTTTTTCCCATGCAGCTTAAACACCAAGGAAAGGGGTCCTAGCAGGAACTCCTCAGTGGCTGCTGCCAAAAAGAGTAGCAGGATGTTTGAAGAGGAAGGAGATGAAGGATGCTTCCTGTGAGATGAAGGCCCTTCCACACCTCCTCCTCTCCTAAATCCCACACTGCTAGTAGGGATCTGGGGCTCTAGCATGAAAGAAGAAGGCGCCTGTGAAGCCACAAGTGCACTGTGCTTGAGGGTAGGCTTGTCAGCAGCCAGAAAGCAGAGGAAGATGAGATGGAGAAGGCAGGCTGCACGTTCTTAGACATTTGGGGAGTTCAGACAATGAGTACTCACATGCATAGCATACTTTTAAAATCTCTCTGTAAACTGCTAGTCATTTAAAAAAAAAATCACCTCTTAGCAAAGAAAGCAAAAAAATTAAAAGAATAAGCTACAGCCACAGTCTTATGACACAGGTTTTTATACCTTGCAGCTTTGAGAAATTATCTTCCTTTGATTCATAAAATAAATCAACTTGATGCAAACAGCATCAGGAACTTAATAGTTTTAAGAGGAGTTGATGCTAAAATAAGGTATGCTAGCCCTGAAATGCCTCCAGACTGTGGTTGTGTAATGGGGATAAGTACAGTACTTCTTTGGAGCATTAACCTGAATTAAAGGATGAAAGGACTGGGCGGCTGGGCAGGGATCAAGCACACCCCTGGTCACTGCTGAGGCCTTGACAGAAGGGTTAGAGAAGTTGCAATTTCTTTTAAATACAGAAATTCCCACTGAGGAGTGCAGCAGTTTTCTTAAAAGGACCAAACTGGCTCTCAGGGCAGTGGTGGCTGTGGAGGAAGGCATTCAAGAAGGGGTTTGGCATCCACTCTCCCCCGCATCCACACCCAGTGCTTGGAGGGCACAGCTCCAGACTGACCCTGCTCCCCCCACAGGTTGCAGTGGCTCTCCACAGAGCTTTGCATCGCTTTCCAGGGAAGGCAGATGGATAAAGTATTAGGGACTGATGTAAAAGCAGTTAATTGTGTCTATGATGCAGCTGCGTCAGGAGTTACGTACCTACCTAAATCCTTTGGCATCACGGCAGGGGAATGCTCCCCACGCAATGCTGCTTGTTGACAGCGATCCTTTCAACTCACTCTTCAAAATACAGCACACAGCAGTTACTGCTGTGCCATGGAAAAAACTGTGGTGTGTTCCCAAGTCACGTAGAGCCTGATCTTCAGCTGGGGTCAGGCCATGTGAACCAGGGCGATGCCTGCTGCAGCTGGTTCATCCCGCCGGAGGCATTCCTTCCTGTGAGAGCACAGGCAAGGCCACACACCAGCGGGAGGCTCCACTTCAAATACACCCTTCAACTGGATTATTCCAGATTTTCCTTGGGGATCTTGAGTCTGGATTTAGGTAATGGCACATACACAAATGCCATTTGTTTGAACTAAATCCACTGGTTTTGTTTCAGTTGAGAGATACCTCAAGGGAACATACCTCTCTGTGTGCTTCACAACCTGAGAATGGAGTTTAAGATGCTGCTGCCTCATAGGGCCTGTAATGCACTCTGCCCTTGCAGAGCTGCCTTGTATATGGCACACAGGACAACCTTAGCCTTCAAATGGCACACCAGAAAAAGTCTTCCTTTGCTACTCATTAAAGGCAATGGGAAGATGTTTGGCTGGTGTGTTCCCCTAAACTGATCATGTGTCTGAGCACTAAAACATGCTATAACTAGGCAAGGCAAGCTGGCTCTAGGACAGCTTCCCACTAAGACTGGTTTGACATGTGCTGGGGAACAAGCTGACAGTGCCTTTGCTTGTTTAAGACTGTGGTGGTTCCATCAACCAGCTGAGATGATCATCCCTTTCAGCACTGTCTAGAATTAGAAAGCCAGAAATAAGATCAGTCAGCCAGACTTTGATACTCTCCTAAGAAAACTAGTTTAAGAGTCATACCTTGGGAGCTTATCTAAATGTAGGATTGCATTAATTCAACAGGAACAATTAACTTAATTGAAGCTTTTGCAAAACATTGTGCACTTGCATTTTAAACAAGTGTCTTTCATACCTGCCTTCACCATTGCTTGTTCCAGTGGTTTTTGGTGTGTGCTTCCTCCGCATTCATACACGTCACAAAAAACAGCTGAGTGAAGCATTTTGGCAGCAGGTTTGAATTCCTCTTGGATAAGCACTGAAAAGTGCAAATGACAAATTTTAAAAGATAAAAATACGACCGGCTTCTTTAGTGAGCTAAATAAGCACATAGCTAAAGTGGGGATGAAACACACCTCTCCCTCAGACAACAATGCCTTGGGAGTGACCTGACTGACTGCCCTGCAGCATGGAGCAGAGGTGCTGTGGCAGGGCACTCAGGGGTGTAGCTGCAAACTGGGATCCCATCCCACCACTTATTGTTTCCATGTCACAGGCTTCAAAAATAAATTTAAAAAATCACAGCCTCTCACCACCTCACCTCTGCCAAACCCAGGTGCTCAGGTCTGCTGTGATTTTCAGAGCATCGCTGTCCAGCTGCAAACCTGGGTGACCAACCCCCAGCACACACAAGGCACCCATGGCAGTGCCCTTCCCACTGTCCCCTGTCAACACATGTGGTCCTACACACAGGGATGTCCCCACATGGCTGAGGTTTGGTTTTACAAAGAACCCTCACCCTTGCTGGCAGGTGGGAGCTGAACCAAGCTGGCTCCTCAGGGAAAATTTTGCCTGTGTGATTTCAGCAGTTCCCACAGCTAAAAGACAAAGCATTGAGGCTGAAGGGTTTAAAATCTACATCCACACTGATTATTGTATAGAATTATTATTACTGTATAAAAATGTACTCTTCAGATCCCCTCAGAAGCAAATGTTGGGGTAGTGACACATGGTGAGAAGGAGAAAGACTCACAGAGGTTTCACCCCTTTTCATCTTTAAACCACATTTTTAAATTACAGTAATCACAGTATCTGATCATATTCCAGACTGGCAGAACCATTCCCAACAGAGTTGTCCTCCCTAAAGTGTTTAACCTTGAAATGTAAATAGATTTCCTTTAGGTAATTTTCATAATTACAGATAACTTTTGCCCACTGAAATGTCCATTCATTTCCTGTACACTCACCACTTTTTCAATTTGGTTTCTTTTTTAAGGATCTGTTTTTGCAGAAGTGAGAAAGTAACATCAAGTACAATTTCATTGTCTTTACCTGCATTTAAATTAGTGATCTAACAACATGTTAAACAACCACCACTCCAAACACTTCACTTATAGCCAAATCAGTTTATGTGCTCAATTGTAGATAAGGAATATGGGAAATATAGAGAGAAAAACCTATCAAGAAAGAGAACCTTTGGAATGCTTGTGTACATATATGTCCTTTTACCAAAATTTAGCTATCTCATTAAAGATAGAACCTGGAGCAAGGAGCTATTCTTGCAGGTTTTTACATTAATTTAAAGAATCATGCACTTAAAATGGAACAAGATCACCTCTATAATAGCAGATATCAGTGTGCAGATGTTTCCTCTGGACAGTGAGAGTGCCTGAAGCTCACAAACCTTTCTCTTGATGTAAGAGCAGACAGGCATTAAGGCAGATGTGGGACTGCTTATTTAACACAGAAATAATCTGTCAGGAGTTGTGCTGTCACTGCCACTCCCCTTTCAACCACAGGCAATTGGTGGGGGGGAATCAGAGATGCTGAGATGAGGAAAGGTGACACTGAGGAGCACAGGGCACAACTAGCAGTGAGTACTCAACAGGAGGTTGAGTATAACTGGTGAAGAAGCTGGAGAAGGCAGCACACAGCAGAAAAGAAGAGGTGAAGTGTATTTGGGAAGTGCAGGACCCATCATGTTTTTAGGGGAAACACAGGGAGTGATGGGGACAGATGTTTGTGCCAAGGAACCCACAAGGGACAGTGACAGACACAGCATGGCAATGGGTGACATTTATGCCCTTGGAAGAAACCACTCTGCCAACAACACTGGCCAGTGAAGGAACTGCTTCATGTCCACAGCAGCAGCTTGGGAGAGGCATTGAAGTGCTTTGGGTGAGCAAGGGCTGACTGTCCCACAGCACCTCCTCAGCACCCTGAGGTCTCTGAGCCCTCCTCCCATCCCAGGCAGGGCTCTCCATTTGTAGAGGCAGGCTTTGAGCCTCTTATATCCCCTTCCTGTCACTGTTCAACTACCACACTACATGGCATCAGCAGTAAGACCTGGAAGATTTTCCAGCCTTCACTCGGGAGGCAAGAGACAAAGGCTCATGCTGTTTCCTCCTACATTAGCTGTGTATTTCTATTTCAGTGGCTGTCAGAAACTGGGAAGGGGTAAGGGCAACTAATAGCATGGCTGCTGTTCTCCAGCTCCCTGAAAGAACTTAAGTACAGGAAAGCTAGTTAGGTAAAATAAGGAACCTATTTCCACTGTCCTCCTTGGCACTCCCTTTCCTCATTCCAGCAGCTGGAAACACACTGCAAGCAAAGAACATTACCCCAGCATATGCAGGGTTATGCTGTACTAGAACACAAATCCAGAGGTGCCTCCCTTCTATATCCCAGACATCAAGAAGCTTCAGCTACCTCCATTTGCTTGTGGAGCTGCAGAAGGGCAAAGCACAAGCTGTTTCTGTCCCACCAAACAGGGTAAAAGAAGATATTTTTAAACACTGAAATTTTTAATTTGTGGAAGTTTCCTTTCCTTGTGAAGACAGTAAGGAGGATACATTTTTGCTGCCTATGATGAGTGCCAGTTAAGTGCCACCCTTGTTTTTTTCTCCCCTCTGTGACCCCAGAAGTGATGATGTTCCCCTCAGCACCCATATGTGGCTCTCCTGCTCTTGGTCCTTGGCTCAAAGGCTGTTTCCAAGCAGTGAATCTTCCATGAACGCTGTAGCCACATGGCCTGCACAGAGGGGCCCTTACTAAATTTTACAGTAAGCACACAGGCACTCAAAGCTGAAAGCCTCTTTAGGGAGAGCAGGATGCATGGCCCATGGAATGTTCTGTCCACCACTGCTTGCTTGGATGTGGACACTGCAGCAACTTTGGAAACAGCAGCTTTATGCTAGATGAATTATGGGCAGGTTTCAGCTATTTCTGATTCCTACTAGGAATACTCAGCTTGCAGAAGAAAAGCTCAGGTACTGCAGAAATGAGAAAAGCCAAAAACCCTGAGAAGCTATGGATCATAAATTCACAGAATATGATGAGTTGGAAGGGACCCACAAGGATCATGAGTCCAACTCCTGGCTATGCACAGGACAACCCAAGAGTCACACCCTGTGCCTGAGAGCATTGTCCAAACACCTCTTGAACTCTGTCAGGCTGGTGCTGTGACCACTTCCCTGGGGAGCCTGTTCCAGTGATCAAATGCCCTGTGGGTAAAAACTTTTTTTTGCCTTTTTTTTAAAGATTTATTCAAAACCAAAGCTCTGTTCTGAGACATCAGCCTGCTGGAAAAACACCCTGAAGTCCCACAGAGTGTTCAAATCAAGCAGGTGTAAAATTACACTGTGGGGCCTGAAGTGCCCTTCTCTGGTAGGTGCTGCCTGCCAGACCAAAATCCACCCTGGATGAGGTGTCATGGAACTGGGGAAAACCACCTGCTGGGCTGGATCAGACCCCACTTGTGGCTGGGGCTGATCATCAATGCCTCTTTCAGAGTAGCGAGCTTAGCAGGAGACACCTGAGCAAACATCCCCACATTCCCAGCCTATTTTCATATCCCAGAGTTCCAGATGTCATTCCTGTGCCTGTGTGGATGCCCCCAGCTTGGCAGCTTCCCCCTGTGCAGCCCACAGAAGGAGGACCCACATCTTTACCCAAATCTATGTGCTTCAGAGTTTTGAAGCAGGTCAGTCCTTGACATTTTGGCTGCTCTGCTCAGAGACACAAGCACTGCTTTTATTCATCAGGGAAATGGCTGTGGCAAAAGAAAAAAATAGTATTTATTTGGTTTTCTTCTCTCAGGAAGACTTTCAAAAAGCACCGTTTCTGTGGCTTCAGCCTCAAACCCATCTGGGGCCATCTCCTATGGCCTCAGCTTCTGCAGTGTTTTGCTTGAGCCACAGGCACATGGCAGGGTGGAGCTGGGTGCAAGAGGAATGCAAGGTGCTGTATTTAGATTCCCATTTGCTGGGTAAGTAAAGATCTGGTGAACAAGGGGCATTCCTCTGAGCTTGCAGGACCTCCCCTTCATCCCCACCAGTGGCCACTCACCACTGATCCATTGCCCCAGCACTTTTATAAGGCTCGTGCCTCTGCTGGTGTAGGGCATTGCCAGTGTAAATATTAAAAGAGCCACTTTGGCATGCTTAGAAGTTCTGCAAAACATCTGTAGAGTGGTGCTGCCACAGGTGAGCTGCACTTTGAGAGCTACAGAACTGATTTTTGTTGTGTTAATGTGACTTGGAGGGGCTAACACTCGGGAGAAAGTCTGCATGGTTGGAAACAGAGCTAAAATTAGATAAGCCCTTGACATTGTATGAGCATCCATACAGACCAAGATGGGGGACCTTATTTCCCTCATTAAAGGGAATCTCTCGCCCCAAAGTGCTTAGGGAAAGGTGGTGTGGGCTGGCCCTCTGGCACCATGCAACTGCCCAGGCAGCTCCAGCTCTCAGCCCCCATGTCACACGTGCCTGGCCTGACGGTTGTGATACTTAAAATTACCACTTCCTTCATGCTGAGAGCACAGGACATGCCCTGGCATCCAGAGACATCCCCTGCATGAAGCCATGGAGCCTTGCCAATTAGAGCTAATCACTGTTTACTCCGTGCACTCCTTCCTGCCTGCCCACTTTCAGCAAGTTAAAATAAATGAATAATATCTAAATGAAGAGTGCTTTTGTGATTCCTAGTAATTTCCCTTGAAGTAGTTATGATGAGCACCTTAACTGGTAGTAATTCATCATGCTGCTTGTAATCTGGCCAGGATTCAGTTGGGAGAACCTGTTTTCACAGCAGCTAATAAAAGGTGGTTTATTGCTGCCCTACCAGGTATCCTGGAGCTCCAGTCACCTTCCCAGCACAGCAGCCATGAGCATCTGCTTCCCTTGGCACAGGCTTCTGGTTAGAGACATGACAATTTACAAATAGGCCAGGCTGGTTATGACTCAGCCCTAATCACCACAAACAGTCCTTTTGTTTCATCAAAGGAAAACCAGATGGATCTACTGAACACAGCGCAGCTCGGGTGCATTATGCAGCACCTGAAGCCCAGGGCGGTGTTCATAGGCCTTGCCCTTAAACACAGTGCAGGCTCAGGAGATCAGATTACACTGTGACCTTGCTTATGCATCATGCTTACACCTGATCCAGCTCACACAGGCACCCCCTGCTTCTGGGTCCCTGCAGCAGGGACTGGCACAGCAGCACCGAGGACTCCAACCCAGACCCAGGATTTCAAAATGGGAAGCTAAGGAAAAGGGCTGCAAGAGATTGGCAGGATCCACAGGTCAGAGAGCACTCACAGTTGAGCTCTGTGCTTACTCGTCCTCAGCAAGGCAGGAATGAAGTTAAAGCCTGGCTTATGAAGGCTGTGTGGGCTCTGCTGACTCAAGCCAGGCTATTCGAGGAGGGGGTTTGTCTTCTTAGCCAGAGAAATGGCAAGACTGGGAGAGGAAGCCAGGGCTGAGATTTCCATCCCACTTTTGCCAGCACACCCAAATCTTTTAAGGCAACACACTCATCTGAGTGACTGAGTGGAAATTGCTTACAGGAGCAGGGAGGGAATTTGTCAGAGCCCCTCTTAACTTGAAAGTGTTTATCCCGGTGAGGGCAAGGACAGAGGGCTTGCCTGTAGGGGATGCAAAAGAGCTTGCCAAGTACCTCCTTATGGCTAAAGATGCTAAGCTTCTGCTAAACCCATCAGTTAATAATAGCTAATAGCTAAGAAGAAAAGAAAAGAAAGAGATTTGGGGTTTGGGGTCCCAGTGAAGGCCATGTGAAGACCTGACCCATGGTGGCCCCCAAGCCAGGAATATTGTGGAGCTGCTAGTAGCATCACATGCCCATGTCACTGCATGGCAGCACTGTCCCTCCCCTGCTAGGTGCTGGAGCATCCCTGTCCCACCCCTCCTCTCTCAGCACTTCATCATCAAGTTACCAGGCTGGGGGCAAACAAGCTCAGCCAGGAGCAGGAGGCGTTGCAGGGTCCTTGGGTTAGGTCTGGCTCTCCTTCCCACTGGGACAGTCTCATCACAGTCAAGTGCTTCTGGCTGTCCTAAGAGAGAAGCAAGTTCTGCTCCATCTGCTTTTGCTCATTGCTGAGGATGTACTTGTGTAGCAATGGTACAACTTGTGGGGGTCTAGCCACAGATGAAAAATTTAAAAAGCCTCACAGATGCATGGCCACAGCAGAGACTCTGACCCTCCCCCATGTTCACTTTCATGAGGTGTCACCACTACCCAGAGGCAGCATCTGGGGACTGTCCCCAAGGAGCTGCTGTTTGCAGCAATTCTCTGCTCTCCAGCATTTTGGAATATGTGTCATGAAAGGTGACAATTTTTGGAGCCAGATCCCTGGTTTTACACACTCAATACTCCTTGTAACTTCAGGCAGATTGCAATCAGGTAGAGGACTGCTAGGGCATGATAACACACATCTAGCTTTGCCTTGTTAAAGGTCAGTTGCTCCATGCTTCAAGCAGTTATTTTACTTCTTACCTCCTTACTCAAAACCTGAACAAACAGCTGTGCAAAACAGGCTGTAGACACTCAGAGGTGCTGAAAGGTTATTGGGTATTTAGCCATGCACCTGCTTGCCCTTCATTAGTGATCTGACACCTAAGAATGAGGCTGTCAGGCCTAGATGTTAAAAATTACATTTTGATTCCCTACACTCTGCCACACCACCAGCAACCGTGTCTTCATGTTTAAAAAAAAAAAAAAAAAAACTCAAAAGCAAACTACAAACACAACTGGTAGTGGGTCCCCCCTTTCCCAGGTGCAGATGTCATCTAAAGCCCAATTTTCTCTGTTGGTAGTGAAAGACTAGGGCTAGCCCTATGCTGAGGGGTGAAATAGATGATTTTGTGGTGTGAAAGGCTACAAAACCCAAAACCTTTAAGCAATTTCTACCACATGATCCTGCTATTCTGTCATAAACTCTGGAGACAACTCACCCCTGCAACCTCTTCTGTGAAACAAGTTTTTGCAGCAGATAACTTGCTTGGCCAGAGGACTCATTGGCACTTTATCCCACAGATGGTGGCATGAAGGCAATCTTGGCCTCTCCAAGGGGTGGGCAGTGCTTTCTCCCCTCTCCTGCACCTTTCATCCCCAGGGGCAGGGCTGTTCCCATCAGTAAATCCATGTCCACTGCAGACCCACCCCAAACTACCCCCCTCTCTGTCATCACCACATCATTCAAAGGGCTTGCTCCGAGCAGCAGCTCCTGGCCCAAGGCTGGCCAGACACTGGCATGTACCCCATCAAAAGAAATGCCCAGAAAAGTCATCCCAGACCAGCCTGACCCCATCTCAAATCCTGGTTCTTCTTTTTTCTAATCCATTTTACTTTATTGTTTTCTGATCTACCTTTCTCTCTTCTATCTTATCTCACTTCCAAGCCTTTCTCTCCCTGCTTTTCCTTTGCAGCCCCTTCCTCAGCTGTCTTGCCCTCCCTTCTTGCAGCATTGCAGGGTAAACCATCACCCCTGGACATGGCTGCCAGTACTCAGCAGTGCAGATGACAGCCTTGTGAGCCCTCCCGTAACTCTTGCCTTGCAAGCTTAGGTGCTCTATTGCAGGCTCACGGCTCTTCCCTGTTTCCATCCAAGCAGACAGCAGTTGACACTTTTCTGGACCTTGGCAGGAGCCCAGGCAGTGCCTACAGCAGCAATTGCACCTGGAATGGAGGGGCTGAGCTTGCCCAGTCTAGCCCCAGCTCCTCACCAACAGAGCTTTGGCAATGAAAGATCCTCCTAAATTAATAAGAAGAGGGGGCTACCTTGCTTAAAGAGTTTGTACTTTTAGACCATTGTACAATTTGCTGTAGGAGGCCAAGAGTGAGGAATTGATGCAGGGAGAACCAAGGGCTAGAGAGTGGAGATACACCCAAGGCAGCAGAATCAGGCTTTGGAAAGCACATCAAAGCCCCTAAGCCATTAAGTTACACCATGGCTTAACCAGGAAATACACCAAAGCTGCCAAACAAAAGATAAAAAGCAGGAGCAGCATACTACTTTGCACAGAGTTGCCAACTCTCAGGAATGTAAAGGTGAGAATTCAATGCACAAAAGGCAAGAATTTACATACAATGCACTTGGCTTCTCCTTCAGATTGGGAGCCTTTAGGGTCGTGTTTCAGTTTTCCTCCCAAACCACTAACTGCATAATGAAACCTAACATTTTGATGTACTTCGTATTACTCAGGGAAGGTAGAGTTTTAATAAAATACCAAATACATCAAGAGCCAGCAGCACCTTTTTCATGGCACTCTGCAGCCAGCTGCCATTCTAATAGCAAAAGGGTTCCTCTTCTGATGGTTAATTTCCAGAGCAAATTAACCTTCCTGACTTCTCTGCTGAAGAGGAATGCTGTGTAGTCTTACCAACTCCAAAGAAATGACAGTAAATCATGAGAGGGGGAGAATCTGGTTGAAAAGAAAATTATTAACCAGCCGTGTCATTCACTCCCCACTGCTTTTTGGGAGGCATTGCTGAAGCAGCACACTGCCCCCACCCTGGGTAAATACAGCACCATGCAGCCCACCTGCAGACAGCCATCTAGCCCTGCTCTGTGTCAGGTAAACAGCACTGTATTGTAGCCAAAAATCACACTGCATGTCTCCCCATGCATAGACATTTCCAGACAAATTCTTGTCTTCTCCAAGAGCTCTGCTCATTCTTGGTTTCTTATCCAGTTTGTGCTGCAAGACTCAGAACTACGATTTTAGCCAGGTCATCTGAGGAAAGAAGTCCTTCTCTCCTGTTTAATATGCTTAAACAGGTTTTGAATCTGCCCACCATATTTTAACATAATGAGGAAAAAAAAAAGACAATTAGAAGCCTTGTAGCCTGCAGAAGATTGAAACAGTAAATAAAAATCTTGCCATCACCTCATGGCAGAATAGGCTGAAAAGGAAGCCAGCTTACAGCAGGCATCAGGGAATCCCACAGCAGAACCCTATCTCTGCTGGCTCACACAGCTGCCCATCTACAGGGCTTCTGTAAAACTCCTACTTTGGGCAATTACAGCATTTCAGAAACCCATGCAATATTTCTCTTGTCCTGTGTGGCAGCAGCTTCCCACAGCACACAGGGGCTCTAGCACCACAGGGCTGCTGTTGGTGCCCACAGGCTGGAGGGCTCCGTGCAGAAAGGGCCCAGGGGACACGGGGGCTCTGCACCATGAGCTGCCCTTTGCTCCATGGAAAGCCTGACAAGCCCATGGCCATGAGCAGGTTTCTCTGCTCATTGTGTGGCATGCTCTCCCTGTGACGTTCTCCATATCTGGGTGCCTCCAGGTTTGAACCATGAGCCTCCTGTCTGATTTGCTTCCACGATAAGACCTTCCATAACTGACTGCACGTACAACAAAATAAATATTCAACTAACTCAGAGCTAGATTGCGGATCAAATATCTTTAAATCTTTCTTCTCTCCCTGTTAAAAGCAAAAACCCACACATGCTGCCTGCAGGGGAAAAGATTGCTCTCTTAGCACTTCCCTCAGCTCATGAGATAAATAAGCAGCTACCAGTTTTGTACTTTACAAAAAACAGGCGAGGCAGCTGCGCCACTGCATACCATGGTAATGTGCTGGGAAAGAGCCAGATGCCTGCTGAGGTCTGGCTCCTCTTCTGCACTCGCTCTTTAGTTCTGCCCTCCAACCCAGTTCATTGGCATGGCAGCATGGGCTGCCTGAGCTGTCTCTGGCCAGGAGAGGAGGTGGATGCCACCTCCTGTCCTTCCCCACCAAGTGGAAGAGCCACATTCATACAGATTCAGACTAAAGAAAATCTCTAGAGAGACCATGGCTGAAAAGCCCAGGCTTAAAACAGAGAGAGGAAAGAAGGAATATGGGATTCATCCTCTTTCCTGGTTGTGGATCCTGCAAAGGTTGTGGATTCTGCAAAAGTGAGAGCCCCAGGGTAGGATGTCACCTGAGGACCAAGCAGAAGCCAATGTCCAACTGTTTCTGCATACCACCATAGGTTTGGGAGCCCCTTCTGCAGGGCAAGGCAGTGACTCTGGATAAAGGGAGGCAAACTCTTCTTCCCCAACTGCTGGCATCCTTTCACCGAAGGAGCGACACAGTCCATCATGTAAAACATCTGCATGCAAAACAGCAGAAAAGGTTTGTGTCCAGCCCTCAGCCTGACATTCAACAAGTCATAACTTCATTGATGTCCCCATCCTGAGGAAACAATACCCAGCATACTCTGCGAAGTGCTTTGGTGTGGGAGCCCAGGAAATTCTTCTAGCTGCCCTGGAGGGCCCAAGACCCCTGCCAGGGGTCTCAGAGACCCTGGCACAGAGTCCAAAATACTTGTGATTTTGATTATGACCCATGGAGCAAGTTGCCAACCTTAGATGAAGATCTGCAAGCCACGAAACATTAAGTAGAATGATAGTGAATTTATCACAGGGTGAAAAAGTAGATTTTGGAGTTTCTAGAATGGAGGATTCAGAGAGCAAGATGGAGGGATTTGGGCGTGTCCAGCCTTTCTTCTTTTTCTTAGCCTCCATCTTCTGCTGTGATGTTGGCACTTTTAGATTGGTTTAGAGTAGAAGCTCACTGTCTAACATAGGTGATAGGTATTGGAAAGTAATTGTAAACATTATATATGTAGTTTTTAGTATAAAGACAGAACACCACCCCGGGGACAGGCAGAGTGCCTCTAACTGTCTTGCTAAGCGGACCTCGGCAGGACAGGAGAAAGAATTTTATAGATAAGATACAATGAACAACCTTGAGACCGAGAAATGAAGAGCCCTGACTCTTTCTTCAAGCACTGGGCTAGGAAAAGGGACTTTTGAACTTTTTCTCGGGGTCACTCTGACCAGCTAGAGACCCTGACACTTTGGGACTGCTGGAAAGTTACTTGACTCTTCTCCAGGTATGCAGAATCTTACTTACAAGAGTGAGAAACCCAGACCTGTGAATGGCACATGTTTGGGGCTGAGCAGTGCTGCTCTGTTTGGAGAAGTCCTTTGTTGCAAGCAGCAAATCCAAAACACAAATGACATCTTAAAGCTTCTTGTCTGTGAAGAGTTGAAACTTGAGACACAAAACCCAAAAAGTAACCATATGCTGCTTAAGCCCAGGCCTGGCTGCTCACCGAGTATTAGTGACCACAGTGACTGGTGGAAAAACACAGCCCAGAGCCAGGTGTCACCGACAGCTTGGCATCCCCGGTAACACCAGCTTACCAAACAGCTGCCCCATGGGACAGATAACAACTGACAGTCACTTACCCTAAGCATTTTGTTAGGGGGGAGCTCATATTCATGAGTTTCATAGAATCATTAAGGTTGTAAAAGACCTCTAAGATTCACAGTGAATTGTACATCTGTGTTCACATTAGCTTGCTGTTGGACCCTCAAGGACAACGGTTCCTTAAAAGGGCCTTGATTGTTACTTGTACTAGGAATTGTGTTGCAAAAACAATTGGCAGCACCCAAAAACTGAGGTTTTCCTCTTTGTCCTCAGTTTATAGGCAAACAGCAGAAACTGGCTGCCTTTCCTTTCTCCTCTGTACCTTTCCTGGTTTCCACCACAGCATGCTAGGGAAAGAGAAAAGAGCAGCAAATTTTCTTTCACAAGTGCTCCACTGTGAACCCCTTGGGAAGAAGCCTCCATCTTTGTCTCAGATTCAAGTGTTCCCTTATCTGTGGTTGTTCCCTAGGCTGGAAGAGTTGCCCTCCCTCACAGTTACAAGGAGGTTCATGCCTTCTCCTCAGTGGAGCGCATCGAAGCAGCTCTGCACAGCCCCTGCGTTGGCACAGGAAAGGACAGAAAGCGGCTGTGGTGCCTTTGCCAGGGAGCTCCCCCTTCACAAGGGCTGACCAGAGCAGCTCTTGCAGCACCAATTACCCCACCTTGTTCTTAAATAAAGCTGCACTGGAAATCGACCAAGCACAGCTCAAGTTATTGACAGTGCAGAGCAAAGACACAGGGAACTGCAGAGAGGGGAAAGGGAGATCAACGGCATCTTTGACAGAAGAATGAATCTGAGCAGAGCAGAGGACTCAAAGATTTTGAGGAAGCTTTCTGAAGGCCCTGAATAGCTTCCTGGAAGGCTGCATCACACACTGCACTGTGAACTAGGCTCCACTGAACAGCAGTCACATCCCTGGGAGTGGCCCATGCCCGACCCGGTGACACGGCCACGGCCGCGCAGGCGGCTGAGCCGGGCAGATGCTGTCTGGAGACAGGCAGGCTCTGACGCAGGAGGGATTTAGCCCAGTTAGAGCTTTGCAGAGCATAAGCTGCACCCTTACATCCACCTGCTAAAACAGCCCTGGCAGCCACTAGCTGCAAGGCAGGCACAGCATGGGAAACCCTCTCCTTCCCACCACAGCCTCTGCAATTCCCAGCACAAGCAGTTAAACAAATTGTTAAAGGAAAATCCAACCCATTTCTTTATTACTTAACCTTGGTTCTGCTCCCCTCCTGTCCTTACATGAAAAACTTACCTGTAGCTCTGTTTTGAATTTTCCATGCATAAAGACATCCCTGGCTGCTTGGTCATTAACAGGTACCCATGCCTGCTCCCCACATCCCAATACCCACAAAATACAGCTCTTAACATCCAGATAGCACCATTGGATTGGTCATGCACTTTGTACAGTGAAGGACTGGGGCAAAGAGGAGTCTGGTGCAACCTCCCTGGAACCACCTCAGTGTTGAGGGTGCTCCCAGTGCACAAGCATGCTATGGGTGAGATGGATTTCCCCCCAGACCCCCAGCACTGTCCTCCCTCCCCTTGAGAGATCTGAGAGTGCTGCTTCTGTGGGAAATGGGAGGTCAGGCTTGATTACCAAACCTCTGATCGAAGAGGAGAAAAACCTGCACACAGCAGAGAAAGCGAGTCAAGAGGAAAACAGAACAGCAGTCTCCAAACCCTGCCCTGAGCTTCTTTCGAGTTGCCCTGAACCAGTTGTTTCTCTGTGACTCATATTCCTCTTCTCCTTTATCGGCCCTTTTTTCTTCCAAACTTATTAGAGAGGCAGGTTTCAGCATTCCTATGAAGTGACACAACAAAGAAGCCCTTATCTCAGCAGGGATGCAGGGCTGTTTCTGTAACAGCCGGGGTGGGGTGTTGCCTCACACAGGAGGAGAAGCACCGCTTCCTACTCCTCGCCTCCTTGTCCCTGCTCCTCACCTCCTTGTCCCTGCTCCTCTCCTCCCTGTCCCTGCTCCTCACCTCCCTGTCCCTGCTCCTCGCCTCCTTGTCCCTGCTCCTCACCTCCCTGGCCCTGCTCCTCGCCTCCCTGCTCCAGGCCGGCAGAGGCCTGCCCCAGCAGACGCTCCTTCCCCAGGCCCCAGGAGTGTTTGAGGCCGAGGCCGGTGCCCATCCCACTTCGCTCGTTGCTTTCACGCTCTGAGCACCGCATCCTCTCCCCGCCTTCTGCATGGCTGGAAGTGCAGCAGCTGCCACACCTCTGCCTGCAGAAGCTGCTTTGGGCATTGAGGACGACCACACTGAGGTGAGGGAAGTCTGGCTCCCACTGCCACAGGCTGCCAGGGAACCAACACCCACAGATGTGCTATTTTAGTCACAGGCAGGCTCACAGGTGCGTCATCTGGGATATAACCAGCCCAAAGACAGCCAAGATTTTTGGCATGGGAAGTCCTGGCTGGAGCAAATCAAACCCTCACACTGTGTTGGGAAGGCCGAATCAAAACAGTGTCAGCTCTTCTGCTAGAAAACAGAGAAGTATTTAAGAAGTTGGGTAGACTTCTCCCACCCAGAAACATGGGTAAGAATGCACGGCAGAGCAAAGGGAGGGCAACAGGGTAAACATCCTTGTGTGAAAAATCTGGGTACAAATAAAGAAAATACCAGTAACTTTTAAAATCTCCTCCTTCCTCTTTCAAAACACATAAAAATACAAGTTGGTTTGGGGTTTTTTTGGTGGGGGGCAGGGGAGGGAAGAAGGAATACAACTACACAGGTGGGACCAGCAAACCTGAAATCAAGTTAGCAGAAGTTTATAGATGTGCCCAGCACTTCTTGATCCAATGCGAAATATGCCCTTGCAGCAAAGGCAGCAAACAGTATCTTCAGCTGCATGAGGAAAAATTGCTAGCAGAGACAGAGGCGATCCCTCCCCTCTGCTTGGCACTAGTGAGGCCATACCTGAATCCACTCAAGCTGTGGGCTGTCTCCTAGAAAAGAGACAGGGACATACCAGAGAGAATCCAATGAAGGGCCACAAGGATCATTAAGGGACTGGAGCATCTCTCCTATGAAGAAAGGCGGAGCGAGCTGGAAAAGTTCAGCCTGGAGCAGAGTAGGCTCAAGGAGAACCTTTCAATGTATATAAATACCTGTAGGGAGGGTACAATGAGGAGGGAGCCAGGCTCTTTCCAGTGGTGCCCAGTGACAGGACCAGAGGCAGTGGGCACACCCTGAAACACAGGAGGTTCTCTCTGAATGTCAGGAAACATTTTTTCACTGCGAGGGCAACTGAGCACTGGACTACATTGCGCAGAGAGATGGTGAATTCCCCACCCTTGGGGATATTAAAAAGCCACCAGCACACATTCCTGGGTAACCAGCTCCAGTGGTCCTGCTTGAGCAGGGGGCTAGTTCAGACGACCTCCAGAGGTCCTACCAACCTCAGCTGTCCCATGACTTCCCACAGCAATCAGCAGACAGACACCGTTTTCCTTCTCCTCCCAGTTTACACAGGTACAAGACCAAGAGAAGAGGTCATAGATTTTTCTTCAGACAAGGAGTCAGGTCAGTCCCGGCCTCACGTCACTGATCTGACAGCACACAGGACAGAGGAGCAGAAGGGACCTTGCATGGCACTGTTGGTCCCTTGCTCCTGCCAGCAGTTGTGTTGTATTTATTCTGTGGACCAACAAGCTTCCTTTTAACCCCACTAAGGTTGCCACTGCGTGCTGGGGCGAACAGCAGCAGCCAGAAACACGGCAGGGCAGAAGAAGCTGGCACCAAGCATTAGTCACCTGTACACCAGCACTGACGCTTGCACAAACAGGACAACTGCCTGACGCTCTTCTGACAACCAAAACAGCCTCTTAACATGGGTACCAACAAAGAACACCAGATCCAAGACAGAAACTGCAGATAAAGCTTCTCAGCCAGGTATTCATTGCTGAGCTCCAGTGCCAGGTATTCATTGCTGAGCCCCACCTACCTGGCAGAGCCAAGCGACAGGCACAAGACATGCTGACACTTGTGCTCTAAGCGGACTGCGCTCTCTGCACTTGCTGTACTACCAACTGCAAACTTCACCAAACACACCTGCATCCTGGGGTAATCCTCCCTGCACCCCCTAACCAGCTCTGAGTTACCCAGCCCCCTCAGGTGAGGACTGCAGGGGCACAGCCAGGCAGCAAGGGTTCACTACATTTTGGAGAGCTACTGTAGAGCACCCAACAGTGCTGGGCACCCTCTTCCAGAGCAGACAAGCAAAGGGCACTTCAGATGAGGCATGTTCCTTCCCCGTGTGTGGTTTTGGGACAGCATGGCAGGAAGTTACTTGTCTCCAAAACTACATCAAAGGATCCTCAAGCATTTGCAGCCACTAAGAATCACACACTGAACCTGCCAGCATTAATCTCTACATGTTGACCAGCACCAGCATAACTTTTTCCTTTCCAAATTGTTCCTCTCCCTCGGAAAAGGGTGACAAGGAGGGTCCTTGTTAACACTGTACTCATGTGCTGCTCAAGACCTGCTATCAGCACCAGTTAACATGAAACCACCAGTATGCAGCACATCAAGACTTTGTTTTAGGAATGAGCAGAACTGCACTGTGCTCATTGATATGCATTAAGTATTCCCTGTAACAAGTCAGATAGATTAGTTTATTCACTGAAAGATGAGATTTTCTTGGATTTACCACATTTAACTTCCATGAAGGGAAGTAACACATGAATGACGAAGTACCTCAACAGAAGGTAAATTTCCTCTGTTTCCAATTGTCTCATGTGAGACAAACTATATGCATCACTAAAAGCCAAAGAGAATAATATTCAAAATAGCCTTTTTCATGCGCTCTTCCTCTCATATGCTCTTGTTTCAGTGTTGTTAAGAACATTACACAACACTATTATTTAAAAGCTCGGTTGATCTTTCCAACCTTAAAGTCCATCTATTCAAAAAGTGAAGCTATTGTAAGAAACTTTCAGGTCAGAAGCACACGAGTAATACTTTCACAGACCTATTACATACTTTTTTTTTTCCTTTTAATAGTAACTTTAGCTTCCAGCCTGCAGACCCTCCAATGCCCATTCCCACTGAAGCTGGTTGCCTTTCCTTCTGCATCTGGCAGTAAGCACCACAGCACTTTATATGCTCTCAGTAGACTGAGAGGCCAGGTCTTTCCTTACAGACTGTGTTGGTTTTCTCAGTGAAGGACTCAGCTCTGTTGTCTTCCCCATTCCCAGCACAGTGTACACATCCCAGAACCTGCCTAACACCACAGGAGCACTCACATCGTCCCTGTCACACCAGAGAGGCAGGCTCAGCCCCCCGTCATTTTTCTTCTAGGGCAATACCCTGATAAAGCAAGTATGCAGCAAGCCAGGTGGGGAAGGAAGGAAATTACCTATATATTTACACAGATGGAAGCAGATATCCCAACTAATTTTGGAGTTGTCATTCTGGAGAGAGCACAAGCCTGGACTGGGGCAAACACATACCAGAAGGACCTGACTGCTATTTCCAACAGACAAAGCACATCCCCTTCCTTTGCTGCTGGACACATTTCTCAGAGACTGCTGATGTTATGCAAATCTGATACAAGCCCAGAGGTTAGAAGTGCTCAACAGCAGCAGCAGGGTCTATAAATAAAATAGCCAGCAAGCCCTAACTCTTATTACAACATAGCCTCTGATTAAATTTGCATAAAGGCAACAGCTTTTGGAAACAAAAATCTAAATAGTAAGTCTAGCAGCCAGATGCTAAAATAAATCAGCAGTAAGACACTCACACCTGCAATAGAGCTGACCACATCTTTTCATCAGCAAAAAATGACTACCTAAGAAAGGTCAACAAATGCTCTTGAAGATCTGACTGTTGAAAGATTTAAGCCCTTGAACTCATTAACATTATGCCTCAGAATATCTGAATAAAATCATCTCTTGCTTTCTGCCTGAACAATTATTTAGTCTGGGGGTATCATCGTGTCTAACAGGATTTGTAAAGGAGGCTCCTTTTAGAGAAGTTCTTACCATTTAATCCAGTTACCTTCTGTGTAACTGAGAATGACCCTGAACAGGGCAGGGGGGGAGGCTGTGAGTGCAATCGGGCCTCTTGGCATCACCTTGGCTTTGCTGCTGCTCCTTTTGCTGTTATGTGTTAGCCTTATATGCTTGCAGAAATTAACCTGAGATGGAGCTTTTAAAAAGACTGGGTACAAGTAACTATGAGTTTCATAAAAGTAAAACTTCATCCCAAGGGACAGATTCATTCACTTAGGACCAGTTAGATGCACTAAGTGACTAAGGAGCCTTCTGCTCCTTAGCATATCATTTCACTGTCAACTCAACTGATTCACTCTGTTAGTTTTTATCCTAAATGTGTCCAAGTATAGTTGAAACATTTTGGTTTTTACTCTGGGCACATGTAGTATTTCACAGACAATTAAAAATTTACATAGCAACTAGTCTCTATTCCAAAGACTGAGGTTCAAATTTCTTCCTGATGAATGAGTTTCAGAGAATGCTCAGGTCGGTGCAGTACAGCAGACCCAGCGCTGTGCTCCTGAGCAGCCCCATCCCAACTCCATCAAGGCAAGGGAACAGAGATTCTTCCCAGTGCCAGGAGAGACCCGATGAGTCACGGGAGCCAGCTCTGGCAAGAGACCGGCTGCAGGCACAAACAAGTAGCTCAGATTTCATCAAATGAAATGCAATAGAGAGCCAAAAGACTTTCCAATATTTACTACAATAATTTGCTGCTGGAGGGGAAAGGGGGGACAACAATACTCTAACTCTTTTCTGACTGGATCTGCTAACAGAACCAGGCATGCTTACCTCAGTTCAGGGCTTACAGGAAAATACAAAATCACAATACAATCCATAATCTGCTTCCACACAAACATTAACCAGCAACTACAACAACCACCGTTTCATTTGCATTAAGAGATTAGCTGAAGCGTGTCCCCTGGGGAGAAAGCCTCACATAAATACAAGGTTTCTGAATGTGATTTTCATAATCTGCCTGTTAGAGACAGGACCTTAAAAGCCCCACTGCACACTCAGCACTCATTAATCCACTCCCCCATTTTGTTAAACTTTGTTTCAACTGAGTAGCAGTGCTTGACCCTCAGATTACAGCTACAGCAAATTCAGCTGCATCAAATCTGAACGGAGAACAACTGAATTTATCTTAATGGCAGTTTGTGTGCAAAAGCTAAAATTAGTAGCGTTCAATTAAAATATTCAAAAGAAAACTTTTCCCTTTCCTTTAATATTTCCAGCAAATAAACTATGAAGTACTGGTAAACAGTGTTCAAAATGCGAACTCAGCTAAAGCAAACACATACTTATTTTTCCAATCTTCAACAAAGCAGAAACCAACTGCAGAGCCTTGCAAGAGACATGCAAGCTGTTGCTTATTTTTCACTGAATTTGGGGGAAAAAAAAAAGGTTAGAAATATGACAAACAAAAAGTACACAAAATACAAACCCATACATACTGCCCATACAGAAGCCCTATTTTATGATCTAGAGAGTGCAGAAGTTTTGGGAAAAGTACCAAGTTCCTCTCCTGTTCGATACCCCAAGAAGTCTTGTCCCCAGGGGTGGTCTGACAGGACCAAGAACAGACACCTGTAGTGCTGGAGCTGGGCCACTCCAAATGCAGGGGCCCCCAGTGACTGGAAAAATCAGTTCCAGCAGCCAACACCAGTCCAACTAAACCCAAACTCTGCAATGTGCTTGGTCATACTTCTTTTAAATCATTCCTTAAGTGCATAAGTGGCTTCTAAATCCATAACCACACTTCTTTCAAAATTAGTCCTAAAACTCCTTCTGCAGGTTTATGCTCCCAGTTTACTGGCATCTCCTGACAGTAAATAAACCTGCTGCTAAACTACATGTCAATATGAAAACAAGCTGCCCTGTTTTCTCTCACCTTTGAAAGCCCACAGTTAAAAAAAATTAAACACAGACTTGAAACTATACCATGTATTTGTAAATAAAATGACTTGACAGAACAAGATTACAGAGTATGAAATGAGCCCTTTCAGAATGTTTTAACTACAAGAGAAGTCAATGTTCAGTCTATTTTGTGAAGTTTTAAACAAATATCACCAAGGAATAGGAATATTTCCATAAAACACATTTTTTAATGCTTTTTTTAAAAAGCTTGGACCATATACAACAATTTCAGATGAAAAATTCCACACACACGCATTGGTTTGGTTACAGCTTCGGGGGTCAGTGCAGCACAGTGCAAGTTTCATTCACAGATAAGATATATGAAGTAGGTACAAGTACATTCTCAAAATACAGGATGTGATCTAACTCTCAGAAACCCTTTTCCCACCACCAAAAGGTGCTGAAAAGCAAAACATATGGAAACCAAGGGGAAAGTACACAAGGAGATGAACTCTTTAATAAGACAAGTTAATATTTGACAGCTTAAGAAAGAGGGAACAATTGGATAAGGAAGAAAACAATTGTTAGTCATTGGAAGGTATGTATGAGGGAGGTTTGGACTTTGATTCCACAGAACAACTGAAGCTAGCAAGTCTCCACTCCCAAAATAGAAATACCAAAAGGTACAAAAAGTAAGCACTATTAACGAAAAGTGCCTTCTCAGAACAGCCCATTTTCCCTGCTGCAGGGTCCCCACTCCCTCATCTTTCAAGGAAAAAGTATAACCAACTCTTTATTTCCACTAGTCTTTCAATATATACAATCTGGCAATTTTACAGAATCTTCCTGGTCCCAAGTCTGTATCAAAGTGTTTTTCCCTTTGTGTATTTATTTCCAAGTAGAACAAATACTCTTCAGTGCTTCTAAAGAAAGCCTTATTTTGAGAAATTGTCTAAGCTAAAAATACTGATGCAATTTTCACCTGAAGCAATGTCTTGCAAAGTATGAATGTAGAGTGCCTCTCTATAGATGCTAAGTGCATCTTTAGCTACCAGAAATCTCATGGAGGGATATGGCTCTGAAGTACTCTGCTAAATTTTATAAAAAAAAATATGACTGACACTTTCAGCATACAGAATGGGAGACTAGTGCAACATGCAGCATTGATTGTTTATTCCATAAATACTTAACCCAATTATTGCCAACCAAGGCAAACAGTGCAGAAATTGTCATTTACAGATACAAAAGTTTAACATTTTTTTGTATAAAGTCAGTTGCTACTATATCCATACAACTATTTCAAAGAGGTTTTTCAGCTTCAAAATTGAGGTTATCATTATAAAAATACAGAAACATATATTTGGGGGTTTAACACGTCTTTGCAAGTGTAAATTCTGCATGTATATGGGAACATGACACTTCTGTACTCAAGAAATTGAAGTGAACACTATGATAGAGACATTTTCTGCACTGACAATTTCATGAGTCCTTAAATACATCTTTCTTGGTCCTGGGTATACATTTAAAATGAACTTGCATCTCACATTTATCCTGAGGTCAGCTGTGTAAAAAGGAAAGCCAGTTTTACAAGGATACTTGCAGGCTTCTTGTTCAAAATATGAGGTTATTTTTAATCAAGCCAATAAAACTCCTGGGGGGAAGAAAAAACCCAGTACTCTCACCAGTGTTTTAAGAAAAAAAATTGTGACATCTTTGGGAACTACTTCCAAAAATATGTAGGCTAGCACACCCAAATGCTGTATCACCCAAGTAAAATTTCAGTATGCATCTGCCAAATTTGAAACTTAGAAACTGTTCTGAAAATAAAGTATATAAATCCCCATGAAGAATCTCCCTAAGTTTCTCATCTCAAGATCCCAACCTACAACACAACTTCTGCAAGGAGAAAGCTGCTGAAGCCTGTGGGAATCTGCAGTCTTCAGGCCTGCCTGGACAGGTGAGGACGTAACATCTGGGTGTCCATCATCCAACATGGGGTGCAGTTATGACCTCGTCAAACTCCACTTTGAACACAGCAGTTATTTTCAATAGCACCAACAATCTCTCAGATACCAGCATTTAGGCAAATACAGACATAAAATAGGTTTGTTTCTTCCTGAATCAGCACAATTGGTACAAGGCACTGCTTGGCATAGGAAGTCATAAGTAACAGCAAAACAAGACTTCCCAAGTTTTGTGACATTTAGGTTTGTGCACTGGATGACTTTGTAATTAATTATATACCATGGCTAGAAAAATAAGACAGTCTACAGGATTAACAAAAACATCACCATCCCGTGCACGCTCACAGTTTTCATCCCTAGTTCTGAAAAAACCCCACATAACATACCACTGTGAAACATTAGAAAGTATGGGTTGTTAAATTAAGAAAGTACATTTCCTTCTCCAATCTTCCACAAAAGTCTAACCTAGACATAACTCAAGTAAACAAAGTTGGAAAATATTCTAATAACATTTGCACCAGTCTATCCCTGCAGAGGAGAAAAAAAAACAGCTATTGTCTAGAGAATTCATAGATTGAGGCACATTGCTGTTGAAGATATTCAGGCATATTTCATGGCTAGAACAGGATTTCTCTGAGGAACCTCACTACAGACTTCTCCAAAAGCAGCTCCATATGGTTTGAAACACAACTTGCAACACATGGAAAAACATTTGGTCCTTAATCGCTACTGTCTTCGTCATCATCATCATCAGATACATCATTTAAAGATGACTTAGGTGACTGGCTGTAGGAGTCTGACCTAGTGGGCTGACAAGCAGTCATCTCCCCTGTAGAAAGAAGATCGTAGCAGAAGTCGCAGATTCTCACGGGCTTGGAAGACTGGCTTGGGAGCAGGAACCTCTTTTCCGAGCACGGCCCGCACACGACAAAGCCGCACTTGCGGCAGTGGTGACGACGGTTGACGGGCGTAAACTTGGCTTTCTGACAGCGCATGCACACCGTGGCTTCCGAGTCCGGCACCCACACGGCTGCGTGTTCATTGCTAGGGGTCTTCCCACTTTTGGAGAGCAAATCAGAAACACACTTGTTTATGTGGTTCATCCACTCCGACTTCTCTGTAGCAGTGGCAGCATAAACCGCAAAAGACTTGGTTGGTGTCTTGATAAGCCACCCATTCCGTAAGTCTCCCTCATCCTGGATGGAATCAATAGTGACGTTTTCCAGCGGGATTATGTGCTGTTTATTGTATTTCTTCTTCTGGATGACAATGTTACCATAAACAAGAATGTCGTTGAACAGGAAGAACTGCCTTGCTTTGGGCTTCTTCCTACACAGTTTTGTCAGGACTCCCTCTCCAATCAGCACACGGCCAGGAATAGTCAGGGGTTGACCAGCTGCTCCAAAGCAGTTTTCCACTATACTTATTCTTCTAGTATTTGCCTCACTATTTGCCAAGCGATCCACCATCTTTCACAAGTATCCTAAAATCAGAAAAAAAAAATTATTAGAAGAGGACTGAATTCAACAGCAAGCAGCCTTCCCCAAGGAAGGTACCAACCCCGCATTTCTTAAAATATCTAACAGGACCTGCTGGCTGAGAGGCATTGACTTGGGCTAGATTTAAATAAGTATTAATACCTAAGAATTTTTAGCAACCGATTAGTCTTTTTTCCAAAAGCAAAAATGTTCTATACAGCTGACAGCTATCTTTATCACACAGACAGCACCTACAGCACTGCATTTGGGAGCCTCCAGCAACAAACTAGTTTCTCTTTAAGGCTACTGCATCGTGGTTTAATGCTCATATTTCTCTGTATATCCTCCTGCACTGACTCCAGATAGCAACAGGAAGTATCATCCATCATTTCAAATTCTAATGCTACAAAAACATCAAGTTAACTGAGCAGCCTGGAGACCCACATTAGTTGTAACACAACAAACAAATTATATAATTGCTGTTCACATAGGAAACCACACTCCCCAAACCAGCTCACCACTGCTCATTTTTTCCAGTTTGAAAACCTCAAATCATGAGCCAAAACCATGAATCTACCTGCTGGAAACATTTTGTACAGGCCACAGCTTGCACCCCCCTCCACTGCATCTGCTTTCATGGCAAACTCTTGAGCCAGGAACAGCATGTGAGTCATGGCTGGTGGCTCACACCTGCTTGCTGCTGCCTTCATTTTGCAGGAGTCCCACAGTCCCTCCCTCCTCACCTACATGAACCACATCTTCATCCATCACATTCAGGCAACCTACACAGAGAAGTCACACAGGTCACAATTGCTCCTGAGAAAGACTAAGTGACCTGCACCAGCTCAAAGTTTAAAAAAAGATTACTCTATTTCAGGAAGTGCTAATGAACTGTATGCTCCAATTACAGATTGAAGCCCCACCTTGTTGTTCCCCAAGTAGCAAATAAGATTTCTTTCTTGTGTGAGATAGCTAAGGCATCCAACAGGGAACTAAAATTAAGAAGTCACTACACTGATTCATACCTTGGCAAGCCACTCTTCAGCCTCTTTTGCCCTGGAGTTTCCCAGGCAGAAGTCTGGCAAAGGCAAATCCTGCCAGCCTGATCCAGATCTGCTCCCTTCAAACCCCTTGTGAGTACAGCCATGAACCTGAGCTGTTGTGCTTGATGGAGCAGTGAGATATCTGGCAGAGGCAAGTACTATGGACAGACTTTTTCTCAGCACGCAGAAGATGTTCCCCCATGCCCTGCTGAGGGCTGATGCTCACAACACCCCTTGCTACAGCCACAGCTTTGAACAGTGAAGAAGAGCAGAGCAGCAAATACTCCAGTGCCTTCTACCTGTGCTTCACAACACAATCCCAGGTTGGGAAGTCCTCTACATCACCTACTTTTTAAATCAGCACTGCCTGCCATCAATATGGCATCAGCCTACAACTGAGAGGAAACTGGGCTGAAACAAGGCTCAGATTTGATGCTGCTCAGGCTCCATCGTTCTGCTACAACCTGCTCCAGGCAATCTTCTTCCTATGAATCAAAGCACAGATACTTCCTGACAAAATAGGGATGAAACATCTCACAGGCCTCATCTAAATATGTTACCTGTGATCACACACATTTTATTGTGAGTTGCTGCTTTGAAAGTGTAGTTTCACACTAAAGTAGTTTGACAAGTAAGCTTGCACAGATAACTACCTTTTTTAAGCTCTGCATACATTATCTTGTATCAAAGTCTGACACTCAAGCCAGAAGACCCTCTAAAAGTTATTTCTCAGCACTGTTTTTGAATTTTCTTTACATGCCTCACAGCATTAGTTACAATACATGAGAATTGTGTTAACTGGTTTTATGGTTTTATGGTAGGAGGACTATAAAGCCACCAAATACAAAACAATTTTCATCTGCAAAAGGTGAAGACAAAATACAAACTGCCAAGTGAAAAGCAGTAAGAAGGGAATGGAAAAGAAACTAAGAGCTTTTTTATGTGTACTTGCTGTTGTCCTAGGCTCCAAAATCAAATTCAGGTGCCTGAATGCTGAAGCCCAGGATCTGGAACGATGGTTAATTGCCATTAACTGCCAAATAACCATTCCCATTTTAACAACATAAGAGAAATCAACAGCCTTTGCAAACATCAAAACTGAATCAACTGCCCTTCAAACTTAAAAAGCACGGCCTCAGTCACAGAGTCAGTCTAAAGTTATTTAGTAATCCCACACTCTCCACGAAGTGGAAAAGGACATCAGTCATCAGAATGCAAAGCAGACAGCCCAGAAAATACATTTTTCTGCAGGTATAAATCCATATGCACCACTTATGAACTTACATTTTTACACAAATTATCAACAAGCGACAAAGCTAAATGCTTTTGGCAGTCTGCAGGGGGGAACACTATTCCCACCCCACCCCCACAAACACAACCATATTGAAGGGTTTCAGTGAAGCCAGCTCGTGGTGTGAAGTCACAGCCACCTGTAGGAAGCAGTCACTGCTCCACAGCTCCAGTTCAGCCACTGCACTCCCCACCAATAAACTGCAAACTCAGTTCAAGGCCACTGCAAAAGCTTTCAAAATACAAGTCACTGGGAGAAGAAAACAAGGACAGAAAAAACTAAAGGTTTTAATTAACTGTTCCCTAGGACAATTTAAGAGGAAACAACTCCAACCAGGATAGTTTAATAACCATCATGGCTTGAAATCAACAGACACGGCTCCAGAACTTCTGCCTAGGACTATTTTGAGCTTGTTGTGAAAATAGTCACTAACTGGCCTTAAACAAGAATCCTGGGAAAGTTAGAGACTATTACGAAAGACAAGATAAATTGCATCTCTTCTAGATTGAAACTTTTTTCTCTGATGGATAAACATTCCCACCTGCCAGCCTCAAGGCCATAAATCCCAGAGACTGCTGCTGCCAATTCCACCTTTCCAAGGCCTTAATTGTATTTTCCCACACTAACAGATGGGACTTTTTAGAATAAGCATTCAGATATTTTTCTCTTGAGTTTTTCAAGAACTAAAAATTAAAAATCCATCTGAAATCCTATGCACACTAATGCTCATACACCTTCACTAGCCTCTTCTAAGAAAAGTAAGTTCAGAAATGGACGGGAAACTATCCAAAATACATCCTGATTACAAATAATCATAAAATTATTTGTAATTACAAAAATAGAAATACAAGACAAAAATAGAAATACAAGAGAAGACATCCCTAACTGACAGCAGCTGAAGTTACAAGAAGTGCACCTCTTTCTCTCATGAGCACACTGACCAAGGAGATTTAAATTAAATATTGTTTGGACACACAAAGGAACTTTTAATCCCAAGATGTCACAGTCCAAAAGCAAAATTAGCAACTACCAGTCTTTAAAAATTACAAATCTTGTCTTAAAGCATATTCAGATCTGTTGTAAGAGACAGCAGATCATCATGCCCTGGATCTGGGTGGCAATACCCTCCTCTCTTCCAGCTACACTTTATTCTGAAACTTCTACTATTGGCCACCATGAGAAGATGATACTGGATTACTGCCCTGAAGATGCAGGATGTCAAGACCTGATCAAAGCGACTCCTGATTAATGGCAAATTGCTGAAAACATACCCAAATCCTTCCTCCAGCAAGTGAGGAATAAACCAGAACTACAGGCTTTGAAATAAAAGGTCAGACAGCTCCACTTAAGGGGAGAGTGTCATATAGTTTAGTAAGACACTTACACAGAGTCTCAGTTCATGGATGCTGTGAAATCATTCACACTTCTATCATATGTGACTAATTTCACACTTCTGATACACAAAGTCCTAAAAGTCTTGAGGCCTTCATGCAAGGGCAACTCCATTTGTGATGGACTGCCAGTCCTCACAGACATCAGATTCATGTGCTGTGTCCAGACAGCAGCACAATACTAGCTGCTAGTCAAAACATTACAAAACCTGCCCCCAAACAAATCAAAAGAACACAAACAGATCACTTTGTAAGAAAACTAGCTACAAAGAGCTACTTCCTAACCTAAGGGTTTAGCAGCTTTTCCAAATAAATAAATCTCAACTCTCAAAATGCCGCAATACCTTCAGTTTGTCCCTCTCACACACGCACACACACTCTTAGTATCTTTATGATGAAAATGCTGGGCAAAGGCTTTCATTTCCATGGCATAATATGCTATATAAAGGTGATAAAATACTCATGGCACAGAAAGCCCCAACTCTTCTACAATATAAAGAACTGGTTTTGACATTTAAGTTATTTCCACTTTTATTCACAAGAAGCTTCTAGAGAAAGAACAAATCTGTTATCAATATCTCAAGATCTTCTTCCTCCTCCATTCAGTCTAATTTTACACTTGTATCCTGTTGGCGAGAACAACCACCTTCAATGTGACCAAACAATAGACATCACTGAAATTTTTGAAGAACTAACAAGTTATCCACTTACCTAAAACACAATCCATGCTGAGGAAGTCACGCACTTACTACAGTTATTAACATTCCAAACTACTCCAGCAGGAAAATAATTCTATTAGGGTTGCTGCGCACTGACAAGTCATTTTCCACATAACTTTTTCTTTCTGCCACTGTGTCCTGGAGACCAAACCAATGATCTCTCAGGACTCAATGCTTCTACAGGTCTCACTTAAAACAGAATGTTTATTTCATATGCTAGCTCTGCTTGTGATAGTGGCAAGACTAAATTGCACAGAATTGCTGCATCTGAGAACAGACATAAGGAGTCAACCAAAAAGAATGCAACCCTGACTGACATAGTTACACCCAATTCACTACCGGTACATTAGCACTGTAGCAGTTAGCATTAGCACCATAAGCGGAACCACAAATAACAAAGGTGCTGGAGGGGAGAAATGAGATGAAAAAGCTGTTATGGCACAGTGAGGCAGACTGCATGTAGTTCAGCACAAAAACGTTTCCTCACCCCAGCTCAGTGCATACTACCATCACCAGCACTCCCTTCAGGCTGTAGGACAGGCACAAAGGGCGTGCAGGAGAGAGACACAACCCAAATTCCCAAGTTTCTTCATCAAGACAGCAGAACTGGCAGTGTTCCATTACTTCTGGCTTGAGCAAGAACAAATCAAGTCCAGTGTACAGTCCCTGCTAACAACTGTTAATTAATAAGCATCTAATTTTTAGCATTATTTTTCTTCAACACTCCTTCAAGGGAGAAAAATATTACTGGCCTTGTTATAATTGTCAGTTCATCTATCATCATCTCTGCTATTAGGGTGTTAACAACTACATTTAACACACTGCATTAATACAAACCAGGCAGTCTGTATTTCTCAGAGCCATGGTATCAGGACACAAGCAGTTTATCCATTCCTATGAATACTCATAGTTAAGGTGACAGCTTTGAAGAAAAAGAAGCATATTTAAGCTGCTGCAAAAAGCACAAGAGCTCAGAACTAATCACAGGGAGGCCCATCCAGTCCTAAAGCGGCAGCGGGATCCTGGATGTTTCAAAGCCAGATTCAGTAACACAAGTCCAATAACAAACCATCTGATGGTGTCACTAACCACACCATCAGAATGGCCAAGTGAGACCTAGATATGGGTGCACTGAAGCAAATTTAGGGAATAGAAAAGAGTCAGAAATGGAGGAGTACAAAAACGAATAATGACAGAAAAGGCAGAAACAGCAGATCTAAATCACAGCACGTTATACGTTGCCACCCAATAAACTTCTAATTATCCAGTTGTCATAGAGAGCCCTTGATCTCACACCTGCACATACAATGTCAGCAACTATGCTACACCACACACACTAAAATTAACCAATTCTCCTTCTTACCTAAAGGTAACATACACGCATCATTAAAGTTTCTAAGTCTCTTAACAGCCGGCAAAAGTTACAGGTTTTATCATGTTTGACTCCACAACTTAAAGGTTCTGAATGAAACACAAATTTCAATCAGAAATTCATTTTACTTCATTATACTTAAATCACACAAATTAAACAGATATGAAAGGTACAGAAGGGCAAAAAATTTTTTTGCAAGACAGAAACAAGTAAATTGTAAACCAAAGACAGACAAGAACTATCTGCAGACGAGATATCTGATGTGCATTAAATGACTGGTTTGTATGGTGACTCATTATTTGGATTCAAAGAGGAAAATATCACTCTTCCTAAAAAGAGTTCATCAGGCAGAATCAGTCATTTAGTTACACTGAAGTATTTTAGCAACAAGTTTCAAGTAATTATTATATATTACATTATCACATCAGACTCATACAATTTTCCTCTTGCACATTACTCAGGCAAGGAAGACAGGCTAATTTGAGTTACAGTTGCATAAATACCAACAATTAAGTTACCCACAGCCCTCATACATCCCTCACTTAAAGCCCTGTCTGAAACAGTTGTATCGCTACTTTTTGTGGACAGACTTCCAGCAATAAAGGCATCTCAGTACTGTCATACAATATGGTGACCTCTATCAATATTATATATTTTGCTCTTAAGAGCAACATTTGACATTTCGCACTACTGCCAAGTAAAACACAAGTGTAAATTTCTGAAGTGCAACCTGTCTAAGGAAAGCTATCCATGTTTAACGTGCTGAAAACAGTTTATTGTGGAAAACTGCTGAACTAAAAACATGCACAGCAAATCTGATACAAGTGAGAAGTGAGAAGACAAATCAGCATGTTTTAAATCTTACTTCAGCCTCACTAGTTACACCCCTACCCTGCATCCTTCAGTACATCCAGAGAAAGATGATACTGACGCTTGTACTGGCTGGCAAAATTACATTTTCTATAGACTTAGATCTCTGTAATCTTAGATCAGCTGTAATCAGAATCCAAGCATTCAAAGGTGGCACAAGCGACCTTCATGGTCCTTGACAGGTAGGGCCAATAACAACAGCTGGATTAAACATAATATAGAAAGAGGCATTTAATTAAACTTTACTTCTATAATTTAGCATGTAAAATAAAATACTGGGGAAAATTAAGTGTTAAGTATCCATCAACCCATTTTTTAATCTATTAGTACTTCATTCAATTTACAGTTATGTAAATGCATCTGTAACAATTAAATGATGGCTTTTTTAGTGTTAAATATATATTTGCATTATTCACCAGTTGCTTTTTATTACATACTAAAAAGACCAATTTGAGCATAAAGTTAAGTGAAATAAAAATTTCACCCACAAAAATATTATGTTGATAGGAGATAAGGGTATGACAAATGTTTTCCAAAGGTCTTATCACTGCTAAAAGCCGACACGACAGCAACAACTAAATGCCTGTCCTGGGCTGGAGCTAGGTGGATGCTATTTAAAACATAAGACAACAACTGACACTTAAAGAGAAATACAGCCTTCTAAAAAGCAGTTCTCTTAATGATTCTCCTCAAAAAGTATTCCCCAAACTGCTGTATTTAACAAACAGTCTTGCTATCACTATCATAACCAGCTGGTAAGGATACAAAGGATAACCCTGATAACATATCAAAGACAATACGTATCAAGTGCAACAAAAAACTTCATTGCAAATACTGAAAAGAAAGAAGACCAGAGATACTACAGAGACTTTATCAAGGTAGAGATGATAGCAGGAAATGATGTTTCAAAGCCAGATTTCAGATCCCTCCGAACTTCAGCATAGTCTTTATCCAGATAATCACTTTTGACTAACCTGGTTTATGGCTGCAGTGTTCAGAAAGGTACTGATAGTGGGACAGAAACTTTGACTTGATTTACAGATTAAAAAAAAAAGCCCAAACAACCTTTTCTTTATAGCAATGTAAGCCATTAAATCTTCAAACCATTTCTCATACCCTTAATAAATACTGGTATTTAATAAAGGCAAAAAACCTGCAAGATAAAACACTAGAAAAGATGATAGCAACACCAAGGCTGCTTCAGATTACAGATGCAAAGATGCTTGCAACATTTTATTCAGAACACTATAAAGAAACAGTGTAAGCAGCACACTGGCAGGAAAGAGGCTATTACTGTGGACCTCTCCCAAGTGTCATTTTACGATTGTCATGATTTTTAGGATTTTCTATATGAATGCATTTTTTTTCTTCCCCCCGCATTGTGCAAGCCTGTGGAGCAATGGCTCCACTGTGGGGAAACATAGATTAGCTAACTCACCCCCTTACTGGTAAATCCAGTATGACCCAGCAATCTTAACCCTTCATTTGTCTCAACCTGCTGGCCAGTGCTGTGGCATCAACCACAGAAACCATGCTGGAAATATGTTAACAGCAACCACATTACTTCATACTGTGCAGCCTCTGAATACTCTGCCTTGACAAAACTTTAGAAACCTTCAGATTATTTCTGAGTCCAGCATATAGTCATGTCCAACTACATCATGAAAGCAAATCCATGCATTTGTCTGGTTGGATGTCATAATAAACCTATAATTACTATAATGAACCATATGACAGTTCATACAAACGATAATTAACTGCTTTGTAATTAACTTCTGCACATGACTGTCACAAAGCAAATCCTACTAATATTACTCTTGAAAGTACAGTGTAGAAATTTTTGTTTTAACTGGCTGACATCTTAAAGGTTAGTAATTCTTTCTACAAGTTACAGTTAATTTTTGTATAATCCAATTTCTATCTTACAAGCAAGAACTCTTTCACTTTAGTTCACCAGTTGTGTAAAAATTGCTCATATAATGTATAACAACAACCAAAAACCTCACTTTATTATCAAACCTGCAGGCAAGTGCATTGCTTTTCAAATTTGCATTATCCAAAGGAGTTAGGAAGTCCTGAGTTAAGATTGCCTAGAAAGGCCAATTCTATCTTCAGGACAGAGATCATTTCTAGGGAGATCTTTCAATATGTATGACCTTATATTCCCTAACCCACTCAGAAGCTCATTTGGATACAGAAAGCTATTTTTAGCAAAAGACTATTTATTTTGCCAAGCAGCATATGTAGCAGCAAAATAAGAGCAGAGCAATGCTGTTTTATATCCAGGCTACCCTGCTGAACAATCACCACATTCCTTGAGCTGCTGTATGCAGGCAAAACCATCTAAGTTCTGCACATCAGCTGCTCACAAAGTTTGGTATTTAACACCATAAACCTCAGCTAGAAATAGAACACCAACTTAACCTGCTTGTAAACAGAAAGTCCAACTCCCACAACCAGAAGAGTTATAATTCCGAGTAATCACCGAGGAGACACAAAGAAAATAAAGGCATGCGGAAGAGGGCTGTCCCACCAGACACGTCTGGCCTGTTCTAAACCTGCCCTGCATGAAGGATCAGAGGAACCACCTTGGCCACAAGGCCACGTGCAGGAATAGCAGCACCCCTGCTCCAAGCAAGAAACATGTGGCACCCATGAAAGAAACAGAAATCCAGAATTACTGAGTTCAAAGCTGCTCCCACTATCTTCTCCTGCTTGGAGAAAACATGAAAGATGGAAATGCAAGCAGTACTAAAGGGCTTGTACCACAAGGAAGTACATGATCAGGAGGCCTCAATGAACTCCTAGACCAGTTGGAAGAGGTTGTATTTCTCTTCTGTCCCCTGCAGCACCAGAAGTCATCCCTGAATGCCTCTCAGGGAGAAGACACCTCACTGCAGAAGTCCAGGAGGAACATTCTTGTAAGAGGTCCAACTTTTTAATGAAGTCAGCTGCTTATTACCACTGTCAGGCTTCTATTTACAATAAACCATGGTAGCTGGTACTGTTTTTGTCTTCTGGCATGATCAAGACAGAGCTGCTGCTGGGAAGAAACACATAATTCTTCATCCCCCACCTGGCAGTCAGTGGTTGGAGCAAACAGAGCAGCTATCTAAACTAACTTCTCTGTGTCCTTACCCATCTCTTGATAAGCTGAGCATTTCCCAAGCACCTGCACAGGCTTACATGGCTTTGAGCAGCACTTCAGGAGCTGAGGTGCTGCCACATTTAGAGGAAGAAATTCTTAACACTGTTCAAGATGTGAAAGAGAAGCATGAACATGTGAAATAACTAGAATTAAAGGAATTATTATAAAAGTAACCAACCAAAAAAAAAAAACCCCAAAAAATTTAAAAAAAACCAAAAAACCAAAAAAACCCCACCAAACCAGAGCACACAGCCAAAAACCCTGAAAGCTTGCATTCTGCAGAGATGAACAGGCAGGCCCGATCCACCATGAATAGTGCTCAACTTTGACAAACCTGTCTCTCAAAGCACAAAAAGCACAATCCAGGCAACTACAGGCACAGCAAATACTTGCAGCTGTCAGCATACTACAACAGGGATAAGTAAAAAGGCTGATATTTTGTATATCTAAAAATTATATATTAATAAACTACATAACACAAGCATGCCCTTTAAAATTAATTAAACAGCTGGCTAAAAAAGTCCAGTATTCAGATCAAGTTTTTGTTGTCATGTGAAAACATTTCAGTATTTTGACTTGCCATCTGCAGGTATTAAGAGCACTATCAGTGGTTTAGCTTAACTTCTGGTGCTAGCAAACTGCATCTTTCGTTTTAACCAAGGCACTGGGGACATACACCAGAGTACAGTTTCAAAATCAATCTCCACAGAGCTGAAGTTTATTCTGAAGTTTTCCACAGTTCTAAGTAGATAAAAGACATCAGAAGAAACACAGCCAACAGATCAGGCACCATAAAAATGTGCCTGAAGAGTCAAGGGCAGAGGACAGCAGCCTGGGATCCTGCTCCACTTCAAGAAGCTCCAGGAGACACAAACCCCATCTGCCAAGTCGGTGCCTAAAAGATCACTTGACCAGGCAGTGATACCAAACACTGGGATGCATTTTTCTGTTTACAATTAAACGTTTCCCTACTCCAACTGTTTAGCTGTTTGGAGAGCCTCTCCCACAAAATGTTGCTCTCCATTTTGGCAGCAGGGACTCACCCCTCCCTTCCAGGCTGCCTGGACAGACGCCGGGCGCCCCTCCCATCCGATACGCTGCTTTTCAAGGAACAGCTTAACTGGTGAGAGCCCACTTCGGCAGCACCGGGCCGCACAGCTGGACACCTGGGCTAGCAAATTACTTGACACATACACACACTTAATATTAAATGGACATTGTTTGAGAGACATTTAACAAAACCAAAAAAAAAAAACAGCCAAAAGGACCTGACCAATTTCTGAGCTAGAGCCTACTTCAGCTTAGTCAACCCAGCATAACAAAGAACTCACGGCATCAACATTTTAAGTTTTAGAAAAGACCTATTTAAATTCTTTTGAGGAGGGGACACAGCATCATTAGTACAGAAAAACACAGACGCAGATGCAGCTGTTCTACAAGAACTATTGCCAAATCCATCTTGCAAGCAATTTTCCAAAACCAGATTGGCTGTGTGGTTTGTTGTTGTTATGGATTATTAAGCACACACACATGGAGGTAACTTGTTAATGGCTACCCAGACCTCTCAGTCAATGTGAAAAAGGGGATTTGGTTTCCAGTGACTGAAACAAATTGTATTTTTCAGCATGCTTCTTGCAGTGACTTTAACTGACAAGTACAGAAAGAACATCCACAGAAAGATCTCTATGCATCTGTAGGACACAAGTATACATTAAAAATAGCACCTCCTGGATCTCAGGGCACACCTGCTTGTTTCAGCACCTGAGAGCTACCAGACCAGCTACATGTTCCAAAGACCTTAATCAAGTTCACAGAATTTATTTTTCCTTTTTTTTCCCCCCCACAAATGCAAACCAGTGACACACTAGCCTCTTCAGTGGCTCATGCATTTTTATTATGCACAGGTACTTAAACAAGACAGTGTTAAAAAAAAAAAAAACCAAAAAACCATTCTGTTTTAAGTGTTCTTCAGTTCACTTTTATTACTATTACGAGAGAAGTTACTGACTTCACTAAGAGTCTAACAAGGACTAGAGGACAGGTAATAATTCACAGCATGACCAAACTACAGAGAGTTACCAAGTAGTCAGAGCCTGATGAGAGCCATTAATTTTCTACAAAGTACTACAACACAATACGACTTTCACTTTTAGCAAACCATGTTTAAAAGAGAGCAAAGTTTTCCCATGGAGTCTCACAATTCACAAGCGCAGCAACATAACATCATTGCTATTTCATTTTTACTATATTAATTTTTTTCAGCTGCATGTGTTCTTTCAATCCTGTTATAGGAGAAGCTCCACAACAAAGAGGTTTCTTTTATCACGTCAGTAATTTTAAGCATTTTCACAAAACTAAACAAGACAAGCCAAGTAACAACACTCAACCTTCTCTTCTCTAAGCAGATGCAATCATCTCACCTTCCTTCTGCTCCTGACCCACCTAAGCTAAGAAATTTCTACTTCAAGAGGTAACCATAATAATATATTATACTGTAGAAATACTTTCAGAAGGCCAGGCAGCTGATTGTTGACCTAATAGGATCAGACAAAACACTGCTGGAGCACATTTTTAATATTCTAGTAGGAAAAACAGAATATACAGACATACTGAACTCTTTCAAATTCTTCACTCCTTAATTAAAAAAAGATCCAAGTAACTTCTACCATTAGTTCACCAGCAAGAATGGACTAAGGACAAGTGTGATTGGTTGCAGGGAATCCTTTTCCTACTATTGAAAGCAAGTTGCCCAAATTCATATCAAAAATGGCTCATACCCCAGTAACCATGTGCAGGGGTGGCATCAGGAGATCCCAGAGGTGACTGCAGCCAAAACACAGGTTAGGGCTTGGAATCAAACTACACGTAATTTTCAGAAAGCTTGACAACACTGAAGTGCTGCAATCATGGACCTATCACTGCTGATCCCTAGCAGTATTTAAAATATCTTTATCCAGCATTATTTAAAAACACATAAGCCAATATGGCAAGGGTTAAATTCTCTTTCTGAGCAAGGGACACAAGACCTTTCTTATATCAAATGCTGCTCCTGATGAAACATGGATGAATGATGAAGGTCTACAAAACCGACATCTGACAGCTATTAATAAAAGCCAAAAGGAAAGCTATAACAATGATACCATAAATAAAATTTGTCAATGTTCAATGTAACTAGCTTTTCAAACATAACCTGTGTGTTAAAAGGGCAGTTTGCTTGCCTCGATGCTGTTAACCTAGATCAGAGAGAGGGGTGGAGGGGAAACTAATCACTGTCACACACATCTTTCAGAACAGAAGTACACTGAAAATCACTCTCAGAAGTTTTACATTACCAAGTATTGACAGCTAAGGCAGGAGAAATTTAAAGCAGAAGGAGAAGGGTAAAAACAAGGAGTTATTTCCTGAAAGAACCCCTTAATCACAGCAGCTTACTGTAGGTGATGGCCTTCCTGGGAAATGCATTCACTGGCCCTCTTTCCTTTCACTGCTTGTCAGATGTGTTTGATTTTAGTTATATGAAAAGCAACTGGAGTACAGACTATACAGAGGACAACTGGAAAACTGCAAAGGTTTGCACTGAAGTTAACCTGCACAAGGAAGATGCTGGCAACCCTAACGGATGCGTGTATGGTACACTGTTAATTTGGTTAGCAAATTATGTGTACGCTTTAGAAATGCAGATGTTAAAGAACATGCTGTAACTTTTCCTTTTTCAGAAGGCATACTAAGCACTTAAAAGCAAAACAGTTACCTCTAGATGATATGCTGGAGGCACAAGAAGCACTTTAAAAAAGCTAAAGCTGCTGATACAAAGATCCTATTGATCACTATTTAGCAGCCCCCCGTGTCTGTTTGAATCAGTAAAATTTCTCAACAGATTGCCTCTCAACACAGTAAATAACTGCTTGCATGCCATCTTATTACATTCACCCACATTCTTACAACCCCCATTACACACTGGGGATTGGAGGGCAGGCTGATGCAGCAACAACATTCCTGTATTGGAAATCCTTAACTTTCAACTGTTTTTTCTTCTTCTGGCACATGTAGAAGGATTTTGGCACAATCTGACAAATGCCAAAATCCGGCTACATTACATACACAATATACTTAACACTGTTTTACTGTAAAATAAAATGATGCAAAGAGGAAAAAAATAGAAAGTCACTCCCATTTAATTTTTAAAATCCTTAAATGATTTACAATCACTAATAAGCTAAAAAAAAATCCCAACCAAATGAACAACAAAAAAAAAAATCAAAATGTGGTTGGTTTTGTCCAAAGAAGCAGTACTCTTACCTACATATGCAACTAAAGTCAATAGTGTGCATTTTTGAATGTGCAGCATTAAAGTGGCAGGCTGAAAAACATGCAGTACTCTTCAATAACACTTCTGCACAATAGTATTTATTTTCATAAAAGGAGAATCTTTGTCCTGCAAGTCTCATTTCTGATGTGTAAAGACTCATTTATTTCAACCGGACTACTCTTGCAGCCCTGAATTTGCAGGACTCTACTTGCTAACATAATCATATCTTAAATTTCACGACAACAGTAAAATAATCTTTAGCAAACATATTCTACCACATCTATCTATAGAGTAGTTTTTCACCCCCCTCAACCATAAAAACAAGTCCTCCAATGAATCACGAAGACAAAAGTTATCCTACAACAGCGAACTTGGCACTTGCAGCATGAGGGAGAAAGTTTTAAATATGTGTTTCTATTTCAGAAATCCATATTTGCCTGTACATATTCTCTTTTGGAATATCATACTTTCATCCAAATACTGAATTAGTTCATGAAAGTAGTAAAATATACATGTATAAGCATGATCTATAACTTAAAAAAAACTCCAAAAATTAAATGGAAAAAGTAAGCCTGAATATTAACACAGCTTGAAATAAGTCATTAATGTACCTTTACAATTTGAAGCCGTACAGAATAAGATTTCATTTCCTAGGTACAAAATAAAGAATTTGTATTTCTTACCTATGATTATCTAAGAATCATATTAGTTGTTAATACTGGGATTTCTGTATTTGACATCACCCATTAATAGGTGCACTTTAAAAACAAAAACAGGCATGCCATTTTATTTCTGAGGACACCACTTCCAACATCAGGTCTGCAAGTACTGAAAAATTCAACTCTGCCTTATCTATGTGCCATGCCTTGACTCAAAGCTTTCATTTAAGTACCTCTAGCCCTCTTTAGTGAAGACAAGCCACTAAAAATGCTATAAGTGTATGAAACCAGTGTTTGTACTCTGCCATAATTGCTCCCATGGGACTTTTGGCAAGCGCTGTCATATCATGCCTCACCTGAAATTGCAGTTCCATCTCTTTACTGCTCTGAAACTATCCTGCATCCACTAACCAAGTGAAACTTAAAACCCACCATAGCTTTTGTATATAGCAAACATTTTGCCAATGATAATTTTTGTAAACTACAGGGCTTTAGGATGCTATGGATAGATCCTTCTGTCACTCTGGGGACATGTCTAATTACTACAGTTAAAGCTCAACCCTTGATTTAAGGGAGACAGGACAAAGCTCTAACTGAAATATTATTTCATCACTGCATCTAATGAAAACTTGCATTTCAGGTAAAAAGATGCTATTCTCTTTCTACAGAATACAACAGAGGAAACTGAGCCAGATTCTCCAGCTAAAAATTGCTACACACCAGCTTTCATTTAGCATTTAAGGGACTTCCTCCTCTGTGTGGGCGTCCATGTAGAGCAAAACTCAGACACACCAAACCAAACGGCACACAGCTGATTTGCATTCAGAAGGAAGAATTTGGGACTCAGGCACACAACACTTCACTTTCACAGTTGCTTCCAACAAAATTGGTGGCACTAAAACTCTCGGGAAAGTATTATTTAAGAAACTGAGCTGATATAAAAGACATTTAATAACACTGGGATTCCTATTACCCACTGGGATTAGTCAACAGTATTTAGATTAGAGGCTAAAAGCAAGAGCACTGCCTTCTGAGCTAAAGAACCGATTCCATTCTGCATGCTGATGACTGCACACAAAGCAATTAATCTGCAGGATCTCGGCAACGATTACACTGCTGTCTTTAAATACTTCCCTTCTTTCAGACAGGCATCCCTAAAATAATTCAATATACAAGTATCAGAATTTAAGATCTGAATATTTAAGTTCTCCTTATTTCAGGAGAGAAAGAGGAATTTGCAGTCTCAGTTCTGAAACAGATTCCTGTATTGTGGGTCGGGTTTTAGAGTCACTTTGCCTACTGTATTAACCTCATCTGACCTTAAGCTGTTAGGCACATTGAAGCTTCAGATATAGTGTTTCTCAAATAAGCATCAACCCTTTCAGGAACTCTTAGCACAGCCTGAGGACAGCCTGAATTAGAACTTAATGATGTTTCTGGAACCATTTGCATCAACTGAGCCAAAACACAATCCTTGATTTCTGGTTAAGGATATAAAAGGTCCTTTTGGTTATCAACAACCATTGCATTGATGCTTCGCGTCAAAACTCGAATTACAGCTATTTCCCTCAGCAGGGACAAAGCCGATGCCAGGACGTGCTGCTCAGCAGACTCACCCATCGCTTTCTTGCCGTGATGAGCAGTTTTGCCATTTATAAACATCGGTGCCTATGAACATAAGTATTTCGAATGAGGCGAGAGGAAAAACATGCAGCTGTCTTTTCTCGAGCTACTTTCAAAAAAAAAACCAGCTCATGAGCCATAAATGTCTCTGGGAGAGAAGTTACATTCCCCTCAAAACAGGCGAATTTCATAGAGGGGGAAAAAAAAGGCACTTTATGCTCGCGGCCGCACGACTCGCGGTTCCGCTGTTTTTTCACAACAGTGCCAACATTTTTCAGGCGACTCGCTCCGAGAACGACACGGAGTGTCACCGGGCGAACGAAGGGTCGGGGGAGCGCGGCCCCACCAGCCCGCCGGGGCAGGAAGCGCCCTCCGCCCGCCCGTCCCGCCGCCTCAAGGCGCCTCGGCAGAGTCACGAGTCGAGGAGTTTCGGGCACTTACGTAACGCCGCGGGGCCGCCGCCGTTGCTGTTTCTCCCCTTTCCCGAAGACGAACTCGTTTCCGAGACCCCCAACTCCCTCAGTGCCCTGGGACAAGCCAGCGCCCGCCACCGTCGCTTCCGTCCCCAGGTCCTGCCCGCCCCGCCGCCTCCTTCCCTCCCCGTCGGCGGGACGCGGCGTTGCCCCGGCCGCGCGGCGGGACAGCAGAGCCCGGCGCCGCCTCCCACCGGGGAGCTCCGTCCCCCCCCTTCCCCCCCGGCAGCCCCCGGTTACCAACATGGCCGCGGGAGAGTGACCGGAGTCCCGGCAGAGAAGGGCTCCGCAAGGAAAGTTTCCCCCTCGCTCCCCGGCCGGCCCCAAGCCGATCCCCGGTCGCCTGGAACACGGCCGGACGGTGCTACTCACCCGGTATACCCCTCTCCGGCCCGGCCGCCGCCTGCCCTATTCGCCACACGGCCGCGGTCATACACCCCGCGCCGGGGGACGGGCTCCGGGACACCGCCCGGCGGGGCGGGGCCGCCGCCATCTTGGGCGGGAATGAATAGCGCCTCAGCCGCGAGCTGCCCTCAGAGCCGCCCGGAGCGGGGAGGGAGGGCCGGCGGTGGCTCGGCCCATCCCGACCCAGCAGTGGCACCTCGTGGACGAGGGATGCTCCAGGCAGGACAGCTACCTCGTGGGTTTTTTTTAAGAGACGTTCTTTGTGAACGATCGCGGGTTTGTGCTCGCGCCCGTGGTTCTAAGTATGCTCGCCCAGAGGTAATTCAGGATGGGTGCGTTTTTAACCACCTCTCTCTAAGCAGCACATGGAAGGGAGTTAATAACGTGTTTCAGTCTGAAGAGTTGCAGGTCAGCCTGGAGAAGCTAGGGCAGAAGGGCTCTCACCAGAAACACTGTCAACACAAGGAGCCCCTTCCACCTTCTGTGTCAGAATTTTTTGTGTGTACGCATCGAGTCATCCAGAGCAGTATTTTCCAAATCCAGCAGGCTGCTCGGCAGCTCACCTGATCCTCTAGGATTTCCAGCTATTGATGGATGCTGTCGGGGGGAAGGGTGGCTGGGAAGGTTCTGAAGAGCTGTGGAGCATAGAGAGGTAAGAGGGTACAGCACCATTAGCTTCCATGGTGTTGCTCTGATGCCAAAGTCTGCGCTGGGAAATGGGTTTTGTTTTTTTTCCCCCCAAGAAAATTTCACTTAGATGTAATGTGGCAGTTTCATTTTTCAAATTTCACATTATTGAGCAATAATGTGGTTGGCTTTTCTGGGGATTAAAAATAGGTAGTGGGGCTTTCCAGTAGTAATCATGAAACTGCTGAACTTTCTGACTTTCAGCTGAATTTTTTATCCCAGCTCCGACAGGGACACAGGCAAGAGCCGCATCACTGAGCTGAGCTCCTGCTGTGAAAGAGGCACGCAGGAATGGGAGCAGGACATGGAGGTCTGAGTACCCTACAGCATGACAATCTGGTCTTCCACTTCTTCCTCAGCTCTATCCAGTGTGTCAGCCTGAGCTGTCATGTAATTACTCTTAATGCACTGTTTTATATAAGGTGTGGGCCAAGCTGTTCAGCATGAGTTTTTTTTGGAAACAGGTGCTTGTGGCTTAAGCCACAAATCTCAGATTGTGTGCAGCAGGGTGTACTTGGCAGGTGCTTCATGTGTAAAGAATTTGGGCACAATATTTAAATTTGCCACAAGTGTCTTCATTTTGCAACTTCCAATTACAGTGAGATCTTCACACCAGAGGATCTTTTATGTATGGGCTGGGATGGTTCTTGTGAACCAAAAAGATTTCTTTGTGTTGTAAATTTCTGTAGATTTAACTTGTCCTCTAAACAAATTTTCTTGGCATCAGAAGCAGCTTCATGGTTAATTAAACTTTCTTTCATGCTTACAAATAATTTTGTAACACCCAGTCAAGTTAAGATGCAGCAGAAAGCTAGACACAGGCAAAGTGAAGTGGTCCTAGTGTTTTTGCCTGTGTGTCTGTTTTAAGTCTCACCATGAAGTGCAAACTGGCATTGTTTTCTGAAAGGTTTGCAAATGTAGCTAACAGCAGTGAGATGCTTTTTCTACCATATGTAGTCATGGAAAATCAGCACAAGGCCTTAACTCAGGTTAAGAGAAGAATAAGTAACCTAAGTCATAAGTAACAAGTTGTCTGAGGAAGGCTAGGAACTAAAAGTGACTTAATGTTATCATGCAAAGCAACTTAAGTGCTATGAAAGCCTTCCATAATTTTTTTCTGTTATCTTCCTATATCTTCAGAATTCTTTTTTTCCTACTGACTGGGATTTTTTTTTACTCTGTTAAGCAAGAGGGGAAAATACACCTGAAAATGGTCTGTTTGCAAATCCTCAAACACTTCTTCCTGAGTATCTATAAAAAAAGTAAACATTTGACCTAATTTTTAAGTAGTTTTCAAAAACTGGGCTAAATGCCAGCAATTCTTTCTTTGTATTCACTATATCGAAATGTCATACAGATCATGTGTGTCAGTTTCAATGGGGTTTTTTGTATTTAACTGTCTTTGCTCTTACATGTCGACTTTGTTAGTACTGCAGAAGCAATCTTTAAAAAAACTGGCTGTACAGAGAAGATGCATAGAAGGCAAAGGATGGGAGATCATGGAGTGTTCTACTGGAAGAAGTAGACACGAATTTATTTTACTATTTCACATGGAGTGATTATTTATTTGTAATTTAAATTTAGCTGAAAAAAACTTCTTCCAAAGTATAGTGTATTCGAAAATGACATTTATTTTTGCTCTCTAATTATAATCTTAATGTCAGTTATGCCAGAGCTGTGCTTTAAAGGTGGAGGAAGTGTCTTCTTCAGAAAATATGAAATAGCAGTGATATGCTGCAACACATGTCTTATAGTGTGCTTCCTGAGTTGCCTTAGGATTTTTGAATTTGCACTGTTTACACACAGCTGTATCAGGGCTTGCATTTTCACTTCAGATCTTCACAGGGATCACATGAAAATTGAAGCAAATCTGTCTGGGCTCGAGCCAATGCAAATAGTTGTTTCAGTAAGGATTTTTACTTCATCATATCAGTGAGACATTCACACTATTTATGAAAGCTTCCAGTAATGGGCTGTCTGCAATTCCCTTGGCTTACAGGTTTCTCTCCAGCAATTTGAAAATTGCTGTGAATGTTTCCTTTGTGTTGACATCGAAAGTCTGATGGAACCTTACTGAGGTTGCAGCTTTCTTTAACATATAAAAATGCTGCAAAATTTTCAGCACTGTTGAATGTTTTTTTTAGCAGTAGTAAAAAGTAGTTTTAAGAAAATTAAAAAGTAATATTTAAAAAATTGATAGAAACCAACATATATGTAGGTTTGGAGATTTACTGTGAGGCAAGATTATCCTTTAAAGTTGTCTTGCCTTTAAGAGCGGGAGTTGGATATTTTTTTCCCTTAGAGTTTCAAGTACAATGAATTACCTACTGGTAGTCGACTGTAGTTTGCTCCATGGAAGACCACTTGTCTCTCCCAGAAAGTCTGGGGTTTTTTTTCAAACACTCAAGCATCAGTTTTACAATTGATAGAACTTGCAACTAGAATCCTGCAGTATTTGTTTTGCTTTGGCTAGAATAAGGATCTGTCCACTTCTTACAGATGAGTACCAGCTGAGTTCTGTGTTACAAAATGACATTATTAGAGATTTAATTATCAACATTATATATTCCTGGTCAGCCAAATTGTCATGGTATATTGAAATGGGATTTTATGTGCTTTGCTTTCAGTAACTTTAAAAAGTATTACAAACAATGAAAAGAAAATCTTTGTCTTTTGCCTCTTTATTAAATGAAATTCATTTTGAAGCAGCAGCATCTTGGTTTTTCTAGCTGATGGAAATGCAGAATACCTTCCCAGCTTTAGATTACTTCCTGTTTATTCTAGCTGATGGAAATGCAGAATACCTTCCCAGCTTTAGATTACTTCTTGTTTATCACCCTCAAAGGGACACCAAACCCAGAAATTTAAAGCTATTTAAGGGGCAATAAAATACTCTCGAATCTTGGCTTTTGTGAAAATGAGAATGAATATGCAGAACTGGTGATTTCCAAGTGATCCCAGTCTCAGCTTCTGCACTGGAAGTTTCTTTGGCTCCACTGTGTTGTAACCATTGCTGTTGGTATGTCAGAGCTTTTGGAATGTTCCTTCTGGAATGGTATTCCTTCTGGAATGTTACTGTCTTTTCTCAATGTTTTGTACATACACATTATCCTCTATATGAATTTGCTACCTTGTTGAATTGTGAAGGAGCACTTTTTTGACTTTTCTCACACTTGAGCTGTTACCACTGTGTTATCCATGAAGTGTTAGGCTGAGGAGAGCAGAGCCGTGTGTTTTAGGGATGGGGGTTATAATAGGCACTTTTCCATTATGATTTTTTTCTCGTGTGATTTTTTTTTTTTTTTTTTAATTGCAGAGATTTCCTATTTTATGGTACACCAGGGACTAGAAAGACTCTGGTAGCTTGTACAGTTGCTAATGAATGTAGCCAGGGTGACGGGGAAGTAATCTTTTTTATGAGAATGGTGTCAACTGCCTGAGTGAATGGGTAGGAGAATATGAATGACAGTTTTATTATTTGAGTAGGTATGATTGAAATATTCCACATGTTCTGTCTGAGTTGTAACTAATTTTCTGTGGTCAAAAAGAAATTTTTTCATGTTTTGTCAGGTCCTTCCACTGAAACGGTACTGTCAGTATTTCCTTTTCCATTGGGGTTTTGGGGGGCTGGAAATCTTGGGATGTATTGGGAAATATTAATAAAGCAAACAAGAAAATTTTGCAAAGCACCACCATCCCCCTCAATAACACCCCAAACTAACCAGTTCCAGTGCTCTTGTAACTATAATGTTTTTCAAGTTTTTTTTCTTTCATACAGTCCTGTTTTCCTGATGTCACTGTTCCTGTGTTTTCTTTGTAGGCCTACCAGATGTGACCTTCAATTGTTTTCCTGGATGAGATCGATGCTCTTGCTCCTGTACGGTCCACCAAACAAGACCAGGTTCATGGGTGGGACATGTCTTGTATCTGTGTAGAAGGTGCTTGATCTTTATTAAAAGACCACAACCTATTTTACTTGATGTGACACCTTCATTTAACCTGAAAAGTAGTAATTCAGTGCTAATGAATTTCAAATTATTTTTAAATGAGAATTGAAAACAATTCACTAAGCTTGAAATCAGCCCAAGGTCTGCGTTATCTTATCTGTATTTAGTGTCTTAAAATTAGTCTTTTGCAAATCAGCATCTCATCATTAAAAGCTTGTCCTTTTTGAGGGATCAGTGGAAATGGTTATGTGGAACTGAAGAAAATTTTCTAAACCAGTGAATGAAAATTGTATTTTTCTGTTACCTCAGTTGTTGGAACACTTCTGGCACTAATGGATGGCTTTGCCAGCAGAAAGGTTGTGGTAATCAGAGCCATCAGCAGACTGGAATCTGTAGATCCTGCTTTACAAAGACCTGGAGACTTTGTGCAAGCATTCCACTTCAATTCCACTTGCCAAACAAAGAGGTCAGAACTTCAACTCAGCCTTAGTGCTTTTGAGGCAAAGTCCATCTTTATAACAAACCTCTGTAACAAGGCAGCATCGCAGGGCAGTGCAAGTCTCCATCAGCAGTGTCCAGCTTGGACACCAGACAGCTGTCTGGAGACTGCATTTACTGTGGAGGCCAGACCTGGTTCTGGATATGTGTGAGTAAGATAATTTCAAAAGGTAGTTATTTCTCTGATAATTTTTGGTTTCACTTTGACCAGTGATGGAAATAGGATGCTGCCAGACACCAAAATGTTTAAAAAAGAATGAGTTCATGAATTAATTATAAAGTATGGCTGTAGCATCTTGAAGACAAAAAAAGTGGTGTACGCACAAGAATTTCTTTTTGGTAACAAAAGCTTTGATCAAGGCCGGTGCTGGAGCAAATCAAGTGTGTTGAGATCTGATGTTCTTTCTTGTACTTATTAACAGAGACTTGGACAGATGACTTGGACTAAGATGTAAAGCACACTGCAAGGCTTGGGAACCTTCTAGCTCATTGGCAACAGCTAAGCAAGAAAATGGGTATGTAGCAACCAAAATGTTTTGAGATGGGGGACAGTGTGCAAAATTGGAACCCTGGTTTTGTGGTTTTTCTCTGGCTATCATTAATACTTTTTAGCACTTTCTGGAAAAAAAAGATAAGACTTCTTGGATCAAAGGCTAGTAAAAGCGCACTTCCATAAAGATCTGCACTCACCCAGCTTTCCCACACCAGCACTTTGTGTCTCTTGGGACTCAGTGCCTGCTCCAGGGGGCAAGCCTGGAGTAACAAGGGTGGTCTGAGTCAGGGGGTGTCCCTGCAGCCTCCTCATGGCTCCAGTCCCATTCTGTCACGAGAGGACACTAGACTGAAACTAGCACTAAAAGCTGAAAATTAGATCAAGGTGCTGCAGCCCCAGCTGTCCCTGGACAGGGACAATTCCTGTCCTTCCTGCCCATGAGAAGAGACAGAGCATGGTGTTAAAAAAACCACTACGGAATTGTCCTGGAGTGACTAGGAGAGACTGCAGGCAACCAGGGAGACACAAAGTGATGTAGGAGCTTCTCCAAGGATGTTGATTCCAACCCAGGGACCCTGTAATCCCATGCTACATCCCCACCTACTACCATCCCCCCATATACTCACCCCTTTCGGGACCATACCCGGGAAGTTCATCCCAGCACCCTGTGCCTGCTGTGCCAGCATTCCTGAGACCCTCCCACTCAACCAGCCCTGTTCCACCACTGTGTCCCTGCCTTAATCAGTAAATGCTGGACTGATGCCAGAGGGATGTGTGTTTTCTGGGTGTCCCCATGCACTGGCTATGTGTCCCTTGGTGTTAAGTCCGGTCAGAACACACCCATGTCTTGATGGGTTTGTGTGTCCTATGGATCTATATGTGTAAAACTAGCATGCATCTCCAGGGATGGAAGAACTGATGAATGAGAAATTATTTAATTTTTTAATCATCATTCTATAAAGTGACAAGATTTCACCTGTTGATCATATTTTTCTTTTTCTTTGCTCTTCTTTTGTTTTCCCCCATGTTTGTGGTTTTGGCACTCTTCCAGTTTACTTCCATTTCCAATATGTTGCTTCCTGTGCTGCTGCTCCTTTTTCTTTCTCTTTTTCTTGCTTCCTTGACTCTCTAGAGCTGGCACTGCTACTCAGCCTTCCAGCTTGACTCTCCAAAGGCTGAGGCTACATTTATCTGCACACACAAAATAAATTTCATTAAACAGTCACCATTTCCCCGGGTTTTTTCCTCCCAAATTTGGTCTGGTTCTTACATGCTTACACCAAAACTTCTTTCAGCTGCTGACATAATGCCTGACAACATGTGAAAGGTTCTGCCTGAAGGCAGGACAGCTGCTGCTTTGTGAGTGTAGAACACCACAAGGGTCAGTCTGCTTCCACTCCCTTCCAGCCTATGATCTACCAGACCTATTGATGGATTTCAACTGGTGTATACTGGCCTCTGCTGGTACCTGACACCCATTTTTAATGTTTATTGTCCAAATCTGTGTGCTCACTGACTGCACTGTGTGTTACTGAGGATGACTGATCAGAATACTGACAATAGAAATGTTATAGAAGCTCAAGAGGAAGACTTCAGCATTTGTGTCTTTTATATCCCCAATCTGCAGATTTCTCACTGTAAAGATCCCTTTGTCTTTTCAGCAGAGAGATGTTCCTTGGATTGGAGGAAACACTGTTCCAATACCTGTCAATAACTAGAATCATTGTTGATGAATTAGTTTTTATCCAAACTAAGGAGGCTTTTGGGGATTACAATCCACTATAAACCCCCGTCTATAATTAATGGGTGAATGTGATCTGGAATTGAGAGCATGAAGTTCAATAGTGCCAGAAGTTTCTGCTACACAGCAATACTGTCTGGTTTGGGGATTTCACTGGTGTAATCTTTGAAGACGTTGAGCTGGCTTGATCTAATGTTTCAACCAGTCTCTTTTCCACTCTCTAGAACAGTGAAAAGTCACCAGTCTCCAGGTTAATGAATAAACCACATTTCAAAACATTCTAAATTAAACTAAACACTGATATTTTTGAAGGTCAAATCTCTCTCTGTAGCCACACCACTAGAAGAAGGAGGAGGCAACAATTTTCCTTCTGCAGATGGTCACTAGATGAACTAGCAAAGTAGATCAGACTAGAAAAAATAACTTTTTGACACCTAGAAATGAATTTTCCTTGCTGTTACTGTTGTTGGCCTGAAAATGCAGGTTGAATTGCAGGACAATGTTGTGTGCTCACAACACCTCACCAGGTTGTTGGTTGAGGATCCTTGGAAAATCATACAGACAACTGACAGTGGCACCTCTGCCTCACCTCTGCAGCTCAAACACCTTCTCACCTACTGCCACTTAAATGGAGGCTTTTTGGATTTCTAACTCTCCCCTGCCTGTCTTCAGAACACCTTTGCTGAAAGAAATGGGCCAAGTCCAATGGGTTCATATCTTCTATCATATCATACCTCTGTCACTAACTTCTTTCTGGGTGAAATTACTGGCTGCGAGAGAAGTCAGGAATTCAGGCCAGTAAATGGTATAAAATGGTTCATCAAGAGGAGACTACTGTGAGAGGGTGGGAGATGGGATGTATTTATTACATTCTAAAACTACAGGCCTTTAAAAAATGAATTTATCATTCATTTTACTTGCATTAAGTTTGCAGTCCTGGAAAAGTGTCATTGTCATAGAGGTTACAGGTAGGGCTGGCTCCTGTGCCTCAAAGGCTCTAGGAATTCACCATCTCTCTCAATGGTGTTAGGACCCTTTATTCAGCCATTTACATATTTTTTGGGGGAAAAACCCATCAGAACCCAGAACCATGAAAATAAAAAGTCCTTTTTCTGTGTTGGTAACTACAAGTCTGACACAGCAGGCTCAGCAGGGACCAGCAACTGAAGGAGCCTGGATCTGACCTAAGCAGAAAATGTAAAGTAACTTCTCAGCTAATTCATTTGGTACAGCTAAAGACTGGAAATAAAGAGCATCACTCCAAGCAAAAAGTTCATGGTAGAACTGTAGTAACATTATTATTTCAGCCAACAGAAACATTCAGTCTTCTTTTCTCAGTTAATCAGTTACCAGCCAATGAAATTGAGTACACAAATAAATCCTATAGTTCTATAAAATACATTAATAATGTATAAATGATAATATATCCAATCTGTAAGTAACTTCTAAGTAAATACTGCTAAATTCCTTTTCCCTGATTGGGAGAAAGTGAGAAAAATATGTCTTTTGGGAGGAAATCTCTACAATTGGCGTTTAATACTTCATGCAGCTCAATGGACATGGGATGGGTTGTAATTATCAATTCCTCCAGAGAACTGCAGTCATATAAAGGTGTCCTGGAGACAAGCACTGACCCATTTTTCTGGCCATATGTGTGCACTGTCTCACACACACTGAACACCACAATTCTTACACCATGCAAGATTCTCAAGGCATCACAGCACATGCATTATTCTCTAATTATCACCATTTATAGAGTCTAGTTTCACGTAAGGGCACCAGCTCTAGTCATTAAACTAGCTTTTAGTAAATAATAATAATAATAAAAAAGCAAAGAGCATCTAAAAGAATATTTCCATGAAGGAAATACTGTGAAACAAACATGGGACTTTTGCTACTCTTGTGATTTTTGCCTAGTAGGTAGACCCTACAAGGTAAAACAATACAAAACATACAGAATGGGCTAAAACTAAATACAAAAACCAAACAGACAAGCTTCTGTGTTTCTAAGTAATCAAAAAGCAGCTACTGTGAAAGAAAGGACAAAGTTAGCAGTTCAGGTGAGTAAAGAAAGCATAAATAACTCAAACCTTTCTTTGCATGCAGCTATTTGAAAACTTTGAAAAGACCACAGAATGCCATGAGCAAGAGCTTGTGACTTGAAGGTGCATTTGTTTTGGTTTTTCATTTTATTTTTCTGATGTTTTGTTTTCCCTTGAATTGCATTGGCTTTCTAATAGGAGGGTTTGATTTGTTTGCTATTAATGCAAGAAATTATATCAATTCATTTTATGATCAGAGGCCAAAATTGCTTTCAGGAACAAGTCAAAATAGTCTGTTTGCAAAGGCAAACCACCAAAAAACCCTAAAATTCCTGTTTAACAAGTCCAAAAAGACACACTGTTCTGCAGGTCTGAGGCCAATTGTTTCCAGTTATTTTATTTCTAGGATGTATGTCTAAAGGGGAGGGAGATTCTGAACTTTAATTGAACAGAACTGTCACTGTGTTTCCATTATGCCATAGCCAAGTGCAGAAAAATAATCCATCAAAGTATTATGTGTAATCCAACAATGTAGATTTTTTCATTATTACTTTGTCCCATCCTTCACCATGATTTTACATAGTCTGCTGATAGCAGAGAGCCAGACGTGTGCCAAGACCCTGACTCAACTGTCAGATCTTGTCAGACATCAACACCATTTCTGTTGGGGTGCCAAATTTCCTGAAAGGCATTTAGGACTTAGTAAGAAGAACATCATTATGGTATAGGAGGAGATGACTGTCTGACACGGGGCAGTGGGTGAGTTCATTGAAAAGAAGCACCTGGAAAACATGGGCAAAATCACCATGGGGCAAAAAGGAAGATCGAGGATGGACATGCCTTTTTTCTCCAGAGTGAACCAGTACAAATATTTTATGTTTCTGCTAGAAATGCAGATTTGAACTGAAAGACTGCAGGTTAACACAGACCCTGAATGAGTCTACACAGGACAAAGGAGAGATGCCAGTCAGAGGCTGGAAAAGAAAGCAAATAAAGGAGGGAGGAAAAAAGGCAGAAGATACATCTGTGCTTTGATATGGGTGGCATGAGAAGGAACAGAAGAATTGCTTTCCAAGACTTTTCTTATTATTTCATACAGTTTAATGAGGTTTCTATCCCAGGAAAATCAGAAGGGCATAACTCCAGCAAATTCTTCTGCAAGTATGACGAAGTTTAGTTCTCATCTGAAAGCTCAGAAAACAGTCACATTCACAACTTAATGATATTATTAATTTTTTCCCCTCTCTTCCCTGCCTCTTCTTGCCTATACCAAAGTTAGGTATCCACTTCCATGATGGAATCATCCATGGAAGAAATTCTAGAAGACTATTTTCTTCAGCAACAGGCAGTACTGTAGCATATTGTGAACACAAATAGATGGCAACTGCCTGTGAGAAATAAAAGCTGACTGCAGTGCACGCTCCAATGCCTGTAAAAACAATTTAATCACCAACCCCTCCACTTCCTGCACACCCCATTGCAAGTTTCTCTGCACGTCAGGTGTCAAATCCAACCTGGGGCCCTCAGGCATGTAGGGAAGTGACAGAGAGAGATGATGCTCAACAGATTCCTAAAACACCTGTTTGAGGTATCAGCACTATCAGGATATTTTAAACTATTTTACAGTACCTGTAATAAACACTCAATCTTTTTTCTCATCATTCTTAGACAGCATCCAGTGAAACACTGTATGTTGCCAGGGGGAAAATTCCTTGGAAAAGAAGGAAGGACATAGTTCCCTTCTTCCAACTCAGTAGGCTGGTACCCTGAGGGCTGCTGGTCTTGCTGTTGAAGACTGTGGCATTAAGTACCTCTGCTTTTTCCTCATCACGTTATAGCTGGGCTTTTGGAGGCTGGTCACTGAACTAATTTTGAAATGAAGAGTGTAGGAAGGGAGCTTTAGTTGTGAAAGCTGGTTTATTGGCTTTTTTGTTGGTTTTTTTTCCCTCAGAGCTACTTCTTGGTGTAGAAGTGGTTCGTTACCTGCTGTTAGCTGAGTCGGGAGAATTACAGAGTAAACTCGCCTCAACGAGTCAGAATTTCCTTCCTAGCTTAATAAAAGTGGTTCAGATAGCTGTGTTCTTCCTTCTTTTCCCAGGAAAGTTCAGTTTGCATCCTCCAGTATATTCATGTGAAAGAACATGTCAAAGACAACTGAAAAATGGGTCAAAATTGAAAGAAAGTGATCTTTGTGTTTAAGTCTCCTTCTGGAAACAAGAATATCACATCTCCTAAACAGTCACACCTAAGAAAGGAGAGGGAAATGTCAGCTTGCCAAAGAGCTCAAACTTCTGAAGATGTGGGTTCAAATAGCAAGTGAAAGTCAAACTGGACGTTCAGCTCCTTTTTTCTTCCCAAGGATGGTTACAGTATTTATTAGGTTTTAGATTTCTTGAATCCATTGTTACTCTCCCAAATCAGCAGTTTCTTGCATAATGCTGCTGCCCCTCTAGTTATGCTGGCCAAACTAAGGTTTTTCAGCAGCTGCTGGTTTTTTGGTTCTGTAGTTTGGTTTTCAAACAGTACCTAATTGAAAAATAATCTCTTGGCTTTCATTTCTTCTATGAGTAGCTTCCCAGTAATAAACAGTGTAAGGTACAAAAGCTGTACTTCAAGCAGTGTGGACCCAGAGTCACATGTGAAATAAAATAATAATGTCCTAAAGTTTGCAATGCAAGATGTTTTTCCTAGCCTAAATTACTTGGAGTTCTACTGTACAGTGCTGTAATGGTTGGTTTTTTTTTTTGTATCCAAGTTTCTCATTTTTATGGAGCTGTGACTTTTGCCAAAAAGTAAAGTCAAGCATGTCCTAGTGAAAAAATGGTGACAGTTCTGTTTTTGCAGAGACATACCTATTCCAGGTATGGAATACTTCACTGATACTGTATTTTAAACAAAGAGAAATCCTGACTTAAGACATTTGTGTCACTGCAGATTTGCAGGTACACCCTATGGCTCATGCAAGATATTCTCAGGTGGACGGAGAATCATGAGTACGCGATGGGAAAGCAAAGCAAAATTTACACATGGGGAGCATTTTTGGATTACCCTGAGCTCAGAGTAAGTCTGATTTCAATTTTGTTAATACTAAAGTGGGACATTTTCTTGAGACTTGTACAGTTGCAAATTCACTTTGTTGTTAACCAATGCCAATTCAAATTATGGGAGGGATATTCAGCTTGTGAAATAATTCAACCTGTAATGGACTGTTACTTGTTTCCACAGCTGGTGTAGACTGTTCCTCTTGCTTTTAGTGAACTACATTTTAGGAGACTGGTTTCTCTTCCTAATTTTTAATGTAAAAGGGCTTTTTACATTTTAAAATAGTGTCCTAGTAATGTTGGCTTATTAATGTCTTAGCAGTTTTTTTGATGGACTGGGGTGGGGGTTGTTTTCGTTTGCTGTTTGCATGTTTTTATGTATAGAAACCATAAAAGGACTGATTTCAGTAGTGATGACTTTAAACCTGAGGTTTAGTGACCAGAAGTTCATCCTCGACAAAATACTAATACTTGCTTCTCTCAAATTTTTTCAAAATCCAGTGTTAGAATTGTGCATACATAGTATGCAGTATTATAAGGTTACCCCAGTCCCCTGTAAGAAAGAAGCTGCCATCCTAGGCTACAGTTGGGGAAAGGGTCAAGAATGGGCCTAGCTACAGCTTTGCATGGACTGGAGAAGGACCTGTCTTTCAAAGGCTATTGCTATGAGGAAAATTTGGGAAATTGCTATGCTGAAGAGCTGGAGGATAGTCAAGGCAGAGGAGGTTGCTGTTTACCTGTCATGATGAGAAAGGAAATATTACAGAATCACAGAATCATTCAAGTTGGAAAAGACCTCTGAGATTGAGTCAAACCTTTGACTGATCTCCACCTTGTAAACTAAACCACAGCACTAAGTGCCACATCCTGTTTGTTGAACACTTCCAGGGATGGTGATGCCACCACTTCCCTGGGCAGCCTGTTCCAATGTTTAACAACGCTTTTCCACAAAGAAATTCCTCTTGATGTCCAGCCTAAACCTCCCCTGGCACAACTTGAGGCTGTGCCCTCATATCTTGTCACTAGTTGCCTGGGAGAAGACTTTAGAGGAGAGTGATTCCTTTTGAGAGGACAGACAGGTCTGCCTCAACTGTCCTGACTCAGCACATTCAGAACAAAAGATGACCAAGTGCAGAAAGAGGCATTTGTAATGCTTGCTCCAGATCACAAAATAAACAGAGGGAATGTGCAGCTGGCCTGGTAGCAGCAACAGAGCCTAAGCCTTTACTCTTCATTTGGCACAAAGAGCTGCAGTGCCTGCATAGGAATTAAACATTTTCTTTTTATCAGATCTCTTTGCCACATTCAGAAACACCAGTGATATGATACTGCAGCTGATCTGAGAAGTGGACAGAGCCTGTAAAGATTTTACATTAAGAAAACAGCCAGTATGCTCCCAATCCAGTACATACTGATTCTTTTTGGTTTGTATCACCTTGATTATTCCACTTCTAGTAATACAGAAAGCAGGATCCTGAGCTGAAAAAATTCAAAGAGAAATGTCTTACTCAGGAATAAAAACCTGCAGATTAACCAAGATCTGTATCCCAAACCAACTTAAAACATGTAAAGCAAAATTACCAAATGAAGAACTTAATGTCAGGTTCCTAAGATTTCTATCATGCTGACAGTTTGTGATAAAAAAAAGCCACAAATCTTGTTCGCAGAAATTCATTATGTAGCATTTTACACAGAAATACAGGATGTTGTTATACAGCCAAGCATCTGGGGTGATTAGCCCTGATTTAAGAAAAAAAAATTCTCTAGGAAAAGCAGCTATTTACTAGAACAAGGATGAGGGCAGAACAAACTACCAGGTTTGTGCAATTGAATCAAGCCGAATGTTAGGAAGCATTATTTTACCATAAAACAAATCAAACAGAAATTACTTACCTTGATCCTAAGAGATGCTGAGTACAAAGCTCCTAGTAATTTCCCACAAAAAAACCCAGACCAGTATCTTTAGAGAGAGAAAGGACTAAAATTACCTGAAACATTCAGGAATGTTTTCACAGTACCAAAGAAAAGGAATTCAGGGAAGCCACACAGGAGTATGTCCTGAGAGATGTGCTGAATACTAAACAAAGGGGCAGTCGACCCCACATTGCAATGACAGCTGTGGGCAACAACAGACATGAGGCCAGGAGGAAGATACAGCCATACCAAGAGCAGAGTGAAACACCAGAGATAAAATATGTATTGTTTTATCCATGCTGATCCATACATATTAACGTATGGGCTCTCTTCCTTGGTTGCAAAGCTATCCTCCCACTACCTCTAGGCACTTCAATGCTCAATCTCAACACACAGTTAAATAATTTCTGCTAAAGCTTTTCCTGACAGTTTTCTTGCATTCAAATATACAAGCTCATTCTTCCAACTTTGAAGCATCACCACTACTTGCAGAAAGCCTGTTCCTTGCACTAAATAGAACTACTTAGCTGATTTATAGGGCATTTACTGTAACTGCTTTTGGGAACAAACAAAGCAGTCTTTTTTCTGTTTCCTTTCCTCGGCAAAGAATCAGAACTGTCAGAAGTATCCATTAGCACAGTGTTTGTCCAAGAATTCTGTCATACGGCTGTTATTACAGGAAAGACAAGAAAAGCAATCTCAGACAAGGACATATGACTTGGCAGACAAGTGAAAAAGAGATATCAGCCTAATATTCCAAGAAGAAACTTAGCTACTGCCAGCAAGCTGACAGCTACAGTTCATGTGCATCTGCTGTTTCCCTGGAACAGCATTTTGCAGAAGTGTGAAGTCAGACACTTTGCAATTCCAGCAAGTTAAGACATTAAAGAAAAAACTCAGCACTCTGAATCCATATTAAAATAATCAACCAAACTTTAATATGTTTTTTTCCAAGATCTAATATACAAATACAATGGTAATAATGTACTCTTCTTTTGTAACCTTGGATGAAATATATTGAAGTCCACTTTCCGCATGTTATATAAATAATCATCTAAAGCAACCTAGAAAAGAAGAAAAAAGCTTAATACACATGGTGCACACAAGTAATTAGGCATTAAGTTTAAAAAGCAATACGAGAAACCAAATGAGAAACTGCAAAAAAGGCTTCATCGTTTGCCTGTGCTATTAAATGGTAGTGTAATCATCACATTCCAAGCATATAAAAAAGTCAAGTTTTGTGAAGAAAAGCGTTATATTTTAGTAGGCCAAACACCAAATTATGAAAATAGACAGGATTTGGGGCTCTTGCATTAGAACAGCAGTCTATGAATAAAGATATCTTGAGTGGAATATGTAGTTAAAAGAGAAGGATTAGAAGTGTTGATCAAAACTGTAAGGTTCTACAGTCAGGCACACATTATGATTTCTATGAGTTTTAAGTATTACATCATCCCAAAATAAGACATGTGAAGTGGTAGTTCGCCATGCTTAATTTGAATACTCTTCACAAATGTATCAGCACAGTATTAAGTCCGTCACTTAAAGAGTGATATCACACCCACCGTACAGAAAAAAGCAGGATACGCCTTCACAGGAACTTTCTTACTGAAAGATCTAGCCTAAAAGTAAATGGGGTAAGGTGGGAGGGAAAAACAAAACACAAAAAAAAAGTACTTATCAGAAGAATTTAACATTTCTGATTAAACATCAAGTACTATATATAATGCTTAGAGGCAACACACTGTCTTACCAGCATTATCCCTTTTTATTTTGACATTCTGAAACTGTAACATTTCCTTCCATGAAAGCTGTGTACAAAAGTAGTTACACAAAAGTATGTAATACTGGGAGAGGCTTGCAAAAATACATGATTTGACAGACCTCAAGACTACATACTATAAACCAAGGTAAATTAGCATGCCTTGTTCCAACAAAGTCCCAAGTTGCATCTGGTTTAGTAAATACAGTTTTTGGGGTTTTTTTTCCCAATAGACAAAAATTATGGAAGACCAGAAATGCCTTTTTCTGAGTGCAACTTTTTGGTTCGACATTGCCATCAGTCCCAAGAGTCCAGCTGCAAATACTTTGGTAATTTATCTGAGACATCTAAATGCCATCAGTCCCAAGAGTCCAGTTGTAAATACTTTGGTAATTTATCTGAGACATCTAAATCATCTCAGTTCCTCAGTATCTACATATAAAAATCTAAAGGTCGACTGCATCAAATCTGCAATTTAAGCTTGTATTCAAGTCAGTACATCTAACAGAGCTGAACAAGTCTTCCTGTAATGCCTGTCTATAAAAACAAAATCCCCTCTTGTTTTGCCTTTTCTTACAGGCTAAAACAAACTAACTCTCTATAAATACTGATAAGAATGTGTGAGTTAGTAAAGTTTAGTTTTTCATGGACCTTTCCAGACAACTGAGAAAATAAGCCTGAAACTTTAGAAGGAAAAAATTATCAATCTTTTCAGAAGACAAATAATTTTAAAATTTTGACATATAATAACACCTGTGTGTGTATATCTATTTCTAAAATAGAAAAATGTTCTTCCCTGATCTAATGTTCTGCCCTTCTATTATTAATTGCAAGATGAAAAAATAAAGTAGTCTTGTTTGACCTTCTCAACACAGAATGGGTCACATGTCATTCAGAAAGCATTTTATCTCCCTTGATAAACTGAGTCCCATAATGATGTAGGACAACAGAGACAAATGCAAAAAGCCAAAAGGGATACCCTATTTCACCAGAGGAATTGGGGAAGGGGGTGCTGAAGAGAAAGAGGGAGAAGGTGTAAATGTATTTGTAGGCTTTCAAAGGGAACACTTTGGGGGACTGACAGAGCATTTCCTCATGTGCTTTTATGCTGATAAAACACACAATTCCTAAAGAAAAGTGCAATCTTCATTATCATATTTTGCCACCTGCTGGTTAGCAGCTGCAGTGTCAGGAAGACCTGACCATACTCCAGAAACTTCTTTTCTCAGTATTAAGGGCCACACTACTACAATATGCTCCACGTAACATGGCTGAGACTCCATTCAGCATCTCAGATTTAGGTGTCTTCTGGCTGTGAAATGAGGGTGGTAATTGTTACCCTCATCCTCCAAAATACATGGTTTGTGTAACAAATGCTGAGATAGCTGAAACCTCTCTGCAGGTTTGAACTTTACCCTTCTCTGTAATTCCACCTAAAACTAAGGATAAGTGGCTGTGAAGACCCTTGGGCAAAACAAAATGGTGATTTTATACAGCAGAACAGATGCATTTAAAGGCCCCAGCCCATAAGAGTCACCTAAGGTCTTGAAATACCCAGCAAATCCTGCCAGCAAAAGCCCATTTCATCCATTAGGCAGAAAGTATCCTTGTCCTTGCATTAACAGAGACCATCTGATTACAAAGGAGGCCAATACTCTGTTACTGCTGCCAGCTATGGCCAGTTCAAGTGGTTTGAACACTCTACAGTTCCTGCACTGTCAACAATTCACTGATGATGGGAGACTAAAAGCAAGTATTCAGAGAGGAATTTTTAAAAAAATTTTAATTAAGGTGATAAAACCCACCCATTAAAAAACATACAAAGGGAAAAGAAAATGGGAGGAGTGCCAGGTCAGCTGAATAAAATGCTAAAGCTGCCCTAATCTGGTTTCTTTGTATTTATACTTTTCTCTTTAGTCTACAATTACATGATCACATTGCATACTTTCCACAGGACCCTCCCAGTGCATAACATGGGCAGGGCTCTAGGAATGAAGTGGGAAGAAAGGAGGCCTGTTATCTTCAGAAGTTGCTAGACTCATTTTGTGAACCAGGGGAGTGATGAACTATGAATTATCAAATTACCTGAAAGGTTCTGAAGAACCAAATTCTCTTTCTGCTTCTATCCCGAAGTTTTCATACAATACCAGCAACCAAACTTAAATATGTGGACCATAAATACACATTACTCATTTTCCATGCCTTCCATCCCTGATATGAGACAATTCAGGCCATGCACTTGGCATTTTTCTTAGCCAAAAGGCAATGGGTTTTATGCACTGTACATTATGGGTTGAAGGGTGGAGAATTAAAAACAAAACAAAACAATATATTTCAGCTTGAACAAAGATAATTGACAGTTCTGATGTTGTACTTTGTCTCTGTTCCCTGCTTCTAAATGGAATAAACAGTTTTCTTGGGCATGTGACCACAAAAACTGACATTAGGTTAAACAACATGAACAGGAATGCCTTAAATGTGAATTATAATTACGTATGAATAATAAAGCCGAAGGGTACAAAGAATCATAGAATGGTTTGGGTTGGAAGGGATCATCTGGCTCCAACCCTCCTGCCATGGGCAGGGATACTTCCCACTAGACCAGGCTGCTCAAATCCCCATCCAACCTGCCCTTGGACACTTCCAGGCATGGGGCATCCACAGTTTCTCTGGGCAATCTGTGCCAGTGTCTCATCACCCCAACAGTACAGAATTTCTTCCAAACATCTAATTTAAACCTGCTGTCATTCAGTTTAAAGCCATCTCTCCTTGTCCTTAATACCCTTGTAAAAAGTCCTTCTCTGGCTTTCCTGTAGGCTCCCTTTAGGTACTGGAGGGCTGTTATATACACATTATTAACAAAAACCAAAAATATTAATCAGCTCAGTAGGCACTGACTGAACAAACCAGGGATGCCACATTTGACTTTCAGGAAAATTATGAACGGCTCTCCTATTTTGATTGCATAAGATACTGTGATCACAGGTAATGCTGTAATTGAGGATTATATTAATGGTGCAAATGCAGAGATAAATCTGGCATTTCTTTACTCTGAAGTGGAATTTTCCAGACTACCTTGACTGGAACCACTGGGTGCAATACTCAAAGTGTACATGTACTTGTAGACGTAAGAAACTCTTTGTAGTGCTTTGGTTTCCAGCTAGAGGAAGACAAAGCATGCCAATAAAACATTCTTCTGCTTTTGTACTGTGCACTAGGCAAGCATCTCCTAATGCAGCAAGAATAAAAGCATGAAAGAAAAAATAGAGTAGGATTCTGCAGTTCTTCAGGGCCCATCATCCACTGTTCCAACCAAACAGACTTTCCTAATTGACTTGGCTGTATGCCAGAAAAGAAATAAACAGAAAGCACCTTTCTCAACATGGCTTTGGGCATGGCTGGTCATGTCAGGGAATGAATCCCCCCTCCCACACACAAACCAGCACTTAAAGGCAACATGCTCTGTTCTTCTGGCAGCCATTCCACTGTGAAATACCATATGCAGATGTTCTTTCTATGGTGCTCATCCCATGCTGGCACATAGCTGCATTTATAAAAGTCTACTTAAAGTTTCTCTTCTTTTAGGCAGCTTTTATATATATATGAAATTGGACCTGGCTGTGAGTAAACTGTCTCCTGTACATAAAGATAATATTCATACAGAAGTAGTTGTAATATTTGAATTTTTAATGTGGTGGGATTTTTTTAATGTAAACTTCCAAAATAAAAAAGGGAAAAATATCTGAAAATAAGTATGCAGCTTTAAGTCTTCTAACAACAAATGCTTTGTGAAGACTAGCATCAGTTATGTTTATTTAGATAAATAAAAGAAAAGAAATCTCACATGTTCTAGATGAATATGGGCCTGGCTGGCAATGTCATAAATTACATCTCTCACATTTTTCTCTTGCTTGCCTCTTATGAAATCCTCTTGCGAAACTCCATGCTAGACATAGGAAGGAAAACCAAAATCAAAAAAAGAGAAAAAACCCTCTAAAAATATCAAGTTTCTGGTTTTGCTTCTTAAAAACCTGTCCCAGCAATGAAGCTAAGGACTAAAGACTAAAGCAGCCTAAGTGTTCTACCACTGCTCTCTCATTTTTTAATTCCCTTTCTTTTGGTCAGTCACTTGGGAAAAAAAAATCAAGAAAACAAAGAGAACAGTTGGTACAGACTCTCTGCACAAGTTTGTTTCCTAAAATTTTGTGGTCAGTAAGATAACAAAGTCAGATTTCAAAGTTTGGATGATTTAGATCAGTTTAGATACCCAATTTTTAAAACCATAATCCAAGAATCAATATTAAGCAGAAGAAAGCCAGTAACAGCTACCACAGAAGCCATGCTGGCTTTTGAATCTTGGGATTGGTGTGCACATCCAAGGCTCACAAAAAAACCAACCAACCAACAGAACATCAAACAAAGCCATCTTCAAAAACCAACCAACCAACCCCAGAACCACCAGGAAAGAGCCTTTCCAAACCCCAGAAAGCCAACTTCAAACTTATTCTTTGACTACAGTGACCAATGTTAAGACAGAATATGGCATATTCAGAATTGCACCAGTTGCCCACTCTTCTCAACAGCACTGAGGCATGTGAGAGCTGTATGAAAGTGGGCAGAAAGGCTTCACAGGAAGTACAGACTCAGGAGAACTCCACAGTTCTTGTCAGCAGCTGAAATGCTTACAAGATTGTCTGCACAGAAGGGATACAAGCTGTTTTTATAGTTTCACTGCAGAGCACCTTCCATGGCAAGGAATGACTGAATTTTCAGGCTAGGTTTGAAAAGCTGAAAACTTGGAAGGCCTCCCATAACATGCAGTCCCAGAAGGGCTGAAAGGAGAGTGCAATTCCTTTCTGTGGTCTTATAACCCTGACCTATATTAGTATCTTTAGTATCTGACCTATATTAGTATATCTTTGTATAATTTTTTGCAGCTACCTACATTACTGGACTTCCAATCCATATTTTTAACTGTATTGAAATTATATTCAGAAAATACTAACACAACCACCTTAGGCATCACCATAATTGCATAAATTTTGGTTAAGGTGAAAAAGAACTGCATTAGCATTTAAAAATAAAGACTGGAAATGAAGGACTATAAACTGAGATGCCTACAGATTAACCCATGGAACATTAAAGAAAAATTCCAAGCTTTAATCCCATTTTACCTAAACTGAAAGATCTGCTAAATTCCAGTGCAAATTTGGTGTACAGTTTAAATTGGAGAGCTATACCATCTCCTATAGAAATGTATGGAATATAGGCCTATAACTGTAAAATATGGAACAGAAAAAAACACACAAACCACCAGCACATTATGAAAAGGTAATAAAGAGAAGCACAAGAAGATTGTTCAAAGTAAAATTTCTCACAGTGCTTCCTTTATAGTGACCGAAAACGAAAAAAAAAAAAGAAAAAAAAAACCCACACCCAACCCCAAAACACAAACCCCCAGGACCCAATCCATACATGCATTTTTATACATTATTGGAAAATTTCCTGAAACCTAAAATATTAAAACATTTAATAATAAAAACCAAACCCCTAAGGGAAATCTAGAGTTTCCCGAAGTTTCTTGAAGATCACTCCTCTCGCTTCCCAAAAGATATAAAGCTGTGACAATTAGCAGGCCACAGCAAGAATGAGTAAAAATAAAGAAAACACATACCATTTCTTTCTGGCATAATAAATTATGATCTCATACCTAGCCTTGAGAAATAGAGTTAAAAAAACTATACTGTTCAATTTCAGACAATTTGCTTCTCTTACCAACATGCAAATGTCCATGGGAAGAAAGACCTTTTGTCTTGTACAATGATACGGAGTTGCTCTTAAACAGGTAACTATGCCTTGTGCTTTCCCAATGTGACTGGCTGCATGGTCAGCATGGATGTCCCTCACACCTAAAATTGCAGAAACAATATGTTTAGAAACATGCACTCAGGCCTTTTGAGGGGTATGGTCTTCTCTGATGTGCATCACAGTCATACTTCAGGAAAGCTATGTGCACTGGTCCACGACAGAACTGTTCATGTGCATAAACTGCCTTGAGATCTCAACTCAGAGGTGCAAAACAGCAGAAAAATTCATTCATTTCCATATTCAGGAACAAGATGCCTCTTGTTGCAGTATCTGCAAACAGTATACTTAGCAGAGCAGCACCTATTCAGATATAACACACTGGTACACAAACTCACTTTCACTGGCATATCCTCTCTCAGGATAACAGTATTCCAAGAACTGCTTTTCCTGCCAGAAAAAGTCATTCAAGTGTGAGATTCCTGACAAGCATTAATGCTTACAGTGTGGTTTCATGATTAGCTGCAGCTGATTCATCAGTGTAGTGAAGTCAAAGAGAAATGATCCAATGCTTCACCCCCCAAACCCATATTTCTACCCCCTCCCTTGTGCTGTCAGGAGCAATGAGGCAAACTGAATCAGATCACCAAAACAACAGTTACTGCACAGTCACATAAACTGTGAGAACTGAAAGAGGGAGATGAGTGAGGCAGAGCAGCACCATTGCTCTTCATGGAAAGTCCATAAAAGCTTGGCTTAGACTGATTATAAAGCTGAGCCAGGATAAAATGAAAATGTAAATTAAAATTTATAAAAACTCTTAACAGAAGCAGCATTCTACAAAGAAAGAAATGAGGAGACAGCAATTACAGATCAATGAGCCTAACTGACATCTGGAAATAACACTGGGGGTACCAGATTCACTGCAGAAGCCTGTCTGGGTGTTCAGTGGGTCTCAGAATCCTCTGTGAAAAAGTGACTATACCCACACTACAGGGACTGATTTTGGCAATGGCAGCAGAAAGCAAAGTGTGGCTTGGAGGAATCAATGGATATCATTTACTAACTACTTAGGTAATTAGTTAGAGAGCACAAATATTAATATTTTTAAATGACAGGACTTGAAAGAAAGTACCAGGACTTTGGATGACAGGATTACCAGTCAAAATGAGCTTGACAAAAGAAATAACCTGAAATCAGCAAGAATAAAACTAGTACCAGCACTAGTACTGGAAGAGCACACACTGGGAGAGATACAACAGGAGACTGGTCAGAATAAGGAATCTAAACAGCACAAGAAATTTAGCAAACATGATCTGAATGAAATCAGGTCCACCTAGTCTACAAAACTCTGCTGATGGGCAACACCAAGAAAGGGGCTCTATTTGATTAATCTCTCAATTTGCGGGGAAAAATAAATAAGAAAAGTTAACCGTTTAATATGCAGTGAAAGAGACTTTTGCCTAGATATTTTGTTACATTTGTATATTTAAGAGAAGTTAAATATGACAATAGAACACTTAGAATATCCAGAGTCTCCATACAGATTTTCAAAACCAGTTTTATCTGATTTCTATGAGCAGTGAGTGATCCAAGCGTGACTGAACTTATTCAGGATTTCTCAGAATGGAAGGCGCTGGCATTTCTCATGGTACTACATTTCTTCAGTAAGAGATTCAGAAAGACATTTGCAACTTTTCACTGATTTCCTACTGAGGAAGCAAACATCAGATGTTAGGAAATAAGTTCCTCAATTTTTTCAAAGAAGAATATACTCACCATCTCTCTCTTTTTACTTCTCTTTTTTCTGTGTTTTTTAACTTTTAACATCAGTATTTGCCCTTTCAGCAGATTAGTCTGACAAGCAAGAGGAAAATATTGCTACTACAATACAAAACACTAAATAATAATAACAACAACAATACTACTACTACTAATAATAATAATAATAAATAGTAATTTTCACGTTTTTTTTTTTACATCTGAGCTCATACTGGGAATACTTCCGCAATGCAACAGATACCTAAATGAAAATTACCCTTCACTACAAATGAACAGTTCTTTCCCAATCTCTGGTTCTTATATTAGACATGACACAGACAGTAGCTCTTGATCACAGGGATCATCTTTGTTGCATTTTTTTCTTCAATTACTGATAGTTAACCTACTTCTAGGAAGAGGAGAGGATTCAGACCCAAATTTACAAAGGAAGTTTATAGGTTGGGAAGTTGGCCATTTCAAGATAATCAGTGTCCATCACTGCAATACAGAACAACAGCTGCAGGATACCTACAGCACTTTGTATTCTGACAAGTAGGATAGCTGAAATACAGTGAAGAGCTGAATTTTCCACATTCTGTAAAAGGAGCAGGAACAGAGAAAACCCAGCAACAAAGAACAGTAGGAAACTGCACTTCAATGAGCTCTGCACTGAGCAGCTTCCAAGGAAAGTACAGAGTTGCAGGATAGTTGTAGTACAATTCCACATTTATGGTTCAGCATTCAAAAGATATCTGAAATTCCACCTAGGACAACTTTTACTGAAATTAAATTCCAGTAGGAAAAAAAGGGCTTTTTAAAATATCAGTAAATATTGTACTTGCACTAATGAGTCATCAGCAAAACCTAGATAGGGGAAAACACCTACCCAGTGTTTCCAAGGTGAGGTACAAGAGAGCACTCTGAGTGTTCTCAGCGTATGTTTCCAGCTCCTGGATGTTACGGTACGGCCGATCATCCAAATTCTTCTCCTGGAACATAAACATGGAGCTTCAGTAGAATGCAAACATAACTGCTGTTCATACAGGCTTATTACTCCAATCATGTCAATCCAATACACCACTAAAAACAAAAAAGGACAAAATTGAGAGACAGAGTATAAACTCAGATAGAAGCAGTCATTAAAGCTTATAGCAAGCCTAAGAAATAACTATGCTCAACTGCAGCCAAGGAGCAAATACAACTTTCTGGAATAATATGAAATCAGAATTCTCCATAAAAAAGGAAACAGCAAAACCAAAACATCATATGGTATTCTTACATTATAGGGCAGTCAGTATTTAATTTGCATCTGAAGCAGAGAGAAATTTAGATAAACAGGAATGTATTTTTTAAAAATATAAAATAAATCTATGAAATGCACAGAAGTGTTAAAGCCATGTAAAAAACCATAGATTCATAGAATCATAGAGTGGTTTGGGTTGGAAGGGACTTTAAAGATCATCTAGCTCCAAGTTCTCTGCCATGGACATAGGGACATGGAAACCTTCTACCAGACCAGGCTGCTCAGAGGTCCACCCAACCTCTGAACACCTCATAAAGAGCCCACAACCTCTTTGGGCAACCTGTTCCAGTGTCTCACCATCCCCACAGTAAACAACTTCTTTCTCAGATATAATCTAGACCTACCCTTCTTCATCTCAAGGCCATTCTCCCTTGTCCTATCACTACATGCCTTTATCAAAAGTCCCTCTCCAGCTCTTGTAAGCCTCTTCTAGGTACTGGAAGGTGCTCTAAGGTCTCCCCAGAGCCTTCTCTTCCCCAGAATCAACAGCCCCAAAATCTTTCAGTCTGTATTCACAGGAGAAGTGTTCCAGCCCTCTGAAGAACTTAGCGGCGCTAACAAATAACACATCAAAAAAAAAAAAAAACCCACCCAAAACTATAACATCCTCCAGCATTCCTCCTGTCCTAGTGGTTTCTGTGGTTGAAACATACCACTCTTAAAGACTAAAACAGTCTTAACATTAAGAAAGTCTGAAGTCTTTCATAGCAATGACCCTCTGCAAGTAACTGACCATGAATTTGCTCAATTTATAGCTTCATGAGATACTTACTTTAGCAGCAAAATTAGCTTAAGAGATTCCTACACTCTGCTTTTCATTCTTGTCCTTGTGTCAGAGTTTCTAGCAACATCACCGTACCAGTGATGTTCTTAACCTTGTTTTTTCCCAAGAAAAAAGGTGGCTATTTTAAACTTGATGTGGTTTGAATGCTCCAGTTTACACCACTGCTTAGAAAAAACTCCACAGCCATGATAAGGAATAGCATGAAAGTGTGGCAGAAGGGTTCAGATAGGTCATTTAAATTTTGAGATTTTAATATCCACATGAATTCACAAACTACATCAATTTAAGATAAAAATAAACAAAGAATTCTATTAGCCATTTTGGCAGAAAGAACAGAAACTATGAAGAGTAGCATCAAGGAAGAATTTTTAAAAATGTAGCAGGATAATTTTTAAAGAGAAATACTACTGTCTGGAAAATTACATAAGCTTTTGTTTTACACGCAAACCTATAAAAATAAGGAAAAGAAAACCCAAATATGACTAAAGCCAGAATCAGACTCTGAAGGGTAAATACTTACTCTTTCATCTATGATCTTCATGAACCACATTTTAGTCAAGTTATGCCTCTTGACGGCCTGCAAATTAGCAAATAAAACCTCCCTGTTAATATATACAAAGTGATGGTAGTACTGCATTCTGAAAGCTGAAATACATTTTAGGTATTTAATACAAGAATTGTATTCACTGGGTTAAATCAAAGTTGCAAGTCAGTGGAAAATGAGAATCTTCAAATACAAAAATTTTCAACTGGCATTTACAGCAAGTTGCTGCACACAGAAAATAAAATACCAGACATCACACCAGCAAACTAAAAGCATTTCTTTAAAAATGTTTATGAAATTAATTTATTCTCAGAGTCGCATGTTCCCACAAAATATTTGCAGATAACTATGTTCACTCTCCAAAAAGAACAGTTTCCTCTGGAGTCTAGCAAAAAATATTCCCCCTGTTAATTCTCAAGAAAATGTCAGCACAACATACCAACACGTAGAATAAAGACAGAACGCTAACAAAGCAATATAATTGATATTATGGGTTTGTTAAAAAAATATTGCACAGCATCTCATATTCACGGATTCTTCTTTTGGACCTTGTTTTATTTCTGACTTCCTTCCTGTGCCACTTCATTCTATCAACTTACCTTCAATCCTCTTAATTCCACACTGAATTTTTCAGAACACATTTTCAGAAAGGCTACAATCACATGTGAAAACATCTATAAAGAAAATTTACAAAGCAGATTTCTCACAGTTTAGTCCTGATTGCTCACTGTCAACTTCTTCTTTACATCCATCATATTAGTAAATATTTTTTCAAGGTTTGACAAGACCATATCTTGTTGATTCCATAAATTCTGCTTGAATTATACTCGGTATATGAAAAGGCAAATTTTAAGTTATAACTACAAATGCTGGTTTTTCATCTCACTTGTTCACCTCACGTATCATTTTGTAAATGAAATCCTTGGAATACTAACAGGTCAAGACTTAAAGGACCAAACTCTTAAAGACCAAATGCTAAATTACCCAATTTGTACATTACATCCATAACTTCATTCAAACACATGGGTACTAATTTCTCTGAAGTTTGAAAAATTGGCTTCTTCCACAGAAATGAGCAGAGAATTAGGTCTCACTTTTCATACATTCAAAATAGATGGAAAAGATCACACATCATACAGTCACTGTGTAAATTTATATTAAAGTCACCAAGAGCTGAGCTATTAAAAATTCTAGAAATACTATTAAAGGCTATTTATCTACTTTACTAATGCATAAAAATTTGGAACTCAAATGCAAGTATTCTGGGATATACAAAACTTCAGGAACACATTTAAATATCATAACTTAAATTTATTCTGGAAAATCCCACTGTCCTCATACAAACTTAACAGCAACAAAGGAATATACATAAATTATGCTGTGCAAAGACATGTTAATTCTATTAACAGCTCTGCAATCCTTGTGAGTTCAGGTGTCTTTCCAAATCCATATTTTTTTAGAATTGCAATGACATTCTTGGATGTTTGTGAAGTCATGGCTTTCAGATAAGTCACTCTTGGGGTATTTGCTGAAATATGGAAATAAAACCCCATCCTGACTGCAAAAGTCACCAAGTCACATTGAATTGTTAGTTCACTCTAGTGCTCTGCAGTGCTTAGATCTATCAGAGCTCCTAAAAGTACTTTCTGAATTATTTTTCATCATCTTATTTTGCAAGTTTTGTTTCGATTGTATTATATTGGTCTTCCTTTATATGAATCATACCTGAGGTGAAATCTCACCAAAGACCATTCTTCTTCCACTTCAAAACCAATTTTCTGTTTTGTGAGAAGGGAGTACGGTACGTCTGGCAGTCTTAGCTACTGGAGAGGGTTGCAATTGGTACCCCAGAATCAGAATGACTTCTATCTGAATACTGGTTTGGGCTGGGATAGAGTTAATTTTCTTCACAGCACTTTTGTGGCACTGTGTCCTGGATATGTGTTGGAAACAGTGTTGTCGGTTAGAAGGGATGCAGCACAGCACACACAAAACACTGATATTACTTCCCACAGTAATATTAAAGCAAATTTTAGGACAAGAAAGGTGTATTTTACCCTCCACAGCTCTGCAGCAACGGGCTGATGTGGTGGGTTATCGCTGTATATGGCCTCCACAGCATCCCTCCAGAACTGCATCCGCATCAAACCTGTCGTCTTCTGAGTTATGGAGTCTTTAATCTGGAAAGGATACATCTGGAGTGAAATTCAGTGTCTTTAACATACTTGGTCTATATCTATGCTGAAAAGACAGACACAGGACATAGTCAAACGCAGCAGAGAAAGAGCTCAGTTGTGAATTGACATTTATTCCTCATAAAGCTTAGGAACACTGCATAGAGTAAATGGGACATCTTCACCACAACTTGATTTTAAAACCCACAGAGATTAAATGCTGGGCAACCCTCACTTTAGCTTTCTTCCCTGATGGAATAAAAGCAGTGGTGACAGCAGTGAGGGAGGGCACACCACGGGTTGCCAGAAGCACAGCCTGCAGAAACTGGTTAGGGGTTTTGCCTGGTCAGCTCATTTCCTGATCACTCCTTTCTGGCAAGCACTGCCAACTTTCCTGGTTGCACTGGCAGTTTCTGGGCACCTCACAAATCGGAGAGACTGCAGCCATTCCTCTCCCACAACTCTGTAACAACAAACTTCCCTCCTGCAGCCTTTTCATCACTTCGCTTCTGCCAACAAAGATTAGGTTCTGATTATAGCATCCCATTTTTTGACCAGCCATCTGCAGTTAGGATTTCTCTGCACTTTACCCATTAACTGCACGTGAAGCCAGGATTTAGATGCAATCACATAACAGTATCAAGAACCACTGTCTGTTTGCTATAACTCGATTTTAAAATGCATAAAGAAAAAGTCATAAAAAGTATACACATAAACAAAATAATAGGGCAGGCTGGGTAATTTCCATGGGCCATTCAAAACTAGAGGATTGTACTGCACTATTTATTCATGGCCCTTGACTGTGTAAAAGTTAACCCTGGCAAAACACCACCAACTACAGAAAGAGTACTTACAAGTGTAATTTAGAATATCAAAATTGTTATTTTAAATTTCCAGAGTACACGAATGTATTTAATACCTGCCTGAGCCAGTTCCACATTGAAGGCTCTCAAGGCAAAAGCAGAGGTTCGAGATTCCACAGGCAGCAGCAGAGAACACAGAAACCCTTCATAGTCACGCTTCCTATAAAAGAATCAAAATGCACATTTGTTATTTATAGCTCTAAGTCAATTAGAAGTGCTATTCCTTAGCACTGAACTCCTGAAAGAGTCTCAGTAAATTATAGCTCAAAACTCTGACTTTGCAAAAGTAGCAGCTTTTAGGCTTGTTTTAAAGGAAGACCAACTCCAAGAGAGAGTGCAGGCTGCTTGAACTCTCAGTGCACCTCTGAATTCCACATCTCAAGATATCTGGCTAAAGGCATGGAGCAAGGCTATGGCAGAACTGCAAATAGAATCCAGATTGTCCGACTTGCAGATTTCTGTTCCAAACACGAAACCACATTTCTTTAAAAGACAGTGCTTTGGAGCTTGGCAGAAGAGTGCTTGCTTAACCATTAAGTTTTTGTTTACTGGCAACTACATTCAAAGCATGAAACCTCAGGGAGTTGGCAGTTTCACTGCAGGTAACTCCTTGCCAACCCAGAGTGATGTGCCTTCGTTTGGCCACGTGGGTGTGCCAGAAAATTAAAAACACAGTGTTCAGAACCATGAACTACAAAATCACTCCAGCTAACAAAAACACCTGACCACCTCTGAAAAGCTAAACTGCTTGTTTAGAACAACATTTTTGTGTACTTTCTGATAAGCCTGAAACCTGATTCTTCTTTGGAACAAAATGAACTCCCAAGTTTGGCCTGAAGAGTGGAGAAGCAGGTTGTCAAGGAAAACACATGCACTCATTTTCATTAAGTTTGCTGTTCTTGCATGTACTCATATTTCTTTTGAATATGATCTTAAAATAGAAAGCCAAACTAAACCCAAGCGTTATTAGTGTTGCTACTTTTAGCATCAAACAAAAAGGAAGTGAAGTTTAACAGAGATGCTTAACCCTACAATACATAGCAGCTGAAAACTAGCAAATGCTTTGTTTCCACAACTGTTGTCAGACTCTTTTAGACGTTGATGCAAATACAGAAACATCAACCAAAAAAATGTACATTTTTGAGTTGTAGTAGGCTTTAAAGGACAGCTTCATATTACAGAACAGATACATTAAACCTCCCTCAGTTAAGACACTTTTTTAATATTATCAGCTTAAAACCTAATATTTTTTTCAAGATTAATTGTAGAAACACCCAGTATTGTCCACCCTAGACAGAGCTGCATGGTTTACAGCCACATTTTCCCAGTTCCCACAACACAGAACTACCTCTAGTTTCAGAAAGGAAACAAAGAAATATGTTACACAAAGTACCAGCAACACAATAGAGAAAATTGTGTTCCCCCTGGTAATGCTGTTGACATGGTGGGGTTTTGGTTGTTTTTTTTCAATTATTTCAAGCTTAAAAATTTAGTGCAGCAAATCCATTAAGCCTCAGTAAAATAAAATTGATATTGTTGTAGATCACATTCCACCCCAACCTTCTTCATGTATCAGTGTAAGGAAAGTAGAAAGGAGGGAATGACCTTAAGTCATTAATGGCATTAAGTCAGGTATTGAGTTTTTTGATAAATAAGTTGCGGTTTTTCAAATAAGTATAAGCTCATATATGAACCCACAGACAGAAGAAAAATTAGTAATGGTCATAACTGGACTTTCCATATAATGAATTTATAATAAAGCTATCAATACACAACCTTGTCTTTGAGACCAGGCTTCCTTGACAGTAAAAGACATAAAACACACCTATAAGGAAAACATTTTTTTAGTCAAATAGCTTGAAGTGAATTTAGTTGTTTAACAGAAAAAGGAAGACCAAAGAGAAAGGGCATCTTCCATATTGCAAAAACAAATAAAGATTATTAAAGCACAACTCAATTTTACTTCCTAATGTGCTGGAGACTCAAATTCAGAACTAGGGAGTTGCTAACACTTGCATAGCCCCAAGTGTTTTACTTCTGTTTGAATAATAATTCCTTCCACTTATTTTTTATAGTTATTATTTCCATGCAATAGTTGAACCACTGGGAACAGCGGCTTCAATTAAATAATGCCAAAAGCATAACCACCTTTCATTTTACTATTCTGAATGCTTGTGTATTTTTCTAATTAGTCCTTTTATCATTTAACAAAACTACATATTAAAAAAGTTTTAATTCAACCATCTCATTGGAACCTAACTATTCTGTTCACAATTACTAGAAACATTTCACCTGCAGATGTTTACTCTACCTGTATATTAGCTATGCACACAGCCTCTGGTCTCCTGAATATCAGGGAAACGAATCCTGGGTAGAAAAACTAGGAAAAGAAAGCTGTATTCTGAAAATCATGAAAAATGCAATGTGGCTGTGCATTCTGGTGCGTCTGTACAGGTCAGCTTCTTGGTGCTGCACTGAACATTTAAGATTGCCCCATTTCTTTCCCTTAGTTTTCCTACCTCAGACATTACTGCAGACCACACACACCTTTCTGTCTTTTTACAAGCATCAGTTTGGAGAAGATAATCCTGTTCCACTCTTTCTATGCATACATGGAAACCTTCTCCCAGCTTTTGTCAATCATCTGAAAAAAGAGTATCCAAAGAGAAGTTACCTAGGTCTTTACTAAGAGACTTGTTTAATGACATCTTACTTTACAAAGAACTGAATTCCTGGGAACTCCAAAGCAGTCAAGGGGCCCTACACATTGTTTACGGCCCAGAATCCAAGAAGGAAAAGTGACCCGACCTGGAAGTGTCTGACTGCACCCTGCTCCTCTTGGAGCATTTTGGGTTTGACAAAAAAAAGGATGTTTTGGAAACATAGCCTTCCTCTTGCGTTTAGAACAGAGAAGGTACTGAGCTGCTCCAGCTGTCAGACGTCCTCTGCTTTATCCCGTTTTTCCAGGGAGCGCTCAGGAAGCATGGCTAGTTCTCAGTAGCCAAGATCTGGAAACACCCAATGTTTTTAAACATCCACTTCGGTGATTTCTCTCTCCAAAACACCGATACCAAGGGAACAAGAACGTTCCGTACTTCTGAAGAAACGCAGCCATGGAGGGGCGGGAGGAGGGGGAGGGTACTGCCGCGGGAGGCTGCCCAGCACGGCGGTGGAGCGTCCCTCTCTCGACACATGCAACATCCACCTGGACATGTTCCTGTGTAACCTGCTCTAGGTGACCCTGCCTGCGCGGGGGTTGGACTGGATATCTCCAAAGATCCCTTCCAACGCAGACTAATCAGTGATTCTGTGTGCAGGCTGAATCATCCACGCGGCCTAAATATGCGCCTGGTTTCCATGCTCCCGACACGGCGTGGTCCCGCCGGCCCACCGCCGCCGGCCACACGGGCTATTTTCGGGCCAGGAGGGCCCGACTGGGCAATCCCAGTCATCCTTTCCGGGAAGTCGTCAGCGTTCCCGTCGGGTGGGAAGCGCCGCCGAGCCTTCCCAGGCCGGACTCGCCGCCCCGCTCTGCGGTGCGCGCACCCCCGCGCCTGCAGCCCCCCGCGGCGGGCACTCACCGCACCAGCTCGGCGCAGTACTGCACCGCTCCTCCGGCCGCCGGGCCGCTCCAGCCCGCCGCCGCCGCCCTCCCGCCGAGCTCCGGCGGCCGCGCCAGGCGGGGGCCGATCCCACCACGCCGCAGCGCTGCCCGCGCCATGCTGCCCGCCATGGTGCCCGCCATGGCCATGGCTCCGCCGCCCCGCCCCGCGCCGCGCACGGGCCGCCGGCAGGGGGCGCCCGCGGCCGGGACGCTGTGGGGGAGCGGGGCCCTTTGTGCGCGGCGAATGGCGCCCGGCACAGGCCGGCCGTGCCTCAGCCTCCAGCGCCTCCGGAGAAGGACCTCGGGGTGTTGGTCGGCAGCTGGCTGAACATGAGCCAGCGTGTGTCCGGTTGGCCAAGAAGGCCAGTGGCATCCTAGCATCCGTCAGCAATGGTGTGGCCAGCAGGACCAGTGCAGTGAGTGTGTTGGGCACTGGTGAGGCCGCGCCTCAAGTGCTGTGTCCGGTTCAAGGCCCCTCACTACAAGAAGGACATTGCGGTGCTGGAGCATTACAGAGAAGGGCAAGAGGGATGGTGAAGGGTCTGGAGCACAAGTCTGATGAGGAGCAGCTGAGGGAACTGAAGGCGTTTAGCCTGGACAAAAAGGAAGCTCAGGGGGGACCTTAATGCTCTATGCAAGTGCCTGAGAGGTAGCCAGACACTTGCACCTGTAGCCAGGTGGGGCTGGCTTCCCAGGTGACAGGTGACACAACAAGAGGAAATATGCATAAGCTGTGAGAGGGGAAGTTTAGGCTGCACATTAGGAAGAATTTCTTCACAGAAAGAGTGATTAGACATTGGAATGGGATGCCCAGAGAAGTGGTGGAGTCACTGTCCATGGAGATATTTAAGGAAAGATTGAACATGTCACTTAGTGCCTTGATCTAGTTGATGTGGTGTTTGGTCAGATTGGGCTCGATGATCTCAGAGGCCTTTTCCAACCTAATATATTCTGTGATTAAGTTTTTAAACCTGGCACCCAAAAAAGTCAAGGAAGCTAAATTGTAAAAGCCTCCCTGTTTTGGTCAGTGTGGCATTGGAATGGCTGTGGGACTGGGAAAACCTCAGGCTGGTGTGCTGTGTGAGGCAGAAAGGCAGAGCAGTTCTGCCCAGGCAACAAAACTAGCCCCAGGGCTCCATCCTTGGTAAAATGTGTTCAAGCTTTGCAGCAGAAGCCCTGTTTCCTCCTCTTAGCTGGTAGAGGGGTTCCTCACCATACAGGCTGGCTGGATTTTAACTAGAGACAGAATGGCCCTGTTAGCCATATAGTCATGGACAGAACAGCTTCCTCAAAGTTTGGCCTATATGAGGATAAAACAGCAGATTCATACAGAAATGGCACTATGCTTAAAAGCAGTTTCATCTTAAAACTACATCAGCCCAACCTATTAATAACTAGCTCAATCTAGCGCTTGCAAGAAGAGGCACAACAGCAGTCTGGCTCTTTCTATCCCAGCCGTGCCATCGTCTTCCTCGGTGCCAACTTTGATCTTCATTTTTTAGTACAGGGAGTTAAACCAGCAGAGACACATCCACTGCTCACTTTTGTTTTTCATGAGTTCCTTTTCTGCCAGTTTGGTGCCTTCAGTTCACTGCATGGTCAGCTGAGCAAGGGGCTGTGGGCTGGGGAGAGGGTGGGCTCTCCTGGCTTGTGGGCAGTAATACATGTGTTCATTAGCTCAGCTGCAAAGTGAAGCCATGCAGCAAATAGGGGGAGAGTTTTGAGTGGGCAGTGATGTTCAAGGGACAAGGCATTTATTTGGAAATCAGACCAAGCCTTTATTCTGTGTCACAGAGACAAGGAAGAGAAGGAGGTTAGGGATCACACTTTAACATTATTTATTTTATTGATTAATGGCCCTTGTGGGCTTACTCTGAGCCTTTCTTCTTCCCTTTTTCTCATGTCTAAAGTTCTCTGTCTTGAAACTCTGAACCTTGTTTTAAACCCTTGCTATGCCTTGAGCAGGATTTATTGTTTGTCAGGGCACCCAAAGAAGGTCATTTAGATTTGGGTGGAGGCTGAAACTGCTGTTGTTTAAGTTTTCAGGGAGAACCCCTAGATAAACGAATCCAGCTCTTTCAGCTGCTGCCAATTCCTGGCAGAAGGGTTACATAAACATACTCTAAACCTCAAGGGTATTATAAATAAATCTTATAAAATACTAACTTTTTTTTTAGTCTCTGAACAAAAAGGGTGCTAAACTGATTTAAACTCATAGTAAGAAAGGAATAAACTGGTTGTTTATATAAAATATTAATCCTGACCTTGTTCTCAGTCATTTGTTTCTTACTGTTCATATTAAAGTACTTCTTTTTTTCTTTAAACAGATATTTTAAGTGTCATGTGTAATTATTGAAAATCTTCCTCAAGACTGTATAGATTATAGTAAGTTAGCTTTTTGTGCCACCAGCTCAGTGGGAGTAACAATTTGGCTTAATGTTTTAGCAAGTTTTTAACACTGTAGATGAAAACTGAAGCTTTGTCAGAGTCATCTCCAAACTTATTTTTCATTATCAAACTCTTTTAAAAAGCACATTCCATCACCTTTTTCAATATTTCTCAGAAGCTGAAAGGTGACCACCTCTCTGATGTGTACTTCTTAGTGAATATTTTGTCCCACTCACTCCTCACAAAACTCTGAAATCCTTGAGCAGCTGTGCAAGTGACGGCAATGGCTGGTTTAGGCAGAGATAGTTCAATTATTACTCTAACCTGGCATTTCTGGGAAAAAACCCCAAGTTCTGTGTCAAGGAAATACTGATCAGTTATAGCCCACCCTTGTTATAAGAACATCCAGATTCAATTTGTCAACAGAGAAATGAGAAAAGAGCCCCTCAGCTGTCCCATTGGCCGAACAGAGGCTGAAGTTTAGGAAGTCTACATATACTCATGTAAACACAAACGTCTTCATGCCGAGGAGAACAGAGCAGGGAGGAGAGAGATCTCCCTCAGAATATCCAGGGACTGGAGGCTGGGGAGTTAACTGGGATGCGGGGACAGTCACTGGGATCCCTCATCTCTAGCAACAAGAGCAGAAAGTGATCTGACAGTTCTCTGCACTCACATGGCCAAGGATATAGTCTCCCTCTCTCATTTGCTGAATAATCCTTGAACAATAATTGTATTAATTCCAATATCAGAGTTAAGGAAAAATCTGTGTGTGCTAACGATAGTGTTTCCCATCGAGTACCATGCCACAGTGAACAGGCGTATGCAGTTATTTTTACCTGAACTACTAAAAGTATTCAAGCAAAAATCTTTGTTTAAGGAGAACACTTAGAAAATGAGTTTAATGGCAGTCATTAAGTCCTGGCCAAAGAATAATACATTAATGTGTGTGTGAATAAATACTGGGCCACTTTAAAAGGCATTTTCCCCATTTTTCATGCTTTAAACATCTCAGTCTTTAATTATGAAGTAGATGAAAAGCTGTCCCAAAGGACATTGCAGTGAAAGGGTTTAATCTTCATTTGCTGCTGCATTTTTAATTTTTGGTATGTTTCTCTGTAGATAAATTGCTGGTAAACCTTTGTTTATTTCTTGTTATTATTGTGCTCTTTCATTTCCCAGTTTCAAGCACAAATGAGGTTGTACAAGGTGGCATGCTAAAAGCAGTGGGAGACAAAGGTCTCAGTGATTTACACAGAGTGAGACCCACTGCAAGCTTCCTTGGCTTTGTGCTGTGGGACTGGGCTGGAGCAACTGCCTTGCAGAGGGGCAGGAAACAGCAATTATTCCTTTTCCACTGGCACCTTTGCCAACCATGGGCATATGCCACTGCACTCGATAGGAATGGCTGCTCATCTGATATTCCCAAGCCTCTTGGGGTTTTACCTGGGATTCAGGTATACTCCTATGAAACGGATGGATCTATCAACACACTTTACATGCACCATCAAGTAAAAGCCAGATGTTACCGACTTCCAATTATTTCAGATTCCGACTGCATGGAGACTTGTGAGTGAAACAGTCTTATGCAACTTTTTGATACCTATCTTTTGTTAGGTTAGTCTTGTCTCTTTTCAGATAGGACTTCTACAGAGAGTAGTTCAGAATAAGGAATAGCTTCAGCTAATCAACTTCATCCCTCTCCTTGCTGTAGGTTACTGACTGTTTCTGATCAGGAACCTCTCCATAGCTGTGCCACATTCTTTGAACACACAAACACACGGATGCAGAACTTGAGGCCAAGTTTCCAAGTGTTTAGTGCATCATAACTGTCCAACTTCAACTTTGGGATCAAAATAAGACATTCAGACCTTAAGAAGCCTTTGCTATTAACCTTAGAAGTTCCTTCAAAAATCCTGCTCTCTGGGGGACAATATACTCTCCTCAGAATTTTGTCTCTAGTTTTTAGCACCCATCATAAAATTTCCATATTGCCATGAGAAGAGATTACTTACTTGGCCACTCTTGCACGGGAGTGTAAGCCCACACAAACACAGTTTGGTTCCGTGTTGTTGTCTGGTGTGACACACAGTATCAAATGCAAATACAGTGAATATTTGAATGGAATTCACAAAGTGTGTGCTTTTAACATAAATGAAAGCCAAGTCCTTCTACTGCTGCTTTGGATGCAAATGTATTTGTAATGAACTCCTGGTTTTGTCTGTATCCCTTATCTTGCACCTGTTATCATCCTTGTTGTAAAAAGCTTAGGGGTAAGCTTGCCAAATGATATGCCCCATCTGTGCTACCTGGATAAACAGTGTTAGCAAGAAATATGCAAACTGAAAAGCCACAAGTTCTTGACAGACAGGTACCAGCACTTTCTCTCTGGTTAGCAAGGACAGGGTCTTTGTGTTCTTTCAGCAAGTTGCCAGCCTTTTCTTTGAAATTCTTGTGAAGTCGTTGGGAGGGAGATGAGAGAAAGAAAGAGAGGAAGCTGAGGGTGTGCAAACTTGTTTGGGGCATGCAGATGAAGTCAACTGCAAATATAACTATGATTTCACCAAGTGAATGTTTCTTCACCAGAAGCTAAATGGACCTAAATGATGTGTCTGCTGTGTTGAAAGCAGGTCTATTTGTTGTGTACACTACTTTTGTTTATATCTCTTTGCTTGGACCCCTGCAAGCCAGACTAGCACTCAGAAGGAGGGAAGGTGAGTAATGAGAAACTGCATCACCAGGAACTATCCCTGACAAACCTGGAAAGAAGTGACCGCAGATACAGGATGGTGAGAGAGGCCTCAGGCATTTGGGCAAGGCAACAACAGTAGAGAGAACAACTTGTTCCAGAGCCTTATCATGTTCTACTGAGGTCTCCACACTTCCCCATGTTTTCTCTTTTAGGAACATAGAGGAGGGACCATTATTGAGTAATTAAAGCACAAAGTTGGCAGCTGGGCTTCTGAAGTCCTGTCATTGAGTTCCTGTGGCTACACATGTACTGTCTGCAATGGTCACCTCTGAGAGAGGTGACCATTCGTGGTCCCAGGTCATTTTAATTGACTTGCATCTTTAGTGTTCACATCTAAGAGCCTTTTTGGTGCACAGGGCACATCACTACTGCCTGTTAATGGGGATACAGGGTGGTATGAGAGCTGTCCCATTTGGGAAAGATTCCCTAGGCCTGTGTCCAGCTTTGGCTAACTGAGGCGGAAGAGATGAGACCAGCAGCACTTGCTGTGGCTGGATACAGAGAGCTTCCTCTTCTACTGTTCTTCTGCCTTGTGCTTCCTGTGCAGGCATGCTGGGGCTTGTTACTTTTGTGTGTTAGAATGCGGTAAAGGGTAGGACTTGGCATCAGGAGTGACCTGCAAGGGAATTTACCTAATGCCATTTCACCAAAAGAAGAGACAGAATTAGGACCCACATTTCTTTGGCTGTTTGTCATATGGGGCCTATGTCTGCAAGAGCTAGGAAGGATCCTTCACCTGATCTGCACGAGCCATGTCAGTCAGCAAGGATAATTCATAAACTGGTTACCCTGGCAGAGTCCAAGATGACAGCATGTTTTGGCATTTGGATACATTCCACCAGACACAAGTCAGGAACTTCTGTTGTCTTCTGCTGTTTAAAAAACTGGTGGCCTGAGGGGATCCCTTTTTATTATGGTCAGTTCAGCCTAACCCCTGACCTGTACAAGAACTTTAACCAGGCTCCAAACTCTTTCAGGGTTGGGTGTGCTGCCAGGCAGCTAGGCAAAACATTACAAGTTTGCTGGCAGTGCTACAGCAACCAATGCACCCTTGCTGCCTCCAAGGCCCTTGTAACAGCTTGTAAAAGGGCTCAGAGAAAACTTTCTGTGCAGAACAGACACTCCTAGGATGTTGCAGACCAGGCAGTGTGCCAGTTTCCAGGGATAAGACAATGCTTTGGGAAGCTCACCTGTAACCAATGACTGGCAGCAACATGTTCAAAACTTGTAGAGCTACAAGGACACAGACAGATTCATTGCATCTTGACTTTCACTCTCCATCCCAGTGGCAGTCTCCTTCCCTGCTCCTGATATGAAACTAACCTCTCCTCCTCTCTCCTGTCTACACCCCAGACCCTCATGGCAGGTGTTGGCAGTCCCAGCGAGAACAGGCTGTAGAGTCAGCTGATTAGCAGGAGACTGCCCCAAATCCTGCAAGCTTCTTTTTGAAAAATTTCTTTTCAAAATCCATTGTGCAAGGGTGCAGGGTTGCTAACCCAACTAAAATACCCTAAAATGATCTGACAATTTTATACCATGTAGGCCATAAGGAACAATTGTAGGGACAGTACTGCAGAATACAATGTAAGGACACATGCCTAGGCTCCTGAGACTGTGCAGCATTTGTTCCATTTGCATTCATTTTTAAATGGTTGCTCAAGGAATACGAGGTTTCCTGGGACTGGTTCCTGAGGTGAGTAAGGGATGCTGATGTGCCAGAGGTCCTGTGACAGCCAGCTGTCCGAGACAATGCCACAAGCAGAAGCAGGATCTTGGGTGTCTTAAGTATTTTTTCTGATAAAAACTTGGGCACTTCCAGCTCCTCAGATCAACAACCTGGGCCTGACTGTCCAGTCAAACTGCTTTCTGCCTAGTCTTTATCTCAGGTATAAATTCTGAAATATCCCCTTCTAAAACTCAGCCTAGTTCCTCACAGGTCACACAGAGTGCTTCCACCCTGTCACATTGTTCTGCTCCATCTCACAGTGGGATCCTACTCTTTCAACCATCCACATGAGCATTCTTACAGATGGTGTTCTTACTCCTCAAAGAGAATCCCTCCCAGCTCTGCTTGGACAAAGTAATTTGTCCAGGGGGCCTAGGAGAGGGGACACACTTGGGCAGAAGCCAGGAGGATCTTCTGCAGAGGGCTTCAGGACACAAGTATACATAGGAATTTTGATACTGAAATTTGCAGTGGTAAGTAGAAACAATCACCCTCAAAAGTGTTCCTTATCAACCAGCCATAGTAACTAGCAGAGTACAGCTTTTGCTGGAAAGAATGAGGTGCCTAGCTACTGCCCTGCTTTTCACTTCCCCACATTTTTCTGGTGATGTGGCATCTCAAAGCATTTCTAAAACACCTTTTAGAAATCAGCTCTTTTCAAATCCACAAACACTCCAGTTCTGAGCATTATAAATGGTCATGCTAATTAAATGCAGCTAAAATAGTGAAAAGAGTTGCAAGGCAGACAAGATCAATGACGAAACACCCTGAGAGAGCACAGAAGGGAAAAAAGTACTGTAGAAAGGTGATTTATGGTGATTCTCTGGTCGCCGAAGCAGAACAATTATTGAGAATCTTAAGGAGAAAGGAGCTTTAGGTTGGAAGATTGACGACTGAAAACCATGGGGAAGTAATCCTTTCAGCACCAGCATGGCAAAGCTTCAGTTCTGGGAGGCAGGTCAACGTAGGTCAGCACTGGCTCTGGAAATGCTAAGCTGGGGAACCTCTGGTTGCTTTCTTGCACCATGTTGCCTCCTCCTCACCCCCTCTTTGACAAAGGGAAGCCAGTGCATTTTGGTGTTGTCATTTCACATTCAGCTCCACAATCTAATTCCTAACCAAAGGCTGCAACCCTAGACAGCCTGATGCAAGGGTAAAATAAATTGCTCCAACATGGTGAGTCATACTTTAGCCTAGAGTTAGGAAGTTCTTAAATGTAGGTAGCATTGGAATTTGTCTTCTGTAAGTAGTCCTTTTGTCATCTTTTACCCTATATAAGCCACTATCACCTTTTAACATAAAGACATTTCAAGGTCCATCTTATACAAATATGCATTTGTGAGTTACTTAGTGGCCTCCAGTAACTTCATGAAAAAAAAGTGAGAATAAACTTTTATTCAAAGTGACATTGTTATACTTTCCTATAGAAAGTTGTTTCTGCCCAGGGCAGAGGGGTGGAACTAGATAATGTTTAAGGTCTGTTCCAACCCAAGCCGATCTATGATTCTGTGACTGTATAATCTAAAAAAAACTGTACGCAAAGATTCTATCTCCATATTCTCACAATAAGTAATATTCCAGACTGACCTGTAAGCCCATTGCTACACAAGATGACAACTAGAAAGAGTCAGCATGTTGATTTTTGAACCTTTTAAATTTCTTTTGGATTAATATAATTGCATATTTGAACAATTGTACTGTTATGTTTGGACAGTTATTTTATGACTATCACAGGCTGTAATTAGACAGTTGTCTCACATTAAAGGTATCATTTTCTTTGTTTCAGACAGCAATTATTGCAATTGGATGGTGTTCCAATAGCTGGTCTCAAGGAAATTCCCATGATGAATCACACCATCAGCGAGACATGTCAAGTGTGGTGTTATAATGTCACATAACAGCAAGTCAGTGTCTTTTGCTAATGTTTTAATGACAACCATCTCAAGTAGTCCAGGTTTTCAAAAAGTGTTTCTTATTCACACATAATGATCTGGGTTGCAAAAACACCCTTGGAGGATAAAACTAATAAAACAAGCAGTTAGTTATTACAAACTCCTTAGCTTAATTTTATTGTGTGGAAAATAGCAGTTTTCTTGTATGAGAAAGACTCTGCTGTTGCCTGCAAAGTTTCCACGTGGCCCTGCAGCTTTCACATTGCTCCAGTCAAAGGCGTCAATCAGACAGCTGCTGCACTTTCACTGTTGCCGACCTCTGCACCTCTCTGTATTTCACAGGTTGGCTTTATTCAAGAAGTTATGTATAGCTGCAAAGCATTAGTCATTAATCTGGCACCATTTGGATGTAAAGTATTAATAATTAATCTCATTAACCCTTTACATGCTGGGTTTGTATTCTCATTTCCTTTTCTTGATAGCCAAATAATGTTTGCAAACAAAATGCAAGCTCACTTTTTTCTCTGTTTCAGAGAAGAAATTCAGAAGTCTCCTGTTGTGCTTCTTTCCCTCAGAGAGTAAAGCAAACCTGCCCAGCTCAGTGAGCTACTTCACTGCTCCTTGCTCACTGTGACTAATGCAGTTATACCAGAAGGAGGTTTAAAATCATTTCGTTAGCATTTGGAGCATGAGGTTTTTCTTCAGCCAGACCTCAGACTGTGCTTTCCACAGCATTTGGATCACTGAAATACCCTTATATAAGCCTAATTGGCACAATTAGAAGAATGACTCTTTACAGATGTGTGTTGCTGTAGCAACCTGGGGGGAGGGCAGCCAAAGTGCCCTCCATATTTAGCAAAATGATATTAATCATAATAGATAGGTGCACTTTATCCTTTTTGTAAGGCACTTTCTCAGGAACTGCCTTAACATGTCACAACAAGGATCACTGTAATGGAGTTTAAATAATTTGATGCCAAGCTAAAATTCTCTCAGTAGTAAGCAAAATTACATCGAGACAGAAACACAGTCAAATGTCGATCGAGTCTTTTGGAATACAGGCAGAAGGCTTAGCTGTTCAATGCTTTGATTCCACTGCTGTAGGAGCCCTGGAGGAAAAAAACCACCAAAGGCATCCATGGTGGCAAGAAGACGCCTGTGTTGCTGAGCTCATGTCAAGTCTTCCTGCTGAAGACCCCAGTAATTCACTGGGAGCGCTCTTGGCAGACTTGAAATCCACCTGCCACCTCCTTTGTGTGAGAGGGACTCCATGTTGCTGGCAGTGGATGTGGATATGGATAAAAGTGTCAGTGATGCTGCAGCACAGTGAAACCATGGCAGATCTCCTGCTTCTTGTGTGGAAAGAGTGGGAACAGCTGCTTTACAGAGTGGATCCAAATGGTTTGTTCCTGACTCTGTCTTGCCTGTCCCAGTAAAATTGCACATCTCATCCAAGCATCACAGTCTCTTTGAAGTGTCAAAGGGACCATGTGAATTACCCAAGATTTGTGACTTAGGACTTGTTTTCATGAGCTCTTTTGATTTGAAGCCAATGATAAGTCTGGTACGATTGTTTGCTCATAGTTATTAATTTAACACAGTTTAAAATTTTGTCTTTATGTCTTTGCACCTTGAACAGTCACGTTGTGTTGCTGCAGAGTACAAGAAAAACCTGAACTCAGCCCTGACTGGGACTGAATAATAGGATTTCCATTTCTAAGATGAAGAAGCAAGTGACTAACATGAATAAACAAGCAAGTCTGAAAAAAAACAAACACTCATCTTGTGGATGTACATGGAAAATAGAGATTAAAAGGTATCTCAAGAATTTATCTATACCATCCCACTCTTTACAGATGGATAAATTTTATCTCTGTCATTACCGACTAAGTTTTATCTGATCTCTTTTAAAAAGATTTACAATCCCCAGGCAATCTTGCCTAATGCATCACTAGCCTTATTTTTAGAAAGTTTTTCCTAATGTGTAACCAAAGCCTATTTCTGCTGCAATGGAATGTCTTATTAATCTGTAATATCTTTATTTTTGAAGATTGCTCTCACAATTCTGTCAGGTTTCTCTTCAATAGAACAAGCACCCCTGCTTGTCCAGTCTTCCCGTGTAATTTGTGTTTTTCTAGAACTCTGATTGTACGCATAGGTCTCCTGTGTAGCTTGATGCATGTTTTCTCTCTCCCAGGTATGGTTGCCCAAGCCAGGCTTGCTGAGTTCCCGTTGATCTTTGCCAATACCGGGGAAAGTGGAAGAATCCCTTCATGTGCTTTATTGCCTCTATTTATATTTGTACTTCTCAATATGTAGTTTCCTTTTTTTGAAACAGTATGCAACATCCAGAATATTTCTTCAGGGCTGCTCCCTATTCATTTGCTCTGTGTTTTTTGCAGTGGATTATTCTTGACCAGACATAAAATATTTGATTTCCTATTCTTAAATAACCTCTTATTTTTTTCAGCTATGTAGTTAACTGGTGTGAAATTGCTTAGTTGAATGCTAAGCTTATATTTCTTCCATCTTTCAATTTTTTAAAAACTTTATCATGCTGGTTTATGCCTGGAAACTGAATCTCCAGCTTTGCTCTAGTTATAGTCCCAGAGCCCAGGTACATTATGTTCATGTGCAGCCTCCCCTTACCCTGTTCCAGGTACGGTGTTATGATTATAGCTGTTTGACCTGTTGCACCATTGGAAGTTCAGCTTGTCCTGATAATAGCGCAGTTATGTTTACTGTCCTTGCAGCTCTGGCCATTACATCTCATTACACCATTTTAATAACTCAAACACTGACATTTGAGTGATATTACATCCAAAATTCAGATCCAGAGAAAAAGGGTTCTTTCAGCTTCAGAATCTTTTATTTATCTGTTCTCTTGAACTGCCTGTTTTCTCACAACACATTCCACACTGTCACAACCACTCGTGTTTTTCCAAGAACCCTGGAAGACACTGTAAGGCCCTGCTTCAGCCAGAAATTTTTTCATAAAAAACTATTTATTATGCTTTAGCACTTTCACTACAGCAGGATGAAAGGTGTATCTTCAAAATACATTGGGTATCATGCCTTAAAGCACTGGCACAGCTGAGACAAGTGGTTTGTAGCACATCAGCTGTTGGGGCTGAGCCCTGGGAAATACCAGGTGCTAGGAGGGCATCATTCTCAAGTTGTCACATGCTGTCATACTGTCACTCATGTTTTGGTGTATTTGTTTAAGAATTGAATACTAACTTACTTTCTTTATGTTTTGGACCTCACACCTGCTGAATTGTCAAGTGGAAGAATATCGTAGGAACAGCTTTACTTCACCTTACCCAAGAACCTTTCCAGCAACTTACAGCCATTTGAAAAGTTCTTAGGCAGCCTAGAGTAAAAAGGGTTAAGTGCAAACACCTCTCTTGCATCATCCCAGTGGAGTGCCTGGCTGCCTGACCACATCCTACACAGCAGGAACTCCGGCAGAGTTACGTACTCTGCCCAAAGCCATGCAACAGGTTAGCAACTAAATCTGGAGCTACAGCTCTCTCACTGTAATGGCTGGACAACATGACCTTGCTAGCAAGCTTTACTAAAACCTTTGCTGTCACCTGGGGAGTTAAATTGCTATGTAGGGAAGCTAAACCTTTCTGTGAACATTACCTTTTCCAAGCGGGAAGGGCATGTGGAAGCAACAATCTGTCCCTTGACTGAAGGCTTCATTGGCACAAATCTTGAAGAGACTAAGATCTCATAAATTCATTATTGTGCAGGACCAATTTGAAATGCTATCTGAAAAAACATCTGCAATACCAGTTCCTGAGCTGCAGAGATTCAGTAGGCAAGGATGATACTCGCACCTGGCTCCTGTGAAATGCTTAACCCCACAGACAAGACCTCCCACGTTATTTATTCATTCAGCCACGCTCAGCTGGCACAGTGCTGGTGTTCTTGTGTGTGAGCTACATAAACACGCATATAATCTGCAACACGCTGCATAAATAAATTATGAAATACACAAAGACACATATATTTGTATATATCCCATGTTAAAATGGGGTTGGAACATGCAAACTAAGGACACTGTGAAGTATTGACTGCTTTGTTACAAATGTAGTGCCTGAGACCTGGGTGCAGGAAAGTTCATGTCTTTTTTATGCACCATGACCACCTCAGCTTCCATTGCCATTGCAATAGACATTATTTTTTCTTCTCTCAGAAGCCTTTGGCCTTAATTGGGACTGGTCTGAGCTATGGTGAGGAACATTGGGCTCAATATTTGTAAGAAGCATCTATAGCTGAAAAGAATAACAATGCAGAATTATGGTGTGTGGCTTTGTACCCTGAAAAGACTAAGAAATCTTTCAAAAATAATGGTAATTTACACTTAGATGTAATCTTATAGTTGAACTCCAAGCACATCTAAGCATATGATATGATTCATAATACTTGGTGCTAAACTGATGTTGCTAACTCTATTGTAACTTGTCACAACAGAACAAAGATAGTGAGCTCTATTTTAGGAAGCACATGAATCATGGGAGAGCCAAAAGGAAACAAATGGATCACTGGTGGGACTAAAAATGCCTCAGAGATGTGAGCAGTGTGTCTGCTGACTCTGAGGTTGTGCAGAAAAAATTCAAGGAAGGGTTTTAAGCATGGCTAGCCACACAAAAAACACCACATTTTGAGCTGACAATTTAAGGAGGAAGTCATCTTGCACACTGTCCGTCCTTCCTATGTGATTTAAACAAAAGATATGATACAGACAGACACTGCTTATTCTCTCACTGAACATTATCTGACAGTCTTTAAAAGGTAAATCCAGCTGAGGAAAATAAATTATATGACGAAGGCAAGTTCCTCCAAAACAATCTGTATAAAGCAGACTTCCCTATACATTGACTGTGGAGTGCTGATCATCCTAACATCACCACTGAAAAGAAGTACAAAAAAAATGAAGGGTTAATAACCATGGTAATAACCCATCAACATCTGAAGCGTGCAAGAATTTAATAAATGTAACAAATGCATGTTCAATGCCATAATCAAAAATTCACAGGTCATTTCCCCTTTGGATGTTAAGAACACTTTGCTTGGCTGTGTTAGGTGGGAGGTTTGCTTCTGGAAAGGCTTTCTAATCACATGGCAAAGAAGAGAACAGTAGAAGAGTATTCCTGGCTGTACCCAGAGGTACAATAGAGTCTTTTATTACTGAGTGCTGAAGGAGAGGACAGGTTCAGGCAAGAATAGTGAAAATGCACTGGACTTCTAGTACAAGAGAAAAATATGAGAGAGGACAGACAATCCCAATGGAAAATATTTGATGAATGCCTCTGGGCTCAGGAGAAAAATCATTCCCATAATGACAAGAAGAGGCATCTGGCTCTGGCTCTCTGCTGGCTGCCATTGCAGTACAGCACTCCCTACTGTGATGCCCAACACGCTTTAGCCCAAGCTAACAATTCAAATGCTGCCACTGAAGGTGCTCTAGAAAAAAAGTTATTCAGACCACTGAAATCTGTACTGACTTTTGAGAGGATTTTTATTTTGACAAGAAGAAAAGTGCAGCTAATGCTTACCATTATTTTTTCAATCTGGCTATGATTTATAATGGCTTCATGCCAATGGCAATTTGAAGGCAGAGTTGTACCTGGTTTTGCTCTCAAACAATACAAAAAGCAGGATTTGTGTTTTGACAGTTTTGAAGGAAAATGTGTTTTTTCCTAAAATGCACTCTGCTGAAAAGGGCAACAGATTGCCTTAAAACAGATTGTTTTAAGATAATAGTTATTCTGAAAATGGAATCCCTCAACTTTTTCAGTCTGTCTTAGAGGATCATATCCAGTAATTTCTGCCTCCTTGGATCTTGTTCAGCCAAATCATGAGTGTTCTAGTCATGTCTAAATTGGATTCTTGAATTTGCTGAATTCATGCTGTAGAAATACAATAACAGGTCTCTAACACCTGTTTTGCATAAAAGTCTGGAAGGGCCTGCTTTTACTCAAATTGTAATTTGCTGTTTGGGAAAATAGCGTTAGAAACTTGTGACTTATAGCAGAAACAATCAATCTATCCGTGACTTATAGCAGAAACAATCAATCTATCATCTTGAAGCCAATGTTGCAGAAATCTTTGCACTAAATAAAGTCAGGGGGAAAAGAGCAGTAATGTAAGTGCCTGTTTTAGTTGAGACTGATGTTTAAATCTAGAAGTCCACTTCAAAAATGGGATTGACATTTGTACAAGCACACAAATGTCAGACTGTGCTTTTTTAGGCTTGGATCTATTTAGACTGTTCATGTTTTAAACAGCAGGTTTGAAGTGTTTGTACCTAAATTTGGACAGAAGAGTTTGGACTCTTTTGAACAGTACGTAGTATCTTTTCCATAGGAAAAACAAATAAAAAATCCAAACCAACACAACAGTATTTCATTGTGGTTAATCATAAACTTGAGATATTTTTTAAATTAGAAACCCTGGCTGTTTCTGTATAATGCATTCAATAGGACAGACCAGGATCTATCTGACAGCTGTGATCTTGCAGTATCACACAGAATCTCTTCCCATACAGCACAGGAGGTTCTGCCACAGCCAGATGGAAGCTGTAGGGCAGAAGGTTTTAGACTTCATCTTAACCAGAGTTAAGTTCAGAGTATCAGTTTATAACTTACCATTAAACTGAAACTTCCATTTTGGTAGCTGTGCTAGACTGACCTTAAAAAAATGGCACACATCAGCAAAGGTGACTGGTGTGGAGGTTCCTGTACTGCCAGGTTTTTTCTGTATGGGAACAATGGGTGTGTTTATGCAAATCACTCAGAGTGATATCAAGCTGGTTTTTTACACATTGTTTGGAAAGAATTCTTATTTATCTTTGTCTGGAGGATATATCTTGTCCAAAGTTTAGAGGGAGATTTTTTTTTTAGTATGTGCAAGCTCTGTTTGGTGTGGTTCTCCCTCCTGCTACTCAGTATTTCTAATACTGAGACAGATCTGCATTCTCACATAGCCTTGAAACAGGCACGGCTGTGGAGTAGGGCCTCTCCAAGAGGCACAACACATGGCAGTGCTTTGTTGTAAGCTCAATGCACTCATTGTAACTCACAGGTCCTGTGGTAGGAAGGTCACTCTCTACTCCATGGCTAGACACATATTGTGCCTGCTAAATGCTGCTGTAGTATTTCATCGCAGTGGGAACCCAGACAATAGGTCATGCCTTGCATTAATGTGTAGGATCTTGAAAAATCAATACAATTCAAATAACAGGGGACTGCTGCCCAGGCATTTACTGTTCCCAGGACACACAGAGCAGCAATGGCTGTGCCATTAAGCTGCCACTGAGCACACAGAAAGTACAATGTGCTCGCTGCTAACTCATACCAATAAATCCAGAATCATGCATGGGCACATGTTATTGCAAATACGAATGGGTCTCTTCCTCCAGACATCTCTTCAGAATATTTTCTGTAATACAAATATAAACATCAAATTCCTCAAAGGAAGGCCAGCTTCTGAGTAAATTTTTGTGTGCAGCAAGTCCCAGACCTAAGCAACTGTATCTCTTTTGCTGAAGGCCTGCTCTAACAACCATTAGAATCAACAGAAAGGCTAATTGATTTGAAAGGCTTTGGATAAAGCATCTAAGGCCACAACCTGCACTACTGCAATCACCAGAAAATTTATCATTGACCTCAGTGAGTGCAGGATGAAATACCTGGGCTCTTGCCCAGCAGGTATTTGAGTCCACACACATAATTTATTTCATTATAAACCATTCATATGCTTAAGTACTTGTCAGATATGGAATAAAAGTGTGATGGTTGCCAGGCTGAGAAAGAGAGTAACTATCAGAACTGCCTTTCTCCTGCCAACAGCAATGATATTTGGGAGAAAGAATAAGCAAGTTCATTGTTTCCACCATTTTGTTACAATACAGAATTAAGAAATAAGTGTAATGAAAATGGAAGAATTTGAGAGCAACACTACAGGAAGAAGAGAGCTTCTATTCCTTCAATTACTTCTCAGGGGACTTTCAAAAATATGAACAGTGACTTTTTATCTTCATTAGGAGTCTGTGTCTGAAATACAACCCAAGCTTTCCTTGGGCTTGTCTACACTGGAAAAATACATTATGTTAATTGATTAACATTTAATGCTTAATATAACAGTCAGTACAAAGAAAGGCTAAAGCTTTGACATTTTTTGTTGTTGTTGACCCAAGGTAACCCAGCTGCCAAACATGACAGTTCTTGTCTACACTAAATGGTTTGTATCACCTTAATGAACGTGTTCTAACACAATGTATTTTTGCAATACAGATTAGTCCTTTGGGGCATTTATTCTGTACATTTAATTTTCTGTCTCGCCTATCTTGAATTTGCAGATATGTGCTGTTTCTCCCCTCCCCCTTCCATCCTGAAGCCACTATCATTGAAAATTGAAGAGACTTTGTAAACATTCTCATTTCTTGCTCAACTTATAAACTGAAAGTTCAATCAAATATACTATTTGTTTATATCAATTGATAGTGCTGATGTTATAAAAATAAAGTTGATCTTTTAATTCAGGAACTGCTAGTTCTGCATAGAAAAGTATCATCAAATGCTAGCTAATTGAAGCTTTTGCAAAAATACTGCAGATTGTACAGCTAGGCAGTCTCTTGGTCAAGTCACACAGCCTATTCAAAGCCACAGGAAGGCACTCTGCAGCATTTTTCCAAAACCTACTTTCTCTATTTTGTTTTACATACAGAAGCTTTGTCTTTACAAGAAAATGAAGGGGGGCGGGGCGGGGGGAAAAGAGAAAGGAAAAAAGTAGACAAAAAAGATATCATTAAACATTGAGGTTACAAGATCAAGTTTATCTGGACTCTAGCAACTGACACACTCGTGCTGCACACATAGTACTTTATTACAAAATGCTATTATTTTGTAATAAACCAAGTTCCACAGCACAACTAAAACTGTGAAATATCCTAAATTGCTAGGACATGTTGCATGTAAAATGCTGTTTGCATACATATCACTGATTGATTTCAGCTTCTTCTGAAGGACACAGGTCTTTGCCCATCCAGCACTCACTGCAGTCTGAAGTGACTGTTAACTTTCTGATATACTCAGTTATATTAAGTCACTGAAGGTGTGCAGCACAACCACACCAGCTCTCCTCTAAAAAGATGGGGTAAGTGACCTAATGCATGAGTTTTCTAGGGCTTTACATCTGTGACTTGGTAACTTTACAGCCCAGCTAAGGTGCTTCAGCCTAATAAATGTTAAGAGAGAGAGATGTGATTCTTCTCCTATACTCTGCTCTCCTAAGACCCCACTTGGTGTCCTGCATTTAACCCTCAGCACTGGAAGGACGTGGACCTTAGTACAAGAGAGATATGAAGTTCCTGGAGCAGGTCTGGCAGAGAGCTACAAAATTGGTGAAGGGACTGGAGCATCTCTCTTATTAAGAAAAGGTGAGAGAATTGGGCTATTCAGCCTCAAGAGGAGGCACCTGAGAGAGGACCTCATCCATGTCTATCAGTCTCTGAAGGGAGGGTCTCAAGAGGATGGACCAGGCTCATCATGGTGGTGCCGAGCAATAGGACAAGAGGAAATGGGCAGAAACTGATGCACAGAAGTTCCACCTGAATATGAGGAAAAACTTCTTTACTCTGTGGGTGAGTGAGCATGGGAACAGGCTGCCCAGAGAGGCTGCGGAGTCTCCCTCACTGGAGATATTCAAGAACCATCTGGTCACAATGCTGTGCCATGTGCTCTGGGATGGCCCTGCTGGAGCAGGGAGGTTGGACCAGATGACCCTCTGTGCTCCCTTCCAACCTCACCTGTTCTGTGATTCTGTGCCCTGTCGGAGCAAGTTCAGGGGAGTGACACCAAGATGACTGGAGGGATGGATCACGTCTCCTGTGAAGAAAGACTGAAAGAGTTGGGATTGTTCAGCCGTTAGAAGGCTCCAGGGAGACCATAAAGTTTTCCAGGGTGAGGGTGGTGAGGCACTGGAACAGGTTTCCCAGAGGATCTGCGGCTGCCCCGTCCCTGGGAGCGCTCAGGGCCAGGTTGTAGGGGGCTGTGAGCAGCCCGGTGTGGCGGAGGTGCCCCTGTGCAGGGCAGGCCGTGGGCACGCCGCCATGGGCCCCCTCCTGCCCGCCCAGTCCTCCACAGTCCGCGGGGGCGGCCCGAGGGGCGGGGCCCGGCGGCTCCGCCCCGCCCCCTCCGCGCCCCGCCCGCCCGTCACGTGCGTTAGCGACAGACGGCGGCGGCGCCCATTGGCGGAGGGGTGGGGGGGCGTGGCCGGCGGCCGGTCCGTCAGCTGCGCCGGGCCCTGACAACAAAGGGCTCCGCGGAGGCGGCGCGGGCCTGGGGGTACCGCGGTCCGGGTGAGTTCGCTGTGCGGGGAGCTGCGGGCACCGGGTGCGCTGCCGGTGTCCCGGGTGGGATGGTCTTCCGCGGTCTGAGCGGTGGAGACCAGCAGCGGCGGAGCCCCCTTTTTTCCGTGCACCCATCCCGCATTCTCTCCGCTGGGACGGCGCCGGGGCCGGGGGCTTTTGGCGATTTCCCGGCTGTGGAGCAGCCGGAGGTCTCGTCCGTCCGCCCCCCGGCCAGCCTCGGAGCGTGGCCGGGGAGGTGCGCAGCTGCTGCGGCTGTGCCGGGTCAGCCCGCACCGCTGGCCGCGGCCGTGTGGAGCCTCCTGGCGGCGGTGGCCGGGGATCGGCGGCTCGGCTCTGACACCGGACTGCGCTGGGACTGGGAGGTGTCTTTTTGGTTGTGTTTTCCTTTTGTTTAGCACATGCCTCATCTCCTTTGCTAGGTTAGAAACAAAAAAAAAAAAAAAAAAAAAAAAAAGGAAAAAATACTTCATTTTATTGCAGAGATACTGTATTGTTGACATTCATTCGGTGTGTTATCTATAACAGCCTCTTAATCATTACCGTAGCTGAGTCAGTTGTTCCCAGGCTTGTGTTTTCCTGCGGCTGACAGTTCCTGACTAAGAACCCGAACGCCTCTCTCGGTCTCTGTCCTGTTTTCCTCCCCGTACGATGGTCCTTGATAACAGCCTAACTTCTCTTCTGCTGTCTGACTTGCACAATAGCACACAAGCATGGCCTTTTTAAAGGCGCTTGTCCAAAAGGATGTCAAAGCATCAACCGCTTTCTAAATGTGCCGTGGTTTTAAGCCCAGCTGGAGATGAAACCAGGACAAAATGATTCAGATGTTTTTTTGGATCCTCCTTGGGGTGGGGGAAGGGAAAAATGGGACAAACTGCTTTTGATCTACAGAAAGTCATTTGTGGGTCAAAAGCTGAGGTTTGTTTCGCTCACATTCTCAGGAACAGTGATCTTTCTCTTACTTGTTAGAGGGTAATTATTTCATGTTGCTGTGATGCCTTGGGAGCTTTACCAGAGGAGTGTGAGCTCTCATGTTGTTCTACTCTGCACAGAACAAAAAGACAGCCTCTGCCTGAAGGTACCTCCAGGCTTGATCTAGGAAAGAGGCAACACACGTGTGTGGGAGTACAGGGAAAGCCAGTGCTCATCAGCAGCCACACAATGGCTTACTAGTTAGCCTAAAGAAAAAACAAACTCATTTTTTCATAGGCCTGGTGCCAGGAGTGAGTTAGGGAAGGATGTGGAAGGTGACTGGAAAACTACAGACTTGAAGCTTTCACTTAGAGTTCATTTCCTTATCCATAGTAAGCTCTACCTGTAACTGAAGCACTCAAACCTCAAGAAGGTGCTTAGGAACACTGTAGGCATTTGGCATTTCCTTAGGTAACCATCCAGGGCTTAGCAGCCTTAATGTTAAAAGTGTTTCCTGCTACTAACCACTGAAAGTTGAACTTTGCTGCAGTTTAAATCCACTTCTGCTTGCTCTGGGTATAAAAGAAGGCAATAAATTATGTTTGACTCTTTTTTCACATAATTGAACTGTTGTTCAATTATGTTACATAAATGACTACTGTTATAATTTTTTCCTTCCCTCTATTAAGCTTTACCATTTTTAAAATTTTGTTGATTTTCTTTAGACTTCTGTTAATTTTTGTAGCTCTCTTTAGGAGAGACCTGATGTTTCATTTTCAAGTGTGGTCCTTAAAAATAGACCTCTATCACTATTGCAGCTGAGCCTGTTGTTTCTAGTCATGTGTTTTTCTGCAGTCAGTAATTTCTCTTGAGCATAACTTCTTGAGTTTCACTGTACCTTTTCATATTGCTCCTGAAAACTACTTTAAATTCTGCTTCTATCCTTCTGTGCTGTCTGAATAAGGAGGAAGCTGCATAAATGTGTGCTGCATGGAGCAAGTGTTTGTCCTTACCTTGAACAAGTGGGTGATGGGGTCTGGTTTCCTGGGATAAGATGACACAGGAGGCCAAACGACTCCTTAGTGTGGCCTGAGAGTTCTAGGGTGAAGCAAGGTATACTGATCTGTATATAAATAATATTCTTCATGGGTTATATCTTTTAATATCTGGGTTTGTCTACTGTCATGTGTCTGGCTCCCCTTCTGAATGCAGGTACTCATACTGTCTTACATGGATATATTCTTTCTTATTTAATTATCAAACAGGTACTTAATCTGTAATAATTCTGACCTGCTGTGATGATTCAAATATTGCTATCGGCAAAAATAACTTGTTAAGTTGGTGAATATTTTCCCCATAGTTTTTGGTTTTTCACCTGCTTTAATGGCTTCTATTTATTGGCTCATACATAAATATCAAATGCAGTTCTGGGGTGTTTTAAACATTCAATTTCTTGGTACTAATGGGATTTTTCATCTTAACTGCCAAATGCAGAGGTCAGGCTTACAGTAACCAATTACATGTAGATTTAAGGGAGTGAATTGAGAAATAACCACTGGGTTTAGTTAAACATATCCAATATTTTTCCATGTTCCTTAGACTTAGGATACATGACTAGTTGGATGGTTGCTGTGACAATGATCTCACTGGTAACTCTGTGGTGTACTTTGAACCTGAAGACAGGATGTGCCTTGCTACTGTGTTAACTTGCAGTCAGGGTGGAACAGAGGAGAAACACTGCTTTGGGCTTCCTGGGGAGCCCTCACAGGGGCTCCTTGTGTCAGCAGGGGAGATGAGTTGTCTGGAGCAGAGGACATGCCCTTGGTGTCTCTGACAGGGAGGAAGACAGGGAGGGAGCTGGGGGAGTGTAGACACAAGAGTCCTATACACCTCCTCCCTTAGGAGAAGGTGGGTGGGACTGACACCTAAACAGGCCTTTTTTTGGGGAGCAGGTCTGAGACAAAGGCAATCAGCTCCCAGGAGAGATGTAGGATTGTGGTTTTTGTATGTGTCTAGCTGGGAGGGGATGGCAGATGCCACTGAAGCTGCCTCTGTTCAGGGAAAAATGTTCACTGGTACCTCAGACTGCACTAACAAAGGGCTTCTAATTTGTTTCCCTAGGGATGTTACCTGTGGTTTTGTCATTAAGATGCTTGTCATCATTTTTTACAGGTTTCACGTAAACTGTTTACAAGTCATGCTTTTGCATGTCCTGTACCTAAGCTGATAAAGCATCTATGCACTTTAATCTCAAGTCTGTGCCACTCTGCTAGTAGTGTGAGCTGTGCCTTGAACCTTGGATATAAAGACCTACCAGCCAAAGTCTTGTTCCTGCCTTAGTAATGTTCCAGAGGTTAAATAACATGCTCATGGGAGAGATTGATAGCTTGTCCAGCCAAGAGCCAGAGTTCAGTGAGAAGGAAGATGACGAGTGGATTCTGGTTGACTTTATAGGTAAGATGTCTGTCAGACTTAAGTTCTGCCTTTGTCTTGCTCTGGCTCTCACTTGTCTTACTTCCATGTGAACAAACCAGTAGCTTGGGGAAGCTTTATCTCAGCAAAACCAGTGTGGGATTAGAGTGTAGGGTGTCTTCCAAACAAATGTTACATGTTGTGTAAATTGGTGAGAAAAATGATGTCAGGTTTATAAGCCTGACACAGGTTTTAGCAGAACTGCTTGTACAAATAAAATCTATTTGACTTATTTCGCAATTATATAGCTTTACTGATAACAGTTGTTCCACGTCTAACATGTCTTGTCTGGGAACTCCCTTTTCCCCTCTCCTGTTTGTAAAAAGTAAAAATTTGTCTATGTGCTAACAGGGCTCTTTTTTTTTTTCTTTTTTTTCTTTCTTTTTTTTTTTTTTTTATTATTATTATTTCATATCCCCTTTCTGGCTGTGTGCAACTGTGTTGTTTTCGACCTTCTGCTATCACCACCATCCATGGTTCCTCTCCACTGACGAATGGTGCCCTGCAGCAGACACTTGCACTAATTGCTCTGTGGAGGAAGCAGACCTTGTTGAAGCACCGGCCACGGACAGCTCGCCCGTCTTCTCTTGTTTATCGTCTCCCTTGGAACACTTGCCGGAGGCCAGCGAGTCCTGCTTCATCCAGTTTGAGTCATGTCCTATGGAGGAGAGCTGGTTTATTACCCCTCCCCCATGTTTCACTGCAGGTGGATTAACCACTATCAAAGTGGAGACCAGTCCGATGGAGAACCTCTTAATAGAGCATCCCAGCATGTCTGTGTATGCTGTCCACAACACCTGTCACGGCCTTAATGAGACTGGATGTGGGGATGAGGAGTTTCACAGCCCAGGTAGCCCCAGGTATGTCTGAATTCTCTTGTCAAGGAGCTCTGGTGCTGAAAATATCTGGTTTCTCCTTGATCAGCTTAGACACTTAATACTGAATTTTCCAGCTGATTTTAGGGGAGGTGAATAAAGCACACAAGGTGTGTAAAGTGGTCAGGTGTCTGCCTCCTCAGAAAAATGTTGTACAAGATGGCAGTGTTGGCAAACAGTTGGGTAAGCATTTTGGCACTGCAGTGGATATTCACGGAGTCTTATTACTCCCTTGCAGAGTATGTTCCAGTCCTGTGTAAACTGGTGGCAGTTAACTGTATAGCCAGTAACGTAGATATGAAAGCACTTTGCCCCTTCACAGCTCTGCATGTTTTTCATAACTGCTAGTCAGTATTCTTTCAGTCACCTTGTGAGATGAAACATAGAACTTTAATGATCCTGCCAGGGAAGTGGCTTTGGGTTTAGGTGGGAGGCGTCTATGTTTGGTTTTTTTTTTTTCATTCCTCAACCTAGTGATAAGGACAGGATTAAATTTGCCCACAAGTGGCTTGTGGAGCAAAAGTAAACTGAAAGATTCCACAAAACTTAGTCCCTTCAATGTGAAAATCTGTGCTGCAACCTTCTACTTTTAGCAAAGTGTGTGCTTTTGGGTCCTAAAAATCTGTCCTTGTGGGTTTATTGTAGAGGCATGCTTGCCATGCACTGCCATTCTTTGGTGTTGGTGTATGCAGCTATACCAGCATAGTAAACATGGCTGTATGCAAATAGAGGATTTCTTTGCCATTACGACCCCATGCTTGCCTGTGTCTGCATTGGGTTAGAGATAATTGGGTGTTTTGTGAATCCCAGTTAGTAACAGACTGAATTTTCACACCATCTAGTTCTCAAGTTTAGAAGCAATAGTACTACAGAAGAAAATCACCATATACTGTGCTTTGATATATGGGAAAAAATTAGTATAGCACTTGAGTTGCTGTAGGTAGATGCCTGTTGACTGGTCCGGTCAGCCCCTTGCCATATTTAAGATTTTAGCTTAAAGAAACAGGTGACTTTGAAATGACATGCTGCTGTATAATGTTAAAGTGTAGTGCTGATACTATTGATTTTGGTGTGGGATTTGTTTAATTATTTGGGGTGGACAGTTTATGATGTTAAGCATCAGGGTCTAGTTTAAGTTAAATTGGGGGAAACTGCAAGCAGACAGCAGCTTTAAAATGAGGGTCTGAAGGAATCTGCAAGAGGGCTGCAGGAGATGCCATAGCAAAAGACAGTAAGCCACTTTATCTAAAATACCAATTTGCACTGAATAGTAACACTCAAGAGTTGGATACTGACTTTTCAGTCACTTGAACCAGGGATCCTGATGTAAATTCAGCCAGAGAAGGATCCTGTCTTGTGTTACACAGTACAGTTAAGCTGCTTCAGTGGCCAGGGAAGCTAGAGGTATGCTCTTCAGCTGGTGTGTAATTAAGTTTCTTCACACTCTGTGCTGTTGCTTTGTCAGAGGATCTAGGCTCTTGTACAGGGTCTTTTGTGTGACAACTGGGGTGAGACTTAAGTCTAAAGCTGAGGTAGACTGCAGAATTTGGGTACGTTGGTTACAGTGATACTGGAATAAGTTTCAAAAGCTGTTATCAAGTCTCTAGTGGTTTAATGGTTGGCCATTTAATATTGTAGGGCCAAGAAAAGCTGCTTAAGGCACACTGGCACAGTAAGTACTACTGTTTTGGAACAGTGCTTTTTGTTTGATCAGGCTGCTAGCAACACTGCTTCCTCTAGAGCCTTGTCTGCCAAAGCAATACTGGTTTTAGGACTAACCTTTGTGCCAAATGATTACTTGATCAAGCCTAACTACATCTGCTTTAACAAGCCAAAATGCTAAGTGCAGAAAAATTACTGAAATGATTGGATTGGGTGTCTGAAGCCTTTAATGTTTCTTGTGAGCTGTGGTTGTGTAGCACAATGAGCAGGACACTTCTGCTTTCTAGCAAAATAGACACAGGAAGCGCAGCAGCGAATGTATGTAGTGATGGGCTGGCTTAAGACACAGCCCCTCTAAAACTCCATTTTGACAATAAAATGGAGTCTTATCAACCCTGTTCTCTCAGTGCATGGAGCTCACTAGTGCCAGCCTACCAGATGCACCTAAGGTACTGAAAGGCTGCATTTTGGAAGGGTATGTGGCCATTTAGCTAATCAAACCACCTCTGTTATCCCAGTGTCACTTTGATGACAAATAGAAGAGTGTCAGTTTGCAACCCATTGCTGGAAGGGTATTTGATTGGGGGGGGGGAGGGGGGAAGCTAAAGTATTTTCAGCCAGCAAGTTTAAACCAGTTTTTCTCCTTTTGTGGAAGAAATCTCTTTTTTCATTTTAAATTCCTTTCAAAGCAAAAGGATGTTGTATAAACTTCCCTATTTGTCAGATTAGTCATATTTTTCCATAACAAAACCACAACAGTTTGTATTAACAGTTGCTGCCCTTTGCTAGCTAAGGGTATACTTAGGAAATACAGGTTGCAATAACTGTGGTATGGCTTCCTGGCTCTGGAAGAGCTTTCCCTAGAATGGCTTCACTTGCAGTTCCACTCTGTTGGATGCACTAAGGGATCACTCCACAAGGAAAATAGTAGTCCCATATTTGCAGGTACCCTCATATAAATTAAACTGGTGTAATCTGCAAAGAATGTATTTACAAGGCACTGTGAATTGATTTGTGCTTGTTACTCCCTTACTTTTTGCTTGGTATTTCAAGTGCTAGGTTTAGGACAATATCCAGTGAATAAAGAGGGGAAGACCAGCATGTCACATATGACTGTTCTGCAGTCTCTAGTCTTCAGTCAGTCATATCAAACTACCCAAGGATCCAAAAGCAAGATTAGGATATTTCAAATAAGAAAAAAGTAAAAGGGAGGGAGTATTCCCTTGATAACAAGGAGTATTTCTCTCTGATGTAGAGTGGGAGGAGGCAGAAGAGCTTACCTTGTGTCAGGCACCTGCAGCCTCCCAGAGTAAGGCTACGAAGGGTGTACCATGGGCAGGGCAGACCTGACTTATGTCTACAGAGACATCATACAATAATTGCAATTTAAGCTCTTCCAGAGGAGCCTTTATGCTAAAGTCATGCTAATGTTGAAAGACAGACTTCCCAAGAGACCTCTTGCTCATGCCTGGGCAAGTTCCTGGTCTTGCAGACATCTTTCCCAGGTACCACTGACCAGTTGACAGCTGGTTGTTGGGCCCTGAGTGGGGAGAGAGAAGGCAAGAAACTCTGCTGCCACTGGTCTCACACCAGCTCTAGCACTCAGATTAGGGTTTTGCTTTGCTTTTAAAATGGCTAAGCTATTTTTAACTTTACTTTGGAAGTTTCAGGAAATGCCAGTGATTGTTCTGTCAAGTAGGGAAGTCCTTTTTCAATATGTCAGTCGCTGCTTGCATAGGCTGCTGGTTTGTTTTTCACTAGTGCATGATTAAACAAGGGTTTGCCAAAACTGCTGACTCACTGCTCATGAAATTTAGGGGGCTGGTTGAGGAACAATCCTTCTAAGTTATTTTTCATGTGTGTCACAACTGGTCTACCTTTCAATTCCTCTGCATGAACATTTTGTTTGGATTTACTTGTGTGGCTGGCAATTGAAATGCACTTTTGTTAGTGTGCTTCTGTTTTCAGGCTGAACCACCTATGTTCAAGATTATTTTAAACCAAACTTTGCCTAGTGGATAACTCTCAAGTCTTCTAAAGCTGAAGCAGTGTGACACACATTGCCTTATATTTCTGATCTGTATTGCATCTTGGGCTTAGGGAGGTGTGGGGAAGAAAGAGCATGGTAGAGTAAGACGCCGAAAGTCCTAAGGCTGTGGTGGGGCCCTTACACAGAAAGTGATTTAGCAGCACTGCACATTACTTACCAGTGTGGTAAGTGGCTTGACCTTACCTCAGCCCAAATGTCTGTCAAGGAGAATAAGGAGACCTTTTGAAGTGCTGGATGCTGGTGTCCATGTTCTACCCTTTGTTTTGCTTGTCTTTCCAATGCACCTCAATGGTGACTGATACCTCCTTGTTACATTTCTAGACAGGAGGCCCGAAATGAAACGGGACAGCGTGTTCACTGCTATGTCACGGCTCTTGCTACCAGTTCAACTTTTCTGGAAAAAAACAAGAGCTTTCGTCCTACCCACTGGATAAAAGAACATAATGAAAGACACTATCTCAACAGGAACAGTCTCCGTCGCCAAAACCTTACCAGGGATTGCCACTCTCGGCAAATCAAGCACAACGGACTGTTTGTTCACCAGCCTTGCCAGCGTCAGTTCAATTACTGATGGTTCTTGTGGTTTTAATCTATGGTCTAATTGTTTCTTAGGTTGCTTTTGTCTTCATGTGTAGGTAAGTGTGGTCAATCTGAAGCCGATTGTCAATCCCTCAAACACAATCGTAGCTAGTGTTCATTATTTCCAAAAGACACATAAATCTCCAAACATCTTGCATCAAGTTCTAAATGTTGATGTTAAATATCAAGTGTCTTGGAAGCCTATCAGTACGATAGTTTGTGTGCTGTTTTATAAACTTTGATGTATAAATGGGTTATTAGTTGGTATTTTAAAGAAATTTAACTGAGATGGAAATCAGTTACATTTTGCATTAATCAAAACGAAGTTAGAAAATTTGAGGTTAGCCACGTGCTTTAATGACCAGTACTTGACAGCTTGTGTATCTGTCTGTATTCAGCATATATGATTACTTTCTGACAAGGAAATTCTGTAGCTGCCAGTGGATATTAAATAGCTGGGCTAAGCTGTTTCAAGAAGGACATCTCATCTAAATTCCTAGAACTTACTTGTGTTAGTGGGGTCTGTGTAGGTGTGCTGGGTACCTCATATGCATATTGAGAGAGGGTTAAACGTCCCACCAATATTGTTGCAGTACAATATGGCACCGGTGTTACAGATGTAGTACCTCACAGTGGAGTGGGAAGAAAAGTGAACCTTTGGGTAACTTGCAGATGCACAACACAGAACCGAACTGGGCTTTACTAGATAAAGTTTGAGTTTCTCCATTTCTGTCTTTGAAGCATGTATTTCCCCTACCCTATCTCATTTAATCTCTAGTCTAGTTAAAAGAGAAAGATGGTGGATTGACCGTTCTTTTAATCCTATCAGTAGCTGACTGCTCTTCAAAGAAGTCAGCCTGATGGACAGCTATTTCTGAGCTGCAAATTGCTATTAGATTGTCTCATATTCACAGATTGAGAGTAGCTCAGAAGTAGCTAGAAGGAGCTTTTATTCTAAGGTGTCCTAATTTTCTCCCTGTTTTCTCAATGAAAAGTTAATGGGGCAATCCACGTTAATGGGGACTGGAAATGAAGGGCAGTGTGAGGCAGGGAGAAGTGGATGCTGAGCTAAACACAGTGATAACAGTGTATAAAAATTGATCAGTCAGCCATGGTTGTTCTCCTAGCCCACTGGAGGCAGAAGGACTTAATAGCAATTCCATGGGCCAACAGGAAAGAAAAGCCATTCAAAAGTATCAAGTAGTTTTCTTAGGAACACTGAGCAAGATGTTTTGGAAGTTGGCAGGCACTGCCAACTACAACTACAGGTAAAGTTCACCTGTTAACAAAAGCTGTTACACAGCAGCCAGTGGTATGCTGAACCCTGATAGATCAGTCTGGGAAGTGGATTAAATGGGAATGGAAGTAAGGAAGCAGAAATCTTCAGTGAAAAAAGGGCGGGGGGGGAACCAAAAGTAAGTTTATCTTCCTTTCTGCCAGTGCTTAATGTGACTTGCTGTTTTCCCTTGTGTTTAGTGCCTAGGGCATTACAGTGTTAACTTTACACTCAGCTGTGTCTTCCAGTAGTCTTTACACAGAAGTTGGTACAAGGAGTCATGTGAGGAGTCTTTGAAATAAGACAAGGTCAATAATGTGACTAGTTCCAGTCCTAGGAAGTATTTAAATTCAGCCAGATGCTTCAATTTCACTGAAGCAAAACCCCAGCAATTCAAATTGACCTTGATGTAGTGGTACTGTTGTGTGTTCTGCAGCTGGAATTGTTGTGGAACCTACTTAGCATACAGGGAACAGCATTTATAACTTATGTTTCACTGCAGATGTGCTGCTTCACTGCAATTAGGATTGTCACAAAGGGACGTTGAAAATAATTAAATGTACAAAAGGAAGAGATGCTTTCCTGGATACACTAGTTTTTTGGGGTTTTGTTGTTTGGGGTGGTTTTTTTTGTTTGTTTGTTTGTTTTTGACAAATTGAATTCACATGGACGCTGAAAGAAAACAAAATTGGTCACACCATGATTTTCCAAAAGAGATATTTTGTTACTGCTGTTTTAGCAGTATGTGCCCATGTCCATACAACAATTCTCATGTGGTCCAAATACTTTGGTTTATCTGCAAATAGCTGTAGTTTTGCCAGTCTTTTATCTGTTCACAAGTATTCTTACTTGCCTCAGATTATCTACCTTTATCACTCCAACTTTTTGTCTAGCTTAAACTTCCTTATCCTTGCTGCCAACTTTCTAGCTCAGGAAAATTCTTTGCTTTCCTGTATTACTTTTCTTTATATAAAAGTAACTACTTTCCTTCAGCTTTAATTTTCTTAAAGTGCAATGAAGGAAGATGGAGTCTCCACCACCCTGTGTTGGAAGGAATAAGTAATCCCTTAACTCCTAATGGGGAGGTGGAGCTGAGAGTATAAGGCTCCCAGACATTAAAATGAGAGCCTTGGTCTGTTCTTCTCAGTAGGCAAGTTAATGCAACTTTAGACTGCTCCTAGAATTGGGAGATACTGATCTTTTTATACTGCATTACTAGATGACTTTCTGGTGATGAAAACCTATATCTTTCAGGATATAAACTATTTTGTTGCACAAAGCTGTGCTTCTCAATTTGTAATATTGGAAACCGTATTATTGTGTGAGATAGTACTACATCAATGGCTTTTTATTAATTTGTTTTACATATTTATGTTGGTCTAGCCCTGTTTTGTGCCTGGAGCTATTGGGCAATTAGATTTGTTTTGGTTTACTGTTTTAATAGTGAGCTGTGTGGCTTTTTATATGGTTTTTTGAATTGTATTAAAGTGTGTGTTTTTTCTTGTAAAAGTGGAGGCCTTGCACTGTCTCATACTGATTGATATTCATGAATCTTGCTGAAATTGTATTTTCATATGTGTTGGTCAATGGACAGATTTGCATTTTAAACTGTGCCTTCTACACAGCAAACTTGAAGATTCAAAAGGGACATTTCAGTTGGGATTAATACTGTACATCAGTCTATGCATACATGGCAGCTTCTCTCCAGAGCCACTTCTCTATTTGTAGCAGTCCTTTTGATATGGAAGAATCTGTGGCTCTTATTTTTAATAGTTTAACACAAGCTGAAAACAGACAAAATACAGCACTTTGCCAAAAAAGGTAGCATTGCTTAACCAGTGTGTATTTACTAAAGTGATCTTGTGTATTTTGTTTTCATAGTGCGTTCTGCGCACTGTGGGGAAACATGATCTTAACTCTCAATAAAAAATGGCCTATTAAATATTGTCAGTCTGTTCTTTAATGTTACAGGTTAATGAAAATCCAAATACCTGAGCATCCTGTTCAGGTGGCAGGTCCAAGTGCAATGTCTCATTGCTTGCTCCTGTACAGCAGTTGCTCTGGGACTTGGTTTGCATTGCTGATCGGGTGACAATGTGCATCCAAGCAGTGCGGCACATCTCTGCTGACTGCTGTCTTTCCTGACCAACATGCAGGAACTCTGTGGGTGAACAGGACAGAGATAAAAACCACATGTGAAATGTGCACTGTGGGGGGGAATTTTTTCTGTATCTTCGCTGAACCTCTCTTGTTTCAACTCAGGCCCCACTGCCTATCATTTCCCTGCCATGCACCACCATGAAAAAATCTGTATGGAAAGCTGCTGGTACAGGTATCCTATGAGGGGGCAGAGACCCTGTGCAGATGCCTAGGGATGGGGTTAGGGAAGGCAAAGCAAAGCCACCTGCAGCTGAACTTGGCAAGGGATGTGGAGGGGACCAGAATCCACGTGACAAAGGACATGGAGAAGGCTGAGGTACTCCATGTCTTTGCCTTGGTGTCTACTGCAGGACTGCAGGCCCCTCATGCCTGCGGGAAATGTGAAAGCAATGAGGATCAACCCTTGGATGAGATGTCTCAAGGTAAGAAATGCACCATACACAGTTTTATGGGATGCACCCATAAGTGGTGAAGGAGCAGGCTCAGAAACTCAGAGCTTGCTGGGCTGCATCAGGCAGGGTGTTGACAGCAAGGAGGAGGGAGGTGATGTTGCACCTCCACCCTGGGCCAGTGAGACACATCTGAATGGCATGTCCAGTGCTGAGCTCCCACTACAAGAGGCCATGGATGTACTAGAGGGTATCCAACAAGAGGCTAGGGCATAATAGGATTGAAGACTGAAATAACCAGGAGAGGATGAGAGCTGGGATTGTTTTGGCTGGGGAAGAAAAGTCAGAGGGGATCTTTTTAAGGTATATAAACAGCTGAAGGGGGCAATAAAGGCAACAGAACCAGACTATTCTCCAGTGGTGCCTAGTGAGAGGACAAAAGGCAGTGTGTGCAAGCTGAAATACAGGAAATCCTTGAATGTAAGAAATGGGCTCAGTGATCTCCGTGTTGTTATTATGGCTGTTTCTGAAACTGTATGAATCAGTGGGGATTTCTGCCTCCAGTCATTGAGGATCCTTGATCTCTGTGGCTTTCTGAAGATCATGGAGATTGCCCTTGAAATGACATCAGCCAGCTCTCTCAGCACACTGGATACCAGCTTCTATGGATTTGTAGGGGCTCAGTTGTTACGAGTAGTTCCTATTTAATTCTCACCCAACAAACAAGCAGGGTGACAAAATGATCTATTTAACTGACAGCAGTGAAAAGGTATTTGTGCAACAAGACATCCATCTTCCCAGAGCAAGAACTGAGTAAAATCTTTCCCTTTGAAATGTAGATTTTGTCCTGTACATTTATCAAAGCAGCAAGTCAATGCTGAGAGCTGTACAGTATTCCTCAGGAGAAGGTTTGATCAATTATGCTTGTATTATTGTATCTATACAGATAACCTAACATAGTTAAGCTGATAGGGTTCCTTTTGGGGGTGCTTATTTCACACCTGATGCAACTTTTAAAATTTAGCTTGGACAGTCTCCAAAACTCCACAAACTAGTGGTTTTTTGTAACTTCTCTGTGCTGAAGCAAAAATGTTTGTATGAAGGGTTGCATTAGTGTAACTATTGGCTTAAGTTCTCACTTTACATTCTAGCTTTCTGTCTATATAAATCCTTGTATGTCTCTGATACAGTGCCTTCAATTGTGTTAAATGTCAGAGAGAACCATAATTACTACTCTGTTTTCTCATCAAGTAATTCAGTATCTGCTTTCTTTGTTTCATTGACTTCTGGTGCATGGTTATAGCCACAAAATATTGTGACTGTTATTGAGTGATACTTGCAAGGAAGGTTTGGGCTTTTTGGAACATGTAGGAATGACTCATCAAAAAAACATGCTGATGCTGCTGTGGCACTGTTGTTCCCATGGTGTGGTCATGATATGTCAGTCTTAGAGTAAATGAGACTGAACTGAGACTTAACAGGATACATTTTGCAGCCAGCTATTTCTTGATGAAAATACTGTTCTGGAGTTACTGCTGTATAACTAATACTTCAGAAGAGTCTTGACTTGTTCAAAAGTTCTGTGGGCAGACTTGATAGCTCAACACTCAAATACCTTAATAAGGGAAATAACTATTGCAATTTCATGAGTAAGCTAGGGAAAAGGAATAATAACAACAACAAAAACCCCAACAAATAGATAAGAGTAACAAAACTAGGCTAGTGTCCATGAGCAGGGTTCAGATCTCAGCTTGCAGACATGGGCTGTGCCATATGTCTATACTTTTTTCTCTATAGATTTCAAATTGTTGTGTCCAAGCAAGGTGACTTGGGCAGTATAATAAAAAAATGCCATTTTGCACAAAAATAGATCTATCAGAGTGCTAAAAGAACTGTAGATTCCCTGAAATGAGGCTGTACAGAGAATCAGCAGCAGAGAGAGGTGGAAAAGAGAAGGGAGGCCTCAGGCTTTTGGGATATGTGATTATCGGCCAAGAGCTGTCAATTTTTGCAAGGTAAACAAAGGAGATGAGATCTTGATTAAGAAAGGGGGGACTGACATGGGCAGAAGTACCCCCTTGTCTACTCCTAGCAATGGATTTCCATTCTAGCTCTTCTATCTATGGTGTGAGACTGAGGAATGATTGATGGGCCAGAGCCAGAGGTCTGAGATACTGTAAGGCCAAGTGCTGGATCCTTCACTTGGATCACAACAACCCCATGCAGTGCTGCAGGCTTGGGGAAGAGTGGCTGGAAAGTGGCCTGTCAGAAAAGGACCTGGGGGTTCAGGTTGACATGTTTGCATAGTTACAGGCTCTTTGGGAGGGTTAGACATGGCAGAAGAGGTAGGGGTTGGCACTGTATGTAATGGAAGGGATGGAATGTGTGGAGCTCACAGTTGGCAATGGCACAGTTGAGAGACTCTGGATAAGAATCTAGGGGCAAGCAATGTGGATGTCACTGTGGGAGTCTGCTATAGAGCTGTCAGGCAGGACAATGACATTAACAAATTATTCTTTCAAGAACTAAGGGACACTTCCAAATCAACTGCTCTTGTCCTTATGGGGAAATTTAACCTGCCAGAAATTAACTGGGAACATCACACAGCTGGTACAACCTGGGCCAGAAAATTCCTAAAAGATGTGGACAACAATTTTATGGTACAGGTACTAAGGGAGCTGATTCAGAAAGGTGCTCTCCTGGATCTGCTGCTTGCCATCAGAGTGGACGTTGTGAGCAATGTGGTGACTGATGCCATCTTGGCCACAGCAACTACAAAGTGATTGAGATGACAGGAGGAAAAGTGCAGGAAAACCTCACCTCTGGGCATGAGGAGAGCAGACTTCAGGCTGCTCAGGGAGCTAGTAGGAAAAGTCCCCTGGGAAATGTTTCAGTCCTGGGGTCTGTCAGTGCTGGTCACTTTTTAAACATCACCTCCTAAGGGCACAGGAGCAGCAATTCCCCAGTGTCAGAAGTCAAGCAGAAGGCTGGTTTGGTGAACAGGGATCTTCTTTTGGGTCTAAGACAAAAAAGGAAGGTGTGTGCCCAGTGGGAGCAAGGTCAGGTGACCTGGAAGAATACAGAGATGCAGCTTGCCACTGTAGGGAAAAAATTCATGCAGACAAAGATCAGTTGGATTTGAAGCTGGCCAGAAATGTGGGAGACAGAAGTTTTTTCAAATACATTACTGGCAAAAGGCAGCATAAAAATAACATCAGGCTGTTACAGGATGTGGATGGGCACCTCACAAACAGGGACATGGACAAGGCAGAGGTGTTTAATGCATTCTTTGCCTCTGTCTTCAACAGAGATGATGGACCAAGGGGGTCTCAGTGCTCTGAGCTGGAGGACCATGGCCATGAAAATGATCAAATCCCAGCTGATCCTGAACTTGTGCAGGATCTACTCCTCTAGCTGGATCCCTAAAAATCTATAGGCCTGATGGGATTCATCCAAGCATCCTCAAAGAACCAGCTGATGTCATCGCAAAGTCTCTCTTGATGATTTTTGAACTGGGAATCTGGAAAGTCACAGCTGACTGAAAGCTGGTGAACACTGGCTTGATTTCAAAAAGGGCAAGAAGGGGAACCCTGGAAAATACAGACCTGTCTGTCCCACTTTAGTGCTGGTAAAATCATGGAAAAGATTATTCTGGGAGGTATTGAAAAACACCTCGAGGTCAATGCAGTCATTGGTCCCAGCCAGCACAGCTAAATGAGGAGAAAGTTCTGTCTATCAAATCTGACTTCCTTCTGTAACAGGGTAACCCACCTCACTGACCTAGGAAAGCCCTTTTGGATTTCAGCAAAGCTTTTGATACTATCTCTCTGAGGATCCTTCTGGACAAAATGCCCAGCACCCAGCTGGATAAACACATCATGTGATGGGTGAGCAGCTGGCTCAGGGCTCAGGCACAAAGTTACAGTGAATGGGGTGACACCACACTGGGGACCTGTCACTTGTGGGGTTCTGTAGGGCCCCATCCTCAGCCCAGTTTTCTTCAACAACTTTTTTAAGAACTTGGATACAGTGCTTAAAGAAATCCAAAGTTTATTGAGGACAGCAAACTGGGAGGAGCTGTTGACTCCCTTGAGGTCAGGGAAGATCTGCAGAGAGAACTCAATTAGAGAGATGGGCAATCACCAACAGTGTGTAATTTAACTAGGACTGTGCTAGATTCTGCGTGCAGAGTGGGGCAACCCAATGTAAGGACAGCCTGGGGAATGAGAGGCTGCAGAGCAGTGCCACAGAAAGGGACCCAAGGGTCCTGGTCATTGGAAAGTTGAATATGAGCCAGCAGTGCCCTGGCAGCCAGGAGGGTCAACCCTGTCTGGGGGGGCACAGCATGGCCAGCCAGGCAAGGCAGGGGACTGTCCTGCTCTGCTCTGCACTGGGGCAGCCTCACCTCAAGTGCTGGGGGCAGTTTTGGGCACCACAACATAAAGAAGACATTAAACTATTAGAGAGTGTTCAAAGGAGGGCCAGGAGGATGGTGGAGGGTCTGTAGGAGAACCCTTATTAGGAGCAGCTGAGGTAGATTTGTTCAGCCTGGAGGAGACTGAGGGGAGACCTCAACATCCTCATGAGGGGAGGCAGAGGGGTGGGACTGATCTCTTCCCTCTCATGACCAGTGGCAGGACCCAAGGGAACAGCATGAAGCTGAGTCAGGAGGTTTAGGCTGGATATCAGAAAAATTCTGGTTCTTCACCCAGAGGGTAGAGAACATTGAAACAGATTCCTCAGGGAAGTGGTCACAGCACCAAGCCTTACAGAGGTCAAGAATTGTTTGGACAATGCTCTCAGGCACTCGGTGTGATTCTTGGGGTGTCCTGGGCAGGGCCAGTAGTAGGACTTGATGATGCGGATGATTTCTACTCAGCATAGTCTATGTTTCTATGACAGCAGCTGAACATGAACCACCACTTCAGGCGCTCCTTCTCACTGGAGAGACACTGTCCCTACTGGGCTGTGACTGTGGGCTTTGCTCAGGAGATTAAGTGTAAGAATTGTTCTTTAAAGGTGTTTCACCTTTAGTATGTTCACAGCAGGAATTGAAATATTTATGTACAGGAAAGGAGACGTGAATATGAGTTCTCATGGATACAAATAAAGTGCCTTCTGCATAAAAGGGCTTTCAGAACAAGAGATTGTTTTTTCCAAGCTTCCTTCTGATAAGAAAGGTGCATAATCTCAAAAAGAAAGAGGCTACTAATAAGAGCCAGAAGGACATAGTTCATTGGTTTGCTTTATAACTACTGTGAAGTGACAGCATCTACCTTCTGAATGTGAGTTTAAAAGGCTGGTGACTCTGTCTCCCCACTTCCTTTAAAAGCGTGCCTTCAAAATCTTAAAGAGGAAATCCTTGTATCATGCTATACTGTTCAAGGCTTGACACTGTAAATTGTAAGGGAACTAGTAACTTATTCTTGATCTCTAATTGAGTGCTCTTCCTCTATTATTAAAATAATTCTTAGTTATTATCTTTTAGTTAAAACTCTTAGTTTAGATGTCTTAAGCTGATTTGATTGTCATACAAACTGCTTATCAATAGCTGGTCTTTGCCTATGCTCTCTGTTGCTGGTATTTGCCTAAGAAAGAGATATTAATTTGCTTATGATTAAAGGTTTACTCTGCTATGTTTTAGCTAACAGGTTCTTAATAACTGTAATATAAGCTCTCTCCCCAGCAAATCAGGAAAAAAAAAAAAACCACCAACAAAAAACCCACAAAATTAGTTTGTCTTGTAGGGTCTTAAAAACACTCAATGCATATTAAACTGCATCATGCCTTCTTTAAAAATAAAGAGGTTGTGAATATCTCTCCCATTGGAGATATTCAAGAACTGTCTGGATGCAATCCTGTGCTATGTGCTCTGGGATGGCCCTGCTTGAGCAGGGAGGTTGGGCCAGATGACCCACTGTGCTCCCTTCCAATCTGACACATTCTGTGATTCTGTAAAAAGGTCTCTGAATGCAACAAGCAGGAAAGTAGAACACTGTAGGTTCTAATAGAAAACAAGAGGTTTTTAAACCTCAGAGTTTCAAGCTGTCTCGAGCTCTTCAACATAAAAAAATACCTTTATGGAAGGGTGTAACTTCCTGCTAAAGTATTTCTCTTTTGGAGGTATAAAGCTTTAATGGTGCTTTGTTTAGGCTATGTAGCTGAAGCCATAAATAACCTTAAAACTCTTAAAAACAGTGAAATTCATACACAGAAGAGCAGGCCTTTCCCTTAACTACCTTACAGAACAGCTTTGACAAAATGGCTGTGACTGAGAAGGACAAAGCCTGACAGCACAAGCAGATGACCATAACAATACACTTACTGCAAGGTAGGAGGAATAAGCGACATGATATTCCATGTCATTTTTGTGCCCAGATCACAGCGGAGCTGTGTACAAATGTTCTAATGAAATCCGGCTTCTTTCCTTGGGAACACCTAAATGGATTCAGGAACTCCCTGGCAGAAGAGCAGCATTGAGCATACAGTAATTGGATTTATCCCCATAGCTTTAGATCTGTGCATTTTAGATCCTTTGCAGATTCCAGGCTCCTTCAAATAGATCCATAAAAGGATAACCAAGAAAAACAACCTCAGGTGTGTAAACTTGTAAGGAATGCCTTAACACCTCTGGAATATACCTACAAGTGGTAATTGGAGGAAAAAAAAAAAAGGAAAACCACTAGATATCTAAAAGGACTTGCCAGATCCCAACACAAACACTTAGCTTAAAAAAAAATCGTATTTTACATTTGTCCTCTCTAAGGAGGCACCCACACAGTGAAAGAGGATGTACTATGTGTCAATCCACTTGGAAATGTCCCAGTGTGGACTAACCCACTTCAGCTTTATTGCCACATCAAGAGGTCAGTGTGTTAGCTTGCATTAAAATCATTATTTCATTGTCTGCTGCAGGATTCAATTGCACATTAGCTTCTGGGGTTTTGGTTTGGTTTGGTTGGTTGTTCTGTGGGATTTTTTTACTGATGAAAATTTATGGGAAAAGTTGCTGGCAGGATGAGGAATGCTCATGGGACCTGGTGCATATTCCACTACTGAATCAAAACCACAACAATGTGGCAGGTGACCTGCAGCAGCTCACATCAAAAGGTCTAGAAAAATGAGCAGCATAATCATTAGAGTCTTTGTGCTAAGACCTATTCGTGGCCAACCTGACCCATTCAATTTTTAGCTACCATTCCCTTTACAGTATTCTCCTTTCACAACGTGTCATGGAATTTATTCCTGATGTACCAAACCCACTTTGCTGTGTGGAGCCTGATTGCAAACAAACCCTAATCAGGCATCTCTGAAGGGTAGAGGTTTTGTTAGGGAAAAATTATAATTTGTCTCTCTTCTCTTGCTAGCTGAAGTTTCAGTTGTTTTTAACAATTTATCTATGATAGAATTTCAACTTCAGCGAGTCAGCTAAAGGCAGGAGGTCAGTTAGGCCAAGTTTGCCCAAATTCAGGGCACCACCTTTTCTCTGTAGTCAGTGGAGTAGGAGATGAGATTCCAGACAGCAGGATGCATCTTGCTGGTGGATTTCAGTGGGAGTCAGCTAAAAGGTAAACCTGCATGTCTACTACAGGCATCCTGAACTATGACATGGATTAGATTTCTTGCAATGAGGTGATGCAATATATTCAGTTGACAAAAGATTGTTTAAATGACAGTGAGTTTGGGGCTTTTTTGCATTCCTTTTGAGTCACAACTAGCAGATTTTCTTCATGACAAGGTCTAGAACAGACATTTTGCAGAGCTGAGGTGGCTGGCTAGCTGCAATGTCCATCTTGCACATGTCACTGCTTTACTTGAAGTTTGCAGGAATTGTTGGTCCTACTTCATCAGGTGCTGTAAGGACACACAGCTGAGAGATGGCCCTTGGTGCCAAAAACTTGGGACCTGTTAAACTGCTGTCAGTGACCCTACTGTGACATCTCTGCCTTGGTGGGCTGCACTGTTTTTTCCCTTGCCCTTTAAAATGGCAAAGCTACCAGAGGATAAGCACCTGGTTATTGTGTTTATTATTATAATACATACTTGGAGGCAAAACCTATGCTTACTCTTCAATAATGTTACACCTGGGAAAAGAAAAATAAGAAGAAAAAAGAAGAAGAAGTGGATTTACTGGAAGGCGGACATGGCTTCTCTTTGCGCTGTTTTGCAGGATATATGCTCAGCATTGTGAGAAAGTACCAGTTGTTCCTTATCAGCAAAATGGCTGTGGGTGCCCTGCACTGGGTGTTTTAAAGAAAAGCATCTGCTTACAGTATTGCTAGGTATGTGTGCCATGGGGTTTGGTTGCTTTTGGGATAGCGTGGATTTTTTTGGGGGGTTGTTTTGGAATATGAATTAAGAAAACTCATCTGCTGGAGAAGGGGATTGCAGGGTGGGTGCTCCTGCAGTGGGCCCTGCTGCCCTTGGACACCGTGGGACCCTGAGGTGGGTCTGGCTAGAAGGTGTGGAAATCTGCACTGCAGGGAAGAGGGCTTTTCCATGTGATGCCTTGGAGGCTGTGCTGGGGGGAGGCCTGTCTTCAGCTGGCACAGAATCACTGAAATAAATAGGTTGGAAAAGACCTCTGGGATCATCGAGTCCAACCTCCAAACACCACCATGTCAACTAGACCGCGGCACTAAGCGCCATATCCAGTCTTTCCTTAAAGACCTGCAGGGATGGTGACTCCACCACTTCCCAGGACAGTCCATTCCAATGTCTAATCACCTTTTCTGTGAAGAAATTCTCTGTAATATCCAACCCCAACTTCTCCTGGCGCAGTTTAAGACTCTGTCTCTTGTCCTGTCCCTTGTTCCCCGGGAGAAGGGGATGACCCCTACCTGGTTATAACCTCCTTTCGGGCGGTTGTAGAGAGCCATGAGGCCATTCCTGAGCCTCCTCTCCACCCGGCGGCAGCCCCGTGCATGGTGCGGGGTGTCGGTGCGGTACCGCCGGCAGACCGGTGCCGTGAGGGCTGACAGCCGCGGCGGGCGGGGCGGGGCCGTGTTTACATCCCGGGCCGCCGCACGCTGCCGCCGCTCCGCGCGCTCCCATTGGCGGCTCCGCCGGCGGCCCCGCCCCGGGGCGGGCGGGCTGAGCCCCGCTGAGCGCGCGGGGCCGCCGGCGGAGCCGCCGCAGTCTCGGCGGGGCCCGATGGAGCGGACCGGAGTGGGGTGATGGTGCCGGGGGTGCTCCCCGCCAGCGGGGCAGGGCGGCGGAGAGGCGCCGGAGCAGCGGGCGGCGGCAGCAGCAGCGATAGCAGCAGCGATGGCAGCAGCGATGGCAGCGCTCCTCCCGGCGCTGCCTGCCGCTCTGCCGGCGGAGCCGGAGCAGCCGGGCCCGGGCGCGGGGTGTTCCGGGGGGCGCGGGGGTCGGTGCGGCCCCGCCGCACAAGGGCGGCGCTGGGGCGAGCGGGGCGCGGGCGGCGGACGGGCGGGGGAGCCGCCTGCCGCCCTCGCACATGCGCAGCGCGGGCCCGGCCGCGCTATATAGCGGGTTGGCGCCGGCGCCAGCTGAGCAGCGCGGCCCGGGCGGCAGCGGCGGAGGTGCGCGGGGGTCCCGCCGGTGAGCACGGGGGCTGACTGGGTGATGATGATACTAATAATAACAGCAACACTGATGATGATGTTAATGATGGCATCAGTGATGGTGCTAGCGATGATAATGGGATCGGTGGCCGTGTTGAGGATGGCGGTAATGATAGTAGTAGGGGTGGTGGTGGTACCGGCAGACACGGTCCCGGTGCCGGTGGTGGGGGAGGTGTGAAGGGGGCACTGGCAGCGGTGAAGGCGGGAGCGGTGGCCGGGAGCGGTTACCAAGAGTCGTGACCGGGAGCGGTGAGGCGGGCTGCCCGCCCGCCCGGGCAGCGTTTTGGAGGGAGAGTGGCTGAGGGGAGCCTGGGGGGAGATGTCCCCGGGGCGGCCCCATCCGTAGGGAGAGAAGAGTAGCGATGGCCCGGACGGGCATCCCCAGAGGGAGCAGTGCGGTGGGCCGGGGTGTCGGCAGGATCCCGCCATCGGCTGCCCCCCGCCCCACCGCGGAGAGCCCCGCGGGAGGCGGGCTGCCCGGTTTTGGAGGGAGCCCGGCGCGCTGGGGGCGGGGATGCCGGCCGAGCAGCTTGGCGGGCTGACCCCAGCCGCCCGCCTGCGCCGCACCCCGGCGGCACCCGGCTCCCCGCCCTGGCCCTTGGAGCGGGGTGCCTGTGCGGACATCCCCTCATAGCACCGGTCCCTGCACTGGGGGGTCCCGCTGAGGGGTGTCCCGGCGGGGGGTGGGTGTCCCCGCGTGTGAGGCGCCGTCCCGGCAGCCCCTTCCTTCCCCCTCAGGTTTTGGAGGGAGCCGCGCTCTCGGCCAGGCGGGAGCGCGGAGGGGGGGGGGGCGGGGCGGCGGTCCTGCCCCTCCCGCGTCCCCTCAGCACCCTCGGGAGCGGGTGGGTGTCGGATCGGCCCTTCGGGAGGCGAAGGCAGGCGCTGACGGTGCCCCCAGCCCAGCCTGACCCCGGCACAGGCCGCCGCCGCCTCCCCGCTCGCTGGAAATTGGCGCGGAACCGGCGCGGCGGGAGCGCGGGCGGCGGCGCCCGGCCCATCGCGGCCCCGCCATCCTGGCAGGTGTGGGGGCATCGCCCCTGAGGGAGCGGCAGCGTCAAAACCCATGTCTGTGTGGGTGCCTGGAATGGAAGGTGTGGGGGGACTAGAGGGGTCACAGCCCCAGGGACTCCCCACATCCTCTTGTGTGGGAAATGTCCCTTTACAACTTCCCTGCCCCCACCCCCAGGCAGCCTGAGCTAAACTGGCATACCTGGGCACCCTGCAGCAGGACATGGAGCTGCTGCATGTGCTTATATACCACAGTCATGCTCTGCTTGGGCATTCCTCAGGCCTGTGGAATACTTGTGCCCTTCCGTTTGAGCTGTGTGAACCATGCTGCTCTTTGTGATGAGTTCATGACACAAAGTGGGGAACTTGGCTCTAATTTTGTGAGGACGCACTAACGGAGCTTATCCTATTACTTTGATCCAGGTAGAGATCTTAGAGCCCAGAGAAGATGTCAAGGCGCAGGTAAGCTGTTAGCATTGTACTAAAAGTATCTGTGCTAATCTAACAACTGCTGCTCTCCTAACATCTAATGTCTTTTTACTCTTTGCTCTTTACAGTAGCCGTTTGCAAGCCAAACAGCAGCAGCCACTGTCCTGTCCAGAAGAGGCTCCGCAAGACCTGCAAGCACTAGATTATCTCCAGACCAGAAAAAGGAGAACAGCAGAGGTAAGCAATTTGAGCTACTTGGAAAGTTGGGTGATACTGAAAGCTCTCCAGTGCATTTGGATGGGACAGTCTTTACCTTGCCAAGTTACAAAGTGGGGCAGGGGTAGCAAGAGTTTTTCTGAGCTGTAGGAGGGTGTACTGGTCGCTGTCAGTGTATTGATGTGTGTCTCTCTTTTCAGCAGGAGTTTAAGAAAAGAGAAGATGGAAAAATTGCAAAAAAACATCAATACGAAATTAAGGTAATTCAGTTGGGGATACCATTTCAAACTAGGTGAGGGAGTCTGTCTGGTTTGTGTTGGTGGGTGTGAAATCATGCATTCCACGCCAGAAAGTATTGAATAGGGGAAGTTTGTATTTTTAGGTACTAGAAACTATGGGAGCTTAGCTCCTTTTTATCTGTTTTACACATGACTTGGTTGCAGATAAAAGATCCTTCAATGTAAAAGCCACTGCAGAGTAAGATTAGGTGAAAAAAAGAGAATGACCCCTGATATTTCAGAACAATTCCATATACAGAGCAGGTAAGGCCTAGAGGCAAGTCTAAACAAGATCACTGCCCTTGTTTTAACTTTAGGTGTGGTTTCATGGCCACTTAGTTAAGATTCATAACCATCTTTAGTTTCATTTAACAGTTCTTTTGATTATTTAAGTCAATTTAGGAATGTGTTTTCACTAACACAGTAAGCTCTTAAAACTGACAGGTCTTAAGGTTTTCTATTGTAAAGCAGACTAGTAAAATATTATAACTTTCTCTTGCAAACAATATTGTTTGTAATCATTCTGTTTGTAAAGTAAATGAGACTAACAGCTATGGTGAAGCAAAACTCTTCTGATTGTGAAGTTGTCTTTGTAAATCTTGAGTAGGAAAAAATGCTGCATAAGTAAATCAGCTGTACCTGGGGCAAAATTTAAGTGTTAAGTGTTTCAACTTTGCTGAAAGGGAGAAATCCTTTTTCCCTGCCTTTTCTTCCTTGCTAGCTGGCCATGCACTCCATCCCCAGCTTTGCTCCATTCCTTGAACAAAGCAGTAGGCAGGTTGATCTTGCTAATTGGGCATTATAGAAAATAAGTTTTAAAGTTCTGCCAGGTTAGTGAATTAAATCAACCCAGCAGAGGGTCTGGCAAGCATTGGAGTGGAACTTGGGCAGTGAGGATCTCAGGAGATGAGGAGGAGTAGGACCTCCCCTTTGTCTTGGTTGTGTGCATTTAGGTCAGTTCTGCTGCAGTATGTACCTTCACTCTTGGGTTACTTCAGTCTGGCTATAAATAGGTTTGGATATACTGAGGAATCCTCTGTAGCTCATCTTGCAAGTCAGCTGTATAGGAAAAGCTTCTGTGTTCAGGGGCAGGTGTTGCCATTTTTTGTGGATGGGATTCCCTCTCAGCTCCACAGGGAATAATTGAAGTTCTTTGACACCATTTTGAGGGCTGTCAGCCATTACAGCATTGCATGTGCTCCAGGGATTTGATAACTCCTTACTCATATTGGTTACGTACAACTAAATAAGAATTAGTGAAACAAGTTACAGTTAACTAAAGTGAATTAACTAAAGTTATCTGGAAATCCTTCTCTAAGGCTTTCTGTGGGAATACCTTTGCAGTCTTCTCATTTTGAGTCATTGCATCCCATATTTGGCATTGGCAAGCTGAGAGAGAGTTCCCAGCTGCTGCTTGCTCAGTGGGTATCTAGCTCTGGAGCTGAGATGGGTGGCTCCTCTCTGGAGCACTAAAGTGGAAGATAACAAGTTGCTGAATTTCCACTGAGAGACAGTAAAACCTCCACCCCCTCCTTTCTTTTCCCTCTGAACAGATAAGTAGATTGGACTAGCAACCTAATGTCCTGTGTTTTAGTAGCAGTTAATATCTTTGCCTTTTGTACTGTAACTGAGCTTTTCAAGCAATGAATAGGCTACTGGTGGGTTCATAAACTAAAGATGGCCGTCTTTCTTAAAGCTGAGTTCCCAAATGCATCCAATTTATTTATATATGTTCCATCTTGACTATGGAAGGTTTAGTTGGCATTTAATTTTCTTCTTTCTTCAAGAAAATTAAGAAATTTTCTTAATTTCTTAATTCTTAATTTAATTTCACCACAGCATCCTAAAAAACTCACTTCATCTCAAACCAGGACACTGTACTTGAACCAATGCTGAGATCTAGAAAGACTAATTACATATATTGTTGCTGTTACACTAATCCCCCTCCTTGCCTTTCTTGCTCTTATAGTAAACTCAGCATTTAAAAGATACCTTGTTTATTTTGCAGAGTTGTTGGCCCCCCACGATAACAGGAGGCATCTCACCTTGTATAATTATTGAAACACCTCACAAAGAATCAGTAACCACTGACTTCTCGAGATTCAAAAAATACAGATTCAGGAACCTCTTCATAAATCCCTCACCTTTGCCAGAACTCAAGTAAGTTTAACAGATGCAGTAATTGTTAATGTCTGAACTATTCTAATAAAATCTGTTGTATGTGCTTATATAATACATACATCTACTTGTCTCCTCATCTCACAAAAGATTTGATGTACAAGCAAAAGATAGGAATTCTTGGGTTTGGTTGTTTGTATATTTTTTCCCCTGATTTTATGAACACACCAGACATGTAGTTTTCACATTTCAGAGCTGTCCTTTTATAACTTAACACTGGACACTAAGGGTTAAGAGGCACATAATAGTTAAATTAAACTTCTTTCAGTGCTATTGGAACTGTGGCCAAAAAATATTTAACAAAGTTTTCTTAAAGAACTTAAAACGTTCAAATAAACTTGTGGCAATATCAGTGTGCAGGTAGCTTGCTAATGCAATGCAATGTGCTTGGTGCAGTCACAGTTCTAGACAGTTGCCCTTCTGCAGAGAGATAGCTTAGCTTAGATTAGGCTGTATTAGGTAACTACCCAGTTGCTCTTTGTATCAGCCTGGGGTTTAATGAAAGAGGTGATAAATTTACTGCAATGTGTTAAGAAAAACTTCTGCCAAGGTAAATGAGAAGAGAAACAGAACAGGTAGCATTACTTTCGGTGAACCTTTCTATAGATAAATCTTTGTGGTTTTTTTGTGCTGGCCCAAACTGGATCAGAACTTCCAAGATGCTGCCAGGTGATGATTTACCTCAAAGACCTGTTCACATACAGAGTTCCATGCAAGGTGCTTAGTCCTGTTGTTGACAGGCATCTGGTAAAGCTGAACTCCATAATTTCTGATTAGCTGAATGAGAGGATAATTTACTTTTGCCTTCTTCATCCTTCCCTAACTCCTGTAAGAAGATCATAATTCATTTCTCAGTGCCTGTCTGCTTAAATGGAGAGAGTTGTGTATTAAACAAACAAATATCTCCCCAGCTTCTAACTTATGAGGGGCAACAGAGTGAAACTGACTTGGGTTAAAATTTGTAGGCAATACCACTGATCAGCTCTGTCTTTCTGCTTCTGCTTGGGGAAAGGTAGTTACATAACTCCAAAAATTTCAGTAGGAAATCATAACTTCATTGGTTAACATGCATTTCCTCTTAGATGCACTTCTCATCCTACAGGTACTAAGAAAAAGCCCATATGGATTGATAGTAACAATTACAAATAAAGCCATATTGATGATATAGGCATCAACTTCCTAAACAGACTGGAGCACTAATAAATTATAAGTTAGCAATAAAGAAGAACACAATTTTCCTCTAAATAGCTTGCTTCTGAGCCTTGAAATAAGCTAGGAAATAAAGGGATGGATGAGTGACTTTTAAACACTATCTCTAGTTTTTCTCAAGCTAAGCTGGACAACTTATGTATGCTTTATGTTTCCTGAGAAGGAGTATATTGTTCTTTTTTAGGGGAGGGTTTGGTTTTATCTTGCTCTCTGAACAGTCACCAAACTAGGCAAAATAGGGAGCTCTAGTTGCACATGCAGCTTTGAGAGGCACATGTTCAGTTTTACTGCCTGTTCTGTAGAACAGGACTTGTTGGTCATCTTGCCAAGCTGCTGTTGTGGTGATGTAAGATGTTCCAAATGTTCCTGCAGTTTTCCAATTACCATAAGGATCTTATAGTAGGGAATTTTTCTTTTTGTTTTTGAATATCTGTAAATGATAAATAATGTGTTGGTTTTTGGGTTTTTTTTTGTGAATTCTGTATATACTTAATAATGCTTTGTGTTACTTTATTCCATAGCTGGGGAAATTCCAAAGATGTCTGGCTCAACATCCTGACAAAGGAAAACAGATATGCTCACTGCAAACACTTCACATCACTACATTCTAGTTTGCAACCTCACATGAGATCGATACTGCTGGACTGGCTCTTAGAGGTGTGTATCTTCAGTTACTTTGTCATGTGTTATACCTGTGAAGTAGGCAGGTAAAAGCACAGCTTTTACGTAAAGATCTCATAGTAACATGTAAAGTTATAAAGAAGGGCAAATTTTTTTTGCAACAGAACAACTGACTGCTTTTGATCCTCTTGGTGATGTACATCCAGGCCTTCCCAGGCAGGAGGTGCACTGAACTTCCCCCCAGGAAGCAGCAGTGCTTGACCTTTGCTCATGGCACCCTACATCCTGCAAGGGAGAGAAATGTGGTTTTGAGACACTTGTATCAAAATTATGGATCTCTAACTTACAGGGTAGACTTTATCTAAGCCATGAGAAAACTGCATTTGTTGTGGATTTATGACCCTGACCATGTCAAGAGCACTTGAGTGTCAGTCCATGATGCTATTTTCTGATTTCATAGCAAATTTTCAATTTTATCATAGGAAGAGAGCAGAATATGTCAATAGCTGACAGGGAAAGGTTCTTGATACAGACAGCTTCTTATGTGAAAAGGCTACAAATAAGTCATATTAGCAAGGAATTTCAAGAAAAATTAAAGTTGGCTTTTTTTAATACACTCGGAATAAAAAAACTACTCCAATTGTGTGCTTCAGTAGTTCCTCTAATGTGGAATTTACATGTCACCATTAAATTAGTGTGTTGCCTTTTTTTTTTTTAAATTTTGAATTAGGAAATCATCCAGCTTCCAAACAAAAATATCAACAAGGGCATTGCTTTTGTCCAGCTCGGTGGTTCTATATGCCACAGTGGATTTAAATTCCAGCAACTTTGAGACCTCTTCAGTAGTTCCTAACAGACTTCTCTAACATTATGACTGACACTGCTTAACATCACCAAGTGTTATTATGTTGGGAAATACGCTTCTATAGAAACTCTGCCATTTACTTATGGGCAGGCCTGGTTTGTACAGTTTTAGTTCTGAATCTTCTTTGGAGCAGTCGTTAATAGTATCAGGGTAACACATCAATTATCAGGCAAATATATCAGGTTTAAAAGAGTGGGGCTGTGCTATTTCTGCCAATCAGTTGCATTTTTGGTGGTCAGGAAGGGCTTTAATTTGCAAGTGAGCTTCCAGCCTTATCTTGGGAAATATCTTTTAGTAGCGGGGTTTTATTCTGACTTTGTTTCCAAGTAAAATAATTAAGTGGCTGGGATCTATTTCTTGGATGTTCTTTTCTGTTCTTGTTCTTTACTGCATGTAGATTATAAGTAATTAATGGATATCTAACTGCTTTCTAGTTGTGAAAGGAGTATGGAGGTGCAGACGATATGTGGTAGCCCCTCCTAATTCAATTAGAGATTAAGTGAAAAAGTAGGGCTCTCCCTGAGATCTCCAGATCTGGGCACTCTCCTTTCTTGTTTTTGTTGAACTGGCATTTGAAACACTTTGATGCAATGCGAGTATTAAAAGTTCTCCCTGCCAGGGAAACCAGCAATGGGATGGAGCAGATGGCAGCTCCTGCAGTTTTGTTCCTGCTTAGTGAGGCTGTTGGTGTGCCTGAGGGGCTGCAGGCTGTGTTCCTGGCCTGCCAGCACAGCCCACTCCAGCAGGAGCTTCTAGGCTTCTTTGCTGTAGAGCCCAAGATTTTGATTTTTTTAGTGGCTCTGCCCTGGGACAGACCTGCCGGGAATTCAGTGAGGATTTGACTTCAGTTTAGGGCTTGAGAGTATTCTTAATCAAGGTAATTAGTGTGTGTATGTGTAGGTGTTTCTGTTTTGTTGGGGTTTTTTCCTCAACAGGCTTTCTTCTTTCAGTGGAAAAATGGTTGCTATTTCATTTGGAAAAAGCATTTCTTGAAAGTCTGTTAGTACATCATAGGCAATTCACATTGAGGTGGGAGCATGGGAAATACCTTTTCCAATCCCATACTAACCACTGCATCATACCATACCTTGGTATGTGAAGCTTTGTGCATGCAAAAGACGAACCTGCATTTTGCTGTTAAAGCTTGAATACTCCAGTGTGTGTACGCAGAGTTTCATAACAGAAAACTTTTGGGTTTTTTCCTCTGTTGTAGGTGTGCGAGGTGTATGCACTCCACCGGGAAACCTTCTACCTAGCTCAAGACTTCTTTGATAGATTCATGTTGACACAAAAGAACATTAACAAGAGCATGCTTCAGCTCATAGGAATTACCTCATTATTTATTGCCTCCAAACTTGAGGTAAGAAGCTGTGTTACATGGAGGAGGATATTGAATGTGGAGTAACTAAAAAGACAGTTATAACAATTATTTCATGTCTGGATCTTTTGAACTTGGGGGTGTATGTACAACACTGAAGGTCAGAAGCGGAAATTTTTTCCTCTTCCTTCAGTTGTGCATTTTCCTCTTCCTTCAGTCTCTTTGAGAGTAGTTTTTGTCCTCCCTTTCTCCAGCAGCAGGGAAGGAGACCACATAAACTTAAAAGGCATGCAAATGTGCTAGAAGTAGTTTTGTTTTGTCTTGTCTTTTTCCAAATATACAGTAGTTGGCAGACAATCTCGGGAATGGGTGTGGGGCTTGAACAAAACCAGGCCTAAGTCTCAAACTGCCTGTACATCAGGCTGATACCCTTACAATATCCTCCATTTAGTGGAGTGTGAGTCCTGAGTGCAACAATGGTGATACCTTGCATTGTGTGCTGCATCCATGGGCCAAGAGCAGATACTTTTGGATAATGCATAGTGGGCTAGACCAACAGGAAAACTTGGGTTTAAGTTGTTATCTTGGAACGCCCAGATCTCAGTGTGGTTCCCAAAGCAAGGTTGTACACTGTGAGCAGTCTTTCCTGTCATAAGGAATTGCATAGGGCCAGGGTGGCCACAGAGCCAGCTGGTAGGGAAGCAGTTTTGCTGGCAAGCTCTCTTGTACTTACACACCAAACTATGCTTGGCCCCAGCTGGCATGACTGGCTTAGCAAATTTCCTTGACCATCTCTGCACCATGGATTTTGACAGTTGCAGTGGCTGCTTGTGGAATTTTCTCTCATTTTTTGTAGCTTTTCTCTTTGTATTTTTATTTTGTTTAATTTAGGCAATTACATCAGCTCTGACAGTGCAGGTAACCTGTACCAGCAGCCATCTGTAGGAGAATTGGGATGATGTATGTTTTTACAGCATTGGAATGGCTGAGTAAAAAGATCTATAAATGAAAGGGTGTTCTAATTGCTTGGTCAGCATTTATTTCCCCAGAAGCTCAAAGGCTTGCAATAAGTCCATTGCATTGTACAACAGATACTAAAACCCAAGTAGGTTATGTGTTATCTCTTTATCCTGTAAGTTTCATGTCAGTTCATATAATGAAAAAACCACTGTTGTAGCATAAGAAATGTTAACATGTCAATATGGACAGAAAATGATTTCCCAGTATCTTCTCAACCTTTCTTAGAACTGTAAGATACTCATCTTCATTTTCCTTCCTTTAAAGGAAATCTACGCTCCTAAAATACAGGAATTTGCTTACGTCACGGATGGTGCTTGCAGTGAAGAAGATATTGTAAGAATGGAACTTATTATGTTAAAGGTAATAATTTGCTGTGTTTGTAAGTGCTGGGTGAAAGACTGTCCAGCTGAGCCTTGTGTTTTATTGTCACTTATTTGCTTAGGAAGAGGAACCTGTCCTGTTTCTGCACAAGAGTGGAACCTTTGTGTGTGTCTGGACCTCTGACACCCTAGCTGGGATGCAATCCCTGACTGGTAGAAAAGGGCAGGTTTCTCATGCTTGTGTGAATGTAAAAGCTCTCAATAGTGCAGCCAGCCACAGGCAGGCTGGAAGGCTGTCACTGTAATGTACTGCACTTGCCAACATACCCTGCTGTCCAGGAACAGGGGCATCTGGGGAGACAGGCAAAAACTTCACACTGCCAGTGCTCCTCATGTTGGAAAGGATCTGTCTTAATCAGCACAAGACTCTATACGAGCTGCAGGTTCACACAGCTAGCCCAAAAGCTTGAGGAAATAATATTAATTTCCCAGCTTCTGAATGGAGAAGATATCTGAAATCCAACTACATAGGTGAAAGGATACAGATTTTTGCTGGTCCTAATACAGCCTTTTCAAAAAGCAGTGAGGATGCAACCTAAAAAGAATACTTGTACTTAAAATTGTAAATACTTTTTAGCGTCTTTTAAGGATATGTGCAATAATCTCAGGAGAGGTATAGGAAGAAATCAGAGCACAAAACTATCCTTGAGTGGTTTAAGGCACTTAACTGTTTGTTAAATGTTTTCAGGCTTTAAAATGGGAACTCTGTCCAGTGACAATTGTCTCTTGGCTGAACCTCTATCTTCAAGTGGATGCTCTGAAGGATGTTCCAAAAGTACTGCTACCTCAGTATTCTCAGGAAAAATTCATTCAAATAGCCCAGGTAGGTAGTAAATGTTGGAAAATGGTTCTTGGGGCAGTGACAAGTGCCACTGAACATTATACCCTGAATGCCACTTCGTCCTAAGTGTTCCCTTGTTTCCCCCTCACCTGTTACTTTGTTAAGGAGTGTGCAAGTTTGACTCCACCAAAGAAACTCAGTTTTGAGGACAATTAGTCCAGTGTTTCTCATCTCCCTGCTTACACCTTCTTTAAGACCTTTCTGTGAGCTGGAAAAATAAAAAATCCGTTTTATTTCTTTAATCACTCCAGGATTCTGTAAACAGTAGCGACAGCTCTGAGAAGAGGGTGGATAATTTCGGACTCTAGGCTGTTTTTACCTGTGTTGCCCTAAACAGTGTTTCTGTGTAATTACCAAGAAGGCAGCCTGGGGAGTGTTTTGACTATTTTGGAAGAGCTGTGGTTCTCTTGGTATGGGCATGTGTTGTGCCCAGCCTCAGAGAGGCTTACTGCAGCTGGGTAGCTCAGTGGTATAAATACTGCATTAGGTAGTATTTAAATTCAAGACAATACCTTCCTGGAGCTCAGCCCTGTTCTGGGGCACAGGCTGTAGGACAACTGCTGTGTGCATAGCCCTCTCTGAGAAACGATCATGCTAAAGTATCAGCTTGTTAAAATTTGTTACTCTTCATGTCCTCAGCTTTTAGACCTGTGTATTCTGGATGTGAATTCTTTGGACTTCCAGTACAGAACACTAGCTGCTGCAGCGCTCTGCCACTATACATCAATCGAAATAGTTAAGAAAGCTTCAGGTAAGATGCCTCTACAAAGCTTGGCCTTGTTGGGCGGGGAATTCTGGAAGCTGTCACAGACCCAAATTTGCTTAAGGGGGTATTGGTTTTCCAAGCTGCAAAGACCAAAACCTACATGGACACTAATATTTGTTCTGTGTGCTTCTTTTCCTTCTAATTTCACTTCCTACCATTACTTCAGATGTTACGAGGACTCAGAAGAAGGAAACACCAGCAGTGCAGCTTTTGCTAAGGAACTGAAACATTTATTGTTCTTGCTTTTGGTCTAATATTTACTCTATGACTTCCAGGTGTTGGGGGGATCATTAGCTATAGATTTGGCCACTTTTTCTCCTGAAATGTAGTTTTCAAGTAGTCGTGCATGTCTGTCAGCAACACCCAGTGTGTTTTTATAGCATGACCCACAATCTTCTGTTCAAGCCACAAATCACTTCAGCCTCCCCTGGAAAGCAAGAATGACCCTTGTGACCTCCACCACCCTTTTACATAACAAGCGTTAGGAAATGCTGGCTGTTTCTGGGAGGATGTTTCTGAATTTTTATCTGCAGTATTATTTATTGTGTTTTTTAACTCATGGCCATATGGGAACACTGTGCAACTCCCTCGTGATTTCTAAATATATTCTGGTGTTTTCTACCCTTCAGGATTGGATTGGGACAGCATTTCAGAGTGTGTACAATGGATGGTTCCTTTCGTGAATGTGGCAAAAAAGGTCCCTGTGAAACTGAAGAACTTCAAGAAGGTTGCAGCAGAAGATCGACACAATATCCAGACCCACACAAATTATCTGGACATGCTGGTAAGTGGTTTGTGGATGTGCAGTTTGGGCAGCTGAGAGTTCATGACACATCCCTTGTTCTGAGGCAGCTTTGAGTGGCCAAAGCAACTCCCTGCTCACACCTGGCCTGGCTCACCTCAGTGAGTGAGTGCCCAACCACCAGTGATGCTATAAACAATATGTGCTTCACCCTAACAGTCCCAGCACACACTTGTACTGTAGAGCTGTTTGTAACTTTGGTATGCAATGTCACTTCGGTTTTCTCAGTATCCTGACTCTAGAGTGCTTGAATTGTGCGAGTGGTGTGAGGAAGCACTGCTGCCTCCTCCTCCCACAAAAAAGGAGACCTTGTGACAGGTATTAACTGCTGTCTTCTTTCCCCAATACGCAGGAAGAAGTTAACAGTGCAGTAGTGTCTACTGCTCCAGGGCAGTTATCACCTGTGTCAACAGGAGGAATAATAACCCCTCCCAAAAGCACAGAGAAGAAATGAAATACAGTCATGAACAGATTCAGAAACAGGACTTGGTGCTTCAGAACAAGACCACGCTAAAGGTGACTCATGCTCTTTACTGCTGTTAAAGATTTGAGCAGTAAAAGACACAGCAGATGGGAACTGAGACCAGCATCCTCCTACAGACTTGACAAAAAGAGCTCAGCTGAGCATTGCACCCTGCTACCACAAGAGCCTGGACCACTTTGGTCCATTCTGATATGACTTAATGGTGAGAACTGAATTCTTAACTTATGATATTCAAGAACATTTTTAAATAGGGCTGGGTGGCAAGATTGTCCACTCAGCTTACATGGCAGACTTGCTTTAATTTGGGCTAGATGAACAGGAGAATATTGACAGCTTGTACACATTACCTCTTCTTGACCCTTTTTCTTTTCTTGGGAAGGTCAGAGCTCACTCGTGTCAGTCAGTGGCCCCAGCTCAGGTGCAGTATTACAGAGGCCCGTGGGTAAGCAGTTCACATCTCTGAAACCACTATGTGCTTGCAGAACAGTGCAGCCAGCCTTGTATCAAATCCCAGCTCCACAGGAGGCTGATGTAGTTAAGGCCCTTTAGGCCTGCCATAAATTTCAGTTTTAGTGTATCACTGACCTCAGGTAAGAGTACCAGCTAAGAACCTGCTGCTGCAATAACCCTAACTGGAAGAAGTACAGTCCCCAGCTGCCCACTTGCAACAAGAAAGAGAAGCATGAGAACTGGAGAAGGTGTGGAACAAAGGGAGCTGCACGTACTCTACAACCACTCACGTCATAGGAACAGTATTTTAAACTGTGGAGCTGTATGTCAGCAGTGTTTATAAACAGCATTAACTACTGTGTTTGCCTTGGAATATTCACTACCTCTGAGTCACTTCTGTGATGAAGGGCAGTACTGGGAAAGAAGGGTATCATTCCTCTTCCCTCTTTCATGATGCTCCAATCTGTGCTGCACACCCAGGGACAAGTGTTCCATTACACTGAGCAGCCCAAGATGCTGCACTAGAGCATCAAGTGCCACCCCCATCCACATTACACTCACAACAACTTCGCAAACTTGAATTCATGTCTTCTCAAACAAGCCATTGTGGAACTAGCTGCAGTTGCTTCCAGCCTTCTGTACAGTTTGTAAAAATAAGGGGTTTATTGTAAGATTTCATCTATTTCTAAGAAGAAAGATACTAGACTGTAAATGTTGTACAAAAATTTAAATGATTTTTTAAAAAATAATAAAGTCTTGCAAGATTTTTTTTTCACTCTAACACATTTTGTAATAGTCTTCCAGCATTAGCCTAAAAGTAAAGTTTTGCCATTGCTTGAAGAAACTTCTTTTTCCTTCTTTGAGCAGCAAGCTGTAGGACTTCCTCAGGATTGCTGGCATTCAGCTCTGTCTGGCCAATGGCTTTTATCTTGAAACAAAAGAGGAGACATGAGGCCTTCCAGTAGAGCTGTTTCATTTCAAGGCACTTTTAGCACTAGTGCCATGGGTGATTTATTTCTGTATTTATTTCCTGTATGCCCCATCACCCCACCCCTTCAGCCACAACTTTACGTAAGCGCCCAGATTCTAAAAGAATTGTGTGACAAAATTTAGACTGGAACTGAAACCACCTTTTCAGAGGTGATTTCAGGGAGGGAAAGACTCTGTAAAGAAATCCCAGCAGCCTGGGTTAACTTACTGCTATCTGCCGCTTGTCTGTCTCGCCTCTTTTGTGGTGGAGATCTGAGGATGAGTCAAGAAAAGTCAGCTTAGGTTGGATAATGGACTTTTTCCCAGCTGTCAACATCCAGTATGTGTGCTATTCCAGCAAAAGGATACATGTCAAGTACTCCAAGATGGTGACATCCCAGATGTATTCATAGTAGGAATCCATGGCATCATGACTGAAAGACAAGGCAGGTTAACTGGCAGCGTCACATACTCTGTTTAGGCATCTATAAACTTTGTTGTAACATTTACCTGTTTTGTTCCTGCAGTGCCTTAAAAGCAGTTTTATAGTCCACTTCTCTGAGGAACTGGCACAAAATAGCTACCTATAAGGAAAGACTCAGTGATTCTGACAGCCTCAATTCCCCACAAACACACCTTCCACACAATGCCTTGTTCATTCCACTCTCTTCTAGACCTAATCTAGACCTTACTTCCAGAGCAAGCAAGTTTTGAGCACCTGAACACAGATCATTCTGACATAGCAGTAGCAACAGCTACAAGAAAAGGGGATTGACTCAGATCAGGAGTGACTTGGCTTCCAGGTTTCCAAATGCATTTAAGAGCTTTTAAAGCAGAGCCAAGTACAAGCCATGTTACTTCCAGGAGAATGACTGATCCTATGGATCAGCAATAGCACCTGGAGTTATGAAAAACAAGACTGGGTTCTCAACACCACCCCACAGCTACCTTCTCTCTTAAAAAAAAAAAAAAAGAAAAAAAAGTATATTATCAGAGAAAAGTAGGACAAAACATCCTAGACTACTTCTACTTTTTACATTTCCAAGTATGTTTATTTACTCATTTTAGTCCTAAAACTGTCCTAGAAGCAAAGGTAACAAAGCCTACTCTACTGCAGATTGTATTTCCTAGGGAAGTTGAACTCAACTTCCTAGGGAAGTTAAATTTTTAAAATTTATCCCCTACATAAATATTTATTAGCAAATGTTTTAGTTAATACGATGTTTTACCTCTTACCTGGGTATGACAATTGAGTAAAGAGCAACACTTGATCATTCTTTTTATCACCTACAGAAAGGTTAAAAACAAAACACGTTCTGAAATGCTTGTTTTGGAACACAAACTGCAATTTTTATTATTGTTTTCTTTTTTAATTCAAGGGACCACTTAAATAGCTATCTACATTCTTCCACCCCCTAGAAACTCCCAGGCTTTAGCACATCCCTCTTCATCACTATAGACATTTCCAGCACAGTAGGAGCCAGATGTTTTCAGCAGCTGGAGCTCAGGTGAGCACTGCTGGTCCTGAGCAGGTGTGGCCCCAGCCCTCCCAGCATGTGTGGCTCTGCAGGGATGAGCCAGGGATGGTCACACCACACACTGATCATGCTCTGGGCTTTTCCCTTTGCTCTCCACTCCCCTGGTGTCCCACAGTGCTTTCCCAGCACACAGCTCTGCAGGCTCTATGAACTAACAGAAAAGCCTTCTGTGATTCAGCAAAGGAGAAGTTGAAAAAAGGACCGATGAGGACATCTGTTCCTAAATGCATCAAGATATAACACCTCACATACTACAAGAAAGTGTGTGTGCTGGACAGTTTTGTCTCTACATGGAATCAGGATGCTGACTGAATCCAAAGAGAGATTTTTGCAAATCTCATTTAAGCTCACCTGGTCTGTGTACACATCTGGTGGCACCATCTTATTAAAGAAGTCTGAGCATACAGCTCCTGCCTGTAGGTAATAGTGAAGGGCTGCTGAATACTGATTAGTTGCTGCCAAGGAAAAAAAGCAAAATAAGGTCTCAACAGTAACTACAGCAGTTAGTTAATACTCAGATCAATTATTTATAGAATTATTCAGATGTGTATCTCATAGCTGAATTCTACTGGGACAATGACTCTTGTTTCATTGTTTAAAAAGCATGGACACACAAAGTGGTTACACAGTGGTAGATGGAAAAACTACACAATCAGGGAAATAGCACCACAGGCAAATTTTTGCCTTTTGGAGATTAAGTTTTATTTTTTCAGGTAGTTGGTCTTGAATCCATCAACCTTAGAGTGGAAGTTTGTCTTCAGTGAGCCTAGCACACATGGGGCTTGGCGTGAGTGAGAGAACAGCACTCATGGCTCAGCACTACTTCACTCCCAGGAAGCCCTCCCTGGGCTTCAGAGAAGGCAGCAGCCTCCTGGGGCTCTGTGGCAGGAGCAGCCTGCTTGCCCATGGCTGCTGAAACACAGACCACTGCCACTGCTCCCACCACTGCTCTTTCACACACCAGCTTTGAGGCTCCCTACATAAATGTCCTCCTTCTGGGATGCTGCTTCACTTTGTACAGGCAATAAATGATGGAAAACAGGTTTATAACCCTGAATCACTCTCCCACATGAAACATGACAGCACTGAACACCAGATTAAGACTCCTCCTCTTACCCCAAGGATTATAATGCTGTAGCTATTCCTTATTTACAAACCCTTCCTCATGCTTCCTCATTTACAAACCCTTGATACTTCCCTATATAAAATACAGATCCTCTCCACTCCACTCATCTTGTGTACCACTGAAGCTGATCTCCACATTTAAAAGCAGCCATTGTTCACAACTTTCCACTCACTTATAAAACACTGATGTGCCATGGTTTTGCACAATTACACCACTCAAGGACCAACTGCACTAGAAGAGTGAAGTTAAGGGTAACTGTAGAAGTTTTCCTTACCCAAAAGCAAGTCTGCATGACCTATCAGAAGCTCAGGCTTTTTGTGGGCTTAGACACCTTCCCAGACAAATCCACCTAGACCACTGCATTTGAAGATTTTAACCTCATATATTACTTAAACTTCCTTTCATAAAAGAAAATACAAGGAGGGTTATGTCAAACAAACCTCAGAGCAGCAACACACGTTAAACAGACACACTGGTTTCACTTACCAAAATAAATATCTGCCTGAATAATTAACCAGAAGTGGTTGTTTGCATTGATAGTCAAGGCATAGCTGACCAGCTCTTTTACTGTAATAGCTACAGCTTCAAAGTCCACTGATTGAAGACTAAAAGAAAAAAAGAAAGAAAAATAATTGCTAACTTACTGCTTTGGTTTTTTAACCACTAACTTGTTTTCCCATCTAATTGAAGTCCAAAGCACCTTGCCCTAAGTGTAAAGCATAACTAACTCCAGAAAGAATTTCGTGTTGACTAAGACTACTGTTGTTACAATACAGTAAATCTGACTGAACAAATACAGCCTTCACAGGCCTGAACAAAAAGCCAGAACTAAACCAGATTCTGAGATCCCACCCCATAGAGCCTCTAAATTTCAGTGGAGAAATACAGTTTAATAGAGTCAGAATAAACCAATACACACCATTTGCCACTTTCTCTTTTGGCTATTATTCAAACATACCTCAAAAAATATTAGTGATTTCATAAAAAGTACTATATAGTTCACATATAGTGAACATATAGTTCAATAAAGCACAGAGATTTAAAAAAACCACATTTTTTCTTCTCTTTCTTCTTTCCCCATCTCCTTCAGGACCATCAAACTAGGAACAAAACTCTCCATGTACTCAAACCAACCTTCCCAGAGACAGAATGGGAGCAGTGATGCCTCTACATGGAGAAACCACACTAACAGTAACTGGGACCAAACCCATCACATACAGTATATTGAAAAAAGTGTTTTTAATTATCATCTTACTTGGGGATGGATGAGGGCCAGATAGAAATGTGTTCTGCTGCAATATCATTCACAATGTCTTCCTAAGAGAAGAAAGATGGTATGAGAAGAAATCACAACAAGAAACATTCAAGAAAACCAAGAAAGACTTTGATGATGTATACTAACCCGAACATTATGAAGTTTGACAAACAGGGACAATATTGTAGTTAGAACCAATGGTTCCTGGAGGGGAAAAAAAAATATTCCCATGAACTGACAAAACTCTACTTTCTTCCCTAAGCTTTTAAACTATGTAAGAAGTTATGCACTCATTATAGTTTCCTATTGAAATAGGACAATATTTTGTTAAGAGATCTGCAACAAAAGGACACTCACTGCAAGAATATTTCTGTAGGAAGTTTTTAATTACTTCAGATTTTCCTTAATAACTCCTTGGATATAAACTTTACTTTTGTTTTACCCATCTTTATGTTGTTTCTGTGATTACTACCTGACCTTAAACTTAAGCTAGGGTTACTACAACTTTCTATGCATTTACAAACCCAGAAGCTATAAACAATTTCCCTCCTTCTTACTTCTGCTGCTTAGTATGATGCATGTAGCAGCTTCTGTCTCCCTCCAAAAGGAATGCTTTGCTTCATGACAGCTGCAATAAAATACACTCCCAATGTAAACAGATCTCCATCAGAATTCAGGGTAATTTTTTTACAAGCTATTCCACACTGCTGTATGCCAGGTATAGCAAACTCAGACGTTTTTCAGCCATACAAAACACCCATATAACTGTTAGATTTTCTGGAATTTAACACAAAGTCCAGAAAAATACTACACCAAATGGATGTTTTGGTTAAAAACATATTTTGAACACCACTGTGACTTACCCGAAGCTTTTTGATGAAGGACAACAATTCACTCCTAAATTAGGGACACAAATACCCATGTAAGTAATCATCCAAAATAAAGAATATATGCACACTTAAAACACAAGTCAGTAGAGCAAATTCTTCACCTGTTAAAATCACCTCTAAGTTTACAAACGTAGGGCACAGAAATGAAAATACTCAACCAGCCCATTCACTTTTAATACAGTTACTAGCAAATTTTACACTAAAAACAGGTTAAGTATGTTCTTCTATCAAGCTATAAAAGGCATGAAAATCACAGAAGTCAACCACTGACTCTAAAGGGGAAATCAATTGAACTGTACTGCAACTCCCCAAGCTAGGTTTGCAACAATGACCTACACACTTAGAGAAGAGGGAACACAGTGATCACTTATAATGTACTTCAGTTTCCTTGTAATGAACATCAGATATTGTCACCATAGGACAATCCAGACAAGGACAACCTTCGGAAAAGTTTCCACTACTTCTTTTCCATAATAACAAGAGGGTCACTGCCCTTTACTTGCACTTTCTGTTTGAATCAGAGGGACGAGGAAAGGTTCAGTAACCTGGAGTACATCTGTACTCCTTTTCCTTGCCAGAGTACACAACTGGAAGCTACAGCACGTTGGTACCCCTTACACCTGCCCCACAGCACGTAAGCAAACGCAGCTGGCCTTTAGCACACCTTAACCTGATTAGCTCAAGGAAGGCAAAGACAGGCACAGGTTTGACAGAGGCACCTCTCCCAAGGCTTTAACGTGGAAAGCTGTTCAATACAGTCACACAAGCCAAACTGTACCATATTAGACAACTTAGGCTCAGACTTCAGAACAGGCCATGAACACTGGACAAATCAGAGAGTCCTGAAACAGTAATTTGAGGCTAAGGCTGCCAAGGTGTCTGACAGAGAAGACTCTTGACCAGAGTAATTTGATTTTCTTACTCTTTGCAGAGTTTAGCTGAATTAGAATTTAATTTCAAGACTGAGTAACATTTAGCTTTAGACTCAGAAACAAAGCTAAGTATAGATACCCATGCTGTGAGCTATGTGCTTGATACAGCTATAAAAGTATAGAACTGATACACAGTAATTCTATTTGCTGCAGGGCAGACAGCTCCAGCCCATCAGCTCTACTGCCCTCTAGACGCCATTGACTTCACTGGTTATAAAGGGAGCACAGCCATGTACGCTTCAGTTTCTGCATGGAGAGCTGCCTCCCACACACTCCGCTTCTGCCTCTGAAAAGGAAAGTCAGTACATCCCTACTAACATCCAACTCCCACAGTGGATCAGATCTTTAGCTGCTGCCATCACTCTGGCAGTGGAATCCAGACAATTTTTGATGAAAATATGGAATCAAACAAACCATTCAAGTCATCTTCAAAAATAATTTTAGAAACCATACCTGTACATAATACCCAATGTAGATTCCCTGTGTTTTATCAAACTCACTCTTCCATCACTGCCACGTTTGTGCTGGTTGGATACACTGCAGATTTGTACAACGACTTCCCAGAGATCTTTAGCTGTGCGTCTACTTTCTTTGGGACCTGGCAGTTCCTTGCATGTAGCAGCCAGCAACTGGCCCAGCTATGCAATGCAACAGAAAAAATACAGGAACTAAGGCTTCTCTGCATATCATCTACAGCAAAGGAATTACTGGCCTTTAAAGTGGCTAAGCAAGTGATTTTAAATTATAAACTACAAAAGAATCTGACTAAATTTTGCAGCAGATTACACTGATGAAGAAGCTGGAAAACAGGAATTAAAGAGAGCATTGTTCCATTTATTAGCTTCCTTGGTGTGTATTTCATTATTACAAACTTACATAAAATCTAACCCCCATAAAATACCGTTTTACAAAGACTGGCTCTTTGGAACTCAGTTAACTTCCATATAGTAATTAATCTTAACTGAAACTGGCACAACGTTATACAAAAAAGCTGAAACTCAGAACAGAAATTAGGAAGTATCATAGGTAAGCAGAGCAGGGTAAAAATGAAACCATCCTGTAATACAACCTGCCTTCTGCTCCATAGCTTAACTGTGAAGTAGAAACATTGCTGCAAAACAATTTTGAAAACAAAGTTTCAAAGAAGACAGGGCTTGAATGCCTCCAAATATTCAACACCGGTGTTAGGTAAAAGAACTGAACTTTTACAGGGCCTTTGGAACACAAGTATTTCAGGAACAGAAAAGAAGCCAGACTTGAAAACAGAGATCTGCACACTTCTCATACCTCCTACATAAACCTAGGCTGAATTCCAGCTAAGAGGAGAGTCCTTTAGGAAGTGCTACAGTGTTTCAGCCACCAATGCTAACCACACTCCCCTGATGGAACCAACCTTAGCTGGCAGCTGACAAGGGCCAAGATTTCATGTGCTCCTGCAGCACAGTTTCCATGTTTTCCATGTCAAGTGCTAAACATGCTTGTTGCTTAGCCCTACCATGTTCTACCCCTTACTTAATTCATTACAGCCACAAAGCCCCATGCTCTTGAGCAGAAGGGTACTTGCTTTGAAAAGTACAAAATACTTCAACAAAAAAAGTCAATTACAGTCCGAGAAAGCCTTGAGACTGAGCACTTGTTACCTTCACATAAGGATTAGTTTGAACCAGAGGTAATGGAACTTGCATGGTCAAATACTCGTTCTCACACCAGTTTAACAGGAAGGCAACACATTCTTCAGCTATAACTTGTCGAAGAGGAATATCTAAAAGGAAAGGGATTCTTTGTTTAACTTTTTATTTTTGAGAGAACGGTGTTATGAAATGCTGCTGTATGAAAATAAGCATATCCCATTCCCTCTAATCAGCTGTTTTTGTTCCCACAGGAAAATAAGATGCTTAGCCTGACAAGAGACCTCACCTCTGGAAATTAGGAGCAAGAAGGGTTTCATCTAATTACAACAGTACGATACCATTCTCTCATTGTGAAACCAGGAGAAAGCTTTAACAACTAGCAAAACCCTTCAGGCAGAAGTGCAGAGATGTTTATCCTGTTCAAGTCCTTTAAGTGGCACTGAATAGAAACTGTCAATGTTTAGCAACAGACAGGCATCATGCTCACTTCCAAATTCTAAAAACTAATGAAACTTCTGAAGACTTACTAAAACCACCATCAAAGTCACTGTTTTTCCACTTACACACCTAAGTGGTTAACCTGCAATACAAAGTTGTTTTATTTTGCTGTGGATTTTTTCCCATTCTCTCAAGGTTTGTGCTTTACTGCATCCTCAGAAAGACAGTAATGTACTTACCAGGTACTCTCATTTCCAAATATCCTCGGACTCTGCTTATAAGATCAGAAGGAGGACGCTCTCCAGAAGCACCAGCTCCAGCTTCGTGAGTGTAAATGTCCAAAAGCAGCATTTCATTCAGCATGACCTGACGGAGCTTTGGAGAGAACTCTGTCACAAGCTCCAAGCAAGCAGCAAAAAGCTGTTTTGCATGGACAAAATCCTGCAATAAAAATTATATGCATTAATGATTCCTAATTAATTCATAAGGGGAAATACTACAAGCTAAAGTGCATTCAGCTCTATATTGGCTGAACCAGCCTTGGCATCCATTAGCATCAGCACTGTTCAAGCATCTCGCAGTGTCTACCTATGAGTCCTTTGGATTTGTTATTAAGAGTTCCAGATCTTTTGAAAACAAAACAAGGAGTTTAAGCAAAAACATGCTAGAATCAAGTACTGGCATGCTTGGTACAATTTTGTTTAAGCTGCAGCTTAGCAAATTTGTCAATTACAAGGAAAATAGAACAGCATTCCAATAAATTCCTTATGCAAAATATTTATTCAAAAGAACAGCACTTTATATCAGTAAATCAAATCACCACTGGATGTAGATGCCACATGATCTAGAACAACATAATCAAAACTTTACATAAATGAAATTATCTCCAGGCCCAACTCACTGGAAAGCCATTATCTTTGCTCTGCTGATGAAACTTTGAGAGACAGAAATACTTATCCATTACACAACACATGGAACTTGTTACAACACCTCCCCCACCACCCAATTTTTCAGTTATTTTTCTAAAAAAGGGCCTTTCAAATTGTCAATTTCATTAAGATTCAATTGTCCAAACCAACCAGTAAGCTCATATGGCTTGCTCACCTTAATGGCACAGCAGTGCAATCCCTTCGCCATCAGGATGTAGACCAAATCCCTAGTCAGACTGTCTTTGATTCCTAAAATAACACTGCCGTAAACATTTGGTACTTCCCACTGGGAGAGAAATGCATAGGATATTTGCACAGAAACAAGTTTTAGAATTCATATCACTGCTTGAAAGAACACAAACAAACCCCAATTACTGAAAATGACTGCCAATTCCTGTCTTTACATCTAATAACAAGTAAGGTATGGCTCATTTAGAAATCCAATAAAAATGCCTAAGTACCCATTGTTCACACTCTGAATATGCAATAATTAAGGGGAGGAACAAAAAAAAAAAAGACAAGAAATCTTGATTTAAACAAAGTCTTCCTTTCTCCTGCTCCCACCTTCTACTGACAGAAATTTAAGCTAAAACAATATTGCTATCTAGTCAGAACATTCAAAGCAGAAGCTACGAAAACATCTTTTCTCATAAGGAAAGCTTGTGATACAGCCTTTATTCCTTAAAATAAAGGTTAGAGGTTTTGTTGTAATACTCTTCACATAGAATGCGAGTTTAGATATGTATCATCATTCTTATTAAACCACCACTGTGCAGAGAGGGAAAAAATAAGTCACCCTGAAGATCTATGAGAAAATGTTTGTTGTTCACTGCAGAGATACCTAACCAGTCCTTGAATTATAGTGTCTAGTGAGCACATGAACTAAGTTACCTTATTAGAAATTGTCCAGAATTGGCGTTCTGAGGTCATACCATGCAACTCGATCAAGATCTGGCGAATCCTCCAAGGATCCACTGACAGTATGAGCTGATGTTCAAGCTGGCCAATATTGACGCTTGCTGAAGCTGGAAGAAAAGCAACTAGGTCTTCAGCACACTTCTTAATGTAGATACTTCCAATTTTTTAGTATATAACACTTCAATCAGAACATGGTAAGAAGAGCAGATATATCATGCTTCAAAGGTCCAGCCATTCTTTCGTGCCCTCTGATAAACACCTTGTGCTACCTTCACCCTGACCTAAAGGGCTGCTTGCAAGTGCCCTTCCTCACTCCAGCAGCTCTGAGGACTCTTGCTATAGCAAAACAATAGATTCAAGATCTTCATTAAGGGTGTTCCTACACTGCTCTAGTGAAAATACACATTGTCTTAACTGGTTTAAGTTACTGCAGGATTGCATTAGAGCAGAAAATGTAAGGCCTTTCCAGCTCCAGCCACCACCTGGCACCTCTTGTTAGCTTTGACTTGTGCAGCTGCACAGCCAGCCAGCTGTATCAGGGAATTTAACTGGTTGAAAAGATCTGTGGTTTACTTTGGTAGGTTAAAAATTTCATTCAGATGGCACTCCTGGTTCCGCTTACCACACAGCCACGTCATCATTAATGTATGTCAGAGGCAGGGTTCCCTTTCTGGGAACAGCTGCCACAGCTACATTTTGTTCAAACCAATGCTATACTCTCTCACTCTATCACCGAGGGCACATTAATTTGAGCTTATCTATTACACTCACTTGAGATACAAGCAAGTAACAGACACCCTCCTGAACAAGCAGGACATGCACCAACTAACAACAGGAACTACTCTAAAAACATTCTAAACTTTTTTGAGAACAGACCTGCACTTCGTAACCTCAAGGTTTTCATCATGGAAACAGGGCACTGTCTGCTCATAAGTTAATGAAAATGCTGTGAAAGTTACCTGGGATATCATAAAAAGAAGTCACAGGTTTTGTGCACAGATTGATTCGAGGAGATCTCTTCCGCATTTGGTCAATGAGCAGCTTCCGTTCATCATCTTTCAGCAGTTTTATGAAAAGCTCATGAGATGAAATCATGAAGACAAACTGAAGATCTTCCATGCCCAAACACAAGTTTCTAAGCAAATAAAAATGTTAGTACATAAGCAGGAAAAAAGTGCTTATTTTTCCAGTTATAAGTTCTTGAAATATTTATTATGCTGTATTACACTGCTTGCAAATTCATGTTATCTTAGTATGGGTACATACTTGAGAAACGCTGCCATTCTTCTCTTCAGTTCCTCAGAAGCACTTTCCAAGTTTATTGACCCTGAACAAACCTGGAAAAGAAAGCAGAAAGTAACTAAGCAGCCCCTTTGCACATTTATAATATTTAGTTACAGCCAGTGTTACTGACCAGCTTTCTGTCTCACAAGTATTAACAGCCAGGAAATCTCTATTTCAAGCAAGGCAACAAAGCTATAGAATCATGGAACGGTTTTGGTTGGAAGAGACCTTAAAGATCATCCAGTTCTAAAAGTCCTGCCATTGCAGGGACGCCTTTCACTAGAAGACCAGGTTACCCAAAGCCCCATGCAGCCTGGCCTTGAACACTTCCAGGGATGGGGCATCCACAGCTTCTCTGGGCAACGTGTTCAAGTGCCTCACCACCCTCACTGTAAAGGATTTCCTCCTAATATTTAATCTGCCATTTTGAGTTTGAACCTATTACCCTTGTCCTGTCCCACAACAAAATGCAAAACAGCTTTCTTCTAGTCCCTTAAGGAACCTGAAAGTGCTCCAAGATCCCTTCGGAGCCTTTGCTTCTCCATGCTAAACAATTCCAACTCTTTTGGCCTGTCTGTTGTTTTTACTTTGTAGAGTAATTTTTGAATCTGCTCAAGTGCTGTTGGGTGGGAACCAAGTGCAGCATTGCTGGGTAGTTACCCTAATTCATCTGGAATCAAACCAGTATTTCTGTTTTGCTCTGTGTAATCTTGTCATGACTCAGTTACTCTAATTGCAGAGATGAGACCAGCTCTCAAGGGTTTCTTGTAAGCCAAATAAAGATAAGATTTGACTGACAAAGCTTGATACAGAAGTCTCAGTACAACTGTGTGAAATAAGACTGTCTCTGAAGTAAACCTGATAAAAGCTATTGCCATCACATATGGATCAATTTCCTACAACCTCTACACAAGATAGGATGTTTCAGACAACTGTAATCTTCCGTTAGATATAATCCACATTCCTTTTTCTTACTGCTCTGGTACACAAAAGCACTGACACCAAGTGCCACACAAGGTCATTTAGCACATGAGTTTAAAAATGAAGTATTTCTAAGTGCAAAATTATAAGATTCACTAGGACTTTTTTTTTTTAATCAGCAGTTGAAAAATAACTAGATAGTTGAATTTGTCAGCTTGTAATAATTTTTTTTAAAAAAGTATATTTCAGTCCCAATATGAGCAGCTGATGTAAGCCTTTACTTGCTCTGCAGTATAGAGTACCATCAGTTAATTTTTGCCACATGCTTGAAGAGACAAGCAAAAGAATTGGGCTCAAATTAATAAAAGACATTCAAATAATGGCAAAGCAATAAAAGGATTAAGTTTAGTTTAAGCAATATCAGTTTCCTAAAAAGCTTCACTAAAGGTAACAGTAACTCAGGATCACTTTACCACATGCTAATTTCTACAACAAAGCTGATAAGGGAAAAGTGGTCCTCTTCCACAGGTACTTTTTCTACTCATTCTCCCTCTCTTGGAGAATTTGATTCTTTGTTCCACTAGAACAAATATTCAGCAATATCTCTATATAATTTTACAATGTCAGGAATAGCAGTGATTTCAAATACAAGCTGAAGCAACAGCTCACCACTGGATCCTCCCTGACAGATGGAAACAGAGCTATGAAAAGATGCAGAACTGATCACTGAGTGGAGATGTATTAACTGCAAACAAGTTGAATAATGTTTGAGAAGTTACCTTTCTCTGCTTCAGAAATTTGAGCATCACTTGCAATAATAATAGTTATGCCAGGAAAGAAATCTCTCACTAAATACCATTTTCATTTGCAATTTTAGATTAATGTTTTACCTCAAGAAGGAAGTCTATCTTCTCTTTGCTGGGTTTCAGGAACAGTTGACAAAACTGAATATCAATTATTCGACCTTGTAATACATCACAGACTGTGTTGCACACGCAGACTTTGAAACAGACTTCATCCAGAGCCTCATTCCTGCAGGAACACAAAACTGATGATCACAGGATAGCTCTTACACATAAAGAGTGGTATTGCAGCAGGTGGAAAAAATTTTTTAAAAATCAGGCAAGTCACAAAATCAACTGTTAATGTTCATGACATTTTTTCCATTTATGGCCACACTGAGATACAACCAAGGAGCTATGGTGTGATGTAAAATGTAATTTAGACCATTGCTAACAGAAATGAAGGCTGGTATTTTTTGCATGTAAGTAGTTTGTTGTTAAAGGATTTTACATACTTTCCTTAAAAAACATAACTAATGAAAATTGCTCTTCATCATCATTGGACATTGATCATTATTTAATGTCTCACCCTTGCTGAGCTTTTTGGAAGAGTTCTCTCAGCACTGACTGTCTGAACTGTTCAGGTAAACTGAGTGTTACGTTATCTTCAAGGAATATCTTCACTAAGTCCTGCAACAAAAACAGTTGGAATAGTCAATGCATAACGCAAAAGAACCAGACAGAAAATTATTTTATCTGGTAAAAATGAGGAAACTAAGAGAAGCATCTCACATCCATATTGAATAGTAAAATTAATTGATCAAAACGAATCAAGTAACAAAAGTTCTTTATTATCAGAAAAATAAACAAACAAACAAAAAAAAACCCGAAACAAACTTGCACATCTAAGTAGCAACAGCCTCTGAAACCCAAGGAATTAGAACCTGAGAATTAGCTGAAAGAATAATTCTCAATACCCAAAGAATTACCTGAGAAGCCCTTATCTCAGCTGGCAGGTATTATTTAACATTGTATGGAATCCAAAATATTTTAATCTACTATCTACCAGATTATGTTATAGTCCTAAACACATAGGATTTAAAACAGTACGTAAATGGTTAAATTGCCATTTAACATGTCTTAAAATCCATACCAGTTCAAGTGGAATCCTCCACAAAGAATGATAAAAATCCCCTTCAAATATACATGGGTTTGTTTAGGCATTCTACCTGATATTTGCCAGATTTCATACAGCTGTGGATTTTACTGTATGGAGTTGCCTGTTGAGATGCATCATCAGAAGATGAGGTGAGAACTTCACAAGCTTGACAATACCCAGCTAACCGTTCTTCATCTATGGTAAAATGAAGTGATGATGAGCCATTCTGAAAAGTAAGAGTTACAGCAGATCTTAGTAGCCAAAGTACTATGAAATATATGCTTAATTCAGACACAGAGACTCACAATTTCCCCAAATAACAGCAAAAGATCAAAAGAATGTACATGTACACACTTCATTTAAATAAAAACTGGAATTCTAAAGTTTTGGAAATATGAATATGAAGCAAAATAAAAAAGGAAGCATACCATACTTATAAATTAAGATGTACTTTTTAAAAAGATTAGAACATAGACAATCTGATTTCCAAGGAAAAGTTAGATTAACAATAAAACCAGGAAGTGCTGTATGGTTACCTTCCTCAAAAACACATCATCACCATGGACACAGGATGTACTGTTCAGTCAAGCTAGTATTAGCACTGGAGATGGAATTTCTGCATCAATATAATTTGTGTAAAAGACTATTCATTAGAAAATGTAGAACAAAGCAGCAATATACTGCAACCAATTAATACAATTTCAAACTAGGCACAACATGAAAAAAAAACACTCTCAAAACTTCAGGAAGTTTTTTTTTTAAAAAAACGGTGTACCATTAAGAGTTATTAAACTGCTAAAGAAAGAAGCAAGAATTTAGACAAGGGGGTTTTTTTACAAAACAGATGAATACATATGCTAAAAGAACACTTCTTACCTTTGCAATCAACTCCTTTGTTTTGAAAAACTTTTCCTTAGCCTTTTCATGAACAGCTGCATTTGTAGATCCTTGTTGGAAATAGATTGCACCCAAATCATAGCAAACCTGCAAACAGCACCGATATCAAACACACAGTCTTGGACATCATGTTCCGAGTCAAGATTAAGTATTTCAGCTCAAATGTTGCATGTACTATAAATTACTCCTACTTTTATCTAATTTGCCAACATACACTGCACACCTTACCCCACATACTTCCATTGCTTCCCCTTTAACTGCAATCTCAGTCTGAGTAATTCTGCATAAGCATTACAAAATTAAAGAATTATTACCCTATAATAATTTAAAGCAATGCAATAAGCTGTCCTTGTCATATAATGGGTTATTTCAGGGGACTGAGAGGGCAAAAGTGAGAGGTTAGTGGGAAGTAACAATAGTTACAATGATTAAAAAAAGTTCTATTAATGCAAAAATGAAGCCAGTATTATTTCATTGCATTACAAAAGAAACCAACAGACAAACAAACAAACAAAAAACCCAAAGCAACACAGGGAACATTAATAGAAAAAAACTGTGATTTACCTCAAAATTATTACTTAACACTTTTTCTAAAGAAACAGATATAAACTGAAAGCTTTAGTGCAAAACATGAACTACCTGGCACTGTATCTCCTCTGCACTGATTTTCAGTCCAGCTGTGGAACTCTCTGTTTCTCCATTCACCATACCAGGTTCCATGGCCAATAAATCCAGAGTTCTTATAGTATGGACATAAAGATCTTTGTTTAATTTAAGTGCTCCTTCCAGGACCAGGATGGAATCAGCAGCCTGCTCCTTCAACTGTAATAGTTCAAATACATTTAAAAGAATTAACCTCTTGGTCTCGAGTTTAACTCTGGGTTTAAGTTAATGCTACATTTTTAACAGTTCAGTAAAAGGATAGTTTTAAAAAAAGTCCTTTAAAAAAATTCTACACAATGTAGAACTGGCTTTTGTATTTCTTATATAAGAAAGAAATTAATATTTACTTGTAAATTTGAGCAAAAATATGAAGGGAAAAGAGTCTCACCACTTTCAAAATATTTTCAGTTAGTTCCTTTTCTTGCTGAATATGATTCATACTGCAAGTTAGACACAAGAGGTCAAGAATTCAGTTATAAGACAGATCTGCACATTACTTTATTTCATGTTCTAGATCACAATAATTCATAATTCCTGCTTGGATTTGCTTAACCATACTTTGAACCATACTTTGAACGTCAAAATGCAGGACCACTGCCTGCTCTAATCTATCTATATCTGAAATATTGTACAATCAAAAGATAGTTTTGTATGAGAATGTGGTTCAATAAAACAAAAAGTTATCATTCCTTTTTTTAAGATCAGATTGCTAATACCAATTCAATAGCAAAACAATAATGAAGAAAGCTTCCACAGCCTCAAGTCTCATGAAGCTTCAACATTTAAATCTTCTCAAACATGTCAGGGGGAGAAGCATGTTCACATGTTTATGTAAAAATTAAAAGCATTTTTTAATTATTTTCCCACACAGATTTTTTTTAATTCAGGATCAGACTCTGATACATATAGGACAATATAAGATCTATAGTAAAATAAGGAGGAGGAAGAAGAGTATGTTTAATCAACATATTTAACAGACTCTGTCAAACAAGTACGGTATAATGCTTAAGTGTAAAATTAACATAAAGCATATAAAAAGCACCCCTTAGATACTTCCAACTTTTGGAGAAACCTTTAATATAAAAGTCATGGACAAGTTGTTACTAAAGCCTCACAGTTTCTAGAAGGCAAAATGCAAAATTGATTTTAAATTATGAATTATTGCCTAATGAAGCAAATACTTCACTATTTCTAGGGTTATCATACACAATGCTTCCAACTGTTGTAATAAAACAACCATATTAAGCAAGCTACTGAAAGTAAGGGATGCAAAAGGATGCAAGAAATGTACCCCATCTAAACTACAGCATAAGCATTCTGCCAAGGCAAATTGTCATCTCTCTTCCTCTCATGATTTTTCATGCCATGACAAAATCACAGAGATTATAACATTGACAGAGTGGAAGAACAGACAAGTGTATGTACATATGTATCATATGTATATGGAAATTTCCTGTATATGACAGGAAAGTGAGAATATACTTGAAATAAACCCAAGTTTTCCATGTAACAACTAGACATTTTAAGAAACTGTATGTTATTAACATGATTTAATCCACTTAGAAACTACATTCCTGATTATAAAATACCTATGACATCCAAATTAATTATATCTGTAACTTACACATTTAACTGAGGCGGACCAGGCTTCACTTGCTTTACAGGAAAACTACTTTGAACAATGGTCCTTATGGCCCTACACAGGGGAAAAAATTAGGCAAAGAATGCTGTTAGCCTCAGAAGTGTAATAAGCAGATTACAGGCCTCTTGATAATAGCAGTTTACCATTTCAGAAACATTATACCATTAGCATACATCCTTTACCAAAGAGCACACCTAGCAACTAAGAAATGCTCTTATGTCCATAAAAAGCTGAAAGATGAAGATTTTTATATTTATAAGGAGAGAATTCAAATCATTATCTTGACTATTTTTTTAGGAAAGAAAACCAGCTCTAGAATAGCTTTTCAGACTCAGCTATTTTAACATAACCTAGCAACAGATCACAACACTTATTAGTAATTTAGGATTCTTTCTCCTTCTACATACAATTATACAAACAGAAGAAAGCACTGCTTTGTTCCATAATGATTTTATATTATTGCCACGTAATAGTTTACCATCTGTTGTAGAGCAGTATTGCCATTGCAGTGGTTGGGGGTAAGCTGGACAGATCTACATCCACATGTTTAGTTCCTGGGGGAACTTTGCTGATACACAGAAGTTCATTCAATAGCATGTTCAATACAGGAACAGACAAGCTATTAAAAAATAAAAGACAGAATCAGATACTTCATAGAGTAAATCTACTTATGGAAAGTTAAACAATGTACACTACTATTTACAACTGGTTACTGAACACTGTTAAGTACTATTCAGTGCTTAACATCACATGGATGTTTATTCAGCATTTGAGATCAGGTATGTAAAGCAGTTACCAGTATTAGCTGCATAAATTAACCCCAAGAGGATGGGCCCAAGCAGTGGTTCAACTGCCCTGACAGCTGGACCGCTACTCTGTGCCACACAGGCATCGTACCAGAATAATCCAGTCACCTGTAACAGCACGACCCAGCTAACAAGAAGTTCTTCCAAAGCAGCCCCAGATCATACTCCCTCAATGTAAGCAACCCTATTTCCATCACAAATGAAATCTCACTCACACGAAGTGAAGTTAAGACTAGGAACTTTCTGAATAGTGGTAAGTACAAGATACATTAGCTGGACAGAACTCTCTATAATAAAATGAGAAGACATGCAGGCTGGACTGCACTGCTCCAAGCTTTTGTGGTATAATTTAACACAACAAAAATACTATTACTAATTTAGACCTTATTTGAAATTAGATCAGCTACTGCCAAAGTACCTTTGATCCTGTGAAAAATTTACATGCTTTGCAACAAGTATTGAAAACAACCAGTGAAACTACACTTTTAGCAGCTAAAGCCAGGATTTCTGTTTAACAAATTTTAGGTCTTGTGCTCAATCAGAAGCATTCTACAAGCAGCGGCTGAGGGAACTGGGGCTGTTTAGCCAGAAGAAAAAAAGGCTCAGAGGGAACCTTATCACTCTCTACACCTCCACAAGAGGAGGTTGTAGCCAGTGGGTGGTCAGTCTCTTCTCCCAGGCAAGTGACAGGATGAAAGGGAGTGGCCTCAAGTTGTGCCAGGGGAGGTTTAGATTGAATTTTAGAAAAAGTTTTTTACCAAATGGGTGGTCAGCCATTGGAACAGGCTGCCCAGGGAAGGGGTTGAGTCATCATCATACCCTGAAGGTATTTAAATTATATGCAGATGTGGCACTTAGGGACATGGCTTAGTGGTAGGCTTGGCAGTGTCAAATTAACAGTTGGCCTCAATGATTCTATAATTCCATGCAAGTTAGAACCAGGGCAATTATTGTCTCCTTAAGATTTTACATTAAATTACAGATAAAGGGGGCAACAGACCCATGTGAATGAATAAGGAACTTCTGCCATTACCTAAGTGCAAACAGGAAGCTGAGTGTAAACAAGAATCACCCGGACACAATCCTGTGCCATGTGTTTTGGGATGACCCTGCTGGAGTAGGGAGGTTGGATCAGATGACCCACTGTGGTTCTTTCTAACCATGCCCATCCTGTGATTCTGTGACCTGCAGCTCCCTAACATGCACAGCACTGCCAAAGTGAAGTAGCTCTCGACTGTTCTAGCTCATCAGACCATTTTTCAGCTGAAATTTCCAAAGGAAAGATGCAAAACTGGGGTCTGTCTATTTCAGCCACAGTCATTTCAGTGACCTAGGTCACAAATACATGGAGTTATTCACATCAACAACACTGGAGCAAGACCTCCAATTTCAAGCATGTCAGAATGAGGAAACTCATGCTAGTTTTGTCACTGAAGAAACATAACCTCCAATTCATCTTTATGAAGCTGACATGTAGATATCTTACAGTCTAAGATATCTAAGATGCTGTTTTTCCACTCTAAACACTGTTGATTTGTTAAGACACACTGCCTTTATCAAAACCCTTTTCTAACTTACAGCTAAAATAAAACTAGATTTCAATTATCACACCCAAAAGGGAGCAAGACAGATTTCCGTTTTTTAAAATAAGTATCTCAAGCCACTTCAATTTAGTAAACTTAGCATGAAGATATACAGACTGTACCTTTTTTCTAATACATCCAAATCCCACTTCAGATGAGCAGCAACTTTGAGAGCAAGAAGTTTTAGAATGCGGTTTCTTTTGTTATCAGGTGGTGGCTGGACTTGGTTCTGTTCATTCACTGATGGTTTTGAAGCTTGTTCCAAGAACTGAACAATCAGCTGCACAGGTGGAGGGTCTGCAAAAAAACACAGCCACTCCTGAAATTCTTTGTAAATTAATGTTTTTCCCCCAGCTATGAACACAGTTCTTTTATCCTTGGTGTTAATAGTGCTGACATTGTTACCTGGTAGATTCTAATCCCAAATGGTGTCTTGCATGTGCTCACTGAAATCAGACTATCAACATATCTTTGCTTAACGTTAAAGTTCACTTGACCATGGTAAACACATTCTCACACTTTTATTTATTTTCACTATTTTGTATTAATTATGTTTTGATACTTGCATCTACTGAAAATAAATGCTGTCTAGTGAAATGACAAGATATAAAAACTATACATCTACTTGTAATTATCCTCTGCACATAAAATACATTTACAAGTAACTGGTACTTCTGAATACATTTAGAAAACACTTTCAGATTGGTTAAAAAACAGCATCTCTCCCTTACAATAAGGTAGCCAATACCTTTCAGCTGTTGAAAAAAGAGGCCAAACCATAGCTATTACACTCTCACTGAACTTTGTGAAATATAAAGCAAGTATTATCAAATTACTTAATTCATTACAAAGCAGAGTATAAAATCTAAGCATAGATCTAAGATAGATTACGCTTTAATTGACTTTTTGTAGAGGCAACACTGGCCCAGGTTTTCCTGTTGCCTCCACCTCCTCGCAGAATTCAGGTGCTGAAAAAGATGACTACCACTTATGACTGTCAAAAGATCAGGTAATTTTAAACACGGCCACTTTCTTATACTACATCAGACGATATTTCTATTTATTCCTGGTCCAGAGAGCAACTTCAGCACTGAACCTTTCGGAGGACTTCAGCTCCTGCCACTAACAGGACTCCAATGGCAGAAAACCAGCCGCCAACTGCAATGATATGCCCAAGCAGCACTCCCCACCGAACAAACAAACTACACTTCCGCACACAACATTCACATACGCGAAAGGAAAAGCGATCTACCAGACAAGAAAGACAGAGAAATGGAGTTACTAAACAAGAAAGATAAAGTGAAATGAGAAAAACCGCATTACTGCCGGCGGTAAATGCCGCCGCACGGCCGCGGGCAGTGCCCGGCTCCCTCTGCCGCCCGCTGCCCAGCACCGCAGCAGAGCCCCCGCACTGACGCCTCACGGCCCCCAGAACGGCCCTGCCCCAGGAGGGGCCGGGGAGCGGGGCCGGGCCGAACCCGAGGCCGCGGGGAGGCGGCGGCCAGCAGGGCACGCACCGGGAGAGGGCTTCTGCAGGTGCTGCTCTAGCAGCGCCTCCTCCAGCACGAACTCGAACCACGACGTCTGCGGCGGCGTGCATGGCCGGCTGGAGGTGGCGGCTTCCCGGTCCGCCGCCTCCGCGCTCATGCCGGCCGCTCGGCGGGGAGCTCCGCACAAACCCCTCGGCACCGCAGCCACCGCCGGCTGCACAAGATGGCCGCCGGCCGCGCCCCCTCGGAGGCGGCCCGCGCAGGACCCCGCCCGTCGCGGCGCGGGCAGCGCGGCGCCTGTGGGGCGGCTCTGCGGGTTCGCGGCTGGGCGGGCCTGTTGGCTGAGCAGCCTGGCTCGCTTGTGGAAGAGGTGGTTTTCTTTCCGAAGTCACTAGTTCGGCGCATATCCCCTGCCTGTCCCCGCAGCCGTCCCTCTGCCTTTGCGTCCACTGCGGTCCTGTCCCCGCAGCGCTCCCTGTGAGCCCTCAGGCCGATAAATGGCTCGCCCTCCGTGCTCCTGCCCATGAGCCTTATCCATGGAGGCAGATTTAAATAATGGAATCCTAGAATGTTAAGGGGTTGGGACGGACCTTAAGGATCATCGAGACCCAACCACTCCTGCCGTGGACAGACACCTCCCACCAGAGCGGAACATCCACAACCTCCCTGAGTAACCTGTTCCAGTGTTTCACCATCATCACAGCTGATAGGAAAGATGGGTGCTAATGTCTTTACAAATTATTCGATCAGATGATGATTTAGGAGATTTAGGAGAAATGGATGTTACTGTCTTTGAAATGGGTCTCTAGGAACATCAAGCTGCACGGGTTTGTGACAGAACCCAGACGTTTTAAATTCCTGAACTTTAAGGTATTAGGAGAAACGCATCTGTGCAAAGTCTATTGCAGAGCCCAGATGGTCTGAACTTTTGGTGGATCCACAGAACCTAGACAGTCTGAACTCCTGAACTTTAGGGTAAAATGATGATACATGTTTTTGGGGCAAGATGTGGTAGGTGGTTTGGGAGGGCTGTACCTTCCTAGTACCTCATCCAATGGGAAAACGAAGAGGACAACATGCGGTCGGGAGTTTAGGATAAAAGGAAGCTGCGTCCTCCAAAACCTCAAGAGAGACCCCGTGGGGGATTGGCCTAGTCAGCTCTCTCCCTTTATTAGAATAAAATTGCAGGACTCCTCTGCCTCCTTTATGGACATTGGCTTTTCATAGTGTGGCTTTTATGCACACAGTTAAGAATTTTTTCCTAACAATTAACCTAAATTTCCCCTCTTCCCATTTTTATTAACTCCTTGTGCTATCACTACAGTTCCTGACAAAGAATCCCTCTCCATCTTTTCTGTAGGCTCGCTTCAGATCCTGAAAGGCTGCTGTGAGGTCTCCACACAACCTTCTCTTCTCCAGGCTGAACAGCTCCAATCTTTTCAGTCTTCATAGTGGGGATGCTCCAGTCCTCTTATCAACTTCATGCCCCTCCTCTGGACTTGCTCCATGTCCATCTTAGCAGTAACAGCTTCCAGTGTTATTAAGGTGTCAGTATTTGCATGACAGTCTGTGTGCAACTGTGCTACTCTCTCAACTGCAACTAGCCAGGATCTGGATCAGCCAGATTCTGAAGCTTTTCAGGTATCCCTGTTCTTAGAACATACGTGTCCTGGCGAGAAGCAGGTTGACTAGCAGAAGCTTTTATCTATTTCAGTAATTTGGCTGAGTTTCTGTAATGCTTTACCAAGAGAAGCGTTCACAAAGGCTGCACAGGAGGTTTGCAATGTAGATATATGATTTCATACAATAATATTACAGTACTGAAAAAGTTTTTTGCCCAGAGGGTGGTCGGGCAATGGAATGGTCTACCCAGGGAAGTGGTTTCAGCATCAAGCCTGGCAGTTCAAGAAGTGTTTGGACTATGCTTTCAGGCAAACGGTGCGACTCTTGGGGCTGTCATGTGCAGCTCTCAGCTATAAGCATTCTTGCTATAAGTGACCCAAGGAGATAGAGGAAAGTTCTTCTTTCTCACCTTCCATGAGGAGGGAAGTCCATTACATGTCCTGAGTTCAATTCAATTTATCTTCTGTTGTGCATGTTACTTTGTGTGTCCAGTTATTTGAGGGAAAAAATTAACTACTGCTTCAGCTTTCCTGAGTTGTTGTTTAATGCATCCAAATGAAAATGTTCAGTTTCAGTATATGAATTACAAAATAACCCTCAGGGACATCATAGTCTGTTAGCATGATTTTTAGCACATTGTTAAAATTAGTCTCTTCTGGAAGAGACAGTTTATCAATAATTATGCTAAGCTTTACTTGATACCAAGTTCAGAAGAGGCAACTTAATAAAGAGCAATAAAAATGTATATCCACTTCATGAAAATGTTGTAAGAATTCAACACCTGAAAGAGTCACCTTACTGAAGTTCTGTGGCTCAGCAGTTTTCATTTGCAGCAATCACATATGTAATATCCCTTGGTGTAAGAAATGTTGTAGTTTCTTACCACACTAAACATGTATCTTTAGAAAAGAGGAAAAATTTACATTAAACAAGATGTGGCTATATGCTAATATATCCACCATATTTATTTTTAATGACTTCATAAGAACGATCAGTGCCCAGCCATGTGAGGTTTTGGCATGAAGGAGTGGCTCATGGTGACTTGTTCTCCAAATCTTTCTAATAAATATTACTAATTTAGTGTCATTTACACAAATAATTTTATTAAATGAATGCAAATTGTTTAATTCAGTTCACTTTTGTTCAGTCCATTTTTGATCTAAACTATTTGTTCTAATAGTATCAAAATCTTCCCTCTAGGTACAAAACTAATTTACATTTGCATTCTTTATGCCAAGTAAAATAATGAAGAGTGATGAAAGATCTAATTTTAAAATACTAATAATAAATCAAAGCAAGTGTCAAGACTTTGATAAAAAAAACAAACGTTGAGTATCATGGTAATTTAAAAACCCCACTGAGCTGAAAACAGTTAAAAAACCCTTGGTGCTTCAGAGCTTACAAGCACTCTGTAAGCACATATTAACATTTACATATCATGCCATGCATTGGGAGCTGCCCAAGAGGGGAGCCCCAGCTTCAGAGAGTTTAAGAGAGAAAGGGAAAGAACAAGGTGATTTGCCCAAGGTCACAGAGGTGAGTGTTCAAGCCAATGTCAGATTTCAGGAGCTTCTGATTCCCTTTTTTCCATACTAAAACCAGTCGTTTTGTGGAGAGCAGGAGGAGGAAAAGGAATAGAAGCTAGGCTTCCCATGCTTTCTGTTTTGAGGATCCCAATTTTTACAATGACTGTCCTGATTGAAAGAATTCAATTCCAACTTTTGCCTGGATGCTCTTCTAGCTTGTCTTCACACTTGCTATCAGCTCTTGTGTTTTCCAGCAGCACACTTTGAAGAAGGGCTCCATGTGAAAAGCAAAACTGGACATAAAAGTTTACTGAAAATAAACTTTTTCCAGGTCTTACAACTGCCTTTAAGAGTGTAAAATTGTCACAAAGTCATGTTCACAGATGGGATCTTGCTACTCTTTTCCCTTGGTACAGGTAATTAGAAAAGTGTCAGACAGAAAATTCCCACAGAGTTGGGCAGCCTGTGAGTGAGGCAGTGTGTGTCATGTCACAGAACAGCAGAGTTTAGAAGGATACAATAAAAGCTGTCAAGAAACCAGAAATTGTAAATGTTTTATATTTAACATTGGTAATAATTATTTCACAGTCTAAAATTAATTCCTCTTTAAAAAAGAATGCCCTATGCATTGTTACCTGCCAGATAGGTTTCATATTAATACTAGGGAGAAAATAATTCAAGTTCTTGCATCCAGGATAATTCTAGTAAGTCACTGTGGTCTACACAAATAAAAAAGGATATTATAATACTATTCTATAGCTATCCTACATTCCAAATTTTTCAAGAAAATTCATGCTTTAAAAGTCTTTGCACTTATACAATGAAATAACTTTGTATAGTGCATATAAAAAGATTATTCAGATTATCACTCCTGGGAAAAATGAGTATATCGTGCTATTGTACCTAAAAACTTGCATCGTGTAAGTTACTTGCATCAGGTAAGTAACATATATAAAAAAGGGCATTTTTAAAAGTAGTGTCCATATGTCATGACAATGTGTCAAGTTCCTTTAACTATGGTTATAATTATGGTTTTCATTTGAGACTGCATAGAGTTCTTTAAGCTTCTCAAACTTTGACCCCCACTCTTGGAGGCAATTGTAATTTAGATCTTCATCCCCACTGATGGAATCTAATGAGCTAAGGCTCCCTGCTAGAGAGCATTGCCCTTCCAAGCAGTAAAAATGAATGGTGTCAGCTGGAAGACTCTTTAGATCATTGTCTGCATCCTGTATGATTTGAGAAACATATTCCTTGAAGTCTGGGATGCTGGTAACAGCTGATATTGATTGCTTTTGATGTGCATGTTTTGGGATTGAGTCTCTTTTTGGGCCAGTTGGTGTCCTGGAGTGTGGAGCAGCTGCTCGCAAGGAGGAGCGGGGAATTTTATGGAGAGGTTTCTTCAGTTCATCTATATCGTAAGCATTCTGGAAACAAAGAGAATGCAAATATCAGAGAGAAAAAACTCAAAAGGAAACAGTTTCAAAAATGTTTTACAACGCAAGGCAACACAAGACTGAATTCTGTGAGTTTTCTACAAGAAGAGAGTGCCTAGTTCATAGGACTGAATTCAGATCATACCAAATCCCTTTGTGTAATGATAATTTTCAGCTAAATCAACAATGATGTGTCCAGAGCAGCTCCCTTGAGAGTGGGCACACATGACCAGCATCATTAAAGGTACAGACGGGGCTGAAATAGAAGCCTCCCACTTAAGAGGACTTCAGGTTAAAAAAAAGAAAAAAAGAAGAAAAAAGCCAGTTTGATAATAAGTTAACTTATTAACCTTAAAAGGTCTGGAAAAGGAAAGTTAGGAGACGTTGGATTTGCAAAGCTGGATTGAAGCTGCATCATACCTGGTCACGTTCTCCACCTCCTTCTTCATTATAATTGAAGACATTTTCTCTAACATCCTCCCAGCTTTCACGCTCTTCAGGAATGTGGTAAATTCCTCCTTTCCGAAACCCTGAACTTCCCCACTGACTCCACACAGTGTAGGAAACCAAGAGTGCTGGAAGAAATAAAGACACATATTTCTTATATGATGCATGACAAGGTATGTTGCATGTAGTTGCATATAAAAAGTAGTTATATGATTCCTGAGATATTAAATCAACTCTTAATTTGACAACTAAATTTGCAGGTAAGAAATTAGTATTATTAATATATAAACAACTAAAATTCATGAATGTAAAGAATAATCTATGTATATTACATCATAAACTTCATTAAAAGGGTATTTTACTTACCTAAAGGAATCCATTTAAATAGAAGGCATTTTGGCCAATCTCTGGCCTTTCACCAATCCTGAGTAAATAAGATACCCAAAGTAAGTAAACCACTGTTTTAATGAAGGTTACAAGTGTAATATAATAATGGAGTCTTTGCTATTATGAGATGTCCATGCAGTTTATCAACATGAACGCAGTTTTATGGTGTTATTAATTTTTCAGCCAAAGTGCAGCTGAAAAAGGACACACTGTGAACATCTCTCTCTGCCCACACTTTTAATGAGGCTTGACTTTTAAGATCATGAACTTTCTAGATCTCTTCCTTCCTAATCTGTGAAGAGCATGTATAGGTGTAGGTCCTACCTACTATAAATGTAAAGCCTCAGGGCAGGTGGGAGTTTCAGATGGATGTGGCTGCACACAGAGTTGCACACAAAGATGGAAAGTTCTTACTTATGAAGGATTAAAAGTAAGTGACTTTGGAAGAGAAAGGTCCTAACTTTGCTACAACTGTCTTCAAAGCAAGTAAACTGTATCTATGTGCTGATGTCTGTCTCTTAGCTTCCTCAAATAGTGATCTCCAGAAAAGGCGAAATACTGATCACAACACTCAAAGGTAAAGCAGACTTAATTCAGTGGAACAAGATTAAAAATAAGGAAAAAGGGTACATGATCTCCTACCTAGGAAGACAAGGAGGCACATGCTGATTGCCAGAATAGAGCCAGAGCTTAGTCCAACAGGTCTTCCACCCTTCACCTGGCTAATTTCACACCATCTTCCCTTGTAACCTTCGGGGCACTGGCAGATAGTCTTGTCTTGGGATTGAGCCACACAGGTGCCCCCATTCCTACAGGTCCAGTGTCCACAAGGGGATGAGGTACAGTGTCTGAGCCCTGTAAGGGTGTCAGTCACTTCTACTTTCCCAGCTGGGCACCTGAACAACCAAAGCAGATGATATCTTATAGGCAAGCAAAGCATCTGGAGCTGTATGTCATTTTGTGCAAAGTTTGTTACTGTTTCTTTAAAGTAAAGTTTAATTATTCTCAAGCAAACCACAAATCCACATTCAAAGTTTGAAATACATGGAAAGTCTAACTTAGTGAACTAGTAGACTTATGAAAACATGAACACATGTTCTGGTTTCCTGATCAGAAGACATGCAGCAGAGCTTCACTCTTTCCTTAAAAGAGGGAGCCATCACTTTCTGACTAATCCTTTTTCTACATTCATGTTCTAATCAAAGCCCCTGAAAGAAAATGGACAGCTGAAATCAATAGACAAAGAGCTAGCGAGCACGCAGTATAAGTTTAGCATTGTTCCTTTGGACCCTGGGGAGAAATATCATTGACCTCCTCAGAATGACTCGTCTTTTAGGGTTGATTTCTTCTTGTGTGTAAGAGGAGAGGCCCTGGAGGTATAGTGTGAGGTCACAGATTTCTTTCTGCAATCCAAAGAAAAAATTCTGCTGAAAAAATGGCAAAGACTATTGTTCTTTCAGAAGCAGTCTGAAGAATGGAGTGTCCCCAAGCACACTTAAAACCATGTCACAGCCTCTTCTAGCAAAGAATCACCAGATTTCACAAGTGCCAACTTTTGTCTGAATTCCAAGAATTGAAGTGACTCCTCCTCTCAGTCCTGCGTGAATTTACGTTTGGGTTTTTAAACAGAAAGGCCTGTATTTTGATTTACATATTTTAATAGATATTTTGAAATTTTTCTTTAAATAGTGGATCTTCTCCAAGAAACTAACTGTGTAGGATAACAGCTGTTGGGCTTTGGCTCTGGCCCTGGGAAATCAATTCTAGAATCCAGTTTTGTGACAGTCTGATTTTGAAAGTCTCATTGATTCATAAAAATTATTATTAATTTGGGAAAAAATATGATTGATTTAATTTCAATTTCTTTACAGGAAATATATGCAAATATGTATTGTATTTGCAATATACACACATATATATTTATTAAAAAATTTTATGTACATAAATGTATATATCAATGAGTATATAGAGACACACACTGTCTATATACACTCTAAGTGTATATATACATTATATTAGTATTTTCATACAGAGGACAGACCAAGGCTTTTGCAATCCACCTTTTATTAAAGGACATTTAATTTTTCTCTCTGGTGATCTCACCATGGAAAAAAAAAGGTGGAGTAATTAGGTTCCATATCAGACTTGCAGAAAAAGTCTGCAAGGAAATGAGGCAGAAAGAAGGATTTGTCCTCAGAATGGCTCTCTCTGGCCAGCAGCCACAGGGAATTTCACTGTTAGAGGCAAGCTGCCTGGTCAAAGGTGGAAAGGAAGAGCTTCCCAGAGCAGCCATCCCTGGATGAAAACAAAAGCTTGATGTACCGGCACTCGTATTTTCTCCAAAGGTCTACACAAAGGAAGGGGCTGTAACAGGGCTGGCTGCTGCAGGCACTGGAATGGCATCCCATGGTGACCCCTTGCCGCCTCAGAATTAATCCGAACTCTGTGCTCCTGCCCTCCACGAGGAGCGGCTGTCCATCCAGCTGGACGTCACGCATACAGCCTGCAACAAAGCAGAGGAGCGGGCACAGGAGCACATTCAGTTACTTCCCCACCTCAAGCCTTGCCCCCAGCACGTAAGTGGGAGAACTTTAAGCATTGAAGAAAACTTAAAACATTGTTTAAAAATATCCTTATTGTTATCCTTTAGTTTTTTGAGATTCTCTAAAAGCTTTTTGATGTTGACATTCTTGTAAAGAACTTTCTCACACACTTTCTGTAAACAACTCATTGTTTTTGCATTCCTCTATAGAAGAAGAGAGAGTTGATAGACTGTTAGTTAAACCAGTGTCTGTGGAGAGGTGTCACTGTCACCCTCCAATCCACTGTCACCTTTGTAAAACTATAAATGTTAGAGTCAGAAAATAAACTACCTCTTTTCTTCTTCACCCTGAGAGCAGTGTGTGTGTGTGTGTGTGTTCTTTCGTGTCCTACAGCGACACCTTATACTCCTCAGTTTTATTTTAGGTGAGCTACAGAAAACATGCCTGTTGTGCTCTGCTCAATCTACAGATTGACGATACTTCTCCAGGAGAGCTGCACTGTACCAATACCACAGCTCAGAAGAACGGTGCTATGAATCAGAACAGCTCCACTAAATTAATCTAGATTTAAGATATAATCTTAAAAGTGGGGCTGAATAAAAAGCAACAGAATGGGAAAAACTGTCTTCTTGTTGAACGACAATCTCAAAGTCTCAGCACTCAACTCCAGAAAATGGAGAGAGTATCACAAATTGCCTTGTAATTCTTTCTCCTTCTGCCAAAAGTTGTGTTGCCTGTTCCTTAAATCCTTCCAAGGCAAAAACAGGAGTGAAGATCCCACCATGAGTACACTGCTTGAGGCATGAGAAACCCTGATCTAGTGCTCCTGCCAGAGGGTTTGGAACGAGATGATCTTTAGGACCTCCTCTAACCAATTCTATAATTCTATGAAACAAAAAATTGAAGTGCTATTTTTTTTAATATTTACAGGAAATCTCATGTCTTCACTAGAACTAGATACAATGGCACATAGGGTTGAACATTGAATTCCCCAGTAAAGGAAGGGCATAGTAGTCCATATGGGAATTGTTACCTGGGTTTTAGACTATCCAGTATACTCAAAGATGCCACTTTCAGGCTTTAATTCCCCCCTATTAGAAATCCATCCCATCACTTACCTTGGAAATCACTCTCTGAATGACTGGGAAGGCGGTTTCCTAGCACGATGCTTGCCCAATCCATTTCAAACCATCTGTTCACACCCAAGACCGAGGTGACTTCCTGATCACCTCCACCACTGTTAACACGCAGGGTAAATTCATTGTTGTAGCGCTCCATGGTCAGAAGAACCCACTGGCCATTGTTTATACGTAATGTTCTCATTCTCAAAGAGTGGCTTTTGTCCCCCAAACTGAAGTTAACACTAAAGAAACCCTCAACCACCTAGAAGAAGATGATAAAGACCTTTAATAACAGAAATACACTTCTAAATGTTATTACACAGTTGTGCCTCAAGAAATGGATGTGAATTTTTAAAATGGAAATGGCACTCTTGTTTTTAAGTGCTTTATTCCCAGATAAAAGTTACCACAAGAAAAGTACAGGTGCAGGAATTATCAGCTCCTTTTTTTACAGGCCACTCTTCTAACTCACATGAACTCTTTAATCAGTCTTCTCCCTACTGATACCTACCTCTAAGTCTTCCCAGCAGACCCTCCTGTTTCAATTAGAATAATGAGCCTCTCTCTGGCTAGTATAGTCCACACAGCTTTTTCCAACAGCAACAAAAATGTAGAAGCCAAAGGAAAAAGCAAGCAGGACAAGAAGAACAATATTCTTCATTCACATGCATCACATGGATATTTTACAGGCAGTGCAAACTAGAATTTATGCCATGAAAGAGTAATACTGAGAAGGACAACACAAATGAGAGTAATTACCCTCATATGGAAAATTCTTGCTCTTTATTACACGACAGAACAAGTGTCTTTAATCAGAAACTGCATGTTTTTCTCTTGCTGTGGTATTCCATGACAAATTGAGAGCCTCAAGCAGAGCAGCTCTGCTCACCTCCAGTCGGATGTATCCGTTCCCATCGGCAGAGGCCAAGCTGAGCAGGGTGCTGTGGGAGATCCGGGTGCGCACCAGCAGCTGGATCCGCGTGCTCCGAGTGCTGAGGATGCTCCTTGGCTCATAATGGATCCAGCTGTCCCTTCCAAAAGCCCATTCTGGAAGAACTGAGCACAGCACACAAGATCAAAGTGAAAACCTCAGAAATGGCTGCTCCCTCAGATTTCTGCTCCTTGAGAATTTACTAGCTCTGAATGTCAGAGTTAGTTCTTAAGGAATTTTGGCAATACAGTGAAGCATCGTGGAAAGCAACCTCTGTCCCAATTCAAAGGGAATTAAGAGAAAACCAACAAATTGAGGATTCAGATTTTAGGCAGTAAAGGGACAATTAGATACTGTCTCTTGCAGTCTGCCTGTTATAATCTATAACTCCTGCACTGTTATAAGCAATCACTCCTGCACTGCGGCACTGTGCCCAAATCACTTTGGTTTTTTTTAAATCTGAAGCATATTTTCCAGTAAAGTAGCTTATGTTGATCTGAAAAATAGAAAAACCAAACAACTCCCCCCAAAACAAAACTACTGAAGAAAAGAATCAAATATTTCCTTCAGTAGTTTAGTCCCGTGGTTAAAACCCCCACTGTTAAAAAATGTGCACTTTACTTCCCATTTCAGCTGGCACAAGAGAAAGCCTCAGGGAAGGCACGGAATTTTTTTTAACAAGAAAGGGAGATTAAGTTAGTGTTTACTACTTTAACTAGGGAAAATGCACTGAAATTATTTGTTTCCCTATCCCTCTGAGGAATCCAGGTTCCAGCACAGTTTGATGAAGTTGCACTGCACACTTCCATGGAAATCAAACACCATCAAACCACCCAGGCCCCAATGCTCCTGCATAGAAGGCACCTATTTCAGTCTCATTCACTGACAGAAATCCTAGATCTGTTATGGGCCAAGCTTAGTGGAAAAAAAGAAATTTCTTTTCACCAAATAAAGAGATAGTTCAAGTTAGTGAACAGACAGGACAGACACTGGGTCACCAACAGCTCATCAGACGTCAGTGTTATGCAAATAGAAATCCAAAGAGTACCCACTTCATCCTGGGGCATTCAGTTTGGTTCCCAGGACATGAAATATCAAAAGATCAAGAGACTTAATTTCTGCACTCTCTTTTCCTTTCACTGTTTGCCTTCTCTCTTTCCTTTCTTGAAGCATGTTTTCTTTTCTCCTCTAGGTTTCCCCCCCACATTATTTTTCTTAACCCATTTCTTTCTTGTTCACTGTCTCTGCAGCTACAGGTTTTAGCTGATGAGCAGGCATGGGTTTTCCTGGGATGCTCCAGTGACTCCTGTCCTCAGCTGTCTGCTCCTTGCTGTGAGCATGTCACAGTCATGCATAAAGCACCAGCTGCACACCAGCATTTTGTAGCCCATTATATTAGAAGAAGCTGGTGTCAATCAAAGTTTTTCTGTTACATCAGGATATGACTTACAGATTTTGAACAATTGCTTTCTGAGCCCTTGGTTTGTCCCCCAGTAATGAGGGGTAGAACCAATACAGCAGCTGGGCTTGTGAAGCAGCATTTAAAAATAATGCAAAACAGAATAGGATTTGAATCCAGGCAGATGTTCATAAACCAGTATATCTGTCTGTAATACAAATAGCTTAACTATATTAACCAATTTTTTGGTCATTATAAACACCTTAAACAGTGAATGCTCCAGGCCTAGACCATGCCAGTTACAATTCCAGCCTTTCCCCTCATTGGACAGACAGGGCTTCCACTGGGTAATTTACTGTCACACTTTTTAAGTCTTGTGTGGCGAATGGAGAAAGAAGAGAGGGTCTGGTTGCCTGCATAGGGTATGATTGTCCTGTATACAAGGAGAAAAATTAAGTGCAATGAGCTGAAAGGATATGTGTAACACACCATTGTCATGTTCATTAATTCCAACATATTGATCCAACACTAGCTTGTAAGCACTCCTTTCCAGCTGCTCTCTGCTGCTCATCCTCACCTGTGGCTCACTCAAATTAAAGGACTGAGGGGGATAATTCTCTTCCAACAAAGGCCCCCAGAGTTACAAGGCCCTGGTGCTCTTTACAGATTGTTATGATCAACCACGTTGTTTGTTCTCGTACCTAGAGGCAGGTGAAGTCCCAATAAACATCTGTCACTCACTTCTGATTCCTGCTTGGCTGATGAAGGTTTTAAGATAGAAGGGACAAAAGGCCACTTCAAGTGTATATCTCCTGTACCCCAAACATGGATGTGGGCCACTAGGAGTTAAATAATTCATTTCCTACGTTTTTGAATTGTGCTAAAATTTCCCACTTTCTTACAACATCTCTGAGGTTTTCATTATTCACCATGGAAAGCTTTTATTCTCTGATACATATTTCATGCTGGTTTTGTACAGGATAGCACATTTGTTGCAGGCAGCCTGATATTATGCCCCCACATACACCCACTGCTGTGGTCTAGGGGCATTGCTCAACTTGCAATTCATTCTAATGACAGATGCAAATGCAATTATCACCATTTCACAAATGGGAAGTGGGGTCTGAAGATAACAAAAGGGTTATGCCCACAGGTTTCACATGTTCATTAAACTTCATTTTGGAATCAGCATGAGCAGAGGAAAAAGCCACAATGCAGAATATTTCCTTTTTCACCATTGAGAAACAAGATGGTGATAAAAATGACAAAACAACCTGTCGGACCATTTCCCTACCCTGCAAAATAAAGCAGCTCTAAACATAACCCTCATCTGTGGCATGATCTTTAATTAACAAGAGTTAGTAGGATCTTTACATCTTTGAAGATCTAACTCATTCCCAGAGTACAGCATGCTGTTGTTATTCTATTCAGTTCGAAGTCACGGCAGTATGACTTTGAACACTGGAACAGAGTGTCTGAGGCTGTTCCCACAGAGCCTCACCACAAATTTCTCCCTAGAACGTGCAGTACCTTTTTCACATGCTAATCCAGCATATCCTGGGAAACAGTCACAGTGGAAGAAATCCCAGCCACCAGCACACTTGCCATGGGTGCCACAGGAGGCCATCCCCCCACTCTGACACATCTCATCCATAAGGACACAGCCAGGAGCACTGTTCAGGGACTCTGCAGGGTGCTCTAAATCATAGACCTAGAAAAGGTCAAAGAAAACCATCACAGCAGGTGCTTACAATTATCAGCAGTAAACCCAAAAGTGATCTTTGTGGCCCTACCTTACTGTCAACGATGACGTTGCGTATGCAGCCCACAAACCCTCTGAAGTGCCTTTGGGAGTCATGGTAAGGCAAGGTCTTCTTAACTCCACCCAGCTGCAGGGGCTGATGGCCACTGAAGAACTTTCCCATGCTGAAGAGGAGGGAGGGAAAGAAAGAATTAGTGCCATGCAAAATACAGCAGCTTGGCTGATTTCACCACCCCACCCCCACCTTTTTCTGTAGCTCTCTTGAGTAGCTGTGTTTAAATATTTTTGGTTGGTTTTTTGGTTTTGTTTGTATGTTTGTTTGGTGTGGGGTTTTTGTTTTGTTTTGTTGTTTTGGTTTTTTGTTTACCTTTGAGATCCCACAATCTCCCCAGAGGCTTCACAGGCAGACAGATCCATTTGGGAAATCTTCTTAGTGACACTGCCATTGTCTCTAACTGAGACATTCATGCAATTGTCAAGAATCAGCTTCACTTCCTAGAAAAAGGCATTATTTAAAACAATTATATCCAGAGACATGCATATATTTTAATTACATTTTTTTTTCACTTAGCAGAAGACAGAATAGTAACTAGTAATTACAGTGCAGGAAACTTTGTTAAAATAATAAGATACTCCACATACTAATATGAAAAGTTATTGCTCATGGCATGAACCTAAAGATCCACACAAAAGAAAGATCTGACTCTGCCATGACCATGCCAAGTCATTGGTGTAGTAGAGGGAGCATAGGACATTCTTGGAGTTTTCTGCAATATCACAACACAGAGAGATAACCTAAGAGAGCAGAAGGTCTGTCAGGCTGCATCCCAGATCCTGACCTGCCCTTCAGCTTGTCTTATGGGGGAGAGAAGGGGGAGCCTAGCAGATGCCTTCAGCAGTGTTGTATCAGCAAAACATTCCCTGTACACAAAAGTGCATCTACCTCCTTTGTGCTACACATCTAAAGTCCCTTGCTTGGGCAGGGCTTCTCACTCAGATAAAGAGCGAATATTTCACTCAATCACATCAGGAAGCATTTAGCCCCTGGATTATCACAACTCTGTTGTCTAAGCAGCAAGCAGGATAACTAAAGAAAGGAAATAGCATGGCCAGTTTCATAACTGGATCAGACTTCTCCAGGCCTTGTTCTGCTTCACTGCTTCAAGACTAAGAGGATGTCCGAACTGACAAACTTCTACTCCTGCCATTTCAGAGATGATAGAAAATTGATTGACTGAGTTCTACAGAAGAGAGGAAGGATTTGGAAGGAATAACTAGGTACATGAATTAATGCTTACACAGGACTGCCTGTGCCATATTTACACTTGCCTTTCCATCATTTATAATTTTAATATTGTGCCAGCGGCGATCTGCAACATTAACTTTTTGTGACAGCTGCAGGAAAAGCTCACCAGAGCTGTGCCTCACGGTCAGCGACGGGACACCACCAGAGAGCTCTGCAAAGGAAAGACTCTTACTGGATATGCAGTAACCATGTTCCCATTCAAATGAAGTTGAAATTACTGTTGTAGTTAGATCTTAGTTGGAGAAGATCTTTAGACAGCTTTAAAAAAGTCCAGCTTTTACAGTGACACAAAGATATGAATTAGGCATTCTGGCAAACTATTGTGCATTCTCCTTATTCTCCAGAAGTAACTTTCAGAGCTTTTTAAAAAATAAAAACCCCCAAACCTATAAACTAAGTAGAATCTCACCTTCACATAAACATAAATACTTTATAAGGTGCTAACCTAAAGCAAGGAAGTTTTCCTGTTCTCCAGGCTGCCCTTGTGCTACTGGTCCATGGTACAACAGAAGGCCATCAGCAACTTCAGTGATAAACTCTAAGGAGATGCGGCTCTCAAAGCAGGGCTGAAGAGGAGGGAACCAGGCATAACCATGTCCTCTGAAGCTGTGTTTTGTCTGCTGACAGTCTGGTCCATGAAAATTGGCAGCACATTTGCATCTATTTAATAAAAAAATAAAAGCAAATATCCACCATGCAAACAAAAAATGCAAAGGTCTCTTCTGACAACAGGACAGTCCACTTTAAACACTGGACTCCATGTTCCCTAGCCCATAGTACAGGTAAAGCACTAGCAAAACTTCTGTCAAAAAATGTTTTGACTTGTTTGTACAAACACAATATAAATTTAGTCTAAACTATAATATGTCTAGGCAAGGATAATCTGTGAGTAAATCATGGACCTGTTGTAATATATTAAGCCCATGAAAACCTCTTACATCTTCAGCATTAAAAAAAAACGTTTTTCACTAGGCTTAGTTATTGGCTTGTCTGAAGACTTTGTAATGCTGACAGGAAAAGCAAAGGAATCACAGAATGCCAGGTGGAATGGGCCTCAAGTACAACTTGGTCCAACTTTTCTTGGCAAAAGAATGATCTAGACAAGATGGCCTAGCATTCTGGTAGAGTCCTTTGTTGGGTAAACTACCTCCCAACCAACCAACCAACCAACCAACCAACCAACCAACCAACCAACCAGCCTCCCTGGGGAGATTAATACAATGGTTGATTATTCTCATTGGGGAAAAAAATTCTGCTTGTGTCCAATCAGAGTCTCTGCAGGAAGGGTGTGGGATGGAAATATCACCCAGAAAAAGTGGGATGTGGCAGTCATAAATCTTGATCTCTTCGCCTTTATTGCAAGATACTTGATAGTTTATTTCTTTTACACTATCAAACAAGAGACACTTGGAGTTCTTTCCTTAATAAGCTGTAGAAAAAGTAGCCTCAGTATGACACTAACAGAAGCTGTAAGTGGGAACCCAAAGGAACAACAGAAATGGGCAGAGGAACAGGAAGGGAGATAGCTGGGCTCCTGTTTCTTAGTTCCTGTTTCCTGTAGATTGCTAGTACCTTTGAGAGCAGAATGATGGCGGTAGGACGCAAGAAAAGATGACACACAAAACTACTGAAAATGGAGCAAAAGCAAAGAAACCTCTGAGCTGAACAAATGATAGGTGACAGAGCCTACCTAGAGTTTCTGGGCAGCAAAGTTTCCCTGTCTGATTATACCTGAGTAGCAATAAGAACTTTAGCATGACAAGAGCTTCTGTAGCTTCAGTCTGAGTCCTTTCACCCCTGCTAAGGAGCTATGAAGACACTGGCCAGTGTTTCTGCTTTCCTATATTGGGATGATTATTTTTAAGCAAACATGCTGGAAGCCACATGCTGGAATGGGATCAGGCTAATTCTGAGCTAGTACAGTCCTATGATTTTTTTCATCTTTATACTGTATTATCTATCAGATCTCATTTTTGGAGAAACAAATAAGGCAAGAAATGTGGGGAAGAGGTTATTAAGTGACGTAAGAGATGTGATTAAAACATTTAACAGCATAAAAATGTTTAAGGCAGGCTGCACAAACTAAGAGCATTTTGCAGGGTGGCATTAACGGAACTGGTGCAGCCTGGAATGTTCCCAAGGTTTTCCTGAAGACTATCTTGAACATAAAATATATGTACCTGAGAACAGAGGTTCTTTTGCAAGACCTGTGTGTGAAGTAGAACAAAACTTAGATTTGCCACAGTGGGAAGACATGCAGTGACAGTTCCTGAAGCTTTGACTCATCTTCCTTACAGTCTGCACTACATGAATTGTGTTTGCACACCTTATGTAGCTTTACCAACCTGTAGCCCAAATCAGAATCCACACATGTGCCACCATTGAGACAAGGGTTTGTCTGGTATGAGGAGCAGGAAAGGTGAGGATTCTCCCGGGCAGCACAGCCACACACAGCATGGCTCAGGACCGTCACAGACACCAGAGAAACACTTCCAGCTGTGGTAATGGTTGGTACATGGTTCTGTTCATGCTTACTGATGCATCCGCTGCTGTGAGTGCAGTCTGCAGTCACACATTCATCAATGCCAGTCTGGGTGATATTTATGTCCAGAATGCTTTCCAGCTGAAGAAGAATAATTAGTTGCATTCATCTCACTTCTCCACTAAATTCACCAATGACAGCAATGAAAAGGCCAAGCCATATTTATTTTCAAAACTGGTTGCTGTGCCAATTCCTTCCAATGTCTACCTCACCCTATACAGCCAAAGACAGCTCAGTCTAGCATCTGTTAAGCCAAAGCCTTGGTGTAAGTCAATTACAGCATGAATAAGCATTTCAAGGGCAAAAATACTGTCAATATTTGTTAGAGACTGAGTGGATAAATTTTTTATCACTAATGGTTCTGATACATTATTTACAAAGCATCTAAACTATATTTTTAATCTGAACTTCTGACTTAAAGATACTGGGAATTGGCACTGGATAGTGAAGAAATATCTTTCCTGGCAAGATTTAACTCTTTCCAATGGTGGTTTTGTTTCTTCTTTTTTTTTTTTTGCTAGAGGGAAAGGAAATTTGCTGAATTTTAAACACATATTTCCAACCTCGTTTTGTACTGGACAGTGGCTCTTTTATTACTTTGCTCTTTTAAGTCTAAAACCTTTGAAATGTTCGACTGGTTTGGGAGTTTCAACTAACGAACTAAAGATTGAAACATTAAGGCATCATGTAGAAAAGCAACAGCCAAACACATTCTGTACACAGTGTTTTATGGTCTTTTCAATAGGAAAAGGTGTTTACAGTCCTAAAAGCATATTGTGTTTAGGTGACTTAATAGGTATTGGGAGTCTGGCTTTCAGAACATTAGTATTTGAAACTTTCAGTATAAGTGCAAAAGGATTGTTTGATTTTACTGATTAAAACTATCTATTTAAAACTATCACACGGTACTCCCTCAATCATTCTAATTGTTCATATTCACTAGGCAATGGGCACTACCTGAATAGACACAATGAGAAGATGCTGTGGTTTCAAACACAGGATGGATACTTACCCAGGCTCTGGAAGCTGCTACGTTGCCATTAAGTTTTTCAGCTTTATAATAAGGTGGACCATAAACTGCAAACCAAACATCAACCCCTCGGATTGGACTTGGGCTATTCAGTACACTGAAAATGTGAACATTTTCCAGTTGAACTGAGATAATTTCTGAAAGCAGCTTCTTCATCTGGTAGTATTTACTTTGTTTTCCAGGGGACTGGGATATGAACTCCTCTGGTGTGATACCTGTAACAGCAGTTGAAAATTTGACACACATTTCTTGCAACTGTTGTAGCAATAGAAGAAAGGAGCATCACAGAATAAATCATAAGGTTGCAGAAAATGGACTCAACTGTAAATTCAGGAGTATTTTCATTTTTAGGCTCTGAAATTTTCTGTGCTTGCTTCTGCTAAACCTGTGTGTTCTGAAACTTTTTAGACTCTTATTAATTTCCATTTTTTAAAAATTATTTTTTTTAGAAGGAAAAACATGTTTAAGAAGATTTTAATTTTCCACAAAGGCTGAAAGAATTTGGTGATTTTTGGGCAGACACTTGTTCAAATAAAGTTTTTCTTCTGAAATATAAGTTGCTGGGTTTTTTAAAAGTTGGTATAGAAATCAGACAACTTTTCCTTGCTATCTTTTTTCTCCATAGGTGTTCCTTCACATGCAGCATCAGAGGACCATGCAAAGATGCATTTTCAAACACTTACCTAGATAACTATTAATTCTCATCCCATGTCTAAGAGCATTCCAAGCAGAATTCTAAATATCAGAGCAGTAACATTGCAGACCTAGACTGTACTTGAGCACATTGCTTACCTTTTATTCGTACAGAACCAGCATTATGGAGGGCGTCATCTTTGATTTCCTTCACTATAACCTTTACAGTGGAGATAACATCTGGCCAGACTCCATCAATGACTCTGACTCTTATGTTGTATGTTCCCGGTGGGGTTCCTTCTTTAATAGTCAGCAAACCTGAGTTATCATTAAGGATAAAGTACCTGTAATAAGAGTTAAGCCAAGGAACAAGCTATGAGAAGTTCAAAAGCTAAGTACTAATTATCATCACTGGTGGTTTTTCTGAACCACTTTTTATTTATCAAAGAAAACAGATGTGCTCCCTCATGAAGGGACAAAGCAGAACAGAACTTTTTTACAGTCTCTTATTGGCTTCTAATGACTCTTCAACAGTGTATCATGAAGGCTTTGTCCTGCTGCTATGCTGTATTAACTGTGCAGGAAGACTAAAGCTGCAACAGACATAACTTTGGAAATAGTGCAAACTTCTAGTGAAGATACATTCACTGAGAGTGACACCTCTGTCAAAACCTCTGAATGGCACAGGTACATCTCAGCCCCAGTCACAATCCAGACATTCCCAAGTCCATACATATAGTATTAAAAAGGTCTTGAAACCAGTGGTGACATGGAAACACCAGGAGCTTGGATGAAGGAATTCAGAAGTTAGTAGGTATGTTTCCTGTAGTGGCTCACTGATACAGATTGTGGGTGCGACTGTGAACAGGAATTTAGAATTCTGGCCCATGAGGCAGTGGGCAGCAGACTGGTTTGGCATGCAATGTTATTTACTGCAGCCTCACACTCAGAAGGGCTGTTGGAGATCTGCACACAGAAGTGTCTAACCAACAAGATGCTTTTGTACTCTTGTTTTAAAAAAAAAATCAGTGTAAATACTTGCTATGATTTTGTGTGTGCTCAATTTTCCAATAAAATTTATGCAACTCTCATTTTTCTCTCCAAATACCTTGATGTTTTCCCTTCAAATTGGTAGATTTTGCGATCCCAGTCATCAGCGTCAGGGGCACTGACCTGGCCCAGTACAGTCGTGGGGAGAATACCTGGAACAACACAGCACACAAGGGGCACAGTCAGACCTCTCACATGTACACAGACATGTTCTGGTCTAAGCACATGTGTTGTAAGACTAAGGCCTCTACAAAAATAGTTGTGGTAGTTCTTGAGAGACATGCACTGGTTTGCAAATGCCACATGGTGCCCTGCTTGTCACATTTTTTGCTGTATGACTACATAGATTTAATTCTACAGGTGACTGAAGTGAAAAGAAATGGGAATGAAAAAAGGAAAGCCACCTCTGAGAATTTTCACTATTTTATCTGCGTTATCCAACCAACTTACAAAGTTTAGACAGAGATTGGTGTTTGGCAGGACAAATAACCAAAATGCAGACTGGGTCATAAAGGGCAAAACCAGTAGCAATTACAGCAAGATAGAAATTACAGCAAGAAAGAGAGGATGTCCAAAATACAGCGGCCAGGCTTATTTTGAGTAAATGGTGAGACTGGGGTGAGATGGAAAGCAGTATGTATTCTGCTTGTTTTGCATCCTCTCAGCAAAACCGACAAATTAGTATTTTCTGGATTTACGAAACTTACTTCTGAAGGAAAGGTTCCTCCTTATTTCTGAAGGAAATAGTTATCTGAATTCATAAACCGACTGAGTAAAGAATCAAGGATACACCAAAAGGATAAATGTGGGACTTCACCGTAGGACAAGGAGCAGCACAAACCCTGACAAGCGAGGAACTGAATGCAAGGAGAGGAAACTGTACCTCTCTGGCAGCTGTGGTGACACTCACTGGATATTTTGCAGGACACAGTATACAGGATGCCCTGGTGTTTGATTCCCACAGGATATGAATGTAACATACAATGTGATAGTAGCCTTTTGATTCTGTCTCTCCTTTATATTTTAATTAATCAAAGATCTGTGGTCTTGAATAGTCCCTCCCAGAAATTAACTGATGTACTGATGAAAGAAACAATTAAAATGGAATTCAGGCTTAATGAAAATGTTTGGTATTTAGAGTACAGGCAGAGTTTCTCAGCAAGTAGAAACAGACTTGGTTTTAATTTAACAATAAGCTGAACTGGAGTAATCGTGCGACAGGCAGTACAAGGCTTCAGTACAAATAAATGTGAACAGCATCTACTCAGAAGTAGTTCCTAACAGACAGTCTATTTAATGTGCTATCAAACCACAGGACACAGAGCAGAGTAGAAGATGAAGGAATGCCCTGAGCCAACATGGATGTAAACATCCCAAAATATTTTTACCTGTATGTTTTATTTTCCTTATGGGCTTATTATGGGGGGCACCAGATCACAAGAATACTGCTGCCTAATTGCCAAAGCAAGAAGGGAAAGAAGGCTTCTCTCACACTGCATGCAGCCAACATTCACAGAAAATTCCCCCATAACAGCATCTTTCAGCTGAAGACTTAGATGAATGTTTCAGCAGTTTACATATGAGTTCAGTTTAAGTGCATTCACTAAAATTCAGTCTGGAGAAGGAAAAAGGTTTAAGGAGGAGGAAAAAGGTTCTCAGCATTCAGACTCATAATTTCTCAGCAACATTATGAACTTGGGTAATTTTTTCTCCCCTGATATGTTAATGCTGCTGAAAAACTGTATCTGAAATCAAGAGACCATTACTCAAGTTTGACAGAAAGGTGCCAAGAAAAGCAGCCAGTTATGCTCCTTCTTCAAGGCTGGCTCACTTTCTTCTACAAATCAAGTGGCCCAGAGACCTGTGCCACACATACCTACTGCTCTCTGTTGGGGTTTAAACAAACTTCAGTAGCACTTCTACTAACAGCTTACGTGGAACAGGACAGAATCCTCCCGTGAAACTTAGAGCTGCCTCTTTCGGCCTTATGCCACACTTGGAAGCAAACATCAGGGAGTGATTTACCATCATAGCTGTAAATGAGACACTCCATGTAGCCAGCAGAATGCGGGTGGTCATTTTGGTCCCCGATGTTCACGGTCAGCGTGTTGGTGGAGCTCATGGGTGGGATCCCGCTGTCTGTGATCAGGATGGGCAGGTAGAACACCTTGTGCACCTCCCTGTCAAAGGTGCGCAGGGCGGTGAGCACGGCACTGCCGTTGTGGAGGTCCTGCAGGCTGAAGCTGGCCAGGCTGTCAAAATCACTGAGAAGGCGGAAGGAGAAAGGGGCTCCGTTAGCAGCAGTGTCCCGGTCCTTGGCATACAGCAGTGTGGAAGTCTCGTTCATTTGGACAACCTGTGGAGAAGCTGTGTTTTCCCAGACCACTGGGTTATAATGGGCCTCGAACTCTGGCCCATTGTCATTTACATCCTGCAGAGACACTAAAACAGTGGCACTGCCAGTCAGAGGGGGCTGTCCCATATCAGTGGCAATCACAATAAGTTGGTACTGAGCCGCCGTCTCATAATCCAGCAATCCTGCAACCATCAGCCACCCATCACTAGCCAAAGAGAACTGGCCACCTGGATCAGACTTGTTTAGCAGGTGGAAAGAAAACCTCCCGTTCAGGCCAGAATCCAAGTCAACAGCAGAAACCTGAATAATTTTGGTGCCAACTGGTACATCTTCCCCAAGTGCAGCCACTTCATAGAACTGGGGATAGAAGACAGGAGCATGATCATTCGAGTCCTCCACATAGATCACACAGTGAGCGATGCTGAAGAAATCCATGTCCTCTGCTTTCACAGTCAAATTGAATACCCTCTCATGAGGCTTCTCAAAGTCAACCCGTTTGCGCAGTCGGATAAACCCACAGTTGTTGACTTCATCTGTCTCTATGGAGAACTTGCGGTCATTGTCCCCATCAACGATGCTGAATGTCACCATGGCATTTTCTCCCTCATCTCTGTCCACAGCAGACACCACTGCCACCTCAGCGTTAATACTCGCATTCTCGGAGACAAATGCTGTGTAGATCCTTTGCAGGAAGACTGGAGCATGATCATTCACATCAGTCACCAAAATAGTGGCGGTGCCTGTCCCAGTGAGCCCTCCTCCATCTCTGGCCTCAACCACCACGATGTATTTGTCTTCCTTCTCACGGTCCAGGGACCCAAGCACCGTAGAGATGGTGCCACTAACAGAATCAATTGAGAACAAGTTCAAATTAATCTCATTTTTGACGTTCTGAATGATACTGTATGTTAGCACAGCATTTATACCAGCCTTGGGGTCATCGAGGTCCATTGCTGTCATTTCCATGACAGGAGTGTCAGCTGGAGAGTCCTCAGGGATGTGGCCCGTGAAACATCCATCAGACACACAGAGGAAAAGGGGCGCGTTGTCGTTCACGTCCCTCACGTCTATGATCACATCTGCAAAGCCAGTCAGGCCCTCTCCACCTTCATCCGTCGCGAGAACGAGAAAGCGCCACGTCGATCGCTTCTCCCGGTCCAGCCTTGTGTGCGCGCTGATCTCACCTGTGCTCTCATTGATGCTGAATTCACTGCTGGCTCCCTGTCCGTGCAGGGAGTAGCTAATGGCAGCTTGATCTGCTGCTTGGTCGGGATCTGTTGCAGAAACCTGGAACATGCCACAGCAGGCAAGTGTTTATGTTAAAAAAAAGGGAAATCCCACTTCTCTTATCGATGGCAGCTGCTACAGTGCAGGCTAAATGAACAGCGTGCATTTTAACAGCAAGCATCTATTGGCTTGAGTCATTCAAGTACTCTTTCAATAAATATCATGTACAGCCTAGAGAAACAAAACCAGGGCGTTTCCACAGACTAGTACATTCTACTTCCCCGTATATTTTGGAAAGAGAAAAAACTAAAGGAAGAATCAAGTGAAAATAATAACAGTTCTGCTCTGCAAATATTTCTTGTGAAATTTTTGGAGCTGAAGTACAAAGGCAAGCAGAGGCTGATTCTCTCTGAGTTTACAGACTGCTGTGAAAACAGGCCATACATCCAAGCTAATGGTCAGCATATGCCAGAGAGAGCTCCCAGCTCCTGATTTGCATCAAGGGATTGTTTGGGAGATTGCTAGTTGGGTGTACCAAGAGCTGCTCTAACAACAAAACAACAAAGGTGATTGAGCTGGAGTCAAAGAACAATCCCTGGTAATGTTTATTTGGTAGCATAAATTTAACCATTACATGCATGAAGTACACATGCCAACCATTCTGTGCTTATAGAGTTACTCAAAATGATCCGAATCTTCTTTGTAAAGGAAATTATCACATTTTTCAATAATTAGAAATCAGTTTGAAAAAGACCTTTAAGATCAAAACCAACCACTATTTACGTAGGTGAAGAGAGCAAGTCCACCACGAAAAATTACCAGGAAATTACCAGGTTTACTTTATTTTATTCTTTACAGAAAGTTGCTAGCTAAGTCTTAATTTCAGGCCTCACCCACCCTAAATGTACTATCTTTTTGGATTTGTGTGAATGGATGGGATTGAGCTGAACACAAAGCCAGGTTTTGCCCTGCTTTGTGGAAACTGCTTTACCTTTAGGACAAGTACGGGCAGATCTGTGAGCTCCTCCAAGACACTGCCCTGGTATTCATTCTGAGTGAAGACTGGTTCTTCATCATTCTTATTGACAACATTGATGATGATAAGAGTGTGGTTTTCCCATTTTCCATCAGAAGCTACAAGCCGGAGCTCATAATGTTGTTCTTGTTCATAATCCAAAGGCTGAGCAATGAAGACAGTTCCAATCTCAGGTTCCACATCAAAAACCCCTTTCACATTTCCTGAAGTGATCTGATACCTTAGTTTGGCATTTGCACCTATAAGAGAAAGAAACAATTGCCCCCTGTTCACTCTGTGAATGCTCAATCCAACTATGCACAATGGACATGTATCCAAGAGAGACCTTATTTTCCAAGACTGTTGTGGTGTGTGTGAGATAAAACATAAAAATATACACAGAGTGATGCATGCAATTTGAAGGCTTTGTGTGTGGCAGATGGGAGGCTAGGTTTGCGTTTATATTTACAAGTATAATTTACAGACACAGACAAGCACTTGTTGATAACGGAGAAATTGTGTGCCTCTAAAATATTGTGCATTCATTTGCCAATAATAAAAAAGTAACTTACTATGAAAATACAATAAACTATTTTTACTCAATGTTTCCTAAGCTTCACACTCCAAATGCCAGTATTCCTTAACTTTTTTTAAACCACTGGGTGGTGCTAAAATGTAACAGAAGCCCTCTATTTTGAGCAAGAATTCATCTTCGAAGGTTCCACCTGTGTGACAGCAGTTGTTTGATTGCTGCAAAATTTTTAGGAACAACAACAAGTAGTTTAGTGCTTCCTGTTTACTTACTTGGAAAGGTAAAAAACACAATGCATTCCAGTATTCAAAGTCATTTCCTAAATTAAATAGGTGAACTGCTAGGAGCAAAAAGAACATTCAGCTTTTTAAGTTGTGAGTCAGCTGTGGATGACAAGAGTAGAGCAATATGGATGGCTATAAAGTGAGAAGCTGTGCTCAATATTAGTGCTTGGAAGGACTTGGCTGCCTTTGCAGCAAAAGCTTGAGCATCACTTGCTAGCAGCTTTTGTCAAATTCTCCCAAGGGCAGCAGCTGGTTTCAAAGGCCTCTTTACACCTCCCCCATGGGCACTGAGGCACAGGCATTGCAGCACTGTACCTGAAAGGAACAGCCAGCTCTCACCTGCTCCCAGCAACACATCCCTCTGGCTCTCATTTGGGCTCTGTCACCAGCTTGCCTTCTTTTAACCAATGGATTTGTTTCTCTTGAGCAAGTTGAGTTGGACCAGCTCACAAAAGTAACCAAAATGCAAAGACAGGGACTGACTAGTGGTACATGCTGTTGGACTGACTCTGCCCATCTGGTCTCACCACGCTGTAGGGGTAGCTTCACACCATCAGAGGTGGTGTCAGTGTGAGCCCAAATGGAAAGTCTGACTTTCCCTTTCTTCCTGACTTCATTTCTGGCCATGCCATCCCACATTTTCCATTGTTTGTCAGATTCTTCCTTCCATAAATAAGGAATATTTAACCCACTAACTCACCAAAAAGCACTTTTTTTTTTTTTACAATAGTGCTAAATAGAACTGACTTCTAGGGAGATCTTGAAAGCACAGGAGTCAGCAAAAAGCAAGCATGTGCTCTGGAAAGAGTAAGGATAAAGTTACAGCAGTGCTGTGATTCTGACTGATTTCATTCTGCCCCAAAGACATTGCCAGCTAACTTAACCTTTGCACTACAAAACTGAGCACCTATTTAAAGAAAGCACTCAGATGCACCCAGAACTTCTCTCCCCACTTCTACAAATGTTTGAAATTGTCTCCTGAGTGCACAGAGCTGTTTGTCCCTGTAGGAAGCAGCCCTATACACAAACACACATTAACATGAAAAGGATTTAAAAGGACATGCAGGGTCCACTCACCCTCATCTTTGTCATCTGCTGTTGCTGTCACAACAGGACTTCCCACTTCCCTGTCTTCATCTATGCTGACCTCATACACTGACTGAGGAAAGGCCGGGGCGTTGTCGTTCACATCGCTGACAAAAATCCTCACGTAGGCTGTGTCTGAGGAACGCAGAGTAGAAATGGCAGAGGTGGAATACCTTGCATTATTCCAAACAGCTCACATACCTGCCAAGCCTATGAAAGTTAAAAAGACCAATATAGAATTCCTTCTTAGTTTTACCTGTGTTGGGCTTCCCATGAATACCAGGTCTAGCAGATTCTGATAAGTCCTGAGACTGAACTTCAATCAGGTAAGAGGCTCTTTTCTCTCTGTCAAAAGACGCCTGGGTGGAAATAATTCCTGTCTCAGGTTCAATGGTGAAGAACTGATAATCCTCATTAGCATCTTTTAATATTAAGTAGTGAACCTAAAAAGGAAATCGTTAGAAGAGGTTACATTTTCAATTTTCATTTGTATGTCCAAGTGCTGTGATGTCCCCCCTCCTCAGCAGCCTCCTGGTTCTGTCTGCAAAGTAGCAACACTCTGAGGAAAGACAGATCATCTGAACATATTTTTTCTAAGTCTTTTGTTTATTTTGATATAAAAAGAGCAGAATTCTCAGAAGAACATCTGTACCAGTGACATCAAGGCCCATCAAGCTCTGTGTCTAATCTCCAACAGTAGCCAGTAGGAGCAGTTAAGAAACTTCATGAATAACAGAAGGAGAGAGAGTGTATGGACTGGCATTTTCCCTGGTGTGTCCTCAGCTTCTAGTAACTGCTAGCAATCACTGTGCTTCTAATCTCAAAAAAAAAACAAACAAAAAAAACCCAAAAAAAAACCCCCCCAAAAAAAAGCTAGTAATTTGGGTCCTGTTCAATGAGACTGAATAAATGAAAACCTCCACCAATGAAAGCTATTCACATTTTTTCCTTTAATAAAGGTCATTCCCTGAAAAACCACCAGTTCCATCCCCACTCCCAAGTTATACCCAGACCAGCACCATCTGTACCACCACACAGGTTGCTCTTCAGAGGCTACAAAATGACACTTCCAGAACGGCAGAGTTCCCAGAGTCTCCTCTAGCTAGAGTTTCTTCACAGAGGAGCTAGTAGGATTTTTAGAATGGCTCAGGAAAATGCAAAGAAAATGAGCAACTCAGAATTCTGCTTTTTCCTAGGTTTGGGTCATTATTACTATGATGGTCAAATGCTGGTTTGACCAGTGATGGTATTTAATTGACCATATTTAAAAGGCTGTGAATAACTGACAATAATCACTGATGGTCAATTTAAAGTTGAGCTAAAGAGGCAGGAGTTTGAAAACATGTCCTGCAGCCATGCTCCCATGTCTTGTCATGGGAGCAGCCCTGAGAATCATGCAGCAGGGCTTTGTCATGGTTGCTGGATCAGCTGCCATGCTGCAGGACCCTGAGGTCACTTCTGGCCTCTTCTCTGCCTGCATCCCGTGAGATGCACACCAGCCATAAGACAGACAAATGCTTGACAAGTGCTGTAAGAAGTGCTGGTGGCTCACTACCCTGCCAGTGGATTGCACATTCTCACTAATTACAGTACTACAACTTGAGTATTGTGAGGAAAAGAACTGGATTAAGGTCAAACCTCTCCATGTAGGCCAGAATCCAAGTCCATGGCTAACACCTGAACCACGGACGTGCCAACATCAGCTCCTTCTGGCACAGACACCTCGTAGTTAGAAGACACGAAGAATGGAACATTGTCATTGACATCTGGAAAAGGAGGTGATGAGGATCATGGTAAGAAAATATTTGAAAACTTTTTTGTTTACTTTGGGTTTTTTTGGTATTTTGCCCACAGTTTTATTTTGCTTAGAGGAAGAATTTACATTGATTATAGTAATAAGCAATCCTGCTTTGGGCTTTCCCTTTCTCCTGGTAGCAGTCAGAAGACATTTTATAGACACTGGGAAGTTTCTGGGAGACAGTGGCCTAACTCAGCTGAGATAGTGGCTAATGATTTGACCAGAGATGTACTAAGTCCATGAATGCCAGGACCAGGAGGGCTTTCATCCACAGCTAAATTACTGAAAAAGGATTTTTTCTTCTGAGCAGAATGAAGTTTCTGCCAGATTCTGGTACCAATAACTGCACTACAGGAAAAACCTTTTGGGTCAGGGTCCATAACCCACAATGAGGCTCAGACCCTGCTCTACAGCCTGGAGGGGTTTTGCATTGGTGGATCATGAAAGACAGGACAATGCTGTGACAAAGTGAAGCAGGAAAGCTGGATTCCCTTTCAAACTACTACCCCATTCTCATTTCCATGGTGGTGGGCAAGACAAATGTTTGTGCTGGAGACTTCATTTATTCATATTTTGATCTGAATGTCTGCCTAACAAAAGTAATGCCACTAATCCTGCAAAAAGCAGGGATTAATATCAGATTTATAGTTTTATGTGCATCTACTGGAACAAAGCCTTATGAAAAGATCCGACTATAAGGAGGTTTGGATCAAATTTTTGAAAATTGCACTTATCATAAGAATCCTTGCAATTTCGTTTCTGTACTTGTAATCTCAGTGCAATGCAATGGAAAATACCAAATGTAACAAAACACCCTAAACAGATACCCAACACAAACCCAGCCTATCTGAGCTGTTTCTCTTTCTGTAGCACAGAGTATTTCCAGTAATATTAATTTCCTTTCAATAGCTTGGGAACAAGTACTAGCTTTTTCCTCCTTTCAAAAGAAAATCTTTCTAATTACCTTTACAGAACCAAGCACAGTGCTGCCTAAACATTGAAACAGCCCATTTTTGCACTATCACATCTCCACATTTGATGGTTGTACTTAGGAATTGCCTCACACAGAACTCTTTAATGACTGCAGAACTATTTACAGCATAGGAATGTACAAAGCATTCTGAGGTGGCTTGGCGTTTCATGGATGTTACCTTAATTCATGGCATTATACTGAAAATAATAAGAATATTTTTCTGAACAGCAGCAAAGCTTACCTGTTATATTCACACAAACAGTGGCAAAGGAAGCTAAAGGAGTCATTGCTACGTTTTGTGCCCGGACTGTCAGGGTGAAAAACTTAGTAGTCTCAAAGTCAAGTGGTTCAGCGACTAGAAGAGAAGCAGATCCATCAGCTCTGTTTGGCTTCAGATAGAAACGAACTGGCATGTTAGTCTCTGGAACTTGACCCTCCTCCAGGTTATACGTGACCCTGGGATCACCAAGAGGGGATGTGGCTTTGATGGTCTGAAGAAGAAAAGAGCCACCACATACATTCATGAAGCACGGGGTTGCAAGTGTTAGGTGTCGAGTTTGATGGCAGAAACATACACACATGTATGTTCTCCAGGAACATACAGGCCTGTATGACTTGGGTAACAGACAAAATAGAAACATTTACAGACCTGAGTTTTATTTTGCAATATCTAGGATTGGTGCACGTGTTAAATCAACAAGAAATTTATTTGCCTATAAATGTGCCAAGCCAGAACTGCAGCACAGCTATAGGAAAATCCCTCCTCTCTCCTCCTTCCAAAGCAAAACTGATCTGTAAGGAGACCATTTCTCCACTAAGTTGTACACTTTACTCAGCAAGTTACAGAAGAAAAACTCCAACCCTAAATTGTTTCCAAGTGCTTGAATATTACATGCAGGAGGAGGAAGGCAGGAATTATGTGGCAATATATAGAAGATTAAGTCTTCTGTCCTAAAAGTCTCTATGGGTTAAAAAGGAATTGGTTTGAGTTAGAAGAATCCAAAGCAAACTATGTCACTCCACGCTCTTGTGCTAAACTGAGAAAAGCTTTAAGAAAGACACAAGCAGATAGTACAGCCCACTGAGGATGAGGATGGAGGAGTGAGGAGTTGGGTCTTGAAGGGAACACACAAGAATTTCTTTCTCTGGCAGCAAATAAGTTTTGTTCCTGTGGAAGGACACCTCGAGAGCCATTAGTGCAAGAATTCACTGGGAAAACTGCTGCCAGCTGAAAGCCACCCTATTCTGTGACAGGTACACCTGACAAACTTTAATGGGTACCGAGCAGTGAAGGCTCATAAGGGCGTAGTGCAATGCAGTAAGGCTGCAGAGCGAGCATCCATGAACTTCTGACTTGGAGCATAACAGAGGAAGAAGTGGAAATGAAGAGGGAGGGAAGCAATCAAGCTTTTAACATACCACAATCTTGGTGTCACGAGTGGTGTTTTCGGGGATGGTTACCCAGTATGAGCTCTGCTCCCACCGGGGTGGCTGGCTCAGCGCACTGGTGACAGTCACCGTCAGCTCCACGGTGCTGCTTCTGTTCCCACCGTCTGTCGCTACAATATAGCGGCTGATGCGCATTGTCTGGGAAACAAAGGCACAGGATACTTGAAAACTACTGCAGTTAACCCTCTGCAATGGATTTGAGGGGTTGGAGTCTCACATTACCTGGGGTAGTGGGCAATTCACATACACCCAGCCTGTGCTGGGGTTGATCTGGAAGTATTCCAGCGGATGCTCTAGCATTGAGTATGTGACAGCAGCGTTCACACCCTGGTCACTGTCGTGAGCTGCAACTCGGAGGAAGCTCATCCCCACCGGAGTGTCTTCGCTAAGGAAGTCTTTGAAAAGACAAAGATACTGTCAGCAGGTCTGCTCTGGTTTAGCAGGCTATATTTGTAAAGAAATACCCCTGCAAAACATCATTGTTCCCTTCATGGGAGATTAAATGTTTCTGCACTGAAGCAGGTTATAAAGTACTGTCACCAACAGTGTCTGTAGTCCTCTTTCAGCTTCCCCTTCCCTCTCCCCTGCCACGCTGGGTTGTTAAGTGAGCTGCTGGTGATGCAGATTTACTGACACTGCTGCTGCCAGCACTGGTGCCGCTCCATGGCGGTGCTGGCAAGCCCCACAGCAGCTCGCATGCCCACTGCTTTGGATCACAGCCCAGCCTGCTGGGCTCAGCTAATGATAAAAGCAGGTTGGTATCAAAGGGAGTTCTGTGTGAATTGAATTAATTTAGATTATGACTGGTGCCAGCAGTACTGCCAGTGGGAGGCACTAGGTAATTGCAAAGCACAGAGTCAGGTCACAGAAAAGATTCCTCCAACCCGCCAGTTGGAGTTTGGAAAAGCTGCCCAGGGCAAGGGCAATGACCATTTTAGGCATGCCTCTTTCCTTAGGTTTCACCCCTGTTCTCAGAAATCCACCTGTGTCAGAGGTCCTGTCTTTCTGCCCGTAGTTCCAGAGAGACCAATCCTTCTTTGAACCTGCTCACGTAATTGTCATCTAAAGATCTGGTGGCAAAGTCACACATTTGAAGAGCCCACTGCACAGAAGAGTAATTAATTTTGTCTTCCTAAAGCCTGATTTCTGGAAGGGGACACCAACAAAATGATGGGAAATCATGAGCAGTCATTTCCCGTTCCCCTCTACTCTGTGAAGCACAGTTTCTTATGAAACTATCACATCCCTGCTGGCTGTCTCTCTTCCACACTCCATCTTTACATTACATTGATTTTTGGTCCAGCTCTTCCCTCTATCCTTGGCCATCCAGTCCCAGTTCCTCTTTCAAGCAGCCACATGTGCTTGCCTGACTGTGTTTTTGAGCTGTTTCCTTGTCCTAAGGCTCCACCAGCTCATTGTATTAAAACTGACAGTGGGAAGGCTGTTGCAGTTGGGTTAAGGCAACCCAGTCAGTCTGTTAATTTGTGTCTTGTTCAGGAACTATTTCATATCTTTGATCTCCCTTATATGTGTGTCCTTTAGCAATTTTGATGTGGGATAATCAGAACTGCACACTACTTATGGAGCAGTCATGTTTTCTGTTTTGGTCTTCTCCTTTAATGTCTACAGTGTGTAGTAGTAGAGCAGTACAACTTTAAACAACAGCAACCACTTGCTCCATGAGCAGTAATTTCAGATTTAATTGTCTTCACTTGTCCCTGTGTCATTTAATTGTCCTGGGATTCTTGTCTTTGGTATGTCAGTAACAGACAAAGCTAATCTCACAAGAGATTTACCAGCACTAAGATAGATTGATGAAAATTGAATTAACTGCCATAAATCACTGTAAAATTCTCTTTTTTTTTGTTTATGCTTGTGTGTGTGTGTATATTTATGCTGTCTTTAACAGCCAAATTCAGTTAAATTGCATTGTAATAAAAAAGACAAAGTTACTTGGAAGGGTGGTAGTTTCTTATTTCATGTGCTTTGCTTGCTTCTGACATGCTTTAATGTTTACTGTACCATCCCTACTACAGTTTAGCATTTCTTTAACGTCTGTTTGGCACGCAGATGATAAGAAGCATGGCTAAATCAGGAATTTAACCAACATCCTAGTGCTGAGAGTTAAGAACCATCAGTTTCCAGGATGAATAGAAACCTATGACTAATGGCCTTTGATCTTGCTAGGGAAGAAGCTATTTTTAATTCTGTGACGTTCAAGCATTGATCACTTATGTAGAGACGCTGGGAAAGTGCTGGGCATAATATGACCTCGTTATCTGCAGGTTTGCCATCTCAAATTGCTGCCTTTGCTTCAGAACCTTGCCAGTACCCTCTGTTCATGAAAAAAGAAAAAAAATCTCCCTGCTCCTCAAAGTGGTGAAGCCACCATATTACAAATGCAACCTCTCAGCCTCACAGCTTTTGAAAAAGAATCCTGGGCAGTTTCACCTGAAGGACATGTGATGGTAGAATAGAAAGGTTCATCTTTGCACAAACATTACCTCAGGGATTGCTCTGCTCAGAAATATTTCTCTCCAGAAAGACTATTCCTACTCAACTTCTCAGTGCTGCTTTGGCCAGGTTTGCAGAAGACACTGGTAAGACTGTAGAAATGGCTATTCCAAATCTACACATTTTAATGAATTTGGCACTTAGAATTAGTCACTACAAGGTACTTTAAAAGGTGCAACACAATTTTCCTTCTGTCCTTGTAAATAACTCTGAAGTGTGGATGTATATTTAGCATATTTCCCAGCAGGTCACTTCTTGTTAAGCTCCTAATATATAAACACCCAACTTATTTTTGAATTGTTCTAAAATGCTGGCATCTGTGATGTTAAAGACAATTTTCTTATAAGCCATCTTCATTTTAATAGGACATTGGTCACTGCTTTGCCCTCCACGACATTTCCACACAAGTGGCAAAAAAACTCCAAAATGAAGTCGTTGGCAGATGTACAAGCAACAATTTTTTTTCCATTTTCAAGCAATTATGCAAGGAAGGACCTGTTCCAGTCCAACAGCTAGAGATTATACTCATGACTTGTGGATGACATTTAATGTAGAGAGTCCAAGTGTAATGAAATGCAGGATTCTACTGGAGAAGCATCAAGTCAAATTAAACAAAAGACTGATGTAAAGCATATCATGTGGGGATGAAAAAGGGAATGTCACCAGGTCAAATGGGAAAAGCTAGCTCAGCAGGACAGACACAGCAGGCATTGGCTCCCAGCCAAATGCAGCCTAGAAACCAAGGATTCTGTGCTGTTTGACAAGACATAAATGCAACTTCAGTCTATTCAAACAGAGACACTGTGCTACAGAGACACAGATGACAATCGTACTTCTGGTCAGGGTTGATGATTTCCCAGCTAGGATGTCATGTTTTGTTTTCGGACATCAAATAAAAATTCAGTGCGGAAAAAAGCTGGGCAGAGAAAAGCTGCAAAGAGAAGGGATCAGACCTGCCTCATCTGTAGGAGTGAAGGATGTCAATGTTTTTAAGAGAACTGCAATGACTGAAGAGCACTGGTTAATTCTGCACATTTCCACCGATGATGGGTTAAACAGTAAGTGGCTTAGTGGGCAACAAAGGAAGATCAGTCACCTAACAGGCTGTCACTGGGAATAACCTCCTGACAAGATTGCCGTGGCAGTGCTGGGACAAGGACAGTCACACTCACACTGATAGCGGCTGTTCTCAAACTTGGGGTCGTTGTCGTTGAGGTCAGCGATGAGGACGGTGAGCTGGCACACGCCGATCAGCGGCTCCCGCGCCTGGTCGGTGGCAGTGACAGACAGAGTGTGCTCCCTCTGCTTCTCCCGGTCGAAACTCTGCGTGGTGGTGATGACTCCTGCAAACACAGACACCTCCTGTGCCGCCTGTCACAGCCTCAGCACTGAATTTGCAGAGAGCCATCTGCACATCTCCTGCACAAAAGGGAGCTCTGACTGTGCAACACAGCCGTGAAGCTCGATCCTCACCGACCCTGCAACGCATGTCCTGGACTAGACCAACCCCAGTTCTCTTGTCTCTCCTCTCCTCACCTCACATGCCACGTTTTTCCTGCTGCCCTGAGCAGAAGCTCAGTCTGAGTATCTTGTTATCTCATGGCTCATGGAGCACAGAAGGATTTTCTCCTTCTCACTGAAGGGCCTCTCTAGGTTTACTCCAGTGGTAGGCCAAGTAATTGAATCAGCTCATTATTACTTGAGGAAGAGTCACACCACAGAAGACACAAGGGATATGACCAAAGAAACCTCTGCTACAGGAGTTGGAGGCTATCTCATTGAACAGATTAAAATTGGGTAAAATCATAGAGTGGATTAATCAAACAATTTTCTCAAAATCTTCAGGTTTCCCTCCCTAATAATCAAGTCTCTCCCTACCTCAGCTATTTTCTTCTGGTTAGCAGATTTTGAACTGGCCTTCTTGAGGCCACTTCTAGACCTATTTCTCTCCTATGCTCGGAGTTCTTCAGCTCTTTTGTAGTCCCTTCCAATCTCCTGCACAGTCCTGGACATAACAATATCCCATTTTTCTATTTTGACTACAGTAACATCAACAACTACACACACAACATCTTCATTTGGAATAAATCATATATAAAGATATTGTTGCCCTGTTCTGGTATGAGGGTTTTGCCCTGCAGTGCACTAAATCTCCTATTTGTGCATGAGATGAGAAATAAACTGTGGCCACATCATAGGGAAGAATAAACTTTACCTGTAAAAATCACACTTTCTGCTCTGCATTTTTATAGCTGCCCTTGATCCAAATAGGAAGGTTAAGTGATACAGAACACATTTTTATCTTATTGAACTGGGATTGGTTTCCCTATTTAATTTGCATCTGGGACCCCCAATATAAGAAGGATGTGGATCCATTGGAGTGAATCCAGAAGAGGGACATGAAGATGATCAGAGGGTTGGAAACTTCTCCTGTGAAGACAGACTGAGCTGGGATTTTTCAGCCTGGAGAAGAGAAGGTTCCAGGGAGACCTTACAGCACCTTCCAGTACCTAAGGGTGGCTTACACAAGAGCTGGAGAGGGTCTGTGGGCATGTGGTGATAGGACAAGGAGTAATGGCCTTAAACTGAGGGAAAAGAGGTTTGGTTTAGGAAGAAATTCTTTACTGTGAGGGTGGTGAGACACTGCCCAACACGGGTTGCTCAGGGAAGCTGTGGCAGCCCCATCCCTGGAAGTGTTCAAGGCCAGTTTGGATGGGACATTGGGCAACCTGGTCTAGTGGAAGGTGTCCCTGCCCACAGCAGGGGTGCTGGAAATAAATAATCTTTTGTCTCTTTTCCAACCCAAACCATCCTATGCTACTATGATTTGAATCACTGCAACCTTCATTCAATCTAATCTAATCTAATCTAATCTAATCTAATCTAATCTACGGCACAGGTATTTACAAACCCTGATCATTTTCCAGTGTTTATCCTATAAACTGTCACAACTAACCCTGCAGTTACATGGTTAAGCATGAGCCCACATGAACATACTGATACAGAGGCATTTTCATTACAATACATCATTTTCATTTTTTCTCAGTAACCTGAAGCCACTGACCTGTGTCTGGGTCAATGCTGAAGCCAAGGGAAGCTCCATCTCGGTGCATGAGCCCATACTTCACCTCTCCATTGATGCCAAGGTCTGCATCATAGGCTTCCACCTGTAGCACACGTGTGCCTGGAGGCTGGTTCTCCAGAACCCAGGTGCTGTCACTGTAGTAAGCGCACTAAAAACACACCCAAACATCCGACCCTAAATATTACACAGAGTCACGTGAATCTGCTGCACAGTGTCAATATTTTTTCCAGCAGCTCTGGGAAAAACTTGGAAGGAAATCACTACAATTTCTCATGCACACAGAAAAATCGATCTCTAAGGGAGAGGAAGGAAAAAGGAGGATGAAGATTTTACACTTCCTCTGAAGATTTTACACTTCCTTCTGTTCACTTACAAGTTCATTCTGCTACGCACATACAGACCCTTCAGCCCACCAGCAGCCACCAGCAGCTGTGGAGACTCTATTACCCCAGTTATAACTTAGATGGGAAAAGAATATCTGCAGAAAGACATCTTACCTCTCTAAAGACAGGCTTGTTGTTATTAACGTCATTAACTCCTACAATAACCTCAGCAAAACTGCTGAGAGGAGTGGGTCCCCCCGAGGCATTGTCATCTATGGCAGTGACATTCAGGGTGTACTGTGGCCCTTTCAGTCTGGGTGGTGGGCTTCTGCGGAGTTTAATGATACCTGAATTCGGAAGCATAAAGTGTCATGTTAATTTACTCTGTAAGCACACAAAATCAAGGGAGCACCACATTTCTCTGTAACTGTACTGCTGGCTTAGTCAGTGTTTTCGCTGCAAAGCACAGTAATTTGTCATCTTAATCTGCACAGGCTTGGATGAGGATCCCAGGCTTTGGCTGATAGTTGAACAAGCATCATATCAATGAACTAATGCTCACTGATACAAAGCATCCCCATTTGCAGATTATATACATACAGAGCTTTCTTATGGTTCTCGACATACAGGTGGGACAGAGTCAATAGAGATTAGACAGTAAATAACTGAGTTCTAAACCCTCTTTCCTTACCTTTCTGGCTATCCAGCTCAAAGTTGCCCTCCTCATTGCCCCCTGTAATCAGGTAGAGCAGCCCATCTCCATCAGGGTCCTCTGCCCGGACAGTAGCCACCAAGGTGCCGGGACCAGCATCTTCCGAGAGGAAAGTCCTGTAACTGATGGACACAAGGGAGCAATGGCAGCAAACAAAGCATCAGAAAAACATCGCCCTGTTAGCCACCAGCAACATTATGGACTCATTATGAGTGGTTGGGGCATGCAACCATGGAATCTTAAACTGCTTCAAGATATGACCTAGGTCTTCTTTGTTCAACGTTTGGTACTTATTTCAGGATTGTAATCCTGTACTTTTGGTACACATAATTTTGAAGGAGGATAACAATATGCACCATAATACGTTGTACTGTAAAACAGGATCATCTATCTACTAAAGTTGAGTAAAAGGACTGGTATCTACCATGCAGTATTTCTTATGCCCCTATATATTAATGGAAAGCATCAGATACTACAGAGATGAATGTAAAAAAGTATTAAATTTTGTAAATAGATGTATGCATGTTTTGTATTTAAAATATGTTCAGACTTCAAAATTGTGCAAAGAATAGAAATTGTTTTGATTGAGGACAGGAAAGAAAAGGGAGTCTTAAAGAAGCAGGAGCTCATGAAATTAGCTTACAATACAATCTTTTGATGCTAAAATTAAATTTTAGTAGTAGTTTGCTAACTACAATATTTATTTGTCACCTATTTATACATGGATAATCACTTTGAGACCTAGGAGTCAACACAGTCAAAATCATTCCCTGCATTGATAGGTCTCTGTTTCATTCTGTTCTCTTTCTATAAAGTCAATATACTGGTATCACAAATGATATATTTTTTAATATACAATCTAGAAATGAAGGTCCAACTCCTAAAGCCTTTCTGTATAGAAATTACCCTTCAGTTTCACCGGTATTCACAGTTGCACAAAACAAGTGACCATTTAGCCAAGAGCTATTAAGGCTACATGTAGGACAGCATCTTTTAAGAGCAGAGCAGGCATTGGGGGTGCCTTACAGGGCCTGGGAGAAGACGGGAGCCTCGTCATTGACGTTGGCCATGCGGATGCGCACAGACGCCGTCCCCGTCCGAGGGGGGTGTCCTCTGTCCACAGCGATCACCACAAACTCGTACATGTGGTTGGCTCGCTCAAAGTTCAGCCTCTGGTTAGAATTGATGACCCCGTGACGTGTGATGGAAAAATCAGTGCTCTGGATGAAGTAAGAGATCTCAGAGTTGGAGCCAGAGTCGCAGTCTGTTGCAAGCACTATTAGAGAACATATTTAACAGAACAGTCATACTGCAAAGGAGGTTGGGTCATGCTGTTTGCCACCAAGACAACTCTGGTTTTTGTTAGTTTTTGAGAACAGGCATCACCTAAATCTGTTTCATCCATAAAAGTTTTTTTTTGTTGTTGTTTTGCTTTTGTTTTGTTGTTGTTGTTGTTTTTTTGTGGTTAGCATCTGGGAACTTAGCAGGAGGCTGGGAGTGACTCTTCCCTCTGCTCCAACCCAGCCTGAGTGATCTCAGCCAGAATTTGATCCTAGCACTACACAAAATGCTTTGCACAAATAGCAATCAACACTGGTAATTAGCACACAATCAGTATGCACGTTGGTTAACATTATCAGTCACAAACTGGTTCCTCACTCTTTCCAGGAATGCTATGTTCAAATTTAATTAGCTCCCAGCTAGTTATATATTTTTTAATTACCTGGTTCTTCAAGGTATGAAGAGTGATTAAACATTCCTCCCCAGTAAGTGTTTATTCAGTACTCTGAGTTTCCCATCTGCTCAGGAGCAGCAAACCAGCACAACAAAGCATCAAAAGTGATTTTTAAGAGCAGAAGCTCACCTCTCCAATTACCTTGCAATTTTTCTAGCCTAAAAATGAGGCTTCCCATCATACCCACACTGGTAATAAACAAACTCCTATTCTACCAATAGCATCCAGATGCAGCCACTGTGGTAGCACACAGCCTTGTAGAAACAGAACAGTGATTGCAGTGTGTGGACACCCCAGCAAACAGCTGCAGCATCATCCATGGAGGGGTGGCAGAAACAACCTGTCTCTATCAGAATACTAACTCAAAATAGGAAACGAGCAGAGAATGACTTCAAAAGTACACGGAAGAACTGTTCTACTTGATTGCAAAAAATTTCAACTGCATCTGCCTGTGGAAAGTTACTCATTGTTTACAAGGATATTTAGAGTGGTTGTAACATTTTGTTTAAAATCTCTTCAAATCCTGATGTGAATAAATGTTTGTGTTACAGACTACAAAATCAAGGGCTTTAGCGTTGATCACTCTCTTGCTGCACTGACTGACAAAACATATTAAAAACTCAAAGACTAAAATGACAGTGATTTAAATCTGTCAAATATAGTGGCTAAGTATTGTTTTTAGAAAGGCATGCAGAAGGTGAACAACCTTTTTGATTTGAAAAATTCAGATTTAATCTACAGCCATTAGTGAGCCATTTAACCATTCACAGAAATGCATTCCATGTGCTTAACGACATGCTTCTGTTCCCCAAGATGTTCTCTGGCAAATGGGAATATGGCACTTGTACATGACAGAAACGTGCCTTACTTCCCAGCAGCACCTGGGAATCCCATTCCCCATTTCATTCCATCCTGGAAACTGGTGTGCATTGCACAGGATATTTTAGGGATCATATGCCAGCCTCAGCAGCTCTCTGCTGGCTTTGCACATGTTCTGAACTAGCTTAGTGCAAGCTAACTCTGGCTCAAAAGCTGACTGAGCTCAGCTACAGCTCCAAGCCTTGTTCTGCTGGCACAGTGATGCAGCTGAAGGCTGAGGGTCCTTCTGAGAGCACCCTCCATGCTCCAGACTTTGTGTGCTAAAATAAAAGCAACTGAGAACTGAAACCTACATTCACATCATCTACAGTTTTAACAAAACCATTTATCACACTACCTTTCTCAGTGCCACCAACAGCTATAGACATTCCCAGAATGGCAAAAGCTGTCTCATGTTTGCATTTATTTCTGTTTGTGGGTCATTCTGAGGCTGCAGCATCCCATCCCTCAAGGAGCTACAGTGAGGGTAAGAGCTCTCTCTTCTTCCCTGAGATATTTGCCTTGGCAGTCAGAGTTAGTGGCACAGGTCTCATCCTGCACAAGGTGCAGCCTCCTTGCAGGTGCTACCAACCCTGCTCAGCCCTTCCACAGCCAGTGAGTCTTCACACACCCATTTCCACTGACTGGCATTATACTTCCCACCTCACACTTTCTTTTCTAAGATGGCTCTTACTCTTGAAATGTACACCACGTGGCAAGACAACAACATGGGATGCAATTGCACAGCTTGGACATTCTGCTAGCTTTGGACATGGGGCATAAGCTTTTCCCCCCACAAGTGGAATTTTGATGAGCTTTACAAGTCATCTGGACAGAAGAATATTCATCTCTTTAAGGAAAATCACATACTTAGGAATTTTAGGATTTGGTTATTCTGATCAATTTCTTTCTTCCCAAGAGCAATTAAATCTAAAAATTAAGTATGACGAGCTCTGAACTCTCTTTGCAAATGTTTAGAGGAAGCAGGCCCTGCAGCCCCCTGACACAAGGGAAGCTAAACTTCTTATCAGCTCTGCAACCTGCAGAGTTCAGCTCCAGCTTTGGGAAATTTACATTTTCATCTTTTTGCTAAGTCTTGCCTTGGCACATACTCATTTCTCGGAGCTCATACCCCCAGAAGTCTTTTATCAGCATACTATTTTAGCCTCTAAAAATGTCACCTGTGCAGGGTTTACATGCAAGTGACACATGGCCATGTTAAAAACAACAAACACGGGATGATGACTGGTAAGCCACAGCCATAAATATAAGTTCACAGGCTTCCAAAATATTTTTCCTTTAACACTTTGCAAGTCAGTTATAAGCATTAATGCCTATTTGTCAAAACTAGCTATCCATTTTAAAAAGCCTTTTTTTTTCCTAAACACATTAAGGAGAGAAAAACTAATTGCAGCTGCTTCTGGGACACAAAAAGATGGCCAAGATGAGCTAAAAGACAGCTGCAACATTTAAAGGAATTGAAGTCACTTTCTATCAGCCGCTTTAACTGCCCTTGGATACCAGAGAATCTCTCCTTGGGCACAGTGCAGTGATCCTCACGTGAAGACACTCACAGATCTACTTCCAGGACACCTAAAAGTCATCCACAGCCTGCCAGGAAAGCTGCCATCCCCATCCTACCAAGGCAGTGCCTGTGCAAGACAGCTCCTCATGGCCAGGCCATGGAAAGGTAACAAACTAGCAGGTCAGTGGCAGGACTGAAATCAGAGTGACAGGATGGTCCCACCTTGCAGAAGAGAGGTGCCAACAGGAATGGTTTCAGGAACGTTGTCTCTGCTGTAAATGGAGCGCTGGAACTCGGGAGAACAGTCGTTTTCATCGGTGATATGGACCATGACCTGAGGAAAAAGGACACACTGAGAGTGGATTTTAGCTTCCACACTGCTCAAAGAGCACCTCTTTCTGGACACTGCAGCGGCAGTCAGTGCTTTTGCTGCTGTCCCATCCTTTCACCTCTGATGCTACTTTTCTCACACTACTCCTGTAACACAGAGAAGTATTTCCTCCTCCACTCCCAAGATGGGAGGTAAAGCCAAAGAGTAAAAACAAGAGGTATTTGCAGAGCCCAGATGTGAACCCAGATTTCTGCCTGTACTACAAGGCTCCCCCTGCCCAGCACCCTCACGAGTGTCCTGGGCCATCCATCTGTGTAACTGGTCCCGGAGCGAGGGGTTGCAGAGCATGGAGTGAAGAGATTCCTGTACCTCAGTCACGCTGCTGAGAGTGCTCTCCACTTCCATGGCTTTCAGAAGGAGGTGGTAGAGGTGGTGCTCGCTCTCGTAGTCCACGGGGTGGGTCAGGCTGAGCTCTCCACTCTCTTGCCTCACCCGGAAGAGCCCAGAGGGGTTCGTCAGGAGAGTGTAGGAAAGAGGCTGGCTCTGGAAAGAAACGGCCTCAACAACTGCTACTCTGCAAAGAATGAGAGAACAGCCCTTTGCTTCAAAACAATAACAACACAAGCTGTCTCCTCAGCACCTAGAGGAGGAGGAGGATAGGATGAGGAATGGTGTCTTGCTCTGTCAATACTTGGCTCAGTTTTGTACCCAGACTGGAAACCCCTTTTGCTACAGGGAGCTCATCTACCTTCTCTTCTCTCACCAAACTTATTCACTGACATAGCAGTGAATAAAAAACCCATTTCAACCCCCACTAGCACTAAAACATTTTTTTTCTTCCCTACTGTAGCCTTTTAAATACCTGACAGCAGTTACTGGTTTACCCCCAGTTTCTCAGTTATTCAGGAATAAGTGACCTAACATACTTCTGAGTTTCTCTGTAGTTGTATATTTAGAAAAGAAACGGGTTTAGACATAGATGGGAAACCCACGGAGCACAGGGCTTTCCAGATCCTGCTGTCCACCTTGGCAGGACATCAAAGGAATATTTGCCTCCCTACTGTGACTTATGTTTTGAAGCTCCACCTCTCACACCAGTCCTTCACCTGCATAATACACTTTCAGCTCATCTCACTGAAAGCTCCTGTGAAGTAGAGAAATTTCCCTCCTTCTTCTCATTCGGTCTCTTTTAAGGATTAGTGGCACATCTCCAGCAATTTTTTCCTGGGTCACCAGTTTATTTTGAGGTTTCCTGCTCCTTAGAGGCTTTATGGCACTGTTCCACCTGCTCTTTAGAGGCCTTAAAGCCCTTTCTCCTCTCAAGTAGCTGAACAGTGACAATAAATCCAGAGCCAGCTCGAGAGCATCTCCCCACTGTGGCTTGGCCTAGGCTACTGTTCATGGAACAGCAGAGCCCCTTGGAGACTGAGCTTTATCTATTTGTACTTCACACTGGTGCTGTTATCTCAAGAGTCTGGCAATGACTTGTCTTTCTAGAAATTGAAATACAAGTCAAACAGGACACAAGCAACTCCAGATCTGGTTAATTAAAAGACTATTTTTCAAGCATCTGTTTAAATCAGCAGAAGATGCATAGCCAGTAGTTTGGCTGCTCTAATTCACAATGCAATGCACTAAAACCCCAAAAGCATTAAAAATAATTCCAGCATCCCAGACTACACATCACACATGGAGACTCATGTCACACTGGAGAAAAATCAAAAGAGGCAAAATTTCTTTTGGAAAACACAACATTACTTTTAGAGTGTGATAGACAGATGCATATGCATGGCCCTAAGAAGCAAAACCACAACAGTTTCCCCCTGTTGTGCTCTATGAAGCTCCTCTCAGACTGCAGGGAGGGAGTCACCTGACCTAGCACAACTCACTTTTCTCCTGCTGGAGTGTTCTCGGGGACAAACACGCTGTAGGACATGTTGGTGAACTGCGGAGGTCGGGGGCCAGCCAGGATGGAAACGGAGGCGTAGGGGCTTCTGTTGCCCTGCTCATCAGAGGCTTCCACAGTCACCACATACTCCTTGTTCCACGTCAAAGGCAGACCAGTGGTCACGATCATGCCAGTGTCCTTGTCCACTCGGAATCGCTCTTCACCGCCTACCAACACAAGCACAGAGCTGGTCTGACACGTGCCCCACACCAAGAACATTTGCACCTTCACCATCTCAAGGTAAGCCATCCTCAACTCATCCACCTCTGTCCTTGTATGTGCTTCTTTTTACCTTTCCAGCTGTCCACCTTATCTTTCACTCACACTGTTTTGTTGACTAGCAGTGTAAAAGAGACAAGAACAAGTAAGAAATGGAGTCTTGAGCTAACAGTAAAGCTGCCATCAATTTCAAAATAAGCAAAGAAAATGACAAGAAGAAAGATTCCCATCCACATAACTTTTACTTACAGCACTTCCAGCTTCTACTTGCTGTACTTGCTGTATCTTTAATCTCTATTTTCCCCAAGGGAAAAATCTACCCATGAAATTATAAAATGCGAACTTGATAAGAAACACCTGTGACTAAACAGAATTTCACCTTTTTTGTTTTCAGGCTAGCCCTACCTGCAATGAGTGTGTAAGTGATGCCAGCAGTGGTGTTCCCAGGGCTGCTGCAGTGGGCAGTGAGCTGGTAGATGAGCGTGCCTTTGCGCGCATCGGGGTCGACGCGCGCCAGGTACGGGTACGGGTACATGGCCCAGGACAGCAGCTCCTCTTCTGGGGCAAGGAGAGTCACCTGGCACAGGTACCAGTCATCATCTGCAAAAGACACACAGATCTCTAGACAGCTTGGTCACCTACTTAATGTCAAGATCTTATCCATTAGTATCTGTAAACGAACTGAGAAGGAAGCTTGCACTGCAAAGGACAGGTAGAGATTTAATCACAGTATTTTTTACCTCTAGGGAGACCTATATTCAAGCCTTTTTAATTCACAGCAAGTCACTAACAGATGCTTAAGTTATATATGGGCTTCTTGAAGAAATTTTCCTAAGCACATTTGTGTTCTAAAAGTGGCCTTAAGATTCGACTTCAAATTAAAGTTGAATAAAAAGAGAAACTAAATGTAGAAAGCGGATATGTAGAAAGGTACATAGGGGAAATGCACATTTTCTGTTAAAATATGATCACATACTTCAACAAACTGCACTGAGGTTGCAGGTCTGTTAAGGGCTACACCACTACAAAATGAAACACCCACCCAGGTGTATGTGTGTCTCACACAGGAAACCCTTCAATTCTGCCTTCAAGAAGGCCATTTCACACAGGATGGAAGAAGACAGGAGTGTGTGGATAAAATCAGCACCAAAAGCAAGAAGTAAGCAATAAATCCCAAACAATAGTAGGTGTGTGTCTCAGGGATGTGATACTAAATAAAAGGCTACTCACAGACAGACATTCCCTGACACACCAGACCTGTACTTACAAGCAGCCTTACCCTGTAGTAAAAATACATGCTAGACAAATCTCCCAGAGATAATCATTCCCAGGAAGGAAAAAACTTAACTGAACTTCTGTGGGTTTTATAGTATCTAAAATAATTTAAAACACAGTTTCCTTAGTTTTCTTAGATTACATGGTTTCTGGTTTTCTTCAGCACTGCATACAGGAGAACATTGGTTCACTTTTTCTTTTTTCTCTGTATTGCTGTGTAGGACAAGGCACAACTCACAGCATGAGGCAGTAGTTCATAAGAGCAGCTGGAGCAGTCACTATTTTATCTATAGCAAAGAAGGAGGGTTGACCAATAATGTCCTAATTCAGCCAGTTACAGACTGTGTTATTTTGCTAGTAAAGGGATGAAAACTTGTAGGCATGAGCATTTAAAGATATTTTTGTTCATTTATTGGTCTAATTCAGGCAGTTCTAATTTCTGCAGAGATTGAATATCTAGCCAAGTATTTTTCCCATTTAGTGAAATCTGGAGAATTATTTAAAAATTGATAATTATACAGATTATTCTTAATATTGCTCCATGTAGGTGATCCAATTGTTAAGTACCAATCAATAATGAGGTCCTAATCCTGCTGTAGGTATTGGAAAACCCACCAAAAATCAGCAGTAAAACAGAGATTTATGTTTTAAAAAAGACAGACAAGGGAACAAATTTCACTAAGTACAGGGCAGCATGTCGGGGAAAATATTTGTGTTGCTCAAATTAACCATAATTTTCTGGACTTTTATAAACACCTCATCTTCCCTCTCTATGAAAGGTGTATTTAAATAGAAACATGGAAGAATTTAAGTTGGAAAAGATTCTAAAATCATCAAGTCTGACCATTAACCTGGTACTGCCAGCTTCACAACTAAACCTGGGATTCACCATCCCTGAAATGTTGAAAAAGCATGTGGACATGGACTTGAGGACATGAATTAATGGTGAACATGGTGCTAGTGTTAGGTTGACAGTCAGACTTGATCATCCTAAAGGAATTTTCAAACCATAAGAATTCTACAATTCCGTGAAACCATGTTCCCAAATGCCACATCCACACGTCTTTCCAATACCTCCAGGGATGGTGACTCAACCACTTCCCTGGACAGCCTGCTCTAATGCTTGGCAGCCCTTTCTGCGAGAAATTTTTTCCCTAATATTGAATCTAACCTTCCCCTGGCACAACTCGGAGCCATTTCCTCTGGTGCTATCACTTGTTACTTGGGAGAGGAGACCAACCCACCTGGCTACAATCTCCTTTCAGGCAGTTGCAGAGAGCAACAAAATCACCCCTGAGCCTCCTGTGCTCCAGGCTAAACACCCCCAGCTCCCTCAGCCTCTCCTCACAGGGCTTGTGCTCCAGCCCCTTCCCCAGCTCTGTTTCCCTTCTCTAGACACGCTCCAGCCCCTCAATGTCCTTCCTGAATTGAGGGGCCCAGAACTGGACACAGCACTCGAGGTGTGGCCTCACCAGTGCCCAGTACAGAGGGACAATCCCTGCCCTGCTCCTGCTGGCCACACCATGGCTGATACAGGCCAGGATGCCACTGGCATTCTTGGACACCTGGGCACAGGCTGGCTCATGTTCAGCCCTCACTGAACCTTGGTAAAACTGTGACACTTAGCAAAGCCTCAGATCACAGACTCATGGGATGGGTGAGGGTGGCAGGACCTCTGGAGGTCATCTGGCCCAACCACAGCTCAAGATGGGCTACCTCAGCTGAGCTGGCTGCTCAGAGAAACATCCACAAAGCTTTTGAATGTCTCCAATGAGATATTCAAAACCTCCCTGGGCAATCCAGTGAACTAAAGTTCTAGGGGCTGGATTTCAAGAAAGACATGGACCAGCTGGCAAGTGGCCAGAGAAAAGGCAAGAGCATAACTAGAAAGAATGCCCTTCAAGAGAGGTGAAAAGACCTGGAGATTTTCAGGAGACTGCAAGAGACATGTAAACAGTGATATAAGAGGCTTCAGGACTAAGGTATGAAGTCAGTCAGCTGTTCTGTAACTTGCAAACCAAAGAATCACTAGCTCTCATTCAGGAGGAAAAGACTGGCATTAGATGTTGGGCATGGAATCCCTCCCTGTTTTTCATTATAAGGACAATGGAGCCCTTGACAGTGGCCAGAGAGGTGAGGCAGCCTCCACCACTGAGATCTCTAAGACCTGACTAGACAAATATCTGCTGGCACTCACTTTGTTGTGACAAAACCTGCCTCTAGGCTGGGGCACGGAACCAGCAAGACTGTTAAATCCTTTCCATCACACATTAATCTCCCTGCCCTTCAGCCTCTGCATCTCATTGATTTTTGAGGCATCTATGTCCACATGTCACTCATTCCCCTGCAGCTTCAAGGAACTTCTGACATAAACATTCTTTGGATGTCGTGTTTTATCTTTGCTGTTTGCTTCAGGGTAAGAAGTGAGAAAAGGAGTGAATGGCAGTCTAGAAACATCCAGCACCACACATGAAAGGAAAAACATGGGATGAAGCCAAACCTGGAGGGCTGTAGTACAGCAGCAAGGGTAATAAACTTCAGCTATAGGGTGGAATATCTTTCTGCAGCTGAGACCTGACTCACTCCTTCAGGCCCTCAGCATTTATTTCAGATTTTCAGACTTAAAGCTGTTTTCTCCGTGCAAGTAAACAAAATTTAAATTGAAGCAACCTGCAAGCATGCTGACAAAACAGTCCAGGTTATATCTATATAGATCAGAGCTCTAATTCTAGCAAGGCATAAATGGAGGAAAAGATAGTTACAAAGAGCAGATTTTACTAATTCAAGTCCAAAACCCTAAAAAAGCAGCATTGAATGTGGTCTGGAGACTAACAGAAGGTCAGTCAAACAGCACTAATTTCCCCTATCATCCAGAAAGAGCTGCTCAGAAGCAGCACTATGAGTAGGGACATTTCTGTTCTGGTCACTCCCCTCTGCACACCCACCAGGTGTGAGAAACTCAAGGATTTTAAGGTGTTACAGACACATGGCAATCAGATCCTGTGTAAAATTATCAGACTACCTTGAAACAAGTCAGTGAAACAAAACCAGCCTTGACAAAGTAGAGTTTTTCCCCAGGAATGCATTGGGTTTTCAACTGTCATAGCTGCAAAGGCATGAACAGATCAAGCCTCTGAAATCAATAGTGGTTTATTTTGTTCCTGACACAACCACAGCATCCTATTAAATCAGAAAGCAACATCCCCCAGTGATGTTGCAGTTCACCCAGTTTTGTCAATATGAATTATCCACTGCAAGGAAGGAAATAATCAGGAAACCAGACTATCAGCAGGATAGTCTGGCCTCTGCACCACACATTGGAAAGAGTCTTGGTAAGATCAGTCTGGAGGAGAATATTAAGGAGGGCTGATTTTCCTGGAGATCCTGGTGTATCCCCAAGGCTTCAGCTTTACCTCCTGCTTACATCTAAAAAAAGACATGTAAACAAAAGGGATGTCAATCAATCACCAGTTAAGAGCACCCAAAGTAAAAATGTTAGGATGCAGCAAGTGCAAGAGTGGGGGGAATGAAGAGATGCTAAGTTTGTGTCTTGGAGGGCTAAACACTCTTCAGCAGATCAGAGCACACACCCCCACACCTTCCTTGGACAATAATATGAGAGCAAAGAAAGAACTGGAAAGGGGTTTGAAGCTGCAAGTGGCTGTTCTTGCAAGCCTGTATGATTTCACTCATTTGATCATTTAGTTTCCTCCCTCATCAGAAGAAGAAACATAAGAGAAGAAATCTCTTTTCCTAAGATTAGAATTAGAGCTGCACTGGCTGATGTGGGTTTGAGGGGACTAATGCTGGAAAATTAAAAACTAAAAAAAGTGCATTAAAAAGTGTAGTTCACGTTTTGTTTCTATCCCCTCAGGTAAAAAAGAATCATTTGAATTGAAAAGAGAGAGTGTGGTATGTGAAGTGTCTGCAGTGCCCAGCCTGAAATAGAACTCCAAGGTGGGATGCCTGGAAAGCCCCTCATTGTGCTGTCAGCTCACACCACTGGTCCCCAGTGCAGGGCAGGACATCAGGAGCTTTGGCTCACTACTGAACCATGGCCAGGAAATCTACACCTGAGAAATGTTTAAATGCTAAAACCCCCTCATCATCTTCAGGACCATAGGCATAATCTACTTGGGCATATTTAAATTTAAACCAAAATTTCTTGTGGCAGTACTTGATCTTTAACCAGAGTTCATCATCACTTTCAGAAATGCTTTTTTCCCCCAGCATTTTAATGATATTATTAGTGATATTCACACAGTCATGCTGCCCACTGTGCCACTCTGTCCTGACCTAGGGGCTTTCAAATCTGGTGGTAAATTATTCCTGCAAGCTTGACCATCAGCAGCTGCCAGCAGATGAGCACCCCCAATAAAGGCACGAGGTAAAGGAGAAGAGACAGCAGCTCTAACTTGGTCTTGAGGACTAATCCAGTCAGCAGCACCTGTGATGCTCATGCCTCTGCCCCAGCTACAGCATGTGCTGTCACCCCCACTGGGAGAAGTGCAGGGGCATCAAGAAGCTCTTACAGTGGGGACAGCCTTCACAACACACATCTCCCCTTCAAAAAATGAAGGCTTACTTTTATGAATTTCTTTTCCCCGACTCCCTTGAGAAAATTGCAAGGGAGCACCTTTAGCCCAGCTCGTCTGCTGTCATGAGCACGATGGGTCAGCTCCACCTCAAACATTGATGAGAGATTCCTGGGTGTGATGCTTTCATTAATTAACAGATTTGGGTCTCACAAATACTCCTAAGGTTTGGGTACAATGTCCCAGGAGTAACATATTCCTTTGCAACACACTAGGGCACTGGCTGGACTCATGCTGGACCAAGCAGTGAGTACTGTGTCCTGAAGGCAAGGTAACACCCTCACCATCAGTTATGGAAATAGGCTTCTTTATTCCTTTGGAAGTCCACAAACCACTGCAGCAGCTTGGGATAAAGAGCCCACAGCCAGAGTACACCTGGGCAATGGGACTGCCCCAGCTAAAGCTTTGCTAATTTCAATTTTCTTTCCTCAGTTAACCACAACCAGCAAGCTTGAAAAAGCAGCCTACAGAAATCATTCTGCATTATATCTATTGCATATTTCTTAATATACACCAGCACTGGGACACATTTTCTATGTGCACACATCCTCACTCAGTTTAGGAGGTGAGGTCTTGCTTTTCTCAGTCCTACCTCTGGACACCCCCAGTGGGACCAGCAAGCTCAAAGGCAGCTGCAGGTGCCACTGCAGATGTGGACAGCACAGAACAATCTTCAGCCAGTTTTTCCCTTTCTGTGTGAGTGCACAGCTACAGTGGGTACCTCCATCACATGGGGTGTCTGAGAACCACAGCATTTGTCAGGCAGCAAAGATAATTTCCTCAGGCAGATGACTGTACACCACAGGAAAAGCTGCAGGCAGTTTTAGGAACAGGCCTTCGAAATCCATTGTATTTTTGCTGCTATCACATCATCTTGCCTGTGGTGTCCTCTTCCAGTCTTTCAAATCTGTTTTCATTTTGTGGTCTGTTTCCAGAGGAAAGCTCTGAAGCACTCTCAGACCTGAGATTACAGAAGCAGCATTTCTGCCTCAACCCTTAAATCTACTGTGTCTGCTCCTTACCACACAACCAGGAGAATTAGAAACACAGCACCAGAGAAGGTAGGAGGTACAACAATTTACACGATCTCAAAAGCTTCCATACAGCAGAATTCCACATAAACCAAGTTTTTATTGCAGTTTGCCATGTTCACAGCTGACTAATCCTCAGTGAAAATGTTATTAAGTGCTATACAAAAAATAATTATTTGCAGGCACATCAGTTGATGAGGAAGTCAAATCACACCAACGTAATAAGAGCAGCTGAGGAGTCAACAGCACAGAGGGCATTTGGGGGATTTTTGATGGCTTGTAAAGAAGGAAAGTGCAGTAAGACACAGCTACAATAATTTCTTCTTGTCACCCTACCCAGCACAGCACTTGCTCTTCCTCATTGTAGTGGCACTTATTAAGTTTAAAGGAGTTTGTGTGGGACATAAAAAATTTTGTTCCTGAGAGGCTGTAGCAGAGTCTGATTGCTCCAGGGGTTAGGAGTCACTTTGCTCTGATGTTCAGTTTTCCTGTGGAAAAACTACAGGTGTTTATCAGTTGTCATGTTTAACATAGTTAAGTCTCTTCTCCCCAAAGGTTCTTCAAACATTTCTAAAATAAAAAGTTGCTTGCTGAGGCTTCATGCAGTAAGAGCTGTTCCTATGACCATACTTAGAGTCTATTTGCTTGTTTCCAAACACTTAAAAAGTTAATGTCACCAGCAAACTACAATCATTTTAGGACAGCAGATGTGTCTGATATGTACAAAAAGATGCCAAAAAGCATTGCAGCAATATCAGCTTGACCACTTTAACCCCCCTGGGTGCAGCTGTGAGGAGCAGCTCAGGCCAGCAGCACGGCCCCTCTGGAGAGGCTGGGCAGCAGCACTGAGAGGGGTTTGCAGCAGCAGCCTCCAAAGGAGCTGTGTGCTGGCCACTCTGCTGTGCCCTAAGAAATGAGAAGGTTGCTAGATTACCTTCCAGTTCTCCTTCTATACTACATTTCTAAACAGATCCTCTTCCCCAGGCACAGCCCCTGACCTTTGCTGCTCCTCTCTCCCAGATCAGGGTCTATGCCACACAGAGGGTTTGCTGACTCAGGCAAAACTCAGCCTCCCATAGGAACCAATGGCTCCTTGCTTTGTTGTCATCAAACCCTGCTTTCAGGGCATTCCATCAGCAACATTCATGGCAGAAGCAGAATTCCAAGTCCTTTCCATCAGCCTGTTTCATCAGGTCAGGTTTTCAAAGGCTTTTCTTAAACTTTCTGCTTTAACATTTTCTTAACTTTTGGGCAGTTTCCAGCAGCAAGCCAACCTCAGTGCTCAGCCTGCAGCACTGCCCCAGCCAAGCTCTGACTGCTGTGGCCAGGAGCCCCTCAGGCTGCCCCAAAGCAGCAGCTGGGAGGGCACTGCTCTCTGGGGAGGGAGGGCACAGCTTTCCCAGCCCTCTGGGGACACACCAGCAGGAGCAAGCTCCATTCCACTTCAGTCATGTCCCAAAAGAGAAGGCTTTGTGCCCACCTGCCACGGGGAGCTAACATGAACACACTGCTGTGCAAGCGTGGTGTGTGTGAATTTTGAGTCCCCCATGTGTAAGGCAGGTGTGTAAAGGCAGCCAGGTCAGCTGGCTCCTGCCAGGAACCAAAACTCCAACACTGCTGGGCACTGCACAGTGCTCCTGGAGTGTGAGACAGCTCCAGGAGCACGCAGGGTTGTTTCTGGCATGGTGCAGCTTTGATCTGGGTCTAAAACCAGATTTTTAAATGCCTTCCTGCTGTTGAAATGTAATGAAAACTCAGAAATACTAAATCATAGTCTGTATAAAAGGATTCAAGATGCTACTCTTAAGAATAAAGGGCTGAATGTTCTATTTTTAAGGTCTCCCACTGCTTTTCTCTCAAATTTGTTATGCTAGAGGTTTTGCCATCGTTTAAATAGTTTGTGTAACTTGCAAGAATACTTGTAACACAAGCTTTACATTTACCTCTCCAGTTTTAAGCTTTTTGTAGGCTTCTCAAAATGAATGACTTTGTCAGACATTCTTACAACTAATTTATAGCCTCTGGATCATTATGCATGTTTACTTTTTTTTTCTTTTTCACAGCAAGGTTTTTCCAAATATATTTGCAGACATGGTAAAGTAATAACCTTCATCCCAGAGCTTGCCCTTCCATCCAGTGAGCCCTGGCCATTAAAGTGGTTTCATGGGTTAAGTGAAGCAAGCTTTTTCTGTTGGTACCTGAATCTGGAGGTACACTAATGGCATCCACAGATGGTTTTAATCAGTCTGATACCAGGAGGAAACCCCCCCCTGACCCCCAGAGGAAAAAAAAAAAAGCAACATATAATGTGACCTCAATACCTGATCAAGTCAAGTTTCTGTTTCTGGAGTGAGACTTATTTTCTAAAAATGTCAGGAGGTGCCAGGAAGCAGTGGGACATTTCTGGCTTGGTTAAAAAAAAAAAAAAGAAAAAAGAAAAAAGAAAAAAGACCCCCAAACCTCAGCTATGTCTTGTTTTGAAATCACAGCCAGCAACACACATTAATTATTTGTCAGCTTTTACAAAAGCTGTATTACATGGATTAAAAGGTTTCCCTCCCCAGTAGGCATCCTGGTGAAAGTTTCTTAAGAAAGTAGAAGGGACTCAAACCACATATTCTTTCCATGTGCAGTATTTACAGGAATGTCAAGATCTGACAGACATCTTTTTAAAATGCAGTTTGCTTCCAGTGAGTCATAAGAGTTCAACACTGCTCATATTCTTCCATAAGACACTGCCCTGAAGGAATTGCACTATGCTACAGCCTCCTCAGTCAGACTTAAGATCTATCTCCTTGGAATTCACTTACAGCAGTCAACAGTTGTTACCCCACCTGAAACAGGGCAGGGAATGGGGTATCCATCTCACCTCCAAAACCAGGAAAATCCTGAGCAGCCTTGCAACTGTTTCACTCACTTCAGTCTAAAACTACCTGCTGGTGTTCACCCCTCTCTGCTGTCTTGAGGCATCCCAGAGTTAAAGGGCTGCTAACACCAACCCTTTCACCTTTCAGTGCACTGCAGACACATGGAGGGGAAGGGATTTGTCTTGCCATGCTTTTTTTGAGTTCCTACTGCTGCCAAACAAAATTACCCTTTGCAGATAATGGAGTGACTTCTTACACAGTTGTTTTCAGTCAGATAGCATGTGGAGGGTATCTGCAGGGTGAGTGTGTGCAGGAACATGGACATCTCCCACTGGGTCTCACTATTCCCAGCCAAGGCACTGTGCACTCTGTAAGCCCTTTGTAACAGGCTCTTAAGTTTAAAGAAACAAAAAACCAAACCAAACAAACAAAACCCAAAAAACCCACAAAACAACAACAACAACAACAACAAACAAAAACAAAGCCAAATAAAAAAAAATAAAACAAAACACCAGAAAAGCCCCCAAACCAAAGAGAGAGCTTAAATTCTTCTAGAGTTGGAGAACAGGGGTAAGAAATTGCTTTTTGAAGCATAATAGACAAAGTCCTAGACCTCAAACTTCTACACAGTGTGCACCAGTACCTGTTGCCAGCAGAGAGGGCAGCTGAGGGGGCAGAAGAGGAAACAGCATCTGCACATTCCACCCTGTGTAAGTTGGTATGATAAGGATGAAAAGCTGTGTAGGTACTTGTAGGTGTGCATGAACAGAAGCAGACATGGAAGAGAAAGGGAGCTTCAACTCTTCCTCACCACCCCCAGCCTTTCCATGCTCTGGCCACACACTGTTCTGATGGTGAGTCAGTGTTTCCAGGATGTGAAATGTCCCAAAAGAAAATCTGAGTGAGAAATGTTGGGTCTGCAGCTCATACCTTTGTACTGATGCCTTAAGATTTAGCTTTCATATTTTTCAGATTCTGTACTGCTTTAGTGTATAACTGTGAACTTCATATAAAGTGTTAGCAAGTTCTCCTCACAATTTAGTCAGACAAAAAGTCCTTTTCCAGCTTGAGAACCAAGGGTACCGTTGCAGCTTTGGTAAACAATTCACCACTGCTTACCAAAAAGTGTAAACAATGGTGAATTGAAGAAAGCCATCTAGGAGGATGGGACTTCTTGTTTAAACTCCAGGTCCAATCCATAACTATCCATGCACAGAGCCCAGAACAGCAAGGCTTTGACAGACAGATGGAGGCTGCCAGATTCCTAAAGAAGATGCAAACTGCTCTGTGCAGGTAAATAAGACAAGCCACAGAAGTTGTGCCAACACCTTTACAATGCACAGTCCACGTCCCACGTGGGAGAACAGTTGTGTTTTCACAGTGCCTGCTACAGGATCCCCACAAACAGATGGCAGCCCCCTCCCTATCACTGCTGTGTGTGCTACTGAGCAATTGGGAAGATTCAGAAGGGTTTTGTACTCTGCACTCAGTTTATTGCAGTATTTCAACTGTATTGCACACAGAAATACCTTGTCTTCCTAGGACTGCTGTTGCAGAAAACCGTGCTCTAAGTTACTACCTGACCTACTGTTTGATTTTTTTAAAGCTTATTTTTTAAAAAGCTATTCTTTTCTTGAAAAAAAAAAAGAGGCAAATGCATCCAAAACCCCAAGACACACGCTTCCCTGGACAAGCAGCACCTGTGAAATGCCTAAGTCCATTCATGTTTTTTACATAAGAGATGGCAATTAATAAAGGTCTGATAGCTTTGTTTTTCAATTAAAGAGGTTATTAAAAGTTTGGCACATGTTCCATAATATTGATTGCTTTGTGAGTGATTTTTAATTACATTTAGGAAGAGACATGAGGAGAAATGAGGAGCAGACCAGAGTCAATTGTTTGACTTTTGACAGTTCACCGGGTCTCTTCGGATTAAGAAAATGGATGCTCAAATCCTTTCACCATTTCACCATACTTGTGTAAAATAAGCAGACAGAAAAACATCCCAAGTTTGTTGCTGTACAAAGTTACGAGAGAGTTTTGATTTTCGAAGCAGCTTAAAGGAGTGCCTAAATGACCTTGTCCCACTTGATCATTGAATTCCTTTCTCCCTGGGGCTCATCTGTTGTCAATACATTATTAGCACACAGACTGTGGTAAAAACATGATGTGCACTACCAGATTGGAGAGGACAACACAATCATATGTTGAACACTGTTCACAAGGTTATTTGCTTTCATTATAAATTAGCAAGACAGTCAAGCTGTGTGTCCCCTTTCCAGCTCCATCTTTAGCGTGAATGAGAAGTCCTACTTTAAACATCAGGTGATTTGTTTAAAATTAGTAGCTGGAAATACTGTGCAGAGTTTTTCTAATGTTAAATGTTTGTCACTTGCACAACACATCCCATTCCTGCAAGAGCAAGTTTCTCAGGCAGGCAGCTCTGGACTCGCAGATTGCACACAGCAGTCTGGTGAAGATCACAGTCCCCAGCATGCTTCAACACATTTGTTTTCCTCCCAGCTCCATGTTTCACATTTCCTGAGCACTAGACTGTAAAATTCATCGATGTAAATTGGTAAATATTCCCTCTTTTAGTTGCAAGCATCAAAGAAAAAAGACAAGCAAACAATACAAAACAAACCCAAGCAAATGATAACCAGTTACGTTATTAGCGACCCGAGCTGCACTTACAAACGCACTCTAAATCTTCTCTAAGATGAAAGTAACACATGGAAAGGGTGGCTCTTGCAACCACAACACACCTCAAGCTTAATGTGTTTTAAGAAGTTTATCAAGTCTAGCCATTCTCTTTGCTGTTCTACTAGGAAAACCATACACAACAGGTTATGAACTCTTGACACATAGGTGTAACTACAATATCTACATTTAGTTCTCTACACCAGATCCTAGGATTCCTGATTCTGACTTCTTTTTTTTCTTTTTCTTGTCCTAGGCTCGTTGACATCTCTTTTGTAACGAGTCCTTTCCCTTCCCATGCGCTGCTCTGCCAGTGCTGTGGCTGACTCCCAGCATCATTCCGCGCGGTTCAGGGTGGGCTGCACCTGCACTTCTGTAAGTGCCCACACCCAGGACAGCGTCACCTCGTCCTTCTCAGCTCCTTCCAGCATAACCAGAGCGGCAGGAGAGGCTCCCTGCTAGCTGCCCCTGCTATGAAACCAGCTGTCTGTTGTGCCGTGGCCCCTTCTTTACCGGGCCCTAACTGCTTGTTAACCCCTGAGCAGACGCCTCTGGTCCCACAAAAGTGAACCTACTGTGACAACAATTCCTTACAAAACAACATAAGCAAAATACCATTCCCTACATTTCCAACTACGTCTTCAAAGGCAAGAGGCCGAAACTCTGAGGGCGGTACCAGGGAAGAGCCGGCACATTCCCACGCCACCCACCGAGCTCCCGCAGCCTCCTGAGGCTCTGCCCGCCCCACGGAGGGCAGCATCACCGCGGCTTCCTCTCTTCGAATGGCAAATGCCCGGCACGGCCGTGCCTGGTCAGCATCCCCCTCCTTCGGGGCAGCCCTTCGTGCCCATCCGTTCCTTCTGCGGCCATCCCGACCCACTCGCGGCAGCGCCGCGGGGAGAACCGACCCCGTCCCGGCCACCCTCCCCGCCCCCTCCCGGACCGCTACCTCCTCCGCCGCCGCGGTGCACCTTGACCAGCACCTCCGCCCGGCCGCCCGCTCGCAGCTCCCTCCGCAGGTAGAGCCGCCCCGACGTCCTGTCGACCCCCACGGGGGTGGCACCGGGAGAGGCCAGCTCGAACCAGCCGCCCGCCGCCCGGTCTCGGCTCCTCGGGACGGTGAAGACGGTGTCGCCCACCCGCGCCCCGGGGGGCAGGCGGGCCGTGTAGCGCCGAGCCCCGGGCCCCGGCGGCGGCAGCGAGCGCGGCTCCCGCCGCCGCCCCGCGCCGCCCGCCGCCCCCCGCCCGCGCACGGCCAGGCGCAGGCACCGCGCGGGGCTGCGCAGCGGCCGCGGCCGCCCGTGGTCCAGAGCCGCCACGCAGAGGCGGAGCCGGCGCAGCCCCAGCAGCGAGCCCACGGTCAGCACCTGCCCGCTGCGGGGCACCACGAAGAGCAGGCGGCTGCCGGCGCCCGGCGGCCAGGGGCGGTAGGTGAGGCGCGCGTTGGCGCCCTCGTCGCCGTCCGAGGCGCGGAGCCGGGCCACCTCCGTGCCCAGCGGGACCAGCTCGTCCACCTCCAGCGGCCGCGCCGGCGGCAGCCGCGGCCGGTGGTCGTTGCGGTCCAGGACCCGGACTCGCAGCAGCGCCTCCCGGGGGGACCGTCCCGCCCGCCGCCGCAGCCGGAGCCCGTACTCGGGCTGCGCCTCCCGGTCCAGGGGCTCGGCGGTGCGGAGAAGCAGCAGCCCCCCGCCGCCGCCCGGCCGCCGCTGCAGGGAGAAGCGGGAGGCGCCGTCGCCTTCTAGCGCCCACTCCCCGGCCGGCTCCCCGGGACCCAGCAGCCTCCGCAGCGGCACCCGCAAACCCCGCACCCGCGTCCCCGCCGGGCTGTTCTCGGGCACCTGCCCGGAGAAGCGCAGCAGGCGGGGGGACCCACCGCACCCCGGCCCCGCCGCCCCGCCGAGCAGCGGCAGCAGCAGCAGGACCGGGAGCAGCCCGCGGCCGCTCCGCCGCGCCCTGCCCATCCCGCCGAGCGGAGCGGAGCGCAGCCCGGCTCTGCGCCGCTCCCGCCGCGGGCACACGCGGCACGGGCAGCCCTGGCCCGTCCCGCGGCCAGTCACGGCCGTGGGCGGGGACGGACCGAGCCCGCCCCGCGTGGTCGAGCGGGGAGCCTGCCCGTGGCAAAGCGCACAACACTAAGGTGCAAATTCCTCACCTTCCCCTATTCCGTGGCAAAGCGCAAAATGTTGCTTGGCAAATGCCTCATCTTTCCCCATTTCACATTGCCCGTGAGGGTCATCTGTGAATGATCTCTCCCTGTCCCTGTTTCGACTCCTGAACTTTTTGTTGTATTTTCTCTCCTCTGTCCAGTTGCAGAGGGGAGTGACAGAGCAGCTTTGGTGGGTGCCTGCCATTCAACGGGGGTCAAACCAACACATGCATCCAGCTGCTCCCTCCAGGTCTTCTGCAAGCTGACCGAACACAGGATGAACTACACTTCCTGGGGGGGTGACTTGGGGGAAAAGGGCAATTGTCCCCTCCTCTCCTGAGCCTGTGTGAAAAAATCCACTCAGCCAAGCCACAAGAACCACCATAAAAGAAAGAGGAAAAAGCCACTATTGCATAAAGGAGGGACACTTGAACCATAAGAGTAGTTGTCACCCAGCAAACAAGCTGGGTTTGTCTTGGAAGCACAGCCTCTCAGAAGTGCACATTCAGGTCCTTCAGGAAAAATTGCTGCTTCTTCAGGAAAAATGCAATATTTTTGGGACAAGAACAGTGTGTGCTATTGTTGAGAGCAAGACCAAAATGGTCCTTCTGAACGGAGCAAACACATCAGTCCCACTAAATATGCATAAAACAATCTGGGCATGGAACTCATCGCTGTGGTTAGTCTGTGATCAGCGGAAGGGTGAATACAGGCCAGACCACTCCGGTGTCAACCACTGCTCATCAAACCAAACAGTACTCATTTTCTCATCACTCCAAGCACGAGTTCCCAGCAGCATCTTCCTGTTAATAAACAAGAACAAGAGTATCTCCCTTCACATAGCAATGGTAACAGCTCAGGAACAGCCTTTTGGGGAGTCTCCACATCCAGCTGCTCAAACTGTGTTAGTGTTTATCCATCAGAAATGCTCCCTCTTCCTGCTTTGAACAGGCTTGCTAGTTTTACCAGAAGGTTGTTAGGACAGCAGGGGTGTTTGTTGCCAGCTGTATTTTAACTTCAGAGGTGACATATTTAGGCTGGAAGTAAAGCTCTGCTCAAGAAAGCCAGAATCCATTTCACTCATCTTTAGTCAAATATTACAGGCAACAGTCAAAGGTGACAACTGACTGCTAGACCTGCACCTGTGCCACCCGGGGAATTACCAGCCTTAAGGAGAGGTAATTGTTGGGAGATCACATCCCATTATTACAACCTGTCAACCTTTAATTTTTACCCCTTCAAGGTGAAGGGATGATAGCTTCTAAAATGTGGCACAATGCAAGATTTCAGACTGGGAAGGCAAAAAGAAAAACCAAAAGGTTTTACAGAATGGTTTACCAGTAACAACATGAAAGTAACCATCCAGAGATCCATACCTGGTTAATGTGCTGTAGCAAGCTTTGAGTATGCTATCATTGCTCTTTGTGCCCCAATTCCTTCCTTCACAAAGGCACTATAAGGCTCATTAATTTCAAACACTTAATGAGCTAGCCAGTTCAGTTTAGGACAAGCTTAGCTCTGTACAGAGACACAGCACATCATTCCCTCTTCTGAAGTGTGTTTCATCCTTATACAACTTTCAACAAGCAAATTAAATCCTCTCAAAATCAAGTTCCCATTTTTAGCCTACATTACAGGACACACTACCTTTTCTATTCTCTTCTCTTCAAGCACTTAGAAACATGCTGTTTCCCCTACAGCCTGTGAAGATATAAACTACATTTTATTCACAGTATTCCCTCCCAGCCTGTGAACACCTATTAATTTAATGTATTTCTAATACATTAACATACATTTTGGTGATAGAAATTCAGGCTTCTCCTGCATGTTACTCCCATTGCCAGAATTCAGGGCACACCACACAGAGCAAAACCAGAGCAAAGCTCACCTTGTGGATACTCACTAGCACAACTGTGTTATTTTTGACACCCAATTACACAAAACCTGTGTGACAACAAAACAAAAGTACAGATATTTGTGGCCACAGATGCAAAGATTTAAAGAGATGCAAAGAACCGTATTTTCCAAAGGAACTTGTCTCTTGCTGCAAAACTGAAGCAGAAACCACAGAGACTGATCCAGTGTTAATACAAGAGGATTTCTCAATAAAGATATTGGAGATGGTTCTTGGCTTCAACAGGAAAAAACACAGACAAGAAATGAATACAATAAATAAGCTCCTTAGATACTGTCTAAACCAACACAGATATCTTCAGGACAGCATCAGCTTCTACAGCCAAACAATCATAGTGAAATTTAATTTTAGGGTTCTTAAGCAAAGCTGATCTAGTGAATTGCAATCACTAAATCTAAGTACTGCCATTTTGAGGCCAAAACATCAGCAAGCCCAACAGCCTGTCTGTGTCCCTCCATCACAGCTGGGACAAGCCCCTGGAATACAGCCAGCAGTTCGGACTACAGCTCAGATTGTCATAAAATGGGCCAATTTGGGAGGAGAGAAAAAGAAAAAAAAGGAAAGGAAAAAAGAAAGGGGTAGCATTTATCCATGTGTTAACAATACTGAAATAGATGAAAATGACCATGTTTCAGAACTGTATGTGTTTCAGAAAGAGGTTTTCATGATGAAATAAAAACAAGCTTGATTTTAATGTACCTTTCTAAAATTGCTTAAGTTGTTTAGTCACTTCTGCTGCAGTGATTTTGTCTTACTGCCCAGAACTGAAGCCAGATCAGCCACGGAAACCAGAGGTGCACCCAGCAGTTACTCCAGGTTAACTGGAGTACACCACAGCTCTGCGCTCTGTCTCATGGAGAGTGTAACATGAGGCAGTGAAGAATGGAGCTGCATTCTTCCCCGTCCTTTTTCAACTTGCTTCAGAGGGGAGGATAGCTTAAGGCATCACTTTACATTCACCCTCCCCTTACAGAATACTCTGGTATTTACTGCAGTTTAAAAATAAAGTCAGTCTTCACATGTTTTGGGTCTTTCCATTACCGGTCAGTACAGCACCAGCAGGAGTGATGGCTTGACAGCAGGCAGTACAGTGTAACTGTGAAACAGAAGAAATTCCAAGGCATTGTAAAGCTGTTCAAAGTTCTGAAAGTAAATGTACTGATGGTGTGTTACAACCTGCTGAATAGCTCTGTAATACTCAGGATTGCTTAATGTTGGTATATTCTATATATGCAGTTTAATCCATAACAAGATGCATCTCATCACCATTTAAAAAGTCCATGACATTTATTACCTAAGCAACCTGAAAGCATACAGGGGTTGAAGTATGATAGGCTGGGTCACTGCAAAAATGGGAAAGTCTGGGAAACTAGGTCCAACAAACAGATTCCAGAACCACTATTTCAGTTCTTTTACCTAACACCTCTGAATCATTGATTATAAACAGAATATGTATTTTGCACAGAGATACAGACTCACATAAAATACCTATTTATAGACATATACCAATTCAAATTGCATTATATGTAACAGAATGTTCTCTGTTTCACAGCTAGTAACCACAGTCTCAGTTTTGCATAAAGGCACAGAAGAGTACACAGATACCAACATGAATTTCCTGCTGCCAGGAGCATCCATTCCCCTTTGAGCTAAGCAACCACAAAGCCTGGTTGTTTGAATGGCTAAACTTGTATACCTCAACATCAGCTCATTTCCTGACTAGCCTAAAACAAAGCAAGCTGATAAATGCTCAAACTCAGAATCATTATAAATTTAAGATGTAAATACGTAATTTTTTTCAGGTGCTAAATGATCTGGTTTTGGAGAAGTGCTCTGTAGGGTATTTGTACTGTCTTTAGAATTTAACTCAAAAAAACTAATCAAGATTTTATATCATTACATGCTAAATTATTACAAACTAATCTTCATTCAAAGATTCCTACTAATAATATTGTATAAAACAATGGAGGGCTCCAAAATATGCAATCATGATCTGTAAAAATTCAAGGCAGATAATACATTAGTAGATTTAAAAAAATTAAATTAGTAAGCATGTGATATTGCATAGCACTTTATTTCCAGGTGATGTGCTTGCTGTAGGAAGAACTTTAGGGAGAAAGTCACAGAGTTCAATAATTCCATATGAAGCAGCTCACATTTTGCTGTTCATCCTCACACAAGTATGTCTCAACAGGCAGCCACAGTCAGCACAACATATGGATCCAGTCTGAGCAGGCTGCTTGTCCTCAAAAGCTGCAAGACTGTTTATGCTGCCTGTCAAGACAGACTTTTGAGCCATGCTGCACAGCCTTCCTTTGACTTCTCAAAGGATAAAATGGTTTGTGTCCCAAACAATCCATACTTTCTGGACTTGGCTTTTATTAATTTTTTTTTTCTACAGAAAAAAAAATTTGTTACAAGAGAAAAATATTTACTATGTATACATTATTTTGATAAAAAACTGTCCAAGACAACAAACAGGATAAAAGGAATTGTATTCCTTAGACTTGTTATTAAATAGCTGCACATAGATAAGTCCATATGCCACATATGTTACTGCTGAACATCACTGTTAACAAGTAAAGCACCACCAATAATTCCTCTGCATTACTGAAGTAAACAACTTTGAATCTTTGAAAGGCATTAAACCTTCTGTCTCATCAAATAAATAGGTAACCTTAAACATCACTTGAAAGGCAGAAATACATACATTTAACTGTGCTGAAACCAAAACCATTGCCAGATTAATTACATTTAAACACATTGTTGAGGTACAAAACAATTCAAAAGACCTTTAGGCATCATTAGCTCTGCATTTGGCATAGAGTGCAGCAACGTAATGGTGTTTGTACTGATGAAGTACAAAAGATTAAGATAACACACAAGGCATGTCTTAGAATTCCCACTTTTTTTCCCCTCTAAAGTTAGGTTTTAAAAAGAGTATTAAAGCATGATTCTGCAGATTTATGTTGAGGTATTACTTCACATGAAATATTGCTTGTGTTGGAATAAAGCTCTGCTTCTCTTTCATCTCCAATACAGTACTCCAGAATCCACCTGCCCATCAATATTTACCAGACTTACAGATTCAATCCCCATTAGGGATAAGAGAAGTTCCTCATTCCATCTCCAAAACATAATAGTAAAACAGACACCAATAAATGCAAACACATCATGTGTGCACACGCCCAGGCATTCACAAGCGCTGCCTACACCTTGTCTTGTTGGAGTTTTGGTTGAAGGACAGATTATATGAAGTTTTAAGAAGTATTTCAAGGATACCTTACAATCCCTACAACCTCATCTTGCAGCTCCTTTTCACGTGAATTGCATGGAAAGGCTGATGGAACATCATAAGGTCTGGACACTTGAAGATGACTTAGTGAAAATAAGGTGGTAAGAGCAAGACTTGGTCCCAAGCCTCTACCTTTCAGTATATAGTAATGCCATCAGAGCAAACAGTTGGAAGTATTTTCAATGCCTGTGAAATCTTTTGGCCCTCTTTCTTCCACACTTGTGTATCTTCTCCTTACTCCCCACCCCCATGGAAAATGTATTTAAGATTGTGTTGCATTAAATTGTTTTTCCATTTACTTTGGAAGAAATTAAATCAATGGTTTTTTAAATAATATGAAAAGAAGTTTATGCTTAGAAATACCTTTCCTTAGGCTCAAGCATCTCCTGTCAAATCTGAGTTCAAGTATGTGGTGATTCAGGAAGTGAAAGCATTTTTTTAAGATTAAAACTGTGTATGTTAGTTTAGCTGTGGATTGGTCAAACTTTGATTCAAAAGTCTATGGATAACAGGTGGGTACCTGGAAATACTATACTAATTCATTTTTTCAAGGTAATTTTTTTGCATTTACTAAGATCAAGTATATCAGAAAGTGGAAATGTGAAGGAGGAAATAAGCCAGCAGAATAGTCACACAAATTGCTATTCAAATTCTCATTCTTCCCAGTGAACAGCTGTTAGATGGCTGGAACACATCCCAGCTGCACCACTTGGGCATCCTTGGAGGCTGGCATATTAAGACACAACAGAAACTCTAGAAATCAGAGGGACAGGAATTTAAAAAAAAAATCTTCACAAAAAGAAACATGAATTGAGGTTTTTGTTTGTTTAATAAAAGCTTGCAAGGCACGTGTTTCAACTGAATTGCAACATCTACAGCAAAGCAGATCAAAATTTGTAAAACTTTCCCACAACCCTTTCAAGGAGTTAAACCTGTGATCTGGTTGAAAACCAAGCCAGGGTTGTCGGCACAAGCCTGGTGTAATTATGTCCTTTGTTGTCCCACTGAAGGATATCAATGGAACTTATTATTTTTCACAGAAGCTGGAGATTAGACAGTATTTTTGCTAGTCCATGGCTGGATAAGAAATTAATTCACTTTCTTTGTAAGATATGTTTCTTTCAGTCACTAGTTTTAATTATGCCTTTTTACAGGAACATCCACAATGTTCTCCCAAATAAAAGGCTCCTTCTGTTACTTAAGGCTGCTGTGCCAATGGTGCTGCAATATAATTTTCTCTAATATAAAAAGCAAGGTAAAAATCTTAAATGATTCTCCTAAAGCAGAATCAATTGAAGTATCAAGAATACGTCTTAAAAACTATGACAAAATTAATAACAGTAACTATGTCACAGTTCAAATAAAGCTCAACTTGTTCATTGAAACATGTATAAAGGCCAACGTGCTACAGGACAGTTTTGTTTAGATGTGTGGGTGACCTCATTTGTGGTTTTCTTAATATGTGTGCTCTACATGTATCTGTTCGAGCTATGTTCTACATGGTAACACAGACAACACTGCAGTGAAACACAACAGGCAGCCAAGGACAGTTGAATGTTACATTTCAGCATGGCAGTCTAAGGCATGAAGCCAGAAGTTCTGCAACTTCATCTACCCAAGTACAGCTGTAACCCTGAAGTTTGCACCTGGAATGCTTCATTGCTGATATGAAGTGATATTCGTGAATTACTACCTTCAAGAGATTAAATGACCAACACACATGTAAGACGTGTAATTCCTTGACAATGATTCAAGCAAACCTAAATTGGAAAAGGAACTGTAAACTTACTTCCAAATATTATATCTATATCCACACATACAGAGGGGGCTCCTGCAGGCCTGCCATAGCTCAAGTAAATACACAAGCTTCTGTTGGTATAAGGTAATTGAGCAGTCTGAAACAGCCCAGTGGAGTAAGACATGCACTTGTGCACAAGCAAATACATGCAGCCTGCACTCCAGCAGACACACAGGTGCACACTATCCCCAACATGATGCTTGTGTGCCCAGAAAGGATATTTACTTATAACTTTTCACTCAGTTATATGGATAAGTGTTTCTCTCAGTGACAACATCCCATATATTCGATAGATTTATCTGAATGTTGGCTTCAAATAAAATGCACAATTTAACATTTTGTCAAGACTCATAGGCCTAAAAACATAACTGAAAGTAAGAAACAGATTACAGACATGTTGGCTTTTACAACAATAAAGCTTTTTTCTTTTAAATCACTCCAAAAGTGATAACAACTTTTAAAAAATTTCAGCACTATGTGTCAGTGTAAAATAAGCAAGTGTATCTGCATAGAGCAGAGAAGAATCATGCACATACAACAACATGCTGCAGTTCCTAATAATTTCAGAGTTAAAATCTCTGATTTGCAGTAAGGATTGTTTTGCAGCTTCTACTTGCAGAATGGTTTGCAGATTTTTCGGCTGAGATTTCATCCTATTTTGCCAGATCCTTCATTAAAGACATCTGGGCTCCAAAGAATCATTCCCACATGCCTGATAGACTGGTCTCTGGGCCAGGTGTTACATTAATTTGTAACTGCAGGTAACCCCCAAGGGGTGAGCAACTTCTTCCAAAACTTAGTCCTGGCTTTTTGTCCAGTTACATCAACATTAAGCAAAGCCACGGTTACCTTTTATTGGAGTTTCCATTCTCAACACTAGGTTTAGACCCAGAGTTGTAATTAAAATATCATTCATTTTCTTGAAAGTCTATCAGCCAGCAGCAAACAGGATGAACAGATCATTTGTTAAGAAAAGGAGTTGTAGAGGCAAAGAGGGGCAAATTTTAGAGGGAAGCAAAACTGCAGAGTACTTTGCCAAATTTTTAAAGATCTGGGTATTTGCATAATTGATATAAAAATAGCTATGAACACCTGTACCATTATTTATTAATGGTGGTGATTATAGTGTTTTAAATGACAGTTATGGCACTATCTTAATATAGCTATTGCATAATAAGTTGAATGAAATGAGTATCACCCATCTGTCCACACACACACACCCCCACACACACACCCACACACCAACGCACACACACAGGGGGTGAAACTGAAGTGCAGAAGTCTCAAAAGCAAACCTGGTTGTCCTGCTACACTTGCCTGAAAACAAGTGTGGCATACTGTGGTATACTGGCCCATTCTGGTGGCTGCTAAGAAAGACACACTTATGCATACACACATAAACACTTAAGTGGAGAAATGCTGAAGACAAGTTCCTTCCAAACTGAAGGTCTGAGCTTGTCAGCTCCTATTGCTAGGTCTAATTCCTAGCATTTCCTCCAACATGCCTATGTAGACAACAGAGACAACAATGTAGAGATCAGTGCCTTAATCTATGGAAGTGTTGTTTAAGTAAAATTTTTCTTATATGATTTCTAAAAACTATATAGTTACACATAAGATGTATAAATGTGTGTTTGAGAAACACAGAAATGTTTACCATGGAAGACAGGAAGAATTAAAACAAAACAAAAAGAAACCCCAAACTAAAAATCCAAACACTTACTTGAAAAGACTTGGGATAGTGATTGCGTTCTTGCTAAAAATCAAAAGCTATATGACTTTAACTAGCTCTTTAAATAATTTTTCTGTTTTTCATGAAGTCTACGCATATCAACTCTCTAACACTAAAGTTAGAAACCTCATTTACAGGAAGATTAAGATGATTTCTGTGGGAAGAAAAATGTAAAAACATGGAAGACTGTAGCACATTGTAGAGACTGTAAAACTGATAAATGTTCCCGTTTCCTTCAAGGATGGTATATGTGTCAGCTGATCTGTAGATCAAAGAATTTCAGTTTGGTAGAGTAAAGTTGTCAGTACACTGCATGTGTGCACATCTATCTGCAAAAATAGACTTCCTTGCTCAAAAGGAACTTTTCCAACTGAAATTCATTCACAATCAATCCTCAGAAAGAAGCTTGCATGCTTTTTCAGGACTGGAAGGATATCACAGTGTTGATTCTATATACAAAGTAGGATCTATTCCAGTATACTCGAGTGAAATAATTCACATATGGAGAATAGTTCATTTTGATTTCATGACAAAATCGTCCATATTTTGAGTAGGCATAGTTGTCACCTTCCTCACAAACCACCTGTCAGGAAGAAAAAGACCTAATTACAGTACTGAAGATAAGTGGTTACAGAATGTAATTCTGTACATTTAATTAACTTTTGTATTCTGTAAATTTCATTTATGATAGACAATTAATTTCCACATTGTACAGTTTCAATAAACTGAAAACATATTCCCCTGTAATTTGTTTAACCACCTAAAAAAGCCTTTGTGAATTAATTCCTTTGTCAAGGTAGCATACATTAAAACCAGTGTGCTTCATTCATATTATAAAGAACAACAGCAATGAAAATTATACACGTGCCCCGTTTTCCCAGTAGTTCAAACCTGACCTGCACAGGGCATACCAGTATGAAGGAAACTAAAATCTCCATTACCTTTCCCAGGCCAAGTAAGTTTGATATACCCAATAAAGACCAAAGACACACACACACATCTCCCTACAAATTCCAACCAAGTGACTTGGAAGCAAACTGCATTCTAGGATCTACTGTCTGATATGCCTGAAGAAATCCCTTCATTATTCCTTCTGATGCCACAAATTTACACGGTTTAAAAAAAAAAAAGGTGGTAGGACAAACTCATGAAGGAAAATCCACCAGCAGCTTCCAAACACAAAGATAATTGCCCTGAGCTACAGTCCTTCAGCACAGACTGCTGAAAAACATTTGTCTTTCCCTATCAGTAAACCTATGCTCTCAGCCAGTGTCAGAAACAAGATATTGGACTAGGACTACAGGATGTATCACAAGCTATAAAGTGGTACTTATCTTCTTAAATACAGCAATTCAAAACACATCCACAGACCAGTCAACACATTGCCTGCCCACTGTCTCACCTATGTTGGGTGTAAGTAAATGCTGCACTGCAGTCTCCAAACATGTATTCACTAGCTTCCTCTACTTTGGAGTATCTTGATAATCTTCCAATACGACTTAAACAAATTTGGTTAGCAAGCAAACTGAGAGATTTGTTTAAAGCTTCCTGAGACAATACACTTTACTAACTTTACAGAACAAATGATGACAGTTTTCTGAAAAATACCCAAATATACCCAAACCAACCACTCCCCCCAAAACAACAATAACAAAAACCACAACAAAAAACACAAGAAGGATTATCAAGCTTATGTGTGAGAGAGAAGCATGCAGGAAGCATGGAGATGAGAGATGCAGGGGTATGAGTGCATGAAATCCTGAAATTGTAGTTAATTGCTCCAGTGGAGAGACTAAGTGTGAAGAGGAAACAGAAACTTACACATGGAAACACAGATCTGAGGAGAAATTGAGAGGTAATGTGCAGATTAACAATCATGGAGGTTATTCAGACACACACACTTAGTTATGGCACAGTATATTGGATATATCCTGGAATAATCACAGCATACATGATTTTAGCAGCAAGACTAGGAAAGAAATAACAGATTTCAGCAGTGGTAAGGAAGTTAATAGAAAAATGGGGACAATATCCTTCATGGATAAAGTAGTTAGGAAACCTAGAAGTGAAACTGACACCAGCTTACTCCCTATTTAAGCAGCAAGAGCAGCACTACCAACATCCAAAGAGACAGAACATGTCAATGACTGAAGCAGCATTCATGGTGCAGTTTATTCAAGCAATCTTTCTACCAGATGTGGTTTAAACTACCTGTTGGTGTGCTAACCCACCTGCAAGGCTGAACTGAACAGACTTGCACCCTCATCAGAACCAAACGGTCTGTACTGAACTAAATTGCACTAAACTCATCCCAGCCAGAGTTTTAGAAGAACTGAGTTTATCCATTTTAGAATTTCACCTTCAAAGCTACTAAAGAATGCCTTCTGTGGCAGGACTTCACTGCTTTTGTAACAACCTATTCAGGTGTCAGTCTTGAATATTTATGTATAGTTAAATGGTATTTAATGATTGTCAGAAAAGCAGCAGAGCTAGATATTCACGTGTTAGGAGGGATTAGGGCAGTTAATAGTATCAGGTAAGATTACAAGTTACAGACAATCCAAAACTTAACTGATCACCTTGAGTTTTGTCTACATGTCAATTACAATAAGAAAAATAAGACCAGCATTATAAGATTTATTTTCAATTTAATTATTTATGCATTCAAACATTCATTTCTTCTCACCAATACTTACATGACCATTAGCAATATCCAACAGATCTTTAACTCTACATCCTCTTACAGGTCCCACTTCATTGCAAATTGAATCTTCAATAACCAGAAAGTTGGCTTTGTAAGATGTGAGTATCTTATAAATATCCTCTGCTGACCTCTTTGAATAGATCTGATAAATCTATAAATTAAGAAAACATGTTCATGCAATGCAAAAATCAGTGATACCTTAAACACTGGGACATACACACCCCCCAACAATGACCTATCTGCAATGACAAACTATATGTACACATCAAGCTATAAAAAGTTTGGTTTTGAAATCTCCAAAACAGTAAGGCAATGGCCAGCTGAATGGGAAGTATTTGTCTTTCATGATGGCAAGTTCTCATCTTACATACTACAAGTGGCCTGAAAAGTCTTCAGAAATAATACTTTAACATTTGTTTCTGTGCAGAGTGAAGCACTGATAATATACTTGACAATCCCTTCCATGTCCACTGGACTCCTATGTCCTCATCCCTACTAATACATTCTATTTTTTTGCATTAAATTTGGGTGAAGAGGAAGACAGTTTCTGTGAGATGTCACATTTATGGAATTGGATACTCACATTCTCATTTCTTTTCAGAAGATCATCATCATTATACAAAGGCAGGCTCGACACCATCCATCCTGTACAGAGCTTAATCACACCCATGAGCTGTGGGCTGCCTGCAAACACTGCAGCCACAGGAGCATGGCGTCTGCAAAAGCAACACCAACACACACCCTGAGTACCGCATGCACACCAAAACAACTATCAAAACTGTGTATGGGATCTGCTAGGGTGCTGCAGAATGAACTGGAGCAGGTGAAGGTATCACTGGGGCTCTCATTACAATTGGTGATGGTGTTGCTGTGGCAGTACTTTCCCTGCCAGGGAAAGGGCAGACCTGCAGCAATACAAGTTTGAAAGGAGGGGTTCCTGCTGGGGTAAGGGCTCATGGTTGTTCTCCCCTCCTTGCAATCCACTGAGCACCGTTCAGAGTGGTCCTGGAATGGATCCAAGTTCTGCTTTTCTGAATGGCTGCCAACTCATGATAAAACAAGCTCGGGAGAGAGGGTAGGTAGAAGGAGAAACAACATGATGTTATCTTGTAAGGGAGTGATTTGTGATTGTTGTAACTTGATCTCTATTATGTATTTCATATGTAAGCTCTGATCATGTATTTCATCATCTATGAGAAAATAATGTCAGCATACACAATAATGTCTACAAGTAATCATGTTTCTGGGCTTGGTATAATTTTTTGACTATTTGTATTTCCGTATTAATGAAAGAAAACAGTCACTGTCACACTTTATTACAGACTTTGGCAACTTCTGTAGAGAAAATTCAAATTAAATTCATATTATCAAAGAGAAGACTTTGAGAAAATATACTGTAATAATGACATTGAATTAAAATTTCTATGTGGATAGCTAAGTATATCCATAAGAAAAAAAATCTTTATTTTCTTTAAAAATAAGAACAGCTGCTACAGATAAGGGCAGTCAAATTGCTGGTAGCTGAGTGAATCTCAATGAAATTCACCATGATTAATTACGTACTTGAAGTATATGCAGACTAACATAAAAGCCATTAGGTACTTGGCATTATTCCACTTGCTGCCTTGAAGAGCTACAGCAGTGACAAACAACGTACACTACTACAACAAGAAAAAGAAATTGGCTGGAACACTAATTACCAGCCTTGCCTTTTGTGAAGACGAACAGGTTGACATTAAAGACTACATAAATACAGAAAGCAATATTCTAAAAAAGTACAGTTAAAGCTAAGTTATCTGAACACAAGGGATCTAATTTTCAGAAAAGCACAGTTCCTAATGACATAGTTTGAAGTTAAATTGAATGAGGCAGAATGCAATTCTGAAACCTTTGGTGGTAAGAAAAATAAATCTGTGAAAATAACTTGACTTCATATTAGCTGTGTATATGCACAATATGAGCTGTATAACATAGCTCCATACTTGCTGTGGTCAAAGGGGAAGTCTGAATAACACATGTATCCTGACAAAAGTCTCCAAATCCTCACATTCAGCCATTTCATTTTATTGGCTCAGGCACATAACATTTCAGGGTTTTTGGCATTACAATCAACACGAATCCTGTAATCTAATGAAATGTTAGCAAGATCTAAGATCCTGCTAAGATCTCGACCCCTATTTGGAAACTAGGTCTGCAATGACATTAAACACTACTTGCTTGTGTGTTCCAGGACCTTCTCTTGTAATCCATGATAAACTCCTGTTTCTTTTATGGGAACAATACCAAACTTAAAATAAAAAACTTCTTCCCCCGTGCATCACTGAATACCAAGGGAAAATCCAGCTTAACAGAGGTAGCTCCACAAACTGCTGAGATATAAATACCCTTACAAAAAGCAGTAAAATAGAAATGTTGGACTTCATGCTTACTTTATCCATGTCATAAGTTCTACTGTATCAGGATCATAGAATTCTTGCAGTTCCGTAAGCTCTGTCATTATTCTAGGGAAAAACTGATGGAAATGTTTTTGGTCACTTACAGTTTAAAAAATTATCTATAGAGCATCTCATTACATCAAGGCCTTAAGTGACACAACAGAAATGGGTTTCAACATTTTTCCCTCCCGACTCGTACTTTTGCTTGAATATTTTGCAAAACTCAGCTTGCAGGAGACCCTCTCCAAAATAAGTATGTTAAACAGAAGTTCTCATCTCTCTCTATTTCATTAGAATACTTATAATTAAAAATGAATATATAAGTAGCAGCAACAACATTCCTCAACATCATGTGGCCTTAAATGCATCAAAACCATAGTTCAGGCGGTCATATGCAAATACCTACAAATAAGGGCACTAAACCAAGAAGATGATAAATCTCTCATGGTAAATCTGTTTGAGCAGGAAGGATTGGACTGTTGTGACTTGATGGAAAGGTGTTACGCAAGTAAGACAGGAGAGAAGAAATTTCCTAGAAGAGTCCTGGTAACATGCCCAGACTTGCTTCTGACTTCAACCACTGCAGTGAAGAATAGCACATTACGTTGTGTGAAGTGGGATATTTCAGTTTATGCTCTTGAAAAACATTTTGGGAAAAGAAGGGATTCTGTGAATGCCTCCTCTTTCAAACCAGGCAAGCTTGCAACCCTGCATCATGACTTCCCTCAGGTTGGAGGTCCTTCTTTACTAAGATGGGAAATTTTGTAAGTCCTTGAGCCATTTGGTGCATTTATCTGAAAAAGCCATGGCTGGAAACTGGCCAGCCTTGAGGGGCTGGAACGGGTACATGTACATGGTGTTGTAAATCCTAAGTTACTGGATGTCAGTTCTTCTGGAAAAGAATGAAGTTTACAGGTTCTGCCAGATTAAAGAGACAACTTACACTGGGACAGCCACAGTGTACAGACAGTTTGTAAGTGGGAGCCTGATTTTAACTGAGGACTTTCCACCCCCATTACCTGGACAACTCAGCTGTCAAGTGACAGCAGCCTACAAGCAGCATAAGAAGAGCTGCCATAGGTTTGTGTCAGGGACAAACAGCACTGCTGTTACACATACACTGGAACTACTCCCAGAACAGAGGGATGGAAAGAGGAACTGCTACTGCCACCCCAAGGAGAACCTGCTTCACTCATCAATCACAGCACCTCGAAAAACCTAGTTAGAGGAGGGACTATGCCAGACACAGTCAGAAGGCAGCCAAGCAAAAAGATGCTGAGCTATACAGCCAGCCTTTTATAGCCACAGTAACAGATTAGGAGTCTCAAGGCATTTTTGCTGCTCTGTTACTTCTTAACCAACATTCCCAACCTCAGGGACGAGTTATGAACCTGGAGAGCAAACTGTTCACCACTGCTTGAAAGCAGAAGCTGGATCGGCAATGGATGAAGCCCTCTAGAGTCCAAAACCCCACACTGCTTTCATTAAAACAATCTGGAAATTAATTACTTGGGTAGCTACACTAGTTTCCTCTATTGTAATAGATTTCATAACTCTTTTGAGCAACTCTAGCTTTTTTTACAGACAGTATCTATTGCTCCATCAAAAACATGTAAAAAGTGAGGCTACAATACAAAATTTAGTTGCAATGTAAGATAAATGTTACAAAATCTGTTATAATACTGTTGGGCAAGACTGGCTTCTATATATGAATTCTCAGACTAGCCAAACTATTTTAAAGCTGGGCCAGTATAGCACAGGATTACACTTCATGGGACGTTTCACATATTTTTTGCCCTCACAGGAGCTTAAAAAATAATTTCCAAATACTCTACCTCCAGTCTGTCTGTGACTTGCAATAAAGAACTAAGTATTCATTTTAAACATGGAAACATCTCTGTCTTTTCTTCCCCTGTACTGCAGTAGGGACACACCTTGACACAATGGTCTGCACAAAGAATTTAACTCCATTATAATTTGATGGGAGCTTTTCGAACAGTTTATTTGCATATGGCCTCCTGTAATTTTATTTCATTCTAACTTTACTCCTTTTCACTAAGGAGTGATTGAGGCAACATAGTTTTCAATATCCTGAGTTTTCATTTGGCAGCATTTTCTTTGTTCAATTTATACATCCAAACAGCTGAATATAATAAGGTCTTCATTTAAATTTAATTACAATAAGTGACCACCAAAAAATTAAATTGTCAAATACCTTATACTGAAAAAAATGAAGTTTTTTTTTTAAACAAAACATATTTTCAATGAATGACAGCTTCAATTTCATCAGATATATTTAATTTCACTGAGTACATTTCATTACATTTGCTCATCATTTTGACTCATATTGTGCCTGCATAAAAGAAAACTCCACAAAGGTACTTTTCTTACCTCTTTCCACAAGCTGAATCCAATTATAGTGGGAACTGCCATACTCAGAATAAGAGCCTAGAAAGTACATGTTAGAGAAAATGGATTATGCACCATTCTCCATCTCTGAGGTGTCCATTGATTCTGCTCATACAGTGAGCAATATTTATGCCTGAAACCTTAGAGTGACAGCAGGTGAATCTTTGTGGTTTTCTACTAGGGAAAAAAAACTTTCCTCAAACAAGAATTTGCCTAATTTAGCATGGAAGTTTTAATTTGACTCACAAAAATTTTACCATCAATTTTAGGGACAGTTAATTACTACTAAAGTAACAATGATTCCATGTGCACATGATGTAGGGAACAGAAGAAGGTAAATACCTCACATTCAAATGCTATGAGAAAGGAAAAACCCAAGCATTACAAACCTCTGATCTTGTTCAGATTAGCATTATTGATATGCAAGACCCAGAAACCCATCTCTCAGCATACCATCATTCTAGCTGATAGAATTTTTGCTTTGCAAGAAGGAGAAAATAGCTTCTATAGTACAGAAAATATTTGGTAAGTAATGCACACAAGGCATTCCTTTGATATTAAGCTACTAACACATCTACTGTGTTAATAGTAAAAAAGCAGGTCTACATCACAGAAAACATGAAGCATCTAAAAGAATGTGCTTACCACGTAGCTGAACATATTGTTACTCCTTGACTGAAAGAACACAGTCAGTGTTTCTGATATAGCAGTGTATGGTATTTTCACAGGTGACATAATGAACATCTAAGTACAATATATTTATTTCAATAAGCCTCTTGAATGTAGGGTAAGCAATACCCTATCCCTATTTTGTTAATAAAACCAATGCACAAAGGTGCTAAAAATCACACAAAGCAACTTTTGTCATATTGAGAACAAAGCTAGGGTTGGAAGCAGGGGAGTTGTTTGCTCTGTAACACAAGCTTATCTTCAGTCACAACACTACTCTATAATGGCCATACATGAAAAAATCTTATACAAAGTAATTCAACTTACCATTTCTTATGGAGCAGTTTTACTCTCAGCAGTAATATTCACCTTACTACACCATTTTAAGACCCATTTCTCAGTCAAACAAAGCTTACGCCTTCCCTGTGCACCAGTACTTTTTCTCCTGCATTCCTCCTAAAAAGTGCATGACCTTCTTGACCAATCCCAACTAGATATGAAAGAGAGATTGAGGTCTCAAATATTTGCTAAAAGAAATTGAGAAGAGTGAAAGAGAGATGAAGACAGCTCTGCTTTTTAGGAGAAAAGACTGCAGTGCGAATGCAACTTTATCACCAGGTACCAGAGAACAAGTGACACTAAGAAGAAAAGACAGAAAAAGCAGATCATATGCAATCCACGGCTCAGAGAACAATCTGTTGTTTTCATGGGTTCTTTCATGGGTCTTAAGTACGTCTTGTTTGCAAAGCTATATACTTGTTAGCTGTATTTTCCAAGACTTTGGCATCAGCAACTCACCAGAAGTATTGGGTGCACAGCTTTCAGTCGAAGCCACTTGAAAAGCGTCATCCAAAGTTCAGGAGAACACACACCAAATGCAGCAAGCATACAAACATAAGGTGTCCATAGATATTTCATTCTGAAAAACACTGCAATAACTTAGTTGGGACCCTGTGTATGCCTCTGTACTCAAACTATTACAAAAACATTCAGATTTTTTTCTTATGTCAGACACAGTCTGGATGTTCAAACAATCGAAGGTCAACTTTGATGGTACTGGAGGGTAAACCAAGGAAATCTCTAGCAGAAGAGCTGGCACCTTATTATCTGCTGTGAGATGGAGGAGCAAGATCCAAGGTAAAAGATGCCAAAATCCTTCACAGAGTTCAGGGGAGGATGAAAGAAAAACAAAGAGAATAGTAGAGTCACTTGGCTGGTTTTCCAGCCAAGAAGGGATAAAAAGCAGCTAATCGGCTAAGCTGTACAGACAATGTACTGTAAGGGACTTCCTGAAGAAAGGAAAGGAAAATATTTAATTAACTCTTAAGCATAGGCTAGTCAACTTAGAAAAACTACAGGATAACACAACAGTCTGCTCACTTTAAGCAACATTTGTGAATATTTAGATTTTAAGATGAAGAGCCTAATAAAAACACAAGTCTGACATCTTCAAGCTGATTAAGCTGAGAAACAAGATTAGAACAATAATGTTTTCCAAACATCAGCTTCTCTAGCTTTAAGGGCTAAGACAATACTTTTGAAATTAGTTCTGCTACTGCTTTAACGTACACTTCATGGTAGCCTGCACACAAGAAGATGGGTAAGAAATCTTCCATGTTCCAATATTCCAGCACTATTCTGTTCATGAAAACACTACACAAGTTCTTGCTAAAAATAATTACAGCACAGTTCTACACCTATATACCATAAAGAAAGTGTTTAAAATGTGATTCAATTAATGTCTTGGATCTTGGCTGCATTAAAGCTCGGAAAACATGTTCAAGAGACCAAGCACAAGTGTTCATATAGCCATATCAAATTTATAATCAAAATTATCTTTGACTACTCCTAAGTAGTATCACTATATGCCAAAATTATTTCTGAAAAAGGGTGATTTCAAAGGGGTAAACAGTGTATCATGTCCAGTATGGAACTCTGTTGATTTCAAAAGAGATACATCAAAATCAGACTTACCCTTCCAAACACATCGCTAGACAACCAAGCAAAATTGTGTGAATTACATGATAAACTATTTCTGGCCTCTCTCCAATTCGACCATCCTCAAGTTTAACTGTCTCTTTCAGTGGTTCACCACTGCAGTTGGAGAAAATGAGACATTACTTAATTCAGATATTATCCCAGGAAAAGGTGCTAATAAAAATACTTTTAAGTCAGCAGTGCACTGAGATTATTCCATATCATAGCATATCATACTGTTGCACTGTTTACTTGCTTTTTGTACTTGATCAATGACCTATCAGTACCCACTGTCTCTTGATTTAGATTGCAACCTCTCTGAAGCAATGGCTGTCAATTAATACAATGGGATCACTGCCTATGACCACAAATGTTACTTTAAGGTAATCCAGCACCAAGAGACAGTCTAATTTAAGAGTGTGTACACTCTACAAACATTTAGACAAACCATGTTGAACATGCATTTTAAGTTTCTTCATACCATTATCATGGTAAAGAAGTATGGAATCTGTAGGATGATAATTGTGTATGGAATGTGTGTACAACAAGACAACAAAAGTAGCTTTTAGTCACATTATTATAAATTCTAATTATATATAACAAATAAAAATCATAGCCAAAATCTTGCAGTGAAAGGTTTTCTACTAACAAGATAGCAAGGCATAGAATAAATAATACTTCCTTCTACCATGATGTGATTTCTGTTTACATTTTTATAATAAGCTCCCTTATGAAAATTAGAAAAAATATTTTAAGATTATTAACTGATTCAAAAATTTAAAAAAAAAGAGAGGAAAAGGTTTATTTTAAGATTTTCTTTAAAAAGGTGTTGGACATAATGCAGTCACTGCTCATTACAAAGTAATAGTTATTTCAACCACCAGCAAACAATAAAAAGTTTGCTCTGTTGTTCTGAATATCCTATCACACATCCAACCTGACAAACATTTTCATTTACAGCAGCATAATCTTTATCTGTCAGAAGCCTTCATCCTTGAAATAAACCGACTGATTTTTGCGGCAGACAAGTGAGAAATTTGTTCCAGTATCTGAGAAGTTACACCATTCATCCTCTACCAGGAAGAGATAATTTCCTAACCACTGAGTTTCCAAGACAAGTTATGCTAGAATCTACAGCGTTGTATTCTTAGTCTTTTTACAAGGACAGTTCCACTACCCCTTCCTTTCAAGGGAACTGTGAATGACTGCGAAACTAAAACTAATTGAGTCAGTTTTACTTCAGTTCTGTTCCAAGCAGCAAAGGCTAGTGGACTTTATCACAGTAAGCAAGTGTTTTTAAAAACCAACAGTGGAGCATTATAAATCCAAAGCCCTCTCAGCTCCACCCATCTCATCTTTCTCAACACATAAATTTGAAAAAAAAAACCAAAACCCCCAAATCCAAAACAGAAAAACAAATTCTAGCAACAATTAGATAACTTTGCTGTTGGAAGGAGAATTACAGATATAACTTTCTCTGTCAGTGGGAAGAGACAAACACATCAGCAAACATTAGCCGGAGCTCAGCAGGAATTACACCTGCAGGGAAACAAACCAATGACAACTCCCTGTCCTGACAGGAGAGATGCTCAAGAACCTCCTCACCAACAGACTTTTCTTTAGGAGGCTCTTGTCGGCCTTCCTACTACTGCTCACACCCTGACAAGCTCAATGGTAAAATAAACTTTGGAGCAACAAACATGATGACCATTCCCTGAGGCATCCAGGAGCCTCTTATTTTTAACTTATTTTTCACATAAACAAGTTACTTACCAAATTCTCCTAAAAATGACCTGAGTTACAGAAAAAAGGCAGATAATTAATACTAAAATATAAAAAGGCAACAGTGATGACTGTGTTAGTCGCAAAAAAAAGTCTTGGGAGGGTGCCTGAAGAGATTCTTGACAAAGGAGCCAATTCATTGTAAAATTCCTAGTAAGGCAAAAACATTCCATTAAAAACAATAATAATATCCCATAGATTAGGAAAAAACCCAACAACCCAGCACAAAACAATTGCAGTTTAACCTATTCATGTCATAGGAAGCTACTTGAAATTCATCTTGACGTTACCTTTTTATCATTTGAAACTGCTTTGCAAATACTCTTCAAAGTAATTGTCAGAAGTCTATCTTCCTAAAAAGTATCTGTGATCTGAAGAGACCAGACTACAAATCCTTTATATCACAAAAGCCAAACCTCCCACATAACTCCATTATGGGCACCAAAAGAATCTTGTTGTCACAGTGGATTAAGATTTTAGAGATATTGATGCAAGAAGATATGCTTGCCCTCATTCCAAACAAGGAGACGAAGGAAGTGGTCATCTGAGATCACAAAGAAGCCTGACACACTGCCAGGAATAAAATCCTTAATGTTGAAATTCTAGTTCTGTAGCTGAAGCCACTTCATCATTCTTCTTTCTCAGTTAGCAAGCAGGAAGATAATACACTCTGCTCAGAAGCACTGTCAGTGTGTATTCTCAACTGGAACTGGTGCAGCATGTGGTGCTGTGATTGCATTCTTGTCTTACTTTGTTTTGCTTCCCTCCCTCTTTCATTTTCTCCCAAGGGAAGACTAGAGGACAGAACCACTTTCAATTAGACAGAATCAGGTTAAAGATTAACAGCTGGACATGTCCCAGCTGGCCTTAAAAGACAGATCTTGAAGCTCTTGTGCTGCAAATCATAATTCCAATACATAGTTACACAGTGTTCCAGGTGTAAAGGCACCCAGTTTGTCTCAATCTCTGGCTTCATTGCAGAGTCTGACAGTCGGAAAAGTGTTATTTAGCAAGGCCCCACGGAGAAAAAGAGGGAAATCCGTTAATACCTGGGAGCTGAATAAACTGAAATCCTGACCAGGAGTCCCTTCTTTTCTTGCAAAACATTTAAGAATGAGTATGCGTGTGCGATAAATAATGCATCGTAGTTAACATCACTACATCTTGTCTTCCAAAAGTTCTCCAACAGTTTCCGTTGGGTGTGATGTCATTTTTCACTTGTTCCCCTGAAAGGCTGTGAAGTAGCTTTTTGTAAGAAAGATGCAGTTCTTCAGAGAGTTCCAATTCCTGCATAGAATTGCAAGTCTTGGCTTGGGTCCAGGAGTGTGTCAGTCCTTACTAACACTCCACTGGAAGTTTTCCAGAAAATCTGTTGCCATGACATCTTCTTGCAGTCCAACATCCAAGTCTTTTACAGATACTAATGTTTTTTCTTAGAATCACAATTCCCTCTGACTTTTAAGATGTCCCTTGTCTTAATTTCTTCCAAAATATACAGGGAATATTGGGGGTACCCACAACCCAAGCCTCTTTTGAGATAATATCAATAGTTCATGACTCACTCCTGAGCCTTTTTTCCAGGCTATAAAAAGCTCATACTGGCACCTTTACCCTATTATCATTGCTTTCAAGTCTTATTAAAAACAATAGACAGGATACAGAAAGTTTTCACTCTTCAACATCACAAGAGAACAAAAATCCAATAAATGCTTTCACCCTAAGGCATGAAAAATACTGAAGTGCCTCAGAAACCTCAATACCCTAAGTAAATTCTGTATGTGCATATTTTTTTACTTCACTCTTAAAACCAGACAACAAATAACTAAACTATTTCCCTAGCTCCTCTGTAAAACTCTCACAAGCCACTGAAATGTTACACTTCTCAGAGCAGTTTCAAAAGTTTGGGTATCTTGGGAGGTGTAAGAGCTTAAATAAACTTACTTAGTTGTGTTTAAGCCAAGTTTTACTTCAATGAACTTCAGCAAATGCCCATTTTCTTTATGAGGAATGAACATCTAAAAATTAATTTAGCAGAGAAAAATCACACAAAATGCTGGAAGCAGTTTTCACATAGTCATTCAGATTACAAAACATCAGATAACAATCAACTATTCAAGATTTAGTTAAAATAACAAAATGGATTAAGTGTGCTAACTAAGGTACAGGTATAGCATTGTAAATCTTCAATAATTCTACATTTAGGGTTTCCTTGAGAATATTATTCCCTTCATTCCAGTCCCATACCACACCAGGAAGGCAAGTGAAAAGCTGCCAATAAGTTGTCAAACTACTGAGCAGTGTGAAAAGGATCATGAAAAACAGACCCAGCAACTCTCCCAACTCTCCCAACTCAGCAAAACTCCCAAGCAAGCCTAAGAGTGATGTGCTTGGCTCCACTAGTAAATAAGACTGCAGCTGAGCAGAAGTCATGAGCACTTGTAATCTTCACACAGACTGTCTGATCTGCCTAAAGTTCTGTAACTTACTCATAACTGTAATTTAACTCATATTTTTCAAGGTTGGATTTTATTTTCCTGGAGATACAGCAAGGCTAGGCAGAGGAAAATAATTACATGTGAGCATTCTTTCAAGCCTTCCAGAGTTCAGTAGTTTCTTTACTTTTAAGTTAATACTGTTAATTAACACAACCATGGTGAGTTTCAGGCATAGAAGAAAAACACAATAATATGTGTAAAAAGCCAGCAAGAGGGAATTGCTAATCAAAATACAAAATCAGGCTAAAATCCCACTGTGTAATCTCAACTCCTAACTGACCCCTACACAAAGTGAAAGTCTCTGTTCCCACGTTCTACTTGAAATGTAATTGAAAATTAATATCTACCCTAAGACCACTCATACTTGGCTATTGTGTCACCATGCACAAGAATATTGTTTTAATATTCAGACTAGTCTGTAGAGGCCATTCAAGTTAAAACAAACTCTGTATTTATAAAACAGATAAAATGTCTTTTAAAGAGTATTTCTACACTGTTTCAACCCAAAAGACCAAAACCCCAAGAAGACGAAGCTGTTTGAGTGGCTACAAAATGACTCCATTTTTAGTACTCATACTAACTATGAAATAAGCAATGAACAATATCAAAGTTATATCAATAAGATAAGCAACATTTCAAAAGATTTTTTCAAGATGTATCTGCAACTTTTAATTTAGATTCTGAAATTAAAATCACTTTTTCAGAGGAATCTTACCTTTAATAAGAAGTTTAGTGTCACTGCTACTGTAAGTACCAAATAAATATACATTATTTTCAGCAATCTTGACACAAATGTGCTTTTTTTCATATTCATCTGCAAAAATATTTAAAGAATGCTGTATAATTTTGGAGTTCAGTTTAAACTTTAAAACTACACTCAGGGTTAGAAGAAAGTCTATTTACCTGAAGGGATTTGGAGAGCATTAAAGCTACCACAAGACTCAGTAATGGTGACACTAGTAAGGCTGAATTTTCAAACTGCAGAAGGTACCCCACAATGACAGAAAACAGGTAGATTCTGTATACCTCGTGCACCTGTTGAAGAAAAAGAATAAACAATAAAATAAAACTACAACGGATATAAATCCTGTTTTTTAGAGCAGTAGATAGCTCACTTCCATTGTTAATCAGGGGATTAATGGATCTCAATCCTTCAACTCATGAATCTAGCAGGGTACCATTTGGCTCTAGAAAGCATTGCACATGAAAATTATCCTGATCAGCCTCAGTAACTAAAGGACAATTGCTTCACAATAATTCTGTAAAAATGCCATAAGCAGGAGTATTTTACCAGGTCTCCCCACCCAGTAACACCCTCCTGTGATGAAGCACACAAAGCAGTAACTACAAGGCAGTAAGAACACACAGTTAATGACACAGCTCAACTGTAAACAGGTGGTTTCCTCGCCCTCAAAATAACTTGTTCATTAACCTGTCTCAGGAATGAATACTTAGACTGTTAGCTATACTTGCTATTATTTACTACTTGATAAGCAGATGTTATAAACCTTGATGCTTGATTCTTCAGACTTTTACCAAAATACCCATTTTCTCCCTTATACAGTCTGTTTTGAACTACAATAGATCAAAAATTTCCCACTGCTGAGGAACAGAATAAAAAGAAACTGAAAGAAGAGGTGAAGAATTAGAATTGCATGCAGTTTGATATCTAACAAAACCAAAAGGCATGCATGTACAAAAAAGCATATTTACAACTGCAACAGGCAGCATAAGAACACCTTACTGTTGCAACATTTCTAAGAGGCATTTTGCAGAAAAAAATTAAATACTTTTTTTGTATCCAAAAATCAATCTTCCCTCAACTTCTGTCTAGTCTATTTATCGGCAAAGCAGTACAGGACAGGCCACTTAGGGTGAAAATGAGCTCTTAAACTGCACAGAGCCAACAAAGCACTTCTTTGGTCTGCCCACCCTACTGGGAATAGGAGAAAGAAAAGAGGCAGCTAGCCCAAAATGGAGGAATATCATTCATCACTCTTTTAGCTCTCCAAGGACATTTCAGGTCTCAAAAGCTTTGTTTAGCTTCTATCCCAAACACGGCAGTCCAAAAGAGACTCAGTTTAAAGTTATTTTATTCTTCTGATGCATATTACATGCACTTCAGCTGGGCCCAGGCTGCAAGACACTCAGCACTCAGCCTTGTTCCCTCTGGAGCTCCTGAGCAGTATGAATGGCAGGCACCTCAGAGGCTGTCTGTAAGCACCCAACTGTCAGTAGGTTGAAAAGTTCCAATACCTTCTCTGTCTGTGCTAGGGCAAAGCTGTCTAGCAGGAAAAGAGAAACAGCCTGGACAAACAGGAGATAATGACTGTATTCCCACATCATCATGAAGGTATATGTTGAGGCATTCACCAAAAGATAACAAAACTTCTAGAAGGAAAAAAGAAAAGAAAAAGCATTAATTTTGTACCCATGCATGTCTGTCACCAAGTAACTGAGAGGTCATTAACATATAAACTATGGAAACTATTGTTTTGGGATATAAGTAAAATACTGACTTCAAATGTGCTTAACTTAGAGATGGAAGAAAAGTAATTACTGAAATATTCAAAAACATTTCAAGCCAATCAGTAGGAATATTTTTTAGACAGTCAGGGTAAGAAAGTAACAACCATCTTCTTCAAGAAATACAGTTTATATGAGAAAAATTCTGCCTCTGTTTATTCAAAAACAAGCAGCACATGGCCCATTACCACACTGTTCTCTCTGAACCCTCCTGGGGGCACAGCAAGGTAGGGCACAAGTTGTTTAGCAAAAACTGCACATGCCTAGGTGAAATCCAACTGGCTCTTTTGAAAAGAAGAAACAAAACTTCTACTGTTTTCTGCCCAGAAGGGCAACAATAGCAGAAGTAACTAACCTAGAGTACAGTTTTACCCACAGCTCATTCTTAAGAAACTAATTTTGCTTTACCTCAGCAGAACAGTTTAGGTTCTTTTTTAAATAGCCTGTGAGAGCTGCTACTTGACATGCAAAATACGGCAAAGCCCAATTTTCTCTTGATGGTATGGAATAATCAATTCTTGTTGTGTCTGTCCTAGAATAAAGTACAAAGAAACAAAAATATTTAAATACTTGTTGTACAAGAGTATCAAGGAAAGCCTAAATGCCATTTCTAGTTGTATATGTGGGCTTGCAAGCAAACTTTTCCTCATTTTGGTGCAAAGTAACACTGACACAACTTTGCTGCTGATACAGTTCACCAATTTATTAACAGCATGAAAGGCCCAATCTTTACTCATCCATTTCGCAGGTTTCCATGTTAGCTGGCATTTATAGGACTGAAGCCAAAAAGCATCTGCCTCAAGCTTTTCTGACCTGCAATGAAAATCAGCTCATAGCTGAGAGAAAAGATTCCTTTCATTTCTCATACAGTATGTTTTAAACAAGTGATTTAGGTAGTTAAGCACAACATAGTGCTCAACAAACTGGTGCTCCCTCACAGCAGCAGCAGCAGCAAATATTTTGTCTACAGGGAAAAATTCTGCCCAGCAAAACAAGAGATAGACGGATGGGGAGCATGCAGGGTTTTCTCATGGAGTGACTTGACAGTATCCACACAATTAGAGGTGTAGGTAAAAGTTTTTAAAAGTGCTAAAGTGACTCAGAAGCACAAGCCACGCTTTCAAATGTAACCAAAGGCATCTAGTCTCAGAGATACATAGCCTGCTTTGCGTCTACTATGCCTTTAAAAAGGAGCCTCAAGCTCCTTTATCATTTAGGTATTTAGAAGCATTACCTTTCATTTTTTCCTCTGAAGCCTCTTGCAGAGGCATATTCAGAGCTTTTTTAACTACTAAACCTTTCATTTTGTTGACACTGTTTAATCTTATTCACTGCTGAAAAAAATTACAGATTTATTCACCATTTCTCCTACTTTTCACTGTTCACATCAGCTTGATTAACAGTATTTTCAGCTATTAATCACAGATTCTGTCATGATGACGTCACACTCCTAGAAGATGCTTCCCAACAGTTCTTCTTTAAAGGTATATCACTAACATTTTGCTCCATAGGTCTTCTGTTTCAAGTGCTCTCAAGTTCACAGAAAGCCCCAGAGCTCCATGGTGACAAACCAAGAGCATGAACATAGCTTTTCATTGCCCAAATGAAGCTCCCTATTATTGTGGCACTTTGTAAGGGGAAGGGGAATTCCAAGTGAATTGTTTTAAAACAAAAAAGTCTTGATATTAAGATGATCTAAGAAAATTCCATTTTGCAGAAAAACCCACTAAAAAAAAAAGATTAAAAAAAATAAAATATTCTTTACCAAAAAAAAAAAAAAAAAAGGCACTTGATAATTTCTTTCTATGCTACTGGACAACTGTCACAACACTTAGAGCTGGCCAGAGAGTGTAGGTCTGTTTTACAGCTGTTCTGGATATTTGTCTTCATTCTTCAACAGCACAAAACCAAACCTCCTGAGGATTATTTTTGAAAAATGAAATTGTGTGTGAATACTCCTGTATTCACACACATACATAAAGTCAGTTCAACTGGTAATGTGGATGGTTTGAACAACAGGAGGCCTTTCCGTTTAAACAATCATCATGAGAATCAATTAATCTCTTGGAAATGTTTTCTATTCACCATAAGATTTTGCTCTCACAGTGAGAACACAAAGCTTAATAAAAGCATTTCAATCCACTAATTAAAATCACTTCAATCCACTAATATTTTAAAATTCCTTATTGACAAACTAGATTGTATAAAGATGTTTTTCTTACCTGTTAATAATGAACCATGCTACAGTCAGCATTCCTGCCAGCCAAGTCCCACTCATAACCCAACTGGTTACAAACAATGCAGTCACATAAATTCCCTGCAGTCCAAAAACTATACCAATGTAGAAATACACTGGTTCAATAACTTCCTGAAATTACAAATAAAAATGAAGAGACATAGTGGCAACTGAGCTGAAGCTGGAAATTATTACTATTTACAATTTGTTACTGCTAACAATGTGCTAGGTGCTTTACAAACAGGTAAGAGATGCCTCCTATTTTAGAAAAGTACTGGGCATGCTTTTATTTGGTGCTCAAATAAAACATGGGGAACAACAAAGCAGTGTGAATTAAGAGCACAATTCAGGACTCAGCTTGCCAGTGCCATGATTTTTGAATTTGCTTTAGTTTGAACACTCTATGTGTCAGATTTAATAAATCTATGCTACAGTAGGATATGAAGTTCAGAGGACTACTAGAAAAAGTTATAGAAGGGAAGAACTTGAAGAAGTAAAGATGTGGCAAAAATGGTTCCAAAATAAACAATAAAAAAGGAAAGATAATAAGAGAGGACACAAGTATGCAGCATAAGCAGAACAAAGCCTGAGTAGAGTGGAAACTGACAAAAGGTTAATCTACAGAAGTGTTTTTCCCTATGAGAATGGGCAGACAGGTACCACTATAACAGACTTCTGTATTCCAAAGGAGTTAACTAACTTTCCAGTTTTTAATGGATAGCACAGATACTCCTGACATTTCGAAGCAGTCTACAGAAGTAAAGAATAACAGAAAAAGTTACTACTTAGTGTTAAACCCCCAAAATCCTATGACAGAGACTGATCAGAACTGAGATTGAGGAGAATCTAGACCTGGTGAGAGCCTCAGCTCCACTCATTCAACAAAAAATGTATGCATTAGTTGGATACAGCACAGAAAGTCTCATATACACACACGCAGAGACACAACCATAATGAAAGTACAGAAAGTAGGAGAAAAGCACATACTTCGCTACCAGATGCTTGATATAAAACACTGGCAATCAGCTCCGGGTACAAAGTCATTTGCTGGACAGCATTTATGGTCTTCAGTGATACTGTCTTATTGTTGTGTGTCAATTCATAAACACCTACAGACAAAAAAAATTATTCCTGGAATCACTTAGTACTGCTGTTCCTAAAAGAGGCTAAAGTGTATTCAAAGGCAGGAAGAATAACATCTGATGATTAAAGCTACTGACTGATTCACCACACCTAGTTTAAAAGGAAAGAGAAACTTCTGTGTTAGATGTCATTCCACCTACTGATCTAGCTAGAAAGTTATTACCCTTTTTGCATCTAGTCTTTAAATAGAAGGCCCAAAACTTATCATCTGAAGCACAGGCTTTTCAGTAACACACTCATGCAGGCCTGGAACTACATGCCTATAGATCACCTTCACAGGAAGATCTTAAGGAGTGAGACAGATCTAACAGGGATGAGCAGGATGTATTAAACCTGTCTCCAGAAGGATGTCAGGTATGATGGCCTCATCACCCCTTTCAGCTCTGCATTTCTGAGATTTCTAAGAATCCTTTGCCAAACACAAGGTGCTTTTCCATGGGGTTAAGATGGAATTGAAGCTGCCATACTTGAAGGATCATTCCAAGATCACTCCAAAATATTATAAATAAAGACTTGTCAATTCTCAGAATAATAGAGGGAAGAGTAAAAACAACCCAAATCAAGATACGGGGGAGAACAAAAGCCTCAAAAACAATGCAACAGTCAAACCAGACAACTGTTTCCAGCTCTGAGCATATCTTGGTGTATGGTCTGCAGCTGGTTCTCTGTAGGCCAAACCAGGTCTTTCAGGACTTACAACTGGGTTCAGCACAGTTGTAATACCCTCTTGAAGACTGAATACCTTGTAATACCTTCTAGACATGAGTCTACCTGTTTGCAGAGACAGCATCCCTAAATGAGGCCTCCAGTCCATCCACTCACAGCATGGGCAACATCCCCAGAGGACATGAGGCACTGAGTGTACCAAAGACTTCAGATATTGCTCATGTGCTACATTTCAGTTGGGAAACTGTTCAACCAATAAAACAGTAACCACAAAGTTTAGTTTTACTGGCTTCAGTGAGGTTTCACAAAGGGCCTGAACTAATTCAGTGGCTGACCACTGCAAGATAGGGCAGCTCATCCTCTTCTCTCCTGACGCAATGCTAGTGCAGTGCATTCTGAACCCCTGAACAAGCATGGAAGTGCTCCTTCTTTTCACTGCTTTAGTTTCCTTTTGGTTTAGGGACCCAGGGTCAGAGAGCCCCCCAGTCAGTGTAGGGTAAAGAGCAGAGCACAAAGCAAGGAGAGATCACTGTCACTCAGTCTGTTCTCCTTCCTGTTCCTTTCTGTCCCCACCACTCAGTGCTCATCGGCATCTATTCTTCAGAGCTGACAAGATTTAAAACTTCTGGCAGGGACAGGATGGAGCAGATCAGCTTGTGACAGAAACTGTTCTGTCTTCTGACAGAGGATGGAAAACAGTAATTTTCATCCCTCATTCCCAAATTCAACATAGATTATATTTACATGGCAGAAAAACCCACTATTGTGACACAGGCAAACCCAATGATAACTTTGACACAGGGCATAATAAGAGTAATATTAACCCTATCCTAGAGTACCGATTAAAGGCAATCTGCTGGGATAGTTAAATACTGCTTTTCAAAAGGTACTGAAAAATTAGGACAGTGTGTGGTTTTTAATTAATCTGACCAATACACCTACATAAGAGAATAAAATTAGTCTCTGCAGTCTGCAGGAGTTTTTTACTGTCTTCAAAGTGAACAGGACTTTTCAAAGCTAATAAAACAAATGAATTTTGTACCTCTTTCAAAGGAAGGAGCCTTTAGCAGTTCTTTATAGAATGAGTAATAAATGGCACTGTCACCCTGAAATGTAATTTCTCGTTCAAGTTCCTAGAAAAAAAATATATTAATCTTCTGCAATCTCTTTTCAAAGACAATATATTTTCAGATAGACCAGTTTTGTAACACTGTACATGGTTATGACTTCACTGCACATCTTCAAAATATTCCACAAACCATTAATTTTCACGGCATTTCTATCAGGTACACAATGCTCTCTGTAACTTAGCAAATATGCTTGGAATCAGAGCAACTCAAATCCACATTGTAAGTCAGCACAAAATCCACAGGATCTTTTCACATTCACAAACCTGAATTTCATTCAACTTTCTGTACTTCACTTAATAATGGAGTTCTTAAGAAAACAAAACCAAACCGACCAACCAAAAACCACAAACTGCCCCCCCCAACAGAATCCAAAAACAAACACAACCCCCCCCCCCCCCCAAAAAGTCCAACACATATTCCTGTTGAGTAGCTTCTGCAATCCCAGTATTCTTTGGTTAATTTTTCATACTTTAGAAAGGTATTTTAAGGATAAAGGGTGACATGGAAAAACATACAAAAGCATGACAAGCCACTACAACTGTTAGCAGGAGGAAAAAAAAAAGAAAATAAAGAAGACAAAAAAAGTGAAGCTGTTTCAAAGACAGAGGCCTCCTTAGAAGGACACAGGACTGCAAGTAGTTTCAACATGACATGGATCAGATTTGATTTCAAGGACACAATCTGGCTTTTGTTTCAGTAGTTTATCTTTACCTGCCTGCTGGAAAACCAGAATTTCCGTTCATGATATGTAGAGAGGTACACAGCATACATCATTCCACTGGTGACTGCAGCGAGACAGCCAAAGAAAAGCTTTGCAAAACGCTGGATTAACATATCTGAAAATGAACAGTGGAAAAGCTACAATAGTCCAGAGGACTGAGAAACAAACAGCACATCCTACACATGACTCTTATTTCTGAACAACAAGAGAACTTACTGGCATGAGAATTATCATACCATCAGCAGCACAGATACATTGAAAACTGGTTTGTTACTCCTGCCCTGCAGTTTTCTTTCCCAGTTGTTATCATTGCTTCACAGGACCTTCAGACAAAATATTCAACACACTACACTGCAAATTTTCTCCAGCAAGCTTTGTTGTCAAATGAATTCCAAGAAGGAAAAGCTTCTTCCAGATAAATAGAGCAAACTCTAGATTCTACCCAAAACACTACAAACTTCTTAAAGACATTAACAGACAGAAGTGGCACACTACATCTAACATAATTTCTGAGACATTCTATTTTCCATTCCATTTTTGAATATAAGAACAAACAAATCTGAATTTTACCAAACTCATTCAAAGGGTGTCTACTACACCTGTATCTCCCTTGAGTTAGCATGTACTTTTAACATAAAAGCTTTTGGTAGCTTGGTGAGCGCTTGCCTAAAATTATACTTAGTTTTAGTTCTGTTTCTTGAAAAGCTGTACGGACTTTTCGTCTGTTTTTGTTTCAGAACCATTACTTCATGTGTATCAGCTTCCAACCAGAAGATCATTCCAGGAGCAATAAAAATATTTATTTGTATGCAAATAGTAATAGTAAATTTCTTAACTCCCCTGCCTCTACCTCCCCAAGCCTGAAACAGTCCAAGACTACCATTTCACTCTCCAACGCATAAAGTGTCATTATTAAAGAACTGTAGTGTGCATGCCTACTTTCCCTTGAAATATTCAAAAACCTAATTCAAAGTAAGTCTGTTATAAATTACCATGCTACAAATATCTTCCCATAAAATGTAAGAGAATAATGAAAAAAACAATCAAAAGTCAGCTAGAAATTCTGTAGCTTACATTTTGGCGACCTTCCCAGCTTTGAATTTTCTTTGTTTCTCTCCTCTGGAGCCATTTTGTCAGATTCTGAGCAGTTTTGTTTCTTTCTCTGTCGCAGGTCTGCTGCCCCTGAAGACATTTTTTTTCAAGTTATTGCAACACAATAATAAAATCACACTGGGAAATCCACACAGCAGCAGGTAGCAGCCAGTTACTGCTACTGATTCAATCCCATGGAAGATATATTTGACAAAGACTCCATGAAAGTATGCCATATGCCCAACTAAAATTACAATATAACACTACAGAAATCAATTCTTATGTTATTCCCTAGGAAAAAAAAAAACCTAATTCTCTTGAGGCCATACTCTGGATTACCCAGAACCCAAACTGGAAGCTAACTGGTTTATCCCATTTGGTGAACACAAATGAAGGAAATCAGTAGTTTAGGTAAGTTGATGCAGACACCGGGAGAAACTGGTCTCAATTCCTCATCCTGGTTTTATGCTGCTATAGCAGAGTAATACAAAAATTGGGCTAGTCCATTACTTTTAAACTGAGATGCCTATTATTTATAAGGCAAAGGCTTTTATAAAGTAAATGTAATACCTCTTTTTTCCTGCTTTTGGATCTACTGGAAGTAAGCAGATTTACGAATATTTAGTATAACACATAATTTAAAAGCCCAGTTTGCTCAGCCACATATATCACATCACAAGACCAAGGGCTTCTGTTCACTTTTTGTGAACAGCAGCAGTTTGAAGTCCTGGTCCATTTATTTTACAGTCTGAAAGGCAATGAGGCAAATTCACAGACTGCAGGTCTGTGAATACAAAAAGACTCATTGCAAAAAGTATTTTATAATTCCTACATTAAAGATAGTCCACAACATTTACGTTATTCTGGAAGTGTAATGAAAAGGTTTAACTGTAATTCATGCTCCAGAATTTTTAGCTCTCCTGTTTGACCTACTGCCCAACATTGCTTGAAATTTTGCAGCCACCAATTTTCCTCTGGACTTAAACCAGCTCCTTCATAAACCCATCCAACTTCAAACTTGAAGTGTCAATCTTCACACCCTACAACAAAGCTTTTAAGTACTCTGGTTGTATATTAATTACTTCAATTCTAATTCAGTCTACTTTTAATTCCTGGCTATTAAATCTAAAAGTTAGAAACTAGAAAAGGAAATATAAATGGTTAAAGCGATGTCTGCCTGTATCAGGACACCAGTGTGTTAACAGAGCAAATTATAAACTATTCTAAGCAAACCAAGATCTCAATGGTAACATTTTCCATGGAATGAACAGAAAATGTTTACCTTCTTAACCAAGACAAGAACTGGAAAGAGTCTAAACAACACAAGGAGTTGTAGTTAGAGTGTTCAGTATCACATTTATCTTCATGTCAATCCAAAATGAAATGCATACCAGCATCTCTTCATGACACATACATGAGAAGTTTATCAGCAATGCAAACACCAAGCGCACTGCAGTTAAAAATCATTTGTACCATGCAAAATAAAGCACACTGGAAGAAAATCCTAGATCACAAAAGGGGGCAGATATGTGTTTGGAAGAACAATTGAGTGCCCCTGTCATTCTAGTTATGACCAAAGCAACAGCATTGAGAACACTGGAGGAAAAGGCCTTTGCTTCTCTGGCAGAGAAGTGAACCATAGCAGAAGTGTAACAAACTTATAAAGTATAGCATTTCAAGCACTAAGAGAAAGCTCCCAAAGAAGTAACAGTTTAAAATTCTACCTCTGAAACAACATCTCAATCAGCAAAAGATCTTCACCTCAGTTTTCAAGACTGCTCAACACCAAAGCAATAACACAAAAAGATGTGAGTCTGTTACTTCTGTTTCTTGCTGTTGCCACAAACAAGAAAAATGCTGTTTTCACTTCAATGATTCCTTCAAACAGAGGGATATGAAAGTCAAACAAGGTAACAACTAAGAATTATCTAGAATTTTGAACTGATGACACAGCCTCTAGTAACTCCCTATCCAGCACATAATTTTTCATCTGCTTTTTGGTTTCCTGTAAGTCCCTGGTTCAAACAAGTTCTTTTTCAGAAAACATGCATTCCACTTATTTGCTTCTACTGCAGAAATACGTAACTCATTCCTACTTTGTGCCACTATACTCATCCACTTTTCACTTACTAATTGAGCACTGTCTGTAATTTTTGTCTTCTCATCTAAAGAAGGGTAAGATAGAGCTGGGAAACATTCAGAGAAATGCCATGAGGGTGATTTAAGTTGTGCAATGGCTTCCATACAAGGAACAAGGAAGCAAATTGAAGATGCCTCAGTCTAGAAAAGAGGATGACCAACAGAAACATGCCAGACGTCTACTAGTTAGTGAAGTGCACAAACACACTGAATAGAGAGCAGTGATTCACCTTTTCTAATACAAGAAGTTCTCAAACAAATTTAATGAGTCATGCTAAAAAGAACCAGCTCATTGCACATCACCTTCATGCAGAACACTCCTACCCAAAGAATGTTCTGCAAACCAAGAGTTTGCACAGATTCATAAGAATACGGACACAGTTGTGGAGGACAAGCAGCTGGAGACTCCTAAACATATAGAAACCATGTGCAACTCAGAAAGTACTCCTGCTAAGAACAGCTGGGAGGTTGGAATATGCCATGGGACAGATTTGCACATGCTTCTTTTGCTCCTGCATTTTTCTGTGCACCTATTAACAGTTTTGTTTCTCCTGATTTCTCCAAGAAATCTAAATGCCATCTCATAACCCCTACAATGGGGATTTGCACTGAAAAGACATGGAGAAAAATGCTTGTGTAGGGAACAGAATCGCAGAATACACTGGATTGGAAGGTACCTGCAAAGATGATCCAAGTCCAGTTCTTAACCCTGCACAAGACACCTCAATAATCACACCATGTACCTGATAGCACTGTCAAAGCGCTTCTTGAACTCCATCAGGCTTAGTGCTGTGTCCACTTCCCTTGAGAGCCTGTTCCAGTGCCTAACCACCCTCTGGGTAAAGTACCTCTCCCTAATTACCAACCTAAACCCCTCCATCCGCAGCTTCAGGCCATTCCCTCGGGTCCTGTCACTCGTCACCACAGGGAAGAGATCAGTATCTGCCCCTCCTCTTCCCCTCCTGAGCAAGCTGGAGGTCTCCGTCAGTCTTCTCCAGGCTCAACAAACCAAGTGACTTCAGCTGCTCCTCATACAGCTTCCCTCAAGGCCCTTCACCACTTTCGTCCTCTTTTGGATGCTCTCTAGTACTTAACGAAAGGAGAAAGAAGACTGACTAAAACATACGGAAGGATGCCCAAAGAGAAAGTACACTCACGGAAGCATACACGGAGCCCACAGATGCTGCCCCGGGCGCTCCGCCCAGAGACAATGCCAGGCGAGAGAAGAGAAGAGAAAAAGACCCCACGTCCCCTAGGGACCGGCCCGGCCTCCCTCTTGGGGCTGCACAGGACGGGCTGCCATGGGCTGGGCTGGGGCCCGAGGGGCCGCCGGGACGGGCTGGGCCGGGAGGCCGCCTGTGTCCTGCAGCCCAGTGTTTCACCTCCGTCCGTGCCCTGGCACAAACCGCGAGGGGCGGCACACCGCCGGCCTGAGCCCGCGGCCTGGCCCCGACCGCCTCCGCCCGGCTCCGGCTCCGCGCCCTGAGGAGCCGCCCCTCACCTTCCTCCATGGCCGGCCCGTGCCCGCAGCCCGCCGCTGGCTCCCCCCGCCGCTCTCTGCGGGGCGACGCGTCCGCCCCGCCCGCGCCGTCGCCCGCCTCCCGCCGGCCGCGGGGGCGGGAGCGCTCCCGCATCCCCCGGCGAGCGGAGCGGAGCGGAGCGGCCCCGCGCTTCCTCCCACCGCCGGAACTGCGGCTGCGGAGCGCGGGGGCCGGCCGGAGCCGAGCGGCGGCGCACCGGGGCACAGCGAACGTACCGGGGCACAGCTAATGTACGCGGCACAGCGAACGTACCGGGGCACAGCGAATGTACGGGACACAGCTAATGTACGCGGCACAGAGAACATACTGGGACACAGCGAACGTACTGGGGCACAGCGAACTCGCAGGGGCGCAGCGGGGCGCTGCCGGGCGGCCTCAGGGCTCCCGTGCGGGAGCTCCGCGGCCCCGTCGCCCGCCCCGCCGCGCAGCCCCCAGGGCGGCACCTCCCGGGCAGCGCGGCCGCGGCTGGGGCCGCTCCCGAACTGCCAGCGCCGCTCCAGAGGGACCGGGCCTCTTCAGAGACCTCGGGCAAGAGGAGGCTCGGGGTGACCTTATGGCTCTCTACCTGAAAGGAGGTTGTAGCCACGGGAGCGTCTTTTCCCGGGCAGCCAGAGATAGGACGAGAGGACGTGGCCTCAAGCTGTGCCAGAGAAGGTTTAGGTTGGACATCTCGAGGAAGGTTTTCACAGAAAAGCTGATTAGACATTAGAACGGGCTGCCCAGGCAGTGATGGAGTCACTGTCCCTGGAGGTGTGTCAGGAAAGACTGGACGTGGCACTTGCTGCCAGGGTCTAGTTGGCATGGTGGTGTTCGGTCAGGGATTGGTCTCGAGGATCTCAGAGGCCTTTTCAAACCTAATTGATTCTGTGATTACAGAACTGGTCGTGGGAAGAGGTTTGTGGGAATTGCCCCTTGGAGGTTTATGGGAATTGCCCCTTGGAGGCTGCCTGTCTCCTGAACCTGCAGTCAGGCCAATGGCCAAGCAGCTGCTGGAAAACTGATTGCTCGTCTGGCAGCTGCAAGGACAAACTAAACCAATATGTGTCCTGTTGGAGTATAAAATGAGATTTATAAGTTTCCTGGATTTTTTAATAAAATCTAAAATATTTTTGCAGTTATTAATTTATTGGATAGTGAAAAGTGTTGCAAATTATCCATTGCATTTCTAATGCATTGCGTTTGCTCTAGGGTTTTTTGCTTGTTTGTTAGTGTGGGGTTTTTTAAAGTTACTGGAATAAGCAACTGTAGTCATTGCAATGAAAAGAACAGTAATTGTTTTAAATATTTGTGCTCAGACCATTGGTACATGGACAGACATAAAATATACAATTGCTCAGTTGAGCTCTAGATGCTTTTTCTTAAGCCTTCTTTGTACCTGCTGTTTTATAGTGTTACTTTTTTGCATTTATTGTGCAACTTCAGTTTTCTTCAGATGCTCCAATATGGATCATCCCACACCTTGATTTCAGTAAAATTATAAATGCATATCAAGTTATTTACATGCATAGTAGGCAGAGAAGTGAAAAATCCAGCCTGCTCACTCAATTTTCCTTTTTTCCTAAGGAAAAAAATTGCACATTTGAAGGTGGGAGAACCAAAAATCATTTTTCATGCAAGTTTCTTTCCCCCAGAATGAACATGCTGAAATGATTGTTAAGGTAATGTTGAAAATGTTATTAGTGTAGCACTTCAATCTTCCAAAATGCTTTCTTCAACTAATATCATATGAAAGTTATTTCATTTGACAGCTTATTATGTGGCCTAAACATTGTGCTGTAATACATTACAACGAATAAATACAGGGATGTTGTGTTCTTTTTCTAAGCTTTCTCTGTACAAACATGCATCATCTATCTGCATGGTGGCATTTGTTCTCTGTTTACATGTTATTTCTAAGCCCTGCAGACATAATTTTCCTTTTTATTTACAAGTTCATGGTACTGATGCTTTCCAGCTTAACAATCATTTTTTCTCTCCTTTAGAGAATGTTGACAGGAGACAAACACAGACCTTAGTATAATGCATTAATACTGGGCATGTTTGTCATGACACAGAATTTTTTTTAAAATGTAGTTGTTTATTTTGTAAACGAACCAGGTTATATTTTTGTATGTTAAAGATGCCATGCCTAAAAATATCTGTAATGTTTCAATAATCAGGTAATGACTGTAGATATTTTACCCATTCTCCTAATTTCAGCCTTTTGTAGGGTTACTTTTCAGGCTGCTAACTTACGGTTCTGGATTGTCAGTATCCAGAGGTTTTGCTCATTTTAATTATTTCAGATTCTTCTCTCCCCAAACCTGTATATCTTCTATCAAAGTATAAAAATGTAGTGCCTACAAAATTGTTTGTGGGACCAAAATTTTGCTTAAAATTGGAAAGGCGTGCTCTCCCACCTGATACGGGGACTGCAAGGGAATAAGTATGGGGATATTGAGGGATAATGATAATGTGGAAGCATTACTTAAAACTGGACCTAAGTAGTCCTAAGAAAATTAAGTTACACACAATATATGGAAATTTTGGAATTTTTTCCCACCTATTTAACTTTTTCCTATTTTATTTCAGCACAGCTTCCAGTTGTTTTGATTTCTTCAGCTCATGCCCACCTTGCCTAGGATATAAGTGAGCCAGGTTCTATGGTCATCTGCTGTATTGTAAATCATGGAAAATACACATTAAATCAAGGGAGCTGATTTGGATTTGCATGCTGAAACTGAGCTGGGGACATGGAAACATGCTTTGGCTCAGTTCTCTCTTAGCTTCAGTCCTCTGGTGGTAAATCTGTGTTTTGATTTCTCTTGAGGCCTTTGGAATTTCTTTAAACAGTGTTCCTCTGCAGGTGGAAGACACTACAGATGTGATTGCCATGACCATCTTCCTGTTCTTTCTACCTGCCTCTTGTATTTACTGTCCTTGAAGCAGCATGAGATCCTGCATATTCATTTTCTTTGCTTCTTCCTGTCACTCCTTGGGCTTCCCTGTAATCTAGAACTAACTCATGTCACCCTGTGTTTAGATGTGTGTGATGCTTGAAAGCCTCTCCTCTCATCCTATAAATTTTCTCTTCTACGTCCTTCTAACCATCTCATCATCTTCTCCATCCCTTTTTTTTTTCCCCTCTCTCCATCCCACCTGAAAGAGTTCCTTCTTTGTGTTTTCACCCTCTTAAATGGCATTGATCCTTATCACAGTTGCCTTTATCTGACCTGTAATTTAGTTTCTTGCTTTTCATCTTACTTTATAAGACCAAGCCATGTCAGCTGACTAATTGCTGTATTGCTCCTGCAGAGCACTGTATCAGTAATAAAGTCATCGTAAATGGACTGCAGGAGAAAAGTCCTGATAAATGTTTGTTCCTTTTAACACACACAGACACAAACACACACCCTTAGTGATGTGACTTGCTTTCTGTACCACTTCCCTCTTTTTGCTCTTGCTCTACTTCTTGTTTGTGCTGCAGGTGAAGTTCCCCAGAGCAGGAGGCTGACCCCTGTATTTGTGAAACATATACAGAAATAACCGTAAGGGAGCGTATCTGGCTGGTAGCTGCCTTGTCCTCCACGTGGCCTCTGCTCTGTGAGGAGGCCCACTGCTCTGCTATTGTCTCTGTCCTTTCCTACACTCCTTTTTTCTCCCTGAGCTGTCTTTTTGACTTTTATCCAAGGATAAAGCCCTTTGAGGTGGATGATTCACAGCTCTGCACTTGCTTTGACTCACACTTTGCCACCTAGTATATTGGTCAGCTCTTACTAAACTGCAATTTGGTTTTTTTTATTGCTAATGACGACAGCCCTTGCTGCTCACATCTTTGATTTCACTGTCATTTCTGCTAGGTCAGAGCTATGATTGGTCAGAGCTGTACTTCCCCTTTCTCCCTCTTCCTGGGTTTGATACTGTTTGGTTTTTTAAACATCCCCTGCAGATTTCTGAGTCTGGAGAGACTTTTGTCTCTGGTGCCTAGCTGTTTGAGCTGCATTTCTGAGGGTGAAGGTGCTGGTCCCCACACAGCCTGCCCTGCCAGCATGGAAAGGCAGCCTCATCCCTTGCCTCCCTGTGCAGCATCTTCACCATTCATCAGCTGCTTGACCAGGAACAGCACGTTCCCCAGCTTCCAGTGGCATCCCTGGTAACGCACCTTGAGCAATGACAGAGAGTTGGTGTCATCACACAGGTGCTGATGATGAGGGCTTAGCAAACACTTCAGCTGGTGCAAAGCAAGCACCAGAATTCAGGTCTCTTTTCAGGCACTGTGTTGTCCCTGTAGGGCAGGCCTATCATGACTGGAGTCACTGAAACCCCATCCCTGGTACTGACATCAGCAGGAATGACTGATTACATCTAGGAAATTGCTCTTGGAATATTGTGCTGGCCTTTTTTATATAAGTATTTTTCAGAGAAGTGGAGCAATATGATCTTTAATATATCTTAATGTCTTACTAAATACACTAGTCAGGCACATCTCCTATCCCAACATAGCAACCAGCAGTCTTAGCCCCACATTCTTGTCTGACCATGTTACAGCTGGCAGAAGAAAGGGCGATGTCACTGCTTTTGATGGGTTTCCAACTTTAGGCAGGAAGCAATTTGGCCTGATACTTGAAGATTATAAATCAGTAATACAAGTCATAGCCCAAACACTAAGCAGACATGAGATCCCTTCTCAAAAGCTGCATGTAGTGTTATTAAAACAGCTTGGGCTGAAGCAGCCCTCTGCAGCTGGTGCTGCTTTTCATTGGAGTGAGTAGAAACAACTCCAGCACAGGCAAAATGCGCTCTGATCAGGCAGATTAGCTATTACCAACCTACTGCTTGTCTGCTAGGATTTCCTAGACAGTCGAAAAAGAAGTGAATGGGATTGTACTTCGCAGTAGGATGCAACTTCCATCTGGGATGCAGATTCTAGACTCTGAAGCAGCTCTGATAATCCCAGCTGTAGTTTTCCAAGGAGGAAACATAAGCCAGGCTGTTTGTTACAGAGAAGTGTGATTCCTCTAGGAAGGGCAGTTCTGTTTCCTGAGCTTTTCTTCAATCCCAGCCAGCGTTGCCAGGCTTTGACTTCATTTCCAGAGCTGATGCTTTCCAAGCCAGGAGTTGTCTGAGTTGAATGGCCCCATTTAAAATTATTAATTTTACCTGTATCAGCCTGTATAACTGCTTTTATGAGACATGGAGTGCTATGAAAAATGCAGAGAACAAACAGACCTAGTGTGTGAACAGGATGCCTGTCACTGTGTAATTATGTATAACTGTACAGTTACATAAAGGCTTTTCTTTGGGAATCACCAGTGACGGCAGCAAGCTTTGCCTGTCATGTTTTGGCTAGTTAAAGCACTGATTCATCATACTTTGAATACTCAGTTTCCTGCTTCTTGCAGGCAGTAAATGGATTACTGCCTGCAATTTCAATAGTAATTAATGAAGATGAGAGATAGATCCAGAGATAAAACTGGGTTGTCTGAAGAAGTGGGATGATTTACTCCACTTGTCAAATCTCATAGTGTTACTAGAATATCACTAGCTTGTTTGCAGACTGATTCTTCCTCTTCTTGACAGATGCATTTTTATCAGTTGGGGTAACAAATCAAAGCATACAAACCATGATTTGACTCTTTTGTTCTTCCTCCATGTGAAGTGTCCCCCTCCTTCCCTTTATGCCACTCGCCTTGGGCTCATTTTTGCAGTTGCATATTTCTTCTTGAGCTTCTACAAGATCTATCATTAAGAAATTAATAGAGAAATTAATTTATGTACAGTTCAGATGAGCAAAGAGTCAACATGTTGGTGCACAGTGATAGTGAAAGTGCTAAATGTTGGTATGGTTCTTGTGATGGGAGAATCTAAGGAAACTGGCCTTAGCTGCTTGCAATGTTTTTTTCCTGTGTACATTATGTTAGAGTAATTTGTTAAATATCCTTCCCAACTTTACATAACTCTGACCTTACAGGAGAAAAGTTGGTCCTGCCCTAGGAATTGCAAGAAGAATGATGTTTGTTGACAAAGGTAGATAATATCTTCCTCTTCAGTGAGTCAGGATGTCAGCAGCAACGACTTGGACAGGAATTGACAGGAAATTTACGCTTAGTCCTTGAACTCTGCGGTTTTGGCAGAGATATGACTGAGTGAAACACAATGACAGAGGAAGAAACCTGGATTCCCTCCCAGAGGGAGAGTTTACTTGAATTGCTCAGTCATGGACTAGCTTGTTTCATTCACAGAAAAAATTCTGGATCTTAAGAGAGACTACTGTAGTATCCATCCCGTTGACATCAGGGACCCTGAGAAGCAGCTGCCATGTAACCATTCTCTGCAATATTCTCAGGAGGGTGTAATGAATTGCTGTAAGCCTCCAGTGTGGCTTCACTGAATTCAATCAGCCCCACAAATATCACTGAAACTTCTCTGGTGTATTTTGTAAAGAGGATTTACCTATAAAACAAACCAAAGCGTCGATGGTGATCATTCAAAATGTCAGGTAATTTTATCCTGAAACAATTTTTTTTATGCTAGAGTTTAAATTTTCATTAGTTCAAAGAATGGACATTCTTTTAGGGTCATGTCTTCCAAATGTGCAGGATTGCAAATCAATAGCTAATCCCTGCAACAAATTTTCATTTAGACGCTTTATGACCTAGGCAAAGAGTACAAATATAAATAGGGAGAAAACTGATAGACTGCTAGAAAACAAGAGTGCCTGCCTTTCCCTGGGAAGGTTAATGGAACTGTTGGCCTGTGCAGGTATCACACTTGCTTGTGGAGTTTTCTTCCCTCCTCCTCCTCAGCCCTATTTTCACAGCTGGCATTTGGAGAAGTACTAAATTAAATCTAAGTTAATGTATACGTCATGAAATTCTGCTGAACTGAGTGGAGGGGAAAGAGGCTTTTGAGACCAGTCCTGGGAGATTCTGGCTGCTGCTTGTGCCTGCAATAGGGAGCAGTGGAGGGAGTTCAGGGTCTTATGAGGGCAGAGTCTAAATTAAGGCAGGCTCTGGCATGCGCAGTGGCAAGGAAATGCAATTTGGTATAAACATTGGGGCTCCAAAGTGAGTAAATGCCACCTACACTGCTCCCAGGAGGCTCCAGTTTCTCAGGAATGTTCTGGCAACATCTTGCAACCTAGAGATTAGTGGCACTTTTCAGTTGGCTTTGTCATTTTCAGCAGCAGCTTTTAGTTTGTAAAAATCATACTAATGTGTGGTAGTGTATTAAGGAGAATGCACATTTTCATTGACTCTAAAGAAGTGGGCAGCATTCTGGCATGCACCCTTGCAATTTCTAGACTTGATTCCAGTGAACAGTTCCTAACCTAAACACTGAATTTCCATCATTACAAAGAAAGGATTCTCAGTAAATAAAAATTTGCTAAGTGCCAAAATAATATTATATATATATATATATATATATATATATATATATATATATATATATATATATATATGTGTGTGTGTGTGTGTGTGTGTGTGTGTGTGTGTGTTTTTCCATTGGAGTAAACACCCCCGGATTGACAGAACTCACTACTTGCTGACCAGGTTCAAAGGTAAATAAGCTATGAAAGCAAATTTAGACAGGGAAAAAAAAAATCCTACTCATGCAACACTGTCCAATGAACATTTCTTGCCCTGTGAAGTGTTCAGTGATAAGGTAGATATTTTCCCTCAACAGACACGTGTCAGAAGGCTTATTGACAGCTCCTGTGTACATAAGATCTGCTCTCCTGTTAGCCAGTGCTCTGCTGCTCTGGTTTGACCTCATCCCTAGAAGGCTGAAACATTATTACTGTAATGAATCTTTGTTTCTCCTTCCTTGCACCTGGGGGATTTAAACGTGCTTGTGCCAAGACACCGTCTCCTTGCTTGGCTGTATATAATCTGGGATACATGCTAGTTGATTTCACATGGAAATTAGAGAGGATGGAAGAGATTTGTCACCAGACGTTTGTGACCCATGTTACATCAGCCTTTGGGAATACAGTATGTCAGCCAAAATAAAGGCTGGCCTTGCGAAACAGGTTGTTAGCACTGATAAACAAAGCTTCAATAGGAGTTGAGGATCAGGCTAGTGGCCTGAAGTGCTGAAGTCATTTGGGACCTTGAATTAATATATTTGTCCACAAACATGTTCCTGGTGGAGAAGGGCAGGGCAGCCTTTCCCACCTAGCAAACACCATGCCCAATCCAATGCCAGCCCTTGTGGGAGAAATTTGATCTTGTTTGATTGCTTGTCAGCTTTCAAACTGCCACTATTTTTTATTCAATTGATCAGTACAGAATTCATCCATTTTTGTGCTCCCTTCGGATTCCCAATAGCACCAGCTTTCCTGATTTAATGACTCCTGACATACCTAAGCCAAATCACAAAATGTGTTTCCCATGGAAGCTCTGCTCTGAAGGTTATCATATCCCTTTGCTTTTGCACTGCTTTATTGATGTGTGTCACTTGAAGTGAGACACAAGTGAGTATTTCTGCCTCCCTTTTAAAGCTCTGCCTAAATGCTTTTCATCAACAGCTCCCACTGGAATCAGATTTCTCCTTTGTTGTTCTGTTTCCTCCTTCTTCCTCTGGGGCCAAACAGTTCAGCACTGTTTAATCCTGGGAAAACCAGGAAATGAGAGTTACTGGGAGGAGGGGTAGGATTCCTCTCTCCTATCTTGAGATGAGTGCCTGTGTGCTGCTCCAGTCATCCCGGCTCCAGCTGAGCAAATGGAGAGAGAGAGAGGAGTCTCCTGGGGGCCATTCACCCCGTTCTGAGAGAGCTGGCTGGGAAAGGTGTGAGGAACCACGTGAATTGTGCCTGAGGAGCACAGCTTCGGGGCTTAGAAAGAGAGAAAAAGATTAACACCAGGAAGCACAGATTGCTGGTCAAGGGTGCGTAGGGTGAACATAGGGGACTAAGGAGATTATACAGCGTGGATTGTCCAGTGTGTTATTGATGAAGTAGTTCACAAAGCCTCTATGAACATCTTTTCAGTAGTTTGTTTTTAAGAGATCTGTTTTATTTTATTACAATATATTTAATATAGAAGGTACATAAATATAAATTTGTTAAATTGCAGTATAATTTTTCTTTAAGATGGTATTTGTTTCACTTGAAACCTTTGTCTCACTTTGCATCCTATAAAACTTTTAAATTTTTTTTTCTTTTTAAACAACAAACCAGCAAACCCCAGAAGAAGCTCTCAGGTAACAGTTAAATCTGCATGACCCCCTTTGCATCTCAGAAGTTTTTGGCAACCAGAGGCCAAGCTTCCACCTCCACCCTGAGCACCCTTCATGCGTTATTAACTCTCAAAACACATTACTGTGCACATTCAGTGTATGCAAATACAGAGCTTGATTTTTATTTACTCCCCATAGTACAGCAGAGTTAAAGAGCTTTTAAAGTGCATGTATATAAAACATTGTTTCTCAGAAAACGAGTTTATGTTTAAAAATCTGGACCAAACCTAAACTTTTTACAGTGTAGATTATCTGTCACAATCATTAGTTGCTATGTGACCTCAGAATTTATTTACTTTTATTAATTATTTATGGTGTAACACAATAAAAGTAATCCACAAATTATTCTTTGCAGTGGTTCTGCTTCTCTTGAGTTCTAAAGCATTATATTCATTTTATGTTTTGCTTTTAAGTCACATTCCAGAAGTCACGTGCCTAGTGAATAATCTCAGTTATATTTCTGATTTGCCTTCTGTTTAAAAAAAAAGGAAATGCAAGCAAATTCCCAACCTTCATGATTAGATAGAAACTTGGAAAGACTTGAAACCACAAAGCAAATGTATCCCCATTATGTTAAACACTCATGCCTTCTGTGCCAATGCTCAGATGAGAGCTTCATTGGAGCCTGGGCTTTCACACTGAGCTGTGAAAGCCACACTGCCACGCGAGTAAAGGGACAAACAGCAATCACAGGCAGGGTTTGGGGCAGATGGCTTTCTATGAAGTTTGTGAGATTGTTTTAAATGTGGAAAAGGAAAGGTACACAGGAGTCAAGAAGCAGAACTGATAAAGAGAACGGGTTGGAACAAGGTTCCTTTGTGCAGAAGGACGCTCAGGGCTTGTCAGTGGATGAAGTGCTGACCACTACAAGTGCAGGGTTGTCCTGTGTGTGTTCCAGCCTCACTCCAGGAAAGGTACTGGTATAGCAACGAGCGCCCCATTGCACTCCCAAGGAGTGTTTAAATCCTCTGATCACATCTGAAGCATCAGTAGATGCCTTGTTATTGGAAAGAAGGAAATTAAAACAATACCACTCAAGCTGTAAATTAAAAGCCCACTGCAGATGTAGATTTCATGAGCCGAGTTATTAAGAGCATTAGTATGCATATTAGAAGTAATTAAAAGCAAGCAAACAGGAAGAATGCCAGGTGAGAACATACAGGTTGGAGAAGAATTCTCTACTCAATTACACAAGTGTAAATGAATATCTTGTAAATAAATCCACAATCATTTCCTTGGATGAAGTTACAGTCATGCTGCTTGTAAGTAACATAACCATAAGCCCTGGAACCCAAAACACAGCATACCATTTATAACAACAAGAAAACAAAAATTCAATGTAAAACAGAACCAACTTGTTTGGCTGTTCTCAGTGGTGCCCTGGAAATGAGGCTATCCTATCTGAGGATGCTGATAATTTGCTGGGCTGGGACCGGTCTGATTTTTTTCTGACTAATGTCATAATTAGTCAATTATTGAAGATATTTGTCTGAGAAACCTCTGATACTGTTACTTGTTTTTAAAATGTTGTTTACAATTTATAGTTGTTCATACTATTTTATTGACAAACTTCTCCCCTATTGTTTATGCATAGTTGTCCCTATTTTCTCCACACAAATTCCTTATTTTTGAGTATTCTGTAAATAATTCAAAGAATAACTTCTCATTTCATGGGACATTCAGCAATTATTTATCCCTTATATTTTATAGTGAAGCCTTAAAATGCATCATTGTGCTTGCTCCTGACCAAAACATGAAAAGATTTTAAGACCAGGCATAGTCAACAACGGTTCTCTTTGGATTAAAATAAATCAAGGGTTTAGAAGTATTTTCAAGATGTATTGTAATATCTGAAAGTTGTCTGTCTTGTCAAAAAAAGATGACTCATAGATCCCCCTAGGAAAAAACTATCCTTCTTGTTTGCTCAAATGCCAACCAATCTTTTAATCCTCTTCAGATTAGTTTACGTGTGTGAAATCGATATTTCAAGGTACTTACAGTACCTCCCAGAGCACACAAGTTACTAACCGATCTGGGCTCCGTAGAGTTTCTGCATTCCATCAGGTGTCACAAGGAGCCTTGACTGGTCTGGGGGAATTAAGGCCAGGTGAAATGCCAAGCTCCTTAGCTCATCTGCTGCAGAGAACAGGTCTGCAGTGTGCCTGCTCAAGTCTTGTTATGGGAATAAATCTGACGTGCCTCACTTACTAGGTCAGAGACAGTCTGCAGTGTCTCAATATGCAGTGATATCAAATGTATCACAGAAGCCAAGCATGATTGGTTGCAAAGGCAAACACTGAAAATTTAAGAAATGCCAGAATTAGGATGCTTACTCAACTGACATTTGTTTCCTGATAGCAAATGATTTATGATATATTTATCTCTAGCCACATGATCACCCACTGGTGTTTTCTCCTGCCCTGGTGCTCAGGATGAGCTGTTTGTTTACTCTGTGCTGAGTGTGCCCAGCCCTTGGTGTGTGCACTCTTCAAACCCTGCTTTAGAGACAGCTACTTATTCTTACTCAGGATTTTTCATACTATTGTATTGCTGGAGTAGCTCAGCAAAATAGAAGATGTGCAGAGTCCTCAACATTTCGTGTCTGCAGATGTTTGACCTGACAATTGCAATAACACTCCCAAGGGGTAGGAGAGGGTGTGTTTTACCCACACGGGGGAGTGGGGAGGGCAAACCAAGGGCAGTTCCCTCTGGTGCTACTGCAGAGAAGCCCAGCCAACTCACCAGCAAATTCAAAGCCTCCTGCACAGACTCTCCATTTCCATCTCCATCCACAATTTCTTGCCCTGATGTAAACCTCCTCTCCCTCTTCCTGCAACTTATCCCACCTATATTCTGTAAATCAGAGAGATGTAAATCATCTCTTGCAGCTCTGCATTCATACTGGGCAACTTCTTCTCTATGGCTACATTCACAGCTCGTACTAGGAAACTAAAATTACAATCTCCCCTTAGATCTGACATCTAGCCCTTGCTGGACTGACATTCTCTCCTGTATCTGCAGGTAAGGTCATGGACACCTTGGGCTGGTGCACACCCAGGAAATCAGATGTCATGAACTGCTGATTTTTTTAATTGCTGAAGAACATAATTTGTCAGATTTCCCTGATTTACCCATGAAATTGCAGAAAAGCAGGTCACTGAAATCATGCTATCATGTACAGAGAAATTAGCCTTCCTCAAAGAAAAAGTCACTAGTGTCTTACTTTAATACAGACAAAATTATGTCCTTTCCTCTATCCCCACAGCTGTAGTGTTCTGTCTGAAATGTTCCACAGTAATTCAGCAGGAGACAGAGATTCAGAATGAAAAAATTCAGTTCAAGTTTCACAAAATCATAAACAACAGAAAACAAGGCTCCTAAGGGACATGCTGAAGGCCTTAATAACAGATGCTTTCAGCAGTGCTGCTAATAACAAGCTGTGGGAATTGATGGTGTTCATTTTAAAATGATTTTCACATTCAAATTTTGATGGGATTTATTGGTTAGATGCTGTGTGCAGGGCAGATAGCCAGCAGACCTGCTGGTTAAGAGGAGGATGAGTCTTGTCTGCATCAGAGGTAAAGATTTGGGGCATGTAGGTCTGTTCTTCCACATGACCATTTTAGGGCCTTTCTCAGAACAGCCCCAGGTGCTGTTCCACATATGACACACCCCTGTGCCCCATACTTGCCTTTTCAGAGAGCAGTCCACACATGGTATAGGGACTTACTCTGCAGCCTTGGGCATTTTCAGGATACTTGTCAGTCAGCTGCTGCTTAGGAAGCTCCAGGAGCTCAGCTTGGGGTGGCTGATGGGAATTTTCAGTTGCCTGGCTGGACAAACCCAGATTTCTCTTCAGTGTTTGGAAGAGGGTTATAAACTATTAGGAAGTGACCTCAGCTGACGGGTATATCATGTTCTTTCATTCTATTCACTTACAGCATTTACGACATCTCCCCATTATCGTTTAGGCTTTTACAACTCTTAATGACCCTTTTATCAGAGCAGCAATAACCAGTAAATCCCCTTTGGCATTTATTGCCCTGTCTCTAATACATAAAAGAACCAATTTATAACAGCTCATGAATGCTGGAGATTATTTTTCAAACTACTTCTTCAAATCTCACTACAAAAATAAGTGCTCTGATGAAGGCTCTGTTTCTGTGGTTTGCTCAGGATCAGCCCTAAATTAAATTCACCAACAATATGCAATAAACTTTGTGTACTGCATGCTGTATGGCAGAGAGAAATGAGAAACTAGAAATACAAAATGTCATCTCTGTAGGGAGGTGTTCCTTTCCCTGCCCATCTCCTGCCAGCATCAGTTTTGTCCTTGCTGCCAGGAGGAGTTTCAGGCCTGGGCATAATCAGCAGGAACTCTGGGGATGGGGGACGCTACTTTGTCAACAGCTATCACAGAACATACAGGTGGACCTTGTACATCTGACATGGTGCACTCAGCAGTCAGATAACTAAAATCAGTTTGCTGGGCTTTGCCTGAAAATGGTGGAAAGAAACAGGCACCACCAGCAGAGGCTTTATCCCATCCTACAAGAGGTGCCCGGGAGAGCAGCTCGAAGGTGCGCAGTCCCGGCTGCCCTCCTCTCAATGCCTCTGGCTGGCAAGTCATCTAACTTCAAAACACCTAAAATTAGATGTCACTAATCTCTATGCCTTCATTTGCAGCGATGACAATATAACTTTGAAGCTATCTCTGTTATTACAAACAGAAACAAAACTCCAAAGATACCTGTTTACGCATTTTTGTAATTTTTGCCCAACATGCAGTAATGTCCTGCTCTCCCTGTAACACATTCAATAGATTGCCATTAGTACCTTTGGAAGGTGTGTTTTGTCTTGGTTTATCTACAGGTAGAACACAAGCAGCCACAGGAGTCTGCAGGGAAGCTCTCCCCTGCAGTTCCAAACCCCATCAATTAGAACACAACAAAGTAGTCCTTAGCAATCATTTCAAAGTGAGCTGGTAATGAAGGCAACCTAAGGATTCTATGAGTTCCTGGCAGTGATTTCAGTTTTTCTAACTCTATATCTAGACACCAGACTTGGATTTGATTCAAAGCCCAGCACTGGAAAGACTTGACATGAGCAGATTCTGGACAGGGATGTAGGTGTTTCTGTGGGGTGAACGAAGTGTTGTACAAAGATGCCCAGTGCTAAGTGAGCCACTGCCTGGGCTGGAGGCTGATATTGCTTGTGCTGGTTAGACACTGAATCCTAGCTAAGTAGCCTTGAAGAGAAACTGTCTATTTTGGCCTGGGCAGAGAAGCTCAGTTAGGGCAGCAGTTTTATCCCCAGCACAAGCTAGCCCAAGCACCTCTGTCCCATGTGGAGAGAGATCAGTGCCATTATAGCAGGGTCTGTGCCACAAGGACCAGACGTGCTCAGTTCATCCCATTTCCCATCTTCTCTGTTGCCCCTTCATTGCTCTACTGAGGTCTGCTGCCAGGTCCTCCCATTTTTCTCTTTGCTCCTGCTGACCCTCTTCTCCTCCCCAGAACTACAAACCAAACAGCTCCCAAAAGAACTTTTCATTAATATAATTTATTAGCTAAATCATTCCTCTGACCTATTTCTTGTTCAACTAGCATATCTCCCCATCCACTCAATATAATTGGCACAGCACCTGAACTCTGCTGCTGGGGTTTAAATGGCCTGACATATATCACTGAGTCACAGGATATTAAGAGAAAGGTGAGAGGATTATTGGCGCCCTGCCACTGGGATCAGATTGGATTTCTTGTCCAACCACTGAAACATGTGGTTGTATAAAGAGGGTTTACACAGGCTTGGTTTAGTCCTTACTCAAAGCTTGACCACTTGAAAACAGCATGGGACTTTCACTAAGGACTGGGGACTTGGCCATGTAAGGAAGCCTTTCTTGCATACATTGTCCTGTTGATTTTTGGGAGGGGATGATCTGCATGAGGCTCTGCAGGTGGGGCTGACCAGGAGTGCTGTGCTGGAGCTCTCTGGAGCTGGAGTTGCATCAACACTTTTCTCCTGCCTGGCTGCAATGGTCCATTGCAAGAGCCATTACCAGCAGCCTAGCCTTGCCTCCCAGTCTCACATGGTCCCAGGTATTCCCATTGATGTGATTTCTTATTTTCCATCATGGTTCTCTCACCAGTGGTCCTCTTGCTTCTAAGTTTAAGGAGGTACTAAACACTGGGCTGTAGGTTTTCACTGGTGATTAATTTTGTTGTATAATCTTCTCACCCTTTTGAATTTTAAAACATCAAAGGGTACAAAACACAGCCACCATCCTTGCTGAGAAACATCCATTCTTTTTGTTCTTTTTCCCGGGAAAAAAGGCCTGCTGACATCATCTGCCTTGCTCAGGATCTTTGTAATTGGCCCCTGTCTTTTTGGCTCCTCCTTCCCTCCCCTCATCTCTCATCCCCTACTCCATACTGAGAGGTAACCAGGGAAACCAGAAACCATGGCAACCCAAAGCAGCATAATTTTCCTCTGAGGAAAAAAATATAAGCATGCAAAATCCCTTTAATGTTTGTAGCAGGCGACTGGGTCTGAATCTTCTCTTTCCCTCCTCTTTGGTGCGAGGAAGCCATGGGCCTGCCTCCTCTTGCTGGGGCTGCCCTTGCCATGAGCCCTGGGTGAAGCTCACCTCCAGCCCCCTGCTTCACCCAGCCAAAGCCCTCGGCTCCCTGTGCCCCCCAAAGCCAGAGTGGCAGCAGGGGCTCAGTGTCCACCAGTGTGGGTGGTCCTGACCCACCAAGAGCACTCAGACACTCCAAGGCAGTAAACCCCGGGTCACAGGGAGCATCTGTCCCCACCACCAAGTGCTCCTCAGCCTTGAATACATTTCTTAACAGGACACAGGGAAGTGTTTCTTTCACTAACCGGAGATGGAGAGCTCGGGCGCAGAAGGTTTAGGGTCTGGTTTTCAAAGGATGAGCCAACTGGACACTTCTCTATAGCTCTGGACATACCTTGTTACAAAAAGAGACCGTGATGGAGGATAGAAAATGGGTCCTCCCACACCCCCTGAATTGTTCACCCTCAGATTCCAAGCTGTCTGGATGAGAAACAAGGATTCTATCCTGCAGGGCAAGGCCAAGAACATGGGATTCCAGAAAAAACATTTTTATTACTTTGTAGTATAATGACAGTATTGGAGTGGAACTATCATCACTGCTTCAAAATGAGGGAAAGAAGGGCAGCCAGCTGTGGAGGGGCAAACATGACGGCTCTGTTCTGTCTCTCTGCTTTTCCCCCGGAATGGGGCACAGGGTGACACTGCCTCACTGCTGCTCAGTGCCCATCAGCAGGAATAGGAAGCATCACCCTTGGGCAAAGCTCTCACGGCTCAGCCCCTGCTCCCTGTCTCTCGCCCTTCAGCCTCTCCAGGGGATGGTGGTGAGATCCCAGCCCCTTGGAAACCCCAAGGCCACTCCTTCTGCAAAGGGCTACTGCAAGTGCTGCTCTTGGTGGGGTACAAGAGGCTTTGGAACCAGCTGTGGAAGCTTCAGGCAGCATGCCCAGCACTGCTCAGAGGCTAAGTCAGCAAAGAAATAACTAGCAAGTTTTGCTACTCTCAAAGTGTACAAGAGACAAACTGCTTGACTTCTAGCTTATTTCCAAAATAGAACGCTGACTGTAAGTTGCCTTCTTTAGGAGAAAAATGATGACAGAAGTAATAAATTGTACACGTTTATTTTTGCAGATGAGGGAATGTCAAGCAGTGGTTGGGATGAAAACAAACAAACCGTGGCAAGCAGCTATTTTTATAGAATAGTTTTGTGTTGAAATTTCTATAAGTTGGCAACAGAGTCATCATGAGACCTTTTATCCAGATAAGACTATGCCAAAATCTTCAGGAAACATCTTGCATGTTAATTTGTTTTACTTACAAAACAGGGGAGAGGGAGGGAAACGAAGGCTTAGGGAAGGGAAATGTTTGCAGACGTACAGTGTCTGCTCTATAAGACACCAAATGCTTTTTATTCTGTGGACATAAATGGGACTTTTCCCAAACCTGCCACTTGCTAAATTCAAATCTGGGGTAGCTCCAAATCAGCCCTTGCAGCACATTTGCTTGCAGCCAGGGGAGGGAGGTGTCACCAGGCCGAGTGAGCTAAGTACACGAACACGAAGGACCAGTCTGGGATATTTCACCTTTAAGGTCAATGAGCCTGCTGAGAGAAGACTGGCCCTCCAGTCCCCCCAAATACAGTTATTTAAAGAAACATTGTCAAAACTCCGCTGATTATGTTGTCCCTGCCTCCTGCTTCCCAGCCAGCGCCCAAACAAGGTCTGTGCAGGAGAAGCACTGAGCCAAGAGGACATCTGCTGCATCCACGACTGCAGCTCCAGGCCCAGTCCTATGGGAAGTGGCTTCTTTATCTATGTTTGCTGTTTGTGTTTGATGTCTGGGGAATTTCTGGACTTTCTTAGACTTCACTCTATGCCATGAAAGCATTGCTGTGTGCATGCATGCATCTGTCCCTAAAATCTGTACTCTGAAGAAAATAATTTAGATTTAAATGTTGGCACATAAAGAAAAATTATTTTGTGCTCAAAGAGCCCTTGCCGTTGCCCCAGATAGTTTCTGGCTAATATGACCTGTCAAAAATCTGTTTATTAGAGTTGTCCTGTTGAAATCTGTCATCTGTTGGAATCTGCTGGCAGAGGGGAGGAAAGGGTTACCTTCTATGTGAGAACGGAAATCTAAGACAGGAGCTTTATAACGGGCTCTGTGATGTGAACATTAGATAGTAATGTCTCAAAAGTAAACTATTTAAGCAGCTCCAGTTTCCATGCTAAATTGACTCTAGTGTGTTTGTAACCAAAGGGACAGCTGCTTCCTGAAGAGCCTCTCTTAACGCTTATAAGGATTAACTGGTTTTGTGTTGAGATTATTGAGATCATCTTGATGCACTTACTTTATTCTGATTTGTTTTCTCATTTTATTCATTGTTAATAGTTTCACTTTAGAAGCATCTTTTCCTTGATTTTACTCCCTTTGCTCAAACTCAATTTCTTTTAGTAAACAGAGGCAGAGGGGGATCAGAAATGGATGTTATATAAAAGTTTGACCAACTCCTCCAAATTTGCCCATAGAACCCTTTCTAAAGATTCATAGTGAATTTTTCACTTTTCACATTTTCATGCACTTCTGCTGCTGCAAGTAGTTGAGCACTGAGGGAAGTTTTCAAAGCCGTGTGTGAGTAGCACACATTAAGTCTTCTGAGTATTTCAGAGGTTTTTTGCAGAGATCTCAGCTGTCCTGAGCAGCAGGTTGGTCTCCTCTGAAGTGCTCTCAAAGGACTCCACATGTTCACCCAAAAGCACATGCATTATTTACATTCAAGGCACGGCTGCACCATGAGGTTAAATTTAAAACCCATCCATCACTAATTAGCTTCTGTGTCCATTGCATACCCATGCAGCCCACACCAGGTAAATGAAAGATATATGCCAAGTACTTTGGAGACTGAGGGAGAGAAAATAGAACCAAAGCTGGGGCAAGATGTGAAGAAGGAGCATAATTTATAGCCATGTCCAGGATGGGGCAGGGTCAGAAACATTGAGGGAGCTAAAAAGTCTGTCTGAAATGACCAGCAGCAATCAGCAACCACCACAACCCTGCCCAGAGTGAAGGGCCACAGAGAGCAGGTGAGGAAAAAGGCAAGGGCACGGCAAGAGCCTTAGGAGGTGCCCATGTGTGCCAGCAAGGAGCCCAAGAGGGCCCTACTCGAGCCTGGTGCTGGAGTCCTGCAGTATGGCTCCCTTCCAGACAACAAAGTTCACATGCATGACCACTGGGCTAGAATTCATCCTGGGCCTTTCTTCTCAGGGCAAGTCCTTTGACAACATGACTTTCAGCCTTCCCAATGGATCTTCAGGTGAATCTTTACAGCTCTCATAGAATGACACCAAGAGATGATCTTATTCTGTGACATGGGACTCAGCTGCCTCTGATGGACTGGTGTTTATGCATCCTCCCAAGTACTTCTGCTTTTTGTCTTCAGGATGTCTGAACTTTTTCCTTTGAGGTTCCATTTCCCTTACAATCTCTTTATTCCATTATAAAATATATCCAATAATTCCTTGGGCTCCTGACAGTGCTTGCACCTGGGGATAATAAATCTGCATTCTGTACCTGGGTACAGCTGGCTGGGATGCTGTCCATCCATTAGCTGATGGGTGTAATCAATGGCTGGGTGTTTCTGCCACATGCAGAAGATGTGTCTATTTCCCACGCACAGGGCTCAAGTGCGTGCTCCTGATGAGGATGAGAAGGAGGAATTAATCCCCTGATGAGAACCCTTGGAGCTTTGAGGCTGGAGCTGGAAGGCGTGAGAAATGATAAGACATTGATTAGGTCTCTGAGTCAGCAGCGGATGCACCCTCGCTGCTACCAACTGGTCTATTAGCTCTCCCACTTGTTTGTTACCTAACTTATCTTCCTGACTCATCCCAAACCCAGCTGACACCAGAGACAAACTACACACCACTGCCCCTTCGGCGTCCTCTGGTACACCTTCTGCTGCCCTGTAACTCCCATGAGGATTAACAACTTTTCTTTGCCAAACAGGGGAAAAAAAGGTAAAAACATTGTGAGTTAAGGGGAGAAGGAATCCTGGAGACAAAACACGAGCTCCCAGGAGTGATCCTGGGAGAGGAAGAGGTTGTTTTAAAAGAGATAATTCCCTTTTGTGCACTTGTAGTAAAAATATGTCATGTTGGCACCAGTCCCATATTTCAGTGATGGTGATGTGCTCACCACGAGTGAAGCAGCAATCTCTGTAGCAGCAAGGCACAGGTAATATGCAGTACAGTCTTTCATCTCTCTCTGGTTATGACAGGGTTCTGGCAACACTTATTTTTTTCTGTTTTGTCCGAAGGACAGGTTGACATTTCACAGTGCCAGATTAAAGCCAAAGGAGCAGCATGAGGGTGATAGTCACCCCAGTCCTGGAGGTCTGTGAGCATCACCATTGCAGCCAGTCACTGCTTCTCACTGTTCTGAGCTCATTTGGACCCAAAATAGTCTCCTAAGCTCCTCTGCAAATTCCTCTGCAATTCCTTTTTTGCTAATATGCTCTGAGATTGGTGCAGCAGTAATGGGCATGGAGATACAGAGGAAAATGGGAAAGGGTAGAGAACACTTCCATCTTCTTCCCTGGGATCAGGGAGCCTCAAACAGTCTGAGGCACCTTTGAAGAAATCAAATAATTTTCCTCTTTCTCTAAATTTGCAGGGGAAAACGAGACACTGTGTCCTGCTGGTTGAGACTAGCACAGGGAGCAGATCTCACCTTCCAGCACATACTGTGGGAGCCCAGTGGGAACCCAGTCAGGCTCAAGGAAACTGCAAAAGGTGATTACATGGGCTTTGGTGGTGGGACTTGGTGGGAGGTGGAGCTGGGGATGGGGCTGATCCAGGTTTGATGGGAGGTTTCTCCTCGGCCTTCAGACAAGTGAGTCATCTCCAGGAGGGGGGTGCTGAACATGCCTGACTAAACTGCTGGGAGGCTGTGGTAGGCATGTGATTCTAGACCCTTGAGTTTTCTATCCTGGACTTTCAAACTTTGCCTTTACTTTTTGGGGTTTTTTTTGCCCACATTTTTCCACTCTCTCTACAGCTGAAGCGACATGGAAATTCTTATGGATAAATATTCAGGACACTATTTAAATAGGCAGCTATATCTTGCAGATCATCTGCTTTGCTATGTTGCAAATGTTGCATTTGATATTGTGTAGTGTGAATTATGGATATGTGTTGCATATAGTCTGGGATAGGCCCATACTTGTCAAGAGATGCCAAGATATAATCAAACTGGACGAGATTCACAGTCCTTCCAATTACTCAGCAGGGCTTATTTCTTTGTGAAAGCAATATATTTGCACATTATTCCCAGTTATGGGGATATCTGACCTTGCAAGAGAAGAACTTAGATGGCTGTAGCACACCCTATTCCTTATCACTTGCTCAGCTGTATTGGTAAATTAACCAGCTGGATCCAAACTAACTATCTTACAGCCTAGTGTGAAGGAATATGCAAAACTCCAAATCCAGATTCCAATCTGTTAGCAAACAACAAGCTTGTGTAGTAAAATGCCAAACTCAACCCTTGTCTTCAAAAGAGTCTTCCACTCGGATGCTCCAAATCCTGGGCCAAGCTGGGGATGGGTGCTGGGACACTGAGCAGCCCTGTGGTGTTTCCAGAAGCTGCTCATGGGAGCTTTCTCCACAGGCTGAACCCACTAGGTGCCAGACAATGCTGGGATCTTGGTGTAAACCCCCACGTGGTGGGATGAATTAGGCCCTCAATGGCTACAGAAAGACATTGGAAATAAGAGTTTATATTTACATAGTACATTTCATCCCAAAGGACCCCAAATCACACTGTACAAACTTTACATAAACAGCAGAACTGAAATGCAGCTGCGTCAGGAATGGAGGGTGGCAGCCAGCTGGCATGTGTTAGCAGGACAAAAATAAGCCACTATTTTTGGCCAAGGACATCAGGGCAAACCCCTCTATTGCAAAAGTGCCTACCAAACTTCAAAGTGCAGTTTTTTTACTCTAAATAGTCATGGTGGATAAATAGATCTTTTGTAGTCAGTTGACTTGTTCCCAGGCACATCTGGGGAATTCACTCACTAAAATAAGGATTTGCTGCATTTTATGCCAGCTCAGGCTGCAGAACTTCTTCACCCAAGATAGCACATTTCTACTCCAGTCACATTTGCAGAATTGGAAGCCTTTTTACGCAGACCTTACTACTGAGGACACAGAAAAAGCTGCTCTGGCTCTCTCTGCTGAACTTACCCTGAACTGGCACATCTGGAAATTAACATATTCTGTTGTTAGCTTGGCAAATTTGATGATTAGAAAGACAAATTTTCACTATGCCTACCAGGGTAATTTTTCAGAATACAACTGGCCTTTAAATACCAGCATGGAGAGGCCAGGACATTAAAAGATCTTGCCACAAAGCCCCTCATAGAGCAGGCTGTGCAGCATCTCTCAAGTGTCTGGGCTATCCAAACACTGCAAACATGAAAGGCATAGTTCCTTACAGCAATGTCATGCACAGTATTTTTACAGATACATATTTACTTTGGGGCCAGGAGGGTATCTATACTTACAGAGTGCGCTGCAACTCAGAGAACCCTGAATAACCCTCCAGGATAAGTTGTCCTGTGGCAACTGGTAGTTCCCTGTGGGTCTCCTCCCATACCTCCATGTTGTGTTAAAGCTGAATCGTGCACTCTGGCATTCACCCTTCTGAGCCATCTCATTGCCCTGTCATGCCATTTACCTACAGCTAACAATTTTTAAGTTACATTTCTCTCTCAGAAGAAGTGTAGGGAGTCCAAGTAGGATATACACTGCAGAGTCCTGTTAGTAAGGCTTTGATAAGGTTACTTCCACGAGACTTCAGGTTCATCAAAAAGCAGCATTAAAGGCCATTTGGACTCAGAGCAGGGCTGCAAGGGAGGTAGGGGGCATTTCAGGTGCCCAAAGCACTGTGCCTTCTCTGGGTTCCCCAATTTTTTACTATCTTCAACTTGCTGAGGCAGAACATCAGCCTGTCTTTGTTGCAGAGGTACTCCATTCCTCTGACCATATTCATGGCCCTTGTCTAGACCTACTCTAACAGGTCCATATCTTTCTTTTCAGCTGTACTCCAGGTGGTGACCTCGTGGAGCAGTGTAGAGGGGGAGAACCACCTCCCTTGATGTGCTGGCAGCACCTCCTTTGAGGTAGCCAGGATGCTGGCAGCTTTCTGGGCTGTGAGCACCCACCCTTGGCTCATGCCCAGCTTTCATCCCTGAGAATATCCAAGTCCTTTGCTGTAGGACTGATCTCAATGACTTCTTCCAATCTGTGCTTATACCTGGGATTGCTCTGAACCAGGTGCAGCACTTTGCACTTGCACTCGTTGAATTTCAGGAAGTTCTCATGGGCCACTTCTCAACTCCGTCCAGGTTCCGATGGAAGTGACCCTGTCCTTCTTTTGTGTCATCTGTACTGCTCAGCTTCAGGTCATCTGCAAACATGATGAAGGTGCACTTGACCTCACTGTCTGTGTCACTGATGATGATGTTGAAGAGCACTGGTCCCAAGACAGGGCCCTGAGGGACACAACTGATTGCTGGCCTCCACCTAGACACAAAGCCATTGATCACAACTCTCTGGCTGCATTCATCCAGCCAATTCCTTATCCACTGAATGCTCCACCCATGTTTCTTCAAGTTGGAGATAAAAAAATCATGTTGGACCATACTGGAGGCCTAACAGAAGAGTAGATAACTGATGTCTTTTTGGTCTTCTCTTATCAACTCTTGCCATCAGTCCAACACAGGCCACCAGGTGTGATTTGCTCTCAGTAGAGATGTGCTGGCTGACACCTCCTTGTCCTTTATGTGCTTTAGCAGATCTTCTGGGAGGTTCTGCACCATGGTGTTCCCAGGATCATCTGGTCTGTAGTTCCCTGGATCTTCCTTTTTCCCATTTTTACAAATGGGAGTGATGTCTCCAGTTTTCTGGTCACCAAGGGCTTCACCTGACCACCATGACTTTTCAAATACGATGGAGAGTGGCTTAGCAACAACATTGACCAGTTCCTTCAGGACCCTGGGGTGCATCTCCTCAGACCTTGTAGACCTGTGGCTGTTCAGCTTCACCACGTGATCCTGAACTGCTCTTCACTTATACAGGGAGGGCTTCTCCCCCACACCCACCCAGAGGGTCAGGCACTTGAGAGAAGTGGGAAGTGAAGACTGAGACAAAGAGCTCATAGATACCTCAGCCTTCTCCATATCAGTGTCACCCTTCTTGCTTATCACAGGGGCTACACTCTCCTTGGCCTTTTCTGTCCTATGTCCTTATGGAATCCCTTCTTGTAATTCTCTACATCTCTTGCCAAGTCCTGTTCCAGCTTTGTCTTGGCAGTCCTGACCCCATTCCTAGATATATGAAATGTGTCCCTGTACTCTCCCCAGGTCACCTGTCTCTGCTTCCACTGGCAGTGCATTTCTTCCTCAGCTGGAGGAGCAAATCCAAGTCAGTTTCTGGCCTGCCTTGCTTGATTTCCTACACACTGGAAGAGCACTCTTGTACTCTAAGAAAAGGGGCCTTCAAGAGCTGCCAGCACTGGTCATCACCTCTGTCCTTAAGGACAGTTTCCCAGTGAATCTTATTCACCAATTCCTTAAAGAGCTGGAAGTTTGTTCTTGCAAAATTCAGGGTTTTGACTTTGCTCCTTTCCAGGCTCACACGCCTTGAGGTCACAGATCTCAAGATCTGGGCCTGAGAGAACCTGAGAATGAAGAAAGAGAAAAACAAAGAAACATTTGGTGACCCTATCTGAGCCCCAGGAAATGTGCAGGACAGGGGTGTGATGCTCTGGGAGGAGCAGAGTCCAGGGAATGCAAGACAGATCTCCCCCTTGTCAAAGAACCAGTGCAAAAACTGTTCATGGAGGTGGATCCAGCTCCGATGTTGTGAGCAGACTACAGAGCCATGTCACACCATGTCACATGTTCCCAAGATTCCTGGGAAGGAAAGCTGGTCACACACACTGGAAGACTCTCCACAGCATGCCAAGAGCACTCAGCTCTGTATACCAGAATCTCCTTTGTCCTTTATTAAGCCCCTTGCCTTTGCTCTGTTTGCACAGCATTAAAGCACTGCACTTTCCAGGGAGAAAAAACTTTTGTCTAATATTTGTAATTTTAAAGCTGAATTTTACTTTTTTTTAATGCACCAGCATTATCCAACATGTAATTCAATATATAAAATTGATCATGACCTAGAAAAGAACCTAAGCTTTTGGAATGATACTGCAGGCAGGGAGAGAGGCCCCACAGGCCAGCACTCAGGCACTTAAACTGATGATGCACAAGTTGCACAGTTTTATATACTCATGAGTGTACGCTTTGAAAATCTTACTGAGCAATAACAGAGAGCCTCCCCCTCTTCTCCACTCCCTCCTCCAAACACAGGACCCTGCAGGGAAATGCACTGTGTATGACTGGTATTTCCCCCAAGCAGACTTGCATCCATGGCAGTATGAAAAATTAATAAAGGAATACAAAGTGCATTAACAAAGGCTGACATATTTCCCACAGTAAATTGACATCCCCCATTTTATTTAAAATTAATAAAAGCTTGCCAAGCATGCAGAACTTGCACATCATAACAAGGAGAGGTCTCACAGAGCTCATCAGGTCATGTCACTGTATTAGTGATACTGCACACCACAAATCATGACAAATATTCCCAGTATTATGTCAGGTCTGTATCCAAGGTGTTGCTCTCAGCATCAGTGTAGGAGGGCTGTCTGACACATGCTCTGGAAATTGCCACTCTGATGGATGAACACAGGCTGCCAAGCCAGCCTTATAACATCTAAAGCCTGGCTTCCAGCTGAGGCCAGTCCCTCTCTCTGGGGTGCAGTGAGGGCAGCGATCACCCTCAGCCCATGGAGCCTGGCTGGTGTCTCCACACAGCTCATGGGGATGGGGAACTGCACTGTGCTGCTGGCCTGTCACTGCTCCTGCACTCATTACATGGGTTTTTCTATGGTCCAGATGTCCCACCAATGCCTTACTGAGCTACACATAGAGGGTGCTCATAGAACCTTCTAGAAACTAAAGAAGAAACCCTGGCAGTGCTAATGACACTCTTAAGTGGGATGTCAGTCCTCTTTTTGACAATCTGGTGAATTGCATGCACTGTAAAGCTAAGACCTCTTTGAGGTTTTCAGAAGGCCTGAAGCAGAGCAGACAGCTCCTAGATGGAGTTGTACTGGAAAGCTGTGGGGCTTGAGGTACCATCAGTGGCATAGCCCAGGATAGGGCTGCTCCAGGTAAGCAGGAGTGATCCTGTTCTTGGGTGGTCTGCCCCATCTCCTGGGACAGGGCTGCACCCAGTTACCTGTACCTGGTTGTATTTGTTAAGTGCCAGCCTCGGTTCAGGCATAACAATGGCAAGGGCTGTGAAATTAGGGTCCCTCACAGGTGACACAAACAACATTCCAAGACCTGGGGATTTCCAGATGCTGCCCTGAACACACCTTTCTGGATGGTGATGATGTGTCCTTTTGAGTAGGCAGTCTGATGCAGTATCTCTCAGGTAACTGCATGTGGAAAATTGCATTTTCACACCTTGAAGCACGCTCTGTGGGCCAGTGGCAGCCCTCAGCATACTCTCCACTCTCCCAAGCTCATGACAAGGAGGGAAGACATATGAAATGCACTTCTACCAGAAGAGAACCATATTGAACTCCTTCTGCTTCTCCTCTGCATCCTTGTACTTGAGGCACTGCTGCTGGGTAGGAAGATGAAGCTGGGAAAATGGCAGCTAAAATTACATGGAAGAGTTGGTCCTGTCTGGAAAACTTGCAGCTGTCTGACACTGGTATGCCAAGTGTCCCCACAGTGATGGCCACCCACCCCCAGTTACTCTGGGGAGAGCTGGTTTCTTCATAGGGATTTGCTGGTAACTTGAACAATGACAACACCCAAAAGGTGAATCACAGAGATTTGATGGTGCGAACATCTGGGTGGAAATTTGTGACTTCTGGCTATGCTCTGTCACCTACCCCACTGGGCAGCACTGGGGCTGTCCCACACCTAGCTACTCCACCAGGTACCCTGGTGTCCAGCTCAGCATCCTCATTCTTCTTCTCCAGGCAGAAACAATGACTCGGGAAGAAGCCCTGTGTTCATTTGGAGGCTGCTCCTGCATACTACTTTATGTGAAGCAATTACACTGAGGCACCACATGTTTCAAAGTAAACTTCTTTGTGTAACCAGCTCTGAAAAGAGAAAAGAGCTTCTCACATCTCAGCTGAGAATTGTACCTGCACTTCTGTAGGAGCTACTAACTCTTTTCATTTAGGCTGTGGTGAATTGGCTCTTTCAAAAAGGTACCAAGCCTCACTTTGATTTTCAGTTTCTAGTCTCTACACAGGGGCTGAATCAAAGTAACGTAACCTGTGGCTTTGATTCCTGTTCCCAGAGCTAGCTTAAGATGTATTTTCATGGGCTTCCTGCTATTTGTTATCATCTGCTTGCTGGAGATTCATACCTGCCTGGTAGAGCTGGTGGACCTGGATGTGTGTGTGTATGTCTGGGCTTTGATGTTCACAGCTTCCCAAGGCACTATGGAAACACAAGCACTTCTGATCAAGAATACTGGTGAGAGCTGATGAATTAACATATGCCTTGAAATGCTCCCATTCTGTTCTCCAGGATAACATGTTCAGAACTCTGGTTTAGCAATATTTACCCATACCCTGATCCAGCTGTTTGCCTCATACTTGGTAATTACCTTGATGGGGCTATTTGGTTGTTTCTGGCAATGATGTAATCTTTGCTTGTACTGCTTGCCTACATAGTTTGCTGTATTGAAGGGTTTTGGAGTACTTCCTCCAGTGATTTTATTTCACTGGCTCTTTAGAAAAAGCTGTAGCTATTTTCTCATCTAGCTGTGCCCAGAACTTTTGTCTCAGGGAAGAATATGAGCTCAGCCGATTTCCTCCCATTGTAACAGCTTCTCATTGTACAAATGGAGTTGAGACAGATTTATTAAATCTATACTTGCTACAAAATAGGCTGGATCTTCACCTGTGCTCATGCTCTACTTAGTCTGAAAAAATGACAGGACAAAGGTTTAAACAAACCTTTAGGCCTCTCTTCAACTGTTTTATTTCCCAGAGGTCATGTGGTCATTTGTTGTAGCCCATGTGTAATGTCTCATCAATTTAACCAAAGATGCAAGGTTTGTCTGGTATGAATAAACTGGTGTGTCTAAAAGCATGAATATGTCCCATCCTGCTCCTCCAGGGTGTATGAGGGTGAGTGCAGTCATGTAAGGCCCCTTGGGCATGATCTGGGTGGTGAAAGGGGGCCTAGGCAGGGATAGGACAGGTTTAGTTAAAACCTGATGCCCAGATAGGGGATAAGAGAGAGATGCAAGCATTTAACTATGGTCTGTCTCTGCCACAGGAGTTCATAGCTGAAGGCACTGTGAAGTAAGTGGGTTACTGGAAAGGGTCTAAGGTAACATTTTTTCCCAGCTCTGTAATTTGCTTGTTTGATGGCCTTCATCACATCAGCCATCTACACAATGCTATTGGTGCAGTGTTTATGCAACAGGTTTAAAAGTATCTACCTCCAAAACCCTTTGAGATCCACCAGTGGGAAGTGATACCTAAAGCCTCCCTTTGCTCCTCCTGCCTGAATTTCAGCAGTTAAAGAATCATGGGATGAGACAGAGAGCGTTCCCTTCCTCTCCTGCTATCCCACAGTAATGTGGCCTGGGCGTAATGCTGGGGTGTGGGAGAGGAAGGGTTAGAACTCCCTGGGGCTGTGGAGCAGCTGTGCTGACTGACAAAGTCTGACAGCCCTCGCTGCTATGCTGGAGGAGTCCCTCCTCAGGTGTTTACTCAGCGCTTGTGCTGCCGTCACCATCCCACCGTGAGCTGGCAGAAACGAGCCTCCCTGCGCCCCAGTTCCTCCAGGGCAAAAGTCCAGTGTCCTCCCACGGGTGGCTGATGAAGGCAGGTGTGTGGGAAGGTTTGTGGGGTTTTCTGCACAAAACCAGCTCTGAGATGAGCACCCAGGGCAATGGCCATCAGCTCTGCTGGGAGAGACAGACCTCTGGCAAGGGGATGGGAACAGAGACCTGGGAACCTGTGAAACCACACCTTGAACTGGCTCTGGGAATGCAAATCAAAGCCATGATATACGTTAAATTGGTGCAGCTTCTGTGTTCAGCTGAGCCCTCTAATCTTTGAATTGCCAAAGGCCTTGAGGGATCATTATGTTAGGCAAAGCCTACCAAAGGGCAGGTTGCTCCAGCCTCTTCTTGTTGTCAGCAGGTGTGGAGACACTGTGCGTGGGGTAAGTAGCAGGGATGTCTCTGGTTCCCTTGTCAGAGGGGTGCTTTCAGATGAACCTTAAAGGCAGCTTTCTGATCCTTTTCTTTCATCAAAATGGCACAGAGGAGCTCCATGGGAACCAAAAGCTCACCTGGGCTTTTTTTTTTTTTTTTTTTTAGCTTTTGGAAGGATTAACACAGATTTATGTTTGAGAAAGCAGGCTAGTTCCAATCTAAAGTGCAGGACAATTCTCTCCAGTTCCCAGGAGGGTAACATCATAATCCATTATTAGCTGTGCCAGTTACAGTTATTTCCTTCCCACATTTCCTTTTAGGTGTCAAACTAGAATGCAATTGCTTTTCTTCCTAAGAGCACTATTTTTGAATCCAAAGAATTGAATGTTATTAATATAGTAGGTGTTGTACTGTGCAGCCCATTCTATAATGGGGTGTTTATAGCACCAGTGCTCTTACCCAGTCCATTTGTAATCAGAAGTAATAGCACCACTTCACCACTTGCTCCGCTTGAAGACGCTGCAATAAATTCCAATGAGCCATAGCTTGGCTGCAGCTGGTGACTGATGTAGAAGCTTTGTGCATTTTTACTTCTTTAATGTTTATAGCTCTTTTACATTATATGAATATTGCCAGTCCTGAGGATTCAGCTGTCATGAATCAAGCCTCAGAAACTAATGAGATTTTACAAAATGTGTTCATTTGAAGTGTGTTTTATGGGCCTTCAAATGTTTCAGGCTTTGTGCCATGCTGTCAGGCTTCCCTTACTTTGCTGCCACAAGCTTGCTTTAAGAAAGGGAAAAGAAATCTGGGATTAACATATGATCATCTGATTTCAACAACTGCCCCCTACCAACATCACCTGATATCACAAAACTTAAGATAATGCTGTAAGAGCAGTCAGCACAGTCAAACACACCCTCATCTGCGAGATGGGCCAACACAACTCAGCTAAAACAACGTCACCTTGAGCTTATACACCCCTGGTTTTCTGTGGGAATTAAAAACTTTCAACTCCAGCTGCTGTGAACTCCCCAAATGGAAGGAGGAAGGAAGGGTTCATTTTGGAGAAGTGCAAGAGAAGCCGCCGGCCAGCAGGGCTGGGCTGAGCAGGCAGAGCACATCCACATGCCACCTTCGTCTTTTTGGCAAGGAGCATCCAGCAGCACAGATCCCCCACCCACCAGTTCGATGCCATTGCCTGCTCCACTGATGCAAGTGTCTGTGAGGCTGCAGCATGAAGTGGGCAAGGGAATCAATCCAGGTTAAAAATGACCATGCTTCTCCCTCATCCTCTCCCAGTCTCCCAGGTTTAGAGTATTGCTTTACACCTGGAGCAGTTTCCCATTCCTTCTCCATGGCCAGCTCTGCAGCGGTGGCAGTGACACCTCTGAAGTGGCAGTGGGGATGCAGGGTGACCCAAGCAGGAGGCACCACAGCAGTGGCAATGACACTCTGAAGTGGCAGTGGGGATGCAGGGTGACCCAAGCAGGAGGCATCACCGAGTACCAATGAGCTTTCTTAGATCTGGTTACAGACCGAAGGGTGCACGTGCATAGGAAGTGGAAAGAAAGGAGAAAAATCAGAGAAGGGATGGTGTGTCATTTCTAGCAGAAATAAGGAAGAAACTAAGATTTGGGAGTGGTGTTTTATGGAAGGACAGGCCTGGCTTTCTTGCACTCACTGCTCAGACAAAAATGACTTTGGAGAGCTATTTAGTAAGTGAGGAAAACTGCACCTAAGAAATGCCTGTCCCTGGCATCAGTTCCTCTTAAAACTCAAACATAGACCCAGATTTGGTTTAGGACTTCACTGAAATGAAGGACAACTGGAAATGGATTTACTCTGCATTTTGCACATTTCTCAGCACTGGGGGGCAAGACTGCTTGGATCAAGACAGGTGGTCTTAGGAACAACTACTCTAAGAACAGACTTAACAAAAGGGTGCTGCTGATGGGAAGCAGTGTGGGAGGGGGCGGCAGCATCCTCTTCTGTCCGTGCTCAGGTAGTGCCCCTGTCTTAGTCCCAGTGGTCACCAGTTTTTTTCTGATGCCTCTAGAGCTCATGAAGCCACCATTTACACATGTTTAAAATTCTGGCTATTTTTTTTTTTTCCAAAACTACCAATGGCAATTGTCCCTGCTTTACACTGCACTTTTCCTAACTCTGTACTCTGTAATCTCCCTGTGCTCTCAATGTTCTCAAATGATAAGCTTTTCTATTCCTCTTGCACCTCTATTCCTTCTTTCTTTCTGTTCCTTCCTTATTCCCATTTTCTCATTTTCTTATCCCCTTTCTGGCTAGCACTTCCCCTCCTTCTCATTTCTATTCTGATGAGCTTTTCTGGTTAAAAACCTGGATTTCTAAAGAAAACACAACCCAGCAGGAAAGCCAAGATTAACAATTCTGCTACAAGTGTATTTTTCTGGGTGAGATCTATGAGCATGTGCAAGAACTCTCATCATTACCCTGGAACATATTTGTAAGACAGAGTATTACCTTCCCCCAGACTCATCTCTTTTATTTTTTAAAAATGTTCCCTAGTGACAGAGACCATATTACACTATCAGTTTGTACAATTTCTAGCACATCTGATCACTCCTGCAATATAAATGCCACACAATAATCAAAATAATACATAAAGCACTCGTTGCCTGCAGTTTTAAGATGTCTGGAGTCATGCACTTCCTAAGCATCTCTCCCTGTGATCGTCCACCTACCCAGCTCTAAGGAGCTTGGAGGACCCTCCAGAGGTGACAAGGTGCTCTTACCCTCACACCACACATGAGTAACAGTGATGTGACACAGGACACATAACATGTCCCTACAGACATGAGAACCAGCATCTGCTGAGCCCTTGTGCTGTGCCTCAGTGTTTGGTCCCCTTCTTTCCTCAGGGTGGTGGGAAGCAGGACATAACTCCAGTGGAAACAAAGCCTCCGTGGGCCAGATGGTTTCATGAGCCCCCATGAACGCAGCCATGGAACTCGGTGGACTGTAAAAGCAAAAACAAGACAGGAATAATGCAAAGTCCACCTCTGCTTGCTGACATCCCCTTATTTCTTTTTTAAAACAATGCTCTGATCCAGTGTTTCCCAGGGGAGATCTGGAGGGAATCGCCATCTCCACGTGGACTCATGGAAGAAAGGAAGCAGCTGGTCCCTGATATTTATTGCTGTATATCAGCTTGGAAACCTTGGCGTAAACACTGCACAAACACCCATTTCTCTGGGTTATTTTCATCCTCCCTTCTTTTGTTCAATGAAATAATTAATACCTCAAGGGAAAAAAACCTCTGGGAGTTCATTTCACTCGGGACAGGGAGCGCTGGAGCATAACCGGAGGTAAGATGGAAGTGCTGTTGGACACAGGTTTATTCCTGTTCTTATTTTAGCTGAACCAGCTCACCCTTCCCACCAAGCAGGTGATAAGGCAGTGTGTTTACAGAGAGTATCCCGTGTGGCACAGCTGTACTATAGATTAGGTAATGTGACTGACTCACTGCAGAGTTATTGGGCCACCTCATTCCTTCCTTTCTCAGGGCTACAGACTTCACCATGTACACACTGATGGGCTTTGCACACACTAATCAAGATTCAGAGCTTTTCTGTTAGGTTAGGTGTAATTGTAGGCATTTTTCAGATGGAAAAAATGGGACTGCAAAACAAATCTTCCTGCCAGAGACATCAAGTTGTTTTCTCTGATTTTTTTCTAGGGGTGCTTGAAACCTCCTCCTAAAGGACCAAGCCCTCACGGGTTGATGCAGGAATTACCATTTGGTATCTCCACGCCTAGGGCGTTGCTGGCCAAAACTTTAATACTTGCCCTGGATAGTGGGCACCTAGATTCAAAACAAGTCAAAAATAAATGAGGTTTTGTAATCTTGCTGTAGACAAGAGCTACTCACCTAAAGGGCCCATTGTTTTAACACCCATGTGTTGGACTTCCTTTGATGGATTGGGAGAGTCGCTCTTCATTTTGGTTTAATGCAAGAGGCTTTTTATTAATGTACTGACCTTCCCAGATGGTCAAGTCCCTGATGGCTTTTAGGGACCCAGCATGGGACTTTCTCTGCACAACTGCTAAAACAGCACCATCACAGTGGCTATGTGGCCTAGCATGAGGAAGAAGACTGGATGCTCTCTTTCAGTGGACAAGTCCCACACATCAGGTGCTTTTGTTCCCAGCCTGTGTTCTCAGCTGAGCTGGATGCATAGAAGCCTCTGTCAGCCGTGGTTTTTTATTTCCCCCATGGTTCAGATTGAAGGAACTTGCTTTCATATTATTTCACATTATCCCTAGTCACAACAGAGAGCATGGTGAATGAGCCAGGAAGTGGGATAAAAATCTATGGGTTGCTACCCAAACAGTCTTTTAATACTCACTCCAAATGCCCTTAGATGGGACCTTCATAGATAACATCAAAACTTCAGTACGTTTTTTACTCTAAATACAGATCAATTGAAATCACAGGGAACGGGATTGTTCACTGATTTCAGTCTCACTAGGATGTGGGGGTGCAACAGGGGGACACTAACTGTTGTTCACTGAAGCCAGTGGAAAGGACTGTAAATAACCTGAGCCTGTGGTTTGGCTTTTGGTCTCACTACTGCTTTGGAACTGGCTCTAGCAGTTGCTGTTTACCCAGTCCCCACCAGCTGATCATCGTGCCTCCCTGCAGCCTCCTGAGTTGCACCAGCCCGACAGTTTGTGTAACCATGCAGCAAAGTGCCTTAGGAAGCAGCCAGCACAGGGATGTTCCCTGGCACAGCTCACTGCCTGGCTGCACAAACAGCTGTGCCAGCCCCTCAGACAGGTGGCACGGGGTGCAGAGCAAGGAGAAACAGCTGCTCAACACTGGTACCCACAAAATGTCCCCCTTGGAAGATGCTCCCAGGTTGGTGATGCAAAGAGACTGAGCTACATCGGTAGGTGCTGTTAAGAGGGTCTTTGCTTGAGCCATTTCACTTGTGCTGGCTCTAGCATTTGGAGGCTTCACCAGAGTAACTGAGCTCACTGCTAACCTGGCAGAAACTAGACAGGCTGTGTAAAAAAGAGGCTAGGTTCCTACTGGGCTGTTAGATAGTTTAGTTGTCTTGTATGATGTCAAGCTCAGTGATCAGATCCTTGGTGCTTGTCACTTACACAAGGACATAGAGTTGTATCCACGGCTGTTCTTATGCTTGATGAAAACAATCCATGTTTACAATGGAAATACCAGAGAGCACAAGTCAAGAATGTGGTGACTAATTATGTTCCTTCAGCATTACTATGTTGGTATTTTGTTTACTGAGCTCTTCCATTCTAGTTCAAGATTCAACACACAGGCTCATTCCCTGGCCTTTTCCAGGACATCTGCCTCATAGAGGACATCTGCAGAGATGGTTTTGTACATCCTCCACTTGTTAATCCAAAGCTTTTATTGGCATGGACATACCCATCCCATGCAATACTCCCAGCAGTTTCACTTTTATATCATTCAAAAGCAGAGTAGTCAGGGGTGTGGTTTTTTCCTAGTTTCTCCCTTTAAATTCCAAGTTTGAGCCTGAAAAAATGTTTACAGCTGTATTATATAAACTAATGAAAAACAATGCTTAAAATGAAAGTGCTGGCACAACTTTATGGAGAACAGCAGTGGAAATGGCCATGTGGTAATAAACAGGCTACCTGATATGGTTTATTGTTTAACTCCTTGCTTACTTTTAGAAACTTAAGCTTATGTTCTCAAAATGCCTGAGTCCTCTGAGACACGTACCTGTGTTGGGTTAATCACCAAACCCAAGGCCAGGTTCCCCTGTGAGTACACAGCCTTGGAGTAGATCAGTGAGTAAGGAACCTGCTCAAGCAGGGACTGCCTGTATTTCTGTGTGCTTCACAACACAGAACACACCATAAACAAAGCCCCAGTTTCTAAGGTAAACAAGACATTTCTGATTTTCAAAAAAGGGCAAGAAAATGTCTGGACATTATCAAGTTTTCCTTCTTGCAACAATCCACCAGGAAAACAATAGAGAGGGAGAGATGTGATGTTACTGCAGTGTTGCCTTTCTCATGCATAGCCGTGATGGTTTCCTAGTCTGTGATCGTAATGGCATGATGAGATATTTATAACATGCTAGGAAAAATGTTTCCTTTTTAAAGCCCATCACAGTAGCATAATAACAAGCCTTGAAATCTGTCTTTCCTATATCCCCAAATCACTTGATGGAAATGATTTTTATGTGCTGACTGTTGGTGTGCATACTAAAGCCATTTCTAAGGAAAGGCTGTAAAGCACACACCCGTACGCTGCTCTCTGCACACATGACTGCACAAACAGATTAGGCCACATGGCAGTAAAAGTGCCCCTGCCTGGTCAAACAAGAGCTCCTGCAATTGTTACCACAAGTGAAGCCATGCTGGTACCAGAGCAAGGGTGGGAACAGCCCGAGTGCAGATAAGCCTTTACAGTAAATCAGCCATAACATACTTTGGCTCCATGCCCAAGTAATAACTAACCAGTTTTATGTTAATTATTTGCTATCCTACATACAGCAATAGTTACAAGCTTTACTAAGCATAAATGACTGCAGTGTGTAGTTGGCTTTCATAAAGTCTCTACTTTTTTGACATATTGCATCACTTTCTAAGTGACAGTTGTGAATTATTCCAGTTTTTCCTTTTGCTCTGGCTTCTTTCTTGCAGCCTCTCATGAAGTAATATTTTAAAATGTGTTTTTAAGGATGAACAGAGGCAGTCATACATTTGGATATTTCATTTTGTAGTTCCTGTGCACGTTTTATGGTAACTCACCCTTACACATAGACTGCAGAACAGTCATTCTCTCCTGAGCACCCCAGTAAATTGGCTTCAGTAAAAATACATTTCCATATGTGGAACATAACCACCAAGAAGATGGGTTGCAAAATCACAGAGCCCCTCTCCATCCTTCTCTATCCATCTTGATCACAAGTCTCCAGTCCCCAAATCACAATGCAACACTCCATCGGGAAGCCAACCCAGCTCTTTGTGGGCGTGATTGAAAAACTGGTCCAGCTTTGAAAAGTCAGCACATTATTTACCCCCAGAATTACTTTTTTAAGCTGGTAGGCCAAAGGGCCAACTGCAGCAGCACTGGCAGGGGCAGAGACAAATGTGAGAGATGCGAATACCTGCAGTTATCAGTGCCTTGAGATTCCTTTCATAGAGTCGTGGTCTGAGACCTGTTTCCATCACAGAAAAATCACAGTAGGAACCCACTGGCTATGATGTATGCTCACTCCCACACAATTCCACCAAGGGACTCTCTGTCCCCTTCAAAATCTCAACCACAAAAGTCCTTTATGGGGACCTAAGGGTGTAAACTTCTCTGAAGTTCTTGTGGAAGTGCTGCTGTAGGTATTGCCAGCTTGGTCTACACTGGTAAGGATTTTGATTCTCCATCATGACTTGTCTATTCCTGCAGGGCTGGTGTACATCTGGAAGGGTTGTGTAGTTCTACACTACAGGTATGCCAGTCACCCCTGCAAGTGGGTCACACCAAAATACAGCTTTGGCCAGAAGTGTAGTATTGCTGGCATGGCCTTAGGGTCGCTGTAGGTTTTTGTGGATGAAAGCAAAATGCTGCTGAATCCCAAATATATACTCCTCCTAATAGTGGATATACACCTTGCACAAGGATGAATGGCTAACAAGAAACCAAGACAGAAGATAATTAGGCCAAGGGCCATAAGATTTATTAAATTTGCAGCCTCCCCTGGGAGGTAATTTGTGCCGCCATCAAATAAAGCAAATACTATTGGAACTTCACAAATAAATGATAGGAGGAACAATCCTCCCTTACCTGAGTAGAACACACATTCCTTCAATGATATTGCTACAGTGCAGGGAGATTGAAAAAGAAAATCAAGTTTTTATTAAAATAAAATGTTTTAAATGGAAGGCAAAGGAATCACAAAGTTTCTTCCAAATTACTCCAGGAAATGCTGCTCTTGATAATGATGGGCAGAGCTCATTGTGGAAAAATGAAGTTTGGGCAATTAAGAAGACATAAAAATTGAATGGAAAAGGCATTGAGTCAGGCTGAAAGCTTGGTTAATACAAGCTTGTTGACAAGTTTGGATTGTGGAGTGACGGTTGACAACTTTGCTGCTGCCACAATGTGCCTGTCTCCCTGTGAGCCTGGGTTCCCTATTAACAGCAGACACTGCTGTAGCAGTAGAACACCAGCAAAACAGGAACAGAACAGGACTCTGGAGAGATTATTCTACAATCAACTTGGATCATTTCTCTTTGGAGAAACATGGAGCAGCGGTGAATGCTCCAAGTTCTTACAAGTTCCAGAGCAGCTCTCAGGTTATGAAAATTAGTTCCCTGTTGCACAAATGGCAGATGCCCAGGGAGGCACACCAAATACACTTGTAAAATTGCTCTGTCCTGACGCTACCAGCCACTTTATCATGAACTTTAACAGCTACATACCAGAGCCTTTCAGCAAACTACATCACAAGAAGAAATAGGACAGAAGAACAATTGAGCACATGTTGTGCTGTGGAAAGGGCAGAGCCAAGATCTAGAACTTGTATTACCCTACAAATGAAATGAAGACTTTGTAAAAAAAAAAATAAAAATAGGAAGAGTGTTTGGAAAGAGCCCAGTTCTTGTGGCTCTCATTTTTCTGAATGTTTTTATTTGCTTTATTCTATTTACAGCCTCTAGTTCTCAAGTGTGTCCAATAATGTTTCACCTCAGAACTTCCCAGCTCTCAAATGCTGGAGCCAGGGACTGGCTGCTGCCCAGCTGGCCTCTGCCCTAGTTACACTCAGCAACGCAGTGAGGGCTGTAGTATCAGTCCTTTTCAGGGCTAAACCGTGCCATGGACTTTTGATCATTAAAGGAAATGAACTTGGGATGACATAAAAAAAAAGTAAATAAGACTTGTGTACAAGGACATCAAGATTAGAAAGCAGCAGTCTCAAAGGTTGGAAGCCGCAGAGTGCAGAGCTGCTGCTTCAGTGATGTTCTTTGGCAGGAGTTTAAATGACAGCAAGAGGTGTGAGGCAATGAAGAATAAAATCCTGAGTTTTTGACTCTCAAGGAAATTTGCAAAAAGCACTGTCTCAACAGCCAAGATTTACACGTCTTCTGGGAAAGAATTATTTTTTATGAGAAAGTAATCATCCCCTGCACTCCTGAGCTAATGATGTATAAAATAAGTCTGACAAGCCCAAGTTCCACAGTGACACCAGACAACACACAAGAAAAAAGGGAATCCAAACAAACTGGTGGTGACCAGAAAACAACTCGGAGCAGATCACTAGCAATAAATTGTCACATGACATTGAAGCTGGGCTCATCTTACAAAGAGCAAAGAGTAGAGAGCGAATTGCTAAGGGCAGATGGCAGTGCCTTTCCTGGTGATATAAACACAGATGAATGCATATCACTTCTGAGCACTGTATATGGCTCTGCCTATCTCAACAGCATAAATAACTGGAAAGAACTTTAACACATTTCTAGGGATTGAGTTCTAATTGTTCTGTGGTATACAACCATTGGGTGCATCTAATTATGCTTAACATGGCTACAGCTTCAAATATTCCACATTACAGAAATTATCAAGTTCAACTTGGATGTGTTTTACCTGCCAAGGTCTGAATTTCATGTTATCCTGCAGTAGCTGGTGGCAAAACAAACCTACTGCAGCATAACAGGAGGTTATGTCCCTTACACAGTTATATTTAATCTCTCCTGATGCTTATCTGAGTTGTAGCCGAGTACAAGGAAAAACAGATTCTGCATTCAATTCTTGTAAGTACAAAGAGTAATGGCAACAGCAGAATGCATAACTCTTGCATTTGCCTGTCTGAGGAATCACGAATTTTTTAATGTTTTATATGTAGTTTGTCCTTTGTTCAAATATTTTCCACAAAAATTGTGTGGGATAATCCATGCAAATCAGGAAATCTGCCTTTTTTTAAGAAGTACTGGGAGAAATGTCAGCTTGACCATACAGAACATATGATCATATGCATAAAATTAACAAACAAAAAGCTACAATGTATATTCTTTCTCTTATATAACTTCCTTAAAATTCCTTTTGGGATATCTGTAGCAATAAGATTTAAAAAAAAATCAGACTGTAGAGTGACTTGCCAAAAAAGTATGTCCACACCATTACGCACTCATTTTTCTACACTATTTATGGATACATTTGTTTGTAAACCTTTTAAAATGTTCTTTCCACTTCTTGAGATTTACTTACACCATTTCATACTTCTGTTGCACAAAGCTGACATATCCAGATGGCAAATATAAACATCAAAAGATGGACTGCCACTCAAAGACATGTGGGAAACATTTGCCAAAGCTAAATATGGTCTTAAAAGAATTTCAATATTAGTGTAAAAGTTCTTCTGAACATGCCATTAATAGTTGTGCAATAGATCTAGCTGACACATTGGAGGTGGTGAGCTGCACTCAAACACTTTGCTACCCACAAAATGGCACTTACTTCAGGAGTGTTCCATACTCAGGAAATAATACAGTAAATCAAACTAACAAATTACACAAACTATGCTATAAAAAGCAGTACACACTAAATAGTATACAAGAAACATGCACACGTGCATGGTGAAGGAAGAGTGTATGGGATTCAGCTTTTTTGCTGAATAAATATCTGAGTTTGACAGTTCTTCAGCATTTCTTTTTATGTAATCAGATAACTGCAACTACAAATTCAACCTGATGACTGACATTTTTACATTACAATGGCATTTTTGTTGCTGCAAACAGTAATATATATACAACAAATCAGTTCAGAGGGAAATGCTTTCCATCATACTTGGCTTTGCCTTGTGATCAGAATGAGAAACTATGTGCATGATTTTCTTTTTTTTTTCACAAGCAGTATTAGCCTCCTTTACCTATTGGCAGGGGTGGGAGGGGATCTGCTAAAATCCATTATACACTTTGTCTTGGCTGTAATAAGAGAAGGCATCCATTGAATTACTGGGCAATTCAAAGAGCCAAGGAGTTCACTCAAAAGAAAGAGTTCACTCACAGTGGACAATCAGTTTGAACTTTGACACACTTTCCAAGAAGAAAATGTGTTATAAGTAAAGTATTCTACAATGTTTTCTTGGACAGAGAAGTCCAAAAAGTTTACTCATCCCTTACACCAGCCACAACAGAGATAGATCTTTATCGTGACTGGTCCTTGCCTCTGACACCACTTCTGCAAGTCATATGGTTGCATGTAGAATCACACTTTTTTGGAGACTTGACTGCATGCAAACTCCTAGTGGAACAGTGAGACTACCCACCAAGACCACGCCTTCAGGCACTATGGACCAAGGCACTCTTAAGGCACTTTTTATAGGCACTTTTTATCCCCAACATAACCTATGGTTTGTTGCTAGCATTGAAGAAATTTGGTTTCTTTTTATTCCTTAATTGTGGTAAAAGCAAGGTCTGTAATGTCAGCTAATGAGTCTGTATTGAGCAGATCTGCATGGCTCCATTCTGCAGAGGAGATCTGTGACACCAGTAAGCCCCAGTAACTGCACTGCTGTTGTAGTGGTGCCCTCTCTGCCTATCTATGCTGCAACACTGAATTATGGATAACCACCGTGTCCTATACAAGACCCACAATGCCATGCTACAATTGCTATGTGGTAATTTGTTCCCTCAGCAGATTGTTTTCTGGGAAAAACACTGAATCCACTAGTGTAGCTGCCACACAGAGCATCTTCTTTAATTAAAAAGCACATAGGAATTGCAGGTGCTGCTGAGTTCAAGGAACATGAGCCATTGAGACCACTCCGAATGCATTTTCATGAGACTGGCTCCAGCAACCACGTGGGTAAAGTTCCTGCCTACGACCTCCAGCTACTCACTCCTGGTGTTACACTGCAGCTCATCACCTCTGCTGTCACATCAGAAGTGATGTACCTTGAGCCACAGCCCAGCTTTCACAGACACACCTGGAGAGGTGATGAATTTCAGCACAAAAGCAAAGCAGTCAGCTGGGCCTGGAGCATGGCAGGCACTCTTTGAAAGAGCTTCACTTCCAAAGTCAGTGTACTGGGGAAACTTCTCCTGCAGGTTTATGATTCAGTTAAACCAGACTTAGCATCTGAAAGAAGTCCCACTCCCTCTCCTGCTTGCCAGCCAGACTTTTTGCAAGCTCTTTGCTAGGGATGTACATCAAACCACAAATAATCCAGAGCAGAAAGCTAAATTGATCTATAAGTCAATGCTTTTGTGCAGGCCTAGTTTTCTGCTGTCTGGACCCTCTGATCTGACTCCAAAGAGCACCAGAGACAGCACAAGGGATGTGTTAGAAACCCAGAAAGGCAAGCAGGTGGGGAAGGGCTTTCAAAGGCAGCTTGGCATTATGTTGACTTAGTCAGGTTTGGTCATTATCAAATGCCATCTCCACGATGAGGTGCCATCCAGACTACCCACAAGTTACACAAGTCACCTTACAACACTCCTGCAAAAGCTGGGATACCTCAGCACAGGAAATATTCATGTGGTCACTCCCTTCTGCTTGTCATTTTCAAGGGGTTTCTTACTGAGCAATGCAACCAACTTCCTCTTTTGGTATCTTAGAAGAGGCTTTCTTTTGGGATTTTGGGACTGCACTGTTCTTTCAGACTTATTTTGTGAAGGAAGGTGAATTTAGATTCACATTGTTTTCAAGAAATTATTTCAGTGTATCCTACCTACGTCAGTTGCAGAGCCTTCAGTGAGCACAGCACAGAATGAATGATGGCAGCAGTGATAATGAGTGCATATGGGAATCCCAGGAAAACTTTAATCATCATCATTAACATTTTATTTTCTGCAGTGCAATTCCTACTCTGATGTACCACAATTTGCTGTAGCAGACTGCAATGCCCAGTGCTGATAAAGATGAAGAGCAAGAAAGGCATGAGGAAGAAAGTAATCACTTAGCTGGAACTGCCATGGTTGTTTACTGTTTTGATATTTTAATTTTTTTTTTTTTTATTGCTGTGTCTTTCAAGTCAGGTGTGATTTTGAAGTAGAAGAAAGGTAGACTCAAGCATATAGACAGATGATATCTAGTTTCCCTGGTTCCTGGCTTGTTGATCATTTTTAAGTCTGTGTCCTCACAAACCATGTTGCAACTTCTGGTTTTAGTACTGCTTTGCCCAATTTACTATCTTATCCAAATGAACGTTAAAGGAAAGTAATAAAAGCCACCAGGCTGCAACACCAACGAATTTTGGTAAATGTGGTGGAGTTTTCTTCTTGCAGCTTGACATTCAGTAAGAAACACAAACTTGAAGTAGGGACCATTTGGAAATGGATCATGAAGGTAAATTTGTGAAAACAGTTAAGGAGGGAACTTCTAAAACACATGAACTCAGGATGCCAATGGTACGCAATCTAAGGGATAACTTCCTATCTCAAGATGTATTTTACAGGAAAGTTATAGTGAAAGCTAACAATATTAAGTTCTTTATGAAGTGGTTCATTAACTGAAAAGTTTCTTTCTTGGACAAATTGCCTTGGAAATGTTGGCCTTAGGGGTCCTGTCATCCTTGCTAAAATAGCATCGTGCCAACAGAACTACTTTATACAGTTTGAAATCAATTTTGCAGTCAAGAATTCTGTTTATAAGCTCTTTGAACTCAATTTCACTGCAAAGTTAACCTGAGTTGTAAATTATTCCAGGTATAACTGGAATCCTTTCTACACAAAAAGATATGAAACTCAAGCCTGTAGTTGCTTTTTATTTGAGGCAGCCAGCTTAACAGGAGGATAAAGGCTGACACTGAAGCGTCTGTCTTGTCAGGTACTCTGTCCTATGCGGACATTTTTCCACCACTTGGATGGTATTACTTTTCCAATGCCTTTCCATTCCTCCTTCCTTATTGCCAGAGGCCTCCAGCTCATGCCTGCCTCAGAATGAACAGCACCACCAGCTTGTGGGACTGCGAGGAACCTTTAAGGCTGGCAGAAATCCTGGGGCATGGGCTTATAGTGTGAATTTTTTAAGGATAGAACCTGCTTTTAGTGTTCCCATTTCAACATCATTCCTCAGTCCTGCCCTCCTCTACCCCTGCATTGTTCATTTCTGCTGATCCAGTATTTTTAGAGTCCTGAAAAAGATACATTTCTAAAGACCAGCTCAGTGGCTCCTGGTGTGGCACAACACACCTCTCCAGCCCAACCACGAGGGCTGCAACATGGGCATGGCAGGGGCAAGCAGGGTCAGGAAGCTTAAAACAATATTTTTACAAAACGTGGAAACGTGGCATTGTGAAGCTGGGACAACTGCAGGAGACACAAGGGAAGGTATAAAGACATGCTCCGGGGGCAGAGGCTGCAAATGCCCCTTCATAAACTAGCAAGAGGCTCGAGGAAGCCGATGCAAGAGCACATAGAACACTGCTAAACCCCTCAAAAATGCAGCCAGTGCTCAGGGAGTACTGGGGAGAGGTGTGGGGGGGTGGGCTAGTTGTAATTTTCCTGACCAAAAATCCCACTTTAATCCCCATGACTCATTCCTTTGAAATACAGTAATATCTTTCAGCAAAAAGGATGTAACACAGGAATCAAAATGTCCCATCATAGTTGTCTTGTAGCAGGCAGAGGGGGGAAGAGGAAACACAGAGTGAGACAGGAAAGTTGTTGATATTTGTCTCTAAAGTGTAGAAAAACTCTTCATCGTTGTCAGGAATTTTGGTTTGCTGCTCTTAGTTGAAGAGATGCTATACAGAAGAAAGAGAGGGAATTTTTCCAAAGTGCTGAATGTTTTCAAAGGTAGAAGAGCAGATTTATCTAAAGCAACAGTGGGAGTCCAACAAGAACAATTCAGATCATGCAAAAAAGCAGTGGCTCCCCTAAGGATTTACCTGTAAATCTTCATTCCAGAGCTCTCCACTCAATCTGAGCACAGCCCTCCAAGCCCAAGTGGGAAGACAAAGCTCTCACTGAGATGATTGAAAGAGCTTCTCCCCATCACTTCTGCACTGCCCAGTTTTCCTGCTTCAGGGGCAACTCAGTCTGCTCCTCTGCAGCTACAGAACTGCAACAAATCCAAGTCTTGCTATAAAGGAAAATTAAAATTCAGGATAACTGCATGCTTCTGAGTCTGCGCAAAACTAAAAGAAACAGCTCCTCAGATACATAAACAACAAGCAGAAGAGAGAGAAAATACTGTCCCACTGATAAGAGAGGTGAATTTGTCACTGACAATGCTGAAAAGGCAGAGGTTTTCAACACTTCCTTCACCTCTGTCTGCACCAGCACTGCTGGGCTCACAGCCATGGGGACAAAAAATCCAGGCTGATGCATCCACAAGGGCACCGTCAGCAGAGATCCAGCAGTCATTGTCCCACTCTGCTCAAGGCTCATCAGGCCACGCTGGAATACTGTGCTCAGTTTTGGTCCCTGCTGTGCAGAAAAGATGTGGACAGGCTGGGGAGGGTACAGAGAAGAGCCACAAAGATGATCAAATGACTGGGGCAAAGGCTGAGAGAACTGAGTTTGTTCAGCCTTGAGAAAAGAAGGCTTAGGGGAGACCTCCTCACCATGTGCCACTATTTGATGGGTGGCTACAAAGATGGAGACTCCCTTTTTACAAGGAGTCACATGAAAAAGACAGGGGTATTGGGTACAAGTTACTCCTGGGGAAGTTACTACTACTCACACCATGAAAACTTTTCACCATGAGAACAATCAGCCACTGTTCAGAATAATCTCCCCAGGGAAGGGGGGGACCCCCAACACTGTACACTCCTGAGATTTGGCTGCCAGTGTGCTGGGCCATCTTGTCTAGGCTGTGCTTTTACCAAGAAAGGTTGGATGACACGTTCCTCGAGGTCAGCTCTTTCCAACCCATATTCTGTGATTCTACAATTTAAAATCATGGCCAGTTTTTGTGCGTGCCCCTGGCTGGGAACTGTGGTGGTTCAGCAGGACCCCGGAGAGAGGAAAACTGAATGAGGCAGGAACATTCTCCATTTCTCTTATTGTGAGCCAAAGACTTTTTTTATAAAAAGTCTTGAGAACCCTACACCAGAAGGAGGTAAATGACATGACCTGTGATACTTACTCTAAATTATGCATTTATAATAGCACCCAAGGATTTCACTAAATGTATTATGATGAACATTACATGCTGGAAGGTTTGCAACATAAAGGGCTGTTTTTCATCATCCACTGAGGGTGAATTTAGACCTAAAAAAATATACAGGAAAACACAGTTGCTAATGTGATGGGAATTATTACTGTGTAATAATTTATGAGTGTTGTTTGTTGACTTTGCTATTGGGAAATTCACTGTCTAAATATATAGACTTGATTTTAAAAAGGGAAAATCAGGCTAATCTAATAGATGGTTGGAAGATAAAATAGATAGCAGAACAAAAATCCCAAACCCCTCAAAATAAGCCACACTCTGACCAGCAGGTCGAGGAAGGTGATTCTGCCCCTCTACTCCACTGTTGTGAGATCTCACCTAGAGTACAGCATCCAGCTCTGGGTCCTCCAACACAAGGAAGATGTTGAAGCAAGTCCAGAGGTGGGTCATAAACATGGCTGGAGGGCTGGAGTGCCTCTCCTGTGAGGACAAGCTGAGAGAGATGCCTTCCAGTACCTCAAGGAGGGCTAAAACAAGGCTGGAGAGGGACATTTGACCAGGGTGTATAGTGACAGCACAAGGGGGAATGGCTTTAAACTGAAAGGGGATAGGTTTAGATTATATTTTAGAAAGCAATTCTTTACTGTGAGGGTGGTGAGGCACTGGGAGAGGCTGCCCAGAGAAGCTGTGGATGGCCCATCCCTGGAAGTGTTCAAGGCCAGGTTGTATGGAACTCTGAGCAACCAGATCTAATGGAAGGTGCTCCTGCCCACAGGAGGGGGGTTGGAACTAGATGATCTTTAAGGTCTATTCCAACCCAAACCATTACATGATTCTATGAAATGTGTTTGGATACTTAGAAGTTACTGGAGAAAGAAAAAAAAAAAAAGAAAAAAGGACTTAAACAGATCAAAAGGACTATTTTAGATATTTTAGGTAAAACAGAAAGGAGCATGTGCAGTGGAATCAGGCTGTCATGGACATAATATTTTTAAAGAAAAGAAGGAAAGGTGTTTCAAGAAGCTGGATCTATTTGTCTTGTTATAGAGGGCTAATAAGTCTTGAGAAAAATGAAGTTTGTTGGTTTTAAAATCTTTTACTAATCTCTCTCACAGGGAAAAATGGCAGAGATGAGTACAAGTGAACATCACACTGCTCTGCAGGACTAGCTTAAGAAGGAAAGCTGGGGAATTCACAATGAGATGAGTAACACCACCCCCCCCAAAAAAAAAAGAAAAAAGAATTAAAAAAAAAAAAAAAAAAAAGAAGAAGAAAAAAAAGTGAGCTGTGGTCAGGGAGCAAAAGAAGGAAATGTGACCATGTCTATAACCACTGTAGCTGCCCCAGGAGGTTTCTTACTGAAGGTTGATCATGCCTCTGTGAGGAGCAAATCCAGGGCCTAAGTTGCACTAACAGCACAGTTCAGACTCAAAACAAGAAGGAGCTGTCAGATCTCAGGTGGTGCCTGGTCTTCATTTTTCTTTTTAGGTAGCAGTCATCTTTTTCTAATGGCTTAATGCCAAAAGTATGCTTGAAGGAGGAATTTCAATGAGGAAAGCTGGCAGTCCTACCCAGGTTCCATTGATTCAGTGGAATTGGCTGCAGTCCTTGTGGGACAAGTGCTCCCTTAATTTTAGACAAGTCTACTTCAAATATAATTAGACAGGAGTCTTTTTTTTTTCTTTTTTGCCCTACATGCTGAGCGAGATGCATTACTTGTAATCATTATATACTAGTTTATTGATTGTGGCTTTTCAGTATTCACTGTAGAGAGGCTTGTTTTAACAGAACTGTCAAGAGACATGTCTGGTTAACAAACAATTACCAGTTGAAGGTATAGAAACAAGCACAGGGATTTTGCCAGGATATACAGAAATGTGCAGACAAAAGATGAAAGGGCTTTTCTCTTGAATCTGGTATTTTTTAAGAGATGTTCCTAAAGTCCATTTAATGACATTTTACAAGTGGTTCAATACATTGTTTTCATCTCTGCTTTCCATATTTCAATATTTGTAAAGATTGAACAAATGGAAATTATTCTCAGGAATATTGCCTATATGGAAAACCTATGAGAGCCCACACAATGCATTACACCAGCTCATTACTTACAATATAGGTTACCATTAAAATATAATCCAGTTATTAGGAAAGCTGGAAGTGAGTCAATTATTTGAATAAACAAACAAAGACCTGGTTGCCCTGTAGTTTAGTGCATCCCTGAGACGTCTGTAGGCTCCTTTCCCACGCCTCCTGTCTCATTCCTAAACTAGCAGAGGCTGTTGTGCAAGGCAGCCTGGCAGCTCCTAATGAACAGGCAGAATTCCTGCACTGTCCACTTCTGCACATTTGCTGCAGGCACAGGGCATCCACTGCAGCTTGTATGTACCACAGGAGGAAAAAAGAGGTTTTGCAGCTTAGGGAAAGAGCAGCATCAGCTTATCAGGCCAAAGGAATGTTACTGTGGTCCCTCCAAAGAGGCCCTGTGTTCTGACTGCTTGGAGAAGCTGAAATGCAGCAGTTTGCTGTGTCAGGCACGAGAAGAAGGTGAGAAGACAAAAGAAGGCGCCAGATTTTTGCTGTCTCCAAAGGACTGGAGAGGGTTTTTTGTGTCTAAAAGATATAAGAAACAGTGATAACTTCAGCAAAAAGAAGTAACTCAGCCTCACAACTGACTGTAGTTTAGAGCCTTGTTAGGAAGCAGTATCCCTACACACAAATTCTTAGGTAATTGAATGAGGACAAACAGAAACAGTACATGAAAGAAACAAACCCCAAACATCCACTGGGACAAAGTATGCATATTTCAGTTCCTTAAGAGTGAAAGTCTGTATTTTCTAAAACAACTAATGTTTCCTGTTTCCATTAAGGTCTCAGACTGGGCATCCCAAACCATGCAAAGCTGTTGGCCAACAGGTTTATATTTGCCCTGGGAGTCAAGGTGAGATTCATGACACTGCTGCTTATTAAAGCTCTTGTTTTAATGTGCTTGGCTTTTGCAAGTTATGACACAGTAAATACATTTGTGTCACTTAGCAACCTCAGTTGTTTCTACAGGCATGTCTTTTGTTCTTGGAAATCTATTATAAATGCAGATTACAAAACAATTATTGGGGAATCTAAACTTGTCTTGTTTGGATGGTGTTCTGGCCTCTGCATTCTGCATTTGAACTGTGCACAGGAAAATCATTTACTTTGCACAAGCACCCTTCATTGACATTATTGTTATGAAGAGAAGCTCTGCATATTTAACAAATATTACAGAAGTTTCTGTAGAAAATAAAGGATGTGAGAAATGCCTGGAGAAAGAAAGGACTGGAAAGGACCTGCTAGTCACTGGGTTCACCCAGTTCAAAGCTGTCTTACTGTTTTGTAAACAACACTATAAATACTTTAATACTGTGATGCAACACTACATAGTCTCTATCATGAATTTATCAACCTGATTCATTTCTACACATGCCAAAGTCTGAGATCACAGACCGTGCAGCTCCAGCAAAAGGGTTTGAAATGTAAACACCTGCATAAATGAACTATTATTTATAGTTTTCACATTGACTGGGTTACAGGGTCTCCTATAACAGATTAGAACATGTGCATGATCTTGAACAGGTAGTCAAAGGACTGAGATTACACTGGAATGCAGACTTCAAAGGATTTAAGGGTTTTCTTTCTTTGTCCTTAACAGGTTTAAAGCTCTGAATTAATCCAGTTGTCCATGTTGTCAGGATCAGTACAAAAGGTAAAATATATAAATTGACCTTGATATTCTGAAATAAAAAGGTATCCTCAGGAAACACAATAAAATTATGTCAATTTTTTTATAGATGGACACAAAATTAATGTTATTAGTACTTGTTTATGAAACTCAGATTTTGAGTTGACTTATTCCTCTACTAGGAATCTCTGAAAGACAAGTATTACTAAAAGCATCTTAAAGACTGTTTTCTAAACATTTGAACAGATAAAGTGAGAGTGCAAGTGAATAATAATCAATAAAAGGGACCAATGACTGTTCTCAACTATAATGTCTTGCTAATAGAATAACTTACATGACAAGTTGCCATGAGAATTTTGGCAATCCCAGCAGACCATACACAGAAATGCATCTGGAAAAAAAAAAAAAAGAATAGCAGCAATGGTAATTTTCTTCTCAGAAAAATACTGTCAGGGGTCATAAAAATTTTGTCAACAGTTTTGCAACTCCTTTTATACTTTTATTTTTAAAAAACCCTCCCCTATCCTTAGTGTTCTATGCTTCGGGGTTTTGGGGATTTTTTTACTTGCAATTACTGTGGTAAACTGCTAAAGTAAAAACAGTGCTGCAGAGCTCATCTCCAGCAGTAGAAGACCAAGTATGATAACCAGGCTGTGATTCTCCTAATTAAAAAGAGAACACAGTAAGTAAGCTATAGCTTACTAAGGACTTGGCCAAATGACCTGATAGCTACAACTGACAAGGCCTCAGCTTCTTTGGGGCTGACCTGGCAGCCAACCCTGTCACTTACGCTCACAAACTCCACACCAGCACACCTATGACAGCCCCTCTATTTGTTGAAGTTGTTCTCATTTCTTTGGAGAGGCACTAGCAAGCAGCCAGCTGTTCAGGAGCTGGTTTCTGCCCGGAACACTGATAACGGCTGCAGACACTTTAGATCTGCCCCTAGCATGGATCGGGGTTAAGCCCCAGAAAGGTCTCTGGGTGCTGACAGACTGAGATCCATTCCACAGATATGACTGCGATGTAAATCCATATTGAGCCCTCTTTGGTACAGTTTTCCCACATCAACAAATCTTTGAGGGAGAACCGCAGATATGGGATATACTATCTTCTCCAGCATTTCAGCTTTTCTCTCATCCTCCAGTGAAAAGAGCAGATAGTACCTAAGTAATGGCTGAGGTTCCCAATTCCTCCAGGAGGAAAATCTGAAACACACTTCTCCTGAATGTCCACAAATCTCATTTTCTTCAGCTGGTAACCTGATCGGTAGCATTCTGTGTAAACATTTGCAGTATGTTTAGTCCTAAAACCCTCAGCAGATACTCAGTCCATTGTCAACGAGTCATCACTAAAATTTTGCATTTAAAAAGATCTGAGGACATCAGGATTCTGCGAATGACTGTGCTCTGAGCTCCCTATCTGTGACACTGATCTGCACGATCCTGCAAGCTTTTCCCAGCACTGCCGTTGGTTAGGGATGCAACGAAGCACGATTTGCGATTATCATTCCCGGGCTCATGAAAGCCCCAGGTGTAGATGTAATCACAAGCAGCACTGAGCTTTTGCTGGTATAGCTTATTTTGCTTTTGTGGGAGAAGAAAAGGCTGGAATAAGCTGTACTGGTTTATTGCAGTTTTGCTTGTATAGAATACCAGATTACCTACTCAGAAGTGATCTGAATATAGATCTCCCTTGGAGCTGAAGTAGATCCATCCACTGCATCTCTGTAGGCCTGCTTCTATTGCTTTTGAATAGATACCACAAAAATAAAGAATAAAGGTGAAAGTGTTTTCTTAAAAATATTTGGGAGTGGGCAGGGGGCAACAAAATCTCACTTTTTCATCATCTGTAGAAAAATGTGATCTGAGTTTTAATTGACAGTTACCAAAAAGGTGCTGGAAATAAGAAAGTCTTAAGTATGCACACGAAAAAATAATATGCAATTACAAAACATGATTTATGCCCAGCTGATGCAAATCTAGGCAGGGGATGTAGTGAAGGGCTTGGACACCTAGGCTAGAGTGACCAGTACCATGTGCACACAGCAGGCATGCTGACAAACACGTGCATTTCTGCACAGGGTCTCCTGCTCTGTACAGCAAGTGGAAGTAGCTCAGGAGAACATGAGGACAAACGGACCAAAGGACATGGCCTCACCTTTGCCAACCGCTTACTGATTAATCAAGGGCACGGTGGTGAGAGCAGTTGTGTGTATGAGCAACTTACGCTTTACAAGCTGTTCCCAGCGGAACCGACCGCATGCCCCGTCACGTGAATAAGCGTGTCCTGGACTATGTCCCCAGAGTTCCAACACCCAGAAAACCTTTTTTAAGGCTCATCATAGAAATTTTAGCCCCTGCTTGAAAGATGCAGTGACAGAAACAAGGGAAGGAATGGGACTGGGACATGAAGAGACAGGACAGAACCTTGATGCAGGTGATGAAGTAAACCGCAGGCTGAGAGAAATCCCGACGGAACACCTGCACAGAGTTGCTGCACGTGTGCAAATCCTAGCGATGCAAAGGCAGGCTCCGAAGGCGATTCTACGCCAAGGAACTAAACCGCAAACCCACGCGCTGCCGGCTGCGGGCACGCAGCGGGCACAGCGAGCAGGGCAAAGACGCTCGCCGAGCGCGAGCCTGGGTCAGAGCCGGGCGCTGCGGAACGAACGCGCCGCGATCCCGGCACGGAACCTCGCGGGAGGCGGCGCTGGCTGACGGGGATTGCCCGCAGCGCCGCGGCCGCTCCCGAGAGGCCGGTGCGGGCCGCTCGCGCTCCGCTGGGAAGCGCCAGCTCCGCTCTCCAGGCGCGCGGTGCCGCGGGAGAGCCGCACGCGCGCAACCGCCGGGCGCTCACGGGGGCACCGGCGCGCGCCCGCAGCGGCGCCCCGCGGGCCGTTAACGGCGGGGCGGGAGCGGCACCGGCCGGGCGCTCACCGGGCGCCGCTCGCGCTCCCCGCTGCCCCTCGCGCCCCCTCCAAGCGATCGTCCCGAGGCGGCGCGGGACCCTCCGCCGCGCCGCGCGCCCCGCCCCCTCCTGCCAATCACAGCGGCCCCGCCCCCGAGACCCGAGGTGCGGGGTTTGAAAGCGGGCCGGTCCACGCGGCGCGCAGACGGGGGGGGAGGGGACGGGACAAGCACCGTCGCCCTCGGTGGTCACGGGGCGGCCTCGCCCGGCCGGCGGCGCCCGGCGACGGAAGCCGCCCCCGCGCTGTTGGCCGAGCCCTCCCCGCGCGGGGCACCGGCCCCGGGAGCGGCCGGCGAGCGGTTGGTCCGGAGGGCCGCCCCCCCTTTCCCCCCCCCCCCCCCGGCCGGCGCAGTGGGAGGCGCCCGGGCGCGCGCGTCACCCATTGTTTACAAACCAACGCCAGCGGGCCGAGCTCCAGCCGCGACCGCAGCGCCGGAGCCGCGTGTGCTCGCGCGCGCGCGGGGCGGCGGGCGGGCGGCGGCCCCGGTCCCGCTGCGGCGGCTGCGGCACGGCGGGGACCCGGCAGAGATGCCGTGCCGCCCGGGCGAGCGCTTCCTGCTGCTGGAGCGCCCGGTCGCCGTGGGACAGGCAGGCTCTAAGGAGGTGGACGCGCTGGTGGCCAAGCTGGGCGAGGTGCTGCAGCTGAGCGCCCAGCGGGCGCCGCCGCCGCCCCGCGCCCCCAAGCACCTGGGGCCGGGCAGCGCCCGCGACCGCGCCGCCCCCTACTCGCCGCGGTGCTGCAGCGGCGCCGGGGCCGGGGCCGGGCTGCTGGCGCCGCGCGGACCGGCCCCGCCGCAAGCTCACTCGCAACATGTGGAGCCTCCGCGGCCGGACCGGAGCGGGCAGCAGCGGGTGACCAAGCAGCTGTGCGGACGGGGCTGGCTGCGGAGCGCCGCCCGCCGGAGGAAGCAGCCTCCGCCGGGGCCGGGCGACGGGCCGGCGGAGGAGGAGGACCCGCACCGGCTCCTGCAGCAGCTCATCCTTTCCGGCAACCTCATCAAAGAAGCCGTCCGGCGGCTGCAACTGGCGGCGGCGGCGGCGGCAGCGGCGGCATCCGCGGCCTCCAGCGGCAGCACCTCGGCGGGGAGCGGCGGCGCGGACGGCGAGGCGGCGGCGGCGGCGGCGGTGCAGCCCCTGCAGTAGCCGGCGGGGACGAGCGGCGGCGGTGACCGGGGCGAAGGAGCGCGGCCGCTGGCGGCGGCGGCGGAGCCCCCGCCGGGCGGGCTGCGGGAGCGCGGTGCGGGCTCCGCCAGGATGTAAGTGTATCCCGGCGGCGGCCGAACCGGGCCGGTGCCGGTTCGGGCGGGAGGGTGTCCGAGCCCCCCCCCGCCCCAAGGTCACCCGCGGCGCGGACCCCGTGGAGCCCCGGCCGGCGAGGCCGCGCACGCCGCCCGCCCCGAGCTGTTGTTGTGCCCCCCTCCCTCCTCTGCCTTCCCCGGGAGCTCCTCCTTCTCCTCCCCCCGCCGGGGCAGCCCGGCCGGGGCCGCGGACCCCCCCGCCGCCGGTCCCCCGCTGCCGCGGAGCTGCTCCGTCTCCCAGGAGCCATTTGCAATAATCCTCGCTGACCCCGGCGGGAGGTGTTTCCTTTCCCCTCCCGGGCTGGTTTGGTTTTTTGTTGGGGGTTTATTTGTTGTTATTTTAACGTTTATTGTTATTATTTCTCGTTGTGACTGTATGAAGCAGTTTTAAAAAATGTGAATATCAAAGCTGGAAGGCAGCTGGACTTAATAACAAATGAGTGAATGGAGCCTGAGATGCATTGTTCACATAAGGTAGCCGAAACAAGTTTTTTCTACCAAAAAGAAAAACCCTGAATCCACCCTTCCCCGACAAACTCAATGGCTCAAGTACAAGATGCAGCTGTTGATTTTAAATATATGCACTTCGTACCGGAGCGTTTGAAATGTGTTCCTGATTTACAGGACTTACTGTCTTAATTAACCTGTCTGTATTGAATAAACGTGGTCTTGTTTTTATTTTTGGGTCTGTGTCTCATTGTTAAGGGGAAATGAATTCTGGTTCCTGAGAACAAAACTGTGTAGGCACGTTCCCCCTTGGTCTTCTTTCAGTTGTAAGATCTCCATTTTGCAAGCAAAAAAAAAAAAAAAAAATATGCCCACAACAATCCGCATAGTCTGATGCAGTGGGACACCGGTTATTAATGCACGGAGATGCAACTGAGCCCCTTTGTTTGCCAGCAGCGTTCATTCGTGAGCCGTGAGACGCCCCTTCGAGCAGCCGAGAATGTGGCTGTTGGAATTTATAAGTCAAATCATACCGAAACAAAAATTAGGTATTTTGTACTGGGAAAGGAGCATGGCTTGTGTTGGTCACTTGTTCGGGTTGTTTTGATTTTTTTTTTTTTTTCTTTCTCTGAGGACGGGGGGGAAGACTCAGGAAAAGAGAGAAGAGGTCTACACAGCGATCAAAAAAATTTTTTTTTAATCTGTAAACCAGAATTTGAAAATTCAATGCTGGTCATTAAGTTTGAATACCTATTATGAATAGCTTCCTTTGTAAAATCCTATGTTGGGTTTTTAGGAGTCATTGAGCTTCAAGATGAGAACTGAGCACATCAGACAGACTGGAGCTTAACAATCTCCCAGCCCCCACTCAATTTGAGGTAAAAGCTTCTCCTTTGAAGAAGGTAGCAATCCCACATGAAAGAAAATGGAAGATGTTTGCCTTTGTCCAAGAGAGCAATTTGAGCAGCTACGTTTACTTGTGTGATTAGTTCTTTCATGAATATATTAAATCCACCAAATATTTTAGATTTCTTTCTCTGCCACAGCTGCTACTAGAAACTGATGCTGAAGCATTTTATGATGTCTCACTGAATTCCTCCTGCATTAGGACCAGTATGTGATGTTATTATTAGCTTTATCTTGACTAATTTATAAGTTGAATGCAGTTTTTCCATATCAAAGCATGTAAAATGCAAAAAAGAAGTTTGGTGCATTTTAGAACCTCCCTAATTACTAACATCTGAAGTCCTTTTTCTCATAACTTGTGCTGCTTTCGTGGCATTTTGCACAACTTGGAAAAGATTCAGATCTGCCATTAGTTCTTACTCTCTAATACAATGATGTACTGTGTAGGTTATCCTTCAAATGAATTTTTATTTGCAATTTTCTTGTTTGTTTCTGCAGGAAAAAAAGTTCAATAGCAGATCCAAAGAATATAACCACTAGCCACAATTGAAGAACTAGTTATTCTTGTATTTGTCCTTTAGATGCTCAGGGAGGTGGGTATTTGCTGTGCAGATGCTGAATTTGAACCCTGGGATGGGTAGTTTAATTACTAAAAAAAGCTGGAGGAAACAAGCTAAAAGCTGGGCATAGCTGGTAGAGCCTGAATGGTTAATTATGGTTAAAAATATATGGGTGGAGGTCAGCTGGAATTCTGAAAGCTGGCGAGTTTGACTTGAACTTTTTACCACTGATAATTATGCATCGATTTTGCATCTCCTTTCCCTCCCCCCCTTCCTCCTCCCCAAACCCTAGCCCCTGTATACTAATGAGAACAGCTAACTTTACAAGTGTCCTTTGTAGTCATTGAAAGCCTCAAGACATTCCTTTTAAGGATTTTACTAGAATAACACTTTTCAATAAAGTGGCAGTTGAAGTGAGGCGTAGAAAAGATGCTAATAAATTTCACTGTGACTGGCTGGTTTTTAAGCTTCCTAAATTACTTCTAAAATAGCTTTTACTTTCTCCTTTGTGCAAGGCTGGGAGATGTATATATGGACAGGGTTATAGGAAGCTAAGTGTTATGCAGAGTGTGTGATGATTCAGTAAAAGGAATTTTGGCCCTTGTTTCAGATAACTTGCATAACTCACCAACACATCTTTGTCACATCTTCCATATAAATATTTGTCTTCTTCAAAATACAGAACATGTCACTCCTTCATAAGGGAACGGATCGAACGCGGCTCATTTCGGTTTTGGAAGACACATTTTAAAAGATGTTGGACAATTGAAGTATTGCCAAAAGGTTTTTGTTGATTTGCTGCAAATTCTCCTTTTCTTTGCCTTGTGCTACACTATGCAAGCATACAAACTGTGGTATGAAAGTCATCATCTGCTTTGTTTCCCAAGCAAGATAAAACGTGTTGACCTGGGAAATAATAATTTTTCTAGTTTTTATATATCTGTGTTTCAGAGGTGGGTTTCTTAAGTATATTAAGTCTGTGCCAGCCCTCAAATACCAGTTGTTGGTTTTTAGAGAAACAAAATGGAAATACATTTGGCCTTTACAGCATGCTTAAACTTTTTTCATTCATGAGTGAAAATGTAAGTTTACTTACAGGTTTAAATTTGGAATAAAATTGTCTTTTCATGATAGGCATTTAGCTAGGTTTTATCTCTTTTTTTTTTTCTGTACTGTGAAGAAAAAAATTGTTCAAAACACACACATTTTGCAGTGGATGACATGAACTGTAGAACCAAAAGTAAACCGTTTAGATTTTTGTAACAAGTAACATTTCAATGCATTGGGAAAGAAATCTAATTTCATTATATCTACAGAGGGCTATATGCTTTGAGGGCAAACTTGATTTTAAATAATGTAAACAAATGCACTGAAGGCTCACAACCTCATCTTTCAATGTGCCTCTCTGTGGTGTTGCACTAGCATGGCACTGGGCTGCCACAGATTTCTCATTCGTGGTTTGCATTGCTGCTTAACTCCTCCTGAGTTTTCTCTGTATGACTGAACAACTGTTTTCCTGACTGCCCAAAACTCAGCTTTGCATCCCAGTTATATCTTGTTCTTTTTACTCCCATGTTCCCTGAGCTCTTAAAAGAACCTCAATTAGCCAGAAGTCTGGCAGGTAGAATGATTTTTGTCTGCTATTTCCCTCATGTGACCCATATCCCTTGTAGCTCACTAGCGTGTATTGTACCAGCACTTAGAATCTACTGTAAAAATTATATTGGCATGGTACTTGGCATGATAAACATGGTGGGAAACTAGGAACTCCACCCTTAAAATGAGGATTAAAAAAGGCTTTCAAGCAAATAGCAAGCGCATCTCGTGGAAGGCAGAAGGGAGAAGAAGGATCTGTGCTGGTTAATGCACAATTTAAGTTCTGGTCAGCTGGGACCGGTCCCAGTGTTGGTGACTTCTCCTCCAGCTCCATATTAAAAGTGTTTCTCATTCCCTCATGGTGCCTGGCTCCATGATTTTTGTCTTTTCACCCTACATTCCCTGTCTTAGCCAAGCTGCTTTTTTCCACTTGTGGTTGAAGTATTTCACTTTTACACGTCCTTTGTCCCCAAATATAGTAGCTTTGTTCTCTTCAGTTGCTTTTTGGTGGGTGCTTTTGATGTGCTTGTTCACTTGACTTTCAAATATTGTCACTCAGTCACTTCTTGGTGGCCACAATCTGGTTAACTCCTTACAAACCTTGCAGTGTGAGTTGGAGGGCAAGTTACAAGTGTCCTTCATCTTCAGTTTGTACAGCATAGGGCAGAAATCAGAGGAGAAATCCTAGCTGCAATGAAATGAACAGATGAAGTTAACAGAAAAAAATATTTTCAACTTCTATGGGAATTTCCTCCTGGTTTTTTTTAGAAGTAGCTGGGAAATACCACTTAAAGTGGTACAATAACTACAAAAACGCCTTTGGGGGAGCACAAAAATGACATCAGCACACTCATTTCCTGAGTCAATGACTTTGCTTCACTTTTTCTCTTCCAAAAATTATGTTTTAGCTGTGTGACTAACCTCAGTCACCTTTGTCAAAGCTGCAGAACTGCCATTATGCAATTTCCTTGGCAAAAGGCAGCTGCTGGAAAAGAATTGGTGCCCATAGAGAGAGGAAGGCTGCAGTGTGCCCGAGCTGCATTAGTAAACACTGTAAACTCCACAGCAGAGGAAGCTACAGGAAATCAGGCACCATAAATTCAGAGGCGTGCAGCATTAGCTGTTCCTTATGCAATATCCTGTATTTAAATTGTATTATTTTTGCTTCCCATTATATAATATGGTGGTGTCTGGTGGAGTGATACAGCCAGCTAAGGGTGCTCTTCATCACTGCAGGCATTAGGTAGGACATGAGGAATCAAAAGAAATTGTAAAAAACACCATGTCTCTGTGTCCTGCTTGTTAATTACTGACTTGGCAGGACTTCATTCATGAAGAGGTGCAAGGATAGGCTGCAAGCTCCTGAGCTATATCAAGAAGTTTAATACATTCAATTCCAACCCCAAGAACATATTTTATAGCAGCAACAATTTTAAAGCTAGGGGCAAAAAAATCCTGCTGGAGCTTTGAGCTTGGAAGCCAAGTGGTAAATTCAAGAATAAATGGACCTGCTTTCATTTTCCTCCCATGTAGGTACTTCAGTCTTTATCCAAGGAACTTCACTGCTCTCTGGCACACTATGGGGCTTGTATCATCAGCTGCCCCTCAGGAGATGATCTCTGATTGATTTTACAGTCCAGGGAATTTGTAGTCTTCCAGCTCAATGGGATCACTTTCAGGAGCTGACTTAAATACGTTTTTCATTTGGTGGTAAGGGATGAAACAGCACCAGGATAAAAATGTTTTAATTAGAGGAAATGGATCCTGGCTGGCTTAATAGTAAATATTTACTGCTCTAAGCATTTTGCCATAAGAGATTGGGGCTTATTCTACCCGCACCACAACAATTGTCCTAGATTCAAGGCTTAAATCTACAGAAGCATGGGCTCACAGTTGAAGTGCAAATTTGGGTTATTAGTGTTCTTCAATCCACATTGCAACGCCTCTTCTTGTTTACAAGACTAACTTACTGTTCCAGAGGAAACCACACAGGGCTGAAGCAGGTGGCTGAATGCATGTGTGTACATCCCAGCTTCTCCTGCAGAATGGAAGATGGGGGGGTACCTAATCCTCTCCTGGTGCCAGCAGGCAGCACTGGCACGTGCTGTTCCAGCAATACTGACCTGTCAGTGCACGCCCCACTGGTGTGATATCTCATCTCTACATTGTTTTGGAAGGTAAAAAACCAGACAGTTATGTTTTCCATCTTGCAGAACTGCTCTGTTGTTAGTTTTCACGAGGCTGCTTTGACAGCTGCTTTCCTCCAGTGCCTCCGATGCAAACGTCCTCAGCTGCTGTCAGCTCTGACCTAACTGGGGCTGGATTCTGGATCACAGGACACAGAAAACTTATTCCCATAAAAAAGGAGTAAGTCAGCCTGGAGTGTGCCAGACTGGTAGTAGGATGGAAATAAGAAACATAAATTTCCACATCTGCATTTTTTTCTGTTCTCCTCCCACCTTTTTTTTTTTCCTTTTAAGAGAGGCCACAGATGTCAAGAATCTCTGGAAATCAAACTGCCTACCTCAGTAGGGGTTTAGAAGTGATCCACAGCCCTATGTTCACTTTTCCCCTTGTGTTCCTGGAGAGCCTTTCACAGCACATGTGTTTTGTGTTGATCCTGTTCTCCAGTCTGCAGTGAAACAAAGATGCTTTGGGGCTAAAGGGCAAACATGCTCAGCCTGGGTGCTGTGCATGTGCACACACAAGCATGGATCAGATGTGACTAGCTGAAACAGTACTTGTGTTCAGGATCACGTGTGCAGATGTTTTATTGACACTAAGAATAAATATAGACTTATACAAAGGACATGTGCTATTCATTAGATTTGAAACTAAATTTTCAGGGAAAAAATCTAGTAAAATCTGTGGAAGTGTATAGTTTTGCTTTCTGTCTTGTTGTAAAAGTTAAGGCAAATGTGTTTTAGTGTAATACTGCCTATGTCCTGCGTGTCTTTCCTTGATAGCTGCTCCTGAACAGGCCTTATCCTAGAAAAAGCAGATCAAACCCTACAAGAATATCAAATTATTGTATGGATTTTGGTTTCCCTGCTTCTTCCTAAACATAATAAAAATCCTTATTGTAAGGTGTATATCAATGATTAATAACTCTGTGAAGAATGTCTTCATGCAGGAGTGACTTAAGTTTGCAGCCAGCATAATACAGATCTGCCTTATTATTGCAATGGCTTTAGTTTATCTGTTATTGAAAGTCTCAATTATTTTGGCTTCAGTAATTTTAAATACGGTTGCAGACACATAGAAGTTAAATTTGTGTTATCCAGGAGGCACTACTTTGAAGCTCATAAACTTTAGAAAGTTTTAAATTGGAGAGGAGAAGTTAACTTGAATAGTAAACCTAAAGAGAGTACTGATTTTCCATGGGTAATTTCAACTTCACAAGTTGTTCAGTTTACTTGAGCTCTTGTGAATCAGTAGAGGAGATTAGTAAATTGACACCAAATGTGATCTTTTGGAGGTGATAGTCATAGAATCACAGATTGGTTTGAGTTGGAAGGGGCCTTTAAGAACAGCCTGTTCCTGTTGCCCTGCCATGGGCAGGGACACTTTCCACTAGACCAGACTGCTCAAAGCCCCATCAAACCTGGACTTGAACATTTCTGGGGATGGGGCATGCACAGCTTTCCTGGGGAACCCATTCAAGTGCCTCACCACCCTCACAGCAAAGAAAAAGCCATTCCCCCTTTTCCTGTCATTACACACCCTGGTCAAAAGTCCCTCTCCAGCCTTCTTGTAGGCCCCCTTTAGTACTCCAGGTCTCAGGAAAACAGAGCAGAGGGGAGAATCATCTCATCATAAGTAAACCTTTAAAGCTGTAGGGACTGTCATACTGGGTAAGAGCTGCCCTGCTGTGTGGCCTGTGTCTGCTCAGATTCAAAACTGCCTCCTGTGGATGGCAGTGGGAGGCTGATCACCCCGGTCAGGGAGCAAGGCTCTCCCTGTGAGGAGCAGAGGGGCTGGCTAGCCCACCAAACCTGACTTCTGCACTTAATGCTGAGGGCTGATGATCAAAGAGTAGGAATGGATGTTTCCTGTGGAAACTGCCTCCAGAGAGGAATGTGGGACTGCAAGTCATGCTCTATATGAAAGAGTCCTCAGCACACGTTGGAGCTGACCAGGAGGAGAAACAGAAGATGAGACAGCACTTCAGAGAGGTGGGATTTGAACCAACACAAAGATGGGAACAACCCTGGGGAAAACCGGTTTTATACACTCTAGATCAAAGGATCTACACTGAAACCCAAAAGGGTACATAAGCTTCAGTGCCCCTCACTAACTCCTAGAGCAGGATGTTACTGAAACTTTGACAGCAGATTATGGAGCCCTATCATGAGAGGAAAGATTGTTAGAGACCCATCTGGAGAACTGTCAGTAGAAACAAACTTCCTGATGGGAAAAACTAGTTGCATGGCAGAGAAAACTAGGACAGGCTTGAATAGCTATGCCTGACTGCATACAAAAGGGTGTGGAAATGTGGACACTGACTGTGGGCAGCACTGACTGCTCCTCCTGCTCTAGTGTGCTGTTGGCCTGGGTCTTGCTGGGGGTTTACCCTTTTCCTGTCACTGATTCACTCTGGGATTGTGGATTTGCAGGACAGATGGCAGGACAGACATAGTTTGGGGGCTTGCCCTGCATCAGTACTCCTCAACACCCTAGCACTTGAGATCTGAACCTTTTGTCAATGCTCCACTTAGAAGCCTCTGTGGGGAAGTGGGAGAGGTACAGCACTGCCCAGTCTGATTTCTATAATTGTGGCCATAAAACAACCTGTGTGGTTATTGACTCTTGGTTGTTGCAAAGTGATTTTGAAAGCACTGGAGTTGTAGCAGCTACACCTTCCTCTTAACTTGCCTTTTTTTTCCTTTTAAGTTAGTTAGTTGCTGCTGCACTTTGACCCATATTACACTGAATGAAATTAAGTGTATCTATTGGCTTGCTGCTCTTTTGATTGTACATTCAGCAACAATGACAAAATTTCATTGGTACCAAAGAATTCAGCACTTAAGTTGTCATTTATAGGTCATAGCTGAAATTCATGGCCCTGGGTGCTCCTGGCATCAACAGCTTCCCTTGAATAACTGCTGTTACTCAGTTGTTAACACTCACACTCTATTTGGTGATGTCTCTGGGGCACAACAAAGCTGATTATATCATTTTCCACATCCTTATGTCCTGGATATAAGGATAAACCTTTTCCCCATGAAGACAGCCAGATATTGGAACAGGTTGCCCAGAGGTTGTAGTCTCTCTCCTTGGTGGGTTTGGTTAGACTGGAAAAAACACAGAGTAACATGGTCTGACTTCAGAGCTGTCCCTGCTTCAGACAGGTTTCTGGACTTGAGACCTCTTGAGAGATGCTTCTGACCCAACTTATCCTATAATCCCACAAAAGTGGCACATTTGCTTGCAGCAAAATATTCCTTTCTAATGCTGTACATGGAATTCACCCAGTGTTTCCCTAAATCTCAACTAGGAATAAGGAATCCAGGCTATGTAAATGTAGTCCTTATCAAGGATGTAATTTCAAGGCTTTTCCTGCCATAGGTTCATTCACCCTGACTACTACTCTCATTTAGGGTTATATGATTGAAAAGACCATGCTTCTCAGTTTCTTCTATGATTCTGGTGTTTCTCACTGAAATCTGTGAGGCTTCAAAAGCAATAGCATCCTTTCGCCTGGCACCGATTACTCATCTACGGTGAGCAGGACCTCCACTGTTCTGCTGGTACTACTCAGGCAGACACATGCACTTTCTTCTCCAGCAGTAGAAAAGACAGACAAAAAGGCCAGAAAAGATGGCAGATGTCATCTTTGTGGTTTGGGCATTCTTACTTTCCTCCATGGCTCACCCCTGGATCATTAGATCATACCTTTGGACGCAAGAGGAAACAAACCAGTGCAATGTTCTGTGGGCCAAGGGCAAGGGTTATTCCTGAGGCCAAGAAAAAAGCCTTTTCCTGGATTTGAAGGAACCTAGTCCCCTGTGTTCTTAGGATTGTGTTCATAGTGGCAGCTCTTGTCTCTGTAAACCCAGTGCCTTGGGACTTGACAAGAGCTGACACCACCTTCTGTATCAGGAAGCAGTTTCCTGTGTACCAGTGATATCTCAGAAATTGTTCTAGGCTGGTGCCTGTGTGGGTGTTTCTGATCACTGTGCCTGGACAACAAAACCACTCCAATTTTGGTTGTTCAAGATGAAAATTAAATGTGAGGTCAAGTTTCTGTTTGGTACATAATCAAATTTACATCCTTTGCTTCAGATAAGTCATGAGCCTGAGACCACCTTTCAGACATACCTGTGTGCCCTGTACGTCTCTGCTACCCAGCACATACCCTCCTGTTCTTCTCTTGGCAAGGGTATTAGGAAATTCAGAAGAAAGCCCACATGTATGATCTTAACAGGGCATGGCCAGCCCAGGCAGTTCAGCTGTCCAGATCTCCTGAAGCTCTCACTTTAATCTCCAACAGCATAAGCAAGATGATCAGCTTTTCTGAATGACAGAATCTCTAAATCTCACCTGGAATATTGGTTGGATAGCTTCCACAAGGATGGCTTCTTCAAAGTCAAACCAAACTCCCCCAAGGTTTCAGTTACGTAAGGTCAATTATTAAGAAAAAAAAGGGGGGTATGTGTGGAGTTTTGTTCTACAGTGGCAGAACACTGTGGTATTTCTTAGCAGAGTCAGACATTTGTAACAGATACACAGATGCTTCCAGAGCAGAATGTATATGGCCAACACATCTCCAAGAGCCAGCTCTGAGGAACCAACCATTATTTCCCAATTAAATATCAAAAATGGGGAACGCTGGATGGTTTAATCAGGCCCATGGCATAATTTACTCTGGGATAGACCATTCATATTTTTTTCCAAATGTGTCTTGGCAGAAGGCTTTTCTTGATGCTTAATTCTTCTCCTCTCACTTATCTGAAGTGCCATTATTCTGTGTTGCTCTCCGTAAGAGGCGTGACCAGAGCCTCACATGGCAGCGCAGGCAGAAGTGCTGCTGCCTGCTCTGAACCACCACAGTCCTCTCCCTTGTCTCCATCCCTGCTTTCAGAAACGAGAAGAGCTTGTTTGGTTTTTTAACAAAACTGCTGAACCATCTCCTGTACGCCCTGTCATCCTATCCGTCTGCAATGTACTGCTTTTGATTTTTGCTTGGCTGGTTTGCTAGCAAGCCCCTTTTGCTTGTATATGTACTGCCATGTGTATGTGCATGTGTATGTGTATGTGTATATGTATATGTATATGTATATGTATATGTATATGTATATGTATATGTATATGTATATGTACTGCACTGTACATATGTATATGTACTGCCCTGTATATATGTATATGTATATGTATATGTACTGCCCTGTATATATGTATATGTATATGTACTGCCCTGTATATATGTATATGTCCTGCACTGGCGTGCCAAGAGGCGAGCAGAGATACGTCTATCCTGCTACGTGTTTGGCAAAAACAAACCAATCCTTCTAGCACCAAAGGAGATGTCATTATAGTCACCCTCTGGCCTCTCCCTCAGTGCAAGTCAGCGGTGCAGGGGCCTTTCCGTTGCCGGGCTGGCGGCGGCCGGGCAGGGCTGCGGTGAGTCAGCACGGGGGACGCGCCGCGCCGCCGGCAGCGCAGCGAGCGCTCCGCGGCACCGCCCCGGCTGCCCGGTGTCACGGCCCGGCACCGCACCGGCTGCCCGGTGTCACTGCCCGGCACCGCACCGGCTGCCCGGTGTCACTGCCCGGCACCGCACCGGCTGCGCGGTGTCACGGCCCGGCACCGCACCGGCTGCGCGGTGTCACTGCCCGGCACCGCCCCGGCTGCGCGGTGTCACTGCCCGGCACCGCACCGGCTGCGCGGTGTCACTGCCCGGCACCGCACCGGTGCGCGGTGTCACTGCCCGGCAGGGATTCACACCTCGCCTCAGCCGGGCACTTCTTGCGCGGTTTTCCTTGCACCTCCCTCAAGTGCGAAGTAGAGGGAGAGCGCTTACAAACGCCGTCTTTGAGCGCGGGGATTCAGGATCTGCGCCAGCGGCTCGTGTCAGCTTTGAGCCTCCGTGTTCCTGTGTCGTGGGGCTCTGACAGGGCCGATGAGTGCTTCCCGTTAGATACTCACAGACACCAAAAATAGATGCTCCATTACTGTAGCATGCTAGCTGACAGTAATGATAGGGCTCTGCTTACTAGTTCAGTTACATACTGGCAATCTAGCCTCTATGCATGCTTTATTTATCAGGTATTAATTGCAATTTCCACTTATCATCCCCAGCCGAAATCACTGCATTGTCTGTTGCATCGGTCAGACATTTACTTATTTTTGCTTTTATTATTAGCACGAGAAAACTCGATTACAGCAGGCATGCATAAACAAATACACAGTAGTAGGTCTATGCTGATGTTCTTAAAGATACACATCTGCTGATACTAAAAATAGCTCTTTGTCAGCAGCTTGGTAATTTTAGGCTCAATGAGAATTCATCCCCATGGTAACTGTACAGTTGTTGAATCATTTATTATTTGAGCTTCAAAATCACAACAGTGCCAGCAATTTTCATCCTCCAAACATTTTTAAGGACCTTTTGCAGTGTTGCAATACTCCTTGCTCCACACCATCAATATTTATCAAGCAAACAGCTGTAGCTGACTACCTGCTTCTCCTTGGACATAGTGGGGCTGGGATACTCGATAGCAGGATGACAGTTTGAATAGGTTTCGCTTTTGTGATAACAGCAGCCCCGTGATGTGGCTGTTTGGCCAGGGATGTTACACACGAAGCCCTGCAAACTCCCAACTGGCAAAAAATGAAACTTCAGAGTGTCAACCTAAGCCACGGTCTTTGTCTCAAGAGCCAGAAAACAAGATATCTCAGGTCTTGGTGTTGCAAGAGGTTTTGTAGATAAGAGGCTGTTAGTTTTTAACCTCTCAGATAGACGCTGTTGACCCCAAGCCGGTGGGGACAGACTGCCTGGCTTTGTGGAGATAAAAGCTGTTTGCACTTTCCCTTGCTTATAGATAATGCTTGTAGCCATCTTGTGCTAAACCCAAGAGAAGTCAGACCACTAGGCTAGCAAAGAGTAAGGTGAAACTCAGGTTCCCTGAGACCAGCAGTTGCTCAGACTCTGCTGTCACGGAGTCTCCAGAGAGTGGGACCAGTGTAAGCTCTGCAGGGTGGGGCAGGAGGTACAGAGTGAGCACTGTCAGGTTTGAAACAATAGAAATCACTGAGCAGCACAAACACTTCCATAGCACCCAAATTGCAGTGAAATGGGGTGCCAGAGACTGATTTCAGGATGGTCTAAATCACAGACACCAGCGCTCTCAGCAGCCACGCACATGACTTCTGTTGACTTTGCTGACCATTAGATGTACTGGAGTGCACAGTACAGAGAGAGGTAGGAGAGGTTCAGTCCCTTCTAGTCTGACAAACTGGGATCTGAAAGACTGACCCAGAAACACAGAGGATATTCCCAGGTGCCAGCAGTTGTAACGTGATACACTTAACAGAGCTGATTCTCCTGGGTTAAAACATTGTAGCTATTACACACTGTCAGGACTGATACCTTATTTTTATATCAAATGCACTTTAATTTTTTGAGCTTTTAAGAAGCTCTTGGACAAGGTAATCTGCAAGGTTCTTTGAAATTGCCTTTTGTCTTATTAGTTCAGTTGAGTTGAACACAACAAAATAAGAATGTGCAGGCACCTTTTACAGCTGCTGTGCAGCTGCCTTCTACCTTAAGCAGCATTCTGTAAATCTGTCAGTACCCCAAGTGTGTTGTGCATCACCCTGGTGGGATTTGTCAGGTGATCCTGGTGTGCACTGCAGGGAGAGCCAGTGTCTGCCATCAAGGAAAGCTCAGTTTTCCCTCCAGTGCAGTATGATCATCACTGATGTCAGTTCAAGTCACCTGCATGCCAAGACAATACAGTGGTTTTCTGACAGACAGGAGCAGGAGAAAGTGGCCCATCCACAAACCAGCCCCAGTTGTCTCCTGGAGAAGCAGCAGTTATTCTTTATTCTTTATTCTTTATTCTTTATTCTTTATTCTTTATTCTTTATTCTTTATTCTTTATTCTTTATTCTTTATTCTTGCATCAGTCTGCTCGTTTAACTAAACCAGAAATGGCCTTCCTTCCAGTTGGTTCAGATGCTGTACATTTATCCCAGAGCACATGCAGAGATAGATTTAGAAGACACTGCCTTTTGGTATTTCCACCTCCCAGGCTCCATCTTCTCAGGCTGGGAAGTGCTCTCTGTGGCCACAGCCTCAGCTGGTGGAGGTGATGCCAGGTCTCACTGTGCCCCAGACAGACATGTCAACAGCAGAATTACTCACTTGTAGCAACGAAAAAGTTGGTCACAGCTCATAGGTTTTATAATGAGTTGGGAGTGAAGGAAATCACCTGCACAATAGGCCAGAAGTGGAGTTTATTCTCAAACCCTTTGTGGCCAAGAGCTTGGTTTCCAGCAATTTTTCCCACTTGCCACACAGTGCTGGGTGGGTGGTTTGATTCTGCTGAGCAGGGTGCTGCCCATGAAGATGGGGTGGCTGTGCCAGAGGCTCCTAGCTTTTCCCAAACATTGTTTTCCTGACAAAGGATGAAGATCTGAGTAATGATCTCAAATATGCTGTTACTGGCCTGCAGTGTACAGCTAAGCACAGCACCCAGCTTTACATTGCCACTATTTATTTATTTTTACCTCATTACACCTTTTTGATCCTGCTTGGAAAGCAGTGAGTGGGGTGAAGAACATCCACATTGATGTCGTGTGATGTTCCAGTAGTATTTCAGACCAAGGGCCCCCACAGCCTGTGAGCTCCCCAGCTGGTTTAACCCAAGGTTACAGAAGCCTTCACCAGGCACCAGCGAGGGTGTTACTGAACCTGCAGAGCAGCTGCAATTGGTGACCTCACATGGAAAGGAGACCCAGCCTGCCTGAGACTTCGAGATCAGGTTGGGCTTTTTGATTTGGGTACAGTCTCCTTGAACAGAGGCTGTTTTTTAACCTGAAGTCAGAAAGAAATAATGAACATGTCATGCCATTCAATACTATTTTTGCAGTCACTGTCAGAAAAAGAATCAAGTGTTAAAGCTCGTATCTCAACTCTGCCTTACTAGCTTTTCCCATCTGGTTGTAACTGTATTTCAGGGATGGCTCACAAGCAGTGGGGTGCTCTAGTAATGTCACTCTGTCACTTTGTGCTTACTTTGTGATAGCTTTTAAGTGACATTTTTTTCATGTATATATCCCTTCCCACTTCACCTGAAGGCAGACTTGCATGGGCTGAAACTTTTTAATACATGGGCTGCTTTGTTCTGTATTTGGCCTGAATCTTGCACTCCAAGTTACACATCAGTGTCCTAAAACATGCAGGTGAAGTGCTGCTGTGTGCCTTTTCATGTGGAGAGCACGTGCCAGACGCTGCTGCCTGCGGAAAGCTGGGACTGCTGGGGAGCTTGTAGCAGACACCTTCCTCTGGAACCTGATGCTGGCCCTGATGTAGGGGCTGAGACTGGAAGCTAAGCAAAGCCATGGGTGATCCTTTGTTTCCTGGAAGCCAGAAGGGCAGGTAGAGGGACAGTATGAACAGATCAAGCAGCCTCTGGATAGCAGCAGCTCATGGAACTGCTCCTGTGCATGGAAAGGCACAAGACATGGGATTTGGTGTTAGAGATCTCAGAGCAAGCACTCACAAAATCCCATTCTGCTGCTGATGCTTCTTTATACGATGATGGATAGATTCTCTCTGCAGGCACCAAAGTTAGCAGCTCTCTAAAAAGCAAACCAGGCTTGCTGATTAATGTAGGCCATTTTTGATTTTCTCTGCACTCACTTCTGTACATTCTCATTTCATTCCTGTGCTATTGTGGTGGGCTCTCCCTGCTAAGTGCACTTAAATGCGATTGCAGCCACTGAGAGAGGACTCTCCTCTGTCTCTTTCTCCCTCTGTCCCTCCCCATCAAGGATCTCACTGCAGCTGAGTTCCTACAGCCTCAGCTCCTGCCCAAACCTCCCAAACATCAGCAGCAATTCACAGAAGGGCCTCAGCACTCCCTGTCCGGCTCCCTGACTGTGGTGAGCCCAGGTCCATTCTTTTATCACCAGTCAGGCTCACGAATCAGGATGAGATTAGTCATTAATTGCTTGGGCAGACAAGGCTTGTAGCTTTTGAGGTCCAAACCGCTCCTTCATTTGGTTTCTCTTCTGTGGTGCAACAAAAGTGGCTGGGAAAAGTGTCTTCCCCCCATTTGCCCATCACAGGAAGTCTTGACAAGCGTGGGATGATTTGATGTGCTAGTGCTGTCATGGGGGTGAGAACCTCCAGCTGGCCTGCCCCAAATTCCCCCCGGGTCTTCTCAGGCTGTTTCATTGCCTGTGATGCCATGATGCCCTAGTGACAGACCTGTGCTGTTGATGGTGCTCCTCGGTTCTGCATTGCTCATTCCTGGCTCAGCTCCCGTGTGTGTGCAGCCACCACTGTGGATCCAGCTCCAAACTGTGCTCAGTAATAGCCAACTATACAGTAGTTAAAGATCGCTGTTGCTTTTCCATGCCCAAGAATATCCTTGGACCCTCAGAGCTATACCCAGGACCCAAGGTGGTGTGTGATGGCACAGGGCTGGGTGCAAGCATGGCTGGTGGATAAGGGAGAAAGGATTTTCAAAGGGAGTTGCTTTCATACTATGAAATCATGGCCCCAGGATACAATTAGGGGCATATCTTGTAGGCAGAAGTGATATCTTTCATTAACTGAAGAGATAAAGTTGGAAAAACCCCCAAAGTTCAAGTGTGAGATGATATTTCTGTGTTTCAGCGGTTTGTCACAGGCAATGACAGGCAGTCAGGGTAGGGCTTACTGGAATTCACATGGGCTCCTTGCTCAGCTATGGCCACTCAATCAGTCATCTCCCTCAGCCCAGCCAGGCTGATGTATGCAGCCACATTTCTCATAGGAGTAAATGAAGAACTAAAATTGGTATTTAATAACTTTTCTCAGTGCAGGCACAGTCAGCTTTTGCAGCTGTTTTCCAGCTTGGTTCTGTAGGCAGCGCTCTGGCTGCATATCCTTTCAGCAGGGTTTGCTGCAACTCTGTTACTGCAGTGTCTCATTACAGGAACTCCCAGAGCAGACTAGAACCACATTCCCTGGGGAAATGCAGGTAATACACCAAGGAACTGCCACACAACATGCCAGAGGCACAGAAGAACAGTTTTTATCACCACGTTCCGTTTACACCATGAAAACAATTTTTCCTTTGTTTCCTTTAGTACAGCATGACCTTCCATCAGGTTCACAAACCAAGCAGGGCAGAGGTGCCAAAGGTGGGGGAAAGCAAACTCCTCTTGCTTACACTTGCTCTGACTGCCCAGAGTGACCTAGAGTGTGTAAAAGGATCACTTGACTCCTTTCTGGGTGAGGGTACAAGAGAGCACAGTTGTTTACATTTCCATTCAAGTGATTAACGATTAAATGACAACAAAATAAGGAGTTTGTGTGGCTGCAGGAGCTGACCATGCCTGTCAGAGCACATGTGAAATAACCAGTTGTTTGGAGGGGTTGGCAACACCAGAAAGGGACGTGGTCTGGATGGGAGGTGCTGGGGAGCAGATCATGCCTGGCCTTTGTCATCCTCTCTCCTGGGGCAGCACTTTGACATTTACTCAGGCTGACTGGTGCTTTGAGTCTCCTCTCATCCCCTTCCCTCCTTGTGAGGGGCACAGCCCAACTCTACCCTAGTCCCAGCTCCAGAGAGGCCAAGGAGGTGACTGGGAAAAGCAGAACAGGGCAGAGATGAGAGCATAGAAAAAAGAGAAGAAAGAAAAACTTTCTCCATGCAACACAATAAATTTAAATATAGTCTTCATGAAAGTATAATATGTATTTTCATTGTTTTCTTTCAGATTAATTCCAGTTACCTTCATATCATAAACTTTTTACACATTCAAACACATGAGCAATAGATTCCCATCTCAAGTTCAATCAATACTTTTAACCTCAAGAAAGTTACATCGTGGAATTGGACTTTCATCTTTACTGATGGAGTCTCAGGCTTTCCTGCTTAAATAAATAGAATTGCCTCTAGCTGAGAACCTGCCTAACTGAGATAATGGAGATAATTAAGGGATAGCAAAGCTGTGAGATTCACCAACTAATTTTGCAAAAAGAAAACAGAACAAACACATTTCCCCCTTGTCTGGGAAGCATTTCTAGTTTGTTTTCTAAACCATATACACATTATAATGGGGAAATAAATTCTATTCAGTTTCAGTTAAATTGTATTTAATGTTGTAATGAATTTAAACAGAGACATATTGAAAAGGAATAAAAAGAATTCAGTTCTGAAAATATAGAATACAAAAATTCCAAAACATGAGAGCTTGTGAAGAATAGCAAAATATATACGATCTGAGTTGGGAGCTAAGAGGTACAGCTAACTTTACAATATCTGAGGTCAGGGTCCTAAGAAAAAAGCACTATCATCACACAGATCTGAAGAGGACGTCTTGTCCACATCTGTGCCTTGACAGTGGGACCAGTTATACCAGTGCCATTTTTGATAAGTGCTTGGCCACCCAGTCCCAAAAGATTACCAGGGTGGAGACTATGCAGCCTGCCCAGGCAGTTCAGATCAGTATTTAACTACTGCTGGTAGGAGAAGGTTTGTTCTGAATCCTTAATCCCTGCCTGTAACTCCATCCCTCACTTCTGTCCCATGCACAATGGGAAGAATTTATTCCTTCTTTCTTTGTAGCCACATTTTTTAATATACTGTTCTCATGCCTCTCCCCAGCCTCGCTTCACCCAAATAAGTAATGTTAATGCCTTCAGCAGGCCTGGGGAGCTGCTTTCACATTGCTTCTCTTCACTTTGCAGTTTTTGAGCAAATTGTTGGTTATAAGTTTTTGCTGAAGTTTTACAGTTACCCTGTAGAGAAAACTTGGAAAAATACAAAGGCATCCCAAACTAGAAGCCCATTTGTGCAGCCCAACACGAAGCTTGTTTTTAAAAAAGCATTTATTTTTGCATTCAGTTTGTGATTTATATTTCCAAACTTTTTCTGGCCTACTGCTTCCCATCCCCTCATTGTCTGTGTCTATTTGCACACTTGAGATACTCCTGCACAGTTAACAGGCCAAAATTCTATTCCCCCCCATCACTTCCCTAGTGGCTTATATAAGCTAATTTTCCTTATGCATAACTACTAATTTGTAATTGTGCTACATAATTAAAGGCAGAACCATTTCTCAGATGGAAAAGTTGAAAATACCATTTAAAAGTATCTTGCATCAATTAATCATGTTCAATGTAGTCATGCTCACAGAACAGTGATTTAAAAAAAAGGCCCTGTCAAATACTTTAGACTGCAACAGTATGAGGTTTTCCAGGATAAAATGTAAATCTAGATTACTATGGCTCGAGTGAGCAGGAGAAGCTTGGACAAAGGAAAGAGAAGGGCAAAAACCAAGGAGGAATTAAAGGGGGAAAGATTGAGCTTTTTTAATTAGATGCTAGAAATGAGATTATCACTTGCCTTGTCTGGAAGACTTTTTCTACTTTATCACCCCACCACACTCTTTTGCTCTTTCTTCCCCTGTGCTTACTTTCAGGGATACCAAGGCACTGTTGTCAATTTGGATTCATGTTAATGAAAAACTCCTACAGCACCACCTACCTAAAGTGCCTCTTTCCTCAGTTCTGCAATATTTATTTTGAACGTGCCAAAGAACCTATCCAATTTTAGCCTCATACATTTCTGTTTCAGGGCTTCCTTCCCCCTTTCTTCAGCACAAATGAGGATTTTAATTGCCATGGAAAAGTGTAGTGATCTACTCCTGTGCCTGAAGCCCAGTCCAGGGTAGGCAGGGAGACCCAGAGCTGCTCAAAGACAGCAGTTATTTAGGAGCATGTATAGCATCTGAGTTCTCTGGCAAGAGTGAGAGTTGTGGTGCTGAGTTACCAGCTATAGTCCAGAGAGACCAAGCTCAAACTACCAGCTCTGACTGACCCTCTCTTAGAGCAGACAAGGCATTGGGGCTTAACTACAGCTAACGTTACTCTTCTTGCATAGAAGACAGCCAAACGCCAAGAACAGTGGGGAGAGCATGAAGTGGAAATATGAAAGTAGGACCACAGGAGAGAGGTTAACTGGATTTCTCCTTTTCTGAGTACACAGTGTGATCAAAGTTTGAAAATGCCTACTCCTGTAAGCCTTTTAAAATTTAAATACTGGAGTGCATAGGAAAAGCCTACAAGATAAGAATCAGAGACAAAGCATTTAACATCCCACACATATTTTTACAAAGTTACAGCATTTTTTTCCTTAGATAATCCATTTTACATTCCTAATTATTTCTGCACTGTGTAAAATATGCCTGCATATAAAGTTTACAGTGGCTTCTTTTGCAGAGATTAGACAAATATATACAAGACAAAAGGTTTTTTTTAAATTAAAATGTTAAATGCAAAATTAGAGGTTGTAAAACACTTTAATTGAAAAGAACTATTTTAAACTGTAAAAAATTATGTAAAAATACTTTTTTGCTATTTCAGATAATGAAAGAGATCAGACTTTGTAGGTTCAGGCTGAACATTTTTGTGTTAAAAGCAGCTTAATACTTTATCAAGCAGAAACCCTCAAGGATTTGCACAATTTCAGCACCTGTGCTCTCAGTGAAGGGCTTAGTGATCTTGGTGTGCATGTCAGAAAACTGTGCATGCACTAACAGACCCATCTGGTCACTTCCAGAGTTCTGGTGGTTTTTCTCTTGAGCACAACTGGCTTGAGAAGCAGTAAAGTTGGAAACATAATCAAAATCTCCATCTAGGCTTGCTGTTTATTCAAAACATCAGAAAGGGTAGAGGAATCTGCATGAAAGTTGTGCAGGTCACTGAACACCATGATAAAAGCAAATATTAATTTCTTGATTTCCTAAATTAAAAATCTTTACAGAAGAACCAAAAGCTTTAGTTTTCACCTTAGACACACATAGTTTTGATGACATTTTCTATTAAAGTTAAGAGTGCTGCAATAAGAGAATACCTGAATTTATTCACTATTACATGAACTTTTACCTTTGGGGGTGAAGCTTTAAAATTAAGTCCAACATGGCAATGCCACTCCTATGTCTCAGTGCCTGCTTTGGCCACTTCTGCTTTCCTGTCTCTGGGCCAACACAGGCAACAAGCACTGCTAAGCGGTAAACTGGCTGAAAACAAAGACAAACCCCATGAGTTTTTCCAGCTGGATCAGGAAGCTTCCTGATCTAGTCACTGGAAGACAACACAATAAGTAGATGGGAAGTGATGTAGCATAGTTTAGGCCAGGAGTCCACTGAGCAGCTAATTATGGCTCTGATGCAGGGACAGGATTTAGCTTCATCAACTCAGCCAAAGGCCAGCTTGTTAGACAACAAGCTGAGATGGTCACTTATACACATGCAAAAGTAGCACACTTGGAGTAGATGGCAGTGAGGTGATGATGCAGGTAAAGGTTTTGACCAGAAGGAGGTTACACCCTGGGCCAAGTTGTCTGTGTCAAAAGCAGAAGAAATAGAAAAACCAGACAGTTTTGTTGCTATTTTTCTGAGGGAAAGCTGAAAAAAAGAATAGAGGCAAGAAAGGGACATTAAAAAAATCGAATCACTTCTTTAACTATGTATTTTTTCTAAGACTAGAGATTACAGAAGCATTTTTTGCAAATACATTTCCATATCTTCCTTTGAGACTACAACACATAAGTCTCATGGTCCATCAATACACTGCCTTGCAGTTCAACTTGCATTTTTCTGCACAAATGCTTTCTGGGTGATGTCACCCTTTGACTGTTCCTATACAGAAGATCAAGTAAACCAAACTTGAAAGGCTGAAGTGGCCTGATCAGAAAGCTAACAAAAGCAAGAGAGTAGCTGCTATTATACAAACTACTTCATTGCTGCAATTTCACATCAGCGTGAAGCTTAGACATTGGATTCTGTAGTTACCTAAGAAAGTGGCTTATTCTGTCTAACCAACACCTCATTTTAGTGCATTGCTAGGAGAGTAACATCATCTCCACACTTGGCTCACTCTGAGAAGCTTTCTGCAGGCTCTCAGTACTGCTACTAAAGCTTAAAGTAGCATGGATTCAAAGCCCTAGGAAACATAAAAAGCAGCAGCCCTTAAGATGACTGGAGTAGTTAAAGTCCTTTAAATTATTGCTTTCATAGAGTTTTACATATTGCAGTGGGACATTCTGGACACAAAGTGTAGGAACCTTCTCAAGACAGCAAATGACATTATGTTGAGTATGGTGGTAATCTGAATAAAACACTATGGTACCCACAAACCCTATCTCCTGGGGTTTGTTATCCTTACCCTCACTAAGGAAGTCTAACTGCTGGGACCTTTAAATGCAAATCCATTCTTTGGACACTGTCCTGGCCACATCATTTGTGTGTACAAGTCCATCCTCTGCTGCATACTACAAGCACAAGTTAAGATGGAAGCAATCAGAAGCCAAACTAGTGCAGAAAAGAGCCAGCAGCTGGCTGTGCAACCTTAACCTTCCTTAAAGGGCTGGGCAGATACTGAAGTTCAGGCTGCAGAATTAGACATTCATAATGCTCCCACCACCATAACAATAAGAGTAAATTCAACAACAGAAACAATACTGGGGTAATCAACTTTCCCTAACAGCACAACAGATGGGTACACACAGGATCTTGTTGAAGACCACTGTTCCCAGACTCTGGCAGCCCCAACTGACTGACCTCAAGAGTGTCCCTGGAGGCAAACACCTCCTGCACAGCCACACATGCCCAAAGTCTCTGAAGGAAAAGCTAATATGCTCACTACTAAACAGATTTGCATAGACCACTCACCCCTAAAGTTGTGCTAATACTGAAGGATGTCACTGGCTTCTCCTATTTACTCAGTTTTATGAAAGTAGGAAAAAAAAATTAAGAACTCACTGCTCCAAGAGCTCATACTTGCTCAAAGCTACCTCAATAATTTTGCTTAATCTCCTGAGCATGGCATCAAGGACTTCCATTGCTATTTCAATGCTATTCCTTAGACCTGGATAACCTCTCCAAACCACAGTAGAGAGGTAGCTCTGATGACCTCCACTTCTGTGCTCCCAGCCCAAGGCTATGAAAATATCATGAAGAAATTTCTATTGGGCTCTATCAGTCTTCCCTTTGTGTCCTTACATTGGTGTTTCAATCCTTAGCTACGCTGGTATTCATGAAGACTAATTTTAGCCCAAAGGTTACTGTCCTAAGATGCCTTGTTGGAGGAGTCCTCTCTCCACATGAGTCCTGCAGTGTTAGCCTATATTGCACCTCCCTAAATTAAAGCTCATCTTCTTGAGTGCCTCTGTAGCTTCCAAGTCCAGTAGGCACATTTGACCCCAAACATATGTCCTCACCAGTTTTCAATCTTGACCTCACTGAGTTCCCATTATTTGCAAAGCCCTGAGTCATCTTTATGCAGCAGAGTATGGAAGGGAAGAGTTTCATCACAGCAGGTAACAAGTAAATCAGCAGCCAAGCCATTCCTGGACACAATATATAGATGCTTATAGCCTCCCTGCAGAGAAACCTCTTCAAGGTGTTTCAGGAAGTGAATGAAATTGACTGAGGTTTAACACTGCTGCTTCTACAGGGAACAGCTGTTCATGTCTAGAAAGAAAACTGCTTTTCCTTTTTCCACAGGAACTGCTTATATCCCCATAACTGCTTGTTATCCCCACAACTGCCTTCCTGGGTACCTTTGTGACAACATCTTCACTGGTGGTTCTACTAGATAGCAGAGAAGTCTGGTGCCAAGGACAACACTTATAATCATTTTTGTCAATTTTGAGGCTATTATCAGAAAAGACAGCTGAAGGAAGGTAAGACTATGCTGTAGAGAACCATCTTCATACAAACTTATCACAACACTTCCCACTAATCATTTCCTGCATGCCTTTTCTGTTACATTAGTAGTCATACTAATCCCTAAAAAACTACCACAGTCAATACACCTTTGTAGTACTCAGATTCTCAAACATAATACCCAGGGGTCAGCTTATGACACTAATGAAGCCAAAAATAAGTTTTCCCCACCAGTGCACCATTCAGCTTTAGAACTTATAGCCATTACATGCTGTCTCCAACCTTTTTTAAAAAATGTAGCTATAGAAGAAGGATATGAATCCATGGCAGATATGCCCATCCACAGTTTGAATGCAAGCTCCAGGTCAGTATCTGCCAAATTCATCTGGGGATGGAGCTCCTCCCAGCTGCCAGCAAGGCAGCATTTGCTTCCATTTACTTATGTTTCATGGATTGTTCAGACACAGCATCTTTTATGGTCAATGGCAACTGCCAGATGTTAAAGGTTAGTGCCACAAAGGGACAGGCTTGTCTTGTTTTAAAGCAATATTAATGCCCCAATAATATAATTTATTCAGGAGTAATAAAGAAAAATATTTTCTTATGCCCAAAATAGTCAATCTGTAGATGTTAGAAACTTTGATATTCTTTTTCAGGTCTTTCATAGCCTTTCTCAAAGGCTAAGGGTGCTACCTGCTCTGACTCCCTAAGAGAAGATAACATATGGACTGTTCCCAGACAATTCTATGTTCACCCAGTCTGAGGGGTGACAACCTCCCAGAGGAACAGCCGCAAGTGACTTAGAGTGGTCATGCCTCCAGATGGAAAAGAAGTCAACAGAAGACACATGAAAACATAGTGAAAAGTGTCTAGGCAGGCATACAAGTATTCCAGCCTATATTCTCTAATCAAACAAGGAACAAAGACTTGCATGTTTTACATCAAGCCAGACAGAATTTCTACAGTTGTTCTTAGGTGTTTACCACTATACAATAATGCAGTGCAAGAGCTTGAACTCTTTTTACATCTGTTTAGTTCTTGAAATCAAATATGATATGAAGCATTTCCCAATGCAAACCTTTTTTCCTTATGAACTGATCTCTCTTCTTGAATCTCATCAACAGGCAGATTGGATTTTTTCCAATCAGTATTTCTGAGATTGTTGTATTCTCCAAAGAATCTCAAAATAAAACAATTAAGTTTCAGAAATCAGTTTTGGATGCAAGAACAAGTTTTAACATGTTCTAAAGGTTGATATTGGCATTCAAGCAGCATTTATACACCTCAAGGGATCCCAAATATTCATCACTACAATATTAGGTGGAAACATTGAGGTTCACTGTCTCTCCTGATTTTCTAACAAGTTTTTCCATTATACATTTGCTTAACAGATACCAATATCCAGAAGGAAGCTGTGGTTTATATTACAAGTGGGTGTGAGTTGGGAGCAGTCAGAATACATAACCAAGCAGCTTTTCAGATCTCTGCCAAGTATCTTGCAGGTCCATCAGGAGAACCACAAACATACCCAGCACTATTTGCACATAGAAACAAATATGTGCATAGACACCATCTAGAGGTTTCAACTCTCTCCCTGCAGATTTTCTATCCCTATTTTTCCTTTCACTTTTTTTATCTGTAGCCCTTAAAGTTTTTTGTTTGTGAAGTATATTAACAATTGTCTGCTTTGTGACAGATACTGACAATATCCTTTCATCAAGCTACTGATTAGCTTCTATGAATTTCAGGACTGTAAGACAGGTCCTGATTGCAAGTTAGTCTTACTTCATATCCCTTACTCTAATACCCAGAGGAGCACTAGCAGTGAAAGAACTTGTCAGACTTATCCATTAGTTTTCAAGATTAAGTTGTTTCTCCTCTTCTCGAGGCCTAGGAAGCTCAGCAGACCCAGAGCACCTCTGCAGCACCTCAAAGTGAGATCCTCTGACTGAAGCCAGCAGGAGGAACAGAGAAAGTAAAGGATGCACATTACCAAGGAGCCTTCAGAAAAAGTCAAAAAATTTTGACAGATGATCCCAGACTTCAGCAAAGAGCAGATCTTTTCAGAAACTGGTAGGGATTTTCAAGTACTCTTTGGGCTGGTATGGGACATGATTATAATGTGCACATATACACAAGCTTACAGCAAAATGTCTGTAGTGTTCACTACTGGAAAGCAGCCCATGAGGAAATGCAGCTTCAGTATAAAGCTTTTTTAGAAGTGGTTCATGCAAAAGTTTATAATAAATTTTGTGGTATAATCACCGAAGTTGAAAGTTTTAACACAGTACTTCGTTCACAAAAACTAACAAGACCTGTTACTAGCAGAAGTATTTACACAGCCAGAATGATTTTCCTGTTCCACAACTGGAATGTTTATCCACATTTAAAGAAAGGCTGTATGACTTGACAAATAGCAGAAGTAGGAGCACTAAACCATCAGGTCACCTGTTAATCAAACAAACATTTAGATCCCTATGACTATATAATCACGGAGGAATATTACAGATGGTATACTCAACAAGGCAGACTTTTTTTAATTAAAAAAAAAAAAAAAGCATTCAAATCCAAGAAGTCTTATTCCAAGATCAACCCAGCTTTATCCATGGAAACATCCTCCTTGAAGAAAACCCTCCTTCCACCTATCCCTGAAAACAAAGCTCCTTCAATACAGATACCTCCCCCACATTTAACCCGATAGCCTGCTGCTCACTCTGCCTCCTGAAATCAACTTCCCAGCTGGATAAGGCCATGGTAGCATGACAACAATAAGCAGGGGGAATGGATCCAGGAGCTCTGCCACAGAAGACTACAATAGTCTGCCCTGGGTAGTGCTGGGACTTCCAACACACCCCCGTAGAAGGCTGCTTCTAAGTAAAGTGAAGCATCCAGCAATGTACCTTGGTGCCATGAATAACCTGAGACCATTGCAAGTGTTTTAAAAAGCCACCTGCATGGATGACACACATGCCTTCAGGCACAACAGGCAGATCATCTCTCCCACCACTGATCTGTGTTGTAAATAGACAAAAAGAAAAACTATACTCATACCGATCTCTGCAACAAGCTTGCACAATGCTGCTGTAACAATTAATCCCTCATACAAATCCAGTTGTTTTACTAGATAACAGAGGAACAGTCAGAAGATGACAATAAGAGCTGCTACCTGAAAATCAAGTCATTGAGTATCTTAACAAAAGGAAGAAGTCCCCACCAGTCTCCATGGCAGAATTTTCTATGGTGGGCTGAGTAAAAACTTCGACACTGCTACCAGCAACAACATTTTAAGAGATGTACCAGCCTTGAAGAAAGGTGGGGTTTGTTTGGTTTGGTTTTTAATTTAAATAATTTTGCTGTCCTGATATCCAGATAGCTGTTGATCAGAGCATTATGTTCTGCTGCTTTCACACACCATGGCAGTTTTACTAATTAGAACCTATAAATGAAGGGATAATGACAGCCTATGGAGGCATGCAACAATTAGTCTTCCCTGCTAATGCAATGAAATATGGTAGTAGTTAAAGGCATCCCTGCTGTTCTAATCCATGGCAAGTTACATTTATTTTGAAAGTGAATAATTAAGTGTCCCCCCCAAACAATCATTCTGGTGACAAATTTGTGACATTAACTAAAGAGTTAAGGTTATTTTGACAAATTCATGATGGAGAGCAGCTCAACAGAACAAGGACAGGTAATGAAGAGTCCCAAATTCAGACATTTAATTTAAAACATTTGAACTCCCATTTACTGGACAGCAACTAAAAGCCACCAATAAGCTTTTATATCCAGTGAGTCCATCACTGCAGATGTGATTTCATGCAATCCAAGCTGACATACTTAGCATAAAAATAATAATAAAAACAAAATCACAAGAGTTTAGGAGATATGTTCCAGAGTGTTGATGTGATGCTGTGAGTACAACTAAAAGAGGTTTTATTTCTGGCTGCTGCTGTTCTCCATCTGTGACAGAGCTCCCAGGCTAAATACACATATGGTTGTTTCCTAACCCAGTTCTGTCAAGTGATGCTGGTTAGCCAGACACAGAGAGATGTAAACAAAGCTGCTGGCAGCAGCTCTGAATGGTATCGCCCACTTGTTCCTAGGTTTGCCAGTTTTAAATTCCCTGTAACTTTAATTGTGCTTCAATAAGAATCTGAGCAATAACCAAGGTTAGAAAACACTCACTTGTTTCCCTTGCTGATCGTTATGGAGAATCTGAGTCATCACAGAGAACAAGTAAGACTTTTTTTTCTAACCTTGATTATTGTTAAGATTGGGCATTGTACTTTTACACATACATCTGCATGTATGCATACATAAATATAAGTGCTATATGTATGCTGCACATGTATATGCTTCTACAAGGTTATAATGTATACACTTCTACAAGGTTATAATGAGAAAACCCATACCTTATGCAGAGCAGGAAGGGACATAAGCAGACATGAGAACACTAAGACTTGACCCTGTATTTCCCTGTGCAGCAAGTGTCAGAATCATACCTTTATCACACAAAAAGGCCTTTTAACTCAAACCACTCCAATGGAGAGAACTGTACACACTGGCCCAACAGAGAGATAACCCCAGCTTAGCCACTATTAGACAAACACACTGCAACAGACCCACACTCTCAAGTAGTACCTGTATCTCTCAAGACAAGTCCCACAAAGGTGTGAACAAACAGGTTTACTTACCCACCTTGGTTCAACAGCACAAGAATTTACCATAGGGGACAGAACACAAGAACGCTCTTCCACTTATTTTGAGTTCAAGGACTTCCTGAGCCAGGTGTGGTTTCTGTGTATTCACTAACTCACAATGAATTTCCTGCCATGGAATTTATCCAGTTTGTTTGAACCTACACACGGTTTCAGTTTCCATATCATGTTTTGGCTATGAATCCTACAAGTAAGAATCTCCTCTTTCCACTACGATATTTAAAATACTTTTTTAAAAAGTAAAAAGCATAAATGTATTACTACATGTATGGATTTTGACAGATACTTTTGAGGCTTTGAAGGCACTGCTTAAAAGTGATAAAAACAGCATCAGAACTTAATAAATATACTAAGATTCAACTTTGTTTTAAAACTGTTTACTCTGTAGCAACAGCTTTCAAGTTTGTATACAGTAAAAGTTTCTATAGGATGTGTTAGCAAGTGCCAAGTAGTGCAGTTATTTCCAATGTACATACAGCACCTATTACACCTAGGATTAGATAAAGGAAAACGCCTCCTTCCCATGAATCCTATTGTTCTTTCTTAAAAGCTTGAGACTAGGCAGAGAGTAAGACCACTGATTTGCTGTCAGAACATGTTGCCAGATATAATTACAAGCTGAACAGTGATATCAAAGACTGACAGATCCTGAATTACTTGCTCTCCCTCCTTTTCATTAGGAGTTCACTAAAGCTATTTTAATAGCTTAGAAGGCATCCATTTCTTTACACCACTGGTTTCATCACCAAAGCTGTAAGAGCATTAAGACAAGTCTGAGAGTTTCAGGATATCTGATAGGTACTGAAAACCAAGCCAATGTCTCCCTCCTTTCCACCACTTAAGTTGATTTCTATGCAGAAAATGGACTTGGACTATTATAAAGCAACTTGACCTTGCAAAACAAAAGTTGTAGAAGCTTTTGGCAGCAGCTCAAAGAAGTTTTCCTTATTTCCATAAATATTCACCAGTTAGATTTATGAACCATTGTCTGATCATTACCTACCAGCTCTATATTATTTTTCCTGGATGTGCTTTTAAATGGAACACTTAGTACAGAGGATACCCCATTCTTTCCTGTTGCACATAATTTTTGACTTAAACTTCAGAACCAGAGAGCTACATTTAGGAGAGTTCTGATTGCTACTTCAAAGGGACTCTACTTTTTGCATCCTGGACAAAGCATAGGAACTTGCCAGAAAAGCAGTAAGTATTAAAGGAAGAAGAGAGAAAAAAAAAAAAAAAAAAACCAAACACAAACCAAACCCCCCAAAAAACAAGCCAAAAACATCCTCTACAAAGAATCACTACATCTATTGGAGTACATACCACTTGTAGATAAAACATTCTGGATAGAAAAGCAATACCTAAACAGCAAATCCCACAACAAAGAAGGCAACTTGAGACCAGAAATTTTTCCTTATTTTCTTTAAAAGGGCAGTATTTGTAACTGGCAGAGAAGCTATGTGGTTTCCTAAAAAGAGTGAACAACTGCCAGTTAGACAAGAATATAAAAAGGATATTTTGGGGTTTGGGATTGATCAGTCTGTGACCAACATTCCTGCCCACAGCCCGAGCAGCCAGCGATGAGACTCATGTGGGAACCCACTCAGTGAGAAATCACTAGGGCCTGATGTTTAGCCTGCAGTGGCCAGTCTATTCTTATCTTAAGAAGTAAAACATGTCAGTAACCAGACTATTACTGCTACTATGTTTTCATCAAATATAGAACTATTATTGAGAACCTTGTTTTATATTGCCAGTGCAAGTTTGGAATTTTATTTTTCTTAATCTTACATTAACAAGGCTGAGTTTGGTAATATCATAAACAAAACATATTGAAGGCATTATAGAAAGTAACTCATGAGTGAAGGAAACATTTTAATAAAAAACCACAACAGTTATTTCACATACATATAGGTTAAGTAATAAGAAAACCTTTGCTATCTTACAAGTATTGAAGTGCTCATATTGCTTAACAGCTTCCTAAGCAGCTATTTGGTCCCTGCTGCAGAGATAAAAAACTTGAGTTGTGTAGCAGATTTCCTAACAGAGAAATGGTTTATGGCTTAAAGGGAACATGGCTCCTTCCAAGGCCTCATGACTGCAGAGGGCAACAGGTATCCAGAGATTTTGTTCTGTAGCAGGTAGCCAATACATCCAGAAGAACCAAAAGCCCTTTGTGAGAGATGTTATGAGGACAGGAAGAACACATACCTCTGTATGCTTTATGTATGCATTCAATACAATATGTAGTCATAGAAGTAAACAATTTTCATCACAAAAGTCAAAAGTTACTTCGTTACAAACAGGCAGTATTTCAGAAGTTGCTAAGGCAGACCCCAGTCCAGCCATTCTAAAGAGGGGCCAAGGGCTTCTTTATGGACATGGGAAAGAGTACTACAAATATCAATTCCCACTGAGGGCATAACAAAGCAAACCAGTATGTTTGAGAGGAATGTTAGGTGAAGCAAAAATAATAAAAAAATATCTCACTTAACTGTGTGTCCTAGGTTAAAAAAAAAAACAAACCAAACAAACACATTAACCAGTCCCCCTGCCCCCCAAACATTGCTACCTGCAATACCCTAAAACTTGGAAAATCCCTAGTTTTCCTGAAATTGTTTTCCTGAACAAGATACCAACAAGCTGTTCATGGTATCACAAGTCCTTAGCAGAGCAGACAATGCTCTTTTGTGCATTTGCTGGGGGGAAAAAAAAAAGAAAAAAAAAAAAAAAGACTTCTTCGTTGTTGCTTGGGTTCTCCTCTGCTTTACCTGGGGTAATAAGCTGTGTAGTTCATGAAGAGCTGAGCCCCAGCAGGGTAGTAGGCTGTGGAGGGCTGGAGTGTTCGTGGGTTCAGAAGCATGGATGGCTGATACAGAGCAGCTTCTGTTGGCACAACTGCAGCAGGAGCTGGAAAGGAGTAGGCAGGGGGTGAAAGGCCTACAGGGAGCAAATGGAAAATAGATTAGGGCCTCTGAAATTCCAGAGCTAATACATACATACACATACACACAACTCCACAGTACATCAGGAACCTTCTCATCCTTGCTCACCACAGAAAAGAAATGTGGACCACCAATGTGAGTGTGACTACAAAGTGTTACACTCAGCCTCCAGTCTACAGAAAAGTCAAAAATACACAAAAAATCATCTCTTGCTCTGGGAATAGGGTCCCTTTCTGATACACAGGTCAGTTTTGCTTGTCTAGGCTAAGATTTTAATGAAGTCTGTATTCAAGTACTACAAGACTTCTGCACAGTAAGAAGTAAGTTTCTGTGACAAAGATCTGTTTAACATTCAACAAAACAGAGAACACTTTCGTCCTGGTACTGGTGTTAATTTTATCCCTTAATTAATCAACAGCAGAGTGAGAAAAGTCATGGCTTTGCAGCTTGAAGTGTTAGCACTAAATTAAAAAAAACCAACCAAACAAAAACAAACCAAAAGTGTACTTTGTGCTGTTTCAACAAGATGTTAGGCCCTAAATGAATCCTCACTGACAACAGTTCACCCTCCTTCTTTGCTTTACTCTTCTCCTCCCCATTGCCATAGAAGTGAACATAAAGCCTTAGATAAAGTAAGCCTTTAATTTTACTATTCAGAGTTACAGCCAGCATCTCACTGTATTGTATAATGTGGAACGTCAGGGCCAAAAAGCCTTATCTGAGGAATACATCACAGGCATTTGTAGTTGGAAACGGGAACATTGACCTGTGTGTTTCCAAAAGTCGGTGACTCTGCCCAAGAACCTGTCCTGGGGGTCTCAGGTTCCAACCCATCTGGAATAGCCATCATACACAGGACTATCTACTGCTGACCCCTGCTCAAGATACTTTGTTGAAAGAAAAAACTCTCCCAAGGATTAGCTGAAGGTCTACTTGCGCTCAAAAGAAACCACCCCAAAGGAAGTTTGCTGCTGTATTGGCAGCTCTGAATAGCATGTAGAGGACATTTCTTAAAAGATCTACAACAAAACATAACAAAACAAAAAAAGCTTGCACAGAGAGACACAGAGAAAGCTACTACTTGACTACCTTGCCGTTTCTGATTTTGGAAGCAAAGTATTATTTTTGCCATAGGCTCAGATTTATGTGGCACAGATGCTTAGCAAGTTAGCCCTTAAGCTCCTTAAGTATTTCCACCAAAATATTGCATAGAAGTCAGTGTTCATCCTAGTAGCTCTGAGAATCAAAATATCAAAATTTAAAAGGAAATACAGATTCTGCAATTCTCTGAGGCAGAAGCCATATGTATTTCACTCCCACAAAGCCAACCTCCATTTCATATGAACAGCAAAAAACAAAGGAAGAGTTCAGTCAGTTGCAGTTCAAAAGGCAGAACACATGATCAAGTCTCCAAGGGGAGCATTACCTGCAGTTTCTCAAATTAAGTTTTGGAAGTCATGCTCACCATGACAAGAAAATATAAGTACAGGTCAGTTAAAATACAAAACAGTTCTTTAAGGCCTAGGTTAAGGTCCAGGTGGGGCTTAGAAATTGCTTTTCAGAATCATCACTCACCCCAATCAATTAAAGTTTCAGGGAGGGGAGGGAAAATTTGCCACTGGAAAAACAAAAGTAGTTCTTCAGTCATAATAATTTACAACCAAAGGGAAAAATAATGATTGCAAGCTGGTGATGATTTAAGACTAAAAACCCTATTTTAACACCCTCATCTCACAATGCTATCCAAGAATCAAGACAAGAGTCAGCAAAGCAGCTCCAATACCTACCCACACACAGTGTAGAGCATAGTGGCAAGACCCAAGCAAAACTTACATGGTAACTTACATGGTGGCGGGGACAAGCCATTTCGATTTAAAGTGCCCCCCATTAATACAAAGTTCATCTCTTCAGCAGAACATTGAAAGACTTCAACATATCTGTCCTTCATAGTCTTCTTATGACACTTCTGTGCAGCCAGGAAAGCTCGATCTGCAGATTTCATCTGAATGAAAGCATCTCCTGATGGACGTCCCTACAAACAAGGCAGACAAAAAAGAAATGTTTCTGTAGGTTCCATGAAGGAGCAGAATAGCAATAATTTGTGCTGTTATAAGAAGTCTCTCCGAAGTCAAGTACAGTCAGTCATCCTGAGCACTCATCAGCATGTTTAAGCTCTCCTCTCTAAAGTTTTTCCCACTTGTGATAACTTGATTGTATTTATTCACCTGTTTTGATAAAGCTCCATTGTAACTTGTTACATCTATATCTAAAGAAAAAAAAGACACCTATGGGAGAGACTGTAATTCAGTAGTACTTTGGTGCTTTGAGACTTGCTTTTACAAATTTACTATGAATGCAGAATTGGAAGATCTACTCCCCATTTATTACCTGTGATTGTTAAAATTCATGATAAAAGTGCTCATTGCTAAACAATTTGTTTTAAATTTTATTTTCTGAAGACCAACATGGGCTGGGATGTTTTAGTAGAGTACTAACTAGCCTAACATTTGGTATGAGCTTGCAAAGAGGGGAAAAAAAATCTTTACGTGTGTAAATGACTAGGATACACCACTGGGAGGAGTTATTTTAGCCACCTGCAGCTGCTGATTTGAAGTAGAAATCTAGAGAGTAATCTGAAGCCGGCTCTAACTCGAGTTCTGGGCCAGTCCTCATTTTGGAGGGGACAACATTATCAGCATCCTTTACACAGTAGTTTATGATTAAAGGATTGAAACCTGGGAACTTTGAGAAAGATAAAAATCTAGTAGTCAGGCAAAAGCAGTATTTGGGGAGGAAAAAAAAAAAGCCTGATAGCTTTGGGCAGGGCAAGAGTAGCAGACAGCCCTTAGGGTTTTATGCATACACCAATTTCTTCATCCAGGTTCTTTCATTAGCGCTGTCAAGGGCTGATACGACTGTAAATGACTGTAAATCATTACTTGTGCTTTAGTATTTGCACTTTTCTTAGTCTCTCCCAGCACTACACATTCATTACAGTTTTTTAGCCTTGTCTAGGTCAAGTTTCCACAGACACAGGAATGTCTTTAGATAGACAGGTACTGAAATAACTGCAGTCCCTTCTCCATCCCCATATTCCTTAAACAAAGAAGTCCTACTTGGGACCAGGAAGTATTTGTTAGTTTTGGTTTACATTCAGCCTAAGCTAAAACAATTTTAGACCCATAATTCTTATACGTTTTTTTAATCAGCTTGTTTCATTGAACCACTCAGAGTATCTCCCTGGAGTTATAGGACTCCTCCCTCTGAAGTCACAAGAATAGAAAGATAAAGATCACAAGAATGCACAAACCTTTGTCTAAAAGGTTTTCCTAGAAACTGCTTCCAGAAAACAATGGCAAAGATGTGACACTTTATACACATCAATGAGCTGTTAATCTTGGTGCTTAGCTGTGACTGTTTAAAGAAAGCAAGAACACAGGAAACCTTCTGACTTTTGACATGGGAATTCCTGTCTCTAGAAGGCTGCAGTCACATTTGTCCTCATATATACTTGTGGCACATTGTTCAGCAAGGCAGGGACAAACCACTCCTTTGAGAGCTAACTTTGCCCACACTTGTGTTTTGATGGCACTTCTCACCAGGTACAAGAGGAATCATGCACACTGTTGAGCAAGACTCTTCACTTCAAGCCTCCCGCAGCTCCGGATCATGGCTGCTATTCTGGGAGCACCAACCCCTCCAAGACTGGCTTAGCTTTCAGCACATGGGTCTCAGTGAAAGAAACCACTGTACAGAAAATGCAGCAGCTGGCACAGCAGGGTTCAAGTCATCAGTACACTTTTAGAGGAGAGCTGGAGGCACATTAATACAAGTACTGCTAGTCCCAAAGGTGCTACCCTATGGATATCATCATCAGGACTGTATTCATATATACAAGCATTTGGCAGAGTGGCTATAAACATGTTGCCTACCAACCTGGTGATTTAGTACCATGTGAACTCCATGGGTCCGAATATCTGTAGAAAACTCTCCCAGGAAGTCCAGAATGTCCTCTATAGTAGCAGCATAGGGAAGACCACGCAAACGTATGCAGTCTCTGATGTTAGTGGGAGGCACAAATTGTTGAGGTAATACTGGAAGAATTGGAGGCGTTGGGAGAGGAATGAGAGGTGTGGAAGAGTACCTGTTCAGCACCTGTGCAAAACAAAAGCAGATTACAGAAGCCTTCTTACTCATTCTTCAACTTAGAAGGAGTAAACATAACACCAATGCCACCTGTTTTCACTCTGGGCAGTATTTTAAGATACAAATGAGCTAGATACAAGTATTAACAGTAAAATACCTGATTTCTAAGCACTGTGTTGCGGTTTAAGCTCAGAATCTAGTGGACTTCTATAGTCATTCTACGATAAATAGTCATGCTATTATCTTAAAAATTTTGTTGTTTTTTTTTTTTCTTGAAAAACAGTTTTGTTTTAGGAAATTTACTTGAACAGATAATGCAAGTCTCCATAGAGATCTTAGTATATGAAACCTGTATATCTACAGTATTTTTATTGTGAAACTATCCTAAAACAGAGTCATGATGACACTTCTGCCCAAAAATATCTCCTCTGCAAAACTTTAGGAGAGTCTGGGAACTGGAAACACATTTCACTACCACACATCCCTAACTGTGCCTCCCATAGTCCATTCAAGAAACATTAGGAGCATCACTGAGTCACAGTACCCGTGACACACTTTGAGATTTCTTGTCAATAATTTTAACGGCAAAAACCCTGTCTGGTGAAAAGTTGCCTGAATATTCAATCACTACTCCTGAACTCTCTCTGAGTAAGATTAATATTTATTTGCATTTATACAGCTATCAGAAGGTTTTATTAAACAAAGAAACATATGAGAACACTTGAGAAAAATGCAATGACAAGTGAGTACTGTGGCTCTGCCTTCTAATCACTAATCTCACCTTCTAAACAAAGCACTGAAATCTTTACATATTCGGGAGAACAGAGGTGCATAATTTCTTGGATGCAATGACATGGCTACAATTTGCATCACAGATACCTTTTAGAATCATGTCTAGAAGTTATTTACCTCAACTGAAGCTCTGCAAATATTTTTGCAGACTAAAACAGTCCGATCAGCTCTCCTTCCCTTCCCTGACAGCTTAGCTGCAATAAATGGCCCACCAAACCCTGTTAAGTCAGACTCATCAGTTTCAAACTCCTACTCTGCTAGGTAGCCTGTGCTGGCAGAGGATGGCAGAGATCTGCTCTTAAAAACAATTTGTAGAATTCTTCAGATACATTACACTAGAGAGGACAACTACATCAAAAGGCTTTGCTTTTTTGTGTCATTGACTAAAGATAAATCTTTTGGCTCAAGATTTGTGGCTAAACACTCCTGAACAGGTCATCACTGGACTTAGTCAAATCCAGAATATATAGTGTAAAGCACAAGACCCACATCCACATTTTACAAAGCTATTGGAAGCCAAAATCCCAAAGGTCTGTATAGGATTGAGAACATCCCTATACCATAAGATTTTACATTTCAAGAGAGCAGAGTCACAGAAATTCATACAATACTCATTCCAGCAAGAGTCAAGAGTGAGAAAAGCTAAAATAAGCTTTCAAGTCAAGGCCCAGCATCGCTTGCTTCCTCTACTGCCAGCACAGAAGTTTGGACTACAAAAAGCCAACATTTGAGAAGTTTGCACCTACCTGCTGAACTTCTGCTGCAGTGCTCCGGAAGAGTTCAATATACCTTTTCCCCAGCAAATCCTTGTGCTTTTTCAGTGCATTTTGTGCGTATTCCTCACAAGCAAACAAGACAAAGGCATCCCCTGTTGGCCTGCTGTCAGGGTAAGTGACAAACAGGACTCCCTCCTTTCCTCCTGTTACAGGGCAGTGCTGGCCAAAGAAAGTCAGCACTTCTTCTGTTGTTACATTGAAAGGAAGACCTCGCATCCTGACAATCACTTGGTTTTCTTTTGACAAGAACTGTGCAACCTCATTGGAAGTACCTTTAACAAGAAAAAGTACAGAAGCACTTCAGTTTAGTATATAAAAATCATGAGCATAACTACATCCTCTCTCACAGGTGTTTTTTGAGCAGGTAGAACACAATTTGCCTCCAAAGTCAGGAAAGATGTCCCTCTAATAAACTAGATATATTGTATAGGACACCTCCCATTAAAGTATAATAATGCTACCCCATCATTTAGAGGAGATTCATCTATTCAAAGGAAAAATAGGCAGTACTTGCAACATTCAAAGCTCAAGGAAAGCACTATCTGTCAATAACTTGTATGAGCAGGGCCTGTGCTATTGTGCCCCTTGTCTAACTGTGGAATACCTCTGGCATGCTCTGGAGCAATAATATATGGCAACCAAGCGCCCAGATCATTGTCCTGGGAAAGAAAGCTGGAAAAGCAGGTTGAAAACAGCTCAGGGATTTAATCCTATCCCAACAGAACTGTCAAAGTCTGACAATTCTATTTTCAGTACCTTCAGAAGACCAGTGATGCTAATAACACTACCTTATTCAAAGGCAGCTGCTAACCAAATTCATATCCTAATACAGTCCTTTCACTTACAGCTCTCTTATTCTGCAAAATTTGGTTGTACCAGACACACCATTCTTCACAAATGTCACTGTGCAATGTCTTTCCTTGGAATGGCATAACTACTTCCAAACCTATCAGTGAGCTATGCAGTTGACAGCTTAACAGCATCTCCCACTCTGAAGCCTTGACCTCAGCTCTCCAGCTAGTCACTTACAAACCTCAGCCCAAATCTCGGTCAGGAAGCAATGAGGAACCTAAAGTAGTATTGCAGATAAAACAGCTTATTGGCTTTTAATTGAAATTTTGTATAATTGCAGACAAAGGGGAAGGAAAAAGAGATCAAGAGAGAATTTGAAGAACAAATTTTGCAGCCTTTCAATTATCAGCAAATATTTCAAGATTCCCCTTAAATAAGTATTTCCCTTAAATCCTCTCCGTTAAGTCTGAGGCAAAGATTTGATTTGAAGAAAATCAGTTCCATAAATCCCTTGTATTTACACCGTGATATCTGTTTGCTTTTATGTGCAAGCCTCCACAGCAACAGCAGTTACATTGTTTTGAAAAACAACTCCGGTTTCATTTTTTCAGCAATCAATAGCATTTAGATTCTCACTCTCATGAAGATGACCTAAAAAATTAAGTTCACATACAAGATCACTTTGACCAATCAAATCCTGATTGACAGGCTGCTTGAAAATGGCAAGAATGTGGAAGAGAGGCAGACAGATAAATCATGGAAAATCTTGCACTGCTGATAGCAGAATACATAATAATCAATACAGCAGCCAACTTCTTGTTCAAAGACAGAAAAAAGGGCCACATTCAACAAGAGCAGTTTGCAGTCAAAAGTTAGACATGCTGATGGAGCAAAGCATCCCTTTTCATCTCCTAAGAATTACCTCCTGCAATTTTAAGGAAGTCTTCACCTGTTGCCTTGTATACCTAAAGGAAAAAAAAAAAGGAACATGTGATTGGCATGTACTTTGCATTTGTTTTGAGAAGAGGGTTTCAAAGCCCATCACGTCACATGTCACCCACCTCTATGTATCGGTTCCCCATGTGATGCTTGTGCCTTTGTAGTGCTAGATCTCTATGCTCTTCACTTACGAACCTCACAAGAGCCTCCCCATTCCTCCTACCTTGGGCATTGAGACAGAGTGCAGCACCTCCTCTGCAAGATTTAAATCAAGAGATGAAACTCCATGACCTATGCAGCTGAAGAGCCACAAAGGTACAAGTAAATTCTTCACTACTAACTTGGCAATATTTAGACCTTTGAAGAATCTCGCTATGTCCTGGTCAGATGACTGCCATGGCAATCCTCTTGCTCGGATAACAGCATTGTCATCCACAAGTTCCATCTTGCTGCTGCAGGTACAGAAAGAAGTAGTAATGCAGAGACATCTGCCACATACCAACGTGTCTGCTTGTCATTTATACTCCAGGAACAGGCTTCTGTCCCTGCTCCATGTCTACTGGATAGCAATGCCAAGGCAGTGAGGCCCAAGTGCCATCAGCAATTGAAAGGTACTGTACAAGTTTCTCCAAGGGAGAGTTTGCTTTGTTAAGTTGCTCTTTTCCAAGTTCCCCTTTCCTGTTTTACCACATTTTTACTCTTTGAGCCGTCGTCTCTTCAATCATATTCCCAATTAACTTCCCTTTCCTGACATCATTTGTGCTTCTCCATTATCTGAAGAGTGTTACTGGTATAAAAATCAAGTACCTGCAGTTCTAATCTAGCTAGGTACAAATTGAAGCAGAATAATTAGATGTAACAGAGATTAGTGCTTATTATTTCTACTGTGACAGTGTATAAAAACCAGTCACAAGCCAAGACCAAATCTGTTCTGGACTGTACTCAGCACACACAGGACTCTGGCCTGAAGAGTCAAGCCTTAGCATTACTGGTTGGGGCCATCACTGAGCTACTAGAGACTAACATAGCTAAAGGCTACATTGGCCGCTTAGCATGGGAATAGCTTAGCCACAGAAAGCCAGGTTTAATTGGTCATTACTACAGTCCCTTTTGTTCCCTTATTTCTTGAAAGTGTCAAGTTCAACAAAACCTCACAGCTACCCAAGCCTGCCTTTCTGGTTATTGCAGGAACAGCTTTTTTGCACAAAAGGGCTTAAGTGATTGATTAAGCAGATGAAGTGTTGTTCAGTAGTAGAGGACTCTCTATACAAAAGAGCTGTGGTATGCCTGGTGGGTCGTGTTTCTCACTCACATTTTCATTTCTCAGGTGGCCCTTCTGTAGTCTGTCTTAAACTGTTCCCCCTTGCCTCCTAGTTCTGTACTTCTCATTATCTCAAAGAAAATGTGAATCTTCCACTTCATCCCAGAATTTTGTTAGTGAAGAGAAAAAAGCTTAGAACAAGGCTGAACATAGCCTCTGGATACTTTCCGCCAATGTTGCATTTTTTCTTACTTGTTTTGACTCAAAAGTATAAGCATCATCTACCATTATGACAGATCCTTAATCTGAAAGAGGGAAGTGTTTGTGTAAAATGGGAATATAAATAAGGTCAGTTTAACACTAGTATCTTGTGATATTGCAGAGAAATCATTGAGAAAACCACTGAGAAAAATCTGTATTTACACATAGGAAAAAGGCAGTTACACAAAAAAAAAAAAAAAAAACCCAACAAAAAACCAACCAAAACCAACTACCCAAGCAACAAAGCAGGCATCAAAAACCAATAAAGCTTTATGTTTAAAACATATTTGGGAATAAGAATCACCATAGATTAAACAACTGAGTGGTAGCACAGTATTCCTGGCACAATATCTATGAAAGCATTTCTTCCCTATTAAAAAAATTTTAAAATATTATGTATATGCAATACCTGTATAGTAAATTGCAAGAAGAGTGCAAGAATTAGTAACTAACAGGGTTATTTCTGAAACACTGCTTACATTCTTTGTTAACAGCACAACACACTTAGTATCCATTATAAGCACTTATTAGGAGAACACAGAACTCAGCAGCTAACAGGCAACACTGAAGCCTAAGAAGAAAACAAGTTTGCATCGGATCATAGATTAGCTGTTCTCTTTCCCACTTGAAGGATCTAATCATTTCCCATAGCACTGGGAAGGTAAATAAATATAATGGTAACAGCTATCGGCAAATTAGGAAGACAGAAGTACAGCTGACCTAAACAGTAACCTTAAATAAAAAGTGGTGGGGGTTGAAACATGTGCAACAAGAAGAGGGAGAAAGTACTTACCAAGGCCCACTCTCAAATTTGTAGTTCACCCTTTCTGGATCTGAAAATCGGTGATCTATGAAATACAGCACAAGTTATTTCCTATTTTGTCAACGTACAGGACAGGCAGCAAAACCAAAAAAGGAACAAAGAAAACTCATTCATCATAATCACTTACTGTATGGTTCAGATATTAATGTTAAAATAATATTCCCCATATCTTCAACTTGAGAGGCTCCATAGGGAAATGCTGGACTGTTCTTGTCAAGATTTAAATCTTTTTGCTGGAGTTAAGTCAATCATCACCAAACAGATTTTTAACTTGTTTCCTGCTAGAGCAACACACTTTCATGTTGTCCTTGTATGTTGCTTCTCAGGGGAAGATTTAATCCATTTTCCTGCTGGGATACATTAGCTGTTTTGCCTTGGCCTCTAGTTACCGCCACCTGTGGGGGCATAAGGTCACTAGAGAAAGTGTCTGGGGACATGAGACATAATAAGGACATGTATTTAATATGTATGTTTGACAGATACACTGCTGAATGTGGAAGAGACTGGAGCCCTGTCCTCTTTAATTAATATCCTCTTTAATCTTCAGGAGAAGATTTGGGGCAGGAGAAGAAGCAAACAATCAACTAAAAGCTCCAGAAATGGAGGGATATATCACATGCTTTTTTACCAGGTAAATCCTAAAGCAGAGCAAGTATCTTACCACTTCAACAAAATTCATAAGTGACACCTTGTCTAAACCTTGCCTATTAGAAGTTACAACCCAAGTTTTGTGCTGTTGCACAGAAGCATTTTGAGAATCTGGTTAGAGTCCATCAGTCATGTCTTTTGTCAAGAGGCAAAACAGAGCCCCACAACCCATAGATGTGGGGCTAAAGGATTTTGGAAATGACTGCAATAGAGAGCAGGAAGCATCCTGTCCCAGGAAGGCCTTAGAAAGACCATTTTTTTCAGACAACTGTAAACAGTTTACTATGGTATCTCCTGCTTTCCATCATATTTGCCCCTCTCCAACACCAGGCTACAGGACTGCAAGATTATTTGCAATTTTACTCCATTATTTATGAAGTAAAATATTTAAAAAGGTCTTTTTCACTCTCTTTCTTTGAGGACTAAAGGGTAAAAAATGTAATCAAGAACAGAACAAAAAATAAGGAAATCTGGGAATAAGGGTTGCACTTTTTACTCGCTTTGTCAGTTTGCATCAAGACTTCAGAGCAAAAATTAGTTTCTTTAACAAGACTGATCCTGACATGGAGGTACAATAATGCAACACACTGAAAACAGCCAAGGGCACCAATTATTTGCCCACATGCCCCCCAGACTACATTAAACCCATTTCAAATGCTCCAGAGCCCTCATTATGATGTTCAAAGGTTGCTTCATAGTCCAAGATAGTATTCCACTTTTAAGAGGAAACCTGCTTTCTCCACCTAGAGCTGAGCAACATTTGAGTTGTCAGATGCCTACATGAAGTGCAGGGAACAGAACAGTTTCTGTTTGAAACAAACACCTCATACCAGCTTGTTGTATCATCTCATCAACAGGTGAGCCAGCACAAATTTCTTTGTGAAATAAGGTCTTCCCTATTATTCATAGGATGACAGCAAGACATCCTACAGAAACAGATTTTTAAAAAACTGTTTAACAGTTGTCTTGTTGCAAGTGAAAAATAACTTTAACTGAATTAATGCATTCCTCTTCCACAGCAAGGAAAGGAAAGCTGCTGTGCCAACAAAAGACACTTCAGGCTAATTTGATTTTGAAACTTTGTTGGTTTTAAATGTGCACTGGAGTATGGAATGTGAAAGGATGATGCTTAATCTTAGAAGAACATTTGAAGCTTAAGTGAATTATCTTTGTTTAAAAACCAGAATACTTAAAGCAGTGATTCCTCCCCTCTAACTGCTGGACTATAAATAGCTCCCTAGTCATTGTCTTTACCCTCCCCCTGCTAGTACCTTCTTTGGGGTAAAGTGCTGTGAACATTAAATAGTTTTCTTAAAAACCAAGCCAAAAAGCCTGAGCAACTCCAAAACATGGCTTAAGAGATTACGACTATTTATGACAACAAAAAATTTCTTAATCACAGTCTCTCTTCCTAAGCTTTAAACACACTCAAGCTCACTACCTCCTCTACCCCCAGAAAGGGGGGGTTGGAAAGAAAAATAACCCACGAAGAGACTGACAGAGAGGGTGCCTAAGCAGCAGCACACAGATGTTTCTGGGCACCTTGTGTATCGGAGCAGAGTAGGGCTCCTCCTCCCTTTCCTGAATCTGTTCCTCCTGTAGCACCTAACAGCTCCACACTGGGCTTGTGCAGAGCCTCTGCTGTTCACATAGGGAACCAGAAGCTGCTGATGGTGCAGGTGTTGGAACCCTGGTCTTGCCTGACCAAGTTTTATGACGATTTTGGAAATGTGTTTCCTCTGTCAAAAGTCAAGAGAAATGGGGCAGGAGTTTCAATAGCTATTCCAGCAGGGGACATGCATACACATGTGCTTGGCTGTTAGACTGTGCTGTCAGAACTGAAAAGACATTTCAATATTTCCTTTGTGCTGAGCCAAAGATTCCTACAAGTGATCAGCATTCAGAGAGGGGAATGAGCAATGTGAAAGGGGCAGGAATCTGAAGAGAAGCGATCACACAAGGAACACAAACAAGGATCCCACCCCATAATAATTTTCTTCAGTGAAACTGTTTTCTGAAAACACTGGTCCACAGGAGAAGCAGCTCTTGAAAATACTCTAGTGCCAACAGAAGCTGGTACCAGTTGTCAGACACAGGGAGTCAGTTGTGCCAAACTCTAGAGAAACATAAACACAGTGGAGAGGAGGAAGTAAGTAATCAACATTATTGCAGACATAACCTCACACACCTTCACCTCTGATTAGTTAGAAGCACAGCTTTTAGGCAAGACTGGAGAAGAAAACTGATTGTTTTCTTCATGTTTAAAAAACATGCTAAGTAAAAATCTGTATTCTAATGAACAAGATTGACTACACAGAGGTAGACACCTATGGACAGAGGCACTAGAAGTTATGGTACTTAGGAAAAAATATAAATGAAACAGTCTATAAACCCCATTCCTTGTTCTGTGAAGGGATAGGAGACCACATATATGTTTCTGTACATTTATATTTAAGGGATGCTTCTCCTGGGCAATTGGAGAAAGACAATTACAGGGGATAAGCCAAGTTCACATTTAAAGAAGCATTAGAAACCAGACATGGCTGTCCAGAGCTAATATATGCAGAACATCCACATGTATATTCTTAATGAAGCAACAAGCAAAAGCCAGTCCTAAATAAGGCAGGATGGGAAACAAGGAACTACTTAATCTTTGTGTGCAGCTGTGGTACCACCTCCTGCAATACTCAGCAGGTTAAAGGGAGCAGGAAGGAAAGGTATATTCTATATTAGGGTCTCTCTAATATGGAAGGGCCTCTCTAATATGGAAGAAATTTCTAAATAATTTCCTCAGATGTATCACCACAGCTTCATTCACTGTCAGTGTCCTCCAAGACTTATTCCTTCCCACTGTCTCTTAACTCCTTTCTCATTGAATAACTAACTTAACCTGAGATGACATGAAACAGCATTGCAATTGTGCTCTGCACTGATCCTTTCCCCTTTGTTCTGTTTCTTAAGTCCCTTTAGACAGAAGATTACATCTTTCTACATAATGCTTTGCATAAAGGTAATATAATATTACTTAGTTCCTGAGTACTATCACAGGAAATACAAATAGCAATATCCAAGATTCTCACCTAATACCCAATTATGGGCATTTTATTGTCAGAGTTGAGCACTATTGGTTATAATTGTGTTCCACATTATTGTTTCCAGGACTCCCAGGTAAAAACACAAAAACAAACCAAACAATAAAACCCCAACACATCAAGTTTCAGTACCACAATATCCAGCACATTAAACAAGCTGTTCTGGAGCACCCCTGAGTTTCTACTGACAACACTGGCAGATACTCCTAGTAAGAAGTTATCCTCACACATCCAGTTCAGAAGTGAACGGAGCAAACCAAGTACTGGAGGAAGCAAGAGCTATTTGCCATTTAATAGCTTCTGCACACCCAATCTCGAGGCAAAGGATGAGTCTTCTGCAAACCTAATAGGAATAGTCATGCAAGCTTTATTCACTCCACCCTGAAGGCACTCACAGGGTGAAACTGGCTCAGCAAGCTTTGCAAATCAAGAAGTGTAGCAAGTATGGGAGGTACAGAGGGTGCAAGAACAACCCTGCTCCTTTTGTATGCTTACACATAAAAAAAAAATGTCGACAGACCCAAGTCCTTTTCTCTGCTGGAACATGATCACTTCCCTCAAGTTTTGTTACTCAAAATTTCTCATAATTGTCCTGCTGTCATTACACTTACACAATTCTGACAAAGTCTGCCAGAAAACTGTCTCATACACAAGAACTGTTTTGACACTCTGAGTTAGACAGCAGTAGTACTCAGAGATTATTACAACTAGTCTCAGTTCTGCCTTAGTCCTTTGAATTTCATAGCATTTTAAACATTGCTTTACTTTTATCTAAAAGAAATGAGTGGCTGTTTGTTGCCAAATGTATAACTTCTTGCAGGGATTGGGAATACAGATTTGCAAAGCTTTCACCTGAGTTCTTAAGTTTGGCATGGTTTCATTGCTGTACACAAATTTCAAGTAGCCTCCTGAGAGAGTAAGTCCACAAAGTACTTTCTAAAGGAAGAAAAACCCAGCCAGTTATTTAGTCGATTATCTCTATGCTCTTTTGCAAGATTGTGCTTGCCTTGTCTGCAAGAAATACATAGCCAAGCACCTACAATGTACTGTACAATGTACTGTATACTGAAATATGTATCTGGAATTGACTGTGCAATAGGAAGTTAGCTCCCCTGACATTTGCCAACAGCTGTGTACATTTCTCATTTGCCTGTAATTTGTTGTTTGATCAAAAGTGACCCATCAAAGCAAAAGCTTTTGAAGAATTTAATAACTTCAATGACTGTAGATTAATACTGAACTTTCTTCTAACTATTTAATAGCAGAAAAGTTTCCTCTTACAACCAGGATATACACATATAAATGGAGATGTAAGTACATGAAAGGATGTGCCCAAAAATCCTTCTACACATGCTTCTACCAGTCTGTAAACGCAGGTCTCAAATATCTAGTCAGTACCTTAGCTCCATACTAAAACCTTCCATCCTCACCAAATGCTAATGTAACTGGCACACTATAGTTTCTGTGGCAGAAATCATGGAAGATTCATACACCCTCTTTAGCTGTGAGGCCAAGAAGCTGCACTTCTTACAAGAATAAAAAGAGCTTGATCGCACTAGTCTGCAGCTTCATTTTGACCTACTGTACTTATTTCTGATTTGTTTTTGTGTTCACACCCCAGCATATCTATACATAAAGGAAGAAGAATTAAACAACACTGCACACAATTTATGGAACTAGTCGTTAGACTCCACACCTGCTTAAACAATCTTTTTATCCTAAACATCACATACACGTCCATGGTCGACAAGGGCAATTAACCTATGCAGCTTCTGAAACTGAGGAGATTAGGTTGATACATTTCAGCAAGGTGAGGAGAAAAAATTATCAGATTTGTCAATAAAGGAAGAACAAAAATTGTTTTACTCTTTTTGGTCTCTGCATCTTCTACTCCCACACAATAACAGGGGGGAGAATTGATTTTAGCTATGTTGCATAAACACAGCAAGTTTACAAATAAGAGCCTCAGCAGTCACAAAACAAAATAAGCCACAAAAATAAATGCAAGACCAGAATGAAGTTAGGTTTATTTACCTTAAGAAGCATATCTTATTCAGAACTTGGACTCAAGCTGAGTGCATTTGGATAGACTGACTAAGCTTCTAGGAACTTGGAGAAAATATTATTGGCAATTGCCAAATCTACTTTCAGGCAGCACTAACTCACTCCTGACAGTCAGGTAACACAGGGGGGTCTGCCCCCCTCTCCCAGCAGGGAGGGCATACACAGTCCATCACCGTGCTCTAGCTGACCAGTGACACTCCAGCTAGCTACAGTCATACAACTCCTTCCACAGTGGAAAGGCATACCCGAGACATTTACATAAGGAGAAAACAAGGGCAACTCTCTAAAACAGCTGAAGTAGCTTATTGTCTTTACCTTCTCCAGATCATGTCAAAGCATTCCCTAAACAATGTATTAAGTTTTTGACCATAACTTTAAGAAGTTTCCATCATCCTGCTTCAATGGACCACGGCATGTATTCCACTTTTCTACATAAAGATTCAGATTCATTCAAATTCTAAGTGCACTGCTTTCCTTCAGAATATGGGGAGAAATAATTTTTGCCCCTTCATTAACCAAGATTAATCTTAATTTGCAGATAACAGAGCAGAATGGTTAACAAAAATCCACCCCATATGTGTATTTTATGCCCCCAAGAGGTACAAAGCCCAGGCAATACCAGTTCTGCAGTGAATGCCCAAAAATTTCTAAAGCCACAGACATCTCTTAATGGCAACCACTCCAGGGACACAACAAGCAAGTCAGAAGAAAAGCTATTAAAACAATAGCAGCAGCATCAACCACCAATACCAAAGACAAACATCTCAAATTCCTTTATTCCTCCTTGATACCTGACTTGTGACCACTATTCCAATAGCTCAGTAGCTCTGTGGCCAGGAATATTTCTGGGATAAGGACTGAAGCTTGCAGCAAGAGGGGAGACTGCCAGGGAAGAAGGCACAGACAAATCACAACTTCAGCTCTCAAGTTCAGACTAGGGAAGAGCCAGACAGGATGGGGTTACAGACCCCTTCAGACTATTCAGAAAGCAGTTTTAGACATCCCTATCACTGAAAATGGAAACATACTACTGACTGCATCTTGGTGCCAGCCAAGCCTCACCCTGTGAGGTATAACATGTGCACCTTCTATGAGACTGAATGCCACATGTCGCAACAGCATTCCTGTGTTAGAGATTCACTACTAGGTCACACCAAGAATAACCATCTCCTCTCCTGAAAATTAAGGTGGTCTCCCAGCATTTGCTCTTGCCTAAAAAAAAAAAAAAAATCTAACTGATGCTATAAAACTCAATGCTCAAACTTAATATTATAATTCACAACAGCAATTTGAAAAAAAAAAAGTGCTGCTTACACTAAACCGTGAAGTTTAAAGAGAGACTAATATAAAGATGGTCAAGAAAACACAGAGAAATCAAGAAGACATACAGGATTTTCTCCATGGAAGCATTCATCCTCATATGCTTTTATCTTTATCTTTGTGAGAAAACTAAGTACAGCTCCGAGTCACTCATTAAAGTTATACCACCCCTAAACATGTGTTGCAAGCATTACTCATACACCTCTGTCCTAAAATTCAGCCAAGACTGTAACAGCAGCAGAGACACCATCACTGTTAAAGGATACATTCTGTCATGGCTGCAACATCGAGTTTGCTAACTTCAGGTGAGCCAGGGCAACACTTCTTGAACTCTTTCCGCAAGTCAAAAAAGGAGTAGAAGCATTCAGGCAGCAAAATATTCTGTAAAAGGCACAAAATAACCACTGTCAGTTAGGGTGACTTTAACCTACTTTGTGTATAGATACCAAACTTTCTAACAATAGCTTTAGAACAGATAAGAAACACAAACAATCTTTGCTACAGATTGCTCTTCATAGCTCTTCTTAGCTAGGTATGTTCATAAACTTTTTTTTCTTAAACAACTTTCTCTTTATATTGTTTAATATGAGAAATGTGCTTTTGCACTGCCAGAAAAACATTTGCCATTATTACTGGAGCTTCGAATCCAATATATATGCAGCAGAGCAAATGCCTCCTATTGCAACACTTTTCATCAATTCTTGATTGCAATTTTAACTGTATAAAGCCAGAGGGTAGTAAGTTCAGTTTGTAGAATTAAGCAAATTTCACAAGACTAGCAGATATTTTAGTTTATAGAAAAGGCTCTTTTCAGGGAATAGTCACACTTCAAATATTAATTTCCAACAAATAAATCTGACTGTGCAGAAGAGGGTTTGACATGGTGCAGAGGTTGTCAGCCTATGCATGGTAACTGCTTGAACTGCAGCATACAAAACCAGAAGCAAGTTATGCAGCCCACTAGAAGTCAACTAAACCCTTCTTGCCCCACCACTGCATCTACCACATGCTTCTAATTTTTTTGGAGTGGAAAGGAGAAGACATGGAGAAGTCTTGGGGGCAGCTACTAAAACCAATGCAAACCCTTAGTCCTTCAGCTAGCTCTTCACCCCAGACAGAATACTACATATTCCTTTTGGCTGTTTGTTGCCTGCAAGGCCTTTTTAGACTACAGATAAAGGCTTTCTGGGATTTAACAACTAGTTAGCATGTTGGCATTATAACAGATAGCAGCCTATGTGAAAGCACATTTTGGGAGCCCAAAGAACGCAGATTAGGCTCTAAAACAAATTCTGCTTTGAGAACATTAGAGCTTATCTTAGCATATGGACAGGTGTATTAGGCAAACGATACTCTTGAAAGACTTATGAAAATGTATATGGGCTTGCCAACATTTCCTGCTCTAGTGTTAGCATGACTTTCTTCCTTGATGTGAAATGAAGTTCTGTACTTCACTTACGTTTTTTTTTTTTGAATGGCTGAAGCCAATTCATTCTCTGAATACCAGGAGTTGCTAGATGGCTTCAGAATGGATATCTTTGAAATAGATATCTATCCCCTCAAGAGCCTAGAGATTTCTGCCTATCTGGATCTTAGTGATCCCACACTCCAATCCCTGCATTAGGATATTCATCAAAAAACTATTACAAGTCTCATAAGCATCTGCTTTACTTAATCTACAGGCAGCACAAAGCTAATTACAAATGAACCATTCTTAACAAAAGAGCAACAGAAGATTTCGATAAAGATTTGATGCCTGTGACCCTGCTATGATACAGAAAAAGGATACCTGACATCAAACCAACTAAAATAATTGTAGGATGCATCCCTTCTTTTACTCACATAATTTAAATGAATAACAAGTTTTACTTTATTAGCCAAGAAGAAAGTATTTTAAAAAACTGTTTCCACATTTTCTCATGTTTTATGTCACAGAAGGCAAGTTACATATATAAGAACTATTCCTTCATTGGGAATAATGCTCACTATTCCTCTAAGCCTTCAAAGCTATCAATACTTAAAGCACAAACAAGAACTCAGTATTCAGTATCACTTCTGTAGCAGCACAGACCTGCAGCAATGTCCCTTCAAAGATGGGACAGCAAATTGATGGCCACAGAAGTCAGGTACAATGAGAGGAGCAGAACAGCTCAGTGACAGAGTAATGCATGCTCATACCAAACCACAAAATGAGGTGTTATTAATATTGAGGCAGTTATTTCAGAATGAGAGAGACTCACATATTGCCGCAACCCTATCACTAACGAAAAGCAGGCAGGACTTCATAACACTGTTAGTGATTTGGCAACTCTGAAGTTATGGAAAACTCCAGACTACAGGACTAATCATCACTCATAGCCTGCCTCACTCTACTGTTCAGCTCCCTGGAGTGTCAACTCAATACCCAAAGATTGAAAGTTGCTATAACTAGGCATGAATGTAAATTTTCAAAAAATAGTTTATGGCTAAGATGGTTAATTATTTAGCAACAATCCCACATCCCACCTGTTAACCCTGTAGAAGCTACAAGTACTCTAAATACATTGCTCCTTTCTCAAACATTTAAGAGGCGCTTCCTTCTGATTTAACTTAAAAAGGCATCTCAAGACCACATAAGGACAGGGCACTGTATATGCCTTCCACACAGACAGGCTCTTTAGCCTCTAAGTGCACTACATATGAGCAATGTTTGCACTATGGATGTGTAGAGGTACCCTCATGCTAGAAAGAAGTTGATTTGTTTTGCAAGAAATTATAAAAAGCACATTAAGAGTAAGATTTAAGCTACAATTACATACCTTTTTGGAAGCTTCAGGGTGTAGAACCTGCCTAATGTGCAACTGTCCATCAGTACAGAAACAGAAAGAAGTACCTACACCAATGTTCAGTTCATTGCTCACGGACTGATTAAACTGTTGGCAGGAACAAGAAAAGACATACATGTTACAGAGATCAGAGTGGCACCACTAGGCAGTGTCATCAGTTGGTAACATGTTATTCCTGGGCAGCAGGAACACAGAGCTGAAATTCTTTTTCATATAAGCCTATTCCTTCACTTCTGTAGATTTGTTTCTTACTAGCTAAGCGCATGCTAACTTCCATGATAAATCTCTTCACAAGTAAACCACCTCTTTCCCCCCTTCTAATGAGATATGGCTACACAGACAGCCCACACTACAGAAGAAAATACTTTTCAAGATTTGCAAGAGCATTGCAATGAGACAAAGTTGATTGCAAAGACCTGAGGCAGAAGAACTTTTTAGACAGGGCACTCAAACATGTCAGAAAGAAGACAGGCTTTCAGCCCTACCCTCAATGGGAATCACACACACTTCCTTGTTAATCTAGAGGCTTCAGTACCATCATCTTCTCAGGACTGATGAGCATAAGCCTTGACAGGGGACACCTAAAGCTGGCTTCTTCCAACACTGATTAGGGCTCACCCTCAGCTGAAACTCACTCAGGGTCCAGCATAGCAGGAGAGCAGGGTAGAGAAATAGCTAACCCTAACCTTCCTCTCTTAGAGTTCAGTTCTTCCCAAGGCAAATAAAGAAAAGGGAGAAAGGCCCACAAAGCCCTACACTTATAGGCTTCCGAGCCCACACGTGTTTGTGGTGCTCCCGTACCAGGCTCACTGCTCTGATACTGGGGATAGGCCGATGATGATACCACCTCTACCCCACGGGGGAGCTCCCAGAGGAGACCGGCACTTAGCGGCCAGTTATGGGGTGTCACCTGTCTCAATGCCTGCTCCAGCGGTGGAGCCAGTGCCAGGCTCTCCACATCCACTTGGGTGATCTCCTGGCACTCAGCCGTCAGTTCTGTGTGGTCAGGCCGGACCAGCACGTCATGCAGGTGCCCCAGCTCCAGAGAAAGCAGAGGAGGGGGTGAGTCAGCTCTCCGGGCTGAAAGTCCCCACCTGCAGCACCAGCCCCTACCCTCCACCAGAGCTTGCTCCAGCCTGGGACACCCACTACCAGCCCAGCGCCGAGACCGTCCTGCCCGCATCCAGCATGGCAGGCGCCAAGGGGAGCAACAGGTGGGGGTGCTCCCCCGTCGGGTGAAAATACCTCCTTACTCCTCAGGTCGACCACTTTCCACAGGAGCTGGAGCAGCTCTCGCTCGTCTGAGCCCAACCTTGCCCCGTTGGTGCCCGCCGTGGTCACGAAGAGAATCACCAGGTAGTCGGGAGACGCCGTCATCGTGCCACCGGGCCAGCAGAGAGGATAAAAAGAAGGAAAGGAAGAAGCGGGGAAAGAGAAGAAGCCGGAAACTTTCCTTGCCCCAGGCGCTTCCAAGCGAGACCCAAGCGGCAGAACCCCCAGCTGCAGCCTCACTCCCCAAGGACCTGGCGTGGGGGAGGCGCACGGCTCCCCCTCTTTCCCACCCCCTTTTCCCCGAGGTGGGTGGTAGCCGCTCCCACACTAACTGCGCTCCTGGGAAAGCGCAATGGCTGCGAGCTTTTCTGCGCGGGGCCGCGGCAGCACCTGCCCACCCCCGGCCCACGTGGTGCAGGTAACACACACCTGGCGCCGCCGCCCATTGGCCCCGCCGGGCGGGGACGTGGCAGCGCGGCGGGGGCGGCAGCGGCAGCCGAAGTGCGGGGCCAGGATTGCGGGCGGGACGCCCGGCTCGGACCGGGATTGCGGAGATGTTGCGGGGGCGCGACTGTGGAGGAGGAGCTCCGGGCCCCTGAGGAGCCTCAGCGTGCCCCGACGGCGAGCCCGGACCCTGCCGAGCCGCGCCTTCCGCCGGCGAGGTGCGCTGCACCGGGATGGTGCAACTCCTCAGCGACGGGGCGGGATCGCCCGGTCCTGCCGGGACATGTCGCAGAGGGCACTTCTGCTCCTGCCCTGCTCTGGCAGCTCTGTCCTCCGGACGGAAGGACAGGGGAGATGGCCACGCCGCTCGCAACAGCCGCGGCGGGTCCCCCGCTTTGGTCGGGGGCCGGAAGGGCCAGTGCGGTGCCAGGGAGCGCTGTGTCGGCGTGCGGGCCGGCTGCCCCCGGGAGCAGCTCCGAGGGAGACCAGGAGCTCAGGGCGGTAAAGCCTTTTCCTCTGTCGTCCTTAAGGCAGCGGCATCGTAGCTTCTCTACGGTTCTGGCACGGCGGGTCAAGTCGTGTGTTAACAGCTGGCTGGTTTGGCTGTCGCAGCCTTCCCTTGATGAGCTGGTGATTTTGGCTCTTTTAACAATTTCTCTTGTTTTATGGTGAAATCTCTATTTTAAAATCTCCTTTTTAAATGCATAATTCTCCAACACAATTTTTTTTCATGACAAATCACAGAACTCAGAGTAAAGAACACTAACTTTCTGCGGGGAAATCCTGTAATATACTTAATTCTTTAGGACCTTAGTTGTTCACTTCCAACTTCATTGAGATGCTGCTTGTTGAAATTTTTACTGATATCACAAACTCATGGAATATACTGAGTTAGAGGGTGATGCTGTTTGGGTTTTGCCTATTTTTTCTTTTATATGTTCTCTGTGTTTCTCACACACACGTTTGTAACTCTGTCACCTATTGAATTAGTAGCTAGTTTTCCCAGTACTTTTCCATGGTGTTTTCCTAGGCAGAAAGACAAAATAAATTCCAGAGCTCTAAGCCCCAGTGGGTACAAGGCCCATGCGGTTCTGGTTCTTGGTTCTTCCTGGGAACCAAGGCAGAGAAAAACTCTTTGAGATACATTCTCATGGACAAAGTACAACTACTGCTGAAGAGAGGGGCTCCAGAGAAGGGGCTTGACCTGGGGGTGAATTGCATCACTGCTTGTCCTTCTAATTAGTGCTTCTTATCAATTTTGCTAATTTCCTAAAACCTATAGAAATGTACTCACCCCTGGAGGGGGTAGGTTTTTGTGGACATTTTCCATAACTGCCCCTGAAGGCCTTCATTAAAGATCCTCTTTTATATTACTGCCTTACTAAAATTATCTTGCTTTTCATTTCCAGGTTGGGAAACAGGCAACAAGGGGACCTATCAGGATCATTGAGTCCAACTCCTGGCCCTGTGCAGGACACCCCAAGAATCACACCATGTGCCTGAGAGCATTGTCCAAATGCTTCTTGAACTAATGAAGGCGAACTAATGAAGGCTTGGTACTATGACCACTTCCCTGGGGATCCTGTTCCAGTGCCCAGCAACCCTCTGGGTGAAACACTTTTTCTTGATATCTAACATAGACCTCTCCTGACTCAGCTTCATGCTGTTTCCTCAAGTTCTTGGTGTTTCCTCAAGTTCTTGTCACTGGTCGCAAGAACGAAGAGATGAGTACTTGCTCCTTGTGAGGATGTTGAGGACAGTCATGAGGTTTTGCCTCAGTCTCCTCCTTTCTTCTCAGGTGCTCCTAATAAAGTTTCCCTTCAAGGCCTTTCACTATTCTGATGGCCCTCCTTTGGACACTCTCTAAGAGGTTTATAGCTTTCTTATATTGCAGTGATCAAAATGTCACACAATACTTGGGGTGAGGCTGCCCCAGGCAGAGCAAAGCAGGACAATCCCCTCCCTTGCCCTGCTGGCCATGCTGTGCCTGATGCCTCTCAGGACAGGGTTGGCCCTCCTGGCTGCCAGGGCACTGCTGGCTCATGTTCAACTTTTCACTGACCAGGACCCCCAGGTCTCTTTCTGTGGTACTGCTCTCCAGCCTCTCATTCCCCAGGCTGACCGTACATCCAGGATTGCCCTATCCCAGGTGCAGAATCTGGCACTAACCTTTGTGAAACTTCATACAGTTGGTGATTTCCCATCTCTCTTAATTTGTCAACATCCCTCTGCAGGGTCTCTTTGCTCTCAAAGGAGTTGACAGCTCGTCACAATTTGGTGTTGTCGTTAAATTTACTTAGTGTGTCTTTGAGTCCGACATCCAAGTCTTCAGTGAAGCCATTGAAAACAACTGGGCCAAGGATGGAGCCTTGTGGAACCCCACTAGTGACAGGTTGCCTGCCTGATGTCACCCCATTCACTATAACTCTTTGTACCTGACTTGTGAGCCAGCTGCTGACCCATCGTGTCAGCTGGTTGTTCATCTGTGTGCTGGACATTTCAATGAAGGTGTGCCTTGTGTGTTTCTTCATCACTATTCCTTATACTGCTGCAGGTTCACAGCTTGCACCACCTTTTATTAGAACAAACACATTTGTTTGTCAGGAAGGGAGCAGATGTGTTTCACCACTGCTGGGGATCCTGTCAGCCACTGACTTGTCCTCATAGTGCCTGGCGTCCTCTTCCTGCCCTGCTGTGGTTTGGTGCAGCCTGGTTCTCCTTGTGGGGGCTGCTACCAAATTCCAGCATGACACATGATGGCTGGAGTGATTTTTACTCTCTCTGGTCCAAAGATTTCCAAGATTTCAAAATTGACATTCACTGGTAGCAGAGACTGCAATTTAAGGGCTTAAAATGTCAAATTAATCCCTCCAGTTTTTAAAAGAGGTAGCTGAAATTTTTCATGTGAATCCACTATCAGGAAACAACTCAGATAATTGTACCCTATTTGTCTGATGTTTAGAGCACCTGGTTTTCTTTGTGCATTTGTCTTCTGACTTTTGATGCATGGAGTAAAACATTTGTGAAGTGAAGGTCTGGGGTGTTTGTCCTGAGTAGTGGCTGCACGTGATCTGTTCTCAGCATCTGAGGAGTGACTTTGGTCCTCACACAGGGAGTTTGCTTTGTGATCTATCTCTGCTTAGCCTGGAGCAGAAGGATTCAGTGGCATAGGATTTCTTTGTGCAGTTTCCCTTTCAGGTCTTCATTTACTGCAACTTCTTAGAAAAACATTTATACTTTAGTACTAAAATCCAGAGCATTTCTGAAATTACTTCACAGTGGAGCATGCCAGACAGTTCTGGCTTGGCTGGCTGCTCGTCTTTCAGTGAAATTTAGTCATCTTTCCTAGGCAGTTTCTTTCTCAGTGCCGGCTTGGCTTTTGAGATGCAGCCCTTGTCTTTGTGGGAATGATTTTTGGATGGGCTTTACTAGTTCCTTTAGTAGTGATTTACTAGTGAGTTGTTGTGTTCTGGCTTGTGCAATTTTTTTCTTCTCTCTTCTCTCTTATTGTTTCATTCTATGTCTCTGTCCATCTAGTAGCATGAGAGTCCCCAAATTATTGCTACAGCAGGGTGCATTATGTACAGTAACCCCTTTCAAAAGTGAAACTGTACCCTGAAAGTATTTTTAATTCCCATTATGTATTTTGGGTTACCGGCTAACCCTTGTTTCATTTATTCATTTGTTTATGAAGCTGCTTGTCACTAATTGCCACTGTAGAGCCATAACCTTTTATTTTTCTCTTTCTTGACTCATACATTCCCTAAAACACCTGTGTTCCAGTCACAGTTTCATTCCACCATCTTTCTTGCATGCTTGCATCATCTGGTCTAACAACATGCACCAGTTGGTCGGGTTCCTGTGTTGTGTTATCCAGACTCGTGGCATTTGTGTGCTTCCATTCCAGTTGTTTGTCCCGGGCCATTCCGTTGTCCTGGGATTGGTTAGGCATAGTCTTTGCATGAAATGTCACCTTCCAGATGACATGGGTGTTGTTATCTATTAGAAGGTACTGGGGTGCTTTGAAGCAAGTCGATCTCTCAGGGCTCCTCCCAGCACACTGTTGCTGTACTCATCTCCTCTCTGGCAATCCTTTTGTTTCCTGCCTGCTGTCTGTCTGCCCAGCCCTCTTGCCAATCTCAATGTAACAGTTTTTCTGTCATTTTTGTATTAGTTCCAGTGATTTCCCAGCACGTGTCCTTTTGTTCCACTTACTGTAATGGGACAGTTCTGAAACAACTCACACCCTTCTTCTTGCCAAGGAGCTCATACCCCCTGCCCCCAACACTGAAAGAGTGTTCATGTGTCCTCTTACTTATTTCCTCCATTTTTCTGAAGCTTCCTTCTTTACCCCACTGATCCCCTTCCTAACAAACAACCTGTGACTTTGCACTTTGCACTTCTCAATATGTCCAGATTTTTTCTTCCACTTCTGCATCTTCTGCCCTGCTCTATTCTTCTACAGGAGGGTCTTCACCCCAATACCACCTGCAACTGTTATCTTTTCCTGCACAGACCTTTGGCCTCTGACAAGTATCCCACCTGTATCACTTTTCCCCAGTTTCCTTCCAGAATATCAAATTGCAACTGAAATTGGAGAAACAGCTCTGTCATGCTTTTTTGAATGTGTTAATGTTTGCCACCATTTTTTTAAATGTCTCTAAGATAACTGCTGTTCCTAACCAAATTCTGTTGTCTCTGCTTTCATCAGTGGAGAAAATACCCCCCCAAAATACCCAAATTGCTTCTTTGATATCATGCAACTGTGTGACATTCAAGCACTGCTGTTCTTGCAGCAAGGAAATGCCTGACCTGTAAGCCCAGCCATGTGCTGAAGTAAATGACTCTGCATTCAGAGCCATCTAAATGGAATCCTGCAAAGCTGATTCTGTTCACATCCAGAGCTGCAGCTGTTCCCAGCAGCGAGGGAGTCACTGCAGATAAAAAGGCAGGGCTGGAATTCCCCTGCCAGTTACCAAAGACTCTCACTGGCTGACCTGGTTGCAGTACTGTTGCAGGCCGTCCCAGCAGAGAAGTCATCTGACAGGGACTGCGCACCTCTGGCACAATGGCACGCACGGTGATGCCCACGTTTGGAGTAGTTGCAAAGCTACTGCCCCACAGAAGTCTCCAAAGAACCCCTAAACGTGATCAAAACAAGCTATGCCAAGTATCAAAAGGCATTGTGCTACTTTAGTAAAATACATCGAAAGGGGTTTTTCTTCTGTTCTGCATAAAAATATTGTATTTTACTTCCGGAGTTTAGATCTGGTAATTCATCAGGATGAGAGAGGGATCCACGCTGGGGTAAAAATAACAGCAGGGAAATTTGCCAGCATGGTGAAGGATGCCCCTTGGTTTTCAAATAGTGAAATACTTCTTTAAAGGGATCTGTACTTTAACTACATCTGTTCAAATAGCATGAGGCACAGGCACGTTTTCAGTGAACTGAGAAGACATTCTAGCTGATGAGTATCCCTGCACTGCCACAAAACACCTCTTCAGGTGTGCCAGTAGAACTCATTTGGGAATTGCATGCTGTGGCCAGCTCCCCAACACGTGCTGTGGGGATGGGAACTTCCTGAACTAGTTTCACCACCACAAATGGATATATTGAACCACAGCCTTGTTTAAAGTGATGCAACATTTTCATGTGGAGTACAGCCTAGAGGACTGCTGCTCCTGGTGTAAATGAAAGTTTGGAGTGCTGAGAGAGCAGCAAGCTCAGCTGCTGGGACAAAAAAGGGGCTTGTGAAGTCCTGATACACACATAAACCAGTGTATTTCATAAGCAGCTGTTTCAGACACAAGAGGCAGACAGCAAGGGATAATTATCACCGTTAAGGAAAGTGCAGGTATTTGGCCGAGGCTTCCATTTAGAGATGCAACACATCTTTTTACAGCTTCCTCCAAAGGCATACGGTGCAGCTTTGCTGTCAGTAGAGCTCGTACAGAAAACTTGTGTAACCAGCACCGCTTGCGTAAGATTAATTCCACATCATTCTCCTGGCCACGGGCTGGCTTTGGCTTCGTGGTGTCCCCAGTGCTTGTCAAACTTGATTGCTGTTACAGAAGGGCAGTGGATGCTAAACGGGTACATCTGGCACTGCGGAAAGGTTGAAAGGAATTGTGCCTCACGAACTTGAGAGAAGCGACAAGTTCTTCACCTGAAAAGAGTTTGCTTTAAGCATGGGAAAAGCTGGAAAGGAAATTTCTCAGGCGGGGCTGAAATTAACCATCCCTGAGCTTGTGAAACCGAGCGGAGGCAAAGGCTCGGCGCGGACTGCGGTGACGCCCAGCGGGGACTGGAGTCTGTGGAGAGCGGGGGCGCTGCCCCACTGCTCACAACCCCAACTGCGGCCCCAGTTTTAGCAGGTGAAAGGTTGGACTCGACAATCTATGAGGTTTTTTCCAGCCTGATTCATTCTGTGACTCCGTGAGTGCTGAAGCAACCAGGGCTCTGTCTCCCCGCACGGCGGTGGGGGCGTTGGGGGCGGTGGCATCTTAGCCCGCCTCAGCCCGCCCTCAGCCCGCCCTCAGCCCGCCTCAGCCCGCCCTCAGCCCGCCCTCAGCCCGCCCTCAGCCCGCCCTCAGCCCGCCCTCAGCCCGCCCTCAGCCCGCCCGCCCTCAGCCCGCCCTCAGCCCGCCCCAGCCCGCCCTCAGCCCGCCCCAGCCCTCCCTGCCCTCAGCTCGCCCTCAGCCCGCCCTCAGCCCGCCCTCAGGCCCCCTCAGCCTGCCCCCAGGCCCCCTCAGCCCGCCCCCTATCCGCCCCACCCTCAGCCCGGCCTCAGCCCGCCCCCAACCCGCCCCACCCTCAGCCCGTCCTCAGCCCGCCCCCAGCCCGCCCTCAGCCCGCCCCCAGCCCGCCCCCAGCCCTCAGCCCTCCCCGCCCTCAGCCCGCCCTCAGCCCGCTCCGCCCTCAGCCCCTCCCGCCGCCCGCCCCGCCCCGCGCGGCCCGGAAGCGCTCGCGCGCGCGCCGGAAGCGCGTCCCCCGAGCCCCGGCCAAGATGGCGGCGGATGCCGCCACCGAGCTGCTGTTCCTGGACACGTTCAAGCACCAGAGCGCGGAGGTAAAACGGGTTTCGGGTCCGCCTCTTCTCTCACCTCTCTTCCCCTCCTCTCCCTTCTCCTGGGTCGCTGCCGGCGTCCCCTTGCTCGCGCCGGCGCCTCCCGGGAATGCGGAACCCCCGCTGGGGCGGGCCCGGCGGCGGTCGGGCAGGAGCAGCCCCGGGGCTGGTGCCTTTAAGGGGGGGCTGCCGCTTCCTTCCCGCCTCGCCTGACGCCAAGCCTTGCTGGAGCCGCTGTCCTGGCAGCCCGAGGTGCTGCTGGCAGGGGGCGGAGGGTGGTGGGAAAGCAGCGGGGATTTAGAGGTGGCGGGGAGTAGAGGCGAGCGGAGAACAAAGAAGATAAACGTGCTTCGAGGAGGCGACATAATGGAAGAAGTTGACTTCTGAAGCGGCCATTCTCTGCCGCTTGTGAGATTCCCGATGCTCTTGTGTAGCAGATGATGAGGAGGGATATTTGTGTGTTTGTGAGGTATTCCCTTAGATTTATTCACTTTACACAAAATGAGTGTGTCACGCTTTTTTGGCAGTGGTAGATCGTGCAAATATTGCACTTTGAGGGTGTTGGGATCCTGAGCATCTTTAAAACTGCTGGTCTTGCAGCAGATTTGTCAGGGGCTAAGCTCGATGTGCTGTTCAGGGAGGAGGAATGGGACTGTTAGGGGAAAAGTGATTGTGTACTGTAACATGACAAAGACGTTTCAAATTCATACAATAACTGGACTGCATTCGTGGATAGGCACTAGGGAAAGAAAAGGAAGTATTTTGAGTTCATGCTGCAATGAAATGCAATTGAGAAGTGATTCAGGAGTCTTCTAGCTGTCCAGATTAGCTAGGCCCAAATGTGTTTTTAATTCCACTGTTTAAAACAATGTTAGGCGGGGAGTGCTACCCAGCGCTGTTCCCCTGGGTAGAAACAGTAGCTACTGTTATTCCTCTCCAGGACCCTGTGTTTTCTTGTTGAACATTTTTAATCTTTTAAAATAATATTCTGTCACTTCCATCCTTACCAGTGGCATTGTCCAAACCTGAACCTTTGGTATTTTATGTGTTTCTTGAAAGCCTTTTTTATGTTACACTAATTCTTCTGCTTTGTGGATTATGAGTGCCTCACTGGAACTTAGAGTTCTTGAAAAGTACCGCTGTGGTTTGGAATAAAATTATTTTTTTGGCTTAGCTATGCAGTTTAACTGCTGTTGAGTAGTTCTGATGTAGGGTCTTTTTTAATGTTTTGAAGGAGAAGTGTGTTGAATTCACTTGTTGTTTTGGTGATGTTGATGCATGGCTGTCAGGACATAATCCAGCATCATTTAAAGAAGATGTTGTCTTTATTTGGGTGGTGCTCCTGGGGATGAAGCTCCTCAGAGCAGCTCTTCCTCCAGAAATCTGAGTCTGCTGCATGACTCAGATGTTTTTTAGAGGCACAGATGAGCTCCCACAGCCCTCACTCTGTGCAGGCTGCACTTAGGCTGTTCCTGTTCGTGCATCTGTGCTCCCTGTCCTAGCAGGATGCCTTTAGTTCTACCCTCCAGCTTCTAACACATCAGCCCACAGGCCAGGCTGTTGTATTGTGTGCTAGAAAATGTCTGTATTGATTTTTTTTTAGAGGAGAGTAACACATGCCCAAAACTGTATCTTAAAAACTGTTTTTCAAACTCTACTGTGTCTGTTTCATTGCTTACTAGCTTTCTAACAAATTTAGTACTTGCTTTCTGTTGGTTTCATATGCTGATTGTAGTGAAAAAGATAGATTTGGACTGCAAATCAACTTTTTTTTAATTTTTCATTTTTTAGTTGTGTTAATAGACAGATCAGTGGCTTGGGTTTTTTTTTCCTATCAGTCTGCTAATTCAGCTTGCTAATTGGAAATGTGATTCTGAGCTTCTCTTAAGAAAATCTTTATATGTTTGCAATTGAACATGAAGTTCTGTATGTGTACTGTTTTATGAGCATATAACAATAAAAATGATGGATAAATGTAATAAGATCTAATGCAGTGAATTTAGTGAGAGAAGACTTCCAGCATTAATTATTTAATAGCTGCTACATGGAAAGTCACTGTAAGTTTGATAACTTTCTAGTTATCAAACTAGATGTTTGCTCAAACATCTTTTTGGAGAGTAGAAGAATTCTTTATACTTGCTGTTTCTGTGTGGTAAATAGAAATGATATTTGCTAGAGGTTTTCAGGTGTTGCAAAATTGGAAAAATAAACATAATATGGAAATTTTATACAGATTTTTGTGCTTACTTTTGTTAGTCAGATGTACTGAATTACAGTATTGTTATAATTTTTAATATTATCTTTGAAATATGAAATTTGCTAATGTTTAGAATGGAATCATGCACACTTTCTGTCTGGAAAAAACAACTTGTAACTGTTTAAAAGATCCTTGCAAATAAAGCTAGTAAATTAAGTAAATAAACTAGTAACACTTTCTATGAAAAAATAGTGTCAAATATATGAAAAGTGCCAAGATTATATTGAAAACTCTATTTTTCTGTGTAACAGTGTTTGTCAGTGTTTAGCGTTTTACAGAATTGACTTTTATTATTAAGATTGCAGCATGTTCTGTTAGTGGAGAATACAAGTACATTAAGTTGTTTGTGTTTTATGTTTCCTAGACTTTGCTTCTTCTTTGTTTTGTAGCAAAGTACCAATATTGATGTGGTTCGTTTTCCCTGCGTGGTTTACATAAATGAAGTCCGAGTCATTCCTCCAGGAGTGAGAGCTCACACAAGTTTGCCTGACAATAGGGCTTATGGGTAAGTGAAAAGATACCAGGTATCAGATTCAGGAAAACCTTCCTCTTATTTTTTTGTTGAACTTTCATATCTCAATAGACCTTCCTACTTAAAAATGTGAAATGTATTTATGTGCTTGCTGAACTTGTAATTATTTTGGGGCGTTCCTTAAACAGTATAATTTTGTGGGTTTTTTCTCCTTGGTAGTCCTGCTTGCTCTGATAAGGAACTCATCTAATTTGATTTTACTTTCATTCTGTTCCTAGAGAGACATCCCCCCATTCATTTCAACTGGACTTGTTTTTCAACAATGTCAGCAAACCAAGTGCCCCTGTTTTTGATCGGCTGGGAAGGTAAGTTCCTTCAAGATTCGTGTGTGACTTCATTATCTACCTTTTCTTCCTGAAAATTTTTATAGTGCAGAGAATGTGCAATAGAAAATCCTGTATATCCCATGACTTTCATGTTTGGTTTGGATTTTGCTAGTTTGTATTCTTATCCTTTTCCTCCAGTCTGTATGGAAGGACATAGGTTTATGCTTAAAGAAAGAAAAACATCTGTTATTTTTAAATTTACAGAGCCCATATATATTAATGCAAAGAATTCTGTAGAAAGAAGTGTTTTTTCTTTCTTGTATGTATTTGTTCAGTGTTTTATTGTTGGCTTTTGTGATTAGTAATGCTGTGTTTTACTTCTGCTTTATATGAATGAAAATGACTTTGTATCTTTCATTTAACAGCCTTGAATATGACGAAAACACTTCAATTATTTTCAGGCCCAATGCAAAGGTAAGGCAGAGTGATTTAAACCTCTTCTTTCGCTGCATATCTGTCATTTAGGTGTAAAAATGGTTTCATGTGGTGTGTTAGCACTCTGTAAAGTTTTTTTTGTTTCAAATCTTATCCTAAAACCTGTCTGTAGTTTAGATACTCTTTACATTAGAGTCATCTTGGGGTTTTTCATATTGTCATTTGTTTGTTTGTTGGGTTTTTTTCATTAATAGGCTGTAGTAGATTAGGAATCTATCTAGTCAATGTACGTGCTGCAAGGAGTGTAATGCTTTTAGAGAAAGATTATTTGTTGCAATGATTGATGTGTTTATTGTGTTCTCAGTTTTCAAAATGTGGAATAAAGATGTATTTTAATGTTGGATTTTTCTTTGGGCTTTTATGCAGATGCTGATACAGTGATGCTAGAGTAACTGTTTTGGAGTTGTCTTTAAGTGCTTTTTTTTTTTTTTTTAACCAACAGGTCAACACAGATGGCTTGGTTCTTAGAGGGTGGTACAACTGTTTGACTTTGGCAATATATGGCTCAGTTGACAGGGTAATAACTCATGAGAGAGAGTCACCTCCTCCACCACCTCCTCCGCCTCCACCTCCCCAGCAACAGCCTGGATTGAAAAGGAATCCAAAACATGGTGAGTCCTGGGAGAAGACAGAGTTTTTTTCCTTTTACAAATCAGTGTTACAGTATCCATCTGAAAAACAAATCCCCAATTCTTCTGTAATTTTAGATTACAGTGGCTTTAATTTTTCTTTATGGTGCCTTTAGTTTCATATTTTCTTCTAGATTTATATTGAATGGTTTTAAGTAGGGTCTCATCCAGTGCTTTTATGAGAGTGGTTTATTTGATGTGTTGCTAGTTACTTTGGATGGTAAAAATGCAGTTTAACTTGTATGAACTCATTACAATGTAGCTGATTGGAATATTAAAAAAACTGATTAGAATAGTATTAAAGCCATAAGAAAATTTCACAGTCGTAGTTAACTTTGCTTGTCTGACTTGTGTAAAATACATTACAGAGGAGTGCTCTGCACTCCTTAGAACAGCCATAAATAGAATCCGTGGCCAAGTTTTTGCTTCAATTTTGATTTTAGATTTAAAATTAGAACTATTGTTCAAAGTATGGCTGGAAGACTGCGAATTTGGAATACTACATGCAGTAAAAGACAGTTGTAAACAGCAAAAAACAGTTGAGTAAAATGTGAACTTTTCTTTAAAAGCAATTCAGATATTATTGATAGTGTCACAGTATGAGTAGTGTCAAAACCAAAATTGGCAATTACTCATTAAATTTTAAACAAGTATTACATAAAAAATCAGTAGTGTTAATAAGCTTGTTTGTTGATGTAGTTCTTGTTTACATCAATAATGACTTCATCAAAAGTGACTTTAGAAAGTTGCCTCATGTAACGCAGAATACAGATAAAATAAAAGCTGGGCAATAGTGTTCCCCAGTCAAAAGTAACACTGAAAACCAAAAAATTTCTGCTTTTATTCCTGTGGTTTCATTAAATGCAAGTTTTTATTTTCCCAATAAATATAGTTGATGGAGAGAAAGAAGACCAATTCAATGGCAGTCCTCCAAGACCACAGCCCAGGGGTCCAAGGACACCTCCAGGCCCTCCTCCTCCTGATGATGATGAGGATGAACCTATGCCAGTGTCAGGTAGAATGAGAAGAGACTGTGTTTTATTTGCTGCACATCACTGCTTAGAGGAGGCAGAATTCTGTGTTTCTGCCCAGTGTGAAGTTTCTTATCTGCTGTTACTTCTGCTGGACAGATTCAGTTTTAGAAAAGGGATTTGGAGAAAAGCAAGTTTTGGGTTTGTTCATTTGCATCATTTTTAAAGACAGCAGATTGGGAATATTGGGTATTAACCAATATACTGTTGAACATGCTGCTCAAGTTTTATATAAGTGTTCTGTTGACTCTTTTATCCATTGTCCTTCTGCATTATTCTGCAGCATCTGCCAAGTTACCCAGTCTGTATTGGTTAGAAGTGCCAAGAGCTCTACATATTCATAGTCTTGCTGAACTAAGTGATTGTGTTCAGTCAAATCACAAGATTTTTAAAATGCTTTTTTTGCATCTCTAGTATCTGTGATGCAGAAACCTAAAACATATATACTGCCATTAAAAGCAATAAAATATTTCTATAAATACCTTAGCAAAAAAAAAAAAAAAAAAAAAAAAGGAGAACTGAGGAGAATCTCTTAATTGTATGCAGGGCGATACATGGTGACAAAGGATGTGTAAAAAGCTGAGGTAGGTAATCGGCTGGAAGACAGACGCAGAGAGGTGAATGAACCCTTAATAATCAAGGAGGGAATGGTCAGGCCAAGTGTGTGGGGCCAGATGGGATCTACTCATAGGGCCAGTCCTGTTTAATATCTTTTGGGTTTTGGAAAAGTGCTCTAATTTCTGAAACTTTGTATCTGTTTTTAGTGGTTGGGGAAAAAGAAGATGATGTGGACCATAGGGAGGATTACTTTGAGCCAATTTCTCCTGATCGAACGTCCATTCATCAAGAAAGCCAGTATTCGGATGATGGAGAAGTAGAGGAAGATCAACCAGAAGAAGGGGAAGATGATGATGATGTGGATGTTGAGGAGGAGGAGGATGATGATGACGATGACGATGATGATGATGATGGCCATACAGTAGAGAGCATTGCTGATGAGGAAGAAGAGGAGGAGGAGGAAGATGATGAAGATGAAGAAGAGGGCGAAGAGGAGGAAGAAGGTGATGGTAAGTTGTAGAGTTTAGAAAAAAAATTGAGGTTTATGAAATCTTGATGGCAGTACCTCCATGATGAGTATGTGCAAGGGAACTGAATTTTTTCCCCTTGTTGTCCTGGTTTAGGGCAAATCTGGGAGAAAACCTCCAAAGGGGGCCCTTCCAGAAAGCAAAAACACCTGACCCCTCCCCTCAGCTGGTTTGGGAAGTGGAAAGAACCTGATTGTTTAACAGGCAAAGCACACCCCACCCCCACCCCACATCACCCTAGTACACTTGGTTATTGCAACATTGCCTTATTTGTGGTCCTGACATCTCTCAAGAGCAGTATCTTGCTGTTGAATATTTATTCCTTTATAGTAAAACTTTCTATAAATAGAGGAAAATAGATACAGTTGTATAGGTGAGAATGAATATTCAATCTTCTGTTTTGTTTAAAAATGTAGGAAAGTGGTGAAAGATTATTTCTTAAATAAAAACCAAGTGAAGTTGTTTATATAATATATTTAGTTGTCATCTTGTCTTATTTAAAGATCCCACCCATGTCTATGCAAAAATTGCAGGCTAGAAGTTTTTTTGTAGGTGCAATCACAGGAAGAAAATCGGACAATATAGTTGTAGTAATGTGTATTCTAGTTGAACTTCTTGCTTTATACATTCTTTTAAATGACTCCATTGTTACATAAAAAAACCCTGTCAGGTGGGGCTTTCACTCATATCTTCACAGAGAAAGCTTTTTGGATGTTGGTGTGTGGTTGTTCTCTAGCTAGTAATATTTGTGTAAAATGAATCACTACTTTGTATTTGGAAGATATTCTCTGCAGTTATGAACTGGTTTATTCATAACTGATTTGGGAACTTAATCTTTCTCTTTTAGGAGATGATGGCTATGAGCAGATTTCAAGTGATGAAGATGTAATTGCTGATCTAGAACGTGAAACATTTAAGTATCCAAGCTTTGATATTGAATATACTCCCGAGGATCTGGCATCTGTGCCTCCTGTGACGTATGAACCTTTTGAAAAGGAGCTTGGACCGCTTTTATACTTCAGCTGCCCTTACAAGACTGTATTTGAAAATGAAGTTGCTAAAATAAAGGACCAAGACACAGACAAAGAAAATTCAGGGGCAGTGGAAGGCTCAGTTAAATTAACTGAACTGTTGGAATTATATCAAGAGGAAAGGGGTGCAAAGTGGGTCACGGCATTAGAAGAAATTCCAAGTTTAATAGTTAAAGAATTGAGCTACCTGCTGGTGAAAGACACAAAGCAAGACTATATTACCCAGCTAGTAGACTGGACCCTGCAAGCTTTAAACCTTCAGGTGGCTCTCAAACAGCCCATTGCTTTGAACGTTCGACAGCTCAAAGCTGGGACAAAATTGGTGTCTTCATTAGCAGAATGTGGCACTCAAGGAATAACGGCACTCTTGCAGGCAGGAGTTATTAACGTGTTGTTTGAACTGTTGTTTGCAGATCATGTATCATCGTCCCTTAAACTTAATGCTTTTAAAGCTTTGGATAGTGTCATTAGTATGACTGAGGGAATGGAAATGTTTCTAAGAGGTGGCTCAGATGTACATGAAAAAAGTGGTTATCAGAAACTCCTGGAACTCATACTGTTAGATCAGACTGTTCGAGTTGTTACAGCTGGTTCTGCAATTCTCCAGAAATGTCACTTCTACGAGATTCTGTCAGACATTAAAAAGGTGGTGGATCAGTTAGCAGAGAACACTCCTCCTCTTCCTAATCACACAGAGCCAGAACAGGACCAGGACTTGGCAGGACTTGAAAGAACCAACCAAGAATATGAAAATGATGTGGAGGCTCCTATGGATATGGATCATCTTTTGGAATCTTCTAATATAAGTGAAGGAGAGATGGAAAAACTTGTTAGTCTTCTTGAAGAGATCTTCCATTTGATGGAAACTGCTCCTCATACAATGATTCAGCCCCCTGTGAAATCTTTCCCAACCATGGCACGCATTACAGGCCCTCCAGAAAGGGACGATCCTTACCCTGTCCTGTTTAGGTACAGCAGTTGTGAATTCAATTTCTAGAGTGTGTTTCCTCTAGCTTGATAGTAATATATATTTCAGGGGTGACTTTGAGATATTTCACTTAATTCTTTTTTGGAACATTCTAGATTGTGGATATGAAGTCTGAGAGAGATTGACAAATTATTGTGTCTGTTATTTTGTTGGCTTTTGATCAACCCAGAATGCACCTAGCCAGAAGTTAACATCTTTATTACTCCTTAATAATCTCCTTATTGCTGGTAATGTGCTCAGCCTTCAGTTGCATTCATAGATGCTGACCAGTTATGCTATAAAGTGCTGTCCAGTTTGAAAATGGTTGTAAATCTAGAGTGTTTCATTTGTCATCTTGGAACACAACTATGTGTATGGATAAAATAGGTCTGTAATTCCTCAGTCTGGATGTTGAGGTAGCAAGATGCAAACTGGCCTCAGATTGATGAAGAGGTCATGCAGTTGTATCACTGTGCTGACTTTCACAGCACAGGCAGAGGAGCTGAGGCCTGCCTGCCTTCAGCCAGTTAAAACATCTCATGGGTTCTTACTCTGTTAGCAAGTTTCTATCTAGAAGGTATTTCTCTAAATGCTGATAGATTTCTTTGGTAGCAGTGGTGTAGGTCATGGCTGAATATAGGCATCTACATGCAAAGAGTCTTCAAAAATTGCCTGCTAGATATGCTGTAATGATTGATTTCCTAGCACATTTAAAACATTGATATTGATGATGATTCAGATGCAGCAAATTTAATAAAATATAGTGTCCTGTTTTGTGTGTAGATATGGTTGAGGTTTTTTTATTGTTTGGGTTTTTTAATGGAGATCAGAATTTTAGGGCTTATTTCTTGTAAATATTATAGCAATTACATTTTGTAAGGTTTAAATATTGTACTACTTCATAATTAGTTACTTTTTGTAGTCCACAGGGCAATAAGTACTGAAGCTAGGAGGTACATAGTTTTATATAAAGCATTGACAAATATTTGTAGCATTGCTGATTATTTTCCTGATTTTGGTTTGGTTTTTTTTCAGATATCTTCATAGTCACCATTTCTTGGAATGCATTACTTTGCTACTGTCTCTTCCAGTGACAGGTGCACATCCAGGTGTGCTTCAGGCTATCCGAGATATATTGCGTTTCCTGGCACAGTCACAGAAGGGTCTTCTTTTCTTTATCTCTGAGCACGAAGCAACAAACCTGTTGGTTAGAGCACTTTGTCAGTTTTCTGACCCAGATCAAGAGGAAGGTCTGCAGTCAGATGGTGCCAATGAGGATACTTTTGCCCTGTGGCTCCTCCATTCAACACAGACATTACAGTGCATTTCAGAATTGTTCTGCCATTTCCAGCGGTGCACAGCCAGCGAGGAGACTGACCACTCAGATCTGTTGGGAACGCTTCACAACCTTTACTTGATCACCTTTAACCCTGTAGGAAGATCTGCTGTGGCTCATGTATTCAGTCTGGAAAAAAATCTCCAAAGTCTTATTACTTTAATGGAGTACTATTCCAAAGAAGCTTTAGGGTAATGTATGCATTTATTTGTTTCCTTTAGTTTTTTAATTTTAAAAGTATCTATCTTTTATGAATAATTCCATAAATCTAAAATTTACTTTAGATCCTGATGTTTTTATTTAAAGCCAAAACAATTTTTTAGTAGAAGCATGTAATACAAAATCAGGCCTGTCATTTGTAATCAAGTACTTAATACCCCAAATCTGTGTAGGTCATCAACAAAGTTCTTGTAATATATGTAGGGCAAACTTTTGATTATGTGAAAAAATCAGTAAGTAGGCAGTTTTTATTCAAGCATAAAATGTTGCCTGTGAAACATGTAGAAGGTTTGACTGGGTACGGAGAGTACTGCACACTAGTCTGGGGTAAGAATCTCTCAATTCTTCAAGTTCTTGTAGATGTTAAATAGTCATTGTTTTCTCTGGACAGGCAGTTGTACTTTAGGTAGCAGTGATTTTAAAATGATTTGTGAAACAGATAAAGTTACATAAAAATATTTGCATGCCGCTTGATTGGATCTCGTGGTCTGTTGATGCTGAAATGAATCTGAATGTGTATAATGTGGCAGAAGGTGTTCACTTGGCAAAAAACATAGGAGGAAATTGTTTGGGTTTCTTTCATTGATAATTATGTGGGGCATCCTTGTTGAAGGTAAAAGTTCTGTAGGTAGATTTTTAGGGGTCAAATAATGAAAATCTAACAGATATCCAGTTGTGTTAGCTGAGATCTGAAGAAAAGCCTTGTTGTTGTTTCAGAGACTCAAAGTCTAAGAAGTCAGTCGCTTATAATTACGCCTGCATCCTTGTTTTGCTGGTGGTACAATCTTCCAGTGATGTCCAAATGCTGGAACAGCATTCAGCACCTCTGCTGAAGCTTTGTAAAGCAGATGAAAATAATACCAAGTTGCAAGGTACAGTATATGTAATTATCAACTGAATTGTTTGAATGTATAGAAGAAGTCTTTTTTATGTGAATAATTGGTGCTTTACAGTTGTCTGGCTTGGATAATGAAATTACTTTTCCAGTTGCATCTGATTAGTTGAGTCACTGAGATAATGGCGCAATTTTTTTTCTAATGAGAGTTAAATAGGAAATATTTTTTATTAGTTAAATTTTTTTCAAGTGAAATAGCTACCATGAATTCTGGATAATTGCAGGAAGTTTGAAATTATTCAAACTGTGTTGATAATAGGAGAGCAAATTTCTGTAGAAGTGGACTAACTAGCCAGTGAACTGAGTCTTATTTTTGTTTACTATTGCTATTGCTGTGGTTTAGCCCCCACTGGACGCTGAGTACCACACCACTGTTTCTCACCCTGCCACCCACCCCCAGTGAGATGAGGAGGAGAATCAGGGAAAAACAAGTAAAACTCTGGATTGAGATAAGAAGTTAAATAATTGAAGAAAAGTAACATGTAATAATGCTAATAGTACTAATGATAACAACACTAATAATTGTAATAAAAAGGAGACAAGAGATAAAACCCAAGAAAACAAGTAAAGCTCAGTGCAATTGCCCACCGCTGACCAATGCCCAGCCCCTCCCCAAGCAGTGATCATCCCCTTCCAGGAAACTCTCCCAATTTCCATACTGAACATGACATCCCATGGTATGGAATATCCCTTTGAACAGTTTGGGTCTGTTCTCCTGGCTGTGCTCCCTCCCAGCTTCTTGTGCAGCTCCTCATTCACAGAGCATGAGACACTGGAAAGTCCTTCACTTAGGGTTAGCAACAACCAAAACATCAGTGTGTTATCAATGTTATTCTCATGCTGAATCAAAAACACAGCACGGAAGAGCAGCTAGGAGGAAAACAAGCTCTGTGCCATCTGAGAGCAGGACAGCGATGTAGTCTGACAGGATCTTTACTACTAAATAATCCTGGGACTGTTTTAAGGCACCTAGGCCAGCTGACTTGGAATAGGCCATGTTACCCTGTTACTACATCTTTTGATGTCCAAAATGTGTCTTGATGTCTTCCCAGCTTGTGTTGACTTAGAGAACGGGCCTGGGACACTCAGAAAAATCCTGCTGGAGGCTATTCTGACGCCTGAACATTGAGACTCTGATGTCCACAGTTGTGCTCTGTACCAGTTAACCAACTCATGTAGACAATAATTTCTTCCAAAACTTAAATGCACTGAAAGAAATCAGAAATCCTCAAAGTTTTAGTTTAAATCTCTCCTCTGTCATGCTCTTATTTTTGTTCCTCACCTGATCATCAGACCGCTTTATCAGAAGCAGGCTAGCTTATTAAACCAAATAATGAAATCAGTCTGAGTCATCAATTCATATACACTTGATGTTCATGTTTTCATAAATATTTTCAGGAGCAATGTTTTTTAAATCTTTAGATCTCTTATCCCATCAACCTGGGACTTTCAGGTTATTCTAGACTAAGAGAGAGGCTGATAATCTGTAAGGACTTCTAGCATGAGTGAGTGCAGGGCACAGATTGGCTCTATTTGGGCACTTAATGGAAGTTTTGTACTTAGTTTGTAATAACCTATGCTGTACATTAAGGGGAATGTGTTTTGGTTCTTTTCTTTAGCTGACAGTGCCTCTTAGTGTCTTTTGTAAAAAATTATTTGTTACAGGTAATGCAGATAATGAGATGAAAATTACCTTCAGATTGACTTCAGATTTTGTCAGTGTGCATAATATATATTGCCTGTCCTCCTGAAGTTCTACTTTTGTTGATGCTTTTCAGCTGGCTATAGCTGCACTATGTGCCCCACAAATTTTGCACTTGGCTTTAGTGCCTATTGTGTAAATTAAGTACATTTTGATTGGAAAAGGTTTTATGGTCATAAATTCACTGACTTAAGTATTTTTTTTTTCCCCAGAGCTCAGCAAGTGGCTTGAACCTTTGAAAAATCTTAGATTTGAAATAAATTGTATTCCAAATCTTATTGAATATATCAAACAGGTCAGTAAAATATAGGTAGATGCTATCTTTTATTTATGTTCTATAAACTTAGACCTTTTGTAGTCTGATATTTTATCTTAGGTATATACCAACATATTTAAAAATGCATACTCTTATCCAAAAGAGATGTTTCTATTAAAGCTTATGATCTAGGCTGGGTCTTGCATTGTTGTATTTATTGAAACAAAACCTAAGGTAAATATATGATGCAAAGATCTAATTTTTTAAATCTTTTAGCTTCCTGTAAATCACAATGCAAATGTCGATGCTCTTTTTTTTGTTTCTGCCTTATTTATGACTGCTTAGCAAAAGGTGAAATAATTAAACTTAAATTTTGTGACATACTTACAGTAACTAAATACAGAATTTGAATACTAAGCAAGCAGTATACTTGTAAAGTCCTTCCTTGTAGTACAGGCTCATTCCCTTTTTTCTTTTTCTTTTTTCCTAAAAGAATATTGACAGTTTGATGACTCCAGATGGGGTTGGTCTTCCCACTGCACTTCGTGTTCTCTGTCATATTGCATGTCCACCGCCTATGGTAGAAGGTATGGCTGATGTATTTGTACAGGTTAAAGCACAAATCTTAGTTTTCTGAGTCTTCTACTTAAACCTGGATGAAGTGTAACAGTGATTGCCCAGGAGAAATTAGAAATACAGAAATGTTATTTCTTTTCTGTACAGGTCAACAGAAAGACCTTAAATGGAATCTTGCAGTTATTCAGCTCTTCTCTTCCGAGGGAATGGACACCTTCATCCGGGTGTTACAGAAGCTGAACAGCATCCTTATTCAGCCTTGGCGACTCCATGTCAACATGGGCACCACGCTGCACAGAGTCACTACTATTTCCATGGCCCGCTGTACTCTGACTCTCCTCAAAACAATGCTGACAGAGCTCCTGAGGGGCGGATCCTTTGAATTCAAGGACATGCGTGTTCCTGCAGCACTTGTTTCTTTACACATGCTCCTCTGCTCTATTCCTCTCTCAGGCCGCTTAGATAGCGATGAACAAAAAATCCAGAATGACATTGTTGATGTCTTACTGACTTTTACACAAGGTGTTAATGAAAAACTCACCATTTCTGAGGAAACTTTGGCGAACAATACTTGGTCTTTAATGCTGAAGGAAGTTCTCTCATCAATTTTGAGAATTCCTGAAGGCTTTTTCTCTGGACTTATACTGCTTTCAGAGTTGTTGCCTCTTCCACTGCCCATGCAAACTACTCAGGTATAACTGAGATGTATTTAGTTTTTAAAGAATTTTTATTATTTATATATAACGCTCTGACCATTTTTGTAGTGGTTGAAGGAACAGATACGTGAAAGGATAAATTAAAGTTGTAGTAAAGCATTTGGGCTCATAGAGATTCTTTGTAGATAAGTCTTTTTCAGCAGAAACAAAATTGGTATTATTTGGAGCATTTTTCTTAAGCCAGCAGTCATATGTTGTTCTTTTGTCCTTTGTGAGATTATCTAGACTCCTGTTCTGTTACTTAAATGACTGTCTCTGAAACTTTTAATTTAACTCTGCATGCTGAACTTGGTATATTAAGGCTCTTCTTTCTTTTGTCATGGATCTTGAGTTTGTGATCTTTATTAAGTAAGCATAAAAGGTGTGTGGCAATCCATGCTCATGAAGGAATCCCTAATTTGCTGGCTCATGCACTGTCATTTGGTGACAATGAAAATGGCATTCCATATTTTTAATGAGGACAGTAGTCGTACTTTGTCTTTGTTTATACATTGTGATAGAATTCATGTTTTATTGTAAAACTTGACAGGAAGAACCCTCCTGCCCTTGTGTTCCTGCAGGTAATTGAAGCCCATGATGTTGCAGTGGCCCTCAACACCAGGAAGCTGTGGAGTATGCACCTCCATGTGCAGGCCAAGCTGATCCAGGAGATCGTTCGCTCTTTCTCTGGCTCGTCCTGCCAGCCCATTCAGCATATGTTGAGGCGGATTTGTGTTCAGCTGTGTGACTTGGCTTCACCTACTGCTCTTCTCATCATGAGGACAGTATTGGATCTAATTGTAGAAGACCTGCAAAGGTATTTTTGTTTTCTCTTGCAAAGATTTTGTTGATGAACTGTTAAATTCACCTTGCTTCTGCACAATAGATTTAGCAGGTGGAAATACTTTTGGAAATGTTATTCATTATGAGCTGAACAAATTCTCATTCCAGTGCTATATGCTGTGTTCTGATAATGCTTAAGGTTGCCAGAGAAGCAGCTCATACCTCTAGGTTTTGATGTAGACAGTTTCATGTTACATGTTTATGGTAAGTATTTTAGGAAGATTTTCTTCAGGTTGGCTTTGGAAAGCCTCATTTTGCCTATAAAGTGCTTTTAAAGACCTGTATGACACAAATAAGAAGAGTAGGCCAGTAAAATTTGCTGTGCTGGGATTACATATGTGTATAGATGTTTGTAAACTAGTGTAAGTTGAATGATACAGGTTCAGAGGGTTTTGAAACTGAGTTCTCTTTCTTTAAAGCATAATTATCCATTTAGATAGTGTTTACATAACAGCATATTTCTCTTATACAATTAGATGCCTTACAGTATATTAAATGCACAGTAGATTAATTAATGATGTGACCAGAAGTTCTTTAGTGAAAATTGAGCAGTTTTCAAAAAGGAAATGGAACTGTAAGTTTAAGTATGCAAACTAGGTGGATTTATTTTTTTCTAAAATGCAGAATTTTTATAGGACTCCTGTGATGGTTGTTTTTATAGTTTCTTAGATCACTTTAATCCAGCTTTTTCACAGTGCACTGATACCATTTCAGCAACACAGAAGATAAAGAGAAACACTACACTGGACAGACCACTCGACTGCTTGCTTTATTGGATGCCCTGGCTTCACATAAAGCTTGTAAATTGGCTATTTTGCATCTTATCAATGGAACTGCTAAAGGAGATGAAAAGTATGGAGAGGTTTTCCAGGAGCTCTTGGCTTTGATGCGATCAGCTGGGGACAATGTCACTCATCAACAGTGTTCTGAATATGTAACTTCCCTTTTGCAGTCCCTCTGTGATCAGGTATTTGCTATATTTAATGCATAATGTGTGTTGATTATTTTAGGAGACAAATTAAATGAGGTTGTTTCTTAAGTACCTCTCTTTTTCCAAAATTAAAAAAACAATAACATTGTTAAAACACAAAAAGTGTTCATGGTTGGCTAATTTGGCAGATGTGCTGCCTTCTTGTTCTTGAATGTAAATACTTTCCATTTTATGGCATGTCTTCTGCTTTATGTGCACTGTTCTGGCAGCTCATTAGAGACCAGAAACTGAATGGCACAAAGATTTCCTGTCCCATCAGCTGAGAGAGGGATACCTTTTCTCTATGTGGGCCACTGACAAAACTTGACTTGTCACTGTTCACTTCTTAGCTAGTAAAATAAATATGTATCTCTTAGTGATCTAATTGAAACCTCTTGAAAATGTATTCCAAATATAAAGATATGGATGCTATGCTGGTAAAACTCCTCCATTAAAAAAAAAGCAGAAGTTGCTAGAACAAGGTAAGAAATGCTAGTTGAAAGTTGATTTGTAGACTGGCCCTGTAGTTTCTCATTAATGTGTGCACAGATTTGCATACTATCATTTGTCTCACTAGTGCATGTATTTATTTGATCTAGTGCTTACTCAGTTACGCAAAAGACATTTGGATGTTGTTGGTCAGTAGATATAATCATCCATTTACATATAAACAAGATCTCTCTGTCTTTCTTGTTTTATTTTATGTAAAATATGGAAGTGACAGAAGGTCCAAAACTTCATAGGTGGTGTCTGCAGCCTCTTAGTTTTCACAGAACCTTAGAATCAAAGCATATCTCAAATTGGAGGGGGCCCATAAGGATCATCAAGTCTAACTCCCTGCCCTTCACAGGAATATCTAAAACTAAACCATGATTAAGTGTCATCCAGATGCTCTCTGAACTCTGACAGGCTTGGTGCCCAATCACTTCCCTGAGGACCCTGTTCCAGTGACTGACCAACCTCTCAGCGAAGAACCTTTTCCTGATGTCCAACTTGAATGTCCCTTGATGCAGCTTCATTCCATTTCCCTGTGTCCTGTCGCTGCTCACCAGAGGGAGGAGAGCACCTGCTCCTCTGCTGCTCCCCTGAAGGCACTTGTAGATTGCTCTGAGGTCACCCCTCAGCCTTCTCTTCTCCAGGCTGAACCAGCCAGGGAACTTCAGTCTCTTTGACCAGTGTTTTGAGATTGAGGGACACATTGACATCTAATTTTCACTCTGCGACCATATTTCAGAATTTGAAGCTTTTATGTTTCAGAAATAATGGTTTGTAGCCCTTAACAGGACTGAACAAAAAAGATAGTGTAGATTAGTATTTTACTGGTCAGTAATAACTGAAATACTGGAATAAAATGATAAAGGTATAGTGAGAGAACCCAGTGCTTCTGACTTCATGTATGGTTTATATTTATTGCAGGCATACAGAATGCATTTTTACTATATGTATAATAATAATTCTTTTAGGATATTGCACTTATTTTACCAAGTTCATCAGAAGGCTCTGTGTCTGACTTAGAGCAGCTTTCCAACTCCTTACCAAGCAAAGAGCTGATGCCCTTAATTTGTGACTGTCTGATGGAAACATTAACGAATTCTGAGAGCAGTTACAGTTGTCTGCTGACATGCATCCGTACAATGATGTTCCTTACAGAGCATGACTATGGCTTCTACCACTTGAAGAGGTATGGTATTTTATGATATCATGACAGCTTAAAATTGTTTAAAAACTGTAGTGTGAAATAATTTTTTACATGTTTAGTAGAAAATGTTGAAGATAAGGCATTGTTTCTCTTTGCGGCTTCAGTGTTTTACTCAGTATTTTGGGCTTCCTTCACACTGAATAATTTCTGCAGTATGCATACAGAAGCACATAATTTCAAGAAGGAGACAAAGCATTGGAAACAGGTTTGTACACTCTGTTTCCCCACTCCAAGGCTGGAGGATTAGAATGGGATGTAGTGCTCTTGTTCTTCCCCTTTTGAGACACTCAAAGAGCTCTCATCTGGAACACTGGAGGAACTGTCTGTAATTCCTCTATTTTTAAGGGATTCAGTCTGCACTTCCCCGAGTGTTCTGACCTCCAGACAATTAAGGCTTTAGGAATGAGTTGGTTTTTTCCAAACTATTTTTGTTCACTCACTTTGAACAGAATATATACATGTATTGGACAGCATGTTGTTTTGGCTCTCGATTTTTTGTCCTATATTTGGACCTGTTTCTGTTTGCTGAAGTTGAAGTGCAGAGGCAAAAAGGTGAGATTTGCACTTGTCAATATAAGGTGGTTCAAAACACTTTGTAAGTCACGGATGCAAGAAGCCATATAACCACCAATGAAAAATCAGCAAGTTACACCTGCTGTTCTTGCATCTTAGAGATGCTGGATCCCGTGTGTCCAGCTGTCAGCTTCAGTGCACAGCCTTGCTATTTCTGTTCATGTTGCATTTACAGTTTGTTTTCTGCAGTTAGGCATCAGGGGATGGAGAGAAATTGTAGCTGCAAGCATGATCCTGCTTCATATATAAGGTCCTTGTGCAAGGACATATTTCTGTACTTCAGTCCCTTTTCTGCCAAAGATGAAATTGTAATTTCTTGAATGTTTTGGAGGTAGTATCGCTATATAGTGTATATATATATATATGTGTGTGTGTGTGTGTGTATAGTAGTGTATATATATATACACACACACTAGCTAATATAGGTAGTATATATAGCTATATACTACTATATAGTAGTATATAGATATCTGAAATATCTGCAGACAGTACTGGTGAAAACAGGAATCTAGTATGGAGAAAATAATGAAGCTCCAGCTCTATATTTTGTAATCAAGGCTGAACTTGATAATTGTAAAATCTCCAGGTTTATTTTGCATATATGCCATTTTCTTCTAACCAGTTATGGTGGAATGGTCACAATGTATGTACTAATAAAGTATTTTCTCTCGTTTTGTTTTGAAAACAGCTCTCTAAGAAAACACAGTAATGCTCTGTACACTGTATTAAAGCGAGTAATAACTAGTTTCAGTAAAGACACGGGTGAACTGGCCTCTTCATTTTTGGATTTTATGCGACAGATTCTAAACTCTGATACGCTGGTAAGTGAATATGTATTGAATGCTTAAACTCAGCTGCATTTCTCTGAAATCTGCAGTGTGAGACATGCTCAGGAACAATTATTTCAGAAAGCAGTTGATTCCGCAGATTGCTGGGTGAGGCTTTTCCATCAGTAATGTTAGTGCCATCTTTAGTTTTTAATGAAATCTGTGAAAGCTGGGCAAGGATGTATGTTTAGTAAGTAAGAGGGGTTTTCAGTAGGAAGAAAGGCATACTGGTTCACGCTGATTTCCTAAGTGAGTAGTATGCTGTGGTGTCCCGCTTTTAGATTCACAGCATCCTGTTAGAGAGCTGCTGTACTGATGTGTAGTATAGAAAGAGCTATAAAATCTGTGATACAGACCTCATCTAGTACAGGAAAGGGTTGCATTCATCTTGACGCAGTATATAAACTTGCTTGTTGAAGTGTACTTTAAATAATTTCCATCATATGTTTTTAAATCAAGAGAACTCATTTTGTTAGATTTGTTCTAATGTGTGTTTAAATTCAAAGAGGTTTGCAGTCCAGAAGTACTGAGCATTTATGAGTACTTACTCCCCAACTGTCAAATATTTTAGGGATGTTGTGGAGATGATGGAAGCCTTATGGAAACAGATGGATCCCATTCAGGCAGAACGCTGGGTCTTACCACTGCAGAGTTAAAACATCTACTACAGAACAAAGAAGAAACCCCAGAAAGCCTGCTTCTTGATCTGGAAAAACATGTCATGGTAAAAGAATTCAAATAATGAAGTTGATGTTGCAGTTTTCTGTTAGCCCAGGCAGTTAGTGGTGTCATGGAAGGCAGCACATGCCTACAAGCAAAGGATGTAGGATAGTGATGAAGCAGATTGTTAATGTAATAAACAGCAGGAACCCCAGCTTAGCGGTGCCTTGATGTAACTGGTAAGTGGAATTAATACTGGGGGCTGGATATGGTTGGATGTTTTCATCAGAGGCCTGAACAACAGATACCTTTTCAGTGAATTTGTGGATGCCAGTAGGATGTGGGGGGTGACTAATCTGACATACAGCAAAGCCTCAATCCGGAAAGATCTCAATAAATGCTTTAGGACTGATTTAGCAGAAAGTTTGTGTGGTTCATTAGGAAAAATGCAAAGGTCTGCAGTGAAAGCAGGATAATCCCATGCCTTGTTGCAAGCTGGGCTAACAAGGGCCAGGTGGTTATGTTGGTTGATAGGTTAAATGTGGGCTGACAGTGAACAGTCACTAGGAGCAGGTGAGTGAGTGTGTTCTCATCCATCCTGGAAGGAGCATGGTCAGCACATCCAGGGGCCTTGTTGTCTCCCGCCACGGGATGCTGCTGAGCTCTCATGTGAGTGTTGTGTTCACCTGTGACCAGCTTTGCCCTCTAACCAGTTCTAGAGACATCTGGGGAAACTGGAGAGGGTTCTACCGAGGTGGTCAGGGACCTACAGAGCATGTGCTAGAGAGAGAGGAGGAAGAAGCTGGGCTTGTTTAGCCTGGTGAAAGAGGACTCAGGAGCTTGCCACAGCTGTTTGGGAAGATAGTAACAAAGAGGGTGGAATCAAACTTCTCTTGGTAATTCCAGATGATAAATGCCCCTGGATTGTAGCTTCAGAGGTTCAAGCTGACATTAGGAAAAAAAAATTACCCACTGAGAGAGAAGTGAGAGTGAAGCACTAAACAGGTCACTGGGGCTGTGGGCTCTCTGTCACTGGAACTTTTTTTTTAGACATGACTGGATAAAGTTATGGCTGACTTGACCTGGCTTTGATGATAGTCCTGCTTCCAGCAGTGATGGTGGGGAATGGACTAGAGGACATACAGAATTCAATGCATCCAACCTTTCTGTGATTATAATTGCAAACTTTGATATTCAAATTTGATTCTTTGTAACTGGGGCAGCCATGCAGTAGATGGCTAATTTAAGAGAGTCCATGAAACAGCTGCTCCACACCCTATTGATCACAAATGCCTTTGAAGTGCTTTATTCCCTCCTGTCCCTTCCCTGGCTGCCTACATCGATTAGCTAAGAGATTAAAAGCCACAATTGTTCTGAATGAGGAACAGCAGACACAGGACATTGGAATGCTTTAATAGAGAGCTTCTTAAATAAAACCTGGGCAGTGTCTTCCTTGGGACTGTTACAAAGGATATTGCATCAGTTGGGAATGGAACCTGCAATGTGCGTGTGGTGACATGGTATGTTTAATCCCACACTAGGAGCTTTCTCCTGTTGTGTACTCAGGTGTCTTACTTCCACTATTTGTGGCTGGGTAGACTGTTGTATAGTACCTCCCCCTTTTTTTAATAAATAAGCAAAACATTATTCCTTCTCTGCAGAGGGAAAAAAATTCTGACTTGTTCTGTGTTGACATAGGATCGTTCTAAGGAAGATGATGGCCTTGAATCCTTACTGGACAACATTGTTGGAGTAAGGCAGATGTTGGAATCAGCAGGTGATTCTTGTCCACTGAGTGACCAAGATGTTGAACCTACTCTTTCTGCACCAGACTCTCTTCAGAATTTGTTTAACAACAGGTAAAATGGTGGAGTGTGTCAGCAGTAATTTATTTGTGAAAATTGAGTATTTTATGCATACATAAATTAAGTATATTAAAAGCAGGATCTAAAGAGCACTGTTGTCACTACTACCCACGAGTACCAATGTATTAAATGTCATGTGAGTATCGAGGGTAGGGCAGCAATGTTCACCCCAGGTCCTGTGGTGCTGTGTACACTTGCAGTTGGTTGTGGTTCATAATCAAACAGGCCTTTGGCCTTGTGTTTTTGTAGGACTACATACGTGTTGGCAGATGTGATGGATGACCAGCTGAAGTCCATGTGGTTCTCACCCTTTCAGGCTGAAGAAATAGACACTGACTTGGATATGGTAAAAGGCTTCATTAATGTACTTGAAGTGGATTTAAAAATGAGGGTTAATCTGAACTAGTAGCATCAAAAATTCATTTGGCCAAATGGTTTGTTTTCTTGAACTCACCTTTCTCACTTGACCCAGATAGAGAGGTTGACATGTGTTAAAGGGGTTATCAAATGCCTTCAGATTGACTTGGAAGCTGCTACAAAATTGGGATCTTTTGTAGTACCCTAGAGGAGCAGTTGCTGTGTCAGTCCCAAACTGCTTTTGTGCTGCTCTTGAGGCTTTTCATCAGTTTGTATTAAAGGTAGAAAAGAATGTGATTTAGTTTCTTCTCCTTGCTTGTCTTCTGTCATTGCAGTAGTATACACAAGAGCCTGATAGCTTCACTTTTTTTTTAATTTAGATATTTGCTCTGAGATGACAGAAGAGGGAAACATGGCAGTAGTAAATGAAACTACCTGCACAAAAGCTTTTCACAGTTTTTGAAACTTTTATAATCTAAACTTTAATGCTAATAATGAAAAATACATTAGCATTCCTAGTTTTTTAGAACTAAGGAATTGGCAGTGTCTTATTTTCTTGTGTGAGAAATAATCAGTTTCTGTTGACTTCATTGCCTTAATATTTTTTAGTTTTACTTTTTTAATTTACATGCAAAGATAGTTATGTTTTAATTTCTTTAGCAAAACCAAAACTGTATAAAAGTGACATTAATAAATTTATAGAGCTGTATCTTAAGCAAGAGAATTGTCCAACTGTGGGTCATTAAGTGACAAGATAGGTGTTCATATTTGAGAGCTATGCCCTTCACTCCTTTTGTGTTCAGATCTGTCAAGACAATTTTTCTGCAGTTCTGCTGTCTGCTGCATTTATTGTTTTGTTACTGCTGTTGGGTTTTTTTTGGTTTTTTTTTTTTTTTTTTGAGGTGCTAGTAATGATTGTTTTGATTAAACTCTCTCTTTGAAGGTAAAAGTTGACTTAATTGAACTGTCAGAGAAGGGCTGCAGTGACTTTGACTTGCAAGCTGAATTGGAGAGGTCATTTTTGTCAGAACCATCATCTCCTGGACGCACAAAAACCACAAAAGGATTCAAGCTTGGCAAGCACAAGCATGAAACCTTCATAACTTCAAGGTAAGTTAACAGTGTCTTCAGCATTGATTTGTATGTTGTCAAAATGTCAGATACCTTTCAAATGGCATCTCCAGTATGGAGAACGCCTGACCATCAGTAGTACAGTCTTACATTAGCTAACTAAATCATGGTTTGTCATGACAGTGGGAAATCTGAGTACATAGAGCCTGCAAAGAGAGCTCATGTTGTGCCACCACCCAGAGGAAGAGGAAGGGGAGGATTTGGACAAGGAATTCGACCCCATGATATCTTCCGTCAGAGGAAACAGAACACAAGCAGGCCACCCTCCATGCATGTGGATGATTTTGTTGCTGCAGAGAGCAAAGAAGTGGTTGCTCCAGATGGGATACCACCAGCCAAAAGGCCACCAAAAGTGTCACAGAAGATTTCTTCGCGTGGTGGGTTCTCAGGGAACCGTGGAGGACGAGGAGCTTTTCACAGTCAGAACAGGTTCTTTACACCACCTGCTTCAAAAGGTATGTTGGTTCCTGTATCAGAACTGGAGTAGATGCATGCTAAAATTGCTTCAGTAATACTAACCCAATTTCCTAGCAGTTCATCATCCCCGGTGTGAGATCTTCCTGAAGCAGTGTTGTTGCAATGAGTTGTTTAGCACCAGGAAAGATTCTCTTGAAGGTGAGAATCTCCAAAGCTGTACAATTGAAACAAGGCTGTGAATTCCCATGCTGCCTTTCTGCCTCTCTTTTACAAAAGGAGTCAGCTGTTTCAGCAACTCTTGGAGTGCTTCCCTGCCTTTTGTGACAAGTAGTTACTAAAACCAAGCACCAGAGTACATCTCTGGGTTTAAATGAGGCTTTGGAGTAAAAGGATGGAAGATCCTGACAATAATATGATGCAATTTTCAGTGAACCTGGAGATTGTAACCTACAGAGTGTTAAATTTCTTTCATACATAGACAAGATTGCATTCTTTTTCCTTCTATCCCATAATTAGGGCAAGTCCTTGCAAAGTAGAAACAGAAAATACTTATTTTCATAAAGTTATAAATACTAGGATTTATTTCACCACGAAATCTGGAAGTATAAGAGTCTGTCTTGATATGCTGGATAATGTGAATTCTTTTTAACTTGAGTCCTTGCCTGATGAATAGATTTGTTCCCCTGATTCTGTGCAGAATAGAGTAACTCGTAAGTAAACTTGAAGTAACTGCAAGAGTAACTTGAAGTAAACTTCAAGTTGGAATACTGCAGGTATGTTGATACAGAGTATCTTTATCTATTTGAATTGTATAAATATTATGTTACCACCCTGAGTATTGAGAAGAGTGAAATGGAAAAAAAGCCCCAAGCCCAGTGATGTTTGCTCAACAGTGTGTTGGTTTTTCTCTCCCTATCTAGGAAATTACAGTCGTCGTGAAGGTGCTCGTGGCTCAAGTTGGAGTGCACAGAGTACGCCCAGGGGAACCTACAATGACAGTAGAGGTGGTCAAAGCAATTTTAACAGGGGTCCACTGCCACCACTGAGACCATTAAGTTCAGCAGGTACATGGTATTCATATGGGCATCGAACTATAGAGAATTCCTTGAATTTCATTTTTGCTTTACAAATGAAACCATGCAAGGATGCTGCAGACACCTTGAAATTCAGCAAATGTTTTAAGCATATATGAACAGTTGTCAGTGAGACCATGTCAAATACGTGCTTTCGTACGAGCTGCCCTGTAACCCATAAAACTTGCTGAATTGAACACTTGATCGCAGAATCCTAATTTTGCACTCAGACTTTTGTCATTCGATTGTCTTCGTACCTCCATGGTAATCATAGCGCAATTAAAGCAGCAATGCTTGCCTAAAAGAAAAGTGAAAATTAAAAGGAGGAAACAGACGCTGTTTGTATCTCATCCTGGTTTTGTTTCTTACGCTTTCGCAGCAACTACTCCGCCTAGGGCTTTTTTTTTTTTTTTCCAACTGAGTATACTTTTCTTTGCTTTAAGGCTACCGACCGAGTCCTCGCGATCGTGCTTCCAGAGGCCGCGGAGGAATTGGACCGTCTTGGACAAGTGCTAATAGTAGTAGCAGTGGTGGCTCAAGAGGGAAATTTGTTAGTGGAGGCAGTGGAAGAGGTCGTCATGTACGTTCCTTCACACGATAAAATAAGACCCAATGGTGGAACAGCTCAACCTTGTGGACTTCTGTGAAGATGACAAAGAAAGCAGCATCACTAACGGACCAATTCAGAGTTTCTGGTATCTGGAGGACACCAAGAGAATATTTTTGTCTGAAGAAAAAGCTTTTGTTTGATACAAGAATTGAGATATCAATAAAATTCAAGACTTTTTGTGTACAATTGTAAATTTTTTGTTCCTTTTGAAAGAATGTTTCAATTTTTTTTGTGGATTTCAGTAGACAATACTCAGTAAAGCACCTCTTTGAGTTAAGACTTGAAGGACTTCTTAAATATTCATTGTGCCAAAAGAAAGGTGCAAGTGTTTTGTGTGTGACTTATTACTGCAAGAAAATTAAAAAATATGTATGTAAGGCAATTTTGTTTTTTTTCCTCTCAGGTTTAGAGCCATTAACCCTCTTTTCTGTCGTTATTTTGTTAACCAGTCTGAGTTATTAATGAATGAGGTGTGTCTGCCAGCAAGTGCAGTAGCCGATGATAGAAGAATAACTGAAAATAATCTGCTAAAGTATACAAATGTAAATGTAATTTCTGTAGGTCTTGTTGTACATCTTGGGAAATGAGATTAGAAACTTCTAAGTCCCACACCAGGTAAAATTTGAATAAAATCTGTCACTTCAGGAAGAGTAAGTCAACATTCCATCCCTTACTTTACAACTCCAGCTTATGCATTAGGAGCACAGGAGTTATTTCATTGGAAAACAGTATATACTTTCAGTTAAAAAACAAATACTCATACCCTTAGAGTACCTGCAGTTAATTTGTTTCCTCTCTCTCCTCTGCCTAACACAGTTGAGGAGAGGGCAGAGGTGTATAACCTGAGCCAACATGTAGTCAGGTAGTGATGTTAAAGCTGGTCTATAAAGAACTGGAGTTTTGTTCCTGTGATTAAACTGAGATACAGTGCAAAGAGAAAAAGGAGGAGTAGGAACTCATAAAGAAATACCACTACTTGATTAAATTCTGAATTTATTTTCATATTGAATTCAGTGAAGTAAGGTTTTATGTGTTTGCATTCCCGTGGGCGCCATGGGTTTCATAGAATTAAAAGATTTTCAGTAGCCATTGCATTTTTGGACAGGGTAGCCTAAAGGCCACATGCAGTATTTGTAAATGAGCTCCACTCTAAGATTTAGTTTGATTTTCACTTATGCTTGGTCTGTTGACATTACAGAAGTGCTATAGAGGGGTCTTACTCTACTTAAATACTGCCCACACCATATTTTAAGTGTTTCTAAAGTATGGTAATGTTAAACTGAAATTATTTTACCTTTGTACTGCCTGACTAAATTAAGTTTTTCATTTGATACACAGAAGGCCCCTATTAGCTGTATTTTTCCTGTGTGGAGACTCTGAGACTGTCCCACTGCCTGGGAGTTGATTGAATAACCAATGAAAGTGGGAAACACCCATGAATTGACTGGGTGCACCTATGGGGAACAATATCGGTTCTTAAAGGGTTTAACCTTAATTAAAATAACATGGACAGATTTGGATTGCAAGCCAAACAATTTTCTGAATGGTAAAATAAGAGGGAGATGTAATTTTACTAATAATGACTAAAATGGGTGGAGCTTTCACAGGCATTACTGTTATTAATGCTATTTTTTTAAGGAGCACTGCATAAATATTTTTAAAGCTGACTCACTCCTTTATACCATGTGTTTAAGGTGGTTTTATTTTTTTAGAGAATTTACTGTTTTCAAAACTACAAGGGATATAAATAATTTGGTTTCTGTCAGGGAAATTTGAAATGAAAAGTAAAGTGTCAAGCATGGAATAAATATGTAAATATTCAGTACTGGTTCTTCAGAGTTTAAAATATACAGCATGTCACATTAGTAATTTTCAAACTAGGAGGAAATAAAGGGTTGGTTACATTGGTGTATGAAAGCTGTTAAATTTAAACTTGAAAAAAGAAGTGTGTGTACATAATGTTTTTTGTTTTGTTTTGTTTTTACTAATGAATTTTGTTCTGTGCCCCTTCAATACAAAGTGATTCCTTTCATGGATAAATTCAGCATGAAATAATGCTGTTTAAAATTCAGGTGTTACTTGGTTTGCTTTTTAAAATGGGATTGCTACCATGAGTAAATAACACTTCAAAGAAGTGCTCAATTTTGCTTTTGATACTCTGGCTAAAAAAAGACATTTTCAAGTTCTGTTTCCTGACTGGAACACCAGGAAGTGGCTAAATTCAGAGACTCCTGTGCTGACTTGATGAGCAGAACAGTGGGAGGAGGGTGAGTGAGGCAGAAGAGATCCCTGATGCAGCACGGACAGACAAAGGCACCGTTTGTGTGTGGCAGAAGGGTGAGACAAGTTGTGTGCATTTGTTTTTGCTTCTGAAATCTTTAGCTGCTGTGCAGTTTGTAATGTGGCTGAGGGTCAGGTGCACATGGAGAGGTGTAGGGGATAGACAGGTTATCAGCTCAGATCCTGGGCTGGCCTCTGGCTGTGCCATGTTGGCTTTTAGCCTTTTTTCTTCTGCTGAGTAACTCCTCCAGCAGGTAGGAGAATGTGTCTAGTTGGTGAAGGCAGAGGGCTGCATGCAGCAAATTCCTGCTTGAGTGCCCCATGTCCAGATTGCTCATGTTTAAGTAAGTACAGCAGTTCTGTTTTGCTGTCCCATGTTCCCATCAGGGTATTTGCAGTGGCCATAAAAAAAATTGCATTAGGGGTAAGATTCCTGCAGTTGATGACAGAGAATTTTTCCCTTCTTGCCCCTTCATTGTCCTGTTGTCTGTGCAGGACTGGAGCGTCGTACTCCAGGAATTCTCAAATTTTTGCCAGTACTTTGCCTTCCATGCTCATCCCATTCAGAAACTCCTATCTGTGAGGTGGGAGGGAAATCTGGAGAGGGGATAGTTTGAACACCTGCTTTGTTTATTGCTTCCTGTAGGAGGGAAAATGCAGCCTTGCCTACTCCAGGGCACCAAGCCTGTGAGTGCAGTGCCTTTGTGACTTTGGTGCTCTGCAGGCCAGTGCACCTAAATGTTGCTATTCCATCTGATAAAGACAGTACTCAAACTTTTGTACAGAATGAAGTGAACCAAAGTGTGTTAATGATGGTGTAGACCCTTTATTAGTTCAACTTTTATACAAAGTGTACTTCAAAGTGATACAAAGTGTTACCATTTCTTATACACACTAGAGATTAAGATCTGTTAGGCGCTGGTTTATCCTTGTGCATATAAAGGTAGAAAATGTAAATAGACTGGCAGCGACCCATAATGCTGGAAGACAGTTCAATGTTTACTCAGTTAATAGAAAGTTGCATAGAATTGTAGGTCTTTATAAAGGCATCTTCTGCGTGGTAAAATCTCCCTGACCTACCGTACTCCATCTGACAACAGTACGGGAGAAAGGCAAGGCTAGTACTGCTCCTGTCAATACTACCCAGCTTGTAAGGAAAGTGGCTGTAGAGAAGCACCATGCCAGAAACATCCAAGAGGACAGCACATGGAAAATTTCATTTGCAAGGCTACTAATTTCTATAAATTGTAGGAACTGTTTGTAACCAGGGACTATTAAAACGTTACTTCATACAAACACCTAAGAACAGTTCAGATAAAACCACTTTTGGCCAGTCAAAATACATCACTATAGCAGGTATTTTGCTTGACTGTGCAATTCCCTTCCCCTTCTATGCTACCAAGAAACTCCTGTATATGCAAGTTCTACATACCTTACTTAACCACTTGCTCTGAGTTTTGTTTTTGAATCCCCAGGCTTGGTACTGTGACGCTGTGTATCCACCTAACTGTGAATAAAGACTTAATCTCCATTAAATTCTAACGCCATGTTAACTCCCTGCTACATGCTGGCAGCTCACACTGGTAAACTGGCTGGTGGCACAAGCTGGTGAGGCCACATCTCTGCTTTTGGGCTGAAGAACAGTCACACCACACTTGTTCTCTCTCTTGGCTCTCCCTCTTCCAGCTGCAAAGAGACAGAAGCAGCAATTCAAAATACAATTTGCACAGTTACTGGTGCACTTGGAGCAGCAGTTCCACTTGTGAGGAAATGGAACTGATTTAAAGTGTTATTTAATATGAGAATAGTAATACCAGTAATTCCATGCTGGAATCCTCCTGTAATGCACTTTCAGCAGTGTCTCATGTAATGCTAAAGTATGATAATGACTTGGGAAGTATCATTTTCAAGTGAATGTCTTTAACTTATTTCAAGCCTAGTACAATATTTGGAATCTTAGTTTTTGTGAACAGGATTAACAGACTATTTGAAAGGCAGAAAAAAAATCCCTTGCTGCTGCTAACTGCTATTAAGAGCTGCATAATACATGAGACTGGAAAAGCAAGAAGTAGATGAAATATTAACTTAACAGGCTATTTAATGTCAGTCTAGTCAATTGTAAAACAGGTCAAATGATGATGATACTTCAATAATGCCACCCTGTGAGGGGTTCATTAGCAGAGGAAAATCTGAAGTGCAGAACCGTTACCAACCCAGAGGAATGGCATAAAGCTTGAAGTCACCAGAGGGACCTGATGCCATTAGCTACCATGTGTGTATTTAAAACATCTCTGAAAGTGCTTCTTTGCTGCTAAAGAAACCCAAAGTGACAGCCCATGCCAGCAGCTGCTGGACCCAACACACTGCCACATTTCCACACTGAAGTTCAGACTGTCAGAGCTTGACAGTGCAGCAGAAAGTCCTTCCTTGCCACCTAGGACATGTTTTCTCACAGTTTCATGTCCATCACTTAGGAAAAAGACAGCAGGCCAAATGCTAAGTAAACATTAAATAAACCCTATTTCCCATACTAGGAGGAGTTTAGTCAGAAATGTGTGGGTGAAGTTTCTAAAGCAAACAAATGCAGAGATCCCATTATGGGGAATGCACAGAGCAAATAGCTTGCTTTCTTCTGTGGTCAGAACAGAAAAGATTGGGTTACTGCCCTCTGACTCAGGAAAGATGATCCAGCTCATCAAGTTCTAATGGATTCTGAAGTAATTTTTGTCTTTACATTAGGCAAATTAGATAAAGTCACATCACAACCACACAGTTACAGTACACAAAAAAGCACTAACTGAATCTAATAGCACGAAATCCGCTGCTGCAAAAAAGCTTGAAAATCAGCGTGAATGCTGCAATAATGTCACGCAGAGCACAGACACTCACAGCTTGCTTGTTCAGAACACGAGAGTAACAGCATTCTTACTTTCTACCTATTGCTCTAATACACAAATTGATGTAAGTGAACTGACCCCTGAACATTTAGTGAATGAAGGTCTTCCCAAATTATAGCTACTTGTTTACTGCTTTAGATTATTAAATATGGCTGCTTAAGAGATGTGCTATGGCAGGAATTGGTGAGATTGCTAGTGCCCCAAATACTCTCAATTACTTTACAGAAGAGCTATTTGTGTCAGTTTTTAAATACACAAGACCAGTTTTTAAATACGTAAGACCTGAATATGTGCACACCTGCCTCAGTGGTACTAACGAAAGAGCAAGTTAGAAGGATTTATTAATGCCCAAAATTCAGACAGCTCTGACCACAAATCTTCATAATGTAGACTATGTGCTAAAGAAGATTGCTGCCTCTCTCTTTGGTTATGCTATTAGCCATAAAAGCATTGCTCTGAGCAACAGCAAGGCATGCACAGTAATGCAGTTGCTTTCTAAATGATAAAATTAACATATTTGGGTTGTTGAACCTGCACATATTTTCCTGACCCTCCAAAACTGACTTAATACATTCAGTAAACAGAAGACCAGGTATCTCTATAGATAGTCCACTGGTGAGCTGAGAATATGGCTTAGTTATACCACTGAAAGCAACATGAACAGGCTGTGTAAAAAGTTTGGAGAATGTCTTTGAACAGATTTCTCATGCAATGCTTATAGATAAATGCCTCCTAGATTTGTGGCTCTGTTAAAAAATCCTACTGCAAACTCTGAATCATAGAATCATCAAGGGTGGAAGAGACCAAGCTCAACTGCCAACCCAGAACTAGCCCCGCAACCTTACCATTGCTCAGCCCCAGATCCTGACAACTCTTCAACACCTCCAGGGATGGTGACTCCACCAGCTCCCTGAGCACCCTATTCCAACACTTGACCACCCTAACAGTGATTTTTTTTTTCTAACATCTAATCTGAATCTCCCTTCTCTGGGCTTAAGGCCATCTCCTCTTATCCTCTCGCTGTAGACACAGTAGTAGAGACCAGTACCCACCTGGCTACACCCTCCTTTCAGGGAGTTGTACAGAGTGAAGAGGTCCCCCCTGAGCCTCCTCTTCTCTAGACTAACAAACCCTTTAGCTCTTTCAGCTGCTCCTCACAAGACAAGCTTTCTAGACCTTACATGAGCTTTGTTGCCCTTTGTACTGAGCCCTAGGGAACACCACTAGTGACCAGCTGCCAACTAGACTTAGCTCTACTCCCCACCACTCTCTGGGCCTGACAACCAGCCAACTTTTTATCCATTGGAGAGTCCACCCATCCCAGTCCGAAGCAGCCAGTTTTTCAAGGAGGGTGCTGTGGAAGCTGGTGTGAAATGCTTTACTGAAGTCTAGATAAACAACATAGACAGCCTTTCCCTCATCTTCTCAGCAGGCCTCTTAGTCATATGAAATCAGATCAGTCAAGCAGGACCTGCCTTTCTTCAGTCTATGTTTTCTGGGCTTGATCTCTTGGTTGTCCCACATGTGCCATGTAATGGCACTCAGGATGATCTCTTCCAGAACCTTGCCCAGAGCTGAGGTCAGGCTGACAGGCCAGTAGTTCCCCAGATCAGCCTTCCAACCATTCTTGCAGATGGGTGTTATATCTGCTAATCTCCAGTCACCTGGAACTTCTCCAGTTAAGCAGGACTGCTGATAGATGACTGAAAGTGTTTTGGCAAACTCACATAATCACTAGGTTGGAAAAGACCTTCAAGATCATCGAGTCCAATGTATGCCCTAACTCCTCAACTAAACCATGGCACTGAATGCCACATCCAGTCTTTCCTTAAACACATCCAGGGATGGTGACTCCACCACCTCCCCGAGCCGGCCATTCCACTACTTTATCACTCTTTCCATGAAAAATTTCTTCCTAATATCCAACCTGTATTTCTCTTGATGCAGCTTGAGACTGTGTCCTCTGGTTCTGTCAGTTGCTCTCTGGTGAAAGAGACCAACCTGCACCTGACTACAGCCACCTTTCAGGAAGTTGTAGAGTGATAAGGTCACCTCTGAGTCTCCTTTTCTCCAGGCTGAACACCCCCAGCTCCCTCAGTCGTTCCTCACAGGCCCTCACCAGCCTTGCTGCTTCCTCTGGATGCACTCAAGCATCTCAACGTCTTTCCCAAACTGAGGGGCCAGAACTGGACACAGCACTCAAGGTGCGGCCTCACCAGTGCCAGTGAGTACATTTGCCAGTTCCCTCATTGCTCTGGGGTGGATTCCATCAGGGATCAGGGCCCACAGCCCTGTGAGTGTCTAACTGGCACAGCAGGTCACTAACCATCTCATCCGGGACTTTGGGGGCTTCACTCATCTGTCCATCAACAACTTCCATCTCAGGGAGTTTCCTGACGACAAGTGATCTCAATATTGAAGACTGAGGCAAAGAAGGCATTAAGTACCTCTGCCTTTTCCTCAACCCCTGTCACTACACCACCCTCTGGATTCAACTAATGGTGGAGACACTCCTTGACCCTCCTTTTGCTGTCAACATACTTATACAAACTTGTTTTGTTGTCTTTAACTGTAGTGGCCAAAGCAAATTCTAGCTGGGCTTCACCTCTTTTAATCTTCTTCCTACATGACCTTGTGACATCCTTATAGGCCCCCAAGTTACCTGACCCTCCTTGCAGAGATGATAAATTCTCTTTTCCCCCTATGTTCCAGCTTAAGTTCTCTGTTTAACTACACTGGTCTTTTTCCCATACAACTTGTCTTTCCACACATGGGGACAGTCTGTTCCTGAACATTTAACAATTCCTTTTTAAAGCACATCCAACCTTCCTGGACTCTTTGTCCTTCAGAATTGAGTTCCAAGGGACTTGGTCAATCAATGTCCTAAACAGGCCAAGGTCTGCCCCCCAAAGTCCAAGGCAGAAGTTTGGCTGGTGCCCCTCCTTACTTCACCCAGTATAGAAAAGCCTAACAGTTTGTGGTCACTCTGCCCAAGATGGACACTGACCATCTTAGCACCCACCAGTTTTTCTTTGCTCACAAGCAACAGCCCCCCCCTTCTGTTAGTTTCATTTACCAGTTGTGTTAGTTAGAAAGCTGTCTTCCACACATCCCAGGAACCCCCTAGGCTGCTTCCTTTCTGCTGTATTTCCAGCAGACATCTGGCAAGTTGAAGTCACCCATGAGCACAAAGGCTGGTGACCGTGAGGCCTCTGCCAGCTGCTTGTAGAATGCCTCATCAGCCTGTTCCTGGCGCGGTGGTCTCTAAGGGACCCCCACCGACATCTGCCCTGCTGACCTTCCCTGTCATCCTTACCCAGAGACACCCAACCATGTCATCTTCATCATCAATTTCAATACAATCAAAACACTCCCTATTGTACAGTGCTACCCAACCACCTCTCCTGCTTCGACTGCCTCCTCTAAAAAGCTGATATCCAGCCATTGCGGCACTCCCATGATGACAGTCATCCCACCATGTTTCTGTGATGGTGACAACATCAAAACCTTCCTGCTGAACAATGGCTTCCAGCTTCTCCTGCTTGCTGCCCACACTGTGTTGCTGAAGATGCACTTTAGCAGGGCCAACGGTTTTGCCTGCATCACAGACCTGCCACCCTAGGTTCATCTCCAGTGATCCTCCACTTTCTAAGGCGCACTTGACTGAGGTACATTTGCCTCAGGGGAGGCAGGGAATGGCTCTATCAATCAATCAATCTCTTCCTCAGATGCTCTAACATCCCTTAACCCTTCCACCCCTGCTTTGAGCTGTACTGCTAAGCAGAGCAGATCACTGAGCTACTCACACTCACTCAGGTGTTCTCTTACCCTCTGATGACAGTGCCAGGCTCTAGCACTCCCCGAAGCCTGCTTGAGCACTAACACAGATGTCTGAAGCCCAAGTGACTGTGCAAAAACTCATCTCTCATGCATCTCAAGTAGCTTTAAACTTGCCACAAGAAAATTCAGAATATTCTAGGTATTTATATATACTTCAAAGACATTGAGTACCAAATGACTGGTCTTATGCTTAAAAGATCCTGTAGAAATACCTGATAGTTTCACATATAAAAGCTTCAAATTCTTAAGTAAGAAGTAGATCCATTCCCACAAACGCAAAGTTATTCACACATCTGTTTAAAGGGTTTTAGGTTATTCTACTACCTTGGGCTTTAGTATTAGTCTCTTAAGTGTGTTATCAGCCTTGGAAATGAGAAGAAGCTCTAAAGCAACAGTCAACCTCACCCAAAGCTGTTACATAGCAGAAGAATTACAGTTTAAAGTGCTTGCTTTCCACCTTTGAAGTAAGACCTTCTTGTGACTACAAACAAACAAAATCTTATTAATTTCTATTACTGACTTACTAATTCTACTATTCACTTTTCCCCAAATTAAGTACATCCCAAATGGTCACATTTGCTTTTTTGTTTCAAACAGAGATACTGAAATGTTTTTTTCTTCCTGGTCCATAATAGTCTGTATCTTTGACTTTAAAAGGCTGTAGCTTTCAGTCTTGAAAGACTCCTTTAAGTGATGCAGTAAAGAGAGAACAAATCAAGTCTCCTTTCCCTTTTTATAAAAACATTAGCTAAAAATATGTCTTCTAATTACTGGTTTTAATGACCAGTATTCCCTCAGGAAAATAATCCTCTCTTTGTTTTTATGGCTCCAAAGGAAATACAGTTGTAATTTAGACTTCAAAAAAAAAAACCCAAGTAAATCAGAAATGATAAAGTTTACCAATCATTCAAAGAAAGTAGTTTGCCAGAAGCCAGTATTTGAAAAAAATGCTTTTTGAGCTTAGTACTATTTAGATAACTGTAACTTCCCTAGGTTTTCTTTTTACACTCTCTAGTCGCGTCAAAGGACGGAAATTTGACTTCCTGCTCCCCTCTGTAGTAGTTAATCTACAGTCCTTCTGCAGCCCCTTCAGCAGCTCCATTAACTCCCGTTTTTCCAGCTCTGCCTGCTCCAGCTCTTGACGGTGCTGCCTCTCCGCAGCCATCAGAGACCGTACATCTGACATCATTCGTGACATCTGACTCTGAAATGCAAACACAAATTTACTGCAAGAAACAAACCCTCTTCTAATGATGGCGCAATGAAGTCAAATTGGCCACACACTTAGGGTATGAAGTCTTCAGAATAAAACCCACCAAAATAATTTTGTGATAGTGCAACAAATGTAAACAACTTCAGACACAATCCAGCTTTCACCTTGTGGGATGGTCTTGTTCTAAAGATTCCAATATGTTTTTCAAAAACATTTTGTTTTCATATTTTGTTTCTTATGAAGTATGATAAGAAACAGCCAATATACCCACTTGTCGCTTTAATTTTCTATTTCAAGAATACAAACAAATATGGTTGTGGTTATGTTCAGATACATTCCTCAAGGATTTAACATCAAATTCAGTAAAAATAAAAATGTAAATGATAAATATTTAAAAACTTTATAAAGCTTTAAAGAACTATTGCTTTAAAAAGAATTTTTCTGTGATATAATAAAAAGAGGATGAATAAAAGGATAAGACAGCCTTGCTTGTTACTTGATGAAGTTTACTGTGAACCTTTCCAATCTTCTGATCACACTGCAAATACCAGTCTTGGCAGTAGGGCTCTGTGTCAGCTCTGGACTAAGCCACTTTGCATCGCAATTAAAAGTGGAGCTGGATGGTTAATTACATCCAGTTTGTGATGTATACTCTACATTTAGACACAGAAATCAGTTTCAGATTGATCTGTTGACAATGTTACACATGCACAGAACACGGGTGGAGTACCCAGGTGAGCTCCAGTGAACCTGAAGCAGATAAACCACAGGAATACAGCATCCAGCTAACTTCACAGAGCTTTGACAGTTTTGCTTCTCATACTTAATGCCATTTTCCTCTGTATGATACTTTATTTATAAAATAAGAAACTGCTACTGGGAAAAGCAAAAACCTAGATTATTAAGAAAGGAAAAAAAAAGGATTGTATTTACCTTCAGTTCTTCAATTTCATTTTGCAGAATACTCTCTTTTTGGACCATATGCCTTCTCTGTGAATCTAACCTTGACTCCATCTCATGTTTTGCCTCCTCCACTCTGCAGATCATTTCTGACCTGAAAAGTTTATTTCTCCTTGTTAAGTCTTGTAAGCAGAGAAAAGAATGATCTTCAAAATCCAGAAAGTCTTCTTGCAGCCAAGCAGACTGAACTGATTCCCATCAAGCTCTACAGGATGCCTCTGTAGAGGCATGATTTATTAATTTAAAAAGAAAAACAGCATAAAGAAGTGCATTGTGCCCAGGGACACTAAAGTGCCCATGAGGAGCCTATAGAGGGACAATCATATCATATTCCTCAAATAAAATATTCCAAGAGCTCAAGAAGGTGTATTTATGACTTTAAGTGATTTTCTGCTGTTTGCCTACAATATGTGCTTGCTGAGTGTTATGAAATAAGAGGCAGCCAAGATAAAAAGTCTGAATCCTATAGTAGGGCTAAACATGTAAGGAAGTGAGACAGCCCGAGTGTGTGGACATGGTGGGCACTTACAGGCACAGTTTAGTGGCCTGGCAGTGCCAGATTAACTGCTGGACTCAATGATCTTAAAGCTCTTTTTCAATCTAAATGATTCCATGGTTCCGTGTAATCTCGTTCACTTTTATGGTGGACACTAAATGACAGTATGCAGTAAACTGTTACAGCCTAGTCACTCACACAGCTCCACAGCCAAAACCAGATGGTACTACATTAACTTTTTGAGTTCAGAAACCAGGGAGCGGAATCACTTGTGTCTCAATGCATTTAAACCATATCTGAGCCTGATTTTACAGCAGTGTTCAAAAGCACAATACTTAGGAGCTGAAAGATAAAAATGGGAAGGAGCATGAGTGGGGGAAAAAACAAAGTAAAACTGGAATACATTGAAAAGGGAAAGCTACAGAAACCTACGTAGGAAGAAAACAATGATGCTGGTAAGAAGAGTCATATTCACCAACTGTTTATCTACCAGAACTTAAAAAAAAGCAAAATTAGACCTTCAGTGGTTGAATCTACCTGTACCTGCCAAAATACTTACAGATAAAAACTGAGAAGATAAAAATCTCAATTTGTAAAAACATGAACTAAATACAATTATTAAATAATGTGGCTTCATCTGCATAACAGGCCAATGGAAAAATTAAATTGCCAGCTTCCATTTTGTTAGGTTTTTTGTCATTTTAAATAGTAAGCTTGCAATTTTGTTCAACTGCAAGCAATGGCATTTTAAGATTTATGGTAACTTGGAAAAAAACGCCCAGCAACAAAACAATCAAACTAGCAAGAATTTAAAGTCTATGCTGACACATGAGAAAATTCTGGCCCGTTAGCATCAAGTAATTAATGGCCCGTTTAACACATACCAGAATCCAGTGCTAATATTTCAAAGTACTTCATGCAGTGACTGTCAGCCCAGCCCAGCCCAACCCAGGCGTGAGAGAAAGAGAAGCTTTGTACCGAAGCAGCTCCAGCTCTGTCCTCAGCTCTGCCACACAGTTGTGCTGCGTGTCCTCGGCGCTGAGGATGGTGTAGCCGCAGCCGTTGGGGCACTCCCGGCTCCGGTACTCGCACACCGCCAGGTGCCCGTCCAGGTTACGCCGCTCGATCTGCACCGTACAACCTGAGCAGGGGGAGCAAGGCAAGACAGCCATCTACAACAAAAGCGTTTTGAGTCATTCCAAACAAAAACACTCAAGAAAGGAAGGTGAGAGAAGTGATTTCCTTAGGATATGAAACATGACAGTTACACATATGTAGCTACTCATACAACGCTGTTAAGAGGCCTTACTAAGATACTTATCCATCAACTGAAAATACTGAAAGGCTGGAAGGAGATATTTTCTGTAAAGTCTTCTACTGCTGGTCTGGCATCAAGTCAACTTCAGTAATGACAATCCTGATGCCAAGCTAAGACACAAGCAGCTTGCCTGTGCTACCATCATAGATTGCAATGACTGGAATTTATAAAGAATACAAATGTGTAAAAAAATATTATGCTATCAAACTTAGAGAGAAGTCCAAAGATATAGTAAAGAGAGATGTGGGTGAGATAGAACGTGAAATTTTTTTGCATACAATTTGTTGGTCTTGTCCATAACATACTAGACCATAATAAGTCAGAACATTTATTTATGAACATTTAATAACTCATACAAAGATAGAAATATTTCCACAGAAATTCTAGGATACAAACTTTGCAGTTCTGTAGTGATTAAAAGTAAAATGTAAAGAATCAAAAATAAGCACTATATAAATTATTGCTGTATTTAACACTCTAAACTTGAAGTTTGTAGTCTCAACTTATGAAATCAAGCTTGGGAAGTTTGTAGTTTCATTGTTGAGACTCACTTTGTTGAAGTACACACTTGCATTTAATTTGAAGAGAATATCAACTTAAGGAAACTGAAACAATGGAGTATTGAAACTTCCCAATAAACCAAACCAGAAAATGAAAAATGAGTTCTCTAGAAGAGCTTTACTAATAAATGCAATGATCTATAATTGAGGTACTCAAAATACACTCCAAGTATTTTTGGGAAAGAGCTGAAGAGATGTAAGAGCTTTCACACCCCAAACACTAGACACCCAGTGCCGTGTAAAAACACCAATCTGTAAACCACTGTAAAATACATAAATCTGTAAAACACTACTGTTTCTGTAGGAAGTAGAACAGGTGAATCAATCATCTGCAGAAGTCACTTCTGAGAAAAATTATAACTTCTAGCAGAGCAATTCTAGTACCTTAATCATCTCATAATTAATTACAATGGCAGACTCTCAACTATGCCCTTAGCATCATTAATTAGATTTTAACTTTATCTAGGAACAGACAACATTTCAAATGAATTGAACTGGGAAATTTTAACACTATGTTCCTTTTTAGAGGTATGTTTCTTTCTCAGGAGGTGTAGCCTTGCTTTAAATAAAAACCTCAACATGAACAATTCTAACTAGAATTTGGATTAGAGTAATTCTTATTTCCAAGATATGTTCTTGTTAAAGCTATGTCACAGAGCTGACAGCTGCACATGCACCAGGCAACCAGGTGTTTTATAAATAAATTATGATCCCTAAGTCTTCTGCAGGGGCTACTGCATTCATTCAAACATCAAAACAGGCAGTCAGAACTGGGAAAAAACCTCATAACTTGACAGAAAGCAAAACTAATGCACTACTACATTTTCATACATTTGAAGTTAATAATTTTCATTTTGGTTAGTTTTTGGATAAGAAAAAGTTGCTAATCATCATGACAGCCATAAACTGGTACTATATTTTGTTCAAAAACACTGCTGTAAAGAGCAGATCGCACCAAAACTTTGAATTTCTGTTAGAAAATAATGACCATTATTGCAGTTCTGTTGATGGGAAAATAATAAACGTGTTTGTTTAATATAAAGAATTCAACTTCTTTGAATGTTACTCACCAGCATTGGAGCAAGGTATCTGACTGTACTCACACTCCCTTTCATGCCTGTCTATAGACTCCAGAGAACAAACCATTTCACAGCCATACTCTCTGTTTCTGCAATGCAGCTGAAGACGGTTTAAATCATTTTTCATGTATCTACATGCAAAGAAAAGAATTTGTCCTTAAATCTCGGAACACTATTGAAAAATTTGTACTTTCAACTTTTGGGAAAAGAAAGCAAGATTCCAATCTCCATCAGGAAAAATTGTGAGTAACTAGCTGAATTTATTTATTTTAAAAAAAATTCAAATGACCATATCAGGAAAAAACCGTTTGAAACAAACAATGTTAATGAAAAATTCAGTCTCCAAATTTAAATGTGCAAATGAAATCTTTCTTTTTGAATAGTTTTTAATTGTGACCTTTCACTGGCTCAGCAGATATTATCAATAACAAACACCAGGGATACTCATTTGCCATTTAAGTTCTGTGTTTCTCAACATGCCAGACTAAAGGACTACAGTGAGCAGACAAAACAATCTAAAAATTAAATTCTAGTGCTCTGTCTACACTATAGCTGACTTCCAGATAGTAAAATCTCATGAATGAAAAATTACATTATGAGTACTAACAAAGTTAAATTTACTGTAGCTGGAGACTTTAAATACATAATTGTTAATCTGGGCAAGATTAGACAATGCAGGTGTTAAATAGTAAGTAGCATTTACTGTTGAAACTGTTTTGTCCTGACACTAGCAGGAATTACAGTTTAAAATAGAACAGTTTGTTTGGGAAAGACCAACAACAATCATATGGTTCAACTGCCTGACCAGTTATAGAAGGCACTAGTGAGAACAGCCTGCTTTACATGACAAGGTGGTTCACAACAGATATTCCTATGTCTAAAGATCTTTTTTAAAAAGAATTTGAAGGTCAGAAATTTGATTAATATCTCCAGGAATTGTTAATTACAAACTCCACCAGACATCTAACTAAGACTGAAAAGAAAAGAGATACTGAGTGTGTAGTGACTGTCATCAAGAGTTGCTTTGCTTGCTTTCTCTAAACTCAAGTATGGAAAAGTTTTGATGCTGTAAAGGACATTCACAATAATATCCAGACAGGCATCTGGAATCAACATTCAACTAAGTGTCCTCTCAGTTTTCAAATCCTAACACCCTACCAGTTAGTTATAATAAATAGAAAATGCTAATGCTTTCATTTAAGTAAGTATTTGGTGTCTACCACAGGGATACTGGATAAAGACAGCCTGAGCAACAGTATCGACAGGAGATGAAGCTGTGCAATACAAAACTGAGAAATCCTAAATTCACGTAATTTCAACACACAGCAAGATTACTGGATACCTATAGAGAGGTCGTAGCAAAGACACATCAATCACTTGTCTGTCTTCAGGGCAGTTACTGTGATGAACAAGCCACCCATGGATACAGGCAGTGCAGAAAGCGTGTTCGCAAGGAGCCTGCAGTGGATCTTCCAACACGTCTCGGCAGATGGAGCACAACAGCCCTTCGTTAACATAGCCCACGAAGCGCTCAATATCATAACCCATGCTCTCCACGCCTTCAACCTGTGCAAAAACCCCAAGCACACAGAAATAAAGCAATCTTTGTGCTGAATTTGTATGAAAATCCACAAAGAGGCCTGAAAGCAATTCTAAAAACATGGAGACCATAAAATGAATAAAGAAGTGAATGTGTGAATTCACACATTTCCGAGACTTTCAGATTTAAGTGGGAATTTGAGACTTGTACTGCTGGATGTCAGAATCACAGTTTTCTATCAAGAAATTCTGAACTCTGAAAGCAAAGAATTTGGCACAGCAGAGCTGCACTTCTTCTGAACACTGTTATTAAACAGAATTTTAGCAGCCACTGTGAATCATACCGTTTATTTACGTGAATTCTACTTGAAGCAGAAACAACACACAAGTTCAAATGCAAATGTTTGCTTTCCATTTTAATACCTTTCATACAATGCCTAACAAACTTACAAAATGGTGTTCTTACCAACAACAACTGTGGCACTTTCAGCTAGCAAATTCTGAATTGATCAATTGCACATCATTTAAGATGGTGCTTTCATACTGAAAAAAAGATTCTCTAGTCACTGTAGACCTCCATTTCATGGGAACACATGGAATTTCCACATGCTTAAAGACATACTTAATATTCAGGAAGTAAAAGAAGCCAAAACTGCAGATAACCGTGAAATCATGAAGAGCTACTGTCTTTTCCTACATGATCTATTTTATAAAACTGAGAAGCTTTTGAATGGATTTGAAAGCTTTGTGAAAAAGAACTAATGGGCAATCTGCCTTCATCTAAATTCTATCATGAAAAACCTTGTGGAATTTGGCAAGACTCCATAGAACTTGCTTTAAAAAATAAGTTTTAGGCTCCACATTGCTCCTTGACATACAAAGTTACTTTTGTAAACCCACTGAGACTTGTGAAAGGTTTTCATTAGTTGTGAGGTTTTCTAATTAAAATAGAAAAGAAGGATATCTTACCTTTGTAGATTTTACTACATATATATGTAGTTTGTCCAAATACTTCAAAACAGTTTTCTGATCAGTAAGGCATGTTCAGTTTCTTCCTTCAGTTTCTCCTCACTGCTTTATTATGCCTATGAGAAAAATTAGAAAGACTAAGGCTCAGAGTGTTTCCTAAGTTACTGGGTCCTATGTCAGCCAGCTACTGAATAGATGCTGTCCTAACAGCCCATTCAAACCAAGTTTCACAAAGCAAGCCGCTGAAAACCTACAATTCAACACAGGAGAATTGACTAGATTAGGGTGAAAGTAATCATCAGTCTCTGTTTCAGTTACTACTGATGCAGATATTAATCACAAAACTGAACACCCTGCTGATGATCAATTTTGAAGCCAGTTTTGTTTGTAAGACTGAAGACAACAGAATTAGTATTATTGAAAAATAGCAACTGAAATATGGTAAAATTTTATTCCTCAAAAAGATGGAAGTTCCTTATTGACCTCTTCTAATCCAGTCATGACAGGCAGTTCATTTTTAAAATAAAACTATTACAGTCAAATTTGTTGTATTGTCAAATATCATTGCTGTGTAGCGTAACTAGGGTTCCTCACTTAAAACATCATGAAAGATAAAATTATTAAACCCCTTAAGTTATGCTAGAGGACTTAAACTGCATATATAGATTAGATAATATGAACTGTAAGCCTAACACTTTGATTCGATTTTGTGGACCCAAGAGGATTCTGCTTTTAGAAAACTTTCAATGACAGGTAAGAGAGCAAAATTACTTTTACTGTCCTAGAGTTTCTGTTCTACTGGAATTGTGGATACTGTGAGCTACATTTTGCACAAACGCTGCTAGTCCCTGAGGACCAAGTCTTCAAGACACTCTTCAGCATATTTTAACAAGTTTGAAGACTAACAGAATGCAGGAAAGAGTATTTTTATCAAATGGGGAACAAAAACTTTATTTGTGTTGGACAGAGAAACCAAGTGCAACAGCCACAACAATATATATATATTATATACATATGCCTCTGTATATAAATATATATGGATGTATAAAGCCCCAGCCAAACTGAAGTTCAAATGAAGAGTGGATGGGAACTTTGAGGCAAAAAATACAATCAAGTGGGATTCTTCAGGACATTTTGAAGACTCATGTTGGACCAGCGAAACACAGTGCTGGAACCCTTGTGGCCATGGATCTGGGACCTACAACAACAGCTGTTACTTAAGTCCCAGACTTCTTCCAATAGAAGTTTCCTGACCTGAAGAATCAGAGATGTTTTATTTTCTTACCAACTTCAAGAGATGAACCTTAGTCAAAAGATAAGCAGAGGGAGAGCATCTGATCAATGTAACGCACTTTAGCAGTACAGATCCCTTTACCCAGAATCTTTACCACAAAATGAGATAATTTTCAACTTCTGCTTATCCCTAGAAATGTCTCTCTTCTCCATTTGGCCTCAAAATTTATTTCCCCAATTTCACTAGAATTCACCAGTTGTCACACTACTTTTTTTGATTGCATGTAGAAATTACATTATTTTGTTGAGAGATGTCAGTTGCTTAAGCAAATAACTTCTAAATAGAATAAGTCACATAGAATTATAATACTGTGTGATTTAGAATGCTGTTTGCTTATATCTACTTGCTTAGCATATGTAGCTTGGGTTGCTGGAAGCCTTAGGCTGGAAGCTGTGGACTTTTGCCTAAACATGCTTTTGGCAGGAACTGAGTTAATTTCCTTAGCAATTTTCCCAGTAGCTGGTACAGAGCTGTGCTTTGCCTTTAGAATGAGAAGAATGTTGCCAACACACCAATGTTTTAGTTGTTGCTAAGTAATGTTTATCCTAAGTCTAGGACTTTATTTTAGTTTCCCGTGCTCTACCGGGGAGCAGGTGCACAAGTAGCACAAACCAGAAGATAAGGAGCTCACCGTGATCAGCAGAAGCTGCAACTCAAGATACGAACAGTTAATAGCTTGCCTGCATGGACATGGAGAGAGAATCCAATAAGCTGTTAGAAGACCCCAGACCAAAAATCACCACTGGACAACAAGGGCCGTGTGAAGAGCATGTAGGGGAGGGTGCATAAATTGTAAGGGTATCATTGTGCAGAGATTTCTTTGTTTGGGAGACAAAGCACAGAAACTATGACAAGCTATTTGCTTCTTATTGTTTCATATGTTTTATTTTTCCCTGCGGTTCTGGACAAGCAAAAATCTCCTCCAGACTTCAGAGGCATCAAGCGATTTTTCAACAGCTGTCATCCCACGTTCTTTGCCAGGCAGATGCACATCCAAAACCAGCCTTGAGCTGTGGATTCCACTGTCCTCAAAGAAAGAATTGGTATGGATATGGTAAGAAGAATACAGGTGGGATGTAGTTTCCATCGACATCATCACATAGGTTGCTAAATGCCTGGCACTAATCAAAGGTATTCCACTGTGAAAGTCAGGACACTGAAAAGAAATTAGTGACCTTCATTTTTGCATCTGCAGTAGCTTCTGATTTTTAAAAAAATGCTTCTTTCTCATGAGACAAAACAAAGCATAACTGTTTGAAAGTCTGGAGTGAACCATGACAGAACGACTGATGTGCATGGCTGAGACAGCATTTTCAGAAATGCTGCAAGAACAGAGTCTATGCAGGGCCCAGGGAGGAGGTGACACTGAGACATGACATTTCTTCAGCCTTTATTTTCACAAATTCTGCTATAATTTAGTGTGGTTTTTGCCACTCTGACACTGTAAGCCACTTCAAGCCACCATCAGTGCCCAAAGGGGCAGACTCACCCCTTCAGCTGTGACTGTACAAGTGGTTTCTCAGGCACTTGATGCATCACTCTCAGTAACTGACCTGTTTTAAGACTGAATTGGGGGAAAAAAAAAATTAACTTTAGCAGTTTTCTTACAGTAGCCCAAGCCTATCTATCCACAAATTAATGTGCTCCCCAACTCCCTCCACCCCCGCCTTTGAATCAGTGAGAAAATTTAATTTGCCCCTTTCCTGAACTGGCTCATGCAACTCACCATATACACCCTGATTTGATTTGTTAGGTTAGAATTTCTTGTAGATGGCTCAGCAAAAGCTCTAGGGACTGTGTAAGCAGGGCATGACCAGGGATAAGAAACTGCAGCCAGAGCAGAAAGGGAAGAAAGAGAGACAGCAGCAGTCAAGGATGCTGAGGGATGCTACTCCCTCAACTCAGCTCCCCAGACTGGTATATTGGGGAGCTGGATGAATATTCATGTAAGAAAAAAGGAACAGAGGAGAGTAAGAGTACATGAACAGCAACACCACCTTACACTGATGCAAACAACTGATTTTTTTTTTTTAAAGCTTATATAAAATTTATAAGCCAATTTAAGGCCTCTACCAGGAACTATATAACAACTATAGCTATTCTGACAAAGAACACTTTTGTACAACACTTGCTGTCCTGCAAAGCCTACTCAGAACAGCGTCATCCATGACCCGCCTGGCACAGAGTCCAGAGAAGGGCAATGGAGTTGGTGAAAGAACTGGAGCACAAGTCCTATGAGGAGCGGCTAGTGGAGTTGGGGCTGTTTGGCCTGGAGAAGAAGGGGCTCAGAGGGGACCTTATCGGTCCACCTGAAAGAAGACAGTAGCCAGGTGAGGGCTGGTCTCTTCTCCCACGCAGCCAGCGACAGGATGAGAGGCCACCGGCTCAGGCTGCGCCGGGGGTTGGGTTTCAGTTGGACGGCAGGAAGAATTTCTTCAAAGAGGGTGGTCCGCCATTGGAATGGGCTTGATGATCCCAGAGGTCTTTTCCAACCTAATTAATTCTGTGACCACCTTCGAGGCGGTGCAGGGTCGGGCTCTGCCAGCCCGAGCCAAGCCCAGGGTCAGAGGAGCTCTCTCCCGTCGGAGCTGTGGGAGGGGGAAGTTTTGTACAGCTAACAGGGGAAAGGCCTCCGGATTCGGCCTGGGAAGGCGCTTCAGGGGCGGACAACGGTCTTGGTCACAGAGCACAGAGCTGGTCTGGAAACATCTGGAGAAGCGACGCGACACTAAGAAACAGCACCTGCGCTGCCTCGGGCAGCGACAAACACCCCTACAGCTGCACACACCCTTCCCCACACGGCAGAGATGCCGCCGGCGGCCCGGCGCAGGGCCCTGACAACCGCTGAGCACAAACCCCGCGCAGCGCCTCCCGCCCCGGGCCCAGCCCCGCCGGACCCGCTCGCCCCCGGCCCGCTCGGGGCCGCGGCCCCGCTCACTCACCCCGCCCGCCGCCGCTCGCTGCCGCGCAGCCCGGGTTCCCTTTACGGCCGCTCTCGCCTGACGGCGGCGTGGCGGGCGGCCGCTCCGCCATGCTGTGTGTGGCACAGACCCCGCAGGCCGGCTATGCGCATGCGCACGGCAGCGCCTTTCCAGGGCCCCGTCCCGCGGCTCGGCCCCAGCGCACGCGCGCCCGGCGGGAAGGGAAGGGAAGGGAAGGCCGCGCAGGGCGCATGCGCGGTGCGGCCGGTGGGGCTGCCGGGAGAGCGCGGCGGGACAATTGAGCGCAGAGGCGGGACCGGCGCAGGGAGCGCAGGTACGGGAGCCACGGGAGGTGCGGGCGGGGGATCCGGTGGAAGTGACCCTGGGAAAGACCCTACAAATGATCTAGGTCCAAGCCCCTTGCAGGGACATCTTTCACTAGATCAGGGTGTTCAGAGCTTCATTCAACCTGGCCTTTAGCGATGGGGCATCCACAAGTTCTCTGGGCAGCCTGTTCCAGCGCCTCACCATCCTCAGAATGAAGAATTTCTAACTTCTACATGTGATCTAAACCCGCTCCCTCAGTTTGAAGCCATTCCCCCTTGTCTTTTCACTACATGCTCTTGTAAAAATTCCTTACAGCTACTTCTGATCTGAAGCGATTTTTCAGTAATGTTGATGTTCAAGGCGATGCACTCGCTGCCTGCAATTTAACTGAGTAAAAGCTGATGCTGTCTCACGTCTCTGCAGTTGCCCACAGCCCCTGTTCTGTCCCTGCACCTGTGCCTGCAGTGCCTCTTCAAACACTCCACGAGCAGCTGTTGATTTTGGGCCGACATGGGCATTGTGGCTGCCGTCAGCAGAGCTCCGTGCACACGTGTTGAACTGGATGTGTAAAATCTTGAAACATTCTTTATATGCATATTTAATTTTCAGTGCAGCTACTAATGTACCCTTAAGGACCGAAGTGCTGCACCGAATTCAATGCCTGACAGGTCAGAGGCAGCCATGAGACGGTTTGGCTGTGGTTTCGTGCTGCGCTGGGTTTGCTCAGGCATGGTTTTCAATAACAGCGGAGGGCAGTGCTTTTTGCATTGCTTGCAGCTGTTTCCCTGCAGACAGACCTAACAGTAAGGCAAGTGCAGAGTGCCCTGGTGTACCGGTGCTGTCTCTGAGGAAAGGGCATATTTGCATATTCTTTCATGTAGTTGTAGTCTGGAGCTGTTCCTTGCCTTGCTACACCTCTGATCTTATCAGAGAGGCCTGGCATCAATGGTTTGTTGTACATCCCTGATGTTCTATTCCTATTGGGTAGTAGTGTAAAAGGACAAAATGTAAACATTTTGGTTATTATTTTTTAATATATTTTTACTATATTTTATGAAAGCTTGTATTTTAAAATACAAAGAAGTATTTCTGGATGCAATCCTTAATTTTAAAACCCACAAATCCATAAGGGTCTTTGTAGTTGCAAGTAGGTAATACTGGTAACAGTGAAGGTACTGAGTTATCAAGGATGGTGTCTTCAAATGTCTTAGTAATTTTCAAATCTCCTAAAGAGTCTGTTTTTCTGGTTTTAAACCAAATGACAGTGCAATGGCCAAATGGATTTGGGAACCAGAACACTTTAATCATGGATATGTGCGATTTATGAATTGTGCAGCTTCTCTGTCCCACAGAACCTCAAGTGCAGTGGGCAGGTTTAGAGTAGCACTGCAACCACGCTGTGCACAGTCCTCCTGCAGAGCCTTGGGGTGTCCTGTGTTGTCTTCCCTACACTGTGCTTTATAGGGTTGGGTAGAGAGCTTGTTCAGATTCCCATGGCACCCGAAGCTGGCTCTGCTGAGCACTGGCACTTGCAGTCTTCTCTCCCTGAAGGTTCTTGACACCTTTGCAGTGTTCACAGTGGCTTTTCATGCTGTTATAATAGCCAAGCTGCTCCCTTACTGCATAGGGTTAACTAAAACTCATTTGCTATCACTGTTGTCAGGTAAGCCCAACTTAAGTGAACTGCTGTAGACATAGGCTTCTTTCCTTGTATTTTTAATAACAGCCACAGTGGAAGTGACAACAGTTGAGACCATTTTGCCCCTGAGATTTTTGTCTAGTAACAGCATCATATATATGCTAATTGTGCAGATATGGGGAGAGAGCAGTACTCCTGCTTCCAGTCTCTGCATGTTTGCAAAGTGTTTTGGCAGTACTTTGTCACTACTTCAGTGCAAACCTTGGGAAGAACGGTGGTTGTGCCCCAGGAAGCCACTGGAGTGCAGAGTAGCACCAAAAAGTGCAGAACCACACAGTCTGTTGCAGCAGGATGCAAACATGCTTTTGAGATGTTACAAAAGTTTGATTCTGCAATCTTTATTACAGTTTATTTTTAACCCAGTAGCTGGGGGGATCATTTAAAATAAATGTGTGTAAATGGGGAATTAAACCTCTAACTGTAGTGTAAGTTGTGCTTGCCTTCTTCATTTTGGCTGCTGTGTCATTCTGTTGGAGTTTTCTTCTTTTGTTTGATTTCTGTCTACTACTTTGAGGCATTAAGATTATAACTAGTTTTTCTATTGGTTGCAAAGTAAACTTTGTCATATTAACGTTGGCGTATGTTTGGTTTTGCCTAAGGCTGCTCAGGGGAATAATGGTCTTATATATTGAGGGACAATCTATAATACATTCCTTCCACTGTTCAAGTGGGATAACATGGAGCAATAATATCCACTGTAATTCAGTGATAATTTTCTGCTAAATGTTAGTCGTATTATGGTGAACCTGAATGACCAATGTAATTAACTGTTTAATGCAAAATGCTGGTCCCAGGTATGAGACATACATTCAAGATTCATTGTTCATTGTGCACTAATAATAGGCTTTTCAAAATGATGTTTCCAGTGTATAGAATAGTAAGTTTTGCTTAAAATTGTCTTTCTTTTTATAAACAGATGTAAGTTTGCTAAGTAACCCTGGCCTGTGCATCTCCAGAGCATTTACTGCTATTGGGAAATGCATTAGTGGGTTTTTAGAGGAAAATTGAGGTGTTCAGCTGCAGAATTTGCTGTAGTTGATCTTTCTTAGTACTTAAACAAAGCATTGCAATGATATTACTTTTTATTAAATGTTATTATGCTTGTGAATTAATATTGTTATTTGAAGATCTTGTATGATCCTTTATATTTCAAAATAGTGCTTTTGTTGTCATCTCTGGATATATTTCTATATTTAAAGCCTATCCTGACTACAGTTGTCTTTATCTGCTTCCTTCCTTCCTGTCCACCCTGCAGAGCAGTACAGCTGAATATGAGGCGATCTGCAGCTCCAAGTCAAGTCCTAGGAAATGCTGGCAAAAAGCCAAGGTTTATACCACCAGGAAAATGTCCTGCTGTTTGTCTCAAGAATGAAACTAAGGAGATGCACCAAGAAATTAAGTTAAAGAAGGTAAACTGAACAGTGTACTAAAAGTATTTTGTACAGTATTGTGATTAAAAGATAACATCTGAGCTCACCACAAACAATCTCTGCTTAAAAAATCTATTCAGAAAAAATTTTGACAGCTTTGCTGTCAGTACCTTTCACCTTGCTTCTCAGGTTTGGCTTCTCTCACTGTGGAGTGGTTGCAGAAAAATGTTTTTCCAATAAATAAAATTAATCAGTATTGAGTCCAAATGCAATTCTCAAGTGTAAATGAGGTGGGGATTTCATCTTGGCATGGGCTTTATTGTTTTTTTTTTTTTTTGTAAAAGCAGTTAAAAAGCTAGGATACTTGTTGTAAAGTCTCAGTATGCTGAGTTGCATTTCTGCTGCAAAGGGATGCTCTCTGAAACTTTTAATATTGACACAGAAAAGCAGCACAATTTTTATTTATTTATCTACAGAAGACTTGTATTAAACTAAATTCATGAACTATTTACATAAGTGTTTGGTATTGTGTGCACACATGTGTTGTTGTGATGTATTTAGTTTTGCAGAAATGGACATATTTATGTAACAATCTGATACTGACAGTTAATATGTCTTGAAATCCCTTCTTGATGCTCTTTTCTCTATTTCTCTTCACCTGCATGCAGGAAATGCTATTGTGAACTTATTTCTCTTTTGCAGATAGATGAGAAAGAGGGAGGTGCTTCATTGCTATCTAAAATAAATATCCAGAATCAAAATGAGAATTGTACACAGTCTGTGGAGTCAACTGGAAAAGGAAAGACAAAAGCATGTTTCAGCATTGACAAGTGTAGCAAGGCAGAAAAGAAAACACTAGATGTGCCCAAAGCTGGTAAGATGCTCTTTCTTTTTTGCTACTATTTTTTAGAATTTTAAAGCTTATGACTGATAGACTGCGTATACTAAACTTCTGTGAAGTACTATTATAAACATTGTGCAGTGGTGGCATTATTTAGTTTTATACTGGATAGAGTGAAATAAACAAGTGTTAAACAAATTTTTTAATAAAAAAGGAAAGAACCAAGGTGTTTTGGAAGCCAGTTGGTAGTGTTGCTATTCAGGTCTGTGTCTTCCAGAAGAGCCTTACAGTCAACTCATTCTAATCTACAGCTGGTGCAATACAAGAATTGTAATACTTTAAATAGTGGGGAAGTGCTGTAATTTAGAGACCTTGCTGACCTCATGCTGAGGAAGCTAACCATTCTGAATGGATTCAGGTTTATTTCAGAATTAATGAGGTTTTTTTTTTCTTCAGTGTCTCCAGTGGGCACTTAAGGTTTAAGCCAACTTTAGCCGCAGAGCAGAACTGGCTTTGCTCATTTGTGGGTGTGCACTTCATCAGCTGTGCCCTGGTAATGAATGCCTCTGACAAATCAGGGTAGTACTGCAAAGACATTGAAGTGTCTGAGCTATAGCAAATGCACTTGGATGGACCTGAACCACATTGTGGGGTTGAGTGTCTTCATTTCCCAGGCTTGGTGTGCCCTGACCACAGATGCAGCACAGTTCTGTGTTGTGTGAATGCAAGTGTATGACCTCAGGAGCCAAGTACATCTTGAAAGCCTGGCACTTGAACTGGATTACTAACATTGATGGATGAAAATTGCTCCTTTTGGAGCCAGCTCAGGCATTTTAAACACCTGTCTTACAGTTATTTCACTGTTGTATCTTTGTAATTAATTACACTGATAATAACGGTTTAAGGTTCATTTTGTTAATAATACTTTGTGTAGTGAGTGAAGGTTTAAAAGAGCACTTCAGGGCCTCTTATCACCTTGAATTATTGGAAGGCTTTAACAGTTTCATTTAATTTTGTTTGTTATAAGTCCTCTTAAATCTTGAAGCCTTTTTGAAGCAAAACTGATATAGCTGTGTGTCCCAAGGTCCAGCCAATAGTGAGGCTAATTCCCAGAAGGGAGTTATTCCCAATACGCACACATACGTCCTGTATACACATACATACACATGACTGGTCACATAGGCCAACACAGTTATGGAACACAGCACTCAGGCAAGCAGTGCGCATGGACACATCCCTTCCTTCTCTGACTGCTTGGGTGAAAGCCTGTTTGTGGAAAAACAAATGAATACACGTGTATTTATATGTAAATACACATGCACACAGAGAATTTAGATCCCTCCAGTAACTGACCTTATTCGCTCCATCTGTTCAGTAGCTAGTTCCTTGATTTATTGGACACCCCAGCTGTGGCACATCAGCCACAGAGGCCCACAACTCCCAGTCCAGCTCCTGGTACACAGACCTGCACTTCCACAGGTAAAAGAACACTGTGGGTCTCCCACCAGTAACTTGTCTTAGCCACTTGGTCTACTTAGTGATGGACTCCTGGATTCAGTGATCTCCCAGTTGCCTTGTGCCCAAGACATGCACACGTACAAACATTTCTGGCTGGTAGCTGAACTTACCAGGGGCCAAACCCCAAGATGTCCTGGTCTCTTGAGTAACTTGTATGGACTTTTTGGTCCCCTCAGTAGTCAAGTCTCAGACCCTCTGCTCTCTCCAATATCTGGCCCAGACTCATGGCTGCTCCAGTATTTGGCCTCCGAGCCTCTTATCCTACTTGCCAGCTAGTCCACATTGGTGGTTGTTAGCAATCTCAGACAGTATATCCAGGCAGTGTGCTTGGTCTCTGGACTCTCTGCTAGCTGACATATCAAGTACCTGAGCTCTGTAACCTGTCCCAACTCCACCTTTCACCTGGGAAAATATTTAGAAATGTAGTTTAGTAGGAAGATGGGGCGTGGTCTGGCAATAGGATATAGAGCATTGCTGAGGAAGCTTACTGACCTTCAGCTGTTTAAAAGTGGCGGCCTTTTTCCTTTTATTGCTACATGCTTGTTCCTGCCTGAACCATCTTTGTCAGTCCCTTTCGCATGTCTTTGTAGTTTTTGATTCTCTTTTTCTCCATCAAAGCCCTTTCTAGTATCTGGAGATTGCACAAATTCCAGGCCCTGGTAGGCAGCTACCCCTTCTGTTCTGTAAGGTGCTTTGGAGAGCCTTTCCCATTGAGTCTTCTTTTCTGGATTTCAGTCCCAGAAAATGGGAATGTGATACCCTGATAGGATGCTGCTTCTGGCATGGTTTGTGACCCAGAGTGTATGCACTCTCTTTGGCAGAGCTAATGTGGGGAAATTCAGCTTCCTTGTATGTCTTTGTTTTATGGCTTTTGTGTTTATCTGCTGCATGCTGAAACTTCCAGTTGATGCCTAGACTTCAAGAAAATTTTCAATGTCTATGGGACATGTTGCTTCCCTACGGGTACATCTGCAAAAATTTGTATCTGCTCGTTCTGCTTATCAGTGCATTTCAAAGATAAATAATGGATTTAATTCCAAAATAATCTGGGAAATCAGCAGTCGTTCCAGCAAAAAATGTTATGAAGAAGAAAAGATACTAAATATCTTTTCCCTATCATGAATTCTGGGTGCAGCTGGTATGGGTCCTCTGTGATAACTTTAGAAAAATAACCAAAAAGCTGTGGAGTGAAACTGGGTGAGCTGCTTCTGTTGATGTGCTGTTGCCTTTCTGAGCAAGGCACTTTGTGCCAAAACCCTTTCTATGCATGAGGAAGGATGCTAACCCTGCAAACCTTTGAAAAGCTGTCATGAAATGTGCTATAAAAGAAGGAAGTCTAATGTCAATGATAGTTATTGTCTTCAGGTTCACTGGTGAGGAGAAGCACTGTAGTGAGAAAACAAACCTGTATTGAGTCTTCCTTAAATCTTAAGTAATTTTTTAATAACTTAGATTTTCTAAGACAGTTTCTGCCCTTTACGTCACTTTTGTCTGCTGTTCATTACAGCTAATGTAGTGATTACACTGATTATGTAAATCATAGCCTTCTTTGTGGTGTGAAGTTAAATTGTTTTGTCAAAGCTGGCTTTGGTATGAAATTCACAAGTAATGGAAACCAGTTGTAAAAGCCAGAGTCAGTTAGGGGTTTTTATTATTGTTAATATTGTAATGGAATTATATTTGACTGTCAGTCTCTGGAGCCTCATACTTCTCTGTTAAAGGGGCATTAAAATAATTTTAAGATTGAAAAAGTCTGTGCGTATGCATTATTTTGGTCTCCATATCATTTAATGCAGATGATAAACAGTTTGATAGTTATACATCACACTCGAAGCTGCTGTGTTTGGGTTTCCAGTGCAGCAGTGGAATGTGTAAATAAATACCGTAGGTTCCATTGAAATTCTTTTGAAACACCTGTGAACCATTGGACAACTGCACTGTTCATAAACCTAATCTTACTGAAACCCAGCCCTGAAAATGCTGTGAATTCTTTAAAAAAAAAACAAACCAAGAACCAAAAAAACCCAACAAAACTCAGTTATCTGACACATGATGTCCATTTCTTGGAGCAGACAAGTAAGGATTTTAGTAGATGGAGTCGATCTTAAAATTATAGCTTATCTGGCTCAAAAAATATTTGTTTTTCTAAGCATCTTTTAAAAAAACCCTTTTCACTAAAATGTCATTAATGAAAGTGAAGTGCTAGGAACTCTCAAATTCTGTGAGATGAGGTATTTCCAGAGACATTTAATAAGTTTGTAGCAACAGTTGAGTGAAACCTATGTATGTGTTGTAATTTTAGGAGTGTTTGAACTGTTGGGCAGTTTATGACTTGTGATTATAAGTTTTGAATACTGGAAAATAATGTTACATGTTTCTTTGTAGGAAAATGAACTTTATTACTCCTTTAAGAATTGGTATTTGCTTCTTTTTAAGAGGAATGAACATGGCAATCTCTTTGGTACCTTTGTTTTGTATTCAGAATATAATACTTGTTCACACAATCGATCTTTGGGAGGGAGGTGATTTATTTGACATTGTCATTAATATTTTTTCTCACATGCCTCCAAAGAATTCAGCTAAGTGTGCATGCTCTTTAAAAATGAAAATTACTTAAACATTCCTAAACTATTTACCAGTAACTGAAAACAAAACCATTAATGTGTTTGGAAGGATATTATTGTACCTCTCAAGTGCTTGGTTTCTACTTGTCCTCATGACATTCTGAGGTTCTATTAGCAATAACAAGAAAATACAAGTAATTTGCATTTGAAGAAGCAATGGACAGGCAAATCCCTAAACTATACCTAGTGTCTCCTCAGTGTTGCTAGTGAGTGGGATTGGCAAGTACTGAGGTTTTTACCCACGTTGCCTTCAATTTAAGGATTTAACATGTATTTATTTTATTGGTGTAAAGTAAACTTAATTTATTATCTGAGTTTACAGCTTACTTTCTGTTGGTACTTTTAATCTAGGAAAATGTTGCTTTGTTTTGCCCTTTGGGCTTACTATTTTGTGTGTGGAAATGAACAGCTCTTTCACCTGAACACTTAGACGCAGCATTCCAGTTGGACTGAGATTTCATTGTTTGAACCGGATGTAAGTGAACAGAAAGAATGGATAAAGAGTTTTATTCTGTTACAGCTCACCACCTGTTTGGTTGGTTTTTGGTTCAAGAGTACCTTGTTTTTCATCCACCACTAATATCTGCTAATGCATCTTCCAAGAGGAACTTTGCCAGAAGTCATGGTCAGATACTATCTTTGAACTAACAATGAGGACAAATCGTAACTGTATTTCATAACAGGGTTAATGTGCTCAGTCTATATCTCTAAATAGATGTTTCTGAATGTCTTTTATGATAATATCAACTGTACTTATTATTTGCATACAGTTTTGAATATATTTTCTCTATCTTCTCTGGAATGTTAATGTTTACTGATTACATTCATCTGTAAGGTTTGGATGCTTTGCATACTTAAGCTTCATTTTTCATAATGTGGTTCCTTCAGCTCTCTAGAACATTGTTAGAGGTCTGTCTGATACCTCGTATCACTTGATAAAGTCTTTTTAACCAATTAATGTGAATATTAAGAGAAAGTCCACTGTTCATTTATGACAGTAGCAATCAATTACCTGTCACTTTTAATAAGAGGATTTAAAAAAAATTTATTTTCAGGACTTTCATGTTGTCCAGTTTCAATTTAACTGCCTACTTATTGTTTCTAGTAACAGAGCTAAAAACATGCATGCTGGCATCTCATAATGAAGCAGATTATTTCTAGAATTACTGTGATATCTGCAAAAGTACAAGTATTAATTTAATTTCTGTTGTTGCACTTCACAGATGAACTAGAAAAGATATTTCAGTCAGTCTGCTTTAGTGGTGGACATGCATGTGTAGCTGCAGTTCTCTCTGTCCTTTAAATGTTTAATAAACAGCTGGTAAAGCAGTTAAATCTTTGGGTAAAAGATATTCCATAATCATCTGTAGCTCTTAAGGATTACCAAGCACAACTTAGAACAGCTAAGATGTGACTGGATGCCTGAGTGTAAGTAATTTATTACTGCATTGTTCACAAGTAATATTTTACAAGTCTATACATTTCGTTGTAATTTCTTATTCAAAATGGTATCAAATTACTCTGATAGATCGTTATGATTTAAAGTGTTCTCCTTCTCCCTGCAATATTCTAGAAGAATAGTTTATAATAGCAAACAGACAAATTCATAGACAAGTTTATTCTCAATTCAGGATAGTTTCTTTACTGTTTAGGTGTCGTCTGTGCCTGTTTGATCAGTCCATCTCAAGAGATGGGCGCTGGGTAATAAAACTGGACTGATGTAAATACATCGCAAGATAAATTGTCCGTATCTGACTGGATGCTAGTTCCAGAAGTGTTCATTTATACATCAGTCACAATGGGTCTTGTGTTTTGTGCTCTGTAGCTTTGGGATTCTTTGACATCTCCTCAAGACAACACCTTTTACTTGGTGCTCTTCCTTGGGGTGTGAAATGATGTCTTCTACTCTGCTGCTGTCTTAAGGCCTTCTCTAGTGTTTCCCCAGCTGATTGTGCACACTCGGTGTTCCCTGGGCTGTTGTCACATTCCTAACTGTGTTTATTCATCTTGAATTTGGGATGCTCACCAGCTGAGTGCTGAGCTACACAGTGCTAGTAGAATTAGCAGCCGAGAGTGAGATGGAAAGAAGGAACTTTACAGCAGCTTCACCACCAAAGGCAACATCTCATATAATGTTCAGCATTATATGCTTTCTTGGATGGGGCAGCCGTCTGCAACGCTACTGTAAAACAAATCCAGACTTGCATAATTCTAGTGGGATATTTCCACAGTTAATTTATAATTTGGTATGAACATATCTTGCTGTCCTATGACTAAGTAGGCTTTATGTAATTATAGATGATATAACCAGGATATTCGCATATTGGAGAAAAGAGCAGTGGATTGGCAGAGAAATGTACTTTTCATTTGCCCCATTTAAATGTGCTTTGCATTTGAGCTAATGAAGATAATGAAGGAGAGGGGAAGGAAACCAGAAATCAGAAAGGTATTACATGATTAGAAAATAAAGAAAAAGAATTATGTTAGATGTAAGATAGTCACTATTTTCCAAGGAAGTTGGAGGTATTAAAATGAAAGTTTCACAGTAGTAACTTGTCTCTTAAATGGAACTGTGGCTGCTTCTTTACAATGAAAAATACAAGCTTTCAGGTTCTTTGAGCAGTGATATATCTGTTATTGACGAAAGCTGTGCTCCATGTAAAGATGGTAGTCTTTCATGCATTTTTTAAAAAAGGTATTAAGTTATTGAAAGTAAGAATTTATAAACAAACAAGCAGAAAGACTTAAATACTCATGCAGAAAGAGAGGTCTGCTTGGAAACTGCAGATATAAAGCAAACACCCCTTTCCAAGGGCTGGCAGGGGATATGTTGGGAAATATATCCCAGTATATGTATTACAATTTAGCTCTCTAGAGTTGTATGCAAGCACACAGCATACAGTCTGCAATATACAAAGAAAGAAATTGTCTAATACTGTAACTTTAAAAATGAGGCACTTGAAAAATACCCTGCATAGAGATTATCTCAAAGAATTCAGGTTTATCAGTAATAATTCTTTCTGTTCCGTCATCCATTCTGTGGGGAGCCGTACACATAGTTTCTTCGCAGTTCTTTTTTGATTTTCAAAATCTGTTACCAGGCTATATGAATGTAAATAGGCGAAAAAGAGAATTGCATGGCTATTCACGTTTTCTCGCGTCTTCATTTTCCTTTCTCTCACCCTTTGTAAAGTTCTAGTTTGGAGTGTGGGGAGTTGGTGAGTGTGTATATTCCCAGCTCTCCTGTCTCCAATAGATAAAAAGGTGGACTTAAGAGAAGATGAGGGAACACAGCTGTCAGGTGGGGGGACAAGAAATGCCTTACTGAAAGGAACTGGGAGGGGGTTTTTTTGAGCTATCATGAGTATTATGACAGACTAGGCCTGAATGCCTTCAAAGCTAATTGTCAAATCTTTCTGTGGCTGTGCTCATTGTTTGGATCCCCTTTGTTGCCATGTCAGCCTAACTAGAGTTCAGTCCCAGCTTTTGGCTTTGGGTCTTAAGTTTTCCTTCAAACAGAAGCTTTGTCACAATATGAGTTTCCTTGAGCCAACAAGATAATGATAAGATGGTTATCTCACTGTCTTGAAAACATCCAGTGAGCAAGATTAGGAGAATGGAGAAAGCTGTTTCTCTGTCAAATGCAGGGAATAGTGCATAGGGTAGTATTTTCAGGATAGTATGTAAAAGCATAATCTCAAAAATCTTAATCTCTCTGTGAACAAAACAGGAAACTTGCAGAAACTTGTCTCCTCTTACACTATTTCTTTTCCTAGGGGCTATCTTGCTAGTGAAGAAGAATTTAGGGAAAATATCCTGGGAAAATCGTACTTTCAAACCTTTCTATATTTCTCAGCTGCTTCCGATTAGTCATCAAAAAGCTTGTTGGAAGAGACGATCAGAGAAAGTATAAGCCTGTATTAGAAATTGATGTATTCCTTAATTTGTAAGTAATGGGGCTCTTAGCTTTTCTATTTTTAAGGACACAACTTATAAAATGAAGAGCTAATTCATGGAGCTGTACAGTCACATAGTATTATAGAGTCCTGTAGCTTTAAGCCAAACTTAGTTTGAAGGATGTTACTGGTCTGAATGTGTGAGTCTTGCAATGGCACACTCAGATGAAGATAAATTCTTTAAAATTTGGCATGGAGGGCATTTTAATTGCCTAATTCATATAGTCCCAATTTCAGTGGGCTAAATGTTGAGAGAATACCCTTATATCAGCAGAGGGGACAGAATTGTATTTATCTTTTATGCTTGAAATTTTAGCTGATAAGAGCTCTGAAGGAGGCTGGAACCCTTGTTCTTGCAGCAGTTTCAAGAACTGTTGGAAGTTACTACATGCTAGATGCTGATCACAAAAATAGATGCAGGACAAAGAAAAGAGGTAAAGCTTTGACTTATTTGTCTCACATCCTACACAGGACAGGTTTAGAAATAATTGTGCAGGAGAAAGGAAAGGAGTGGTCTGAGAGGTTCAGGTACATCAAAGATAAGAACAATAAAGTATAAAACTGATGGTGACAGTGCTGATGAAGATGAGAAAAAAAATCAAGTGACATGAGAAAGCCATTTAAAATGCAAATGACCTAAAAGTATTATTTCTAAAGGGTCTGATGCGAATGTATTTAAGCACTGTAACTTCCAGGTAAAGTTATGTTACAACTTTTGGTTCACAAAACCTTGTCATCTTCAACCCTCTCCTTAGTGATTAATGCTTGCAACCCTTACACTGCTCATGAAACAACACTGCTCATGAAACAACTGTCCCTGTGAGAAACCTTCTGAGTTGAAAGTTTTCTTATCCACCCTTTGCTCAGCAGGCTGTTAAAGACAGGCAGATCGAATGACTTGGCACTGTCTTGCTGTTGTGTCAGTAGAGAGGACTATATGATGACCTAATGGAAGTTTTGCAGCCCTTACTACCTATAGACATTCTCATCCTATGCAGCTGCCAAATTCATTTGCAAGGGTAAGCAACTGCCTTGATACTTGGCAAATGTTTCCACTGCCGTAATAGCCCGGTATATTCAGTGATGTGTAACATACCCTATCCTAGCTGCTGAATCTTTCTACATTTTTTTGTAAGCACAGGGGTACCAGGGTTCCATTTTAGCTTTGATTCAAATCTTGCAATCATCCTCTTCTTCTCAAGGATTTTCAGGCTCCTAGGTGATTGCAAATGCTAACCCCAGGTCTCTGCAGAGCTGGTTTGCTTGCGTATTACTAAATAGGCACAGAAGTCCTTCAGACTTATCCTGGGGCTACCACTTTGTGGGCAGAACACCTTCACAGGGCTTAACAGTCTGGTGATTTGATATTTTTTGCACTAGAAGGTCCCATCCTGAATCACTTAAACTGGTGTTATTCCTTTCAGCATTCATGTTTGTTCTCTGTTCCAAATGGCATCTTTCGAGACACATTCTTTCCTAGGGCATCCTCAGTTTTTTCAAATGTCTTTTTCCCTTTGTCTCATGTACCTTAGAGTGATTTCTTTTTTTAAGTCTGTCATGGAGAGATTCTTCCTCAATTCTGTGTGACAGAAGATCCTCCCTCTCCCTCCAAAATGCTCCCCAGATTTAAGACATTCTCCTTTTCAGGGTGCTCTGTCTTATAAAGTGTCTAAATTTGCATGGGCCATTTGATGCAGTTAGTGGCTGTGATACAAACCTATCACTTGTAAAATTTTGTGGCCATTGAGCTCTTTCAGCAATCCATAGTGGTTTGACTACTTTAATTCCTGACTGTATTATAACTGTTACTCATTCTTCTCGATAGTTCTCCAGGATGCATGTTTGTATCATTTTCTGGTATTAATTCTAGAACTTTTCACAGCAAAATCAGGAAGTATAGAAGGCAGTGAAGTGATGTAAGGGGTGCATATATATTTATTTTCTTCAGGGGTGAGCAGAATTTCTCTCCTGCTACCTGCGGTTTGCTGTTCCCTAAGTTGTGGTAATACAAGTCTTTAGGAATATGGTTTGCTATTCACCCTACAATGATCCAAATAGAGTCTGAAGAAGCTTTTTCAATATATTTCTTTCTGTGAGTTATTTGTCCTGTGGCATACTGGATTAGGGAATTGCTGGTGATTAAAACTAACCCAGCTCAGAAAAAAATTATTAATATGAATTGTCCAGGTTTGTGAGTGTTCATATCAACACAGTTAAGGGGCAGGAAAATGACACGGTTGCGGGGAGGCAGAAATGACTGTTTTGACAATGTACCACATCTATGTTGACTTAAACCAATTATTAAAATCACATTAAATTCTTATGCTTGCAAAATAAATAGATTATTCTGTAGCTAGATCATCTTGCTGAACTGGCTGTGCACTGTGTTGCATAAGTCCAAGTGTTGGTGGAAGGTGTAGGATGAATGTTGGATTGTGGCAACATCTTTGGTTTTTGTAATTGTCTGGGATCTACACCTGCTGTTTTAGCTTGAAGATGTCTATATGTATCATTAATATCCAGGCTTTTCACATTCTGTGATTTGTCATCCGAGCACTGATTTAACCTTAGGCTGATGAGCAGAACTATTTTAAAAAGGGGAAAAAAAATAGGAAGGAAAAAAATCTTGGTTGGCAGCCAGCTTCATTTTTTACAAGGGTTATTTTACACTCATGCAGAACAATATGCAATTCAGGCATTTCATCAGGCTTTTGCTCAAAAGAAAACTTTATAGCAGTATTTTGCTATAATTACATTAGTGTGGAAACTTAGTTTCTCTCGCAACATTAAGCACTAAGGTAATAAAGTAATACAAGTTTAGGTAAGTCTAATATTGGGTGTTGCTGTATCTGGTAGCCCATTATAGAGGAGACTGCTGCAGCTGCTCTTGGCCAGGACCACAAGGATGTATCTTTAAGAGGCACATGTGCACACTATATGTGTATATACAGACAGAATCAAAAAGTTCAGCACTCACGCAAATACAAGCGGCTTCAATGGCCTCATCCTTTCCATTTGCTGGCTGACTGTGAAGAAAGCTTGTTTGTGGCAAATGCTTATGTATACAACATGGATCCTCCAGCAAGAGGCCTCAAATTCTTACTGTGCTCAGTTACTGGTCCCTGGATCCCCTGGTCTCGCAGCTGACAGACAAACACTCATTGGCTCTCTGGTAGCTGGTCTGACCTGGCGCCAGGTGTCCTGGTGTCCCTCCAGTAGCCAAATCTCAGACCTTCTGGTCTCTGCAGCATCTGGCCCAGACTCATGGTTGCTTGGCTCCCAAGCTTTCTGCATGGCTGGTCTGGCTTGGAGTTTGCCCGAGGTCACACACTGGCACAGGTACCCAGGCTGTGTGCCCGGGCTCCGGCCTCTGCCTTCTGGTGCCTCAGGCACCCTGGGCCCTTGCCACCCATGGTGGTACATCTCCAGCTGCTGGCATCTGTGTTTCTGCACATGGTCACACCCAATGGAGATTTTCCCTCACTCAGGAAAATAGTTACAAATGTAGTTTAACAAGCAGACAGGACAATCTGCAGTGCTCAGGCCCAGGGCATGGCTGAACAGCCATACTGGGCAGCCACCTGCTTACATACACCTGGCCCCTGTTAGCCCTTTTCCCCTCCTCCCAGTATCCTCCTAAGCTTGTTCTTTCCCAAACCACTTTCATGGTTCACTATCCCTTGTGTTGCCTTCAGTTCTTCCTCTAAATATCCTGTACTGCCTTCTGCAATCCCAAAATACTCTTTCTGGCATCTCACAATGAGTCCCATACCCAGTGGGGTAACCCCTACCCACAGTGAGTCCCATACCCAGTGACCCCCTCCTTGTGTCTGTGAGGTGCTCTAGAGAGAGCCTCTCCTGTGGACTCTGCGTCTCTCTCGCCCCTGGGGCCTGGAAGCAGCTGGACTGAGGGCTTGGTTTCTTTCATTTGGTTTGTTGAGGGTCCTCTGCCCCACACTGTTCATTTGTGCTCTTTGTGTCTGTGGGGAGGAGCCTTTAATCACAAACTTATTTTTGTCTCTTAAAAGTCAAGAATCTGGGTGGGTACTGCACAACTGCTCCAACAGTGGAGGGTGCAGCATAGGCTCATCTGTGACTCCTCAATGCTGATACTGCTAGAGTCTGAACTATGTGAAGCACATCCAGTTTTTGTTCAGTTACTGAAGAACAACTAAGAACATAAATTACAAAAACCCCAAAACTCTAACCACCAGCTTTATATTCTTAATATTAGTAAAGTGCAAAGTGAGGGGAAATAGGAAAGGATTAGGTGTTTATAAGTTATGGTTTTCATACAGTGCTTCTAACCACAAGAGTATTTTGTTTCTCAAATTTAAGTGTAATAGGCTTCAGACTATAAAATGCTTTATTTAATCTTGGCTTGAAAGCAATGCCAGCAAAGTGGACTGGTCACAATTTTGTTAGGTGGTACTGACAAGCTAAATCTTAGAAATGGTTCCAAAAGTGCTTGTTATTCTAAATGCTAATTGATTTTTAGCAGTTAAAAGTCTCCCTTTGTTTAGTGTAAATTTCTTGTTTTGAATGCGGCTTGTGTCTGCTTTGGGATTTTTCCCCTTCGAGCAAACAAGTTTATACCTAGATCTTTATAGCCTTAGGATATTTCAAGCTATAATTATTTCTCTTTCCTTCCCCCTGCTTCTAGGCTCCCTTGTTTTCAAGGCTGGACATGTTAAGCTTAGGAAGCTGTTGCCACTATCTCAAGTGGTGTTTGTTTCCACCCTCCGGACGCTTTCAGTGGAGTACGTCATTTTTCAAACTTAGTTTTTGCTTTTTGTACTTGAGAACACCTTTCTTTCTATCTGCTGCGTTTTCTCTTTCTCCAGTTTGTTGCTTTAGTTTAGACCACAGAAATTTAAAGCCTTGCATGCGTTTTTATGTGAAGGCTTGCTTTAAGGTGATACGTTGTTGAGCAAACATTAGGAATGGAGGCATATCATGTTAATAAAAATCAGGGTTTTTTTTAATCCTGAAAAAAACGCCTGGATAAATATAATAAAAGTCAGTTGTTTGCTGGTGGATATTATGAAAACCCCAGTATCCACACGCTGTAACGCACTCGGTAATCTGTCACGACCGCGGGCAGCCCCAGCCCTTGCGGTGCCGGCTCGCAGCCCCGGCCGAGGGGCGAAGCCGGGGTTCGCCCGGGAGCCGCCTCAGGGCCGGCGCGGCGGCGCTCGGGGCCCGCTCGCACCGAGGCGTTCGTGCCGCCGGAGCTCGGCCGGGGAGCGCAGCGGGCTCTTTAAGAAGCCCCCGTGCCGGTGGCTGTCGCCGGCTGCCAAGTGCGGGAGAAGCCGAGCTTTGCGGCGAAGCCCGAGCGTAACCAGCCGGCTGGGGGAGATGCCGCCCCGCAGTGACTGACAGCAGGACCAGCTCTATGCAAATGGCGCCGGGGGCTCTGCCGGGGCTCTCTCCACACGCGCCGCCGCCTCTCGCCTCCCGCTCCCCGTAACGCGCCCTGCCTCGCACAAAGCAATTGTTGCTTTTTTGGGGGGGACGTCGTTACACGTAAAATCATCTCCAGCACGGTTTCAGTTTGAGATTGTGTGAGGGAGCTGGGAGATGTGTCAGAGCTTGTTACTCCAGCTAAATTAGGTAATTTTTAGCTGGGTAACGTGCTAATCTTTAAACCTTTATGTTTTTAAATCCTGCATATGTCTGGTCTCTTCATACAAAAGTGTATTTTGCTTGTTTCTTCTCGCCTTCTTCAGTCTGAAGCCTTATGTAGGTCAGGCTTGGCTTAAGCAGATTTCCTGAACCTGCGTCAGCTTAAGCTGAAGGAATTTTAATAAACCCTCCCTTGTAGGCGTGGGCCTAAATGAGACTAGCCTAGTTAAGCCTGATCTTTTTCTGTTTGTGAAAAAGAGCTGAGCAGAGCTAGGGACTGCATGGTGGCTCCAGGAACGGCTTCCTTAATTCAAAGATAACAATGGTTGGGAAGGCCAGATCTTCTAATTTTACCTTATCTGAAAAGCTCGATTTGCTAAAACTCGTGAAGCCGTATGTTAAAATTCTCGAGGAACATACCAATAAGCATTCTGTAATAGTGGAAAAAAACAAATGCTGGGATATTATAGCTGATAACTACAATGCCATCGGAGTAGATCGCCCTCCTCGTACTGCACAGGGCCTGCGCACGCTGTACAAGAGGCTCAAAGAATATGCCAAACAGGAGCTATTGCAGCAAAAGGAGACTCACTCAGATTGTAAAAGCAGCATTTCCGAGCCAACCAAGAAAGTTGTGGAAATGATTCCACAGATTTCCAATGTGTGTTTAAGAGACAGGAGCGGTGTTCAAAGGTGAGACAATTCTTTTTATTTTGTTACTGAATGAAAATTATGGCGCCTCCTATCTACTTTGTAATGCTTTTGCTTGTGCTCAGGCGCCTAAAGGAAGTGTTTATCAGAGAAAATTCCCAAATGGGGAGCAATGACAAAAATAATACTGCTGTTGTTTTATGAGAAGCTTTATGTTGACTTAGCATTGCATTCATTTTTTTCAGCTCTTTCAAAGCTTGTTTCAGAGTCTTTGTCATACTCTGGAAAGTGAGGGTTAAGAGAGAATCAAAGAGAAATAGTAGCTCCAACCTCTACCCCTCCCCTACCTTTTAATAGGCAGATTATTCAAACACTGGCAAAGTGATGGCTATTCTCCTCCATTTAAGGTAATACTGCAGTCATTTTGCAACATATGGAACTGTTACCAGTTTATATAGGATTTTTAATAAAGTTAGTTCACAGAGCTAAGAAACCTTATTCACCTTTTTTCTCTCATTTACTTCGGTGTTTGCATGTTATGTTTTAGCTAATCCCAACCCTTTAAAGAAAAAAAAAAATTGATTCTCCACACTGCAGTGCCTTTGTGAGTGCAAATGTTTTTTTTAATTATACTTTTCTTGTACTGACGATGGTTCCCTGAAGCTGGAGCAAAGCTAATTGCAGTCTAAACTCCGAGCAGTTCTGTGTCGTATGTGAGGTAGTTTAAATACAGAGAGAAACTGAGAGGTACAGCACTAGAAGTTTTCTTTTTTTTTGCAAGGTTTCTTTTTTTTACTGCTCAGTAAAGTGAGACACACTGTCTAGATTTGAGCCAGACATAATACAGGCAGGCACTGTGCAGGCTTTCTCCCACAGCTGGCTAATGCCCCTCATATCTGACTTGCAACACTCTGCTGGTTCTGTATTGGTCCTTGAGGGATCAAAAAATGCCTGGGTCGGATTTTGGTTCCTCCAGATACAAAAACTAAGCTAGGGAGTGGGGGAGGGAAGTCAAATAACTCCCCAGCAACCTTGAGAAAGCTCTGATTTTTCTTATTTTCCCAAGCAGATTAATGGGAAGCGAACTTTCCGTATTTTAATCAGATATACTGATAGTGAGTGCAGCAGCGTAACACTCTAAGAAAAGCTGGCATGCGCACACTCGCTGAATTGGATTCATGGTGCCACTGGTTGAACTGAATGGTAACAATTGTCTAAATCCCAACATGCCAGATGCTCTAAAAATATTCTGTTGTGGGTCCTTTGCGTAAAGAAGTCTAAAGCAACTGGACTGTGCTGCTGCTCCTGATGAATGCCCCTGGAGGAACCATTCCAAAGAATTCTCTGGAACAAAATGAGGCTTTTAATTGCACTAATAAAGGTTGCAGTGTCTTGACTACCAACTTTTGTAAGGAGGGGGAAAAAACCATAGTGTGAGAACTTTAGTTTGTAGATCAGCTTATAAAAAGCACTGACGCTTTTAGTGAATGATTAAGAGCTAATGATCTCCATAGTTTGTCTCCTGTAATTTAAACAATTTTTGCAGTTTTTTATGGGTCTGGGAACATTGACTTGATTACTGCTTACCCAAAATGGTTGTTCCTAGGAGCAGCCACTACACTGTGGGCTGAAGGAAAAGAACATAATTTACAAGATTATTTTTTTCCCTGCCCAAATACATAATTATTTGATAGTTCTCTGAGTTGCATTTTACTCTGATTTTATAAACCCAGTGTTGGGTTGTAACTCACCAGGATATGACTTAAGTTTTGGAGGAGGGAAATATGACTTATAACGAGCCCAAATTCTTAATCGCACCTTTAAGGAATTTCTAGCTCGCTCTGATTAAATGAAACCTGGTGAATCATGGGTGCCTGCAGGGTTATAAACACCATGCCCCAATTGTGGTAACTGTTGTTTGTCTTTCTTTCAGTCAAGTTGTCAGAAACAACATTAGTAACCACCATACAGGCAGCTCTTTTGTTTCTCAATTCCTTCTTTCTCTCTTTGCTGTCTAATTGTTTTCCACTTAAGAGGCTGACTAAGGGAAAAAAAAAAAACAAACAAGCCTCATCAGAGTTACCTGAAGATCTGGCAATTTTTCCAGTTCCGTGTGGATTACACTATTAAGAGCTGATTTTTTTCCACTGTTTAGAGGCTTTAGTCTATGCTACACAAAATCTCACCTTTCTTTCTTCTATTTAACCTCTCTTACTTTCTCTTTCTGCTCTCTCCATTTCCTTTTGTCAGAATGACCTGCTTCTCCTGCTGGTTGTTTCCACTTTTCTCAGGCTAGAAGCTGGCCAGGAGCCAGCAAATAAGAAGGAGAGAAGCTTTATTAGAAGCTGTGGTTGTGAAGAGGGGGAAAACTCAAGAATTACACTCAGCACAGGGGAAAACAAGTGAAAATTTGTGTGCAGGATAATGCTTCTGATGCTGAGAGGACTAAAACAATGTGAGAAATAAGCATGTAGGAAAAAGTGACACTTTGTGGCATGAGGTAGAAGGGAGTAAGGTGATATAATTGATACTCTGTAGGCAGCTCAGGTAACAGTCAATAGAATTAAGATTATCTTGGTTTTTTTCTGCAGGAGATTAATGAAAGGTCAGTTTTCAATACCTGCTTCAGATGGACAGTAGTTTTTAAAGAATCTTAAGTTTATATACTTTGTGTGGTTGACAGGCTTTATTTTTGGAAAAATGTTGCTCTGACTCTCATGGGCCTTTTTGCAACTGAGTATTGAGAAACTTTGATGCTTTTATTATAGAAAATGCATTTTCATGTTAATGGATGGCAGGCTAGGTCAGGGTCCTTCAGAAATTGCAACTATGATTGCTTATTTCTTTTAAACCCAGAGTTTTGAAGACCATGGGAGAACCAGAGGTTAGGATCATGCTACCTTTTCATTAAGGAGGTAGTGCATTTGTGTGAGAACAGGATGTATAAATTACATTTCTTCTTTGCTTCTGGGAATTTGAACCCACATCTCTTACTAACCAGCATGGTGTTTTAATAATCAGATAGTTTCTCAGTGTGTGGCTTGTAGGGCTCTGAAGGCATTTTAAGGTGTAGAAAAACTCCATTGCTCACCCCCAGATTTAATCCTGGCGACTCAAGTCCTCCAGGATTGGGGAACATCTGTGAACATTACATTAATCATGGATCCACTTGCTGCCTTTGACTGCTAGCAGCAGTTTTTGAAGGGTTCAGAAATGTTTTGAGTCCGCAACCACCAGTTATAGCCTCTGTTTTAGAAAGTCCTGGCCATGAGAGTGTACTGACTTGGCTGTCAATCCCAAGTTAATATATTCGTGTTCCCATGTAACTCTATACTGCCATCCCAGTCATGCTGCAAGTATTCTTTGTAGATCTGTACAGTAATAGATCAAGAAGCTGATCTGGCTTAAAAAAGCATTACCTGAATAAAGGAGTGATGTGCAGAAGTGTAGGGTTTCAAACACAACTGATGGTAGACAAGTGTCAGGAGCAGCTTGAGCCATTATCATCAAAGCCAGTGCAATGACAAATCATGATTTGAGATGCTGCTGACTCAGGGATTTACACAAAGACAGATGAGTCAAGTGGGTGTTGTTCTTTAAAAAAGAAATGCGCAGAACTATAGGCTGTTCTTAATGGAAACATTTTTGTGTCTTGAAGCTTCAGAAGAAATATTAAGATGGACGATTCAAAGAAAAGGAGCAAGGATTAGTTTGGTTCCCAAATCTACTGGCAAGGGTTGTCTTTTAGGTCTTTTAGGCTCTGGTTTCTTTTCCCAAGGCTCTTTGTGTAATTTTATTTAGTGATTATTTTGTGTTGGAAAAAACTCCTAAGTGCTAGGTGCATGAATCAGAAACAGGGAGCACATTAAAACAGGGAGAGACAAATAAGTTTGGGAGATAGAAATGTTTCTGCCATAGTCCATTCCATCTAAATTAATGTACTTTTAAAGTCACCTTTTTTATTATATAAACTTTTTCCTCTGTTACTTGCATGACTTGGTGCTGCTTCTTTTTTTTTTTTTGCATATATTCATTTGTCGTTAATAGCCCTTCTTGCTTCTTCATTGTCAGAGGGGCTTACCAGACAAGGTCTCTATTTTCTGTATTGCCTTTAGAGCAATAAAATCTGAGTAAGACAGGGCTGTGTTGGTGTGGTAGAAAGAGGGGCACAAGTGGTGTTCAGGTAATGGAGTCCCAGGCATAGATAGCAGAGTAGAATTCAAATGAAGCTTTGGTTACTTACAGCTATGCCTTTAAAAATAGTTTTTAATGGATTATTTAAATATGATTTTGTGTGTTCTAGTGCTAGTATCGATAAAGAAACAATTGCTGGTACCAGTTCACCACAGGCAATGTTGGATCACCATCCTGCGACAGTCATGATGGACTTGCAGTCGGAAGAGGATGTCAAACCTCCTCCTTCTCTGATTATAGACTCACAGCAAAATGAGAACTTAGAGCAAGAGGAAGAACACCAGCTGGTGCACATTATGGAAAGGTCTCCTTCAACATCAGTGTCTTCAGTTGATATGAGAGTGATGATGTCTCCTTCCCCTGTACCAAGAAGAGATGAGTTTTTTAGGCTTGAGGTTGGAGAACGCTTTAGACCAATGTGTGGTTATGACCCACAGATGTTACAAATGCTGAAAGAGGAGCATCAAATAATATTAGAAAACCAAAGAAAAATTGGTCTTTATGTCCAAGAAAAAAGGGATGGTTTGAAAAGAAAGCAGCAACTGGAAGAAGAACTGTTGCGAACAAAAATCAAAGTAGAGAAGCTGAAGGCAATACGACTACGCCGTGATCTGCCAGAATACAGCAATATCTAAATATTTTATTACTTCTGTCATATTCTTTGAAATACTTAATAATAAATGCAAAATTACTTCTTATGTTAATATGGATGGATCAAAATCTGGGCTTGAGACATGAAAGCATACGTTGTTTAAGTACCTTAGAAAAATACCTGTATGGGTCTGAATGCGCCAACTCTTCTGGTCTAAAGTATAGTCAAATCCACGTTTTAGTGTTTGGATTGATAAAAATCCAAACTTTAAAAATATTTCCACTTATCTCTAGAGTTGTGATGAGCTAATGGAAATTTAATTCAGTTCTTGTTAAAAATTTTGGTCATTATTTTTCAGTTCTTGGTTAAAAATTATGGTCATTATTTTTCAAATAATCTCCTTTAATATCTTAATGAAGTTGCAGGTAAATAAATACGTATAAGAAGGTGAAATAAGAGGCCATGTTTAAATGTTTTATTCTTTTCAAGTTGGTAAATCTTAAGACAGTAGTGACATTTTGCTGATATATCAGCTTGGAAAACAAAATTACTGGATTGTTATATTTTTTTAATGTTCAGTAGACAGTTGAATAAATGTACATCTTTTTAAAAGTTAATACTTTTTAATTGTTTCCAGTGGAGAAGTGTTTCCATAGGATGTTATCAAAATAGAGACAATGAATGCAACACTTGGTTTTTAAAGCTGCATGCATGTGTATTTTGTGTGTACAGTTACCATGATTGTATATTCAGTTATAGTAATTATACTGGTGATCAACCACATAAATATCTACTTTGCTCATTTGCATGCATAATTACTGCAGTGCATGTGCAACCAAGACAGTTGCAGGTGCCTTTGATCAATATCACTATGACTATAAGCTACTGAAATAAAATAGTTTCTGTATGTAAGTAACATGTGACTTGAAATCAACAGAAGATTGTGTTATTCTGGGTCCCTTTTATAGATCCTGTTGTTCCAATCTTTTGATTAGTTTCAAATAAAAAGCCCCAGATGAAAACAAAATTGATTCTTCTGTCTGTCCTGGTAGCAGCTGTTTCCTCTGTAGTTATGATCAACTTTAATAACTGGAAGAAAAATACATGAAAAATATCAGTCCCAGATGATTAATTTCTTCATAATTCTTAGTCTCCTGCCTCTTGTGAATAGATCCACAGCTGCCTTAGACCTCTGGCTCCTTATTCCCTGTAACAATGCTTTCCCCTTCCTCTAACCTTTACAGCAAGAAAAGGAAATGAAGGACAGCATCAAGGAAAAAGACAGAACAAAGGAAATGTAATTCCTCTGGTGCCTCAAATCTCAGAGGGCCCCAACAACAGAATGAACAAAAGCAATAGGAAGGAGACTATTTCTTCCTCACTCCTGTCATCACTGTTTTCCCAAATTTGTTTCTTTCTCCACTCCCACAAACCTCTGCATGCAAGCACGGGGCAGTGGTCTGCATCAGCAGACTCTCAATGAGGTAAGCCTCACACCTTGTTGGTCTTCTGAGTCAATCAGATACCACAGGGGTAGGTACTTACTGAAAACTGAAGACTGGAAGCATGTAAGTGTAGTTGAGGAGCTAATGGAGGTTAAAGAATTGTAGTTAATTTTTGTGATATAATAATCTTGACTGTCACTGCCCAGGATAACTTTAACAAGTTTCAGGTAGGAAAAGTAAAGGGAAGCAAGTCTTTTATTTACAAACTGAGGAAGGCTGTAGAACAGTGAAAACAGGTGTTGACAATCTGGAGTTCTCCAAAACTTTTTCAGTTGTTTTCTTGAGAAGAGAGTACTGTAAGTGTTCTGAGAATTTTTGTGTGTACTGAAAATGATGATGCCTGGATAAGTGGCCTTTGTTCCAGTACAGTCCTTGGCTTTCTGCTGTGTTTCTTAGTTCAGGGACATTGATCTGTTTTTGTGTAGCTGGAAACGCTTCAAGGAGATACTCACTTCTCTGAGTTTACAAGAATCAAAATGCTGGCTTTTATAAATAAATATAGATTTTATTTGTTCTGCTTCTCAGAAATGGAAACAGTACTAAATTATCTGCCCTTGTCTTGTAATTTGGAAATGTATGATCTTATCCTTTCAGTTGAAAATCAGAATTCTGGGTCCTAGTGGTAAGGAATTAATTTCTAGTTTCTTTTCTTATATATTATGCAAATGAGCAAGTTTTTAACAGTTCATAAAATAATTCCCATACGGCTCATTGTCTTGCAGTGGTTTTGAATTATAGGTACTCTTAACACTGGCCATCAAAATGCTCTGGAGACTTTAGGATGTTTTCTTCTGATGCTATATGACAGGTGACTTCCAAGGTTTCTACTAGCATGGTATTTTAATTTCAAGGACTAGAACTTGAGGAGTTTTCAGTCTTGGAAAGGTTGTAGTCTTTTCTCAACTGGCAGGCAAAGTTGTTGCAAAAATAGGACCCTGCATAGAGCAAAGTCTCCCTTGTGTTCTTGATGTTGGAAGGGGAAGGATGCAAATGAGCGAAGAAATAAAATGCACTGTCTATTTAGAGTTGGTGTTCTTTCATGTTTCATTGTTCTGACTTTGTGTCACTTGTTAGTGGAAGACTTTTGTTCTTATCTGCAAGCAGCACACCTCTAGTTCAGAGATCTCATGCTTCTCATTTGCTCTGTTCTCAGTTTTGTTTCTTTGGACTTTTGGGGAGCTTGGGAAAGGGGGAGACATCTCTTGAGTGCCCATGGAGCTCTCTCCTTCCTTTATTGGTGAGATGATTATTTCCTTTCATTAGGGAAGTGTTTGCTCCTTCAGTACAATTATGTTGCCCTCTCAGTTCAGTGTGGTGCTGACTATATCTTATACCTCTCTGTGTTGGTGGATTTGCATTTCTTTCCAACTCCACATCTGTTTGCAGTATCAGATTGTCTTTCTGAGTCAGACTTCTCACTTCTCTGTGCCTGTTCCTGGTTTTTTTCCATGTATTCCTAATGTGGGGTACATGCACCACAGCTGTGGCTGGTCCTTCTGGACCATGAGGTGCTATGAATTTTTACTGTTCCAGCAAATGATACTATGCTAGCATGTGTGAAAGGGATGGTAGGAAGCCCTTCCCTCCTTCACCCTCATTCTTATCCTCTTACTCCCTTTGCTACATCTGGCAGTGCCATTCCATGTCTGCATGTTTATAATGTACAGAGTACAAGCAGAGTAATTTTAGGCAAGGACAAATTTCTACCATATGTTCATGTCCTTCTACTAAGATAACTGCAATAAACAGGCTGTAGGAGTAACTTAATTCCAAGCATCTAATGGATTTATGTTTAGGATTAGAATAAAAAAATAGTACCTATGATAACTTTGTGGTAATTGTGATAGCATCTTGTGTAATTTCATCTATCCAAATAACTGGTTAGCAATCAGACTATAATTTCATTGCCGCTGCCTAATTATCTTGCTTATTTTGTTCCTACTTCCCCCTATAAGCTTTTGATTCCTATGGAATGCTTGCCTTAGATGAGAATTCTTATCAGGTAAAAATGGTAAGAGAGAACACTCCAAGACTGGGAGAGATTGCTTGTAACTAATTGTACTTGTCATACCCCTGTTTTCTAATATTTTCCATTTAAATAGCTTAAATTTATTTATTTCATTTGTACTTCTACACATTTTCTGACTTGGGATTTCCCCCCCCTATAATTAAAATGCATAAACTTGAGCTTGCATATTGTCTTCTTTGGGCAAACTTGTGCTCACTGGATTTCCAACAGTCAAAGCCATTAAGTTCCTTACAATTAAATGATAGTTGTTTCTGAGTGGGAGGAAGAAACAAGAAATTGTGTTACCCAGGCTGCCTGGTTAAGCTGTCTTTTAAAATTTCCTACGTCTTTTTTTAAAGTGCTTTAGCGTGCTCCCATGTCAATTTTAACTTCACTAAATCAATAAAACTGTTACTAAAGAAGATGATAAAATGTTGTTTTCCTAAGATGTTGATTACTTTTCAGTTTTACTTATGAAAATAAAAAGAAGCCTCTAAAAAGAACACTTTTAGCATTAAAATGAATTAAATTCAGCTCTCAGTGTGTATTCCTAAGAAGTGAGGCCATTATTCTGTTTTCAATATCCATTATCTTAAATAATTTGAGAAATCTTACTGCCTGTGTCTTAAAATAAAAAAAGAAGTACTGTTTACAGTAGTTAAAATAATGTCTGTTAGCTGTCTGTGTAATACAGGACTGAATTTCAATAATTCTGTGAACTCTGTTTCTGTGTTTTATCTCTTGCTAAAACCAAAAGTACTTGCCTTGGTGTCAACCTGTGTGTAGTGATGCTTCTTCTCGAATGGCATCCTGTTTGTCTGGGTAAAGTTTTTCTCCAGCTAAAGATACAGTTTCCTGAAGTTCCATTGAATGCTAACTAACAAAATGTGGATTCTTCCTTGTAAAACCTACAGTTGCCCAGTGGTAAAATAGTTGAAAACCTTGCTTTTGATTCATGTGTGTGTGGGGAGGTGGATGAGGATCAGACAACCCAAGGAAAGCTGAGCCATCTGTAGGCATTGGCATTCCCCACGGCCCCGCCTTTCTTCCATGCTGTGGGATTTTCACTCTCTTTTATCCCAGTGATTACACAGAATGCTTTGTTGATGCATCCAAATATCTCTTCAGTATAACACCTTGTTTGACTCTGTATTACTCACACAAGAAGAATATAATATAATTTTAATGGAATACTTAATCAGTAGTTGCTCCACACAATTTATGATTTCTATTTGCTCTTTAACAAAACTGCAGACTTGGAAAATGCTACTGATTTTTTTTTGTATTCTACACATGCAATTATGTATTTTTTGAAAAGGAGTCATTGTTTCCTGGTCATTCCCTTTTGGCACTTTTCATTTATAGTTAGGCACAATAATTAACATAATTTGACATAAATATAATGAAAAAACAATTCCACTGGCTTACATTGCCTCTCCAGATTTGATTTACTTCAGGGTCCAGTTTGGTTAGGGCTGTCATTTTGTTTACCATATTCTGTGTTGCCATTTGCTTGCTTTATGTGTTGTTGAAAGAGTCTTGTCTGTATTACTAATACTTTCTCAAAATATGTACATTTTCAAACTTTCTACATGCTTGAAATAAGTAAACCAGCTTATAAATGGCTGATTTTTAAACTTTTTTTTAGCTTTCATTTAGCAGAAGCAATTGGACAAAGTGTTTATCTAGTTTGGGGATGGGGAGAAGGGATGTTGGACTGCCTGTGGTTAGTTGCTACAGTATTGTTTGTCCTTCATTGCATCACATAACAAATTGCAGTAGTATTGAGTTGTATTTGATGTTAATCACTGAATATATCATGTGGAAGAAGTAATTTATCATAACTCAGCATCAGTTTGCAGATACATTTTCCATAGGCAACTTGTTGATACTATAAAGAACACCATTTTGTAAAGTCAAAGCTTTTACGTGTGGTACCTAACAGAGATACAGGATTAAAACCAGTATGTTATATTGCTATTGCTGTGTTCTCCCGTGTAATATGGCATTTGTTTCAAGCGGCACTGTTAGCCACCCCCAGACAAAATTGACTTGTAAGCTCTGCAGGTTTCACCCAAGTAATGTCTGCATTCCTTTGCGCTGTGAGGAGGCTTTGGCAGTAGGTTGTACATGACAAGATGACCTTAGTAGCATTAACTGTCAGTTTGGCCAAGCTACTTTATGTTGTTATATCCTCTCAGGCTAGAGTGTGTGTGTTCTATATATGTGTTTGTTGATGACTCATCTTTTTCCTGTGAAGCAAATTGCAGGGAGAATACTCTGTTTTGCATATATTGAATTTTTATCATCTTTTCTTTGTAGTGTTCCAGTTTCCCTGTGCTTTTGAAAAAGTACTTGAAACTTGGCATCAAACTGGTCTTTGACCATTCCTATAAAACATCACTCAAGTTTGTCTTAATTTGTAAGTCATTAATCCAGAAGGTGGTCGTTTTCAGAATGAGTTTTTGACACTTTGGATGTAGTCCATAACAACTGATTCTTAGGAATCAGGCCCGTCTAGCCCGAGCATATTGCACTTGAGAGTGGATCAGGGAGTTCTCAGCTGTGAACACCTTGAGTGAAAGCAAGAAAATGTGTCTGCAGTTCTGCCAATAATGGGACAGACAGCCTCAGTGAGGAAGCCACTTTGTTTAGATCCAGAGGGTTTCAGATGACAACAAGGATCTCAAGCACATGTGTTCTTCTGTTGGGGCAGTAAAGATTTCAGAGCTGTTAGGCTGTCCAGCTGGATGGGTAATGGCCCAGCTCTTTTGCAAAAAGACCAGCAACAGCCTGGAAAATATGGGTTGTAGCTCTGTGATCCAGAGTGCTGCATAGTGTGTGTGCAGAAAAGGACTGGACTAAGTTAGTTTAGGGAATTTAGCCTTTGCTGTTTGTTATAATTATTTCTGCTAGATAACATCTATTCCTTTCAGAATCGTTTTTGTTATGTAACTGTATGTGCTAATTTGCTGTACTAGAGTTTTGAAAATACACAATTCCTAAGTGAACTTCTGAGATGGCACTAGAGATGTTTTTCAGCAGTGCAGAACTTAAATCTACTCAGAAAGTTTCAGATACTTTAGCTCTGAAGATGTAGTGGGCATCTCTAAAGCTTGTTTTCAAAGGAAATAGAGATAAATTTAATCTTTTTCTAATCTCATCCTTCTCTCATGAGCATGCCCATGCACTTATGTTCACAGGCACTCATACCCAATGAGATACACATAGGGCAGTTGGTAAGAGAGCTGCACGTGCTGCTGAGGCTTTCCAGTGACTCCAAGGGTCAAAGCAGTCCTTTGGGAGTAGCAAATAGAGCTGGGCTGCTGATGGAAAGCTGCCACATCTCCATGTCTTCTAGCATTTCCTTATATAAGTGGTCAGCTCAGGACCAAAAATAGGCAGGGTTGACATAAAGTAGGGTCTGTTAAAGGCATCAAAAATTAAGGCTTCCTGCATGGAATCATCTTATTAATTTGCATTGGAATTTCAATGCAATTTAAGTTGTATTCAGTTTTTTACATCCAGAGCCAACAAAGACAGCACAGTAAACACCTCGTATCTCCGCAGTGATGAATTTCTTCTGTTCCCTCCTTCATTTTCCTGGTTCTATTTTGCTTTCCTGGTAAGAATTACAACTAAAGCTCTAGGTTTTTGTGTTTGGGCCATAAATATTACTTTTCTGCTTGGACTACTGAATGGATTACATTTATGTAAATCAAAGTTATGTAACTTGATTTGGAAAGATTACTTTTCCCCTTTCCAAATATTTCGTCAGCTACTCTGCAAGTAATCATTGCTGCATAACACATGAAAATTCTAAAAAATATGACTCATCCTTTGTGTGCCTCTTCCCAGGGTAATGTCATAAATTTTAAACAGTCCTGTTTAAATAATTTAGGACAGGAATATGTTGTGTTTCATGCTTGTGACAGTGGGTGTAAGTTTTATTGATTACTTGTATTTTAAGGACTCCTTACTACAATCCAGGAAAATCAAAGATGGCCATTAACAAACACAAACAGGACATTAAAAGTGTTTTTACTTCCAGTATGTGCTAAAACAGATGTTAATATGCAGGATATGTAATCTTAATAAATCCCTTTCTGCCTGCTTGCTTTTTGTTACAGATCTAAGGCTTTGCATTTCAGAAACAGAGATTTTGTACAGTACAGAAATAGTTCTCTAATAGTTTTCTAAAAAAAATGACAGAAGTAATAAGAAATGCTTAAGAGAATGCCGTTATCACATATGGGTTTAGCTGAGTACCTTCCATTTACATTTAAATACAAAAGGATGAACACTTACATCTCTGCAAACTGCTTCCAAAAATGACTGCTTTTTGAGAAGGCTACAATTAGCCTGTGATTGTGTAATAGTCTATTAACTATTTTTTGATAATGTGGGGTTTTTGGTAATTTAAATATTTGGAATATTTTCATATCACATTTACACTCTAATTTATTGCAATAACATTCAATATTTACAGAACCCATGAATAAATCTTGCTTTTGGGTCTCACTTCTGCATTTATTTTTTGAAGTAAAAACCCCTTTACTTGACAAATTAATCAAAACAACTTTCAGTGTGGATGGCAACATTAAGAAGTATAGTAAACAGTCGATTTGGATGGTATTTGACTGGTTCCAATGTTTTACTGAGCTGATCTGGCTCACTGCACCAAATGATGCCTGCAGCCTTTCAGAATTCTCAATGATGCTGCTTTTTCCTTTGATAATAGGACTTGCACATCTATTTCTGTAGACCTGACAGAAGCTTTCAGCTTAGTTCATTAAATTTTTACAGTGAAAGCTGGAGTCAGTTGGATTTTTAGACAGCTGAGAGGTTTAGGAAGAATAGTTTTCTGCTATGGAGCTGTAATTTTGAAAGTATGTGCTCTCCATCCTCCCTCCTCTACAGCTGATACCCTTAAGAGGTAAATGTTTCATTCGATGACGATGAGAGGATCGTTCCTACAGGTTTGAATTAAGTACATCTACCAGCTCTGTTATTGTATATAAACGGCTCCTATTTGAAAATAAAGGTTACTGCTCAAGTGTTCAAAAACTCACAAATAACACAACCTGAACCTAGTTTTCACATTCTGTTGGGTATCATCATTAGGTACATGATTAAGGATTGTATTTCTGTGGGCTTCCTTCCCAGTTCACAGAATGGACTGTGTCAACTCAGTGAGTCACTATTCAGTATTTTCTTTCCACCTCTTTGTTCAGTTATAGAGCTACACCTTGTTCTCAGCACATTTTTCAAACTATTTGGAATTAATTAGCTGAATTTTTTTCCTCTGCTGCTCATTGTGATAGTATCTGAGTGCCTACGAGATGTAATTGCATTTCACAACATCCTTGTGAGACAAAAAGTTGATGCAACCTCCACTTTCTAGGAGATAAAGTGTGAGTTGAGGCAGAGAGAATAGCACCAAAAGGCCCTACTTTTATGGATGGTGCAGACTGAATCATGGAGGACTGCATTGTCTCTGTGCTTTAGAATACTGTACAGTTAATCTTTCCCAACCACAACTTCCAGTTACACCCATGAGTGTTCACTATTAATACAAACGAGACTGAATCACAAGTCAGGTGCTCAAACAAATATTTATTGCTAAAAGTTGGGGTTAAATGACTTTCTTTACATCACAGAGAAACTCCAGAAGGCATGCAAGTAAAGTCCAGATCTTTAAGGCATTATTCAGCTTATCTAACCACAAGATTTGACTATCTGTCCTTGTAGCCTTGTCCATCCCACACCTTTTGCAATTTACAATAGAGCAGTGCAGGGATGGCAGGGGCAACAGCAGCCTTTTTTCCTACCACTGTTCCTGCCTTTCCAGCAGTTCAGTTCTCTGCACTGAATGAACAAGAGGTCCCATGGCAGTGTAGTGCAGCATGCTTTCTCTGAAGACTTTATTATGGATGTGTATGCACAGTGGGGCAGATCAGGTCACTGGAACACCTTCTTTTTGACATCTTCAAACTTTGCTTGACTTCACAGCCTTAGAACTATTCATTTGATGATGATGGGTCATAGGAGTGGTGGGCAGGTGGCTAGCATAGTTTCTTACCACAAGGTTGTTAATGTTTTGGGCTTTGGAGCAAGTTAACATTTCTAAACAGATTATTCCATAGAATTTGATAATTTCATCTATGTAAGACAGGGTTGAAAACCTTATCTTTCCCCTTTAAAGTAAGAAATCAAATTACTGCAGTAAGACGTCACTGAATTCAGTGTACACCATTACTATCAAGGCATGCAGTGGTTTGCCCAGTGAGTTTTGCCCAAGTTTGATGATAGCAAAGAAATTGAAAGACCAAAAATTTTTTGTGTTGATGAGCAGAAGGTACTGAGGGGACTTCAGAGAAAGTGATACGATGATTAAAGCTCTAGCTTTGCATATGTGGACTTGCCCACTAGAAGATATTTGTCTGCTTCTCGCTCTTCTGCTGGTCCTAAACTCAGAATTGATTTGGGTTTGTCTTGCAGGGAATGATATGTGAAATGGATCCAGTTCAGGAGCTTAATTACCTCCATCTCTCACGTTGCATCTAAACTTCCCATTGCAGCCCTATTCCTATTCCTATTCCTATTCCCAAAGGAGCAGCTACCAAACCTGAGTCTGCCCTGTTTACCAGGATGTTGTGTTTATGTGAGTCCCCTTCATGTCTTTGTGCAGTCAGTGGCCTTCTGTGCTCAACTGCTTGCAAATTTTTATGTGACAATACTGTCACTGCCTAATCAGCTCCTGTTCTCATTTTTTTCCTCCCAAGTTGTCCTGTGATTTCCCTCAGTGTTTTCCAGCTGTACATTTTCATAGTGAATCTTTTGCATTTTGAAGGTCAGAGATGAGATGCAGTAAGTTTTTGCACCACCTCCTGCTCAGAAAATTCCAACTCTCTGTCTGGTCCTTGACTCTTATACTGGACTTCAATCCCAGTCTGCCTGAGTGGTGCTCTGTAACATATCCTGTTGTCTTCTTACTCTTTTACTCCCTGTCTGGTTTCTAGCCTTTCCCTGCATGCTCTGCTTCCAGCTCAGACTTTCAGTCTTTTACCCAGTTGCCAATTTTCCACTGGTTCAACCTCAGCCTTCCTTTCCAGCAATAGTCTTTCTTGTTTTCAAGCTTCATCTCTGAAATTGCTTTTCCTTGTAACTGGTCCATGTCCCCTCTGCCATCCTTACCAGTTTGGTGCCAGGAGGGGGGAAGATGTTCTGAAGGAGAAGGCTTCCCTTCTTTTTCCCTCCTCCCTGGAAAAATTCCCTGCTGGAATTGTGGAAGAAAGTCAACTTTAGTCTGAGCAGTGAAAGTTGTGACTACAGAGAAACCTGTTCTCGGCCTCAGTTAGAACATGTCCAGGGTGTAATCCTCAAGAAATTAAGCTGTAGATACTGTACAAACTGCATTTATTTCTAAGAGCTTTTAGCTTTCAGGAATGGAAAAAGTTTTAGCTTAGCAAAAAAAAAAAAAGTGTTATCTCCTCCACAGATTTTTAGATTCTTTGCCAGAGCATTGAGTTAGTAGAGCTTCTACAAGAAATAACAGTTCATTGTGGCTAAGACTGGATTAATCTGTGATTTTTTTTTCTTATAAACAGTGATTTTTCTTTCACTGCCAGTTTTTATGAACATTGTGCATGTGTGTGAATATGTGTGCTTAAACTGAGACAGCTAGCATGGAAGATGTACTATGGACTCATGGAGGCCTGGCAAAGTTATTAGCTATGAAGGCCTGGCAAAGTTATTAGCTTTGTAAAATAAAATCTACTAAAGGAAATCCCCATAGTATTGCATGATCAGGAATCTGGAGGCTAGTTTGATTGGCATTTCAGATTATTAAGAGACTTTGAAACAGAAGATTAAAAATAATAAATTTTTTTTATCATTTGCATTTTTCTTTAAAAATAATTTTGGATTTAAAACAATGATGTGTTTTCCAAAGAAAATATTCCTGCTTGAAATATCAGTCTTTAGGTGAGTTTGTTATCTATGCTCATACATGAGAAATAAATTACAAATACATTTTGTCTTGGAAAGAGAGGTACAAAGCACTGGGTTGTAATCAAATTACTCTGAAATGTAATCCCAACTGTCATTGATTCCTGTCAGTTTAGGGCAAGCCAGCTTGACTCTCACTGTTTGCACTCCTCCTGAGCTCTCACAGAAGTGCCATGGAAAGAGTTATTACATTTTTTTTTCCATCTTGGAGGCACACTGATATACATTTACATGCTAGCATAGTATTAAGTTTATTATTAGACTGAAATAGCTTTGCAAGTGAAAGATAATGCTATCTGACTCATATTTCTTTAAATATGCCTGGGATATCTTCGGAGCGTGTGACATATAGATCTTCCATAGGCAACTAGACATTTAACTGCTATGTAAATATCTGTTCTCAAAATGTTACAAATTAATTAAGGAACTTTTCGATTACTTCCTCTGCTCAGAAGGAGGAGATGGTGCAGGCTCCACGGAGCAGACTGATGGCAACTGAGCAGAGTCACTGCAGAGGCTACAGCAGAGCACTAGCATTGAATTTGGGTTCATTCAAAGCCCCAGTCTCCTTTTACTGCAGCTCAGATTGTTTGATTTGCCTCCCTCTACTTCTTAATTATTCCTTAGTGCTACAGAGTGCAACTTGAATCAAAATTGTCCTCTCTAAGCTGTAATTTCTGCATTGTGACAGTACTTTTGATTGAGAAGATTCAGAGCAGTTGGGGGAAAACTCACCTGTCATTTCATACATGCTTATGTCGTGGAAGTTCAGGCGTGAAGGTGATGGGTAACACAGGACCCATGGTTTGAAAATCACCCCAACCTAACAGGAGCTGCTACAAAAAAGATGGGCAGCCTCCCAGTCTCCTTGGTCCAAACTGCACATCCCCCTTCCCTGTATTGGCTGTAGTTGGTGATGGGATTCATAGGGCCGGCTTTCCTGCAGCTGGTGGATGAGAAGCAGAGCAGGAGAGGGAAGGAAAGGTGAGCTCAGGGGCTTTGGCAGCAGCCTGCAGCTGGATGGGGTTAAGCCATCCATTCAACCACACCCAGGCCGAGGTGCCAGTGCCCAGCGAGCCCCTCGCTCCTCACAGCATGCTTACAGCGCTGCAGCCACAGTGCCCTGGAAATGAACGCTGCGGTTACCTTGGGCGCTCTTTCATTGTGCAGCTGCTTTCTTGCTGCATGGGGAGTAACCTAAAGCGCTCAATCGATGCATTTTCTCTAAGTCCTACTCATCAGGAACTGGTTAAACTGGTTTGCCATTGGAATGCTCCCGTCCCCTCTCCTGGATCCCGTCCCGATTTCTGTAAATCATCACCTTCCTGAGGCTGCTGAAACTTTTCCTCATATCAGCGAGGCTATGGTTTATATCTTGAAACCTAAGCCCTTGTTTTCTCAACCACAGAGAGAAAGCTTTATTTGTGGAAGCTTTTCAAAGCCTTGTTAGCCGTGTCTTTAAAGTTTCCAAGCCCTTCTTTTGGGAGGAAAGCCGTGCCTCTTGCTACTGTTTCTTCATGGTTAAGCAAACCTCACTGCCAGGCTGGGCTTTTGGCTGCTTGGGAGAGAAATGAGAGGGCATGATTTCCTGATGTTTCTCATACCACAGGGTTGCTGTTACTTATTAGTTTCACTCCGAACTGATTAACAGCAGAGCCCAGAAGGTACAATTGCAGTTTGTCTTCCAGGGTCTCAGTAAATCCAGCTCTGTTTCACATCCTGTCTATGGTCTCAGAGCAGTGAGGGGTTTCTGTTGAATCCACTGCTCACTGTACCCCTGTATCTAACACTGAACTTAGTTCCTGTGCATAACATACCATTCTCATCTCAATTCCTGAAAAGCTCATGACACTCTAGTTATTGAATTTGAATATTCTGCTATTGCACTGGAATAATCTTGAAAGTTAAATAGGTGTGAAGCTGAATACAAACAAACCTGATAAGATAAAAAGAAGGTTGAATGCAAGTACTTAATCAGCATTGTTGGTGAACAGGTTTAGGTTTTCTATGCAAGGAAATTATGTGAAAGATAATTTTGAGAGGATGTAATTATTTTTACATAAAAATGTTTAATAAAAAAACCTAACCTTATGCTTTTATCTGAAAATATACTGCAGTTATTGGTAAAAGGAAGATTATTTATGTAGCATAGAAAATTATTGCTATTGAATATTTCTGAAAACAGAAGTTATGGTAATTCAGAAGACAAATTGAGGGAAGAAATCTGAACATTGCAGAAGCTATAATTTTTCATTTTTTCCATAGGAACATGGTAGTATTGCATGGAATATTGGTGCCCAGTTTGCTTCTTACTGGGGACAGGATGCTTTGCAAATCTTCTTCAGCTAAAGTCACTATAACAAAAAGCTGTCAATTTCCAGCTTTGTTTCTAAATTATTTGTTTTCTAATTATTTTAAATGAAGCAGGGATATGAAAAGTTTAAACACTTGTTATTGACTTGAAAGTTAAGCTACTGATGATTCAGATAATACCATCCAGGATGCCCTGAGTAAAAGAGCAATGACCATAACACAGATCTCAGGGGTCACCAAACTCATGTGGGAGGTCAGTGAAGGAGACAAAGAGGTGGTCATTTCTTTATGGATGGCCATCCTTCAAGAGAGAAGAAGGAAATCCTGCAGTGAAATCTCCAATTCTTGCAGTAATAGTTTAAAATCTTAATATAAGGAAAGTAGTTGTTGATTAAACTAAGAGAATCAGTTTGAAAAGCAAAAAGAAAATCATCTTGCATTTACCTGTTGAATCAATTTACAATTAGAATAAAATTAATATTTTGCAAGGTACAGGTTTCCTCTCTTCCGCCCTCTCTCTTTCACTTCTCTAAATCTTACCACTTGTGATTACTGAAGATCCAGTAGAGCCTTTTAACTCTTTTACAGAGCTGCAAGGATTTTTTTGTTACTGTCTGGTTCATTTACCAAGATTCATCTACAAAGAATTCCCTACATTTCAAAAAGGGTTACTGTGTTCCATATTCTTATCCTTCTGTGAAATGCCAGTGTTCAGTAGCTGCTCTGTTATTCCTTGGAGATGGGGACACATCTGCTGCATGAAACTACAGATGTTGGCTAATGCACTGAGGAAACATCCTCGTATGGAAAATCCTGTCTGCTTTAGGCACTGTGTCAGCATAGAGTTCTGTACAGACAATACAACTTTTGGGGTGTTTTGGAAAGAGAATTCAACTAGATGAATACAACATTTTTCATTTAGATAATACCTTTTTAGTGAACACCAGTCTGAACAATTGAACTCATTTTAGGCGTGTAACAGGAGTATTTTGCCGTTTTAGGAATATTGATGTAGAAGTGGTAAAGCTGCTTCTTTGTTGGACTCTTATTGTGAGCAAGAATTTCCTCTTGCTGCTTCTCCTTTAAATACCAGCACACTTGCAAATTTTGGAAAAGTTAGTCTGTGGCATAAGTGCTTTTTTTGTAACAGATTTGTATAGTGTTGAATCCCAGATGGAATCAAAGGAGCAAACCTATTTAAGCTTTTAACCAGCATGCAAGGGTATTTTAATGAAAATTAGTCTGATTCTCCTTTTGAAGCTGTGCATGTGCTGAAAAGGAATGCTACAGATACTCCTTTAGGTAATGCTGGTGACTTCTCTACAAATATTTGTCTCAGATTGCTAACTCTTGAAAGCATATGTTTACTCTTAATTGATGTTATAATCAACTGCTGTCTGTTCTGTTATCATTTCTTAACCTTATTAACCTAAATATTGCCTATTAATATTTACATCCATGACACTCATAACTGCTAACAAATCTAAATCAATCTAAGCTAGTAACAGTGCACGCTCAAGAAATGGTCTGCTTCAAGATTTGTACAATTAGTTATTTTTGAAGGGTGCAAGGAAAGAAGTTGAAATTATATTTTGTATTATTACAGTTATGGTTATTCTGCTACTTTGTACAGATGACTTCAGCTCCAGACCTGGTTCCAGGACTCCTTTGTCCCCTTTTCTGAGTTCTGTGTTCCTGTGCTTGCTTTCAGAACATTGCCCAGCACCATCTCAGAAGGACCCTGTTTTCATTTTCTCCTGTAGTCATTTCCCTTTTTTTTTTTTTTCAGCCTTTCCTTTTATTCTTTTTCCATTCTTAACGTTTTTTATATATGTCAAATTAGGAGGTCACTTACTAATGCAACAAGTAATCTGATTTCCCTGGAAGTACATACTTTCTGAAACAATGTAATGTTTTGGTTTTGGTTTTTTTTCAGGATTAGTCCTTGTGTGGAGCTCTGTCTCAATCCAAATTTACCATAAAGACAGGAAATATACCCCTTTGTTTATATAAGATGAAATTTATTGATTGGTCTTGATTTTTTTGAAATGCAAAAGACTGTACACTTTATCAGGAGAACCTGAGATATTCTTTGTTATTTTATTTCCCTTTTAGATGCACTGTATTTGCCAACATCAGGGACTGCAAAGGAAGAAGCAGCTCAGGAAGCACCTGACTGCCTTGTGAAATATTTCAGTGTCGTGTGGTGTAAGGCATCAAAGAAAAAGCACAAGAAGTGGGAAGGCGATGCTATTCTTATTACAAAAGGAAAGTCAGTAATATTGAAAGATATGGAAGGCAAAGACATTGGCAGAGGTACTGTTGAATTGCATACTTCCTCAAAGGACCACCTGGCAGAAAATCACTGTGCTTTGAATTAACAGAGACCCAGCTCTTTAGATATTTTGGTTCCTCATACCAATGTTGACCACAGAAGGAAAAACAGTAGAGATTTTGGATTTACTTTTGGTTTGTCTTTTTTCTTGGGGTGGGGGAAAGACTGCAAGACAACTTTATATTTATTACATATAAGCAGGTGCATGGGGGAGGCTGGAGCAGGCTGAATAACATAATTCACAGAAACACCAAATGCTAGTCCAAAGAGAGAATCTGGAAACCAATGGCTGTACTAATTCAGCAGAAATGCTAAATGAGAGATGAGTAGTTGGTTTTGGTTACTTACATAATACAGAAGTGAAGGAGTTAAACTTTAGGGGAAAGATACAGGTAATTTTCTTGTAGATATCCTGGTCAGCAGTAGGGCAATCAGGAATTTCAGAAGTTGGATCTTTACTTTTCAGCCTGTCAAACAGCTAAAAATATTATGTTTGTTGGAAAGACAGGCAAACAGCAAAATTTTCCTGCCCAGCCAAAGTCAACTGTGTAGCAATTTTTAGTCTTGTAGTTTTAGCAGCAGCTGCTGCTGTAAGACATAGTTTGGGTTGATATCAGAGTTAAAAATAAGACTTGCAAACCATAGGCTGCCATCAACTTGGAGCAGTAATTTTTTACTGAAAGCAAAGCAAGAATTAACTTTGCTAATAGAGCCAAAGATATTCTGTAAGGGAGTAGGATTGGACAATGTTTTTGCAAAGCATAATTTGATTTATTTTAGGTCAGAGATGGCTTCTTTGCTCTTTTGTTACAATCATGACATTGTGATCTCATGACATTGTGAGCCTTGTTAGGACCAGGCAGTTTTGATTTGCAAATCAGTCTGTGACTTAGAAGTTAATTTGAATTTATTTATAGCAAAGCAATATATGTACAGACTTGCTTGTTTTTGAAAAAGGCAGAGTGAAAGAGAGTAATGCCTGGAATGCATCAGCCACCACCCTGTTGTTCTTGTGTTTTTTCAAGTCCTGTCTTCTTGAATTAGCAGCAAACACAATAGAAAAATGAACATTGTGATTTTCTCTTAAAACTTAACTTAAAAAAAACTTAGAAGTTCTTTTACCGTGTTTGATGGTGTCAGAGAGCACAATACCAATGTCATTAGTGCTAACTTGCCCATTCAGAGTTGCTTTCAATTCATATTGATTCTAAGAAGATAACAAATTGACCAACTTAAGTAGTGTGAGTCTTAAATTTCTGCAATTATTTAACTCACTGAGTGAGAAGGAAAGGTCCAGCAGTGGTGCTTGTCTCCAAAATTGTATGTAATACTGGGAAGTTTATAGTGAATGTGTATGAGCCCTTGGGATTATTATTTTTAAATGGGAAGAAAAAGGCAAAGGAAGAATTTTTCTTTTTTTCCTGAGGCTTACCAGGGCAGGATCAAGGATGGCACAAGGGAACCTAAAATCAGCACAGCTTATAGCTCATTTTTGAGGCAGCAGAACATCTTACTGTTCTCCTCTGCAATGTCCTAATTCCTTAATAATGCATTGCAAAGAATTTAGGACGTGCTCTCTTGTAAATTGCTGTGTGTTACAGAAACGTTTTTTTCCTGGCAGTTGCATAAACAGTTGAGCTTTGTAGTTTTGCTTTTTGCCTTCTCATTTTCCAGCTACCCTTAAAGCTCATCCAGTATTAGAATTAGACTCTTCTGACCAGAATCTGCACAGGGATACACCTGTATTCAGTGTGTTCAGCCTGAAGCTATGTAGAGGTAATAACAGAAAACAAAAAAGCAGAGCAAAGGGGATAATAAATGCCCTCCCTAAGCATCCTGTTTAGGAAGACACATGTATTCTTTTGTGTTCAGGCATCTTCAGCTCTTTCCTGAAAGCGAGTGTTCCTTCAAGAGCCAAACAAGCTTCACTGTGTGCTTTCTGAATATTTCCAGAGGAGAGGAAGAAAAGTATCTCCCTTTTCCTTTTGGCCAGACTGTTTCTAGCACTTGCTTAGACTCTTAGACTGTGAAACAGCTCGGTAATGTTTTCCTCTTAAAGGAATTCAGATGCAGAGCCTCACCTTCCAATCTTTCACATTGGTAGAAGCGGCAGACCTGAGCTTTGCAAACAGTTTCCAGGAGTCTTTGTACTTTATATAAGGTGTTTGTTGGATAACATGTGCCTTGGGAGGCCTTGCTTCTTTCTTCACAGCTGAGCCATTTAACTGCTGGTCTACAAAGCCATGCCTTTTTTTTTGTCTATGGGTTTTTTTGTGGGTTTTTTTTCAGTTTTTGGGGGTTTTTTTTGTGGTTTTTTTTTTTTTTTTTTTTGCCTCTCTAAGGATCCAAGCCTGTTTATCCAAATTTACACAAATTCAACAATTGAGGTAAAGAATTCTGAAACAGAGATGTGGTTTTGACCTCTCTCAGTTAAGAAAATAAATTATATGTCCTCTGTTTCTTATGTGAGAGCTTCAACCAGTAGAATGCTATTTAAAAGAAGGAACCCCCTTCTTTCCTACACTCTTGTCTTAAAAGGAAGTGGCAGCTGTAGCTGTATTTTGTAATGAGACCAGCTGTAGCTGTATTTTGGTATTGTATTTGTAGCTGCAGTGAGAATGCCCACCTGACCAAGCCCAACAACTATTGAACTTACTCATAAAAATCCTGGCAATAATCAGAGCATGTTCCAGAGCATATGTAGAAGTGAAGATTTCAGAGGCATCTGAATCTTTTAAGTGTAAGAAAACTAATGTAGAATTATTTAAAAAGTATAAACAGTCTGTAAGTTTAAAAGTCTAAACATAAAGTATAAAAGTCTAAACAGTGACTGTTTAGATCAATAGCAAGAGGAGACTTCTTTTGGGGGCATGAAAGAAAGGGAAAAGGATTTAGGATGGTTATTAAGGCAAACTGCTGGATTTTACCATATGGAGCTACTTTTTAAAAGCTGTCTTGAACAGTTATTTGACATTCAGTAGACTTGTTTGGTGATAAGGATGTCTGAGTCTTTGCTCATATACTCTGCTAATTCTGATTATTAGCACTCACATATCACTGTGTTAAGGAGGGAAAGGCTTTATGTGTAACAATTAAATGTTTCAGAACCAGGTACTATTTCACAGTTTTTCCTTCCTGCAGATGAGTACTGGTGTTAAGGAAGTAGTACTTGCTATGTTGTCCTAATTATTTCATTTTTATGTTCTTTTAGGTACTGGATATAAAGCTAAAGAGCTAGACAGCCTTGATGAAGGTCAAACACTGATGGTTGGCGGAAAAGAAATTGAAGTGATGGGTGTAATTTCAGCAGATGATTTCAGCAGTGGCAGGTGTTTTCAGGCTGGAATAGGGACTCATGACACAGATGCAACTGCATTATCTCAAACTAATACAAAACCATTCTGTAAACCATTCAAAAATGTTTGTCAACCCAGTACTAAAGAGAACATGCTCAGGGATTCTCAGAGCTGCAAACCTCGCCATGATCCAAATGCTACAAGTAAGATTGAAATTTTAAAGTTTCTTTAAACATCCTCTGACTCTCAAAAAAATATTGAATGTGTAATCAAAATTTTCATGTTCCTCAATGTATTACTGAAGTATTTCTGACATACAGTACTAGTATCTAACCATGCTAGGATTGTGTCATGTGTGTTTCTTAGTAAGTAAAATACTCTGCATTGAATAAAGTTTTTCATAGTTGTTTTAGATGGCTGTGGAAACACATTACAGTAATTTCTTAGAGTTTTGCCAAGGAAAATGAGTTTACTGATCATTGAAACAATCAGACACATTCTAGAAGTTCTAGATGAGTTCCAGCTTCCCACTGGGGTCAGTGAAATACAGCCATAATGTGGCAGCACAGTAACTGCAGTGGAGGATCAGTAATAGAAAAGTTGTGTCACTCTGAGAGAATTGCTTCTGTCAATCCTTCACAGCCAGTGAGTGTAACTAAAACTCACCCAGATATGTTTTGGAACAAATGTTTAGTTTTATAGTGCTAGAAGTACTGTGTGCTGAAGAGCCATGAGAGTTCACATATTGTATAAGAACAGGCGGGTTAAGCAGTTGTGTAAGTGGTGTTGATTATCTAAGCAGAACTATTTTTTGTCTACAAACCATATAGGAGCTATATTCTGCTGGTAGCTCTATCTTTCAGATGGAAGATAAAAATGAGCACAAAAAAATTGCTGCTAAGCAGAACAGGACTTATTTAAAAAAATACAACTTTTTTTCTGCATTCTTACTATGATACCTCCATCAGAGTTTTTACATCATATCTTGATACTATGAGATTTTTTGAAGCTGTTACCTGGCTGCTATGTAAATAAACAATTAAATCTTACTCAAGTGGTAATTATTATAGAGCATCCTTATTAACACCAACTTTTGGTCTTAATTTAACTTGATTACATTTTATCTGCGGATGTTCCTTCCTGAGATTGCAAGATGATGCTGCATTAGCATTCTAACTGAAAATCTGACCAAAAAAGGCCAATATATTCAGCATGCAAATTAACAACTTTCCTGTTTCTGCACTAGTTTGTTAAAGAGTTACTTTTTATTCTAGTTGTCTTCTGTGACTTCTGGTGAATTTGAATACCTTGTATCATATTTTGTGAGCTCTCTACGCATCAATATGTTGGACTCTCTCAGTCTTAAGGCTTGCTTACACAGGAGAATCATGTTATTTAATGCCTGATTGCATAACCTCTTGCAGAAGTTACTGAGATACTTTACAAAACCAGGACCTTGATATTGAAACAGTCAGAGGTTTTCACTTCATCATGAAATCTATGATTATAGTTGATTAAAATGCAGCTTCTACAGAATGGAAAGCCAGCAGAACAGAGCACAGTGACAAAGATATGAAGCTGTGTGTTCCACATACAATTTCTAAGCTTTTAGTGCAGTGTTTATCCAAGCCTTGTATTTTTGTCAGAAAAGTTATCTTTTTGTCACCACTGGCTTTTAAACATATGCACATATATGATTTAATCCATCAGAACTCAACCCTTTGTCAGTAGGAAACAAAATCTCCCTGACTGATATAAGCCTTCAACCAACCTATTCCCATGAATAAATTATCATTATAGATTTACTCTAGTGACATAAAAATACCAGAAGCCATAAATTGCTTTCTCATTCTATCCTCTGACAATACAATTTTTCAGTGAAGGTGTGTAGCAGCAGCAGAAGCAACCCAAGTATGGACATTGTCTAGCAAAATCATAATGTTTGTGAACAGATTATGGCAAGAAAAACTGTTATTCAGATGTTGCTCAATACTTCATTTTCTCTTTGCCTCTGTATCTCTTCAAACCCACCAACTTTTTTTATTCATGCACTGTGGTAGTCTTTGTCAGCTCACACTCAATCCTCCTATATTTTTGTTTAGCAAATCAGTGGCTTTTATCTCTGGTTCTTGGGCAGAGAAGTCTTTCTGGGCTACTGCAAGAATATCCCCTTGAAATCTACTATTTGGAGTATTTAGATTTTATGTAGATCATTGTTTATGGTTTTTTCCTTAGATTTTCAATTCAGAAGTATTTTGAAACTTCTTCTAATTTAACTCTATGAATTTAACTCTATGTATTCAAAGTCATCAAGGAACTTTTATTAGGTTGGGAGTTTCAACTCATCAAAAAAACCCCCCTCATATTTCTCAGTTTACCTTTGAGAAAAAAACTATTTGGAAAACCTCTTTAAAAGAATGGTTTTTTTGTAGAAGGCAATCTAGGTACTTATAAATGCATTTTCAGTCTGAGAATGGTCAATATAATAAACAGTATTTTTAACTGTAATTAGATCATTGACTTTAATAGGTTTTGCTAACAGACTAAAAGTAATGTTTGATTATGCTTTGAACTTGAAGATTCTCTGGTTATGCCAAGACCAAATGCAAGTCATCAGTGGATGTTCAATAAGGCTGGTTTACCTGTGGTGGATGTAGTTGTAGATCCTTACATTGCAAATAATCTACGCCCACATCAGAAAGAAGGAATTATATTTCTATATGAATGTGTAATGGGAATGAGGTAAGGTAATAATTATCCTTTTAGCTTTTAATACCTATAATATTTTCCTGCCCATGTTTGAAATGTGACATCTTGGGAAGTGTTGAGCAATTGTTCAGTTAATTAATAATAGTAATTTTCTCCCAAAAGCAGCTGCGCAAGTTTTTTCTGACCTAAATGTAGCATCATACTTGCCATGATTTTGCCAGATGTCATGAGAAGCTAGTGCACCAAAAGGCCTGTCATTTCTACATATCAAATTTTGTAAACACAGATATAATCAAAGCCATGCTGAAAAACACTGTTTTCTGGGATTTCTATTTCATATAATTCAAAATTATTCATGTAATTTATAATTCTGGATTTAGAATAAAAAATATATTATTTCAACCTGTTAAAAAAATACAGCATTGTTTTCAAAAGTGTTTTCCCAAGTCATAGATTCCTTAAGGTATTGGATAATTCTAGTTCTAAAGGCAGATTTAAACTTTAGTTTTAGAGGACTAATGGGTTATTGTAGAAAATGAGAATTTTCATTCTAAATTCTTCTAGTACAACTGAATCAAAACCTACAGGAGACATAATATGTCGCCCTGATTATTTAAGATTTTTTAAGCCTTCTGATGTTGACATTCTTTTAGAGAACTTTCTCACACACTTTCTGTAAATAGCACATTGTTTTGCATTCTTTTATAGAAGAGAACTTTGATAGTCTGATGGTTTGTCCAGTGTCATTGGAGAGGTGGCACTGTCACCCTCCAATCCACTGTCACTTTTGGAAAACTATAAATGCTGGAGTCAGAAAATAAACTTCCCTTTTGCTCTTCACCTTAAGAGCAGTGGTGTGCGCCTGTGTTCTTTCGTGTTCCATAGCGACAATAATAAGTATAAGTAGGTTCTTTAGACTTCAGAAAACAAGCACAGAAGCAAATCCCTAAAGCAGTTGTGGATAGTTATAGATATGTCCTTTAAAATGATACCAGCGCCTCATTACCTCTTACAGGGTGAGTGGCAGATGTGGAGCTATTCTGGCTGATGAGATGGGCTTAGGAAAAACCCTGCAGTGCATTGCCCTTGTCTGGACTCTCCTGCGTCAGGGGCCCTATGGATGCAGACCTGTACTAAAGCGAGCACTGGTAGTCACCCCTGGGAGTCTGGTGAAAAACTGGAAAAAAGAATTTCAGAAATGGTTGGGAAGTGAAAGGATCAAGGTCTTTACAGTTGATCAGGTAAGATTTATTTCCAAAAGGTGATTAGGTCATTATTGGCTCAGAATATAGGAATTATGGGTTTTTTAACTCTTCCTTTTTTTTTTTTTTTTAAACTAGAGACCAAGCCTAGTAATCCTCTGTTAATATTTATTTGTAATGCTTTATTTCTTCTTCAGATAATTGTCCATATGGGTATTTTGCTTTCAGTCACCAGGTCACAATGCCATAAGCCAAGCTCACATGTAGCATATGTCTGTCTCACCTTTCTTTTGGTTTCACCTTTGAAGTTGTAAAAGGTGACATGCTCCTCCCTGTGCCTCTTCAGTTTAAGGAGTTTTCTGTTATGTATCAAAGTGCACACCTTCCCTGTTTACGTGCCAAAGCATCTAGCTTGTACTCTGTGTCTGTGGTAGTTACTTTTGTTCTGTACTGAAAACTTCTAATTTGTTTTGGCTGCCTGTTTTGAGGTACTTCAGAAGGTTGTTCTTTTTGCTGTTACAGTCAAGAGTAAGATCTCTGTTGGGGTGATTTAAAGTCTCAAGAGTTACCAAGCCTAGAGTCTCAGTGTTAGGTAATGAGACTATTCTCTCATCTCTAGAAGAATGTAGACAAGTACAAATCTTATTAAGAAGCAGGATGATGCTGATCCCTGTCTCCTCCTGTAGTGAAGCTGTTCCTGCTGGTATTAACATTCACAAGTTCCCGGGAAGTGGAGAGCTTGTAGTACCTCCATTGGTGCTTGCAACAAAAATGAAGATACTTATCTTCCAAAATTATTGTTTCATCTAATAATTTCATACAGGTAGACTGATGAAACAAATAGTACTTCATTCTAAAGGTTATACAATTCTTACATCAACCAGATTTGCCTTTAGTTTCTTGTATTATCCTTAATGGAAGAATGAATATTTCAGGTGAAACAGAAGTTTTCAATGGAAGTTTACTTCTTGGTAGACTGTACAAAATTTTTTAACAATAATTATTTCTTTAAGTTGGACTCATTATTGCCAAACTCTTGAAACTGCTGATCTTCCACTGAAGACAAGGCATGTATAGTAGGTGCATTGTGCATCATTTGCTTTTCTTAGTAACTTGTTTCAGGTTGTGGAAATGAAGCAAACTGACTTGTCAGGAACTGGAATACAATATAGGTTGGGATGGGAGATAGGAAATTTCTAAAAGAAATGGATACAAGGTGAAATATAATATGGCAACATTTTAACCTAAAAGGCTAGTTAGAGATAATTAAACGTTTTCTTGCAGTTTTATGAATAATGTTGGGAGGAGAAAGCCTGAATTTGATGACAGTTACTATGCCCCAAAATGACAGTAGTTTTCACTTTCTTTAAATTCAAATAACTTTAAAACTGTTACTCATCTTATTGGACCTATTTGACTGGGGACACTCAGCAGCTTTAACAACTGTGTTCCCAAATACCACAGAATACACTGTCATGCTAAAGGAAGACACAATATGACTTGCCTGGGGTATAATGAGATATTTCACAATAATTTACTGTCTGTCCTCTCTGGAAAAACAGCAATTACCATACTGTTATTTCTCCAGTATAACTTAAAAGAAAGAGCTTGTCTCCAGCATTTTCTTCTGTTCTTGTCTATAAAGAATGCATTCAAAGAACTGCTAGAACTTTTTAAAATGTTTTCCTCGCTTTCACACTGAAACACCACAAATTGATCCTAACCCTTCAGTAACAGACTTTTTAAAACACCAGGATATTATCTGCTTTTAAAATGTGATTACAGTTTAATTATGTTAATATGCAAATGCCATGTAGAGAACATTGCTTTTAAAATGAAGGCATCTCCACAAAGGTTGCTTTTAGGTCTTGTTAATTCCTATTTTAAGCATTTGCAATGTGTTTGAGGAAATAATTCCTTTATCTGTCTGCAGAGTATCACTTCCTACTGGAGTTGTTTTGATTTGGTTTTGAAGTCAAAATATCTGGAAAAATAATTAATTGCAGGTCTAAATTGCTTTATGATTCAGCATTTTTGAATTTACACTTTACCAGCTACATTGGATTTGAACTAGTGCAAAGAAAGGCGTGTTCAAAGAGGAAGTCTGGGACATTATGGACCTCTAATACTGATTGATAATTGCTCCACATGTGGCTCCAGGCAACTCACTTAAATCACTTTGGATAATTGTTGTAATGGAGGCTATAATATAGACGTACCTTGCAGCCAGTTAAAAGTATGAATTAATTACTTGAAATTAGCTTGTAAATTTATTTTAATTTTTCATCTTTCAACCACTGCTGTTGTTACATACAGTAGGAAATACATTATATTTGACTGCAGGAGGCTTGTAAGGGACTCTCCTGCATTTTTTTTTTTTAAGGAGTTCAAACTCTCCTGCATACTTGATATTTTTCCAGGGAAGGGATGTTAGTGGCTGTTCCCCAGTGCCTCAGCACTTTCCCCATCTCAGCTCACAGCCTGAAAGTGTACAAAAAGAAAATGGTTTCTGAACCCTGGGCATCTTTTGATGCTTGACCTTGCCAGGAGGAGTTCAGAGAGGCATTGCCTCTGTCTCCACATTGCCTCTGTCTTCAAGGCTGCAATGTGGAGCCTGTATATTGGGCTGGGACAGCACTGGGTCTTCCCTACAGAGCTCCTCTGTGTCTCTGTTGCTGTGTTGGGAAATCTTCTGCTCCTGTTTTGGAAGTGGCAGTAAAAATACAACAAGAAAACAGGCAGTTAACTACAGTCCTGGAAACAAGAGAAAAGCTCAAGTCCAGTCCCAAACACCTGGGAAAAATGTGTGCATGTCCTTGTTGCCTGGCCCTTACTACTCCTTGCTTCCTCTGATGTGCTGGGCCTCATTGTGAGCAGCATGTGGCAGACTCATCTGCTGCATGGTACTTTGTGAGATTAATGTGCTGGATTCATCCCATGGATTCATCTGAATCACCTGCTAGGAGGCTCTAAAGGTTGTGATAATTAAGTTGGGCTGCTTTTACAATGTATTAAACCATCTGGCTCCAGACTTAGTTGTCTGTGTTTGGTAACTGATCTTGTTTGGAAATAAAAATAAAAAGGCTCTAGACTGATTTGCTTTCACAAATAAAGAGGTTGCAGCTTGCAGCCCATAGCCTGCTTAGTTAGTGAACACTGTTAGGACATAGGAAGAAGCATTCAGGAAGTTAGCATCTGGAGCCAAGTGGAAAGGTAAGGGGCATGCCCACAGAAGATTTTTCCAGTTTTATGCATAATTGCAAGACAGGTAGACAATTTATAAGTCTGCACAGAAATATAGCTGTTTCTTTTTTGGAGGAAGCTCTCTGTCCCATTACAGTGAATATTTAGTGTGTGCATTTCCTTCAATAGACAGGAAAATTCTTGGTGTCTTTTGAAGGAAAGGGGCTTGAGGGGTATATAAGAGAGGAGATGGTTGCAGTCATTTTCTTACCAGTAATACAGGGATTAGAAATCTATCAGGAGACAGACATGTTTTCTGGGGCTGATTATGGACTCTGTTTTCTGAATCCCAGGGTGACCTTACCTGTTGGCCAACCCATCAATAGTAAGGGCTAGTAACAAAGTTAATCACAGAATAATCATGAAATATCATGTTGAAAGGGACCTCAAGGATCATGCAGTCCAACCTTTCTTGGCAAAAGCACTGTCTGGACAAGATGGCCCAGCATCCTGTCTAGACAAATCTCCTCCACTCCCCTGGGGAGATTATTCCAATGGCTGATGATTCTCATTGTGAAACATTTTCCTCATGTGAAATTGGAACTTCCTCAGGAGTAACATTATCCCTTGTCTTTTCCATGTGACTTCATGTATAAAGGGAGTCTCCACCTTCACTTTAAATAGTGGAACATGGTGATAAGGTCTCCCCTAAGGTCTCTTTTCTCAAGTCTGAACAAACCCAGTTCTCTCAGCCTTTTCCCTTTGACAGGCCTCCCAGTCTGTGGTTCTTCTCTGTACCCTCCCCAGCCTGCCACATCTTTTCTGCACAGCAGGGACCAAAACTGAGCACAGTATTCCAGCGTGGCCTGATGAGCTCTGAGCAGAGTGGGACAATGACTGCTGGATCTCTGCTGACGGTGCCCTTGTGGATGCAGCCCAGCACCCCGTTGGCTTTCTGTGCCAGCACGGCTCTGTTTGCTCATGCTGATCTGATTGTCCACCTGGATCCCAGGATCCCTTCCCACAGAGATGCTCCCCAGCTGGGGAGACGCCAGCCCGTGCTGCACGCCTGGGTTATGTTTTCCCAGGTGCAAGACCTGACGGTTGCCTTTGCTGGACTTCATCAGATTCTTGTTAGCCACTCTCCAGCCTATCCAATTCTTCCTGCAGGGTGGCTCTCTCTTCCAAAGCGTCCACTTTCCCATTCAGTTTGGTATCATTGGGAAACTTCATTGTGGTGCACTTGATCCCCTCTTCCCAATCTCTTTCTGAGGATATCAAACAGAGCTGGGCCTGACAGCAATCCCGAGGGACCCCACTCGTGCCACGCTGCCCATTTGAGGAGGAGCCATTGACCAGCACCCTCTGGGTGCTGCCTCTCAGCCAGTTCCCACCACCACAGGGAGCACTCATCCACACCACAGCCCCTCTGTTTCTCCAGAGGGAGGCCGTGGGAACCCGTACTGACAGCCTTGGAGAAGTCCAGGAGGCAATGTCCACCCACCCCACAGCAACCAAGCAGCTTACTTTGTCACTGAGGGTGACCAGGTTTGTCAAGCTCAATTTGTCCTTGGTGAGTTTGTGTTGGCTTTTCCCAATCCACTTGCTTCATCTGACGTGTGATAGTTCCCATGAAGATTCATTCCATAACTTAGAAGTTCCTCCTTTAAACCCTATTTGGGGTATTATCCTTCCTGTCCTCTGGGGCATCCCCTGCTCTCCTTTGGCTTCTCCAGAAGTTATGCAGCGTGCCCTTGCAATGATGTCAGTCAGCTCTCTTGGTACCCCTGGGCAATGCCAGGGCCCATTAATCCATAGGGGTCAAGCTCCTGTAAGAGCTCACCCCCACCCTTCCTTCACTGACCCTGGTGGCTCTGTAATTAGCCTGGATTTTTGTTCCCAGGGCTGGGGACCCAGCAGTGCTGGTGAAGACAGAGGTAAAGAAGGTGCTGTGACTAATTCACCTCTCCTGTTTATTGGTGGGACAATAGTTTCCTTCTGTTTCTGCTCCTTTTTTACATACCTGGAGAACTGGTTCTTGCAGTTTTTAACATCTCTGGCTAAATTAATTTCTAACTGAGCTTTTGCTTTTCTGTCTGCATCTCTGCAAGTCATGGCAATGCCCTTGTAGATCTCAACAGGTATTTATCCACATTTCCATCGCTGGTGCACTTTGCTTTTGATTTTGACTTAGAAGCTCTCAGTTAAGCCAAGGGGTCTCTTGCTCCACCCGTTCCCCTTATCTTTAAAGGGGATGAACTATTTTCATGCTTCCAGAAGAGCATCCTTGAAAAACTCCCAGCACCTGGGAGTTCCTTGGGCCTCCATGAAAGCTCCCTGCAGAATCCCTCCCACCCGAGCTCCAAGCGAGCTGAACTTTGCTCTTCTACAACCGAAGACCTAGAACCAATTCAATAGGTTAAGTAATACCAATATGATATAATACTCAATAATATAAAATTAAATTAAAATCTACAAAGGGAATTCTGGTAGACTGTCATAACTTCCTACTGGACATTACCAGGCTGAGATACAGAGTGAATGTACAAGGAGCTACCTGTGGCCCTTCATTATTTTGGCTTTAATTATTCATTTGAAGCTTACCCAAATGCCAGCATTGGAAAGCTATTACAGAAGCTCCGTGCTTTTCACCTTCATGGTAATGTGTCTCAGAGGATTTGAAGGCTAAAAAGAATAATAAATTTTCTTTTAATGAGGTGGTAAAATTCTAAATTGCTGTATCAGATCTCTTTGGCAAATTAGGAAAGAATCAATAATCCGAAGTCAGGAAGGAGATAGTAAGTATCTTGTGTCATGGGAGAAGAAATTTCTGTAGTCACTGGATTTTTAAGGAATGTGATGATTTTGAAGGAAGTGATCTCCAATGTTGTATGAGGTATTTTCCTTTATGCCTGCAGGACCACAAAGTAGAAGAATTCATTGGTTCTCCACTTTATTCCGTTATGATAATCAGTTACGAGATGCTGTTGCGATCTTCGGATCAAATTCAGGCTGCAGAATTTAATCTCCTAATCTGTGATGAAGGACATCGGCTGAAAAATAGCACTATTAAGACAACCACAGCCCTTACCAGTTTGTCTTGTGAGAGGAGAATTATCCTTACTGGTTAGTATCTATAGTTACTTTTAGTATTTTTTTATGTTGATAGTACTAGGTTGGGGTAAAAGAAAAGCATGAGATCAGTTGGAATTTTGGCAATGGGTATTAAATGAAGAAATCTCAGGTGTTGTAAAAACAGGTTATTTCCAATTTTTTTACATAAAGGCAAAAATTGTCAGTCTTCAGGGGCAAGCAAGGAGCCTTAGATCTTCTGTAAAGGAATTGTGACTCTGCACTCAATGTTTTCCTTTGTGGTTATTTAAGAAAATTGATTTAGAACTTGACTTTTTAAATTCCTTTGTCAGAACAATTTTATCTGCAGTCTGTTTAGTTAGGAGTACAGTATCTTGTCATTCATGGTTTTAGATCAACTCAGGACTCTGAGTAATTCACATTGAAATAAAACATCTGTTTTCAAGATACATTGTCAATATTAACTCCTGCATTCAATGCACTTCTATAAGTTTAAAGAAAAAATAACCAATTGCAGAATTATTTTTTTCTCTTTCAAGGTACTCCAATCCAAAACGACTTGCAAGAATTTTATGCCTTAATAGAGTTTGTGAATCCAGGAATACTTGGTTCTTTATCCACATATAGAAAGATATATGAGGAACCAATTGTCAGATCTAGAGAACCTTCAGCAACAGAGGTATTTGGTTAAAAAATTCAGTAATAGAAGAAAATTGATAGTAAAGTGAAATTTGCATTCTATGGAGCAAAGTGAAACTCAGGACTACTAATAGTAGCTGAAGCTTTTCACCTTCCTATTTGACATGAAATCACTTGTTTTCAAAGAGAGCAGAAGGAGGATGTACATGTTAAAATCACCTCATTTTGGCTGCCTATTAATTATCAGGCAACAACTGTGCTTCCAACACCTGCATTCCCCAATAAGCCATGTGCATTGCCATGTGGCAATACTTTATCCATTCTTAGATTCTCCACAGACTGCAAAGTCTGTGTGCTTTCACTGCATCTCAAGAGTAGAATTCTAGAATATAATTCAAGCCTTGGATGTCATCTGGGATGCTATTTTCCTTTGTTTAAGACTTTAGAAATCAGACATAGAGCTAATGCAGTGGTACTAATTGGAGAAGAATTGGTCATTACAGTCCCATGTCAGAAAGTGGTATCATACTTTTAAAAGGTTATTTAAATACCTAATTAAAATCATACAGAACGTTGTTCTGATGAAATGCAAGATTATAATTAATTTTGTGCTTTATTCTTTTAGGAGGAAAAGGAATTAGGAGAAAAAAGAGCAGCAGAACTCACACGCCTCACTGGACTCTTTATTCTCAGAAGAACACAGGAGGTTATAAATAAATTTCTGCCCCCCAAAAAGGAGAGCATAATCTTCTGCCGACCAACAGCGCTGCAGCTTGAACTGTATCGAAAACTGCTTAGTTCTCATGTTATTACATCGTGTCTGCAAGGCAGGCTGGAAAATAGTCCCCACCTAATATGTATAGGAGCTCTGAAAAAACTTTGCAATCATCCATGTCTTCTGTTTAAAGCTATAAAGGTTATAACTGTACCTATTTATCTATTTAGGTATCTATTTGCACGGGGGTGTGTGCTTGCAGTTAGTCATTTCAGCAGACACAGGTCACTAAAACTGTTATCAATATGCATGTTGCTTAAGGTCATTTCCATACTCTCACATACAGCTTGCTCTAGGAAGTCTGCTTTCAAAAGCACAAGTGTTAGAAAATCCAAATGTGCTCAGGAAGAGTATCTCATCAGTTTCCTATTGCCTTATGCTGTTTTCTCTTTTTTAATGTATTTTCTGTCTTAACCTTGTCTCTGAATATTTGTAAAAAAATATATAAATGTGAATTTTACAAAGAGCACTGTTAACTAGGGATTACCAGTCTAGATTACTAGTATTACTAGTATGTCTGCTGGCTTCTCTGAAACCTCCCAGTCCACATGATATTTCCACTTTTTCAAGCTTAATGACACTGGGAGCTGCAGGCTCAAGATGTCAGTGGTACTAGATGTCTCCATTACCACTTTTCCTGGGATTGTACATAAAAAATTGGTTTTATTCCTATAGGAAAATAGTATGATAATAAGAACTTGGTAATAGTAACTTCTATGGCCACTAGCAGAAGTCCAAGTAAGGTGGGTGGAAATAGAAATCTTTCTTAAAAGATGTGCTTTATGACTTTGGTGGAATATGCAGTGCAGTATCCTGGTAACTTTCAATGCTGCCAAGTAAAGTTCATTGCCTTTACTTCATAGTATAAGCATTAGAAACCTTTCATATGCAAAACCACAGGCCTTTATTAAATATAGGGATGGAGAGGACTGTATGTGCAAATCATTTATTGCCATTGTGGTTTTGGCATTTGAGTGGTCTGGCTTTTTCCTCCCTGTGAAACATTGATTTTCTAAGTACAGCAAAATATTACCTGTGTTTCTACTGTTTTATTGGTCTTGCTTGCCAGCTTTTCTTCATTTGTAGTAGTATAACCGAATCTTAATGACTGTATTTTCCTAAAAAGAGTGAATGATTGGGAAATTTCATGATAAGATATTATGGGATTTAGAAAGAATACACAATATATTGATTTCCTCCTCACTCCCAAAGTTTAGCTATATCTTTACTGTGAAAATACATTTGTGTGGTTGTTTAAGTAGAGAAGTTGTACACATTTTTCAGTTTTAAGTATTTCAACTTTCTACTTAGCTTCAAACAATGTCTTAGATTAGAGAATGTAAACGAAAAGAAACTATAATTATTTTAAAACTTTGCTTTCAATCCCTTATTGGAAGGTTGTCATGCTCACATAATACATTGCTTTATGGCAGCTTTTTATGCCTCTTTTTGTCTTTGTGATAAAAATATAGCAATCTTAAAATATGTTAGAGGGGATATGGAATTTTAATCCTTTTATTTTCAACAGGAAAAAAGCTGTGATCCTATGTCTGAGGAATATGATGAGTCCAGCCTGTATGAAGGTGTAATAGATGTCTTCCCACAAGATTATACTTCAGACACTTTCTGTGAAACTGATTCAGGAAAATTGCAGGTGCTGGTGAAGTTGTTGGCAGCAATCCATGAGCTCAACTCTTCTGAAAGGCAAGTGTGAAAGAAAGGTAGAAGGGAGGTAATGGGAGTGACCTTCTGGATATTGATTTGCTTTTCAAATGCATGGGAGTATAACATTCAAAATAAAGGTATTGCAGCTGTTTGCAGGGGTGCAAATTAATTTAAGCATTGTAGTCCTGGCTTTCTTGTGAAATTGTGAAATTAGAATTTGCAGCTGACATAATTTTTAAAGATGCTCTTCATATTTTTTCCAGGTAGTGATACTTGTATTTTTTACAATGTAAAGCAAGTAAGATAGTTTGCTATGGCCCTTGAGCTGCACCCTGTACTTGCAGAGGCTTTCCAATTCTTTGTATCTTCATGAGAAGATGTGTTAATCTATGAAATTGCACTGAAGTATTTTCATTACTAGATTATGAGTTGTTTCCTCTTTAATCACGCTTAACTGCTCACTGCTGGCTGCCTTTTCTAAAGTTCAGGGTGACCATTCTCAACACATGAGCTTGCCCAGCAAGCACTTATTTCCCCTGTGGTAGATGCCACTGACTTGTAGGAAAACTTCTGGTTATCATGGGGTAATAGGATGCACATGATTAATTTCTGTGCAATTGCTGATTTGTGGGAATCTCACATGACCTGGTGATATCCCAGGAGAATTTTTTATGGACTCATGCCTTAAAGCCTAACTGTTCCACAAGTTTTTAACTTTTATTTCAAGTGATGTTTGAATAGGACACACTGTAATTCAGTAGTGGGAAGTAACAGCAGATCTCTTGACACTGATGTAATAGAATCTGAAGATACTTTCTTTTCACAAATCAGAAAGTTGAGCCTGTGGCTGGAGTTTATATACTTAGCATCCATTGAAACCAGTGACAGCTGAATACCTAAATGTACTGGCCTTAGTTTGTGTAGGTCAGCAAAACCAGGAGTGTCAGTAAAACCTGTATCCCTTTGTAGCAGTACTTTGGGGGCTGCTGAGTTGAGGCATTACTTTATGCCTTTAAGTTTTGTTGCATTAATTCAGAGCGGCTCATGTTTATTTTTCTTTGGTTTCTCTGCTTTCATTGGTACTGAATAGCTTTTGCAATATACAGACTCAATTCCAGTCCTAATCTGAAGTTTGTATTCTATTTTTGAGTGCAGACAAAGCTGTGAATGTTATGTTGATTGACAAAAAAATAAGTCTTGCAAAGTCTTTAGAGACAGGTCATGTATGTAGTTCAGCTGTAAAGTGGAATAATAAAAATATTTTAAAACATTTCTAAAATGTTAATATCTTCATTTCCCCCTGAAATTATTTGTCTAGTTCTTCAAAACTTGTTTTTAATCAATTTTTTTTTTTAAATAATGAAATGTATCATTACTTTTTTAAAAAATGAAATATATTTCATTTAGTTTATATGACTAAAGACCTCCAAATGAGATCTGGCAGAAAATGCCCTGTTCTTTTACTTATGGCTTAAATTCAAAAGATATTTGTCTATTTAGTAGAATCATCTTCAATATTTGGGAGGATATAGGAATACTAGATTTTCAAACCTTTCAAACCTAATTAGACAAAATTTCAGAGAAAATATACCAACATAGCTTAGACCATTACTGTAAGGGATCAGATTGATTTTGCTTTCTAAAAAAATTCAGTGTCTGTCTTTCACTAATCTTCATCCCTGTTCTTTTCAGCCATAAAATGTGGGGAAGTATCTCTGCTGCCCTACTTGACTTTCATTATGATTTTTGTTAGAATTTTCTGAGGTTTTCTGTAGAAATTCATAGTAGCTTTTTCAGTAAGTAGAGTTTTATATATATATTATGTATTAGCTCCTGCAACATCCTCTGCAAATGCTGTCTTAACAGTTATTTTGTATGAACAGATTTTTTAAAAAAATATCTTTGTGATTGGTTCTGAATGCCTGCATTATGCCAAATTCTGTTGCAAAAGGAGACATTAATTATTTAACACTTGAATGCTTGAAAGTAAGTATAAAGCATCCAGATCTGGTATGTGCTTCTAATTAATTGGAAATGTTTTATATTGTAGAAAGTAAAAGTAACCCCAAGTTGATGTGTAATTTTTCACCTTAATTTTATTTTCTTAGATGTCTTCAGTGATTTGTTATTGGACTTTAATTTTACCAAGGTCTGGGTTGATTACTTTGTTTTACTCCTTGACAGAGTTGTGTTGGTATCCAATTACACTCAGACATTAAATGTGTTACAAGATGTATGCAAACATTATGGATACTCCTATACTAGACTTGATGGCAATACTCCTGTCTCCCAGAGACAACATATTGTGGATACTTTCAATAGCAAATTCAGCCCAGCTTTCATCTTTTTGCTGAGTTCAAAGGCTGGAGGAGTGGGACTGAACCTGGTTGGAGCATCTCATTTGATTCTGTATGATATTGACTGGAACCCAGCTACAGATATTCAGGTCTGGTAACAACTGAGTACATGTGGGTTGGGATGGGCATCAAATGAATTCTTGACTGATTTTGAATTGCCTGACTTTACATGTCTTACTGCACCAATTATCACATTGTGTCTGGACAAGTACAACAATGAGGGAAAACTTTTCCTGAGAAGAAAAGGAAGAAATATTTCTGTGTCATATTATATATATTGGGATCAGTAGAAGCCCTCTTGCAGTAAAAAATAAAAAGATTAAATTCTAGTTTCTTTGGAGGAGTGAGTCACGTATCCTCTTTGTCTCTTGATGTCTTTTTTTCTGCAGAGTTGCTGTGTTCCGAAAAAGAAAAGGAAAATGGGATTAGATTGCATAGAAAACGTTGCTGTTGATTTACAATCCCTGAGAAAAAGGGAGAGACTCTGATCAGAATTGCAAGAATGAGAAAATCACATGGCAGTGATGCCAAAAGAAAGAAAAGAAAGCCAATGCTGTGCTATTCTTGTAAAGGCACTGTTGGCCTCAAGGGATTATTTAGTTGGCATAAGAGTCTTCAGTTAAAATAGTCCTTAAAAATAACAATTAAAAAAATCTTTTTATGAACTCAGTGAGAAACTTTTTATTGTAGAGTAATGCTGTGTCTTTAATACCTGAAATAAGCCTTTGCTCCTCTTCCCAGGGTGAATTAGTACCCTCATGTGGTCACTTGTCTTGTTGCTTGAAAAAGTCTGGTAAATCAGACAAAATTGCTACAGGTTGCCAGAGTCTGCAAGCCTGTTGTGTGTGTTTGTACTGAGGATGTAGGTGTAACCCATACATTTTCAAAAAAAGATCATATAGCAGTACTCAGCTTTACATTTTGTTTGTTTAAGAAATAAAGGAGGTGCAAACAATCATTTTTAGAATTTCAATAGAAATTTAAAAGTAACTTTTAAAGATGTATTGTGGAAAAAACCAATTTTGGAGATGGGGGAGAATGATCAGTATTCCTGAAATACTAAATAGTTGCTAATGCTTGGAAAACAAATATGAAGAGGGGATTTCTTTCAGGAAATAATTGAAACACCTACTTTCCTACTTTAGTGTACAGAAAGGAAGAGAAGCATAAATGGCAGAAAGTAAATTATGTGTTCAAAACTGTTTACAATTAATACCAGAAAACTTATAGAAACAATCCCAGAGAGTTATTGGGGAATGCATTATCCAGACAAGAGCTCTCTGAAGAAGTGGGCAGAACTGGTAATTTGGTCAGTGAAGGCTACAAGCTGTAGTGAAATATCCTTGTATAGCAGGCTGTTAATGCTCTTCATCTTCTTGCTTTCCTCAGGCAATGGCTAGAGTGTGGAGAGATGGTCAGAAACATGCTGTCCATATCTACAGGCTGCTAACCACAGGTCAGAGATTGTGCTCAGCTTACCCAGAGTGAGACAGATGTTGACATTTTGTCCATAAAAGAAAGAGAGGGAATGGCTTTGGAAATAATTTGGTCTTTAAAAATATATATTTGTTCTGAGTTCAGTTAAGATGGAGACATCACATTGATTCACTTGCTTTTGCTTTGCTTTTTCTTAAATAACTGAAAATAGTGATTTAGCATTTCCTATGTATATTGTTATCAAGAAAGTGATTTGACTTCTTTGTAAATACTGGTCAAAAATTATCCCAATTTATCTGTTTTTCTTTTCAATACAGGTTCAATAGAAGAAAAAATTTATCAAAGACAGATCAGCAAACAAGACCTTTCTGGGGCAGTTGTAGACCTTTCCAAGACATCTGAGCACACACATTTTTCTATTGAGGAGCTTAAAAATCTCTTTACTCTACATGAAGATTCCAGCTGTGTTACTCATGACTTGCTTGAGTGCGACTGTATGGGAAAGGTTGACCATCAAAGTGAGTTTGTTTTTCATTATCTCTGGCCACTGCTGTGGAATCCATTCTTTATATATAGTCTGTCTCTGGAGAAAACTTTGATTCTCAGTAAAAGAGGATTGAAATAATGAGGTTCATTATGGAATCTTCTACCCATTGGCTGATTTATCTAATCCATAGGAGTCCTTCATGAAAGGAGGAGAAGATTAATTCCTTGCAGTAACAACCACTTCATTTATCATGCAAGTAGCAAGTATTCACATCTGTCCTTTCTGTAGGGACCTGTCTCCTGTTCTTCTGGCATATCACAGTTGTTTTCATACCTTGCTGTGTACAAGTACATAGGTTTAAGATCAAAACAGGATTAAAAAAAATAAATGATCATTGGTTATGTTTGCATCTTATCCATTTTAGTTTTTATAGCTCATCTAATTTCTTAAAAGAAAGAGTGTCTATTGCCTTGGTATGTTTCTCTTTTGGGGCATGAAATATCCATGTACACTATTTACAGGAGTGATAGTGTGGTACCAATACTGATGTCTTCTAAATGCACACAGAAACCTCAAGAAAAAGAGCTCAAGAAATAGGTACAAGAGTATGTATTTTCAATAGACAGGGGCAAGAAAAGAAGAGTAATGCAAACCCAATACTTTTTTGCTCAAACCCAATACTTTTTCTTATCTCATTCTACCCAAAATGAGGAAGATAGCACAGGGCTTCTGTAGACATAAGAATTTGAGTATCTCCTTTATTTTTGCTCCATATGCTGATTAAATCATCTTTGCATCTTTCTTTAATGATTGAAAAATTAGACCTTCTGTTTCTTCATAAGTGATTTTCTAAATTTACCATCCTCCATTTAGGTACTATTACAGGATCTGTGTGGGAAAGGCACCTTCTGAGTTAAATGTTGGCCACATTTTCCCAGTGGCATGCAGTGCGGCATGTGTGACTCCTGGATTGCAGAAATCCAGAGAAATTTTGTGTTGCTACTGTGATGAACACAGTAGGTGTTGCAAGGTGCTTGCAGTTTTATTTAGTAGCTTGCAATTGTCTTAACATCTTGAATTCTTACCTTATGCTTTGAACATACTTTGGTTTCATCAATTCAATCACAACATTGGCCTCTTGGGTTCTGTGACTTTTTCAAGGGTAGTTCCTGTTCCCAGAGAACAAAACCTTTTGGCAGTAGATCAAGGAAAAGCCTGAAGGCCATTATTAGACTTAAGTGGTGGTAATGATAGAGTGAGGGGAAGGTTTGACTTCCTAAAGAGCAGAGGACAAGCTGGCTCATTGTCTCCCTAGTCAAATTCTTCTGAGTCATGGGCTTCAGTTTGATCACCCCAGAATGCAGCTATCACTCTGCCTTTCCCAAAACCAGAAAACTGCTAAATTATTGCATCAAGGAACCAGAATCCAGGTTACTAGGGATAGATTCTACTGTACAGAAAAGCCAAGAACTTCCAATGATTTGTCTCCTCCATTTCTAGCAAGTATGATTCAAAAGATAAACTAAAGAGGAGCCCAACAATATAATACAGGTCTCACAGCCACCATCTCCTGTGGTCCATTCACACTAGGGTGATCTTTAGAAAACTGCAGGGGTCTTCAGAGGAGGATATTTCCTGTGCATGGATCATGCAGATGGGTTGCTTGCTATTCTGCTGCCCTTCACATCAGCTGCAAAGCTATAAGCCTGTTGTTTTACCTATCGTTGTTTTACCTGATCACAGTGTACTTTAGAAGTTAGGATGGCAGAATCTGTAAATGTATCTATTCTAAATTTTCTTCTGGCCAGTAAAAAAATGTATCTCAAATCTACTTCAAACATCATATGTCAGTCAAAAGGAAAGTTTTGTGTTCATTAATCTTTAAGGGCTCTCAGAAACGTAAAAATAGCAGGAATAGTCTGAGTCATGCTACTCATATCACTGGTCTTTCCTAACAAGTGCATAATAGTGCTATGAAAATATTTGATGACAAGTTTTAAAGCAGTAACAGTACTGATGCAATTTTATTCATTCAAAATTATTTCTTTATTTATCCCATGCATCAGGTGAATCATAAAGCCATCAATGTGTGACGTGCACTGCAATGACCTGATACTGTTTGGGGCTTTAGGACCATCTCTTAAAAGTGGATTAATCTCAGAGGAATAGTCTTTTCCTTACTGTGATATACAGTATTGTGTATAGTGAACAACTTGGCACAATCTGGGTGTACAGACTGTACAGATCTAGTGTGCTGAGTCAATGAAACAGCTACTCAAATTATTCTTAGCTGGCTGGAGTGATTCCTCTGGGAAGAAATTGAAGCTAGTGTGCATTTTCCTGCAACATACATCTAGATTCAGATTTGCTCAAAGAATGAGAGCAGGCCAAATGTCACAGAATTAGGAGGACAGAGGAAAGGAAGTTGGCAAATAAGATATTTCCTTTCCCATCCATGTGTAAAAGGATTTGTCTTTATGCTAGCATGTGGTAATTTTGATAACCTCAATCACTGAGCAAGAAGCAGCCTTCCCTCTCTTACTGTGGATATATGTTTGGATTTTGTGGGAACAGAATGATTATATGTGCTGTTTGATTTTCTCTTGTTTGTTATCACCAGCTGTCTTATTGATTCAGACTAAAATTTTCTTAGTTTCTCTGATTAGTCTACTGCATAATTTTTTTCAGATACTTCCTCAGAAAAGCCTCCCATATCTAGAAGCTGCCAGCTTGAACAAAACCATGGGAAGCCTAATTCAAAGAAGCCACTTTCCATGTCACAGTTGATGCAATGGAAACATTTCTCTGGGCAGCATCAGACTCTTGCTGATCCTTTCCTTGAAAGGATAAAAGAAAATGTTTCTTTCATTTTCCAGAATGTAACCAATCCTACTTCCCCACCTAATAAAACTTGAGTGTCTTTTTCTGCATCCTCCTTGTCATAGGACTTTTAAACAACTGATGTGCAGTTACCTATTGTTCTTTTTGCCCAGCTCTGTTTTGTGTGTTTCTCGTGAGGTTTCTGGGTAAATGTGACTCCTGGTGTTTATGCAAAGTTACAGTTATTACTAAGTTAATCATACCTGCTGTAATTATAATACAGATTTTTAAAACAAACTTTGCTTTCCAGTATTTTGTTCCTTTGACATCACATATGCACATTAATTTTTATGGACATTACTACTGTAAGTCTACTTTGATTTATAGTTTTCATTTGATTTTAATAATTTATTGCTTGTAAAGCTGGCAACTCTTCAGCCAAATTTTATAAATTAGGCAATGCTATATACATGTGTATACCAAGACTCTGGTTGGATTCTGATATAGCAATATTATGTGTCTGTATAAATGCAGCTTTATAACAAGGTAGATGCTTTTTTCTGTTGAATTTACAATTGAATGAAATTCAGAGCAGTAGTCACTAATGTCCAAAATTCTGAGGGCTTCATACAGTTTCAAAATATTCTAAAATTCTCCTATTGCTTTTACTTGGGAAAATAAACTCAGACATATTTCTCAGACATACCTAGTACAGGATTATCTTCATTTTGTTAACTCTTTTTAAGAATGTGTTTTGCCAGACTGAAGTACTGAACATTTTTATGGTATGTTTTTTAATTATTGTATTACCCTTCTTTGAAGACATAAACATTCAAAATCAGTTGTAGCTTTTAAGTGAAGTACTTTGAAATGCCCACAAGAGCAGAAGAATGGATAATATTCAGAAATACTGCAAACTTAGAGAATTTGAAAGACCTTGAGCAAGAAGAGGGCTCCATTGTCATAATATCCTGCATTGTGTTTGATATGATGATATATGGTATATGTGGCCACAGAGCCTAATTGCCCAACCAAATTTCAGAAGAATTTAAAATTATTCTCTGTGTTATTGTTAGTATTGCCTCTTTCCCCAGACTGCCCATCCTAACCCATCATCTGACATCCTCCTTGCATTTTGATGCCGTTTTGGAACTTGAAAGCCATGTGCACTGACCTCTATTTGCCATCCATATTTATTTCAGAGCAGTTTTTGAGTTTCCTTCTACTCTAATGCGGGATGACACCTGGAAGTAATGAAGACCAAAGTGAGACAATGATTGAGAAAGTCATAAATTCTGAACATCTTTATGGCATGCATATTGTGTTCTTGGTAATAATTAGAATTATGCTAATAGAGTTTAAATAACATTTTAGGCTGGCAGCTAAAGAGCTCGTTCTTCACCCTGTGAGCGGTGGTGTGGTGGCCGTGCTTATCCAGCTGCTGTGGTGGCCATTTGCTGTCAGACAAAGTTCACACAGTTTATTTCACTGAGTAAGGACAAGGTTTGCAGCTCTGTATCTCAAGGTGGAGATTCCAGGCACTCTGTATAAGGATGGTTATTGTAATTTATAATTATCTGAGACTGGTGATACTTAGATCTGTGCTGCCCATAAATCTCTGTAAGTTCTCTCCTGTCCTTGTCTGCAGTAGCACGTGCTGGTCTTCTCTGCTGATGCTGTCACAGCAGGTAATGCTGCTTCAAGGTCAAGAAGGCCAAAGCAGCCCATACCAACACACTCAATGCCAGTCACAGCTTCAGTACAATTCCCTGCCTGTGCCCAGCTGTGCCAAGCTGCCCCAGACCTCTGGCAGTGGCAGCTGCAAGGTGGTGCTCAGGGGACAGCTCCTCCTGCACCCAGCCTGTGCGTCACTCCCAGCCAAGTGTGCCTCCCCCTTCACCTGTCACGACTTCAGGGCATGGTGGAAGTGTGCATGTGCCTCTTGGTTGTGTGGGTAAGACAATACTACCCCAGGAACAGGTTGCACATGGCATTACACGTGATGCAGATTGAAAATCTGATTCAGAAATTTTATTTATCCTGAAAAATTATGTTTCTCACTGGAAGAATACATTGTGGAAAAGATAGGAAGCATGAATACAGACTCTAATTTACTGTGCCATCTGTGATTCTCTCACAGTAGTCTGCAACAGCCTTCATAGTGGGACCAGCCCATCCTGCTCATGTTTTATCATAGTAAAATAATCAGCATTTCCATACAGACTGCAGCAAGTGAACATGTGAATTCCTTCACCCTTAGGAGAGAAGTGTCTCCTAGGAAAAGTCCCTGTGGTGAATTTACCCTAATCTAACTGTTGACTGGCAAGGTATATTGGGGATTTTGAGTCTCCAGCTGTGCCATGTTGCCCCTTCTCTTATCGAGTGTGAAACCCTCGAGAATGGGGAAGGTGGCTGGTGCTGAAATACAAATATCAGGAGGATCTGATACTTGGTCTAGCAGATTGTCTCAAATGCAGCTTCTGGATTCCCTGCCAGTGCTGCCAGCTCTAGAACCCTATGTAATTTATGTTGCATGGTCTCACAAATCAGTGTCTTAGATCAAAGACTTGTTCTGCAGAAAGGGGGAGGCAAAAGATGTTGAAGCAATGGCTGTGTTCTAGTGCAATGCTTGAAAAACCAGGTGTTAATTAATGTACTTGGTTGCCTTTTCCAGTTTTTGAAGGAGGCAAGCATTAATCCACCTAATGGTAGCTCTTATGGACAGATGCCAAGGAGCCAGGCAAATCTGCCCAGCAACAGGTCTCAAATTGCCTCTTCATTGCAGCACAAAGAGCAGCAGATACTACAGGTGTAAGCACAGTGGCACACGCATATTCTTTCAACAACAGCTGAGCATATATTGTCAATATTTGACATTTATTAGTGCTATGGGACCAGTATAGAGGTATGCCTGGGGCAGCAGGTGATGAGTTCAGTGCCAGCTAAACACCCCAGTGCCTTTATAGGTGTGAGATGTTGAGGGTTATCAGGTCAGGATGTGCTCCATCTGAGCTGAGGCTGTTTTAAGGCACTCCCTGGAATAACACTGATTTGAGCTGCTTTTCACCATAGCCCAGTGAGGAGTGCTTACCCTGTCAGAAGAGAGATCAGGAAGACACACTTTAGGGAATGGACTGCTAATCTTGGAATAGCTGCTGCAGGTCTCTGAATCACACTGGGCAGGGAGGCCTGTCAGCCAGCTCTCAGATACAGCAATCGATACTGTGTTTGTTCCCTGCCAGGTCTTCCATGGGAGGAGGGGATTTTGGAGAATTTCAATTACTTCTGGTACAGGGCATGCTGCCAGAGAGACAAGTGTACTGCGTGTTCCTGCCTGAGACCAACCCTCATTTTAAAAAGCAGAAGGAGTGGTGTTTTATTTATTTCTGTATACTGCAGCAGAGTTTTTTTTAATGGGTTTCATGTGACTGTTTTTGTTGATTCAGCTTTTAACCATCTTGGCACGAGTTTTCTTGTCACTGAGATGGTGACCCTTAATCATTATTCTCTTAAAGAATAGCAAGCTGAATTATAACTCCATTCACTTTGTATGGCAACTGTCTTGCACTCTGACAAGAGGTTGACATCAAGTCCAGTTAAGGGTCTGTCTTTTTCATAGGTCATAAAGTTCTTTCACTTGTCATCTGGTACAGAGAGGTGCCAAATGGTGACTGAATGATTCTGTAATGGAAAAAACTCATGGGAAGTTCTTAAAATACCAAATATGGAGCAAGCTTTGACAACTCCTTGGGTTTACCACCAGGAATTTGGAAATACATGTTCCAGCCCTTGCAGGCAAGTAACACACAGAAGGAAAGTAGTTCTTTCATGTGCTTTCCATTGAATGAAAAGTTGACGTAAATCACGGTTGTTTATGTGTGGCTTAAATAAATTATGTGTTTGTGGCCAGAAGATCTGGGCAGGCTATAAAGAACAATGAGAAAAACCACTTTGGGCTTTATGGAGTAACTGAAGAATAAGCTGAATTGAGAATGATTTTTAACATGACCTTGTGTGCTTTTCCTTGGTACAAAAGCAAGACTGCTTTTGTAGGCACAGGTACTCACAGGGCTTAGGATGTGTGATGCAGTGTTCCACTCCTGTACGTGTTTGCACAAGCAGCAGTCAGGACCAGGTAAGTAATCCTGAACACTGCAACCAGTTTGTGAGCATTGTGCTAGAAATTTCCCTTCTCAGGTGCATTGTTGCTGCTACCTTTCTCCCAGCTTTTCATCAACATGGGGAAATATAAACATATTTGGAGAAAATGTGCCCATCTCCGTGGCGGTTGCTGCTTCCAGCCTTTTCTTCTCTCTCAGCCTTGTTGTCAGTCTGAGTTCTCCCTGTACTCCTTTGTTTGCTTAGTTTGATTTACACCCACTTGACAACATATGCTCTTCATTCTCCTCTAATTAATTTCCTTCCAAGTAGGCAAAATGTCAGTCAGTGTGACAAAAGCCTGGGCCCCTCTGAGCTAGCTTTTTGAGTGTTTTCTGTCAGTTAGTCATAGATCTTTTCCCTCTGTTCACTTATCCCTACCTTGGCCCAGGTTTTATTTTTCTAGAGTGTGAGTTATGACATGTAATAGTGAGTTCTCTCTTGACCCTTGACTTTTCAAGGTTCCTTTTGAGGGATAGATTTGCTCAACAATAGCAGTGCAGTCTGAAATTTCCTCCTTCCACCTGGAACATGTTGCCTTTGATGGGGTTTTCATCCTGTAGGTGGTTTGGGCAGACAGGTCTCCACAGCCTCATTGAGTCAGAGTTCTGTGCAGGAATCAAGGCTTAGCCAAAACTTTGCAGACCCGAGATCTAAATTCAATTCCCAAAGCAATGAGTTAAGTAGATGATTAATGAGTTAGGATGATTAGGTTCTGTGTTCATGCTAATGTCACATTTGATGTGTGTACTCCAAATGTAGAAGGGGTTAACAGTACTTCCTAATGCTAAAGCTGGCCAACACTTCCTGCTATACACCACTGTCCTCTTTCCTTTGCTACTATGAAACTTTTCCTCTTTTTTCCCCCCCATCAATTTTTTGCTGCCAGGCTGATTTATGTTTGTGTTGCATCAAAACCTTCAGCAAAAATATCTGATCTGTTCCTAAGACAGGGTAGGAGAAAACACTTTGTTTTGTCCTTATTCCAGAACTGAAAACCCTTCTGCTGAAATGCCTTCTTGCCTTCATATTTTGGATAAGGACTTAAAATAGAGGTGGGAAAAAATAGGAGGAAAAGGCATGGCTTCTGCACTAACATGTTTTTCACTGTTCCCCTTAGTTTCTGCACCAGTTTATAAATATTTGCAAAAAACAGGCAGTAGGAATATTCTTTCTTTTGAGCAGCTAAAATGTCCCCTGATTTCCTCTGCACTAGGCTTTTATGAGACTCAGAGCTGCAAAGTGTTATCAGTTTGAGCAAGCTGCATTTCCTCACAGCTTTTACCAGTGATCAGGCCCTGAATGCCCCACATCCCACAGAGTGACTAAATGCAGTCTGACCAGAGTTGTTTCAAGAGATTCTTTCTGCAATTCTTGATTCCAGTTGCTCTCTGCTGGGCAGGGCACGGTGCCGCAGTTGACAGCGTCACTCACTGCAGTAACACTATAGCCAAGGTGGTTTGGGGTAAGGAAACTGGAGAGATCAGGGTTGTCATGGAGAGAGAAAAGGAAGTGGAGGGGACTCAGGAAAGCAGGGAGATGATGGGAGAGAGGACAAAGACTGGGAAAACAAAGGCTTAAATGGTGACCTGCTGACTGAGTAGGATGTGTGGAGACAAAAGGTAAAAAAAAAAAAAAAAAAAAAAAAAAAAAAAAAAAAAAAAAAGAAGATTGGAACCAGATACAACTAATAAACAGAAAGAAGGATTGAGTTTGGTGAAAGAAGTGAGAGTGCTTTCCTCCAGGTCCTGTAATGAGCTCCTTGATTCCTGGTCTCACATTCTGGTTTCAGTAAATGTTCATTGTGGTTGGTTAACCTTGACTGGAGACCAGGTGCCCACCAAAGCTGCTCTATCACTCCTCCTTAGCTGGACAGGGGTGTGAAAACATGGCAAAAGGCTCACAGGTTGAGATGAGGACAGGGAGAAATCACTCACTGATTGCCATCATGGGCAAAACAGATTTGACTTGGGGGAATAAATTTAATTTATTGCAAACCAAATTCCAGGTAGGATAATGAAAAATAAATCTTAAAATAACTTCCCACACCCTCACTTCTGGGCTCAACTTCATGCCCAGTTTCCTCTCCCCAGCAGTGCAGGGGGACAGGGAATTGGAGTTGCAGTCAGTTCGTCACAGGTTGTTTATGCCTCTCCTTCCTCTTCAGAGACAGAACTGCTCACACTCGACTCCTTTTTCAGCATGGGGTCTCTCCCATGGCAGACAGTCCTGCACAGACTGCTCCAGTGTGGGTCCTTGCCATAGGCTGCAGAGTGGGTCCCTTCCCTGGGGTACAGTCCTTGAGGAACAGGCTGCTCCAGGGTTGTTCCCCTGCAGGGTCACAAGTCCTGCCAGCAAACCTGCTCCCCATGGGCTGCTCTCACCACAGGGCCTGCCAGGGGCTTGCTCCAATGCAGCCTCCCATGCAGCCACAGTCTCCTTCAGTTACCTGCCTGCTCTGGCCTGGGGTGCTCCAGAGGCTGCTGGTGGATCTCTGCTCCACCCTGGACCTCCATGCTCTGCACCAGGGGTTCCAGGGGAGCCTCAGCTTCGACACCTGGAACACCTTCTTGTCCTCTCTGCCAGTGTTTCTCTCACCTGTTCTCCAGCTGCTGTTCTGCATTTCCAGACCTTTCCTTTCTGCCTCCCCCTGAAACACATTATCCCAGAGGTATCACCACCATCCCTGATTGACTCAGCCTTGGCCAGCTGTGGCTCTGTCTTGGAGCTGGTTGGCATTGGCTCTGTCAGACGTGGAGGAAGCTTTAAGCAGCTTCTCACAGAAGCCACACCTGCAGCCCCCTGCTGCCAAAATCTTCCTATTCAGCCCCAATACACCCGTGGAATCACTGGCAAAGCAATTGTTTCGTCTCAGCTCATGTCTGTAAGCTTCTAGAGTCATTGACTTCTTTGCTATTGATTTATGTGTCACTGGAAATTTGAAAGTATAATCCAGATGAAAAAGTTTGCAACCTTCATTGCAGCATGACCTCTTAAAGGACACAGATAGTGTTTTGCAAGCTGTGGACATTCAGGATTAGTGTTGCCTTGAGGACATGAATGACCTTGTACATGTGCATCACAGTGAAGTCTTGTGTGAGCACATATTCTATTTCTTTGCTTCATCCAGCTAAGAGGATGGACAGCAACCTGGGAATAAATTGTGTTGCAGCTGATGTGAGTGGAATTGGTGTTTTCTACATATTATCATTTATTTGATAGCAGTCATTCCAAATTAGCCAATGTCTTGGTCACAACAATATATGAAAGATATTAAAGTATTAGAGAGCATCCAAAGGAGGGCAACAAAGATGGTGAATTGCATTGAGGGGAAGCTGTATGAGGAGCAGCTGAGGTCACTTGGTCTGTTCAGCCTGGAGAAGAGGAGGCTGAGGGGAGACCTCATTGCAGTCTGCAACTCCCTTGGGAGAGAAGAGGAGGGGCAGGCACTGATCTCTTCTCTCTGGTGACCTGTAACAGGACCTGAGGAAATGGCCTGATGTTGTTCAGGGGAGGTTTAGCTGGATGTCAGGAAGAGGTTCTTTACCCAAAGGGTGGTTGGGCTCTGGAACAGGCTCCTCAGGGAAGTAGTCACAACAGCAAACCTGACAGAGTTCAAAAAGTGTTCAAAAAGTGAAAACACTCTCAGGCACAAGGTGTGACTCTTGGGGATGGTCCTGTGCAGAGCCAGGAGTTGGACTCGCTGATCTTGATGTTCATTTCCAACTCAATTTGTTCTGTGATTCTGTGACTTTTAATTGCTGTCTCTAATATCTATGCTCCACCTCATAAGTGCAGTTAGGAACTCTTGATCAGATAGCAGAGATGTGAAGATAAATTAGTCAAATTCTGTGCAACACTTGTCTGTCTGTGAGGTTTAGAGAGAAGGTGGAGCTGAACTCTTACCAAAGGTGTACAACAAAGGAGTAAGAGACTGTAGAATAGAATTGACTGTAGAATGAGAAAATCTGAAATCTGACTGGAAATAATAACAATAACAACAATAATAACAATAACAAATAACAACCACCCCACACAGCAAAAGAGAGTAACATTGAAAGAGGCCTCCCAGAAGTCTGTGGAAGCTCTATCCTTAGCAGTTTTTGAAACCAGGCTGAAACAAAATCCCAAGTAACCTGACCTAACATTGAAGTTGGTGCTTTTCTCAGTAGAAGGTTAAACTAGAGGACCTCCTTAGGCTCCTTCCAATGTAAGTGATCTCCTGGCCTGTATTAGGAATATGGAGAAAGTACAGATCTGTAAGGCATGTGACTGACTAATGGTCACCTACTATTGTCAAGGGCTCCTTGGGGTCTAAAACCTGTGACAGATGTAGAACAAAAGAATCTGCTCAGGAGCAGTGAGGTTTTAAGACCTGATATGATGAAAGAGTTCAGAAATCCTGCTTTGTGGAAGATATGACCAGGATGAAATTAGCAGGCTGAAAAGAGTTGTGAGGTCTTTCACTAACTGTGTGTTGGCAGCTTCCAGAAGCCAGTTAACCAAGGAGCCTGCAGCAAGCAGATGAACAGTGGAAGATTGCTTAAACCCAAAAGCCACTTGAAATTGTAGCACCAGCTTTCATCAGGATGCTTTTAGCAATGACTCTGCTCTTTGTCTAGCCATTGACAAACGATGTTGTTTTGCATAGCTGAACAATAAAGAAAAGCTTAACTCAAAAGCAGTAGTAATCTGTGTATCTCCTCCCAAAGATGTTGCAAGGTTTAATGGTCTGAGAAGCTGTTGAAGAAACTGCTGAAGTGTTGCAAAAAAATCTCACGTTTGATTTGAAAGCTAAACACAGCCCAGAAATTACCTTGAGGGTCTCAGAAACCAATGGACACTGTATTTGAAGGGAAGAACAGGCTGAAGGTGAAAATATTGCTGAACTTGACATTCCTATGAACAAAACTTGTTTGGAAAATAATTTCTGCTTTCCCCCTACTTTGGCATGCAAGCAACTTCTGGAAAGAAGCTTCCAAGAAAAATCTTACTCACCAGTATTCACCTTGAGCATACACTGTCAAGAGGACATGAAATTTCCCCCAGGACATGGCTTATTTAGTTCTGCACTGAGATGTGCCTGTGAAAGTTATCCTCAGACAATTTCTTTTCCTCTCCATAGGAGAATTGCAGAGGTATCACAGTGCTGAAAAGACCACAGGTATAGCAGGAGAGCAATAAGAGCAAAGATTTGGCTTCAAGTTGTTTTTTGTTTTACTGGCTAAGCAGTAAAAGCCAAGCCCTGGCTGCAAAGGTCTGCCATAAGCCAAGTTGTCTCCACCAAGCTCATCCCTCCTCCTGCAGTGCAGCAGCTCTGGAGGTGAGAAGGTGCACTGCTTGCCTTTGGAGCGATACCCTGCCTCACAGCCCTGGAAGTTCTCTCTCCTGTTGCTGTCTCTTTGTCAAGGCCTATGCCCCTCAGCTGGCACAAGCTGATGTAGGTGATGCCTGGTGGCACAAATGCAAGCAAAGCACCTGTTAAAAAGCAATTAGGATTGCTTGATGCTGTGCTTTTGTCCAGCTTTGGCTGCAGCAGTGGTTCCAGCTGTGAAGAGAAGTGTAAGGGTGTGAGTGTCTAATTTCAGCTGGGCATTTATCTGGGGTGTTGGTAGTGGGGGATTGAGGCGATTTGGGACCTCCTTCTTCAGCCCTGGTTTCCAGTTTCCCTCCTGTAGTTCCAGTCCTTGCAGATATCACACTCCTGAGGTAGGCACAGCTTGTTTGGAGCTATGTGTTCCTGCAGGCTGGATGCAGTTTCCTGTCTGGCTGCCCAGGAGTGCTGGGCTGGTTTTTGGAGAGCTGGGGCATCACGCAGAGAGGGACTGTGTGCTGCTCCCCGCCTGCAGGTCTGCACTGCAGCCCCATTCCTGGACCTGAAACTCACTTGTGAGGATACTCAAGCACTGGAACAGTCTGCCTAGGAAAGGGATGGAGTGGCACTTGGGGACACGATTATTGCTGTACTTGGCAGTGCCAGATTAATAGTTGGAATTTATGATCTTGGAGGCCTTTCCAACCTAAACAATTCCATGATTCTGTGACGGTGGCCCTGCTGGTCCTCCTGCTCCACCCTTTTATGTCAGAGATGCCCCTGCTCCTGCCCGTGAACGGAACGTGTTCGATGAAACCTGCCGGCACATCCGCGGGAAGCAATGCCGGCACGCCAGTAAGGCGTGAGAGCCCTGCCAGCAGCAGCCCGGCTGGGTTCGCTTTCCAGTTCCTTTCTTTTTAGAGAGCCTTCAGCACAGGCAGCCAGCGAGGTTTCCTCAGAGGGTGACCTGAGGGTGGCAGCAGCTGCTCACGGTCCGTCCGTCCCGGCGCTGCGGAGCCTCGGCGGGCACGGAGAGCGGGCCCGGGCACTCGCGGAGTGACAAAAGGCCACCCGTGCATCGGGAGCGCCTGCTGCCAGGGAGGTGACTCGGTGTGACTCTGATCGCTCCCTCCGGGCAGCGATAAAGCACAGTCTCTCTGTTTCTGCATTGAAATCAGTGGTATCTGCTCTGGTGACCGGCTCCGTGCTGAGTTATGACGGGATGATGGGATCATACCTCCCGGCGAGGAACAGTCCGGCCGCGCAGGTCGGTAACTCACGGGAATGACAGTCTGTAAATCAGAGCTGCACGCCTGACCGGGGGCACCCGGCAGCTCCAGGAAACAAGGGCAGACACCGTGGGTTACAGCAGCAAAGGGATCGGGGTACCTAAGTGCTGCCCTAGTCCTGCTACAGGCACTGAAATACTCGAGTCCCGAAACCACTTTGCAGCTGCAGGCTGAGCTGTGAGACATCTGAGCACACTAAACACCTACCCCAACCAATAAATTCCCTGAGGATAATCTCAGATCGGTGTTTAGTTGTCAAAGACTTGGCACCATGATTAAAATGCCCTTGTGTCTTTCCTTTCTCCTCATGCCGTAGGCATTTGTGGACTCAGCTCTCCCCCGGCATTGCAGAGCACGCCTGTGCACTCAGCTTGGCACTGTGATTTCTGAACACGGGGAGAAAAGCTTGATGCCATAATACTGAGTTTCAGAGCACCTGTGTCTCTGCACATCTGGCTGATGCTGGCATCCTTCTCCAAGGTTTGGTTACAAGCCAAGAGGAAAAAGTAGAAATGACTGCACAGAACTGCTCTGTTCCTTTCATTTCCAGGGCCAGCAGAAGTCAGCAGGATCTTGTAAGTGATTTAAGGCTGAGCACTTCTATAAATTATAATGTCTTGTAATAGTTTGAGTAGGTTGTTCCATCACAACATTATAACCTTCAAACCTTCCCTCAGTGGTGGTTAGGACCATGGAAGATCCCAACTCTATCCATTACCAAATTTGGCCCCTTTGCATCATTCTATCATGATCCAGGATCTTGGAGTTTCATTTGGGAGGGTCAGAGTCCCATGGGACATAATTAATTCTTACTGCATTACAGTTAGGCAATAAAATATTGAGACCACACACAAAATTTCTTTCAGGCCACACTTCTTCTGAGATCCTTGGGTAAGAACTGAGCTGAAGAGGATCAATGCTTCAAGTTTGGCCCTTTGTTCTTTTGCTGAATCATGAGTGTGCCCAGAGCCAGTTCAAGCAAGCCTGGCATTCTCCAGCTGTTTTTCCCTATTACCTGTGAGCCATTGCACCTTAGGAGTGCTCAGATGCAAATAGAACAGGTTGCTGATCTGCTGTAGGAGGTATCTGAAACTACTGTGTCTTGCTTGTTTAGTCTCTTCAGATATGACCAATTGACTCCATTTCCAGGTGCTCACCATGTGGTCAGTACACATCCTGCCAAGACACATCTACAGCACCCAAACCAAAACTGACTGGGTTGATTCCAATGTGATGACATCTGAAGTGCATTTGTAAGAACTGAGGAAGTACCACCTGAGAAAGGTCATGGGGAAAAGTCTGGTAAAATGTGGGGAAACATTCTCTTGCATCACTGATAGCTGCCTGTCAAAGTGGGTGCAGTTTTCATTTGGCAGTATGGTGGGCAGATAACTTCTGCTCACCAGAAATCCCTTGCAGAAGTTGCCCGTTATTAGCCAAAGCTGTGTGCTGCTCTGCTTTGCCCAAACCCCTGAGAACCTGCTAAGCTGCCTGGAGCTGGAAGTGATGAGAGCTTGTGTTTGAATGAGTACAGCTCTGACAGTCTCTGCCAATGGGGCTGATGCACAGACTACTTTAATGAAAAGTTAAAAATTAATTACCCAACGTCCAGCCCCTGGCTGCTACCAGCAGCTGTCAACAGCAGGTCCTGTTTTGGTGTGGCTGAGGGTGGTTGCGCTGCCAGAGAGGCAGGAGCTGTGTCTGGACCCACTACAGGCTTCTGCTGAGCCCTGCAGAACGTCTGCAATAGGAACTCTTTCTCTCTCCTTTGTCCTTTCTTACAAGGAAATAGGTCAGGAAGGAAAAAAGTCAGGAGCTGGGAAGGAGGATGAGAAGTTTCAGTGAGAAAGTGTTCCTCTTAGACTGGAAATTATGCACTCTCAGTGCTGAGCTCCTTTGACACTCTCCAGTTCCGTCTCTGGCTGTAGGAGCACCCCTCCTGCTTGTGGCCATGGCTGATACCTCGGGTTTTAGCTTTTTATTTTTCCTTTTTTTAAATTTTGTGCTGCTTTGGTGTGTGGGTCTGGGTTTCATATAAAGGGATAGTAAGGTGAGGGTCTCAGTTTCATATTAGGGGATAGTAAGCTCTCTTCACAGAGTAGGTAGACAATTCCTTCTCTGTCTGGGGACCCAAGGACAGCCAATCCAGATCTCAGGCCCAAGAGCATAAACAATGGTGGACTTAAGAAAGAAAAAACAAGAAGGATGGGACTTCATGGGCTGGGGCTGTAAGTGGACAATTAGCTCCAATATGCTAATGGACCAAAACTTATAAAAATGTTAGATCTTGTGACCAAGCCCTCTTTTGCTTCCATCTTGAAGCCATCTGGGCAGAGCCACAGCTTTGGCTCTGGTACTGCCAGGGTGTGAACTTCAATAAATATCCTTTTCATTCCCCTTAACTCTGTCTAGCCTCTGTTCCAGCTGCTTAAGGCATCATGGCCAGCATGAAGCTGCACCCAGGTCAGGGTATGGAGACCCAGGCCAGCCCTGGGCATGGCAGAGTAGGGCAGGGTAGGAAGGGTAGTGGTTTCCTTTCAGCCAGACAATATTCAAAGTAATTTCTCCCCCCGTCCTCCAGCTTCCCCCATGATTTGTCAGGCCAGGAAATACATGGACCTTTGTCCTTAGGGAGTCTGATGGAAAGAATTCAGAGTGTGATTTGCCCTGAACAACAGTCGTGCTGGTGAGTTGTGCCGATAAGGAGCTCTGATCTTGCACTGCCTTGAAGCGAAGGCAGCAGTCCCCTGTCCCCCAGCCCAGCTCCTGAGGATGTCCCAGTGCACCTGTGGCTGTGCCAGTGGACTGGGGGCAGCGTGGGGATGCTGCTGGTGCAACCCCAGCCCAGGTGCAGTGGCTGCTGCTTTCTGACATCCCACTGTGAAAACCCACCCCAGTATCTTTCCACTCCCACCTCGAGTTTTCCACCTGATGCTGCTGTGAGGGGTTGGACTTGGGAAAGAACAACTTTCCTCAGTCTTTTGGCTGGCTATCCTCAACAAAGGGTGTCTCTGCCTTTTTTAGGAGGGGAGACACACATTTGTGTGGCTGGAAATGTGTGTGAGAGACACCTGCAGAGAGGATGACATTGCAGCTACTGACGTGATGCGCTGCTCAGGGAGGACAGGTCTGATGAGGAACCATGCCAGCCTCCTAAGTGGGTAGTGCAGTGCAGCCTGGAGGGAGGAGGGCCAGCACTTCCCAGATCACTCTGACATGCCTCTCAGTACCAGGGAAGAGTTCAGTGACAATACAATGCATTTCATGGTGTTTAAATGAAAAACTTAAAAAAACAGATTTCTAGAATTCAAAAATTATTTGCAAGTGTTAAACCAGGAACATCAATTTATAACCAGTGGTTTTATGGGTAAGGACTCCTGATACACCCTTTTATGCACTCTGGGCTCACAGAATTAATCTGCAGCTGTTACAGTTGTCCCAGACTACCAGATGCAATTTCATGCTTCAGTGTGTGATGCCAGGCAGGAGCCTTAATCTTGAATATTCTCTGTGAATATTCTTATTTCCTGGAGACCCATTGGTTAAAAACATTCGTTGGGCTTTCTGGTAATGTAACACGCTGAAGTTTAACTAATTACTATTTAAATTTCTGCTCCTCATGTTAATTAATTCCAGCAGAGAACATGTAAACTGACCCCCCACAGCTGGGGCAGCACTGCAGGTGGATGTGCAGGCCAACATAAAGCAGTTACTGGAGGTAAATCAACAGCATTGGTGGCAGAGTCTCCTGGTTTGTCTCAAGTGTAAATGCTGGAGACAGATACTTTTCTACTCAGACTTCAGGATGGCTGAGATGCTAACTCTCTGCTAACTTTGCTTGACTAGTATTTTCTAGTAAAAATTATATTTTAAAAACACAAGGTTACAGGCATTCTGAAGCAGCACCTTAAAAACCTGTCGATGCCAAGTCAGGCAGGGGGATGTAATGTAATATTGCAGGAAGTGGTGGGACGTGACATTGCCCTCACTAGTGCCCCTGAGAAGATTCAGTGTGGATGTGACATTGCCCTCACTATTGAACCTGAGAAGATTCAGTGTGGATGTGACATTGCCCTCACTAGTGCACCTGAGAAGATTCAGTGTGGATGTGACATTGCCCTCACTATTGAACCTGAGAAGATTCAGGGGTGGATGTGACATTGCCCTCACTAGTGTACCTGAGAAGATTCAGTGTGGATGTGACATTGCTCTCACTAGTGCCCCTGAGAAGATTCAGTGTGGATGTGACATTGCCCTCACTAGTGCACCTGAGAAGATTCAGTGGTGGAATTCCAGTGGTGCTGGAATATGGAACCTGAGCGCTACTCTCAACAGATGGTGTATGTCAGAGTGACAAAAATCCATGGAAGTTGTGAATTGCCCTGCATCCTGGATGAGCACTTCTCCAGTTGTTTATCAACACTTAGCACTATCAAACTCACTGACACAAGTTCAGTGGTTTAAGTGCCTTCCAAAAAGGCCAAAAATCTCTGCAGTAGTGGACACAGAACTAAAGCCTGAGCGTGTGGCTTCACCAGCCTTTTAGGAGAATGGAACAGTTGCTAATTAACTACATATTTTATTGTCAGACCTTCTCCTCCTGCCTGCTGTGTCTGTCTGTTGGTCATGCTGTGTGTCCAGACACTGATGGCATCTCAGAGAAAGCGTTGAGGTAGGTAAGGTTTCCTTTAAAGCCCTCTGAGCTCATGAGAGTGAGATAGTGCATTCCCATGTGGTTAAGTTATACACTTACAAGCTCTGGCTAGAAGTGTTAGCATAACAGCCTCGGGTTGCTAGGAGGTGCTGTGTGGGGATTAATTAATCAGGATGGTTGTGCCTTCTGTTTGCCATCATTGCTGGTACAGAAGAGAGGTTTTCAAAGCCAAAGGCTGTGATGGACTCTTGTCAGGCTGACAGATTTGCGTATAGAAACACACATTAAGGCAGTTGTGGCAAAAGTTAGTCATTGCAAAATACTGCACAGGGAAAAAGCTGAACTGTGAGGCCCACAAGAGGCTCTGTCTCCTCTCAGCTGCTCCTCTGCCCACATTGTCATGGGCAGCCACAACACTGAAACAGCTGAGACTACTGAGCCAAAAGACTTCCCTGTTGCACTAAATGGGTTAAAAAGGCTGATATTTAGCTCACAGATTTTTGGTCTGGTTTTGGAGCAACATCCTAAACTTAGTGTACAAGTAAGAGATTTGGCTTGTCCCTTGCAAGAGCAGGGGATGCTGCCTCAGGTTGCATCTCCTTTACTGCAGCTGGCTGAGCTGCCCAGATGGTCACTTTCTGATGTAGTTCCACCCATATGGTTTAAGGCAACAGATGGGAAGGAGATGGGATAACAGTAAGTCAGCAGACAAAACAGAAAATCCATGAAGAGTGATAAAACCTAATGGAGATAGAGCAGTCTCTTCAACTGGACAGCAATGAGTGCCCAAAGCTCCAAACTGCAGTAGGCACAAGACAGTCTTGGTCACATGCACACAGAGGACTGAATCCACACAGCTTTTAAATGATTTTAAGACACTAAATTCATTGGACAAGCAAGTTTGCTGCTAGTTGTCTCCAAGCATCCACTCCCTGGGAGGTACTATCCAAACAAAAATATTTAGTTTTCCCTCAGTTGAAGTCAGGTGTTTGCTCAGCTCTTTGAGAAGAGTGCAAAAGGAAGGCAGGCAAAGTGCTCAGATTCCAAAAGCCCTTTGCAGGTGACCCTGCATGAGGAACTCCAAGACAACTGGCCCCCAGGGTCCTGTATTCAGTATGCCCCTGACCAGGGATGAATGCTCTAATTCTCTCAGAGGTGCTGCCTGGTGAGACTGGGGCTGTGTGAGACGGGGGCTCAGAGTCCCCCACCAGTATTGTCCTGCCAGAAGAGCTGAGTCAGTGCAATCCCAGCAGCATGTCCAGCACTTGTTGGGGATGTCTGAAAGGGAAAAGGCTGGATCCAAACATGAACCTGAAGTGAACTCTTCTGCTGCTCTGTAGGGGAAGCACGGGGGCCTAGCCTTAACAGAACAATCCACAAGTTCACCTAATGCCTGTGTACACCCTTTTCTGTTATCTTTATTTCTCTTTTAGCCATGAAAAGAGGGACCTGCATGGAAGGTAGGGCAACCTTTTGGTTAATAGTTAGTCCTTTCACCATTCTTCCATAGGGGAGCTCCATATTCTGAAGGAATTCAGCTCTGCAGCTTCCTCTGCTCAGGAGCATGCCTGTCCCCCTGGCTCACAGAACGATTGCAGGGGACCGAGAGCAGCTGTATGCCAAAACTCACGCAGCGGGCTGATGATCTTCATGGAAACAATCTGATATATAAAAGCAGGAATGTAGTGCAGGGGTCAAAAGGTTCAGTTTGGAAGGGAGGACATGAGCTTCCTCTTTGGGCCTGTGTCATTTCCTTGGGGGTACAGTGCAGCAGCCCAGGGTGAACAAGGATCTGAGTCCCTTCCAGGGAAAGAGAGGAATACATACTGCTGTCCCTTTCCTGCATCAGTGCAGTGTCCACAAGACTGCTATGAAAACCCTCTTGGAATTCATTTCAGGACAGAAATGACTAATGTTTGGGGTGGGGGTTTTGTTTGCTTGTTTGTTTTGCTAAATGGATATTGCTGAGTGGTTTAGGTGTGTGCTAGAAGTCCCTGAGGGACCAGGCTGTCCAGGCAGTGACCAGTCTGTGATTCTCAGCAGAAGAGTTATGATAGTCTTGGCCACAGCAGTGGCACCTGAGGGCACACATAGTGCAGAATGTTAAATACCTGAGAACAGTGTTAAGGCAGAATCTTATATGCCTACAACCCCTGGGGTGTACTGTTATTCTGGTGTAGTTTGGTAGCTGGTTTTACTAGTGTTGGTCACCCAAATTCCCACTTGTATTGCATTTAAGAACTGATGCACACATTTTTCTCCCTTGCACCATTGCTAGACATGAGGATGGACAGTCACTGCCTTTTCTGCACTCGCAGTCATGCACAGGTTGCAGGTGCTGGATGTGACCCTGGTAACCTCCCTTCCTGTGTGCTGCATGCCTCCTCAACAGCCTCAGTGCAGAACACTCCCTGCCTAAAGCTGAGAGGGGGGAAGGCCAAACAGGCTTTATTTTGCTCTCTCCACGGGGTTTGAGCCCAAGCACTGCAGGATCATGTCCCAGCTGCTGCTCTCACTGCTCTCAACACTGGAGTAGCAGTGCTGCTCCTGTGATAAGCTGTTCTCAGCCTGCAGTGACACTCTCTGCTATTTATAATGAATAGTTACTGGAATACCTCAGACAGCAGTCACAGACCTGCAGGGCAGACACGGGAGCTACAGTAAATTAGGCTGTGCAGTCACGTGTGCACTTCCAGGAAAAGAAGGCCATGCTGATGCCAGAATAACACATTTCCCCACTGGTGCTGGCACCTCTCTCTGGGCACTGTAGCTTCTAGCAAAAGGTCTGCATAAGAGACTTGTTACTGTAAAAGCTTCTAGTTCACATCTGTGGTTACCTGCACCTACTGGGCTTGTTTCTGTATGCCCATCTGCCCAGACATCAGCTGCCTGCCAGGGTCATGGAAAACTGGGGCTTGTGGAAGTCTGATCAGGGCTGCTGCTGAGCTCTGTTAGCCACTGGGAATAGTGGCTTTCAATGCAGATAGTTGCAAACTGTTTTTTACTTTGTACCTCTTCAGTGAGTGATGGTAGCCCCAGTTCTGCAAGTTATTTAGGTTCCTGCTACTGAAATCTGTGGGGACATAATGTCTAAATTTAATTTTTCAGAAGGTGGGACTGTTCTTCTTGCTGCAATCCAGATAGGAAGGATCCCTATAAATATTTCATGGCCTCAGGGACAAACTGTAATGTGGCTGCAAAACTAGGCACACATACATCTCCACAAGAAAAATCACATTGCAGCAGCAATGGAGAAACTGTGCTCCTAGCCTGTCATTACTTACTGACAGATGCAGAAAGAAAAAATATAGTTAATGTTTTAGAAATAGGCTTTGCACCAATATAGGTTTTCAGTTTCCAACATGTTTTTAAATGAAGCAGAAATTACATGCCTATCTGCCCTCAGATTTTCCTCGTTAGCGTTAATCAAGCACACTTGACTCACTTACAGATGAATTTGATTAGGATCATGTATACTCTTAGGAACCAAAAATAATGAATCATGACTAGAGTGTACGTGCTGTTACAGCCAACATTGTTGCTTGGTGCCTGCTGCAGCAGTGAACTACTAGAAAGCTCCTAGAACTGGGTTCCAAACCACTGGCAACAGGAGGTGGTAAATGGCACACATGAAATAAAGCAAGACCACAGAAAATGGAAAGCTATGAAGTGCACAGCTATTTAAGTGCTTATATAATTGGTTGAAATTCTTTATTTTCTGACATAGGAAAAGTTAGAATGGAAACTTGACTGTGTCTACATGAATGCACAAATATTTTTTGCATATGTTCCAGCCTCTGGCCTGCAGTTGCAGCTTTTAGATCTTTGAGCTCACTTACATGTCTCATTTTATAATGCCAAGAGATTCTTCTGCTCGTCTTTTAGCATTATGGAAAAAAGATGCCTTCCAAAAAAACCTCAAAACCCCAAAAAAACTACATACTGTAGTATAGCTCTGTGTGTAAATCTCACTTTACACATTCGCTGCTGCATGTGTAAATTCATGCAAAGCCCATGTGCTCAAGCACTGGTTCAGAAGCAGCCAGGGGATGCAACATTTCACCACCTGTGAAAATCTTTGCTGATAAAAACACAAACACAGAAAAGTGTTTCTGTTGTGACATTTTATTGATATTCCACATAATTTATTCTGACCTTCTGTCATCCTCCATTTTTTTCTTCTTTTACAGTTAGTTTCATTGTGCAGTAATTCTTTTTACACTCATCTCACCACCGAGGTCCATGAGGACCATGTGTGTGATGAAAGAATATGTAGTATCTGTAATCTCTATTATCATGACAACTGCCTGGGCCTTTGACAGTTCTGCAATCTACTTAATCATTTACCTAAGTGACTGAAAATGCCTGTAAGAGGAAAAGCAGACATATGAAAAGGGAATAATACATAAAGAAACATCTGCATTGAGATCATTTGTCATTTTTGGAAAGGCTTTGGGGAATGATGCATACATTTAGTATAGCGTCATGCTCATGACACTGTGGATCTTTTATTCTACTTGCAGGCCTTATCTGGCATGCATTGAGCTTTTGTCATGTCCACAAGGTCCCTGCTGTGTGCTCTGGCTGCAGGGCCCTCCTGACCTTGCCCCGTTCTTGCACTGGGTGAGGAGGGACTGCCCTCCACACTATTCCAAGCTTAGCAATGCTCTCCATACTATTCCATGCTTATCAGTGCTAAGTTTGCAGCAGGTGCCTTTCCCGTGAGCTGTTTGGGGCTCCCTATGCTGTCACTGCTTTCCAGTCTCTGTCACATTGCTGCAGACCTGGCTGCAGGGTGACTTCTCCCCAGCCCCCTCTGTCACAAGGGCATCCTGTGCCTTCAGGTCCTCCAAAGCAGGTTTTAAGAACTGGATTTTCAGAAGCAAGAACCAATCTAGATGCCAATATATGCCATGACCAGAGCAGGTAACTGCTGCTGAGGAGCAGAGCATGCCTAGGAAGTGAGCATAGCTAAAAGAATTCCACATTAATTCAGATCCCTGCCAGGGAGTTGCAGTTACCTTGAATCCTCTTTTGATAACAGTGACAGAAAACCTCCCTCAGTCCCACTGCTTGCTGGTTTATGGAACACTGGAATGGCCTTGGAGTTAGGTCACTGGCAATTATCAAGATATTAGGAGAATATACAAAGAAAGGAAAGTTTGAAAAGCATAAACATATTTCATGCAAGGTTTTTATGGACATTTCCAAGGGTAGATGTGCCAAAATGTTTCCACTGCAAACTTTATATTAAATTATTGATGTGAAGGGGCTCTGCAATCCTGGCGTCTCTCTCCCCTCCTGAGAGCTGTTGTAGCTCATGACAACTCTGTTCTGTGTACTGGGAGCATCAGCAGCTGGAATTTATCATCTGTTAGTCTTGGTCTTTATGTAGCTCATTTTAGAGACTCCACTGGTAATGACAGCTCTTGCCCTTTTACCTTCAGGACAGCTTGGAATTCATCTCTTAGGGCCAGAAATCACTCTAGCATCAAGTTTATAACAAGAAGAAAAATAACCATTTAGTGTAGTATCAGGGCAGCTTTTGGCATTCTTTAAATTCCTTCAAAGCACAGTCAGAGGGACAGAGGTGTCATTGCAGCTCTGGGTTCTCTTTCACCCCTGCTCTGTAATTGTGCGATGCTCTTCTGAAAACCTTCCCTTTGCTTTTTTCACTCTTCCTTGCCTATCTAAAGATTTTACCCAAGAGTTTTCTGATGCCTCATGGACTAATAGCTACCTTTGAACCTCAGGGCTCCCTAATAAAATTCTGGGGTTTTTTTGAAGCTGTGAGCTGCCTTGGAGGTGTGACTACCCTTGGCTGCCCACTCCAACTCCTGTTTTGTGGCCATGCAGTGGAAGGTAGCTTTCCCTGAGAGGGGGAGTCTGGGGATCTGTAAGTTCAGGAAACACATCTCCCAGGGCTTCTGCTAAGGTGTACTGTGGGACATCTCTTTTGATTACACCTTTACCAAAATGTCAAGCTCTACTGGACAGAGGGTTTTCCTGGTGGCTATTTGCCTTCCCAAGAAGGTGGGAAGAGTACATTTTCTCTTCTTGCTTGGCTCACAGGAGCTATTTCCATGAAAAGGCTGACACAAATTGAATTCCTGCATAGTAACCAGAGGGGCTGCAGTGATGGTGCCAGTCCTATTCTGCCAGCACGTGCTGTGTGTCAGAGTTCTTAGAGTAAACAGGGTTTATGCAAAAGAGATTAAAGCTGTCAGCTGCAGCCAGTGGCAGCCAACAAGGTGGCCTTTCCTTTCTCACATTCCACTGAGTGTTGTGCTCTCTCTGCCTCCAGATGGCTCAGTCTGTCCTCTTGAGGAGCACAGCATCCTGAGGTCCTCATGCCCCAGGTGTTTGAGACCCAGGAAGCCTCGTGGCTCATGAGTATCTCTGCATGGAATCTCCTTCCAGATGGGAGAGGATGCACATCCATGCCTTGTCCTCAGGAGGTTTCCAGCCCATGCTGCCTGTGGGAGAGCAGTGAGGTGGCACTGCCAGCAGGGACCCCACTGCCATGGGGATTCCCCCTTGCCAAGCAGTTCTTTCCAGCCCTTTTTTCTACTGATGCCAAGGATGGCTGTTTTAAGGAGCCAATGAATCCGCCACAGGAATCTCTTGTATTGGGATTACATGTGCTATTAATAAAAATTGCCTTCAACTTCTAAATCGAGGCACTTAAAACCCACAATGAATGCATTCTGCAGCAATGAAAAAAAACCCCCAACTTTTTGTTGAAATTTAAATAGATCCATGAACTTTTGTATCACGCATGCTATTTTAAAACTGTAAATCTATTCCATTTTTTCCATTGTGGTTGTTTTTATGTTTCACTGTGCTCTTGCATAGGAAAGTCTTTGGTCTTTTAATAGAAAAGATTTTATGTTTCCAGGCACAGGTTTTTGTGCCTAGCTCAATAGGCTTGGTAAGAAACTAGTTTTTTGACACTTCCTTCTCTATGGTACAAGATTTAAGAAAGGAATTAAAGAAAGTATTAAAGTACAATCGTATTAATAAATTATTAAGTTCTGGAAACTTAGATTAAGGTGTTCTAAACATTTCTTTTAAATGAAAAAAAGAAAACGACAAAATCTAAATAGTGGCAAGGTGTTCTTTTCTGTGATTTCTGAGAAATCCAGCCATGACTCAGGCTAACAGACTGTCTGAGGCCAAATGTTGTGTTATTACAAATATGGCCTGAAACTGGATGATAAATTCTATACATAGTGTAAAGGTGTCCTAAAAGCCCCAAAGCTATTTAGAATTCTGCTAGAAAATGTACTCAACTCTGCTCCCCCACCAAAAAGTCTCTTATGTGTAGCCATGAAAGAGAATTTATCTACAGTTTTCATTCTTCCATATCTTTTTGTCTGCTGTCCTTTGTGCCTAAAAGATCCTTACAAGATCACAGAGCTATTTAATTCTCTGTTAGTTTGCATAGAAGTAATTGACTATTCTGCATGAATTTGATGCCTGTTGTGATGTTGATTTGCTCTGGCCATTGCCTTTCCTGTTGACCAGTGCTCTCTCTTTGTTTCCTTCTGTTTCCCATGCCTCCAGTTTAATAATGAGGTTGACAGTTGCCTGGGACAATGGTTATGTTTTTGATATATGTTTGTGTAGTGCTGGGCACAATGCAGCTTGGTCTCTGACTGTGTATGTCAACCAATAACGATGTTGTTTCCAATTGTTTCAGTCTTCAGCTTTGTAACTATTTCAGAAGTCCTCTTTTAAACAGTTAGAAGCAAATTATTATTTAAACAATATTTTCCACATCAGTTATGATTTCTTTAAATAATTTAAGTGCTTTTTCCAATGCTCCTCACAAGCACTGTGTTATGCCTGTGTCATTTTACAGATTTAAAGCCAAAGACCTAATGATACAGAGATCTGCTCCAGATGTCTGAATAAAACTGCACAGAGCAACCACTGAACACCAAGTGCTGCTGCTCTGAAGGGAGTGCCTTGCCAGGGAGAGGCAGCACAGCAGGTGCCTTCTAATACCTGGCGTATGCACTCAGTGTCAGCAACAATTAATCTTCAGCATTATTCCCTTGGAGCATTTACCTGCCTCGTAGTACTTAAGGGATGCCCTTTTTAAGCACAGGAAATGACACAAGCAGCAGAGATGTCATTGGAACACATCCCTGAGCAGGGGAACCCACGACACGCTGGTTCGTCACGGGGTGTGAGCTCTGCTGTTATTGCCGAGTTAATCTCTTTCTATTTTCTAAGAGGAAATCAGGATCTACTTCTGTACTAAGCCACTCTCTAATCCTTGTTCCCAGATAAACACAACAACAATCTATTTATATATTGGGCTATCCCCAATCAAACAAAAAAATAGCATAACCTAGTTCAGCTGTTGGGTAACACCAAGTATTAGCAGTAGTTATTTGTATCATTAAGATGTTTTAGACTTCTGCATTAAATAAAAGCTTATACTGAGCTTCTCAATGTTTGCTGTCACTTACAGCCATGTTGGCTCGAATATGTAACAATGTGATGATGACCCCCAAATTTCTGGTCTGGCCTGGCTCAGCTGTGACCTCCTGCATGTTCCCTGGCTGGGGGGGCAGCTGAAGTACCTGGCTTGCCTGAGCCCTGCAGGACACAGCTCCTGTGGCAGCTGGGAGTGTTTTCATGAAGCCTTGAATTTGGCAGCTCCTTCTCTCCACTGCAGCTGGCAAGGTGACAGCAAGCAGGAGGGTCTGTTCAACCTGCTCAGGAATTTCTCCATGTATGTTGGTGCTTGATAAATCACTTTTCCCTCAAATGCATATAGGAGAGTTTGTGTATTTAAACAGGTGGGTTTTGGGAACTTGCTGCTCCATTTGCAGGAAAGTATACACTCCACAAGTGCATCATGGAAAGACAATAACTAAAGTAGTGACGCAGACTTTAAATAAATAAAAAGGTCACTACCAGGTGATTTGTACAGCTCTAACATAATTAGTAATTCATTTCAGAGACAGTGCATTGCATTTGACTCTGCAAGGCACTATATCTTACTTTCTTGTGTCTGAGCTGGGGTTCATTCTGTCTTTTGCATTGCTACAGAATGCACGGAGCTGGTGTGGCCGTCAGTCTTCATGCATGACTATGACTGTCACTGTCACTGTATTTAATTTTTTAAAAATGAGATGTGATTGCTGCTTCCATCGCTTCTAGACCAAACCAGGACCAGGATAAGGCAGCTCCCTTAGTGTTGGGTGCTGAACTGGTGAAAGTGGAGAGGCATCTTCAGCAGGGACCAGTGATACATGCAGCTGCCACTGAGAAAACACTGGTATGGTCTGGAGGTGAAATTACAGTGGTAAGACCAATAGCAAAGTGTTGCTGAGTGCATTCAAGATATGGAGCAACACATTAAATAGCTCACCTCTCACATGCTGTCTGTTGAGTATCTGCCCTTTCACTTCCACAACTTTTTATTGCACTTTTCTAAAATTCAGGAACTTTTCTCCTCACCGAGCAAAATGTTTTGCAGTGTTCTTCAGGCATGGAAAAAAAATAATTCCAAAAACCAGTGGCATGCAAGCCAGGCATATCCTTCACAGGAAGTTGCACTATGTGTCTGATACCTCCAAAACTTGACTGCATCCTGGGTGAGGGAGAAATAATCTCATCTTCTCTCAACTCTCATTGCTGATAAAATGCTGTTGATGAAGAACATCCTCATCTCCACATCCTCATCCCTACTCTATCCCAGTTCCAGGCTTTGAGCCTCAAGTTGATCAAATGTGCAGGTTTCCTTTTCTGTTGAATTAGAACAAGCCCACACATGACTTTGTACACTTGCTCCTGATCCCCTGATGTGCTGATGGATCCCTCAGGTGGATCTGTAAGGGTTTGGAATCAGCCAGTGCAAGGGCACCCACAGGGAAACTTCTGGTTTATTGCAAAGCTGAAGAAATAACTCCCTTGCCTGTATGCAAGGTGAAAAGGGGCTGTTCTGTTGGTGATGGTTGAGGAACACTTTGGAAAGCTGAAGTGGTGCAGCACTTAGGTGTCTCCTTGTTTCTTGGGGCTCAGAAGGCTTAGTTCCTTTTTATAGTATTGCTACATGACTGTAGCAATAAGAGACTGAGGCACTGGGAATCCAAGGGCCTCCAAAGAGAGCACTTTCCTGGGATCCTGGCAACATAAAAAGTGTGAATTACACTCTGCAAGTGATATACTATCTGCAAATTCAACACTTCTTGAACCTACATGGTCTCAAGGAGTCTAGTCTATGAGTAGGACATGTCTCTCTGACACTCTGTCTCTTCACCTCTTTCTCTCATCAGTTTTTCTTTTTTTATTCAGATGGAGGTTAACAAGTGCCCAGGTTTAGGCCAAATTTGGGAGGAAACCTCCGAAGAGGTCTCTCTAAAAAGCAAATTCAAGCAGCTCTTCCCCCCGACCTGTTCGGGAGATAAACCTTCTTTGAGAAAAGTGGAAACAACTGTTTATTTAACAAGCAAAGTATGCACAAGCATGAGAAAATGAATGATATTAAACAATGGAACCCTTCATTGTTCTGAAGAGATGGCAAATTCTAAAACAGTCCTTTTGTAGGTCAGTCCTTTCCATGGGTGTGTCTGTGGGTGTGTCCTCTCAGTCTCTCCCAGTTTGGGGGCCCTGGACCATAGTCCTGGTGTTCCCGAAGAGAATAGTGGCTGAACAGCTCCAAAAAAACCTTCTGGCCTCAGCTAACGAGAGAAGAACCAGGAAAAACAGCAAGGGAAAACTCCCCATCTGTCTGCAGAGCGGAGAACTCCGAGGGCACTGCTTATCTCTGTGTTTTGAATACAGCTGCAAAAAAAATTCCACTGCTTTTCCTTCTCCCCCACCTTTGCTCTCAGGTCTAATTTTAAAGGTGCAGAACTTATTTCTGAGCTAAACAGATGAATGGGCATACAATTCAGCATCAAATAGTCGTCCCAGGACGAAAAGTTAACAAGCTGCATGCAATGTAATCAGAAAATAATCCAGTGGTGATGTTGAAGGCCTCCAATGAGGCAAGTGAAGATAGCAGAGAGAGTCCAGGGTAGTGAAGGCAGTAGAAATGTTCTGTTCTCTGTGAGAAGTGTGAGCATCCAGCACAGGTGCTGTGCAGTATTGTTGAACCAGAAATGTGCAGGTATGTGGGGCACAGAGTCTTCATCCTCTGTGGAACATATGGGCTTTTGCTGCTGTTTTGCCTTTCCATAATTTGGACATGTTTTTAAATCTCAGTTATGCTTAACTCTGACTAAATTTAAGGGTGGTTTCTGATGTATACCAGTGTGAGAGAAGAAAGAGGTATTTCATAGGAGCAGGTATTTGAAGACGTTCAGGTATGCTGTCAGACAGAGTTTTTCCATATGATCCTCTAACAAAAGAACATTTTATACCCTAAGGATGCTTCTCATTTTATCTTCATCTTTTCCTTAAGCTGTGAGTGAGGGAGAGCATGGGAGGCAACCCAGTGCCAAATCCTGCCTTAGCTGCTCTCCTCTCCTTGCTGAAGGAGCCCATTTCCCTCCACTGACTCACTGAGATGAAGTTGCTCTTCTGCATACCCAGCTAGCGAGGCAAAGAGCTACTGGAGGCAGAGTTATACTGGCCAGCAGTGGTGATGTAATTGTCAGCAGCAGAGTCTCGGGTCAGAAGTCAACCAGGAGTGGGTTTGTAACTAGGAGATCAAAATATTTTCTCTGCCTTTTGCAAAGGGACGTGTCTGTATTGTTCCCCCTTGCTTCTCGCTCTGTTCACTCTGATATGTTTTATCATTTCTGTTCATGTTTGTGGGTCTTACTTGACAGCATGACAGAATTGTTTAAAATCTGTCAGAGCAGGGCTGCAGAGAGGGCACAGTGTGGTGGGAGGGACAGGGGGGCCGTGCAGCTGCCTCTCCTGCTCAGCTCCAAATGGGAGCTCATAGAACTGAGATTTGTAGAGCATCAACAATCAGATCTAGTTTATAAGTCATGCTAGAAATACATTCCTTCAGCTTGTGACTTTGAATTAGCTATTTTGCTTTTAGCTTCTCAGACTGCCAGCCTAACTGTTGATTAAACTTCCAGTAACATAGAGGATTAGTGAAAAACAGGGCTACTTCTACAGCCTCAAAAAATCAAACATTTCCTACCAGTTTCTCACATTTTGTACTTCACGAGAGCAATGCATGTCAGGTACCCAGTTCAGAGCAGCTCACCTGAGAAATGAGCTTGACACACAAGTGACACGTTTTCTTTTCTAGTCACTTACATCTTTTAATCAGTAGCAAGCTTGGGGAGATGATGAGAAAAAGTCCTCTCTTATTCATAGGAAATTTTAGTGTAGAAAATGCTCAGAAAGTATTAAAAGATGTGCTAATTGCTGTGAAGGAGGGAAAACATGACAGAGACCTTGCAGAGTCCACTGCTGAGAAGGATGGTGTTGTCCCACACATTATCACAGAGAGGCAGAAGCATGATTTGCACTGGAGCACAATGCAGTGAAATTATTGGAAGTTTTGCTAGTCATCAAGATGGTTGATTAGAGTTAATAATGATGGCTTTTTTTCCTATGCCCAGCTCCTCTTTTTACTGCCTGCTTTCAAAATGAATAAATTTGATTAAAACAATAGAGAGAAAGCAGAAGACAAACTAGCAGTTGTTGTAGGAGGTCAGTCTACATGCTTGAGCATCATCATACACGGGTGCATATGTGTGTCCTAGCTAGAGGGCTCAAGAAGATCCTGCTGCAGCTGTGCCTCCCTTTTCTGGCTCCTACAGAATCCAAGAGCCTTCAGTGCCAAGGAACTGGCTTCACAGCACAAGATTGCAGCTGACAGCATTGTAAGTGCTGCTGTTTTACTGAGTATGTTCCCTGAAAACCATGCTGGCTGTGATCTCCCTTTTTCAGGAGGCCTGCTGGATGGAGCAGGACGTGTCTGTGGTGATGTGCTGACAGCATGCACTGGCTTGCAGAAGCAGGGCGCAAAACTCCACAAGCCATGTTGCCATATGTCTGAGGCTGTGAAGAAGCAGCAGTTGGTGCTTGGTCACTGGGGATGGCAGCAGAAGTAATTCCTCCCCAGAAAATGTCTCAGCAGCTACTGGGAAAAGTTCCCTGTTGCCATCCATGGTGAACAAGGCACCTGTACAGGTTTCTCCTGTTTTATAGCCAAGTTGCTTTGTGTATTTATGCACCTTTTGTATGAGAGGAGGAAAGTTCTAACCGTGTGCAATGATTAAATCTTAAACCTTGTCATACTTATTGCCCACCTGAAAAGGACATCAGTAAAAATCATCATAAAATTAGCCTTTAGGCCATTAGGGATTTCTTCGTTTCACTTGACTGGCAGTACAGCTTTCAGACAGTGCAGTTTAAAATCAGCTTTAGTGCAGAGAGACTCATCTCCCTCATCTCCTCTGTTGTCAGTGGGGAGAGAGGCATCTCCATGATTCATCAACCTGTGTTAGATGAATCACCCTGGAGCTACTGGGTTAACCCTGTCTGCTTTGTTCTGGAAACAAGGTAAGCAGTTTAAATGAGGTAAAATTAATCCTACCTGCAGGGGCCAGTGCTCAGTTGACCTGCCATGAACACAGTACAACAGAGGTGAAGAACTAGATCTTCAAGAAAATAAACAACGCATCTTCAGTTATATGTTCACTATCACATCTTAGAGTTTGGAAAGTGGAAAGTACATGATGAATGACATAAGGGTAAAGCCATGTAAATAAAAGAGATGCTGTTGTTCAATTAAGCAGACATTATTTATGCCTGACTGTGTAGCGCATCTTGCTCAAAGGCATTTTGTATGGCTCCAATCCGCTCAAAGCCTGACACTGGAGAGTGTGTGTTTTGCTGATAAACATGAGCCCAGGAGCCAGAAAATCCAAACAAGGCAGTGAATCACTGAGCAATCACATGAAGCATCACTTTACTAGGTGCTAGTGTGGCAAGCAGGCGGCCGAACGCCGAACCAGGGACACTGGGTGGACGATACTGTAAACGGGAGAGGTCAGAGCTCCCTCCAAGACCATATTTAGCTGTGGTTTGTTACTGCTGGTTGACTGCACAATGAAGAGAGCTGGGGAAGGATATGACACCCAGACACCACACCCCAGCTGTGACCCAATGTTTTGAAGGAAGAGCTGGTCTAGCATTGCCATGTGTTTTGTGTGATGTGTTTTAGCCCGACACTTTTCTCCTGGTGCAAATGGTGTGGCCTGGACTGAACCAGCCAAAGCAAACTCAGCTCTGCCTCAACCATGTGCCACCACCTGTCCTCAAGGAGTGCACCACGTGGGGGTTGGGGTCCTGAAGACACCCACAGCCCTGCCCATCCTCCCAGGGCTGCTCCACCCTGCCCGTGTCAGCCTTGACCCAGAAGTGGGACTCCTCCACTCAGACAACGAGTCCAAAACATTTTTTGATTATGCAAAAGAGAAGGTGTTTTGCAAGCCAAGGTGTGTCAGAGAGCTCAGTGGCGCTCTCTTGCCATCCCACGATGGCTTGTTGTGTAGATAAATGCAACCAGGATCTGAAAGTCAAGATCTGGCCAACACGTGGAATATTTTTAAAGTAGATTTGCTTCTTATTGGCTTCCTTTGTATTTCTGTGTGAGTATGCCTGGGTATTGATAATTATTGTTGGCTGCACTCAGTGTAAGAGTCTTGGAAAGCACAGTAAAGAAGAAATTACATTTGGAGCAAAGACTTTTTTCTGGATCTCCCTTCAATAGGTCTGAAGATCAGAATAAGATCATTGCTCTGCTGAAGTTTCCAAACTATGGTTTGCTGATGCAGCAGTTGCCTATTGTTAAATTACTGTCTTCACTTAGTGGTGTAAAATCAAGGGGTAAAATTCTATGAATTCTGTAGCTGCAATTGACACAGTGGCTGCTGAACGTGATTGCACTGAGGACTGTGGCATACTACAAGGATCCCAGCTACCAAAAAATCTTCTGTGCTGGTGCCATTCATCTAAAGGGTTTTTTTAGCTCAGTATTTGAAGAACATTTATGGCTAGCTCACATCCTACTATAATTAGTATATTACTATTTTTTAAAATTTGCATTGAAAAGCACATTTATTTATGCCATATATGACTTAATCCCATTCCCTGGACAATTATTGGCAGAACTCATTAACGTCATTGAGTGCAAGAGTGGGAAAAAGGCAGTCCTTTTGCTAAGTAACTCTTACTGAAATAATCCAGTTTTGCCATTTACCCTTGGTCATTGCTCTTTTTTCTCCCCTCAAAGCTGACAGTTGTTTGAATTTCTTTTCAGTTAACTAGAAAAAAAAAAACTTTTATTTTATTATGAACTGAGCTGCATTGCTTCCCCTGGCTGCTCATTTCTCATTTTCTGCTGACTCTTCCAACTGTGCTGGCTTAATGCATTAACGGGGAAAATACCTTTGGACACCGGTTATAGTCAACAGAGCTCTGCAGTGCACAGATATAGAACACACGTTCCTTTTGGTACATCAGAATCCAGATTATCTGCAAGTAATAGACTAATAAGAGGTTCTCCAATGAGTCAGCTGATTAAAGGCAATCCTATTCCCTGAGAACTCTAATGCTGGCTTTTACAGCTAACTTGTGCAGATCAGTGCTTCTTCCCTATCCTTGGGCCCATCACCAAAGGGTCATGTTCTACTTTTAGTGCTCAGTTAAAGAATTGTAGAAGTGCTGCCGTGATGTGGAAGGAAAGGAGCTGGTGGAACAAATCCAGTACTACCTGCAAGCAACTCTAGGAGCAGGGCCTACCAAATCTACTCCACTGAAAAGAGCAATAACTATTTTTTAGATTGGATGCTGGCACTTTCAGGAGCTTCTGATTGCGTCCCTTAAAATAAATCAATGTTTTATTATTCCCTAATTTCTCAGTGTCTTTCCCTGCCCTGTCCCCCTCTTAAGACCCTCAGTATTTTATTTAAGGCATATAATCCTTCATTTCCCTGCCTCATACATCCCAGTCTCAGAGTGTTTGATCCCTTGTACCTTTTCAGTCAGTATGAAACTTCCCACCAAGTCATTGGATGTGAATTGGGATCGGAAAGGGCAAAGCTGTGGACATAAGGTGGTGTAAGTAATCCAATGGTCCCACTGCTGTGGGCCCAGTGCTGCTTCATCCCACATCTATTTTTGCCTTTTGTTCTACATTTGCTCACCAAGCTGCCTGTGGCAGCCTGTGCAGTAGGAATGAATGGTGACAATGGAGCAGCTTCCCTAGGGAGGGCATGCAGTGACTGTGGGCGCTCCCACTGCGTCCAGCACTACCCAGCCCAGCACCCAATTAATTTCTGTCCATAGCTGCTGTTGTTGGTAGGGCTGAGAATAGCCAGGGGCCTGCCAGCACTGCCAGATGTGAGAAGCAGAGCAAAATGTGAAATGCCACAATGGTCTGGAGGAGAGGCAGACCTCATTCATTGCCTGTGCTGGCAACTCACTGTTGGGAACAAAGTCTACTAAGTCAGGCCTTCTGAGGGGAAAGATGAAGGTGAACTTCTCTGTTGGATGTATAGGGAGAAAGTGCACTTTCAAACATGCTGCATTCAGTTTTCATTGAAAGAAATCTGAATTTTGTTTTTCCTGCTTTTTTAAACATTTTTTTCCTCCCTTGAATTTCCCTCCCGCTCCGAGATGATTTATGTCCACTCTGTGGATAACCCTTACACCAGAAGGTTTGAGGAACTACTTTTGCCACCATATACATAAATTCAAACTGGCTAATTAAGTGTCAGCTAAAAAGCACTGCTTTTATATCCAATGGAAAATTTCTGCCTAATTGCTCTGGGCATCACCTGGTCTAATTGTAATTGGCTGGGGAAGGATTGCAGAGCCGCTACTCTGCAATGTTTACTTCATCCTGGCTGCAGGGAGAATTCCTTTAAGATGTGATTAATGAAATGGAGAGTGGATAAGATGGAAGAAAACCAAAGGCTCTGACTTTTGGTATTGCAGCAGGCAGTTACGTTCAAGCACTCGTGTGCTTTGCGACAGCCCTGGCCTTATGGTTTGTCTCTTCTCGTACTTGTGTCTTGGGCAGGCACGAGACTTGCAAAGTGTTGACCAGCAAAGAGTGCAAAAGGGCTGAACAGGCCAGGACTGTACCAGTCTCCATCAATCTGTGGGATTGTTTTTGTCCCTGAGAAGGACTGAGTTCATATATTTCAGTAATTAACCTGCTGTTACGCCTTGTAAGTACCCAGAGGCTAAAAAGACTGCATCTCTCCCCAGCTTTAAAAGCAGTTAAGAAAATGTTTCCCCCACAGGTAGAGTGAGGGAAGCTCATGAGTGCTGATGGCGTTCCCTGAGGAGCAACAACGCCACATCCTGTGGGTGTGCAGTGCAGAACGGGATCTGGAGAGTTAATTGTCCAGTTGGAGAACCAGAGCAGGCTCAGAAGAGACAGTACAAAGGAAAACACATGTGCAAGTTCCCCAAGTACAAGCACTTCATGCCATGTTGGGACAACTCTTCTGGATGGTTTTAGGGAAGGGATATATTGTGTGGTTCTGGAGAGATGTGTTTTCTTTGTCTGTCTTGAATTTTAGGAAGAGAATATGAAAGATGACACCTAGCAATTCCCAATCTAACAGTAACTACAACTAAACACAAAGGCTTTTCTGACTTTGGGTTATTTCTTCTGTCTGCACTTTCTGCTGTGATATATGTTAAACATTTGGGTGAGACACTAGAGCCTGCAGTTCTGCTGCAATCACTCTGGCCATAAATCTCTCCAGTCCTGCAGGGGACAGGTTTTGCTTTTTTACTCAGCGGTGACAAATTACAGATAACTTACAGAGAGCTGAGGGTGGTACTCCAACCACCCACTCACCTTCATGGTTTCCAGCATGTTTCAAAAACAAGCAACTACAGTTGGGTATGGCAACAGGCAAGGTATTTTTGCAAAGTACTGTCCATGCCACAAACATTCCTGGATAAAGATGTCGTTATATTTTGTGCAGTAAGTAATACAAGCCCCTCTGTACAACCTACACAGAGGGATGTGGCACTTTGTGCTCTTTGGGATTATCACTCAGCAGCACAGGCCCAGAGCCTGATGAGTAAGAGATGGGGAGGTGAAGATGCAGGACCTGGGGCTAGTTTAGCTGCTGCCAAGCACTGAAGTACATGTGAAAGAAAATCAGGGCAAATTTTTGCTCAATTCTACCCTTGGTAGAGCTGCATAATTTTCACGTACATTGATGAGTACCTATTACTTTGGGAAAAGCTTTAGGCTTTTAAAATTTGAGAATGGCTCAGGAGATCCCTGAAAACCCTCGTGAAAGACACAGGAATGGGATAAAGCCAAAGGGGAAGCAAAGCAAGAGATTTCAATTGCAGTGTTAACAAGAGATGTTTCCTGCACATCAGTGTTCCCTTCAATAAAGGTACATTGTCAGTTAAAGATTTGCTTCCCTGTAGCATGGAAAAGAAATTATTCCCCCTGTTTAAAACCAAAGCTGTTCAGACTTTCTAGGAGAAGAACTTGTCCTATTAGATTCAGGGGACCAGGAGATTGTAAATATAAATGTAAATATAATATGTAAATATGGAAGTATAAAAGAAAGCTGTGGGACCTCATTATATTTAATCCAGAGTCTGGATAATTGGGACCTGACTACAGGGTTTGTGTATTCTTATATAAAATTGTGGTAGCCCTAGCAAGTGGTTCTGTCACGGTTTCCTACTCCTCCTTTGCTAATGAAGAAGTATGTTGTTACAAGTTTCAACAGGTTTGGATTTCTTGCCTTCTGGCAAAATTTCTTCTGCCAATCAGCTATGAGTCTATAAAAATTTAAGGACCAGCCCTGGGTTTGTGGCATGTACACTATATAGTGATTGTTCCTGTACACAGTGTCAACACTGTGGGACTTTGTGCAGACTTTGTGTGTTCTGATGCATCTTTGCCAACATCCAGCTGCAGTAACAGTGAATTCATAGCTGGATGTCTTTTCAAGCCCTTGGTAGTAAAATATTGAAGCAGAAGTGAGAGAGAGACGGTTATGCAGTTCAGGAGACTGGGTGCAGTCACTTGGAGGCTGACAGAGAATAACAAGTTTATTAATATTGGAGCTTTAAAAACAAAGAAATAAAGGAACCCCCAACAAAGCCCCTAGAATAATATTCTTACTTCTAAAAAATTTCAAAATAACATTCAGATATTTTATTCCAGAGAAATGTTTTGTCCAGCAGGGGGTTAAGTGTGTTTTGCAGACAGAGAACAGATACACAATATATTTCCAGAATTTCACGCATTAAATAAGCTTAGGTAAATTTTAAATCATCATTAATTTTGACAACATTTGAATTAGAAGCTCTCTGAGGCTAAATGACATGTATTATTTATTTTTGTTCCACTTTCCTGTTTCCATCATGCAAGAACCAAAAGTGTTTATTTTACTGGCAACATTAAAACAATCACATGATTTTGAGTAAGTCTTTTGAGATTGTTTGCAAGTTTTTCTCTTCTGCATGTCTGCTTTCCCCCAGCTGGGGGCTGGCTGTTGTATGGAAAGGCCAGCCACGTCACGGAAAAGCCCTGTCTCTGATCAGATGGGCTTAATATAAACCAGGTTTGCTGAGAAAGAATTAAAGAGGCAGTCCCAGAGCAGGGGAGGATTTACTTCGGCAGAGCTGCTCAGTGTGCCACAGCCCAGCGAGAGAGGAGGGCAGGGAACAAAGGACTGCTCTGGTTGCGGGAGCCTGGCACAAGTAAGAGTGCATTTGGACCCAGTCTTTTCCTGGAGGTGCTGGAGACCCAGGCAGCTAAATGCAGTATGGGGTAGCAAAACCAGTTTGAGCTTGGAGCACAGTGTGTGGCAGGGACTCGTTTGGCTTTTCATAATGAGGGATGTCAATTAGTTAGAGGCAGAATTGTAAAATGTTTGTGTTTGTGATGGTTTTGTGAGTGACTGCTGGTTGCAGGTTGTGAGTTACTCTCTGTCGTTTGAATCAGATCTGGCTTTTTTCATCTGGTCTTTTCAATGGGCATACTGCAAGGAAAAAGTGCATTTTAGAATTCAGCCACAGTAAATATTTAGTTTTGTTTGTGAAGAAGCCTTTGCATAGTGTGTGATTTTTTCTTTAGATGTATTTCTTGCTGACAAAGTTACTGTGACTAGGACCGTGAAAATGATCGCCTTTTGCCCCAAAGTACTGCACATCAAAGAGAAAATATTGTGTATTCTGTAGTAAATTCAGACAGTGCTTTGTCTATATATTTGTCCTAGGTCCTGCTGGGAATTTATTCACAGAAGTTTTCAGACAGTTTTGTATGAAGAAGAATAGCAATTTGTACATGTTGCTTTACTGTTCTTTTTATTGTTCATGACCTATTATTGAGGTTTGAAAGTGGTTGGGTGAATTTTATGGGCAATTATCCTATTTACTGATATGGAGGAGAGAGCTGAAAAACATCAGCTATAGGGCAAAAAATGAAAATGTCTAAATAATGGTCACTTTGGGAGCTGGAATGCATTAAAGTAACTTTCCTAAAAATGGTAGGTATTGGCCTGAGAATGACATCACTCTTCTCTGCCTCCAAGCAAGGCAAAATAGAGTTTGTTGAGTAAAATGTAATTAAGAGCTATGCTTATGTAAGAAGAGTGAACCTATCTAATTAATTGTGCAGTAATGAAGTTATTGATTTAATATCTCTAAATTAATGAGCCTTTTCTTCCAGTTGTATCTCCTGTAGAAGCTATGACTTGTACCCCCTTAGAAAAGCTGTTGGATTTCACTACATTCTCCCTCTTACCAGCCAAAAAATTAGTCTGAGGCCAAATCATTCTTTGTTTACCTGGCCACAGACAAGACCTAAACCCACCCCATCACAGCAAGACTTACTTGCATGACTTTTTGTACCAGGGTTGTCTCAAGAGTGCAGTGAATGATGCCTTATTGCTTTCCCAAGAGTTTCAGCTCCCAACTGAGTCCATGAGAAAGATGCTGCACCCTCAGGTGGAGGCAAGTCAGACCAGTGTCCCTGTTTGTCCCCAGTGATGCCCAAAGGAGGTGAACATTGCCTGCAGCACAGCAGTCTCTCGGCAGGGCTGCAGGGGCTGTGTAGGACCGGTGTGCTGAGCACTGTCCCCTCCTTCTCCTCCTGGGACACAGCAATGCCTCCCTCTTTCCAGACTGGGCTGCACCCAGCACAGCCAGGAGCTAGTAAAGGCTAGCAAGAACAAGACAGGATTTAGCATGTGAGGGTGGTATTATCCCTGGGAAACAGGCTCTCTCTCACTAGCTAATAACTAAAATATTTCTTTGTGCACCACCAAGTACACTAGAGTGCAGAAAGGCTAATTTTTCTTTTCTCACATATTAGGTACCTACAGAGGAGCATCATGTGGCCCCTCGAAGCTAGTAAGAGAGCATTTCTAAATATTTTGTGGGTAACATTTGTGATTTCCCTGTTTTTCACTAGGGGTTAAAAATGACTCTCAACAACGTTACCATGCGTCGCACCCACAACAGCAGTCTGCACCAGCAGCAGCAGCGATGGAGCATCCCTGCTGATGGCAAGAACCTGCTGGTCCAGAAAGACTCCAACGAGTACAACCCACAGAAACGATACACCATCAGCCCTGATGAATATTACAGGAGGAGCTGGTCCTCGGAGTCATCCGACTCCGTCATCTCCTCCGAGTCTGGCAGCAGCTGCTACCGCGTGGTGCTGATCGGGGAGCACGGCGTGGGCAAGTCCTCGCTGGCCAACATCTTTGCAGGGGTGCACGACAGCATTGACAGTGACTGTGAGGTGCTGGGAGGTAGGTAATTGTGTCCTGGGGTGTTGGTGTTTGCTTGCAGTCAGCTCTGCCTGTGGTAGTTGGCACAGAAAAAGAGAGAGGCCATTAATTGTAAACCAGAAGTAACAAGTGATTGGGTGTGAGTATCAAAACTGATTGAATTCAAGCAAATTCTTTAAGAAAACAAAAATGCAAAATAAGATGAGTAAGATACTCTCCAACAATGATTGAAAGCCACTGAAAGAGAGCAAGCCAGATTCCCATGCTAATTCATTCCAAAATACCTGTTGGAAAATGCCTCATTCCTACCTGAGATGATGGTACACAAGAGTCTGCTTCAGCTTTCGTGCTGGTCCAACATTTGTGTCACCACTGCCATCACAGGGCTGACTCCAGCTTTCCTTGTGGGAGAGGAAAAAACTGAAGGTCCTCATGATTTACAAGAATTAAATACTTTAAAATCATATATAAAGAAAAAGTATTTGCCATTAGAAGTCATCTCAGCCTTTCTGTATAAACACATTGCTTTAGTACAGGCTGTATGGACTTTGAGTAAAATATATGAAATTTTGAGTAAAAACCTTTTTTTCATGTTATTTGCACAGTATGGACTCCTCCAGAAGGAAAAAAGATATAGGTCCTTCAACAGAGTAGGAGAAGTCCTGTTGCCTGTTGGTGGAAAGACACAAGCTGTAGGGTTCTCTTTGATGCTTCCCCTCTTGCTTTGTTTAGCACTGCAAAGTGCTCTTTAACCTCAAAGATCAGACCATGCTGAAGGTGAAGCTGTAGCAGCAAGTCCTGAGCTATGCTGTGTGCAAGATGTTGATGTGGAAGGGTTGTGCTGCCACGGGAATCGGCTGTAGTTGTTGCTGCTTTCAGGGGACATGCAGTTTGCTGCTGGATTTTGTTTGTCACTGTGCAGGGCTTTCTTTGTCTCTCCCCTTTGTCTCCTGCCTCTATTCCCTTGGTGTGATGGTTGCCAGTGCTTTCTGGGCTTCTCTTCCAGCCTTCAGTGGGGCATAGGCAGGACAGCTTCTTTTTTGTGTGTTTAACTCTCCAGTTAGGGGAAGGTTTGCCCAGGATTTAAAAAAGCCCAGTATCAGGAAGGTCAGACCCACACTTCCCTTACTTGCTGTCTCAGACTGGGGACACAGAGATTTGTGCCTTTGGGGGATTTGAAATTCACTGATTTTAGGCTCTGCCTTCAGCTTCTGCCATCAACTTTTTCCATATTTCGACCGTCTCCTCAGCCTGGAGTATCTCTGATAAAAGTTTTCTGTTTGCTAAATGACTGAAGTAGAGCAGGATCCTTGGACAAGCCATCAGGAAGTGCAGCTGATTTGCTTTGCCCTATCAGGCAAAACCCCTATCAGGCAATTTTCTCTTCCCTCATGTGAAGCCATGTGGTTTCCTCTTTCCATTACACTCCCAGCAACATTGCTTGGAGTATAGCAGTGACAGATTTTCAAGGCCAGCTCTGAAGGGATAATTGGAAGTCTTGCTGTCGTTATCTCTCTTTTTTTATTGTCAGCTTCAAAAACAGCATGAAAGGAACTCTCTTTCAGTGTGTTTTATATTCTATGGAAGTTCCTTAGGACTGACCAAGGTGCAAATGAGTGCTGACTATGACTACTTAGGCATTGTATTTTCAAGGAGTATGATTATGCATTTGTAGCTTTTCTATATGTAATGCAGTGCAGAAGGAGTCTTCTGGATTTTGTCCTCTGGAGTGCATGGAGCTTGTTCTCACACAGATGCTCAGTTTCTTAAAGGAACTATTTACTTTAGCTTTGCAAACTGGAACTTTAGCTTACACACTGGAAATTTAATTACATGAGAGGATAGTTTCAGGGTAGCCAGCTTATAGAGGAGTAGAGCTGCTTTTATGGAGAGACTTTGCTACTGACTGTAAGATGAAGCTAACTCATCAACACAAGCCTCATACTCTTGGGACCTCAAGGGAAACCACTCCTAGTGATTAGCTCTGTCTTTTTAGTCTTGACATTTTAAGCATGGCCCCATTTGACTTTATTTTAAATGTGTAATATTTTTGGCTTATTCTTTAACTGGTATGTGGATCCCTAGCTCTGAGGAAAGGCTCTGATTACAATTTAGGGGAAAGTTCACTTCATCAGTGCACAGCAGAAGTCTTATGAGGCACAGGTTAGACACAACCCCATCTACAAGTGTGGTTGGGACAGATCCTTTAAATGCTGCAGTACCTTAAGACGGGTTTCTTTTTTTTTTTTTACTAGCCACTAGTGTGAGATTAGATATGGGTCCAGACTTCTCACTGCTCATCCTAATGTCCCCCTTTTTCTGCTATTTCACATCAAAGGTGATATGGGAAACTGTGTAATGGGAGAGAACATGCAACTGAAGTCTCAATCTCAGCTCAACAGCTGTTGTCTCACAACACCCTGTCTCCTCACTTGGTGGGCTGTTAGCTGTATTGCTCTCAGCAGCAGTGACTGTTCACCCGTAAATTGTCCATGCTAAAGCGAAAGCAAATATTTTCCATTACTCAGCCTTGCTGGACTCTGCTGCTCCCATGGGGCAAATGTTCAGCCTTTGGTTATTTCTTCCACGGGTTCTATTTTCTCTCTCCCACAGAAGATAAAGAGACTATCAGCCAAAATAATGAACATTTTGTTTCCTGATCTTTCATCTATCATGGAAAGTAAGGCAACCAAGAATGAACAGACTGCAGATTCAGTGCAGATGGAAATGAGGAAAGAACTGGATGTGAGCCGGCCTAAAATTTGGCTCAATAACTCTGTGAACAAACACCCCACATTCAACAACTTGGATTTTTTTATGTATATGATGAAACCCAATAATATATCACCAACCTTTCTGCTTTCCTTTCCAGAAGACACGTATGAAAGAACTCTGATGGTGGATGGGGAAAGTGCGACTGTTATACTGCTCGACATGTGGGATAATAAGGTACTTTAATTTGTTCTAGTCAAATGCTGATGGGAAAGTGTATCTGAATAACTGCTAATATAAAAAGCAAGTTTCCTTTGTGAAAGAAAATAGGTGTTTCCATACAGCAGAATCAGGGAAGATATAGGATTAACCCTACCCCACGTCAAGGCAAGCATGCCTAATGGCTCTGCACTGTGAGCCTGAGAAGTGCAAGTCTTAATTTTTTTCATGATAAAACAAAACATTCAAGCTTTCTTTCCAGACCATTTTCATTCCAGCCTAAAGCCAGCACAATAAATTATCTGGGGCAATTTTTTGCCCTCCTTTGTGGTGAAGTATTCATACCATCACCACATTGGAATTACTTGTAGTATAGCTGTGATTCAAACCATACCCATTACAGTTTGCAGCAGGAATGCATTTGGATTCTCTGATGTTTTACTTTCTGAGTAAAATCTGCTCTGGGCATAACGATGTCTGACCATTTCATTTGAACAGCGGGAGGGAGAATGGATTCGAGACCACTGCATGCAAGTGGGAGACGCCTACTTGATCGTCTACTCCATCACAGACCGGGCCAGCTTTGAGAAGGCCTCTGAGCTCAGGATACAGCTCCGCAGGGCACGCCAGAAAGAAGATATCCCCATTATTTTGGTTGGCAACAAAAGTGACCTTGTCAGGTGCCGTGAAGTTTCAGTGGCAGGTAAGGAAATTATGAGCATAAACCCGAGATAAATGTTAAAAGTCATCTAGTAGCTTTTGGATAAACTGCAGTGCTCTGGCTGAGGGAGTACATTGTGATCAGGACTAGGCAATAAAAGAGTAATATAATAAAAGAGGACTGGAACAGTGGGCAGAGGACTGGGAAGGGTCTGCCAGGTCCTTAAGCCTTCCTTGGTAATACTGTTATATGTCAGATGATCCCTTTTCTATATTTATTAAGTACCATCATAAATGGGATTTCTTCCATTCCAGCTCCTAGCGTAAGACCACTGCAATATGTGATTTCTCTGGTAGCTGGAAACCCTTTGTATTCCCAATGCATGTTTATGCATAACAAGTTTAGCCCCCTTTATTCTGCTGCCAATAATTCTCTTTATAACCAGTTCTCTGTCCTCCCTGACATTTATTAAATTCCCTCTCAATCTTTGTTTTGCTAGTCTGGGCAGGAACTGTGCAGCCTTTCAGAGGAGGTCTCCTTACTGCCTTGCTTTGGGATGCTAAATCAGCCTTCCCTTGGCTGCACACAAATGAAAAACCACTAAGCCCATAAATAGGAATGGAGAGACTGTTGGGAACACTGCTGCTGGCTCTCAACATCTGTAGCCAGTAAAATATCTTCTTGGAGAGTCTTCCCTGAGGCTGAGGTGGCACACTGTAGTACACAGCCGTGCATTAGATGTTTTCATCTTGGCCCATCAGAAACATGGGTTCTTCTCCTTAGCATTTTTTTCTCTCTGCAGCTGTTCTGCTCTTCTGTTTCCCAGTTGAGCTAGACTTTTTTCTTTGCTTTGTGGATGTGCACAGTTCCTCTGGCTCCTGTCACAGCTGCCCCAAGTGAAGAGCCTGAACTGAGGGGTTCATAGGGTGCCCAGGTTGCCTTCTCATTCTTCTTTGCCCAGCTTAAAAGTTCTTTAGCAAGATGGCAGGTGAATCCATGTCACTTCAATGGCCCTGGCAATGAATTCACAGCAAGCCAGAAATTGGCTTGTGTGGAAGACAGCTATCATGTTTAGCTTAGGCTCATATAATTGAGAACTATGATTTAAAATGTACCCCTAAAGCCATAGCCACCCTTTATTAAGGGTTTTGTACATGTGTCTGTTCTCACTGAAATTGCCACAGTTCCAAGGCTGTGGTTTACACCCGTGGTCCATGAAGGAGGAAAGTGCTGTGCTGTATGCCTGGAGAGTGCCATCATCACTTGATGATGTACTTGATGATGAGCTTGAGGGAGCCTGCATTGCAGATGGCCAGGTGGTGTTGAGGCATTGCTGGCCTCCCAGCCTTCAGCGGCTCGGCTCACGTCCATCATTCTGCGCTACCTTCACAGCCAGCAGCGCGGGCTGGGCTTTACTGGGAGGGGATTTACCAGCCCCCCACCCATACACCCCCCTCTTCCTCTGGGAAGCAGCTGTGACACAGGGCAGATGGATCCTGGGCTGGCAGGCAGCAGCAGGTGATTAAAGACTTATCTGTGCCTATATCAGGCTTGAGGGGTTCCCCGGCGGCTCTGACTCCCCCGCACAGGGCAGCTGGTCCCTGCTCCCCCCGGGCCCCGGGACCCCTTGTGACGTGTCCTCCTTGGCATTTTGCAGAGGGGCGAGCCTGCGCCGTGGTGTTCGACTGCAAGTTCATCGAGACCTCGGCAGCTGTGCAGCACAACGTGAAGGAGCTCTTCGAGGGCATCGTGCGGCAGGTCCGGCTCCGCAGGGACAGCAAGGAAAAGAACGAGAAGCGCCTGGCGCTACAGAAACGGAGAGAGAGCATCCCCAAGAAAGCCAGGCGGTTTTGGGGCAAAATAGTTGCCAAGAACAACAAGAACATGGCCTTCAAACTCAAGTCCAAGTCTTGCCATGACCTATCAGTACTTTAAGAACTGGACTCTGCCAGAGCTTGTGGCATTTTGCGGACACTATCTAACTTTGTCATAGGACAATCAATCAATCTATATTAGATTGGGCTACCAGTGACTTAGGTTCACAGTTGTGATTGTGATGATATGTGCTGGCATAAGAACAGCACAGTGCATGGAAATAGCTCTTCCTTTTTTTTTTTGTTTTTTTTTTCTGATTTTTTTTTTTTTGTCAGTAGTTTTAAAAGAAAAGTATAGACCAGAATGACCCAAAGTTATGCTGGGAACTGACCTGTTCTTTCTCCTCTCACCTTTGGATAATAGTGTAAGAACCTCAAATGCCATAACTTGGGAAGTGAATACTACTGTCTTTACTCTTTCTCCTTGCTATTAATAGTTCTTTTTTAAAACTGTGTAAAGAATTGAGGAACTGACTGGAGATTTGTCCCTTGTCAGTTGGCTGGTCAGGCTTGAGCACCCACAGCTGAAAAAAAAAAAGCATTTTTGTAGAATAACCACAAAGACATCTGTTTGGTATATTTTCTTTATTTCGAGGATTAGTTTCAGGGAGTTTACACATCTCTTACTTTGAAAATATTTAAAGGAAAAAATTCTACAGTCAAACAAATTTTCCTCTCATGTTTTCATATTATGGGACTGTTTAAAAATCATAGTAAAAGTAAAATTAAAGTGCAAGTTGTATCAAAGTGCATCAAGTGCAGGATGCCAAACCTTTAAAAATCACCTGAGCTTTTTTATGCCACCACATGGACTTCTTGTATCCACCCTTGGCCTTTGTCTATGCCAGAGCTATGCTGTATTTATTGTCGTGCAAAATAACAAGCATTTTAATGTCAAGGGGAAATGTATTTATTACCAATTTTCTTAAGATAATAATGTTAATTTTATTACTGTTTTCTATCTAATATCTTTTTTCAGATATGCAAGTTTTTACTTACATGCCTTGTAATAAAATAAATAAAATTTATGACTGCCTTTGAGCCTCAGTATAAAATCCCTAAGAATGTTTTCAAATAGAGAAAAGATTGTGCATGCTGGGCAAGTTTGCTGTTTGAGAAGTGCAGTGAGGATTCCTTACATCTCTGAGCACAGGCTGCATAGCAACCTAGGATCTCAAGGCAGGAAGCACCAGGAGCCTCAAAGAAGAGTGCAAATATCCCTCACATAAAAATGGGGTTGTGGTGACTGAGTTAACAATAAATCACTTCTAGCAAAGGTGTTTAGCTTTTAGCCTGGAAACACTTTAGAAATGTAGATGAGTACTGTTACCCCAGATGAGTACTGTTACCCCAGTTTTGGAGATGAAGAGAAGCGAAATGCTACATTCAAGGACAGAAAGCAGGTAGCTGGCATGGTGTGCCCTAATCCTCACTTGCTGTTGGGCATATTTGTGCTATTTCCCTCTTGGCTCTGCTGGTCAGAGGTACAGTCATTACATGTTTGGCCACATGACACAGAAAAGCCAAATCTCCAGCCTGGCAGCTCATCCTCCCAGATGATGAAGGTAAAAATGTGCAACACCAACAAGGTGAAACTTGGATTCCCCATTTTGGGCTGCGCAGTTTTCATGTACCAAATGCTCTGGACAGGAATGAGCCTGCTGAGTGTTTGCCCACAATTTCCTCTGCTGAGGAGATGACTTCTAGCAGTTCTCCAGGGGTAAAACATCCCATTACAGAATGACTCAATGCCTGTGTGGTATTAAGATCTCCCTGGAAGGAAATTTCTGATCTAGAATAAAGTGTTGACAAGAACAGAAAAAAGCCCTTTTGAAACGAGCGCAGTCAAGATCCACATTGCTGCATTTTGGATGAACGCTTTTGAGCTGTCAGCATGCAACCTAAGGTCAACCCAGAGCAGTCTAGAGAATTCAGTTTTCAGAACTTTTAAACTCTCAAACCTTTCCCCCATTAAAAAATGAAAACAAAATTGCACAAATTAATTTTTAAGATTATATTTATGAAATGAAAGAATAGCTGTAAACAAGCAGCACATTTCATTAGTCTATTCTATATCTGTCAAGCTATAAATCTAAACCAAGCAGGTTTTGAAAAATGCAAAATGTCCATGCTGATCATACAGCCCTGAGGAATAAAAGCCATCCACATTCATAGCATCATTATGATATCAGTATACATCAATGGCATGATAAAAATGTGGAATTGCTCAGTAAGTTTTCATATCCTTGCTCATCTCCTTGCACTCCTTCCAAGATAACAGAATTCCTTTCTAAAACATGATTTTCCCAGAAGAAAATCCAGTGAGGTGGGCCCATTCCCCTGAGATGTCACAAGCTGCCACAAAGAACTGTGCAATGGGCATGGCATGTCATCTAATTTTTCCTGTTCACAGCAAGCAGTCATCACTGCAATTCTATCTTCTGGGGCTGCTGCTGGTCATTGTACAGCACAGTTCTGCCTTTGGACCAAAACAATTTAAACACATGCCTCCACCTTCCACATCCCAGGCAACCTCTCACCAGCCCTTTGGTTCGCCCTGCAGGCTCCATGCTTGCCATAGGTGCTCAGGCAGAGCCTGGGGGAGGCTGAAGGGTGAAAGCCCACAAGCAGCAGCATCTCCTCCATGGAGCTGTAGCTCAGACACCTCCAGGGTGTGTTATTCTGACCTGTGGATGTGGAGTGAGAGAGCCGGGGCTGAGCATCCACACTTTGCACATTTCAGGGCTTTTCTTGTTTAGAACCTGGTCTGGTCCTGTGGGTTGAATTGAATGTCCACCTGGGACTGCAGTGCCTGAGGTGCACTCCTGAAGGGCACTGTGAGTTCCACCTGAAGGAACCCAAATCATATGCTCTGATCTTAATGGCTACAGCAAGCTGGGCATGGAGGAAGGGCTGGGGCTTTCCCTTGCAGCTCATGAGATTAATCTGAGTCATGGTTTTAGCTGATCATCACTAGATTACCAAATACAGCAACTCTTACTATATAAAAGCTGGTGTACCTGCAATGACTGATTAATACTAATTTACTCTGGAATGCTGACATTTCAAGTCTTTAATACCTTTAACAGTCCCTCCGTTCATCTCAGATGTGAGTGTCCAAAACTGTGGAATGGATCAATCAGCAATTCTAATCACTGCTCTGCTATTTATTAAGTCAGGGCTACAATGACAGATCCTAATGTGATAATTACAATGCTGGACCCGGAGATTTGGCAGTGGCTGTGGAATACGTGAGTCACAGCACTGAGAGCACCAAGGCCAAAATGGCAAAACTCACAGAGTCCAAATAAAATAAAAGAAAATAAGTACAGAAAAAAAGAAGTCTAAGAACACACAAAATGCCAATTATAGTGAAATAGCTGTAATAAAAAGCTCTCTTCAAGAAGATAGATCAGATTTGTAAGAGGAATTACAGAGCATATCCAGCTCTGTAATCTTTAATCGTGACAGATGAACTGCATGAAGAAAAGTTTACTTATGCTTTGTGAGAAAACACACTCGTTAGTATGGCACCATGTGAAATTTGCATGGTGCTACAGGATTTTGGATTTGGGACTATTATTGATAAAATTTAGTTAGGTAAAAGAGAGATATTTTCAATAAAATCAATGGATGCACTGTGCATTTGACCCTCACATATACAAACCTTTCAACATCAACCCCATGAAAAGCTATAAAGACCTGGGTTCTCTCTCTTGGGCTTTTTGGGGTCCAGATACAAAGGGGAGGAAGGGTTCCTTACAGGAGCAGTGCTGGTGAAGATAAGGGGACCCACAGGGGGCTGCTGCAGAGGAAGGAAGCAGCTGAGCTCAGTGTCTTTACAACTTGCCACAGCTCTTCTTTCTCCCTGGGAAGGCTTTTCAGAGAAAGCTATGGCATGCAGAGAAGACACAATGTACTGATGAGATCCCTGGACTAATAAACTATTGACTCTCCAAAAGTGAGTCCTGCAACTCATTTCTTGCAACACCTCTGAAGACTGTAGACTGAATGCATCATGTAAATCATTCCTGTGTCTGACTCACAAGCACAGGAGATAAGCGCCAGTGTGAGCTCTGGGGCTGGCTCTTCTCCAGCTCTCTTTCCTGCACTAACTCATTGCTCAGTTAGGAGGGCAAATGCTGTGGGCTGAGGTGTGTTCAGCACACCGTAGGTTTTATCAGATGTGGCTTCCAAGGGTGTTAAATAGTGTTTAGTGAGACCTGTCTGCCTTGCCTGCAGACCCCACCAGTTCTGGTTCATTGTGGTAGCATGGGAGAGAGGACAGAACAAAACATTCTTTTGTGTTTCCTTGTAGGACCCATGCAATAGTAGGTTTGCAGTAGCATCCAAGACACAGGTGGCATCTTGTGTTAAAGTCTTGCTAAAATGTCACATTGCTGGTCATACACTGCCAGCAGTGTTAAACATAGCAAGCAGACTCTGTGGGAGGTTTATAGAGTGACTTCTAATTCTCTAAATGTTACCCCCTGCAGTTAAAAAAAGGGAATAGCACATCATTCTCTTCACTATGCTTCAGAAAGCTGTGGAGAAGCCTTGTTTCTGCCATTGCTTCCAGAAGGGACCACGGGCCAGACGCAGGGATGCAATGCAGGGTAGGAATGGCTGCAGGAAAAAGGGAGAATCCTGGTACATGGCATGACCAGAGAGCCCATGATGTTAGTGTGCAACCTGACAGCTTCTCCTGACCTGCCCCTCCTGACCTGCCCCTCCTGGTACTGTCACTCCAAAATCTCCCACAGATCTTGCAGCAAGTCCCACTCCTCCCTCAGCGACCACCTCACACAGGGGCCTGCAATACTTCTGCATTTATCTTCTATAACCACAAATGTGAGATCATCAAGGTAATCTTTTTTTTCTTTTTGCCTAGACCCACTGAAATTCAGTGTGCAAGTTACTTGTGATTTTAGCAGTTTTGCTGCAACAGGTTCCCTGCTGTCAGACAGTGGGGACAACACACCCACGACAGAGCACACAGGTCCTGTGTGCCTCATTTTACAGCACTACCTGGAACATGGTTAATAATTTGCTGAGAAAATGATTAGTGTAATACACTTCCTCTAAGCCTTGAAATGTATGCGTGAGTCATTTTAAAATGAAATTACTTTCTAAATAGGAGTTGTTTCTGATACTCTGCTTGTGTGCACTCGAAAGCCCCCTGTTAGACACAGGTCTGCCAGAGCCAACCTCTGACTGCTCTTTGGGCCAGCAGAAGAAAGGCAGGTGGGAACTTTCAGTGAGAAAATTCTGACTGTCACATGGATACACTGAAGGATGCTGACTTCAGCTCCTGCATCTGTACTAACTGCGCGCAGGCACCAGCTGTTCTTCCCCATTTGCACTTGGTGGGTGTGGCAGCCGGGGACACCGAGTGCCCCACCAGGGGATGGCAATCCAGGGACACCATGTGCCCCAGCAGGGGATGGGGAGCCAGGGACACCGTGTGCCCCACCAGGGGATGGCAATCCAGGGACACCGTGTGCCCCACCAGGGGATGGGGATCCAGGGACATCGTGTGCCCCAGCAGGGGATGGGGATCCAGGGACACCGTGAGCCCCACCAGGGGATGGCAATCCAGGGACACTGTGTGCCCCACCAGGGAATGGTGAGCCAGGGACACCGAGTGCCCCACCAGGGGATGGCGATCCAGGGACACCGAGTGCCCCACCAGGGGATGGCGATCCAGGGACACCGTGTGCCCCACCAGGGGATGGCAATCCAGGGACACCGTGTGCCCCACCAGGGGATGGTGATCCAGGGACACCGTGTGCCCCACCAGGGGATGGGGATCCAGGGACATCGTGTGCCCCAGCAGGGGATGGGGATCCAGGGACACCGTGAGCCCCACCAGGGGATGGGGATCCAGGGACACCGTGTGCCCCAGCAGGGGATGGGGAGCCAGGGACACCGTGTGCCTCAGCAGACCTGGCGTCTGAGCAGTGGGAGAGCAGGGGGAGCAGCAGGAAGGCACTGGGCTGGTGTCCCTCCCATGCAGGGATGAGGGGGAGCTTGGTGGCTGCTCCTCTGGAGGAAGGCCCTCCAGCTCTGCTGAGCTGTGCACCCATTCTCTGAGGCTGTGAGTGTTTCACTGAATTGCTCACTGGTTGAACTTCCACTGAGCTCAGAATAGACCACAATAATTTTGGCATGGCCAGGCCACTATTTTTGTGTCTACCTGTGGCTTTCAGTAACGAGTTTGTTTTCTATGATCCACAGCTTTGCTCTCACATTGTTCAGGATGTATTCCCTCTCTACACACCTTGAATCCCTGAGTGGTGGCCAGTGGAATGCCCGCAAGCTTTGCTGCCACAATGCCACTTTAGATGCTTATAAACTTTATACTCAGTCTTCTGTGCTTTAAGGTTTTCCTCCTCCTTTTGGTGCAATCTAGTGTCATGAATTTGCTCCTCCTCACCTTGCTCCATTCCAAGGTCAGGCACTGGACCTGGAATGCCCCCTTAGCACCCACAGTAGGATTTTTGCCAGCAGTAGTATTTGGAAGTTGCCCAGCCCCACCAGGATGTATGGCACATGGACTTCGACAGAAGCAGCTCCACTGGCATCTCTGCTGGGGCTGGGATGGTGTGCCCAGCTGATGAATCCCTGGGAACAGAGGCTGGCAGTGCAACTTGGCAAAGCAAATTGATATTCATTGGTTTATGGACTTCAGACTGACCCTAGAAACTATCAAAAAAGAATCTAAGAACCTAGAGAGAAGAAATGCCCTGCCACTTTGGACTTGTGGTTCTTCCAGCTCTGTGCTGTCTCAAAGCAGCAATAGGAGATGCTGTTTAGAATATCACCTATGGAACCTTGTGAGAAGCATTTTTTCACTCACTTTCCTTACTAGCTTTGTGAAACTGAAATTATCTGCCATCTTCCCCTCAGCCTTCTCCTCTCCACACTGAAAAGTCCAAAATCTGCTAGCACTTCCCTTAAGGCAGCTGCTCGAATCACTTCACTGTGTTTGTTGCCCGTCACTGTTCCTTCTTTAATGCTCTGCAAGAGAGAGAGAGAGAGAGAGGCTGCAGTGCATTCCGCTCTAGATGCTAAATTTTACAGAATGACAAAATATAGGGTTTTTTCCTGTGTTAGAGTGACAAAATGTAATTTTCTTTCATGCTTTCAGTCCACTTTTTGACTATGTCCCATGTGTGTTGACATGTTTGCTGACATGTTTGGCTGCCATGCCACACCGTCTTCAGACCACAGTGAACTGTGACTGCTCACCTGCCATCTTTCCACCCACTCAGTCTTATGAGATCCTTCATCATCAAAAAATAGTTTCTATGTTAACTATGCTCCATTCAAATGTATCTCTACCATGCAATATTTTGAAAGTTACCAATTTGTAATGCACAGCTTTTGTCCTAATTAGGGATTCAAATACATATATTTGGTTACAGGTTAAAACTTCTATATGTGGAGTGCAAAAAGATTTTTCCTCATAAGTATTATCAGATCAAGACCTTGTAGATAAGTATCTTATATGGAAACCTGGAAAGAGGTGACAAGTTGGCAAAGGGCAGCTCTGTCACCCCTGCCAGGGTTTGGGATTGCATCATACAATGAGAAGGAAGACAGATGCCTGCAGCAAATACGCTTGCAGATTTTTGCTCAAGCAAATAGTCTGGCTGATGTTACTCACAGCAATGGTCTTCTGAGGACCAGACAGTGTTCTTTTTATTGAATCAAGAAAGCACTAGGTGCCAAGAAAGGATCAGCTGTTTGGTCTGTGAGTAAGAAGTTACATCACTCTGCTGCATGAGAAGGAAATATGTCATGGTTTCACCTGGGCCACTTCCCTGAAGGTGTGCTCCTATCTCCCATGGGTGGGAGCCTGGAAGTGCCCTGGACTTTGGCATGCATAGAAACAAGATTTTATTGCATGAGAGAATAAGCAGACTTTTCTCTAAACTGCTTAGAAATGGAGGCGTGTTGGATGAAGGAAAATAAAATTACTGTGCAAGTATAATTTTCCATTTAGTTTGTAAAGGCAGGGTCCTTAATAACTTGTGGTCCATATTTCCAAAAGCCATTAAAAAGAGCTACAGTCCATGGGATAGCATGTAGTCCACTAGTTAACTCTCATTTTCCCTGAAAAAGTAATTTCATGAATAGAATTTGGTTGGAAAGAGGTCCCTCTGAGTTTATAGCAACTTCAGTGTTAAGGATGATGTCTTAATTTTAATTGTAATCTGTTCCTTGACTTCAGATGCAATTATTGACAGTCTGCTTAACACACTTGTATATAGGAATGTGCTTTTTGTTGATGGAGTGATAAAATTATCTTTTGTCTTCTTAAAAAGGAAATAAGCTCAGAAGTTTATCTTTTTTAATTAGGTGAAAAGGCATCTCATAGGACCTGGGGGACTTAAAATTTAAGGATAGCTAATAGAGAGAAGCCAAAAAGTCCCGCTTGAGCAATTTACTAAGAAAAGAAGAGAACAAAGAAACGAATTGCTTTTGTGAGGTGTTTTACTAAGGGCAAAGACTCTTACACCCAGCTCAATTTTTCTCTGTAAAAAGTTTTGTTATTTTGCCTTTTATTAAAGCCTTTTTGTTTCCAACACTACCAAATAAGCCATCCTGCTTCTGTGAAATCAGAAGGCTGATTTTATGCCTTCTAAAGTAGCTGAACTATCTTGAGTGTGAAATATATCTCCAAAAGCTTATAAGACCTAGCTCGAAGAAACTCATATTTCACTTGTATCTCTTCATGCTCTCTCCTTGCTGAGAGCAGAACTGCCTTCTTTTCTGCCATATGCGGTTGAAAGATGTCATTTTGAGTGCCAGTGCAGAACCCAATGCTGCTGCTGTGTTTTGAAAAGCATGTTCCTCAGGAAGAAGAAGGTGACCTCCAGCCCAGCCAGCCACATGTGGAGCATGGTGCATTTGCTCTGCAGGGACACGAGGATGATAAGAAACATGGGCTCTGCTATGAGGAGGCTGAGGACTTACAGACCTGCTGCTGGGAGAGGTCCAGACAAACCTTATTTATGGTCTAGCTCCACATCTAAAGGCCACTACTTTTACAGTTTCTACTTGCAGTATTTCACCAGTGTAGTGATTGAGAATTTCTGTTTAAATAGGAGAGACAAATGACCAGAGTGCTTCAGATCCACAAAAAGATTTAAATACTTTTCCCTGGAAAGCAGGATTTGCTATGAGTGCCACAGGGACTATGCAGAACATCTGCATCCCTGGTGGACAGCACCTGCTGCAATGCTGAAGTGCAAGCTATCAGGGACAGCTCAGGTTTCTGGGGGGAAGTCCTTGTTCCTGGTCCACCTGTGGGTGGTTACAACACTCTAGAGTGATGTTTGCTACATGGTAGAGGAAACCCTTCTGAAGAGTTGTAGCCTCAGTCAATGTGCAGGCTCTGCCACTGTGCAATTACAGCAGTGATTCTATCCTTGGCAAAATCTTTGCCAGCATTTGCTGCAATACAAGTAAATCAACAAACTCTTCCCTCTCTAATTAAAAATCTAATTTAGCATGATGGCAAGAGAATGTATGTAAGACATAGAGTTATATAGTGTTGAGATTTTGACCTTGAAACATGAGATTAAAAATTACACTTGTCTTCAAAAGTCACATTGTTGCCTGCATGCAATATATATTTAAAGCAGTTTCAGAAGTATTAACCACATTTACAGAAATAAAATAACCTTGGTCAAATGTTTACACGTATGCCAAAATCTATGGTGAACACCAGCCTAGCTAAAGAAAATTAAACTACTTGAAATGAGAAAATACTGCAGTGTTTCTACTGTGCAGATTCCCAGACCTGCATGGATTTTGGTATTGTAAATCAAAGACGACTCCGAGGAAGGAGAGAGAGAATGATGCATCTGACTCCATCATCAGAAGGGTAATTAATTACTTTATTATACTATACTATGTACATTGTATCTAAACTGGGTCTGCCCTGCACTCACTCTTGCTCACAGCTGCACAGAACCGCACCCATCTCTGATTCTCTCGCGACTGTCCCATGACAGTCCCACACACACACACTCATTGGCCCTGACAGGCCAAGGGAACAAAGCATCCTCACTGTGGGTAAACAATCTCCATATTGCATTCTACTTTAGCACAGCACAGGCACAGCAAGCGAGATAAGAATTGTGGTTTTTTTCTTCTCTGCTTGTCTCACAGCTTCTCGCTGTTCAGAGGGCATGTGAATACCACATTTTGGTGTAGCAGGAGTCTCCCAGCACAGCACCTCTGAACATCCCCTGGAAGACCACGTAGCACTGTGGCCCTGCTCTGCCTGCTGAGTCCTGCCCTCCTGGGCTCTGTCAGGGGCTCCAGTGCAGCTCTCCACCGCAATCTTTGCTGTTTTACAACAGCCTTTTCCATCAAAAGATATCAGCAAACCCATGAAGGCAGTGGTGCTGCCCAGCTGCCATCAGCTGGTCTGACAGCAGCCTCCTGGCTCCAGCAGCCTGTTAGGAAGCTTTCCTGTCAGACCCTGGGATGCCCCTCTGGCTGGCACACCCCACCCCACCCCACAGGCTTCCAGGGCTGGGACCGACCCCTGCACAGCCATGACCCACGGGTGCACCTCTGACCCCCTGCACGCCCCACTCTCGGGCAGCCAGGCCACATTTCCTTCACAGCTCGGTTCCAGATCTCCCATAGCAGCATCTCAGAGCTCTGACTCCTTAAAGTGATTGAATATGGGCACAACAGCAGGGTAATAACAGAGCTGCTCAGGCTCAGAGGGACCCTGGACAAGGGGAACCCTGTGCTTTCATGCCCTCCCGGTCTATGTGGTGTCACCCTGGCTCTTCCTTGCTGAGCCCCAGCTGCTGCTGTCTCTGAGCCTCTCTGAGTGCCTGATCACCTGGCTGGTGCCACCTGGCCTGAGCTGCTTGCATTGAATGTATTCCTCCACAGGCTCAGCTAGAAGCTGACTCCTGAAGCAAAAGTCACCTAAGGGATCCCCAATGGTATGAAAATATATTTCTGGAAGACCTCCAATAAAATATAACATTTTTTTTTCAGACTGGGTAAAAATTAGTAACAAAAATTTAGAATAGTGCCACAGGTACTGTTATACATGTATAATGGAATTGTGCTAAAGATATGAAGTGTTTGTATTACACACATGAGATAAAGAGCAAATGTATAAAAATTAATTAAGGACATATGAATTTATATGTTATATGAATAAAATCTTTATTATTTATAATAGACAATAAAGATATGCTATTTAAACAGGATTTATTTAACATTTATATAACATTCCCTCATACTTGTGCTAACTCAACAAATTGTTTTTCTTTCTTTAGACAACCTAGAACATGTCTATGTAAAAATATGGACTTAACTTCCATAGTAGCAAAAAGCAAAGAAAGACACACCTTAATCCATTAAAACTGGCATTCACTCTTAAAGAGTAGCAAGAAGTCTGCAAATGTGGCATATTTATAACAGGACTCCACAAACAACAAAAAATAAAGAAAATAAATTTGTTCCTGTAATTCTCACCAAAATGAATTCAGCAAAAGCTTGTGGAGACATGAAGTGACTAATTCTAAGAGTAATTAGTACTTTGTAGAAATTAACTGTAAAAATCCCCTTGTAGTAGAATTATACATACACAATTTCAGCTTTTATTTTTACCTGAAATGCTATACCATTGTCAAAACCTGCTACTTCTCTCAAGGCTGCTTTTAAAAACCACCAGAATATCAAGTGCAATATTAGGCCTGTGCGTGTCTCTGTATTTCTGAGTTAAAACAATTTGCATTTATGTAAAAAAAATTCAATTCTTAGTAAAAAAGATACTTTTAAAACAAAATTTCAGTTAAAGAGAGAATGAATAAGAGTCAATGTGTGGCCAAGGTGGTGTTGGAGTTAATTGATGCCATTGCAGCTGAGCCTTAATGAAACACCTCGCACCAGCAAAGCTGGCTGGGGTGAGCAGGGTGCACATCAGCATCCACCTGGGAGTGCTTGTGCAGTGGACCAGGCTGGGTCCTGTCCCCCTACACCACCACCCCAAGGGCAAAAGTGATGGACACACCTCTTAAATACAGGATATAATTAAAAAAAAAAAAATAGGCACTTTTTTATAAGTAGTGAAGCCCCATAACCAAAAGATGCAAATAGGCTAAGACTCCAGGTCCATCTGAGGGCTGCAAAGATGGTTAACGGACTGGAGCATCTTTCTTAAAACTCTTAACAGAGTTGGGCCTGTTCAGCCTTGAGAAGAGACAACTGAGAGGGGACCTCACCAATGTCTATCACTCTCTGAAGGGAAGGTGACAAAAGGATGCACCAGGCTCTTCACAGTGGTGCCAAAAAATAGGACAAGAGGCAATGGGCATAAACTGATGCACAGGAAGTTCCACCTGAACATGAGGAAAAACTTTACTGTGCAAGTGACCAAGCACTGGAACAGATTTCCCAGAGACGTTGTGGAGTCTCCCTCGCTGTAGGTGAGCAGGGAGGTTGGATCAGATCACCCACTGTGGTCCTGTTCCTTCCAGCCTTACCAATTCTGTGATTCTAAGAGAAAATCAGCAAAGAACTATACAACACAGAAATCTAAGGACTGAAGTAAAATGCTTTAAAAAATGTAGCTAAACATATTGGGCAACAAAGGACAAAACCCTCTCTGGTTTTATTGAAAGAATGTGGACAGGTACCACAAAGAGCAAGATGCCATCCTCATCCCATCTCTCCTCTCTGTGATCTAGTTACAGTAGGTTGCATGAATACCAAAGACATTGGAAATGAATTGCTTCTCTTTCTGTATTAGCTTCTCATTGTCCTGTTTAACTTACCAGCAAGTTATTGATAAAAACTTACTACCAGAACTACTGTTTCATGAGCGTAACTCAAAGACTGATGACCAGCTCTTTATGCTTTAGATTAGTTAGAAATGGGAGATAAAGATCTCTGAAGTTCCAAATAGCTCAGAAATCCATTTGAAAAGTACATAGGAAGTTCAGACAAAGTTATATTTTTATTTTGTAATTGCACTGTGTTGAAACAGTCTTATTTTTGTTTGATAGATTCTACAAATTTATGAGTATGTGAGGACATTTCTGTTGTTCAAAAAACTCCCTCTAATCTCCATAATTGCAATGAAACATTAAGGGTCACACAGCAAAAGGTGAATAAAAATATATTCCTTCCTTCCTTCCTTCCTTCCTTCCTTCCTTCCTTCCTTCCTTCCTTCCTTCCTTCCTTCCTTCCTTCCTTCCTTCCTTCCTTCCTTCCTTCCTTCCTTCCTTCCTTCCTTCCTTCCTTCCTTCCTTCCTTCCTTCCTTCCTTCCTTCCTTCCTTCCTTCCTTCCTTCCTTCCTTCCTTCCTTCCTTCCTTCCTTCCTTCCTTCCTTCCTTCCTTCCTTCCTTCCTTCCTTCCTTCCTTCCTTCCTTCCTTCCTTCCTTCCTTCCTTCCTTCCTTCCTTCCTTCCTTCCTTCCTTCCTTCCTTCCTTCCTTCCTTCCTTCCTTCCTTCCTTCCTTCCTTCCTTCCTTCCTTCCTTCCTTCCTTCCTTCCTTCCTTCCTTCCTTCCTTCCTTCCTTCCTTCCTTCCTTCCTTCCTTCCTTCCTTCCTTCCTTCCTTCCTTCCTTCCTTCCTTCCTTCCTTCCTTCCTTCCTTCCTTCCTTCCTTCCTTCCTTCCTTCCTTCCTTCCTTCCTTCCTTCCTTCCTTCCTTCCTTCCTTCCTTCCTTCCTTCCTTCCTTCCTTCCTTCCTTCCTTCCTTCCTTCCTTCCTTCCTTCCTTCCTTCCTTCCTTCCTTCCTTCCTTCCTTCCTTCCTTCCTTCCTTCCTTCCTTCCTTCCTTCCTTCCTTCCTTCCTTCCTTCCTTCCTTCCTTCCTTCCTTCCTTCCTTCCTTCCTTCCTTCCTTCCTTCCTTCCTTCCTTCCTTCCTTCCTTCCTTCCTTCCTTCCTTCCTTCCTTCCTTCCCATTGTTGTTCTTATTGACACCTTCTTAAGACCACCATGGTATTTTGGGTCCTCAATTACTGTTTTTGAATTCCTGGAATTGATGGCAGCACCACTTTTGTGGAAAGGAGATGGTTTTCTTATAGATCTTGCAGAATTTGATTAATCCAAGTCTACAAAATACTTGGAACTCCTATAATGCATTATATAAATGTATTTATTTACCAGTAATTGATGCAACTTATTCAATATCCCATGAACTGCTGTGTTCACTCAGCACTTAGACAAGACACATTAAGACCAAGAAGTTCAGGCAAAGTATTCTTCATCAGGCTGGTTTAGGTTTAATAGATGTGCTCCAAAGTGTGTTGGTCTCCTTTGGACTGGGAGGAGACTCCAACCCACGGCACAGAGGTTGCTGGGAGCCAGGATTCTTGTTTGCTCAGCCCTGCCCTGCTGTACCTGTGCTGGTGATATGGCCTGGGCTGTACCTGCAGGAAGGAAATGCAAGCCTGAGAGCAGCCAGGAGGTGCTGCCCTGACCTGAGCCCAACCTGCCACAAGACCTTGCTTGGAGTCGAGGTGAAAAGGAAGTGGCTTTGTGCTTCTGCCTCTAAGTGAAACCTTTGACGTTGGGTTTGGGCTCCTCAAGAGGAACTCAGTCCTGTTGTCTTTGAGAATGAAACTAACCCCTGAAGGCACAGCATTTAGTTTCAGCTTTGCTGGGCTTGGATCATTGAGGTCTAGGAGGGATATTGGTGCCAGCAGCCAAGGCCAGCACCACAGCACCTCTTCTCATGGGCACTGTTAAAGATGGTTCATTCTCTGGCTGCACTGACCTTGAGATGCAAGAAGGCAGAGGTATTTCTGAACTGGTGAATCTGCCCTGCTGAACATGAAAGGAAATAAGACAGATGCACACTTGAGGCTTTAAGATGAGAGATGATGGAGGGCATTAAGTCATGGAGTTTCCATAAATGTCAAGCAGAGGTGTATGTCCAGGGAGGCATTTCCATATAAGTCACAAGGGAGACAGAAAAAGAGCTAAAATGGTTGTACTGTAATCTTTGGAAGCACAGAAGTGGACATGAAGTACATACACTGATAGCCCAATACCACAGTTATTTAGTCACAGAAATCAAAGTCCCACAGAAAGTCCCTTGAGGTCCTAGCTTGTGTATGGTGTGCCAACAAAAGCTGGTCATCCATAGCTGGCAGAAGTTAAAATGATGTGGTATTTTTGACATTTTCTATTCTGAGCACAGGAATCAGTTCTTTAAATAGTGTTCACTCTAGGTGGTGGCAACACAAAATGTGCACCCTCCTCTCTTGCAGACCATAGGCCTCACCCTCTAATGGCTCACCTGTATGACTAGGTCTTGATTACCAAAGTAGGTAATTGAAATAAGTGTGATTATTTGTGCTTGGCTTGGCCTCTAATGAATGTAGAATTCCTTCCAATAGCTAAAAGTCAGTCTCAGCATCGATTCAGATTTATCAGGTGAGCCATGTAATTTGACTCTGAAGTGAAATTGCCAAAACCCTAGAAGGTTTGACTCCCATTTTGTCACTTTGGAAGTTTGTAACACGTTCAGTAGAGGGCACGGCTGCAATCAGACCTCATGGTCCTGCAGAGATGAGTGGTAACACAACTGATTTGGGGCAATTTTCCCAGCAGGAATCACCTTTAGAGCCACCTGGAAGCTCCTCTGAAAAGAATGTGTGCTAAAATGAACCCCAAGTTTGATATTTCGACATAAAGTAGTTTCATTGCATGCTCAAATCAATGCGAATATTCAGTCCCTTGCTTCTATTCCTACCCTTGTCAAAGGCTTCAAGGAAGATATTTCAGTGTCAGAAATCACTTAGGGAAACATACTCTGGGAACTCAATTACCTGTAAGAATTCCTGATGAGCTGAAATTTGCTGCTCTTCTCGCTATTACAGTGGCTGGTACAAGGATGTGTAAGAGGTCCTGTGCTCAAGGAAACACTTGGTATCTTATCAGCTTTGAAAGTTCCACCCTGTGATGTAAAGCAGTTTCAGTATGAATATTGTCTGCATGGGGAAGAGAGGAGCTAAAACCAAGGAGAAAATGAGACATGTCTGATTTATCTGTGCTCAGGCAGAGAGCATCTTTTTTTAACCCTTTTTAATCCCAGGAAAACAAGCTGGTTGGTTATAAACTATAAACCTTGACCAGTTTTTCTTCACTGGTCAAGCTCTGCATTTCTGAGGCTTGTACTAGTATGGCAACAATAAATCCTGCCCTTTAGAGGAGTGATCAGACTTGAGAGGAGGGTGTTGGAGTGATATTCCTTCATGTTGCTGGTTTTACACAGTCATGGCAAAGGGAGAGTCATGGCAAATGGCAGCAGAAACTCATTCTGTATTCATAGCTGGGAGGTTGGGAGGGAGGCACACAAAGAGAATCAGTTTCCAGTCATTTGTGCTGGGTTTTGAAACATGTTTTCATTCACAGGCCAGTTTTCCAGGTTCTGAGCTGAAGGACATGGACTGCCCAGGCACTGCAGATTTGTCTATATGATCCACTGAATTTCAGTTTACATTGTAAGTCAGTCGCTGTAAAGATATTTCATAGATCATATACACAAAATGGGTGTTATAATACTAATTTTTAATTAAGAAATTAAGAACAAGACACAATAAAAAGCTGAAACACTGCTGGGCTTGGGCTTTTTTTTTTTCTCAAGCACAGAGCAAAATGCATTCCTAAAGCTCTAAGCCTTTATTCCTGACTCAGCTAACAGGGCCAGCAAAAAACCTCAGGAGGGCAAACCCAGAAGGTGAGGAGGTGAAGCAGTGAGCTGCAGAAGTGGGGACTTCCCTTCAAGGGAAGGCTAAGCACAGGGCTGGCTCTGGGGCTTGGATGTCTGCAGGAAAAGTGTTTGTCCCTACACCTGGGAGCCAGAGCTGCAGATCCTGCCCAAGATCTGAGGGGATTGCCTGGCTGTGATTTCTGATAAGAGAAAGAGAATTAAGAACACCTAAATCCTGCTTCAGTTTGAAGGAGGAATCTTGGTATCTGGGCTCTGCTCCTGAGCTAATTTCTGATTTTCATGCAGTGATTGCTATATGTAACGGTTCAGGCAGCAGAATCTGTGATCACAGTGATAAACAAAGCCTTAGAGACTACTCTGTTTTATCATCCCTATTTCAGTGTCCTACAGGTGGGCACATACACCCAGATGATAGACTCCTCTAAGACCATCTGCATTTATGTATGTGTGTGAATAAAAAAAAGAAGCATCAGTCTGCCAGCTTGATGGTTATTTCATGTCATAATACTATCAAGCCTTGTAAAAAGACTAGAGGTGAGGAAAGAGTTCCATTTTCTTTTAGATTTTACACAGTCTTATATATTTTGAGCTGTGCAAATGTGGACATATCTTTATAGGTATTGAGTTATGGATGCAAGAAGTAAAAAAATAATTTCTTCTGCATTTATGAGGAAAAAATTAATTTTGAAATATGCAGTTTATAAGTCTTAATGCGTATGCCACCTTAAGACATCATGTTACAGGACACCAGCATCCTGAAAGAAAGGGAATATCTCCATGCTACAGTATGCAGCTCAAGTTTTAATCTTCTTTGGAGGTCTTGCATGTAGAGTAAACACAAGTAATCTCTAGAATATGCATTGTTTATTCCAGAAGAGCCACTCGGTTCCATTATGTCATTGCTTGCAAGAAGAAAAAGGAAAACTAAAATCTATCATCTTGACCTGTGCGAGTTTAATAGCTGAGGAGCTCAACAGCATCAGCTCAGCAGCTTACAGGGGCCAGGGCCTGGCAGCAGCAAATTGGGGAACTTGTGAGCGGGCCTCTTGTGCCAGGGGTGCAGAAGGCAGGACAGCGAGGGGACAGTCACACTGCCACGCCTGGGGACAGAGCCCGGGAGTGCCGCGTGTGTGGGGCACCTTCTGCAGGGATGGGGCTGGCCAAGCCCTTCAGGGAGATGCCCTGAGAGTGAAGGTGCTGTTCATTAGTCAGATGTGCTGCTGATTCAGCTTCCTCCTGCTCTGAGAGCAGCCACACCTACCAGCAAATGAAACCAGCTTAGGAGACATCTCTCAAGCTGCGAGGGGGCATCTCGGGCGCTGCAAGCCAAGAATGAGGTACCACGTGGGGCTGGTGGCTAGGTGAGGCACAGCAGGGGCTAGGACAATTACACCAGCAGAATGGACAGGGAGTACTCTGAGGGCAGCCAAACACAGAAGCTGGAGATGCATGGCAGCACCAACAGGGAAGGACTGTGCCCCTCAGTGGGGTTAAAATAGTATGTGAACTTCCCTGAGAAAGAGCAGAGCCCCTGTCTCCCAGCAGATGGGCAATCCATAATGACTGCTGAGAGGAAGGAAGCAAGCAGGAAGTGTCTCTGCTTCTAAGGCAGTGTGGGGGAACCTTTTCAGGTACCTCTCCCGAGTTCCTGGTCATCTGTTTCCTGCTGCCTCCGACAGGAGGACTGATCCACCTGAGAATTCAGATTAGCAGGTCGAAGCTGAAGAGCACGTTCTGGGGACAGGGGTGATAGGGGCAAGGTGTTCATCATCCAAGGCACAGCACACACAGACCAGTCAAAGAGCCATGTCTCCTGGACAGGAGAACAGGCCACACAAATGGTGTAGCTTCACTCACTCTGGCCAGAAAGCATTAGTACTGTGAACTACTGGATACCTCTGCCTTCCCTCTTTTGTGCAGAGCTTGCTAAACAGTCAGTGCCATGCTTTGGGCCTATCCCAACACATGCCTACATGTTTACCTCCCCCCTTATGCCCTTTATCATGATGTCTCTTGTTTTGGATGATTATTCACAAAAACACATTCATCTGCTTTTCCTGCTTTGTGCTTTTTTGTCTAGGTGCCCTCTCCTAGCACAATTCTCACACCACTGTATAAAGACAAATTATCTCAATGTGGATGGGGGTATAAACAATAGAAAGGGCAAAGCTACCAAAAGAGAGTGAGAGATGTCAAAGGAAGGTTTGAAGAATACTTTAAATGGGAGGAGTATGTGGTCCTTTAACACTTAATATATTCTCAAGATTACGAGAACTACAGAGATATGGCTGAAAGATTTAAGACTGAATTGTTTGTGTAGAAGGGTTAAGTGTTTCAGAAGGATTGTCAGGAAAATAGAACTGTCAGGAAAAAAGTGAAATGTTGATGGGGATGCACGTACTTATTTTGAAGTGCAGGGTACAAGAGATAGCAATGATACCAGTGTTGGTAATTATACCATGATGAGAATCCACCTCACAAAGGAAAAGAGGGAAAAGTAAAAATTACGGTGAACTTGGAAAAAGCAGACCTCTATAAAAAAAGATTAGTGATAAAAGGAATTTAATAAGAAATAAACCAAAAAAAGCATCAGCAGGAATGACTAGGTCTCTCTATAAATGGAAGGAATGACAGGTCCCAGAGCTAAAGTAGTATTAGGAAGGTTAGTAAAAATAAACTAAATCAGAGCTAATCTTTGCTAAATCAGAGCTCATCACTGTTCTCAGTCCCTCAAAGAAGCTCAGACAATTATTAGTAGGGTACACCACTAAACTGAGTACATAGAGTAGGCAAATAGACACAAAACCATAATTATGTCAGTGCAACTATCAGAGCAATGAAGATACCATGAAAACACATTATAAGTGCACTGGTAAGAGGTACATTGTTTGGGAGATACTTTCTGTAGGAACCTTTCCTCAGCAGCATTGTGAAGTCTCCTCTGGGAGAATATGGGAGCACAAGTCATCAGCAAGGTTGGAGTGACTGAGCAATGTACAGAGGGCATCCCTGTGAATGAGCAGATGCTGAAAGTGCCACAGTGCATTAGCTATGGAAACTGAGACTGATCATTTTTGCACTTTTTAGGGAGGTTGCAGGTGTAGGTGATTCTGCTGCATCTGAAGTGAAGGAACTAGGTAATTAGAAACTTAAATTTGTTTTCAGCATTACTTTTCTATGCTTCTTTTCCTCCAGTGGTACTATGTCATGTTGACACACATTAATTATATTGCGAAATTATCATACCCTAATAGATCCATAAAAGAAATATTTTCTAAACAAACAGAAAGGGAAAGAAGCTGAGGTGAGGCAGGTCCAGCTAGTTTGGGAAGTGGAAGAGGTACATGGAGAGATGTCAGCTGGGTTGAAAACAGGAGAAAAAGTAAAAAGACAAAAAGAGAAAATGAAAAAGGAGCGAGGGAGAAATGACAAAGTTGATAAATGGGAAGGGGGAAAAGGATGTGACTAATGATATGAGAAGAGTTGTTTCTGGAAAAACTGACTCGTTGAACAATGATTCACACAATAAACACCTGGAGGTTTGCCTTTTTTTCATTGGATTTACTTAGAGAAACAGCTGGCTCAAGGGCCCAGTCTCACTGCTGAGTTTCTTCTTGTGATTTTATCTGTGGCACCATGTTATGACTGTTGTAAAGCTTTAAGTGCTTCTGGACTTTGTAATGCATTGACATGGAAGACTTTTTTTGTCTCCTGCAGTTGCAACCTGTAAGCAGTTTCTCTGTGCCTGGGAAACTTTTTCAGCCAGAGGAAGATACTGGGTATGACAGGCTCACCTCTGACTTTAAATAATGGGGACATCCAATTAGGCATGCTGGGTACCTTACATCTGTGTATTTGTACTTCAAGTAATACACTGCTTGTAATTGAACTTCCAAGCAGTGACACTAGCACTTGAAAGACAAATGCTTGACTTGTTTATAGGGATTGCACTTCTGACATCATGACTTGTGTTACTCTACACTTGTCATGTGAAAGAGGACTAAAAATGTCATTAGGAATTTGTGGATGTGAATTTGGTTCTGCCACGTGAAATCTCGCTGTTTTAAAATTAGTACTTATTGTTGAAAGTACTGCTCATTCATATCCAACTGGTGCACAGTTAATCTGCATGTGGGTCACTTAAATCAACACATTTCAGAGAAAGTTAATTTCCCTCTCCTTATATTTATTTAGAAATCAACAGCAATGAGTTTTAATGCTTTATTCGAAACTGGTTTTGAGCTGTGCTCTAAAGATAACTCACTGCTAGCAGACAGCTTTGAGAGAGTCTGAATCATTCTGAGTGCAGGAGTGAATGGAGAACACTTGTGTTTTAAAGCATGCTGAAAGCATAGCCTAGAAATTTTTTCCTGGCAAGACAAACACTGATTTTGAGGGAAAAGTGTGATCTGAAACACAAATAGAAGGCCTAACTCTTCCCAGAACTGTACAACTTAGAGCTGCAATCAGTTCTAAACACTTCTTTCTTTAGATACATCATTTGGAAAATAATGTACTGCACAAATAATTTAACAGTGTTCAAGAGCAATCTGACAGACTGAGGAAATTGAAAGTAGAAGAAGTTAGACCCTGGATGAAAAATAACATTTCTCAAGACAACAAAATAAGCCTGTCCAAAACTTCTGAAATAAGCACTATATTAAAAAGTGAGATACAAAAAGCACAACATTTTAAGAGCTGCAATTAAAAAAAAAGTTGGTTTTTTTTTTAAATATATTTTATTTATTATTTGTTTTACCACTGTCCTTTACAGCCAAATTGATTTCAATTCCCTTTACTGCAGGTGTTGTAATGCAGAGACTAGTGGGGACTAGTTCCCTTGAAAGGCTGCAAACATATAACAGACGTGAAAGATGGCACAAAAGGGAAAGGAATGATTGCATCCTTTATGAGATAAGTATCTGGAAAAGGGCAGACAGACTGATTTGCCCAAAGTTACCCAAAGTAAATTTTTAGCAGAGCTCAGACAGAATTAGAACTTTCCAATATGAGGACTGATGAATTATTTTAACTCATCTGGGTCCTTCCCGTGAAAGGACCTGCTGTGAAAACAAGCCACCTTTGTGTCCAAATTCTTGTCTTCTGAATGTGAATTATTCCTGTGACTAGGCAAGTAGCAAGCATGCTCTCCACTCAAGGCCCATGCTCTCTCCACGTGCTCTCTCACAGAAAGGCTGTCCTCCAACCATGTTCTTTTCTCACAGCTTGACTGAAAAAAAACTTAAGTCAGAAAGAAAATCACAAAGGATGTAAAAATATTGTAGACTGTGAATTACCTTGGAGCTACCTTGCTTCCTTATAGGGCTGCTGCCTGCTGCCCCACCTAGTCATTAGAATCAATTGGCCTGCAGTTAATGTTTGAGCTGCTGACTATCTGAGGGCAAGTCAGAGGAACCATAAACTGGATAAGCACAAACAGACATCACCAACCTGTGCAAAGGTGGTTCCCACAGCTGAAAGAAAGAAGCATTTTTAGAGCAAAATAAGCTTTTCATGTTACAGGTAAGGGATGATCTAACTGACATTTCACTGAAAGGTTTTGAAAGCCGAAGCGGGGGTTTTGCTAGAAGATTTTCAGGCAGTGTTAGGAACTCAGCTGTCCCTGAAAAATGGATGACTGCTGTGCTAAGGCTTAGTCTGGTTTATATTTGATTTGGATCAATTTCCTCTGTTTTCTCTTTGCTGAATTTGAACATCTGAAATCAATCAACTAAAGAAAATAATATTTTTTTTTCTGTGGAACCAAATACTTGTGATTGTTACTGATCTTTAATCTCCGGGAATATTCTTTGTTCTCTGAATGTTTATTATTGAAAGTCACTGGAATATTTGTATGATGGTTATCCTAGAGATTTCTCCTCAGTCATGGGAAGCATGAGGGATTATTAGGGATATAGCACTGAGATGAAGTTAAGAAATGAAGGAGAAAATATGGCTCCAGTCCTCAACCCAGATCTCAAGCTGCTTTTAGTTAAGCTGATGCTATTCTAATCCTGAAACTGCCTGTTACTGAAAACTTTTGTATGAATCTATATATACTGGAACTCTGTTCTGAGTGACAGAGGAGGATGGATTTTGGGCTTTCGGTCCTTGGCAGTGAGATGGTTCATGAGACTTGGTAACAGTTTCCACCCAAAAATAAATGTTCAAGGACCGATCAAAACTTGCAATAGGCACCATAAATGACATAAGGAAACGATGTTTATGTTCAAAGAGAAGGGAACATCAAAGGCACTTGTCATGCAAACTGTGAAACGGCTGAATTTCCACTGCTGCATTTGGTAGTTGGATCTGGACGGGAGAACCATGACACAGCCACATTTAGCAATTAATTTGCCAGCATTTTCTGTCCCCAAAAGTAAGGTGGGATGTTTCCCCTGAAACTTTCTCCTCCCCCGGTAGGTCTTGATCCTTCTTTTTTCCCTGGATCCAGACCACGGTACCCCAGACCACCCCATACATTTTTTCCCCTCTTTTGATGGCCTCCCCTGGTACTTTTAGCCCCCTGGTGTTCCTCCACCGCTGGCTGGCAAAGGGACACCTCCAGCCATGCCTCCTCCAGAGGGACAGACAAAACCCTGCAGGGAGCCCCTGGGCACAGACTGCTGCCTGACAGGATGGAGAGGGAGCACCTTGGGCACTCTGTCCCACCTTCTGCCACAAATTAACAAGGAATTAGTTTTTTAAAGTTCCCATATGGCTGCTAAGTGTAGCAGGAACAGGCCAATATATTCAGAAGAGAGTGGCAGGAAGGGAGGGGAGAGGTTGTATAGGCAGAGGAACAGAAAGAATTTTCATAGACTGTGTAACTGGAATATCAGCAACAGTTTTGGTGTGAAGTGTCCTTCCAGGAGGTTCAAAGTGTATTCTCCTTCTGTCTGCCCTGCCTGTGCCACCTCCTCTGGCTCCAGGAGGTCTGTGAAGGACCCACTGAGGAGGCATCACAGCCAAGCATCTACAGGGGGCTCAATTTCAGCCCTTGTCTCCTGACAAATTTAATGATTTTTCTGATCACTTCTGGTTTCAAAAGTGTGTCGTATTATTTTCCTTCAGTACCCACACAGTTATCTCCAGCCCAAGGAAAGAGCCCAGTATTTCAAAGGCTGTAATTGCACACACAGTATGACACAGCTCAGAATGGGATTTGGGAGATAAACTCCTGAGCATGACCTAGAATGAGTGCTTGAGAGAACAGCAGTGTGGGTAGCAGTTTCAATATTTACAGTTCCCCTTTTTGTTCAGCCACTGAGGAAAGAAAAGAAGGGGGGGAAATGCTGTGATGGGAAGCACAAGCAGGAAGGCATCTGGAGGGAGCTGTGCCTCCACACTGTGTTCTCCCCATTGGGGGCCTCCTTGGGACAGATCTGTGGAAGGATTCCTGCAGGTGTGAGCCATATAACATGAAGCACCACTGAAGATGGCAGCACAATACACCAGCTTCACCTCCTTCCAGAACTGGCCCCATCCTATTTGTAAAAATCTGGAGGCAGTGAGGAAGTAGGATAGCATTTTGCAAAAGCCATCTAATTTTCAGGAGGATGTAACATAAACTGTGCAAGTGTGTGCTCAACATTTCTTTGAAATTTGAGGCAGAGAGTGCTCCTTGGACTTGGAAATTTTGCTTCCAGAAGCCATGTTGTTTTAAGGAGTGCAGATGCCTTAGGCTTCCATTGCCTCTGCAATCTGCAGGAAATTTTTGGAATTTGAATTTTGGGAACCAGAAGACAGACACCTCAGGACAGTCTCTGCAAGACTTTTTTGCTGTGGTTATAGCATTTCCTGTGAACATCTATACTAAAAATCATCTAAAACCAGTACATCTCCTGTAAAGCAGAAATGAGAGTGGCTTTGCAGTACAGAATCATTGTAACAATGTGGTTGCACGGCTTTTTGGTGCTCTTTGGGAGCTCTTTTGCAGTCTCACACGCTGCATCTCTTGCACCATTAGGCAGGACCTGATGGGCACAGCCTTCCTTGGCAGCCCAGGGGCACCAGTGGTCTCGTCTCTCCTGAGCAGAACTGCAGCTGCTCCTTTGGGACCGACTCCTCAGCTCCCTCCCTGCAGCTTCAGGAAAACTCATCCTTTGCCTTGTGTGCAAATAGCCTGGGCCAACTCTGTGGGGCTAAAGTGACTGTCATCTCTTTGCAGGAGCTGAAACAAAGCATATTCCAGCATGCTTAAGCTGTGTGGACTTCAATTTCTGCTCCTCATTCACGGGGTGAGTTACAGGTTTTCCTTTGTTTATCTGTGAGCAAACGGCAAAGGTTGCCTGCGAGCCTCTGAGCTCTAAACCGTGGGGTGTGCCAGCCCGCAGGTCAGGCAGCCCTGGTGCCAGCAGAGTGGCTCTAACTCTGGGTGTGTCCCAGCACACGTGTGTGTCCCCCCCAGCAAGTTAGGAAGACATCTCAATCATTAGGGAAAAAAAACTTCAAAACGCCTAGAAGGCACCAATTTACTTGTTTTGCCTCTTCTACTTCCTCTTTAGATATCACTGTTTCCAATACATGAACTTCATGCTTGAAAAGATTTAAACATACTGCAACTAATCACCCGAGAGTGAAAACATCAGTGTCATGAGTTCTGCATTAGAATCCATGTGCTGACATATTAAATGTATTCTAAGACATATAATGGCTCTTAGCTTAAACTATGCATATTAATTATGTATCCTCATTATCTGATTCCTGTGAATCCCTTTTCAGAGGCTTTTCTGGAACTGAAATGTATTAATTATGCTCTTACGTAATAAATGCAATAGATTTACTGATGTTTGTAAAGGCTACAGCAGTGGTGACTTCTACTTCACAACTGAAATTAACAGAATAGATTGAAAAAATGTATGAAATTCAAGTTCACAAAAAAATGCCTCAGAGTATGGCACACCTTGAGGAGTGCCACAGAGAGCACCTCCTTTTCCCTTCCCATTTCACAAGCTGCTGTTTGTGACAGTGCTGGCACCCCCATTGAATCCTCTCTGCAAGCATTATACCCATCTTCAGAAGATATACCAATGGATATGGAACGAGAGGTAAAGCCTCTTTCCCTTTCAAGCTCCTGAGCAGTGATTCATGCAGTAGAAATATGTTTGGAAATATTTATGGTCCATATAAAGTAGTTTTAATCAACAGAAGTGATATCGCTTACTTGTTTCACAGGCTGCACTTTGAACTTGTTGGTTTTTATAGCATCAGCCTTTGTTCATGGCAGAGAACATGATAAAGCAAAATCTGTCCATAAAATGGCCCCAGGAAAAGCCTCCAGGAGCCAGGCTGTGCCAACCTGTGTGACATGGGAATATCAGTAGCATGTCAGATTCAGGAGCCTGATATCTGGTCCCTGGCAAGGCCAGCAGTCTGCATTTTTGCAAAAATGCTAAAAGGGTATCTGCAAAAAGGTGTCTGGATGCATAACTATCAGATTGTATTTGCTGATATTCTCCTGCTGGCACTATTGTTCACTAGCATCCCTCCCTCTCCCTCCCCAGCTCTCTGATTTTCCCTTTTTCAAAAGGAGTCACAAAGCCTTGTAGGTGAGCAGGACAGCATCTCTGGCTGTTATTACGCACAATATGGAATTACTGAAACACAACTTGTGACACACACACACAGAGCAGTGCTTTAGGGTGAATTGTGCTGAACTTTGCTATGCTTTTTTCATGGGCAGAATTAAGCTTTCCCTTGGTAATATGCAGACTGTGCTTTTCTGTGAGAAATTGAATAGCTGTCCCAGCAGCAATAGGATCAAATCCAGAGGAAAAGTCATGTAGCAGAGAACTCACACTCAGCTCTGTGGTGTGGTGGACAGGGTGGCAATGGTACTTTAAATCTGTAAAGCAAAATAAATTAATTTTTACTATGGAAGAAAAGAAACTTTACATGTGCAGCCAAATAATGGAACCCTTATTCTGACAGGCAGATCCTCAGTGTTGTCAAGATAGGTGGTGAAGACAGGGAATTTGGGGAATCTTGGTCTTTCCTTTGAAGAAACAGGTTGATTATCTGAACCATAGTGTGAATTATCTTGTGTGCAAGGCCTGCCCTGAGAGGCTCATTTTTGCTTTGTTTTTTTTTTTTTTTTTTTTTGTTTGGAAGCAAGAGCAGCCCTGAAATGTCAGGACAGGAGTGTGGAGGTCTTTGGGCACTGGGGAGTGTGTGGTTAAAAACCTCATAAAAATTTGGAAGAGAAAACCCATGATGTTAGGACATTGCTAGCTGTTAGGAAGAAAACAGAGGCTGAGACAGATCTTTGTGACATTTTTGCCATCAGGTAAAAGCCAAAGATCTGAAGGACATGTTTGCTCTCTCTGTGGTTTGCATGCACATGCAATTGATGTGAAGGCGCAGGGCTCAAGTGGTTTGCCCAGATGGCTGTGGCACTGAGGGGGGTGCTGGAGGAGCCAAGGGAGGGCCACCTCATTCCCATGCAAAAAATATTTGATTTACTGGGAAAATTACAAAGGGTGCAGCCACAGCTCCTCCTCATCCCCAGGTGTGATGTTTGATTTCCAGACACACTTGTTGTCACAGGGCTTTGTGGCTCTTGGATGGGTCATGGATGGTCCCACTGAGGACACTGAGAAGATCCAGTGATGATTCTATGAATTCCCTTTTGCTCTTAGTCTACATTCATCTATTTTTTTTTCTGTTTGCTCTTGAAGGTAGATCCAATCTCATTTCATTACGTAGTGGTCAGAAAAGGGCAGGGAACAAGCCTCTGTTCTCTAATTAATTAATGAATCTCACTGCTTTTAAAAATGATGTATGCTAAAGAGCCTGGAGATGTTCAGTGCAAGCCTGGAAGAGTCTCTGCCATTAGACTGGAGCAAAACAGCTCAAGGAGGCTCCGGGCTGGGGAGCTGCTGTTTGTGTGCGGGGGCAGCAGACATCCCTCAGCTGCTTTCCTCCATCCCTCTGTCTCCCTCTCTCCCTCACAGGCTATGTGGCTTAGTCTGGAGGGCCTGAGTGTCACTGGGCCTCTGAAGGACATGAACTTCTCTGTTCAAGAAGGAGGGGGCCCACGCATCCTTCACCAGGTAATCAAGTGAATTGTGTTATCCACTCTGGTCACAAACCCCATAGCCTGCACACAGAGACCACATATGAAGTGCTGTCTCTGTGCTGGTGGGAAGAACAGTCCCTCAAGAGGATCCAAAATTAATTTTTAATTCCTCTCTCTGGGAATTCAAGAGTCTACATGCAAAGAGCAGGAGACAACCCCCTCTCAAACACATATTTAAGAGGATATCCTAAGACAGGGATTAATAAAATCAACATTCCTGGAGAATTTCTTTCCATGTAACTTGTGTCATCATTTTCCTTTGGCTCTGAGGTTTTCCTCCCAAAGCCATAACCACAGAAGGACAGATCCAGCTCCCAGGCAAATGGAGGATGTGTGTCATTTTTTTCCATTCCCATGCTCAGACAAAGCCTGTCCTAAGCAGACATTTGCTTTGGAAACAAACTGCAGTCAGGATTTCTTGCAGCATTCAGGAAACAATGTGAAAACTCCTCTGCTGTGGATCAGAAAAGAGCAGACTTGTTTGAGCAGACCCTTGGAATATCATTCTCCCAGCCAAACACACAGTTGGCAATAGATTTTAAAAGCCACAAAAAGCATGAAATTATTTTATGCTGGAAAAAAATGATTATTTTTCCCACTGTTTTTGGTTTGATTTTGTTTTTCTGTTTTGTTTTTTTTTCCCATTGTAGTTCAAACTCGAGCCACCTGCTGTGAGTTTCAGAACGTCTGGTGAAAAAGCTGGAATTATTGACATTGAGCCGAAGACAGGCATCCTGTATATCAATGGGTCTCTGGACTGGGAGACCAAACAAGTGCACCAGCTGCAGGTAAAAACTCAATGAAAAATAGGAAGGGAGAAGTATTCACATCCATCCCCTTTTGTTATAGTAGGAGAAATCTGTTGGAATCCTTTATTTTGCCTTTGTTTACAGGCAGGTTTTTAATTTTAAATATCAAGATTTGCTGGAAGACATACGGTTTTGTAGCTCTCAAAGACTGAACAGGAAAATCCTCCTTAGCAGAGGAAGGCTATGTTCAGAAAACAAAAATTGTGATGCCAACACAACCCTTTAACTCTCCTAATATGAGGGGAATACTTGACTGGAAGTAAAATCTAGCCTCATGAATGAGCTTTTTTTGTTAGCCCTGAAGGCTGATAGGGTGAATTCCATGTCTGGAGTGGAAAAGTGAACTATTGTTATAATTTAGAAAGCTTAAATACACATGGTGCCAAACTGAGATTAGCTCAGTTGGTTAGAGCATGGTGCTAATCTTGCCCAGGTTTGATCCTTCTATGGGCCATTCACTGCAGGGTTGATGATCCTTGTGGGTCACTTCCAGCTCGGAATATCCTGTGACTCTGTGAAACAGTGTGAGTGAAAGACATTTAGGCAGAGAGGCACAGATCTAACCTCTGTCAGATAACAGCAGAAAGCTGTTTGGCAGGTGCTGGGCTCTCAAGAGAGGAAAAAGCTTTGTGTGCTTGTCCTGCTATTATACCCTTTTCGTGAGGATCTCACTAGTGCAAGCACTGTTGAGAATGGAGCAGTCTTTGGGTCTCAGTGTAGCCCTCTCCTAAACCCTGTCAGAAATGGTGTTGTCTTTTTCTGAGGCACTAGCAGCTGAGAAAGAGATGATCATGAGAGGATCAGTATCTGAACAGACAAAGTACATGATGATTTTTTAGCCAGCCTTAGCAGTCTCTCTAAAGTCTATCAGTTCAGGTTTCATGGTTTCACATTCTCAGCTCTAAAGCACCCTTGGATTGGAATTAGAGAGGACAATTTCCTAGCCCCAGCAGTTAATAACCCTAAGCATGTGAATCATTTATAGACAAAAAGTGATGACAGAAAGAAAAAGTTATGCTTGGTTAGGCATAAATAATCATGATTTTATCTATTATGTGCAAACAAAATGAAGTGTGACAGATATACACTTAGTGATTTAAAGAAGGCTGGAAAATAAGTCAAATTGTGAGAAAAAAAGTCATTAGAATGAAGAATGAATTTTTCTTTACTAACCCTTATATCAGATTATTTTTCTGATTTATATTCATAATGGCAATTAGTTATAAATGCTATATTATGTTGGATTTTCTCCTTGTTTGCTAGAAAGTATATATTGCTGTTTAAAGAAAAACATGAATTCTAAGCTGTGCAAAAATACAAGTAGTCTACTGAAACTTAAGTGGGAAATTGTCCTCTGAAAGTTGTCATCAGAAGCAGGATTGGGTTATTTTGTTTTGTTGGCATTATATACTGTATATGACAAATTTTTGTCAGGGAGCTACAGTGGCAAATTTGTCCTTCTATGTGGAGCTACCCAGTGGTGGCTCTCACCAGATTGGCATGACAGTAAGAGTGACCTGGCATCTGACACCCTGATATTAATTTATGCCTTTTAACCTATCTGCATGAAAAGATTTACTTGCTGCTCCTTCTTTTTCGAATCAGGTGGAAAGTCTGGATGAGAGTGGAAAGAGAGTTAAAGGTCCATTTACTGTTACAATAAATGTGCAGGATATCAATGACAACCCACCAGAATTTAACCAGACAAAGTACTACGGAGTAGTGAGGCAGAACTCTCGTCCAGGTAACTGCCACCATAATTAAATATTATCATTAAGAGGAAGGTAGGTAACTTAGCAGGAAGGTAAAGTGGTTGCTATACAAGCTGGAAGAAGATAAGTTTTTCTTCCCACAGGGCTGTACAAAATAAGGATGAAAGCCTCTATAATATAATGAAAGGGCAAAGAGGTGACCACTATGTGGTGTAAAGGGAGGAGTGCAATCAGAAATATTTTTTATTACTTGTTATTTGCAAGTGCCACTTAACAGACAAATATTGCTGCTCTCTCCATTGCTCTGGGAAAAAAACCCAACAAAACCTTATGCTAGAAGAGATTTAAAATGTAAAGGCTACCAAAGACTGTACAGAAAGAGAAGGCCAAGACTATCTGAGTCTTTACATATCAGTGAAAGAAAATGCCAGGGTAGATATGGGGTATGTGCTTACCATGAATGATGCTTCTCAGAACATGGGCTAAACCTTAATATTTATGATTATGATTATGAATTGCAGTGATCCAGTCCAAAGGTCATGCAAGTATCAAAGAGCAGTATGTTGAGACCTACATCTTGGAAATAAAACAAAGGACTCATACAGCTGCTATTGCTGTGGTTATGGACTCAAGAAGAAACTTTTGCTAAATAATATGCATGTAAACCTCCATAGGGTCAGAAAATTATTCTGAAACATATTACTGTATATTCTTCAGTGCATCCAAGTCAAAAAGATTTTGAATGCTGCACTGGTGTGCAAAAGGTAAAAGTTGACTTATATTATTGGGTATCTCCATTTTTTTTCACTGTATGATTGTTCTTTTATTGTATCTGTGTCGCAGGTCATGCACCACTTTCATCAAGGTGCTTTTGGTTTAACTGATTTGTGTAAGACCTGCAAAGTGGCCTTAAGGAGAGATCCCAGTGAGCTGAATTCTGGGTTCAGGCACTCATGTGTGATAGATATCTCTCTGCTGATTTAACTCTGTCACCTTCTTCACCAACTGGTCACCACACCTACTGTGATCCTACTAAGCAGAGCTGGTGGAGGGTTGACCTGTGGGATGGCACACAGCAGGGTAACCTCTGCACATGGCTTCCCATGAGAGATGCATTATGGAGCAATGGTAGCTCCCCATAAGTTGCTTTCCTGGTTTGAGAGCTCTGCTCGAATGGATTATGTGTTAAGGGTCAGTCTCTTCTCTTACCACTGTTTCTTCTCCAATCCAAACAGGCAAGCCCTTCATGTATGTCCATGCCACTGACCGTGATGATCCTAAAACTCTCCATGCACAGCTGTCTTACAGCATTCTCCATCATTTTCCCAACCCTTATGACGAAATGCTTTTCCAGATTGATAATGCAACTGGAGCAATCTCACCAAGCAGGAAAGGTATGTCAAAAGATTCTTGTTTGCAAAGACCAAGCACGAGTTCTGGGATATGCATAGGAACAAAACAACAACACGGGTCTGATGCTACCTTGTGAATAAATGCAGTCAGTGGGACATACTCCACTAAAGCCCTAGTTTTGGGGAACTTGTCCCATCAAATTCAAGGGAAGCTAGTAGAAATGGAGATTGAGATCTAAAAGTACACTGAGAAGAGAGATAGATCCTCTGGCCTTCAGGACTACACTGTGTCATATCTTGGAATTAATTCTCAGCCATGAAATCTAGAAACCCAAAAGCAGTAACATGAAAAATGCAGAGAAAACTCAGCTGGACATGTGATCCAACTAAATTGCAATGATTAGAAACACTCATCTATTCTGCTGGGCTGAACAAGTGCCTAACTGGGGCGATGGCTCTTCAGTGATGCCTCTGCACAAAATGAGACCACAGCCCAGAGGCCCCATATCATTCCATGCACAGGATGCTGTTCAGAGAACCCAGAGGAAGTGGCTTGCTGAGGTTTGTCCCAAAGGACCATCTAAGGAGTACGTCTGAAGCACTTAAAGATCCACAGTGCATGTAGGAGGCAAGAGGCAGATGAGCAGCCCCCACAGCCTCTGTGTCATTTCTCTTGACTCTTTGCTCTGTCTTTAGGCTCTTATTACTTGGATCCTCAAAAGCAGGACACTTTCATACTTGTTGTCTACGTGAAGGACATGGCAGGGACGACAACGAATGCTTTTGCCAGCAGTGTTGATGTGATCATCACTGTGAAGGAGAGCCTGTGGAAAGCTCCCCCCATCATCTACATCAAAGAAAACTCAACCCAGGTCCACCCTGTCAACATCAGCAAGGTAGGGTCCTTGAGCACACTCCTGGAACTTCTCCTTGTACCACACAGTTGTTTCCTCACAACTAACTGTGAAGGCATCCCCACTGCATCCAGCACCAGGTTCTTCAGAAGGACTTTGACACCTCCCAGTCATTTTTTTAACATGGCATCCTTTGGAAATGATTGTTAGTGGAGGTCTCATTGATTTTTTGTTAGCACAAAAGTTAATAGTTTGAAGGTGACTGAGATACAGTCAATACAAACCCTAGTGACTGAACTTTGCCTTTCAGTTTGGGACCAAAATCCAGTCACGGGTCTGCCAGGCTTTGAGCAAACCAAGAGCTCTTTGGGGCTTATTTTGCAGTTAGCTTCTTTCACCTGCAGAAGAGCAGGGCAGGGGACCAGCTCCACAACAGCCCTGCTGTGGGCAGTCCCTCACACTCAGGGACGCCTGCTGTGACCGGTTTTGTATCATGCAGCACGACTGCTGCATCAAAAGTACCTTGAAAGGACTGAAATACCCTCCTTCACATCCTGCACTCCCAATATTCCTCTTTTCACAGTTCAAGCATGAAATATTTTGCTGATAACTGCAGACCAATAGCAGTGTGTACATCAGTACATATTAACTAACAGGCCAACAGCCTTTCAGAAATATTTGACTTTGAAAAATGCCTTGGCAATGACACCCCCAATGCTGTCATCCCTTGAACATGGCAGGATTCCATGGATCCTGTTCACAAGAGTAACCGGCTTGGTGCTATTCTCAGTGACAGCCCAAGGAAATCCAGAATGAAAACAGGTAGAAGGAAGACTGGCATGTAAGGGGGCACCCATTTTGGGGTTTCTTCTATATACATTTCATGTGGTAGCCAATGATTTTGCCTAGGGGAAAATGAAATGTAGTTGCTGCTATATAGAACATAAATGTTCATACTGACTCCATTAACTAACCAGTCTGTGTGTCTCATTTCATTTTAAATGTGAGGCACCCCAGAAAAGAGCCTTCCTCATCAGCTTTGATGAATGTAAAGAGAGTGCATGCACCTATTTACAGATAGGTACCAGCTATTTGTTTTCACAGAATCACAGAATCATAGAATATGCTGTATTGGAAGAGACCCATCAGGATCATCGAGTCCAACTCCTGGCCCTGTGCAGGACACCCCAAGAGTCACACCATGTGCCTGAGAGCATTGTCCAAATGCTTCTTGAACTAATGAAGGCTTGGTACTGTGACCACTTTCCTGGGGAGCCTGTTCCAGTGCCCAGCAACCCTCTGGGTGAAAAACCTTTTCTTGATATCTAACATAGACCTCCCCTGAACTGAGCTTATTCAAGCCCTGCCCCTGGTCAAGAAAGTGAAGAGATCAGTCCCACCCTTCTGCCTCCCCTCACGAGCACGTTGAGGTCTCCCCTCAGTCTCCTCCAGGCTGAACAAATCAAGTTTCCTCAACTGCTCCTACTAAGGGTTCCCCTCCAAACCCTTCACCATCCTCATGGCCCTCCTTTGGACACTCTCTAATAGCTTAATGTCTTTTTCATAATGTTGTGCCCCAAACTGCCCCCAGCACTCGAGGTGAGGCTGCCCCAGGCAGAGCAAAGCAGGACAATCCCCTCCCTTGCCCTGCTGGCCATGCTGTGCCTGATGCCTCTCAGGACAGGGTTGGCTCTCCTGGCTGCCAGGGCACTGCTGGCTCATGTTCAACTTTCCACTGACCAGGACCCCCAGGTCCCTTTCTGTGGCACTGCTCTGCAGCCTCTCGTTCCCCAGGCTATACATACAGCCAGGGTTGCTCCATCCCAGGTGCAGAATCTGTCACTTTGTTAAACTCCCTACAGCTGGTGATTGCCCATCTCTATAATTTATCAAGGTCTTTCTGCAGGGTCTCTCTGTCCTGGAGGGAGTTGGCAGCTCCTTCTAATTTAGTGCTGTTTCATTGTTCCACTTCTCTGAATTAAATAAAACAAAACAACAGGCAGGAATGGAGAGTGTTAGGAGAGGAAATCATTAATATCAAGATATTAAAATAAAAATGCTTTTTTCCTCATAATCACTATTTATCTCCATATCACCAAATCCTTTTATAAAAAGGTACATGTTGCATCCCATCTGGGCAGATGGAGGAACTGTGATAAAGCTTGTGTGCTTCAGCACACAATTCAGAGAGCAGAGGTGGATTATCAGTCTGATTTTCTGCAGTTCATCCTGAGAGCCCGCCAAACTGTTAATTTTCTGGTTTATGAAGCTAACAGGAATGCAATTGTTTCTGTTTGTGGTCCAGAAATAATCCCTGTTAAATCTCACTCTACACTTCTGACTTCCTATCCTGACTTATTTTTTGGGTTTTTTTTTTAGGTGCAGTCGAATGAACCAGGTGTAATTTATGGCATTTTTGAAAAAGAAAAGCTGCCAAGGCTCCCATTTTCCATCAGTGAGAATGGGGATATTTATGTGACCCAACCATTGGACAGGGAAGAAAAGGATACTGTAAGTAAACACAGAAAACTTCACTGATGGCAGAGAGCACAGCAGGAAGCTGACTATTGGTGTGGGAGTAAATATGAGAAAGCTCAGCAGAAAGGAAGGGGGACAGGGAAGGCGAGAATAGATAAAAGTTTTGTTCCTTGTCACTTCTGTTTGGAAATGATGTGATGTATGTGAAAGTTCATCCACCTATTCTACTGTAAAGAGGCTTCAGGTTCTTACCCTAGAGTGGGTCTGGCAGTAGCAATCACTGCCCACAGCATATGCACAATGCATAGCATGGACCAGCTGTGGCAGGGCTGTGGGTGCACGAGTAAGAGGCACGTGGTGGGAAGTGTGGAGTGAAGGAGATCTGGAGGTTTCAGATCTACTTCAGACCTTGGGGACCACAGATTTTAAAATCCTTTGAGAACTCAGCCCTCAGAAGCTAAGGGGTGATGGAAAAGTTCTGATTTAAACAGAGAGAAAATACTGAGCAAACTCATGAGAGGATATTTCATATTCCCATAGTTACATACTAAAATGCAAAATATTGTCACAGTGGACATTCAAACCATCTAATTTTTACATTCTTGTTGCAGTATACATTCTTTGTGGTGTCAAAAGATAACACGGGAGAACTGGTGGACAAGCCTCTGCAAATTCACATTATTGTGGAAGACATCAACGACAATCCTCCTGTGTGTCAGCAGGACCTCACCATAATTGAAGTTCAAGAAAATGAAAAGGGAGGTAAGAAAAGAACTTCTGTTAATTTTTTATACACCTCAGTGTATTCCTGTTGTTTCCAGCTGTGTGTGAATGAAGCTAGAAATTCTAATCCCAAAGATTAAAACATGGCAGTTCCAGGGAAATATTTTCCTGTGCAAATAGCCCTCCTGTTTTCCCTTCAATAATTCCTGTGGGAAGGATTTCAAGAACCTGAGAAGGACAGACCCAAAACACCTACTTTTAAATGCTGTTTTATTTAAAATATAAAATGGCATTTTCCCACAACCACAGATTTGGATAATTGCTTAGACTGTGCAAAGAAAAACACCTCTTTTATTACCAATACAAGAAATACTGTTCTTAAAATGGTATGAGCCCATTTTCCCTCATTGAGCTGCAACTCCAGCATAATGCCTCTGACTTCAACAGACCACTACAAAAATCTTCCAATGTCTTGGCATCAGTTATTTGGTTTCAGGACTCAAGAGTCTGCTGTTACAGTCTTTTGGACTGCCCTGACCCCAAACCAGTATGTTGGGATGCTAAAGCAAAAACTCCCAGAAGTGAAAGGATTGCATGTCCATTGAAGTGTTTTCCATACAGCTGTATTTTTATTGCCCCTCTACCCTTTGCACTGGTATTGCTGCTGTCCCTGTGTACTTCTGTGGAGACACAGAACTGCTGCATTCTGTCTGACCCCCTCTCTGCTCCGCTACAGGCAGTAACATCGGCACTGTGTTTGCTACGGACATGGATGCGAAGGACACCCTTAACTCTCGTCTGCATTTCCAAATCCAAAGTCAGGAACCTGAATATCCCTCAAATAACCTCTTTTATATTCAGCAAGACACTGGGGCTTTGCAGTTGACTGGCCGTTCCTTAAGCAAGCGTGATTCAGCCAAGTATTCCTTGAAGGTGCGGGTGACAGATCCACGTAAGTAATGCCTGCTCTTACACATTGGAATCACTCTGTCCACGCTGGCATGGCTTGTGTTCAGTGTCTATGGGATGTGGGGAGACAAGGAGGATTTGCTGAATAGGCAGTAGCACTGAGAGCTGTCTTGCTCTGGCCTGGTACTTGTCCTGTTCTTGAGATGCAGGGAGATTAATCATGAATCATAATGCAAGCATGGAAGGGAACCAGCTCTAGGACAGAGTGTGGCTAAATTGGGAAGCTGTTAACAAGCACTTCAGAAAGAGATTTCCTTCCACAGGGGAAAAAAATGAAGAGATCATGATTGTGGTTTTCCCCCAGATCTTTCAAAGGGACTTAACTGAAAAAAAAAAAAATCAAGAAATTAAACACAGCTGCTCAGACAGTCCAGATAATATTTTAAAACATTAAGAGAATATTAAGCTGAAATTAAACTTCAAAAATTATCTTGTCCCTTATGTAAATTGTCATGAGTCCTTTGTGATTCACTGAATGGAAAGGAAATCAAATTTCATACCAAAGCTTAAAGCTTTGTGCTGGAATTCTTATAGTGAGGCAAAACTTGTGAAGGAAAGAACTGGCATGGAAGGATGTCTGTAAACAAAATGGCATCATTTTAGCAGATGATGGAAAACCTTCCAGAGGGAGGAAGCTGGTGATTTGTCTTGGATGCTTATTTGAATTCCATCCAAACAATGTGGTTTAGAATTTTCCTTAACTTTCAGCTCATGAGGCATGTTTGTAAAACACTAAAATCCATCTATATATGGATATATTACGGTTCTAAAATCACAGCCTGCCATTGCTATGGGTGCCCCCTGCTCAGGCAGTGATTAGATTGACATGAATCTGAAGTCTGCCTGTAACAAAACTGGGGGTGCTGCCTGATGACCAAGAGGACAAGGGAGTGTTAACAACCCAGGGTTTACTTTTTGACATGGAAAAGTGATACTGAGACAGCTAACACAATTCATAGCTGTCATCATCCTGGTAAATAGATATGGTTTTAAAAAGTGAGGGAAATGAGACAGGATGGGACAGTGCTGGAAAAATTGGGAAGATCAATGGTAAGACAGAGAGTGAGGTTGTCATTGACTAAGAGGTATCTGAGGTAAGTGCTTCTCTCAACTTAGTGCTTAGATTGGGCAATCTGGCAATGCTCACTTTTGCTCACAGTGAACCCTTCTAGAGGAGAATTATTTTTGGCAGAAAGGCTGCTGTGACGTTGTTTGTTTCTTTCCATGCAGAATTCGAAACAATCTGTAATGTGGAAGTACATGTCATTGACATCAATGATGAAATTCCCATCTTTAAAAATTCAGATGTGAGTATTTTTAACACCATTTTGGATCTTCCAGTAACTTTTGACAAGGGTTTGAGCATATCTTCAATGTCTATAGGATGTCAGCAAGAAACTACCATTTACAGAAGAAGTAACAGAGTAACTACTAGTAAAAATAAAGGTTAAATATTGCTGCAAGTCTGCAGATAAACTGCAACCAGACAGCTGGACAGTAAACAAAGGGACAGACTAACAGCTAATTATGAAATTTAAGGTAATTTGCTCAGTGGAAAACTGTACAGAAAGACATTTTTCTATTAAAGTAGTTTATTCCAAAATGCAAATTCTGAAGGGAAAGGGGAAGAAAAAGCTTTAAAATTAATCAAACAGCTAAATTGAAAAAAAAGCTGGCATCTCCCAAATACCTTTCCAGACACAGCACTAGTGTGCCCAAAACAGCCAGAAGGTAAATGGGAATCAAAAACCCTATGTGGTTTGGCCAGAAACAGTGGTCCAGTGATCCATGCCCAAACCTGCTTCCAGGATGGCTGTCAGGCTCTTGCCTTTTCTCTGGTGCAGGTGCTGGCATCTGGCAGAGACCTGCAGACATTTCATGACTCCTGCCTGATGGCTCAAGCCTCCTGGCAGACACTGGAGGGGCTGAAGCACTTACACAGAGGTGTCCCAGCTCCCACCACTCCTGCAGGCCATGTAGGTGTCTGGCCTGTCAGGCATAGTTGTCCTTTCAGGGAAGCTGTGTTGGGTTTTGGGCTTTGCAGACTGCATTGCCCAGCTCTCAGCTGGTGGCAAGGTCAGCACAGTCTCATGCAGACAAGGTGCCTGCAGAGCAGGTTTTACACCATCTCACCTCAAGGTCTTGGTCCAGGACCTGGTCTCAAGGTGAGGCTTCTGGGCAAGGGCACACATTAAAGAGTCAGAAGAGCTGGGATGCCAATGCAATAACCTATGGTGCATGAAGCAATCAGATATTTAACAGTGAGGGGCCAGGGTGCTCACAGTGTACAGAGAAGCTGTACTATCCCTTCTGCACAACCATGGGCTGGTTTCCACAGAGGAGCTGAAGATTTGGGACTGGTGCTGTACTAGTAGCATTGACACAGATCCCATCACCTACGAGAAATGCGTGGCTAAAGAGCTTCCCTCCTTTGTGTGGCTGCTGTGGGTTAAAATATATCCACACACGTGGGCCACAAGCTTGTGGTTGTGCTGAAGTTCTTATCCACAAATGGTTGTGCTGAAGTTCTTATCCACAAATGGTATGCCATGTTTCAAGGACACCTCTCTCTCTTCAGTATGGCAGTGTGACTCTGGCAGAAGATATCCCAATAGGAAGTGTGATATTACAAATTGAAGCAACTGATGGAGATGAACCTGCCACAGGGAGCTCCCTCATCATTTACCAAGTGAAGGAAGGTGATCCAAACAACACGTTCATCATAGAGACAGACTCCGAAACAAACCGAGGGTTTATCAGGATTAACAAGGTAAATAGATGGATTTTATTCTTCTCCTTTAGTGTTATTTATTTGTCATACACAGTAACTGCCCTGGTAATGATTTATGAGGAGGGTGTTGACTGGTGGTAGGTAGGGACACCCTAAGCATGGTGCAGCCTGCAGGAGGCTCCACTTTTGGACCCAGGCTCTGTGCCTGTGCAGTGCTCACCCACACCTCTCCTCTTGCCTTTGTGCTCTCACCACCAGCAGCAGCTCCCTCCACTGGCTCTGCTTCTGGCTGCTTCTCCAGAAGAGCAGGTTCTGGCCAATGAAGTAGGTCTTTATGCACCATAATGACTAAAAAATTACATTATTTGAGTGATTTTGCAGCAGCATTTCTGGACAAGAAAAAGCCAGCTAATGCTTCCATGGGCTGTGGTGGTAGTGGTGGGCTGTGATGGGGCAGATTCTCCCCCCTGCAGTTGCTCTGGCCATTAGTGGCCCTTGCAAAGCAAGGTGCAAGTGTAGCCAGCATGTCTCAATGTCAGCATGGAGACGCAGCTTGTTCCTGGAGAGGGGAACATTAACTGTGCCCAAGCCAAGGACAGCTTGTGCTGCACTAGGTGATACAGCCCATGTGCTGAATGCTGGAGACAGGAATAAAAGGAACACTTTTTGCTGCACCCATGAATTTCAGTAACAAAACACCTCTCCCTTCTAAATGACCCTTCTCAAAGGTGCTTGGACCATGGCTCCAGAAAGCTATCACTCATTTTCCAGGGGGTGCCGTACTGTGTGCCTCCAGCTCGTGTGCTGCCACCAGGCCAAGTGCAGGCAGAGGAATTGTCTTCAGCATCAGCCTCAGCCTCGTTTTTTCCCAAGGAGGCAGTTGTGAGAAACTCTGTAGTGTAACAACCCTTGCATGACTTTTGGCACCCGGAGGTCGTTTGAGGCCTTCTCATACAGAGCTATAAATACTATTTCTGTAAACAGGATATTGTTATTAAACTTAGTCGGGCAGGTGGCAACATTATTAGAAAATGCAGTTGCTGAGGAGGCCTCTAAACAGGCATATGGTTTCATTTAAATGGACCATTCCCAGTGTTGTTTTCTCCTGACAGCTCTCCTTTATTTTGCCTGTATTTGGGACGCAGTCTCCTCCTTGAGGAGAGGGGGACTTTTTAGTTTCTCATTGGAGCTCCCCACAGCAGCAGAGCCATTGCTTCAAGAACCTTTTTTTTTTTCCTAATTCATCCAGGCTCTTGATTTTGAAACAATGCCTGTGTACAACCTGGTGATCAACGCCACAAACCCCGAGCCGCTGGTGGAAGGCGTGGAGTACAACGCGAGCTCTCTTACCACGTTAAAAGTTTCTGTGACAAATGTGGATGAGCCACCTGCTTTCAGGAAGCCAGTGTACAAAACAGAAGTGTCTGAAGACATTCCTGTCAATACCTTGGTCCTGACAGTGGAGGCCTATGATCCTGAGGGGGATTCTGTACGGTAAAAAAGAGTGACTGAGATTAATTAATCTAATTTAGAGTTTGAAAAATTGTTCTAAAGGATGTGAAAGGAAAATATGCCCAATACTTGGAAAAATACATGGAAAAATACTGTTTTAACAGAAGTCTTATCTCCTAGTAGAAGGTGGATGTGTGGTGGGGTAGGGGCCAGCGACCCACCTGCACCTGGGTAGTACTTTTCTGACCAGATTTCTCTCTCTGATGTGACCAACATTAGCCTTGAAACAGGAACCCACAAGGGAAGCAGGCTAATTTATATCTCCAGGAAAAAGGTAGAGCTGGACTGAGAATAACAAGGTTCTATGTCTATAATGCCTTTATCAAAAAAATAAGGCATATACTGTGTACTCCTGAACCAATTGAAGAGTAGCTGCTTTTCATGTCACACAGAAAACAACCAAAATGCACAATCTCAACTTTTTCTCCACCAAAATATGCATCCTCAAGTCTACAACTGAAAAAGAATTCATTTTCTTTCCTGGCTGTCAGAGATGACACATCTCTTTCTATTGTGGATGCAAAGCTCTGTGCAAGACAACTCCCATGCTGTGTTGTGTGGTGTAAATGTACCTTACACAGCAGAGTCAGAGAGAGGAGTTATTTGTGACTTTTGCTGTACAATTCCCAGCTGGAATTCTGAGCAGATCAACTCAAAATAAACAGTTCTTCAAATTTAACTAAAATTCAGCAAAACACCGAGTGGTTAATGGAGTTGCACAATGTGACTCTCAGGCCTCCTGTGGGTTCTTATTCCCAGAGATTTCTCATCTGGCTTTCTACTTGTCCCTAACTTTTGGGAACTTATCATGTTTGGCCTTTTGTCAAGCTAGTTTGAAAGTGAGCCACATAGTCCAGAAGCTCTGGGGGATGATGACAGAGACACATGACAGGAATTTAGCTATACATAAACCACATTTCTGCTGAAAATAGGTTAAAGGGCATAAAATAAAAAGAATGAAAAGTAGAAGATGTACAAGCATGCTGTTTCTAGTGTAAAGGGTACTGAAAGAACAAAAACATTGAATGAGAAGGTCTGGTCACTTCTACTCAAGCAAGTTCCTGTGCTTTAACTGGGTCATATGTTCATGGTTAAATTTGTGTAAGTAAATACCCTGGGACCTTGGTGATTTTTTTAAATGATGGTATAATGCAATTATATGGTGGTGCTTAAAGCACACTCTATTCCAAGGCTGCCCCAATGCTAGTAACAGGCTGCTCCAGACTGCCAGAAGATAATCACCATAGTTCTCCATGGTGTCCTGGTCCCTTCTTGGTCCACAGTCGGGTTCCTGGCTGCACTGGCCCCTCTGTCCCTCAGCCCTTGGCTTGTGCCCCCATCAGAAGCAACATGTGGGAGATGCGATGGGCTGAGATGGGCATGGGGTTTGGACAAATCACACTTCTGGACTAAAAGCTCAGTGCCATCCCAGGTTCCCCATTTAGAAGGAAAGTGGAATTGCAAGCACACAGGCTACAACAGAGATGGCATTTCTGTAGTTCTGCTCTCACTCTTATTCTGGGTGATTTTGGCCTCTCTTCTGTCTCCTCTGTCTGTGTCTCCTGGTTGGCTGTAGTATTGTAGTACTGTGACACTTCCAAGAACCCTCTCTTTGAGTACAACTGTAATCAAGTTTCTTACATAAAGTCAGCAAAGAAGTATTTGCTTTGTGGGAATTTTTTCCCAATTTGGAACAGTATATATGACTTTTCTTCCCCCCCTATTTCTTTCCAAAGATACGCCTTGGAAGGTGACGTGAGAAATTGGCTGAGAATTGACTCAGCTACTGGGCAGGTATACACTGCTTCCCCTTTGGATCGAGAAACTGAAGAAATATACTCAATAGAGGTTGTTGTATCAGAGCTAAGTAAGTGATTAAACAACTAAATATACACACAGAGGAATCCCCTGTCCTTACTCTTTTATGAGGAATTGTCATACCTACCATGACTAAACCCATGAAAAGTAATGGAACATGTAATCTCAGCTATACATCCTGTAGGGTATCCCTAGAAGCATATATTTCTTAAGTATTTAACTTTATTGAAGAAATCTTGATGCTGTTGATAACAAGGATTAAAATAGCTTTCATGAAGTTTGGTATGGTCTTATATTTGTTTGAATCACATGACATATAGAGAAGATTCAAAATTTTTCACTGTTTTCAGTGTCAATATTTTCTGCCGCTTTTTTCTCTACAGCTATGAAGATCTTACTCTTTCTCCTAGGTATGGTTAGGCTTCCTGAAAACATACTCAGAGAGTATGTTTGTAACTTTCTACAGAATTTCATTTTGTTATAATTAAAACAAATACTCTGTCAGGTCTGAAATATATCAGGACTTCTAGTTCCAGCCATTAAATCTTTCAATTTTGGCTTGTGTTTTCTGCATATAGAAGAGGGGTGGGAAACTCAGGGCATTTCATGCTTAAGAGTGTTCCAAAGAGCACTGGTCATTTTGGATGTGACTGCTTGCCAGACATGATGGATATGACAGATTACTAGATATGGTCTGCCTCCCTTCCCTTGCTAGCAATCTGTAGATAGCAAGAGCTGGTGTAAATAAACAATGCTCATTAAAAAGAAGTGGCAGCTACCACAAATCCCTCAGGACCTCCTGACACCTTGTTTCTGCCACCTCTAGACAGAACACCACCTTTCACTGCCTATCTGATGGTGTACCTCTGTGACAGCTGCAAATGCAACAGCCCAGAGTGTAAATCCAAGATGTGCATGTAACTTTGCATTCTGTTAAACTCGACAGATAATGCAGCTCAGAAATCCAAAGCGTTCTTGGTTCTCCACTTGAATGATGTGAATGACAACTACCCACAAATAGCTACGGATTATCCTACTTTCTTCTGCTACCCGGTCAGTGGAGGAGAGAGAACTCTCATTCAAGCTACTGATGCTGATGAACAATTATTTTATTCAAAATTTACTTTCTCCCTTGCGGATGAGATGAATGCAAGAAATAATTGGGAAATCTCAAAATTCAATGGTAAGCTGATTCATCCTTTCTTACAATGATAGGGGAGTCACTCGGTACTCTGGTGAATATGAAGAATTACAGAATTCCTTTTCACTGCTATTATTGCATAACCAGTGTTCCACATAGAAAAAAAATTGGGTTGTTGAGAACACCAAAGTCATTAATTACTTTTTGCAAGAGGTAAAACCCAGTATGTTGCAAGCTATAATTTCATGAGTCTTTTTGATAGAAGAAGCATGTAAGTATGAAATACATGTGTGTTTAACAAACACAATTCACTCCTGAAAAAGAAATAGAGCAGTTTGCAAACTGGACATTTCTGACATTTCATGCAAAAGGAAGTCCTGCCTCACAGTGAATGGAGCTTTTTGAAGGGGACAGTAAACACATGAATAAGTACTTGGCTGATAGAGTCTGTCTGAATTAATAAGACATGTTTGATGAATTGTCCCACTAGAGAAAGCTGGGTTGCCACAAATTTAAAGTTATGAAAGAATAAATAATAATTTAAAATTCTGGACTTGGAGTAAACAGTCAGCTCTTGCAGTGAAGGGAGTTCATATGTGGTTTTCCAAAGGTTTTTTGCTGGGATCTGCATAACTCAATATATATGGATGTGCAATGAGGAGGCAAAGTTTACTCATTATACAAGGTTATTTGAATAGGAACCAAGCGTGAAGAATTTCAGAACATTCTTCCAAGACTGAGCTGGTTGAACAATAAAATTCCCAGGTGCTAGTGAACCCTGGACTCCCAAATTCATTTTTGAAATCATGGGTGCTGAGCTGGCCATTATGAATCAGGAAGGAGAACTGTGAGCAGTTCCATGGAAATGCGAGATCAGCAGTATTCAAATAAACAGGTCAAATATTGAGGATTACCAGGAAACAACCAGAGAAGAAACCTGAGGGCATCATTATGCCCCTGTATAAATCCATAATTTCTTCAAGCTTTGAACTCCAGCCTCTCTATCGCTATCATAAAAATGCAGTGTAACTGGAAACAGGTTTAGATAGGGTGACAAGGATAAGCAGAGTTATAGAATGGCCTGATATAAGGAAGTGTATAGGAGTAGTAAAGTAAGTTACTACTTTTAATCTTGGAAGACAGTAGGGAAAGAATGCAATAGAGTGATATAAAATTATGAATGCTGTGGTCAGCGTGGCCAAGGGTTCATCCTTTGCTCTCTCTTCCAGTGCACAAACCCGGGACCCTCAATTGAAGCTTGTGGAGTTATTTACAGTGCAGATAGAATGAGGAGGTAGCTGACTTGGGAACTTGCTGTCTCAGGGTGTTGTCTGTGCAGAAATTTTCTACAAGTTCAAAGCAAGAAATTATATCTTGCTCAAGAAGTTCTTGAGCTGAAAATGTTTAAAGTGTGAGAGGGAGGAGGAAATAAAATACATGCTTGCTTTTTCATCGTAATCTCCATTTATTCTGGAGACAAGATGCTTACATCCAAAGATCTTTGATCTGATCCCAATGGCTATTAATATCTTTTCCAGCTTTTAAAGAGTCTTAGATGTGACAGTGTAAGTTCACTAGAAGGGCGGTCTGTCCTACATTTCCTTGGGAACAATTTAAGCTGGTAGTGGTCTCTATGAGTATAGGGGACTACTCCAGCTTTAGATGGGGTGCTATCAGTGTAGCACTACCCAAGGTCAGATTTGGCCTGGTGTAGAAATTGGGAAGGAAATTTTATAGTCATATTATGCTGAAGGCCAGACTGGGCTTCTAGGTATTCCCTTTTTACTTAACGTCTGCAAACTAATGAGATCCTGGAAGACATTGAGGAAAACAGAAATTACTATCATATGCAAAGCAGCCTTAAAAAACAAAAGATCACTGGCAGCTGGTATGAATGCTGAACTTTCTTTCTTGTGCTGACATGAGTGTCCCATTTCCTACTTACAGCTACTCATGCTTACCTGTCCCTGAAACATGGTAACTTTGAAGAGAAGGTGTATGATGTTCCAATAATACTTAATGACAATGGAAAACCGCCTTTGGAAAACAAAGTGAATCATAAAGGTATTCTATGCACAGAACTATTATCTTCAAGACAGCATTTATAAATAACCAAATGTGACTACTAAACTTCTCATTAACCTCGTGGCAATTCCTGTTGCAGTAAGCATCTGCAAGTGTTCCACTGAAAATTCGTGTTTCATCGAAATAGACCGTCAGCACTCCTGGCCAACCGCTGGGCAGGCGATTGGGATTCTGCTGGCGGTCCTGATCATCATCGGTAAGTCACTTCTTCCTGCCTGATGTGAAGGCAGGACTCTGAGATATGATGGTGCTGCTGCATTTCTGACACCAATTCACTTGTTGGGTGAAGACTTGTCAAGCATGTTGCAGAATGAGTGAAAGAGGAAAGATCCCATGATTCTGTATCATGGTGGCTGCAAACTTCTAAGGTTTTGGTTGTAAGAAAAACATCCAATGGCACAAGCAGCTAGGACAGAAGAAACAGCTGAACTTGTAGCATAGTGTCATTTCATTGCTACTTACTGCCCTTTGCCTGTCAGGGAGGGGATTTGAGCTTTGTCTTGGGCATCCAGACTATAGTGAAAATACTGAAGCTTCCTTCTTATGGTACCTGTACCTTTAGCTTATAGTCATCATTTTATTCTCCTATTTGAGCTTTGTAGGTTTACAGCTTTCATATTCATTCTAACACTGATAAAGAGGAAATAAACGTATATACAGTATAATGAGCTCATCATGATTTTAAAAGATCAAATGATTTTATATATATATATATATATGTATGTGTATGTGCATGTGCATGTGTATATATATATATATATATATATATATATATCTAAGCTGCATCTCAAGACAAACATACAGATCCCTGCTCAGAGTGGGGGGAGGGGGGCCAAAATAGACACTTTTCCATCTGGTCAGACCCTAAAGGAAAAGTTTTCTTTTGAGGGAAGGCCTCTGAGCCCCAAGGCATCTGATCCTGCCCAGCACTGCCTTGGGTTGATGCTCTTGGTCCCATGCTGCACAGTCCTTCCTCAAAGCTGCTTCTGTTCAAGAGGTAGAGCATGGTGGATATTACAGGGCAGTGTCATGGCCCTTGCTGGAACATCTTTTCAGAAAGTTTACTCTTCCCTTAACAGACAAACACTCTCTGTTTTTCAGGTGCTATTTTAGCGGGGGTGTTTTGGCACATGAGACGCAAAGAGAAAAATGAAAAGAGCAATCCCAAGGATGCAAAAGATAATGCTGAACTCAACAGACTGACTTAATGACTGTTTCATCAAGAGACAAAACTGCCTTTGGGTTGTGAATGAATGAACTGTGAAGCTTCCAAAGCCCAGAGATGTACTATCACAAACATGAAAAAAACACGCAAAAGTAGACTACAGGGGTTTGGCCTCACTTTTGTACATAATACTCTTTAGACACAAAACATAAAACATATGTAACCTTTAGCAGCAGCCATTAATAAGCTTATCAGCTTTGACTAAAGTGTTGACTCATGACAGCACCAAATGCTGAGCTCCTTCAGGGATCTATACATGGGACCAGTCTCCTTCATCTGACAGCTGAAGTGAATATGGACTTTACAGAGGACTATATTTGGTTTACCTGCGCACATCTGTCTCTTTCCAATTCAGTAAGTCACTGAACAGCAGACTGAGGAATAGTCCTATGCTGCATTTGAAGATACCCCATGAAGCTGTAGGAATCTCTCTGACTCTCAGCAAAGGAGATCCCAAACTCATTGCAATCTGTAATCTGCCCTGGGCCATGCCGGCTTACATTATACTGAATTTGTACTATCAATGTGACATGTCAATTTTTCTTTTTTGATATCCCATAGAGTAAAACCAGTTTGTGAAGCACCATGGCCTTTCATTACAGTTTCCAAGTTAAAAAACCCCTATGCCGAGTCATGTAGGTAATATGCTGTTTCATCATACTGCTGCAAATATTGTTCTTGCCCCTACACATAAGATAAAAATAAAAATGTTCTTTAAACATTTTGGTCCCTGCTTATTTTATAAAAAAAATAAAAAATGAGAGAGTGCTTGAGAGCAAACCATTGCTGCTTGGTTCTCTATTGCATTTAACCCTTACTTTCCCTTAATACAGATTAAAAATGGCTCTTAGGCCAGAGTGATATGTGTCCAGCTGATTCCAGATGCAATGATTGCTGGAGCCACGTCTATCCTAGTTACAGTAAAATGTGTTTGAACCCAGGGTTACACCCAGAGAATAAAGCCTTTCTCCTGACAGCATGCCTATAGAAGGGCATTTTTGGTCACAGTTTGAGGAAGGCTTTTCTTTTAAGCTATAAATAAAAGCTGACAAATATTGTGTTAAACCAAAAAGACAATATACTTTTGAAAACGTTCAAGAAAAGGTCATATGGAAAAGAGCATATTTGTTTACCCAGGATTTTTTTTAATGGCTTTTGCATGCAGCACAGAACTAGAAAGAAAAGAGCACTTTTTTGGTAGCATTGCATTTATAATAGGTTTTCCTAGAATGCTGCCAGCAAAAACTTTGCTTTTGGGCTTCAGCAGCACAACCCAATTGTTGTACCTCTTGCCCCAGCTTCCCCAGCTGTTGGAACTCTGTTATTTGCTGGGGGGCTCACTGCTGGAATGTATTTATTTTATGATGGGAATGTAATCCATTATATTTGGAAAGTATGACATTCAGTTACGTCAGTGTGTCCAGGGATTAAGATTAGTATATTGTTTTATAAATAAAGGAGCCAAAGATCAGCAGTCGTTGTACTTGTGTATACCAACACGGCTTTATCTGAAGATGGGGAAAATGTGCAGAAGTTCTTCTTTGCTCTGTCTCCCTGACCTCCCTTTGTGTTTGCTAAGTTTACTCGAGTGCATCTCCTATTCTGAACAATTTCTTTTCTGGAGAAGGGTCAAAAAATTTCTTTTCCTCATTTACCTACATTCAGGACTGGTTTGACAGCAGGACCTTGTCCCTGTCCCCATCCTAACATTTCCTCTGTTTCTTGTGTCTCATGGGGTAATTCACTGCATCCTCTCCCACCTGCCCACAGACTGGTGGAAAGCAGAGCTCCTCAGACCAGCTAAAAAGTTCCCCCTCCTCAGGGTCTTAAACACATTTTCAGTCTTGAAGACTCTCAGTGTCAGTGCATTGGGAATCAGCCCTCCTGCAGGTATTTACTGAATGTTGTCCACATGTGGTAGGAGAGTCTGAAGGAAACCCCCTCAGGTGTTCCTTCTCTGGCATCTGCCCTGGGGTGTAGGGCTGAGCACACTTGCTGCTGCCACGGCCCCTTGACAGCCCCCACCTCTGCCTGCCCCAGGGCACAGGCAGGGCCTGCAGCACCCTGACTGCCTCACCCACCTCTGCCCCCTTCCCCAGCCCACTTGCCAAAGCCCCTTGTGCTCAAGGGATTTGGGGTGTTCATGCTTGCAGGGGCATACCCAAGCAGTTCAGCTGCTGGCTGACCTGTGCCTAGGCAACCACTGCTTCGTAGTGTTGCTCATACTGTTCAAACTTAAACAAAATAAAAACCAACCAAAAAAAAAAAAAAAAAAAACAAAAAAAACCCAAAACCCCAAAAAATACAAACCAAAAAAACCCCTGTCATTTCCAACCCTGACACAAATATTCTCATTTTTTTCACCCTTCTTTTGCCTGCCTGCAAGAACTTCTCCTCCAGCCCTCCAGGGTTTATTTAACCCAGTCCTGCTCTGGCTCCTTCATTGGTTCAGTCTTTCTTGGGAGCCAGACAAAAGTTCTCACCCAGCCTTAACTCTCCCCCTGTGGCAGACTGCTGCCCCCGGCCTCTGCTCCAGAGGACAAACTCAGTTTTCTTTGGGTCTCTGGAGAGGAAGAGAAGCAATACTTATTATTATTCCTTCCCACCATGCTTCCCACCAGCTCCAGCTGGTTCCCAGTCCCTGCAGGAGTGGCAGACATTGGGACATTTCGCCCTTGTACACTACGTTTTTGCTCCAAGTTCAAGGATGAGCACTTCTTTTTGAGCTCCTCAAAATCTGGACAATGTCTGTTAGTCACTGCACCCTCCCAAGCTGTTTCATTGACACTCACTGGTAATAACTGACAATGTAAACTGCACTTTACATATAAAAGTGCAAAGCTATGGACAGCATTGAAACAAGAATTTTCTACAGATTAAAAAAAAAAAAACAGTTCTCTGAAGTTGGCCGCATTATTACTTTTTAAACACCTTGGAAATATTACCTTCTAATAATTCTATTTTTTTTTTCTGTTTGAATAATAGACATTGTATACTGGCATGACTTTCACACCTGCTGGGATAACGAGGAAGTAATTAGTAAAAGCTGAAGCAGTGCTTTGAATATATGATACTTACAAGAAAAGAGTAGACATGCGAAAGCTCTCCTGATTTATATCCCCAAATTCTTAGAATAGCTTTACACATTGATAGGAGGACAAATTTTAAAAACAAAATTGATGACTTTGGGCTCCAGTTTTGCCAAGAATAATATCACACAAGAAGTCCAGTGATGAAATCTGCTGAGAATATGTCCTCTGGCACTGCTCCTTTCCACGGCTCCTCCTCCAAGCATGCAGCATCTCATTAAAAGGTTTACAGGTCGCAAGAGATGTTTCAGTGCTTTCTAATTCTTTTTTACAAGATTAGAGACTTACGAGGTTTTTGATTATCTCCAGGATTAATGGCATACATTAATTAAACTGTCATTATGCCTCTTTTTCCACCCTTTGTAAATATAAACTTGAAAAGTAAGAACAAGATTTTTATCTGTGTTTATAGAACAAATGCCACAGGACAGCAGCTTTGGGGGGTGGGGAACGTGTCCTGATTCCACGTTTTGAAGGAGAGTTCCTCAGCCCTCACACGATCAAACCTACCAGGCTGTAGCACCACACGTGGCTGCTGCCGTGCCGGTTACCGGGATAAAGGTGGGGCAGCCCCTGGGGATGGGGATGGGCGGGCAGGGCTGTGTGCCGGCAGCTGGCTGGAGCCACCGCCGTGTCCCCCCCGTGTCTGTCTGGGGGACAGACTGCCCCCGGATCTAGGGAATGCAGAGAGAAATGTGTTTTCACACAAAAAATGGCTCTGCAGTGAGCGATGCTGTTGGGGTAGGCAAGCACCGTGTGGAGGAGCAGAGAGGGAATTGAGGAGGGATTAGGAAACTGGCTGATAAAGAGCAACTGGTTTTGGCTGAAAGCAGATGGGTACTCTCCCAATCCCTCTGTGTAGCAGCTAATCCTAAATGCACCTCTCTAGGAGTTTGAGAAGACTTTCTTTTAGAATAAATAAACATATTTATTCATAGTGTTATTTTCCACAGATTTGCCAGAACTGGGAGCTGAAATTAGCTAACTGCTTATACAAACTAGGGCAAGGAGCACATGTAATCCACAGAGTTACCACTGCTTCTAGACACCAGAGACCTTGCACTCAATCTTTAAATGGTATTCCAATGCCATTCACCCAGTCAGAGAAGTTCTCCTTCCCTCTTGATTGACTTTAGGTCTTGAACAGATGACTCAGAAATCTGCCACTTCAATTGCCAAACAAAGTCCCAGAGCTACAATTATGTGCCACAGCAAGCGACCATCCTTTCAGCTTAAAATATTTTGTGATCCTCTATGGACAGAGCTCAGAAAAATGGAGCACCCCAAGCCGTGACCAAAGGGTTCAATTATGTACATGAGCATCCATTAGTGCAGTAAAATACCACAGAAACATTCAGCAAGATGGACAGCGTGATCATGCTAAGGACCCTAAGCCAGGAAAAATGCTTCCAGGTTTTTGATTGCATGTTCCAAGAGAAAAACAGAAGATTAGAGGCAAGCCAGCAGCAGCTCTTTGAACTCATTGCTGGACAGCATGTTCCTCCACTGATAGTGAAAGACTGTACAGCACAGGGAGACAAACTGCTTGAGCCTGTTCTGTTTACAGCTTCAGGGCCAGAGATGGGTGATGGTACAGCTGCAAAAAGATATTCTGCCACAGATGAGCTCAAGGGGAAGAAGTGTCTTGTGTTTGCAGCTAAGAAGATGACAACTTTTATTGCCCACTTACGTCTGGTTATGACATCAGTATTAAAAGTGGGGGTTAAGCAAGCACCATCTCACCCTTTCTGAATCATTCCATAATGCTGAATATGGGCAAGAAATGTGTTTCTACAGCCTCCTTTTCCAGTTCACTATTCCTCAGGACTGACATCAACATGAAAGTCCTCTAAGGGAGGTGTAGATCTAGCACATGATTCCTGGCTCTCAGAACTGACCAAAAAGAAGGTGGAATATGGAGGCCAGGGGAGGTCCCTCTGGTCCATTAATTCCATCACCAAGTGAAAAGAGCTGCGGTCCAGTGCTGGCAGCCAGCATAGGAACACACCTCCTGTTGTTCCTCCACCTGCCAGAAACAGCCTCTTTGAAGATTTCACACCCTGAGGCCTTTGTTGCAGAGCTACGTGCCTACATTTGAATTATTTCCATTGTCTGGCAAAGCTGAAGTGATGCAACAGCCGAATCCACAAGACATTTCCTCACGTGAGGTTCACAGAGAGTTTATCCCATCCCTCTGTGCAGTACAGTTGAGCTCACCTGTGCTGCTTGTCCCTTCCCAGCAAAGTGACATGTCTGTGCTCACTCAGCACAGAAAGGCCATTGTGGAAAAGCAGTGGAGGAGTAGTAGTACCAGAGTGATGCCAGTGATGATTTACTGACTTTTTTTACCTTAGTTGTAACTCAAGAAGACTCTTGAAATGACTTGTCCCACCCAGCTGAGCTGACTTACAAGAGGTGGGGACTGGCATAGCTGCTGCTGTGCTGCTTTCACACATTCATTCTGGACAGCAAAGGGTTACCAGCAGAGGTAATGGTGGGAGCATCAGCAGGCAGAAGGAACAGGAAGGCAGCACCAAGCAAGACACACCAAAACACGAGAGCAGAAGCGTAGAAATGGGGCTCCAGATGAAGACCTGAATGAGTGGACGGGCCTGAAGGCTGCAATGCCCTCAGAACCATCCTGCCTTTCCTGCCTGGAAGGATGCGAGTGCACTTCAGGCTGCACATACATCCTGCTGGATCTGGTGGCCACAGGAGGATTAGAGGCAGCAAAGTGACAGGGACTTCAGAAGCCAAGGGATTTCCAGCTGCCACCCCTCTTGAGCTCCTTCTGCTGGTGGCTGCTGCTGCCAGACCTGACTGAGAAGGCGCCTGTTTTTCTTTCATTTTTGGCCAACATCTGAAAGGCTACAGATTTTTTTCTTGCCCTTTGGATAGCTGTTGATGTTAAGATCTACTCTTATGAAACTTTTTCCATTTCCCCAGGAAATATTTTGTGTTAATATATTCTTATCCTTTCCTTATTGATTTTATCTGCATTAGGCTTTTGCCAAGTCTAATTTTTAGAGCCTTACGTTTATTGTCTTAGGTTCCAGTTGTTAAGTGTTTTGCTGGGCTCCTCTTTTTTTTTCCATGATGCACAGTGCACTTCTTTTAAGTGAGGCACAGCTAAGAGGGGTTTATTGTTTCTGTGTAAGTCAGACTGCCAGTGTGGGCTAGCAGACTGGATGAACGTGTAAGACCCAGGGCATATTCCTGTGTGCTTACATCAGGGGCCTAAGGCCAAAAGAAAGCTAAATTAATTATTTTAACTAATTAGTTAAAATAAGAAGGAAAAGAGAAGGGGACACGTGAAGCCCTAGGTAGTGACTGTTTTTACTCATTCTTCTGGCTATGTGTGTTTGAGAATCAATAAACCATTTTATACAAACAAGTAATTTAGTCACAAATACCTTGTATTTTAGGAACAGCCTGGATGCTGGGCTTGTAGCTTTGTCACTTGCTAATGCCTCTTGCCTTTCCAGACCTCTGTGATGGTGCAGGAGAGGATGGCCCCAGGGACAGCAGGTGAATACCCCACCTAGGGCATGCTATAATGTCCACCCCTTGTTTGGCCATTTCTTTGCTTTGCAGTCACCAGCCCATGTCTGAGTGCCCTTTTTAAGGCCGAGCTCCTGGAAGCTGGTGCCTTCTCTGCCAGGTGCACACCTCGCCTGCAAAGGCCAAACCTGCCAAGAAATGCCTTTCAAGTCCACTCCTGGAATTCCATCACCTGCAGGGGGCTGTGGACATGCCCTGGAGAGCCCTCACTGGGCTGCTGGCTCAGGCAGAGCCTCCAGCAGCTCATCCAGCACCAGGCTCCTTCCAGGCTGTTTGTGGGATGGTGTCCCCAGCTCTGATGACAAGGACAGCTCTGTGCAGACTGAGCAATGCTGGCATTAGCAGCACTCAGCCACAGTGGCAGCGCAGTGGTGGCCCAAGGTGCCCCAGCAGAGCACCCTGGAGTGACAAGAGCCCTGCCTGGGAAAGCATTAATGCCAGGGAGGGAGGGAGGGAAGGAGGGAGAGACTGAGCTGGGCCAGAGACACTGAAATGCCAAGTGACTCAGTGGGTGCCACGTAAAGGATGTTCCAGGGAAGAGGAAAGAGCTGTTTTCCCAGAAGCTCAGGGAGGTGTTATCACAGCAGAGCTGTGATGATGGCCATTTTCCCAGAATATTGGGAGTGTAAGATATCCTGGATATTAAATGTTATTGATACTAGCAATCTCCAGAGCTTGTTTGATTTGCCAGGGCCTATCACCCAGCCTTGGTCTGCCTTTGATGTGCATTCCTGCACACGCACAAAGCACATTCATTTCCTTTTCCAGTATTTCATTTGCTGCTTGGAAAGCTCTCAGCCCCTCAGACAGGCCTGTGGCTATTAAACCAGTGTTTTTCACCAGTTTTCATATTACTGAGAGCCTTAAACAAACTCTGCTAGCTTTCTGCTGCACTGCATACCGGTGTTTTACCACGGTACAGAGAGTAAAAAATTCCCACAGGAGAACCTATGGCTTATTTTCAGAAATTAGGCACCATTGGCACTGCAAATTACACAAAATATTCATCTGAAAATTGACTTCTTGCCAACACCCACTGTGAAGCCCCATTTTCTAACACTGCAGTATCAAACAGGGTTTCCCTCTCCCTCAGAGGTGTCAGAGGCTGCCACCAAAGCACACAGCAGGAGGAGTAGAAAGAGGTACAACTCAAATATAGTCTGAAGGTGCTCTTAAAATGTGCAGATTTGCACTTGGAAATGTTAGCTGGAGGTAGTCTTAACAAATAAGTGTTTTCATAAAACACTTTCACAAGAAACATCCCAGTAAAAACTAACATTTAAGGGAGACAAAGCAGCTCTCTGCCATCATGCTGTTTCCTGTGCCACTTCTTGGGCCATTTTTTGTCATCACATAATGCTTACAGCAGAATGATTTAACCAGCCTGCCAGGGGCATGACTGTTTCTCAAGGTGCCCCACTATGCTTTCAGAGGTTGGTGGCATGAAAAGACTGGCAAACAAGTTGCAATTTATATGTGCTATCAAGGATGTATGGTGGACCAGAGGAAAGCAGAGGTAATGGAAGCAGACAGGGCTTGCAACAGAAGAAGCTGGGACCAAAGGCAGGGTGGAATCAATCGTGGACAGAGCAGGTCCACGTTTGAGGGTCAGGTCATGATTCAAAACGTCAGTGGGCCTTGAGCATGGTACATCCCATGGGAAAGCAGGAGCACAGTCTGGAGTAACAAAAATGTCAGCAAACCTTAAAAGCAGGAGGGTAGGGAAGAGAGCATTTGGAGCAGGGTAAACAGGCTGGTCAGAGCAGTCACCAAAGCCTAATGCTGAGCCTGCTCTGAGGAGCACTCGGAGTCCTGCTGGCCTCAGGACAGGGCTCCAGCAGCTCCTGGGGATGCCTGCAAAGCCTGGCAGACCCTTCCTGGCCTGGGGGTGTGGGAGCTGGTGGCACTGCGCTCTGGGCTTCAAGAGGTGTGCAACTATAAAGCCATCATGATCATGAGAGGTGTCATATAATGAGAGTCATGACCATGAGAGGTGTCATATAAAGAGAGTCATGACCATGAGTAACGGGAGAGGAAAAGGAGGAGGTAAGAGCAAGCAGAAAAGGGATCAGCAGTGTAATGGGACAGTCTCTCCTGCAGCCTTGCATTGCCAGACAAGAAAACACAGCATGCATCAGTGCTTTAGCTGAAAACATGTTGTGACCTTATTTTAAAAGTTGTGTACCTTCTTTGTGATTTCTCATGGGCAGTTCCTCACAGCACTACCTCCACCTTCATCAGAGCCAACAAACTCCATCTCTCTCCTCAACCAGCTAACCCACTCTTTTGTGCCACTTCTTATTGAACACAGCTGTAGCCTATTAAGGGCAGGTCTGTTCCTTATCTTTGGTGATTGGTACAGCTGCAACTCCTCAGGTGTGAGACTACCTTCTATACTACCTACTGTATTTTCTTACATTCTATCCCTCCACAAAAACAGGTTCAGATAACAGTGACAAGTTGTTCTGTATTTTGAAGACTTTTCAGATATCAGCTGAAAAATTAAGAGCTTTAAAAGAGAAGCAATGCAGATATTCTTGACAAACTTCCTTGACGTGGTGGCAGATCAGCTGTGCTTTGTTGGGGACTCAGATGCAGCCAGTAAGTTCAGAGTGGAAGAAGGGAAAATCCCAAGCTGACAAAGAAGCACCTTGGAAAATGAAGACATGGAAGCATTGTCCTGAGCAAGCCTGCCCAGGGGTTAGGTAGACAGCATATCACACTGATGAAGTTTCAGAAGACGGTGGTGTCACCTAATCCTAATTCCCAGCACAGGGGACTAGCTGACAGAACCATGTAGAGAGATTTGCAGACGACATTTAGAAGAATAAGGATTTACCACCAGCTAGAAGAAATCAGCCTGAAATGATTCTGACCAGCACTACAGGGAACCAGATACCCTAAAGGGCAGTGGGGAATCCTGGCAGGCAGCCATCCATTTCCAAGGATGGTGTTGTCAGGTATGGTCTTGTGAGGAAGGCAGCTCAAAGATGATTTCTGAAAACAGGGAGACATGTCTGGCTGGAATGGAGTGCTGCAGACCTTTGTGGGTTGGTCTGATCTCAGGTGTTACATGAGCCAGTAGATATTCAGATCTCTGGTTTGTACGACTGCCTGCCAGAAATTGTTCATGTTCCAGGATTTCTAATGCAATTTGTACATCCAGGATTAAAGCTCACCTTATTATAGCAGAACAGCCTTCAAGTCTTAATTTAAATCCCAGATAGATGTTTTAGTCTGCCAAGATAGGGCAGATCTCTACTAGGAGTTTTACTGGAACTCTTTTACTAGGACAATTCCAGCAGAATGACCTCTGTAAATTGCACATTTTTTCACTGTTGGAACTGGGAGGTCTCAGAATAGCATAACTTGCATTTTTCCTTTACTCAGCATCCGTCTTGATGTTTTGATTACTAGCCTGATAAGTTACAGGAATCTAATCACTGAGGAGAGCAAGGACCATCCTGCCTGTTGCTTTGATATCCCAGATTTAACTGCAGCGTTGGAGGAATCTGTTCCCACAAGAAGAGTTCAGATGGGTTTCAATGTGTACATGTAGGGGTGAAGTGATCATCTGCTTTGGCTGCTCCATGGCAAAATGGACTTCCCCAAAACATTAAATCTCCATTTGGGAGACTACAACTAGAGGGGCTACTCACCTGAAAAGCCTTTGATGAACTGGTGACACACATCAAAAAGGTAGACTGTATTTTTTTAGTTGATTGGAGCAGCATCCAAGCTCCCAGTATCAAAACGATGATCCAGAAGAAGAATGTCTGTGGTCTCTTGGAAGGCACTATGCAGAAATACCAATTATACTACTATTCTGTCGCTTATTTTGGATTAGATAGACAGAATACATTGAAAAGATGTCCCAGGGCAAAGAAAATACAACGATTACTCTGTTTTTTTGAAGAAAAGAGGTGATTATTGTATTATGTCACTATACAGCAATCTAATGCTAAAACGCTCTGGAAATTACTTAAAACATTATTTGAAACATTACATTATTATTATGGAAAATACTTGAAACATACTTGAAGCATTCTAAGACACTTGGGTATTTAAAGATACCAAAATTTGTGTATGAGGTGTAGAATATGGTCTTCCATTCATTGCTCTGATAAATGCAGGTGTGTTCCCTGAAAGCTGACTTAAATTGTACTGCTTCCTGCTGTCTTTGAAATACTTAATTTCTGAAGACTGCAGAATCTCATTGTCTGCATCTACGACAGAAGCCTGGACTTGCCCTTAATATGAACTTCACCTTTCACCAGCAAACTCCAGAACATCCCTGGGTGCACTAGCAAGGAATGGTATTTTTTTGTTCACAGAGTAGGAAAAACATGCCTTTAATGTTGTTAACTCAATAGAACCACATGATATTACGTATGGTAATGCATCAGCTACTCCAAGATTTGGCAGAATAACTGCAATGTCTCCCCATCCCCCAAAATAAAGTTTTGATTAGTGTTTCTAGCTTTCTAAACCCAGGCCAAGGAGCATTCTAGCCTGGGCATGGTGTCAAGTGTCTTGGCTGTGGTAATGTGGTATGGCATTAAACAAGAACAGCTGCATGGGAATCAGGACAGGCTGCAAGGAGGAAGCTTCTCACATGTCAGGGTCTGTCACTACCTGTGGGACATGTGAGGGCACTGAGAGGAGCTCTAAGATCATGCCACTTAGCTGCAGTACCCAGGGAGTAGAAAAGATTTTCTTTGACTGGGCCAAGCAAGATGAAAACAATTAATAAAGGGTATAAAATGAATTTTTAGACTTCCCTGCAACAACTGTGAAAAAAACCTGTAAGGGATGAAGAAATTCAAAGATGGCAATTTAAATTAATTTTTTTAAGGCAGGAGTAGAGATATTGCCAGGAATGGATGTGATGACAAAGATGGCATGAGTTGCAAGAGGAGTTACCTGACAGCAACTATTTATGCATGAAGCCCCACCTGAGGTGGCTGATGGAACAGAGCACCCACAGGCAAGTAGCAGCACTGAATATGGACAGGAGACACATCACCGTGTGAGAAACAGAGCAGGAGAAGTGAGGGATCAAAAGAAAACAAACAATGAGGAGGGAAGAGTAAAGGGAAAAGTTTATACAGGAGTACAAAGCAGAAATAAAGCACTGAAGAGGATATGGTTACACTGAAAATCAGAAGATCAATTTCATTTACCAAAAATGGAGTAAGGCAGTAAAGGTATGATCTCCAGAAACTGAGCTGAGAACAGGTAGAAGGCCATCAGTGTCTATCTTAGTCATCAAACTGAACCAGGGTTTAGGATGTAGTGACTCAAAGTGGTGCAATCATGACCTTCCCAAGTTCATCTTGAAGAACTGGACCTTAGCTGCTCCAGATATACTAGCCAGGAGATACTTTCAAAAAGCTGCTGAACAAACAAAAGCAATATACAAAAGCAATACTATTTTAGACTTGACTTCAGTAAGTAGGAGGAAATTATAAAAGGCCTGATTATGAAATATAACTTTAGCTATAATATTAAACATTCGTATTTTCTGGCAAGACTGCCAAATATAGGTCAATAAACAAAAATTACAAGTCCTAAATCATAAGCTTTGGTTAAAAAAAAGAAAAATTTTGAAGTTGACTGAACTGAAAAACTCAGAGACCTGAATAAGGATCAATCTTGGTACTTCTTAAAGTCAAAGATACAAAAACTACTTGTAGGGAGAGACAAACTTAGAGATACAGAGAAGCACTCCAGACTTAATTGACTGAGTCCTCTCAAACAAGACAGTGGGAATAGTCCTTTCAGCATACAAATACTTATGAGCATATAAAGCTGTGGTCCTTAAAGAGCACAAACAAAGTCTTAGGAGCAAATAAAACCAAGCTTTGTACATTAGGATGTGGAGATGTAAAGTAAGAATAAACCAAAAACCATGACAGCTTTAGATGTTGCAATGAAAATGAAGAATAAAACATATTTTCAGTAGTATAATAAGGAAAAATAACAAGGAAAGATAAAGTGGAACCACAAAAGAGCAAGGACTAAATAGCTTAAAAATTCAAATCATACATTGACTTAGTTTGCAATTAGAAAAATGAAATAAAGTATGGAAACAAGCAAGGAAATTAAAGAAAAGATAGTCTTTGAGGTGTAAACAAAACTTCAGGTGCTGTAATAATGGACTTCTGTCTCCTAAATTCTAGAAGAAGTAGTTACAGAGAATCAAAATTTTGGTAGCCAGAGTTGTGGTATCAAGTTAAAAATGTTGCTAAGTTATAAGTAGAGAATAGCAAATATGATTTTTCAGGAAGGAAAAAATAGTACTGGGGCAAAACCAAAAAACCACCAATAACCAAAACCAACCAAAAAGCCAGAACTCAACTGATCGAATTCCACTGAGTGTCAGCTGGTATTTTGATACACTGTCAAATGGGAAGTATACCTCAGCTTAATATAACTCAGGAAGGTAGAGGATAGAAATGGGATCAAAAATGATACCAGGCTTTCACAGTGAGAAGGTGAAGCAGATCATATTGAAAAAGAAATTACTGGGCTGAAGTACCTTGTTAGGGTTTATAAAAAAATCAGACTTGGTTTCATCTAATTAAATGTTTTCCTCTGAGACTTCAGCAAATACTTTATTTTTCCAACGGCCTTTTCTAGAGACACAAGTAGTCTGTGATTGTCAGCACAATGCAGAACTAGAGTATCATCGAGGAATAAAAGGTGACCTTGAGAAATAGGTACTAAGAATGTGTTGAACATTAATACTGTGAAGGGCACTATCACTTGGGGATCAAAAATGATTTTTGCTGATTCTAAAACAACAGAAGGAAATGGCTTAAGGGGAAGCCAGGGATAGTGGTATGATGTTAGATGAGTGTGAACCACTGCTGCCACACAGCCACGAGAAAAGCAAAGATGTGAGGCCAGCAAATTAGGAATATTGGTGTCTCACACTGTGAGGTCCAATCTGAAACACTGTGGACATTCCTGGGCATCCCTGTCAAGAAGGATTAACTGAAACAGGAGCAAATGAGACAATGGTCAGACTAATGGAGACTATCCTACAGGAGGGACTGGCGCCTGCTTAGCAGGGAAGAGAAAAGGAATACAAAAGGTTTCTAAAAATACATCAAGAAAGAGTAAACACCAGGGGGAAGAAATTATCTATATAAGGGAAAGTGGCATAAGATGGAAAGCTGAACTACTTACAAACAACATTAATGTAGATGATAGAATTTGGCTTTTCTGACTCAGAAGACCAAGACTGGCACATCATCCCGGCAGTAGCACTGGCACAAGAAATTTGGATCCTGCAAAGAAGGGATCCCTGCACCCAGCAGGGTTGCCTGAGAAGGGGATGCTGTGCTTCATGGTCCTGTGTGTTCCCAGGGGAGGAGGCAGGCCCCTGTTGCTGGTGGCACGAACACCACAAGAATCCCTACATGTGAGCAGTTAGCCTGGTTTAACTGGAGCTCTGCAGCTCTCCCTAGACCTTGAATTAAACACTGTATGCATGGAAATCTAAAAGTGTCCACCTTCTGCAGCCAGCAGTGCCCCTCACTCCTGTTCTGCTTTAGCAGCAGTACAATTAATTTCTCCCATTTTACTGAGTAGATCTCTGTGTCAACCTGGCTGTTCAGCTTGATGCATTGTTACTGTATGTTTTGTGTGATTGTACTATATTACTGCAGGACATGGACCACTGACACCATTCCACAGTGGGGGAATGCACACTGTGCTCCCTTTTTTGGGACTGCCAGGTCTCTTGACTGCCAGAAACATGTATTCCCTTAAAGAGTACATAGTACCACCTTCTTGCAGTGGAAGGTTATCATCTGTTACAGAAAAAGTTACAGAAAAATCATGGTTTCCCAGGCCATGCATTATATAATAAAGCTATAAGCTGTGCATCATTTTACCATGTACTTTCCTTGCAACAGTAAATGTCTTCAGTAGTACAGTGAGTGAATTATACCAAAACCAGTCCCAAGTTAGTGCCTACAGTGGATTAGGTGCTACCAACATTTTATCATAGACATGTGATTAGGAGAACTGCTTTGTTTAAAAGTTACAAAATCTTTTTGAAGTCTAAGCTTGGATGAAGCTAATCTGCACAGGAAGCAAATATTTTTCTTTCTTTATTTGTCACGACTGTTCTTCCATTTCAGCTCCCTAAGAGTTTGTGCCTTTGAAAGCAAATAAATATACTGCAGTGCTGATGGGAACCAGGCAGCTGGGAATTCCTCATCTTGCCCAGCAATGGATGTGTCCTTGGGCTTGCTCTAGTGCCCACTCCAGAGCACAGGACCTCAAAAGTCAGATACTCATGTTTCACATTTACTGCAGGGGTGTGAATAACTTGAGATTCATTGGGCCCAGGATTTAGGAAAACAAGAAGAGCAACCAATACTTGTGGTAGAGAATATAGGACATGAGGAGAAGCAGGGGAATCTTGCTAGAAATCTTGCTAGAAATCTTGGATGGCAACTAAAGGAAAAAGAAAAGAAGATAAAAGAAATAAGAAAGCTGAGTGGGAAACACATGAAGTACTCACCCAGCCAGCACCCATCCAGGAGCAGGATAAGAGGAGAAACAGAAGATGCAAAATTACAGAAGATTTCAGAGTTTGCTGACCATACAAAGCAGGTGCTAAACTTAAAACACACCTAGGTGCATTCAGGGGCATGGAATCATAGAATAATGGTATAATATAGGTTGGAAGAGATCCTTGAGATCATTGATTCCAACCGTTAACCTTGCAAAGTCCACCACTAAACCATGCTCCCCAATGCCACATCCACACGTCTTTCAAATACCTCCAGGGATGGTGACTCCACCACTTCCCTGGTAGCTTGTTCTGATGCTTGATAACCCTTTCTGTGAAAAGTCTTTCATAATATCCAATCTGAACCTCCCCTGGCACAACTTGAGGCCATTTCCTCTTGTCCTGTCACTTGTTATCTGTGAGAAGAGGCCAGCCCCACCTGGCTACAATCTCCTCTCAGGTGTTTGTGGACAGCAATAAGGGTCACCCCTGAGCCTCCTGTGCTCCAGGCTAAACACCCCCAGCTCCCTCAGCCTCTCCTCACAGGGCTTGTGCTCCAGCCCCTTCCCCAGCTCTGTTTCCCTTCTCTGGACACGCTCCAGCCCCTCAATGTCCTTCCTGAATTGAGGGGCCCAGAACTGGACACAGCACTCGAGGTGTGGCCTCACCAGTGCCCAGTACAGAGGGACAATCCCTGCCCTGCTCCTGCTGGCTGCACCATGGCTGATACAGGCCAGGATGCCATTTGCCTTCTTACCCATCTGGGCACATGCTGGAACACAGGTTAAAATGAAACACAAATCAAATTTCTTTTTTGATCCCATCCTGAAGCAGGAGTCAGATTAAGAACATATTCAGAATATTTATTATGGGGAATTTCTTTAACTAATAGAAACAGAGCACCATGAAATTCTCACAAAGTGAATTAAAATCCCGAAAACCCACCATTTTCTGTCCATAAGAATATTTCACACTGACTTTTTCATTTTTACTAAGAAAAACCTCATATATTTTGAAAAATATTATCCTGAAGTAACAGAAGAACACTGCATTTTTAAAATTGATGGTTGAAATAAAAAAACCCAACCAACCAAACAAAAAAAACCAACAAAATAAAACCTACCCCAAAACCACCCCAATTGAAATATTTCATCTTCCTGAAAGGCTTCTGGAGGTTTTCCTTTTCCAAAATAAAACGCTTCTAACATACTCATGTTTCCATGGAAACTTTCAGTTTTAACATGAATGACATTGTTTAACTGAAAAAAAACAGTCTTCCATGGCAAAAAAATTTGCTAGTTCTTATGTGGCCATTCACATCCTTTCCTTTATTCCCAAAATCTTTTCCCAGTCTCGATCAGTTACCCCCCTGCCAAGAACACTCTGCCCACCAGAAGAAGGAGCAGAACGAACATACCTTCTGCTGCTCTGTGCATTGCTGTGCATTGCTCTGGGCACCCTCTGCTTTTTCACATTAACCCTTTCTCCACCAAGACCCTGCAGCATGCAGGTTTTCAGGGCAGCTGCCAGGACTAGTGCAGCGGGGCAGGATCAAACCAGAGAGCCCGTGCTCATCCTCTCTGTGGCCAGTGGGAATAGCCCAGCAGGAGCAGGCAGGCTCTGGTCCTCAATAAACACAGCATGTTTGGTTGTGCTTCGTGTTGACTGTCCTGCTCCCTGCCTTAGCTGCCTCAGAGCTGAGGAATACTGACCAAGTGCTGATTACTGACAAAGGAATACTGTGTACAAGCAGCACTGGCAGTGCAGGCCTGAGGTGGGTTGAACAATTTTTTAAATTGCTTCTGCACTGAGGAGGGTGTCTGAGGAGGAGCAGCCAAGGTGGTTAGTTGTAAGCTATGTACACCAGCAGGTCAGAAAAGAGGTATTGCACATACTAGGTCTAAGTTTCTGGTGCTCTAAGTGCATCATTAATTTCACATCATCCCAAGACAGGTGGCTTCACAGCCCTGGCAGCACTGGTGCTGGGCTCTAGAAAGATTTATTAACAGAGTGCTTGGGCAGTGGTGGAGGGCAGGGTCATTCCAGTAAATGCAGTGGAAAAATCATCCATAGTGCAGAACTGTGTTCAGCCTGAGGAGCTGAGGGGTTGGGGGGGACTATGCCCACTGAGTGTCCCCATGTGACTCTTGAATGATCTTTAACTCTGCACTGAAAGCAGAAGCTTGTTTTAAAATGTCTATTATGGAAAAGTTAAACACAGCTAAATAACACTTGGAGCTCAGCTGCTGTTTGGCCAATGATGACATTAAGAGGGGGGTCAGGATTGGGGTGGGGTGTCTCACCAGCTCAGGCACAGCTCAGCACAGTGAGCCATCCCATGAACTGCCCCAACTCCAGCATGGATGGATGTGGGTGACTGCCCTGACAAGAGGGCTGCTCTGCAAATATCACTGAGTGGAAAGAACAATGCTGTCACACAGCTCCTTGCCCAAGCTTGGCTGGACAGCACAAACACTGCCCCTGCAAACCTTTGTGGAACTGCTGCTGGTATGGCCGGACAGCAGCAGGAACTGCTGTGGAGATGACAAGCCTTGGCAGAAATATTTATGGGGCTGTAGCTGCTTAAAACCAAAAGAGCTGTTCAGTAATCAACTCGTGGTTCTATTTAACAATGTGAGCAGAAGGGTCTCTTATCCCTCTAACGGTTTAAAATTAGCAGGTGCTTTCTCTGCCAAAAGAAATCTTTAAAGCTTTTCAATATTTATCCCTTATAATTGGCATGTTTATTGTAGCATTTGTCCCTGAGTCCGTGTTTTGAAGAGAAACCCAAGAAACACTGGAAAAGAAGAAAGCCTGTCTGAAGAAAGCAAAGCTTCATAAAACACCATATCATGACAAGCAGTGTCACCACTCAAAGATCAGTGTCACACCACAGGCATCCTTTGTGTCAGTGCTGTCTCTTCTCCAAGCACCAGAGATACCATTCCCACCAGAGCTTTCGATTTTGTCAGAGTTCCCAGGGCCGCGTGCCCTGGAAGTGTCCCTGGTCTGTGCCTTGGGGATGCTACAACCCAATTAGAATGAGTGACATCTTTTTTTGTCCCTGATGGCCACCTCCAAGAAGAGCTAGGCACCTACACAATTTCCTTAACCATCCCCAAAACAAGGAAAGAAGAAGTTGTTAGGACTTAAAGGGGGCTGTTTCAGAGTGGTATTCCTCTACCTACAGATAGGGCATAAACATCACCCATGCAAGGAACAACATCAGCACCAGGGAGGCAGAGTTGAGGTTTTACAGACTGACAGGGAGCCCTCAGCAGACAAAACCAGGCTTTAGTATCTGCACCTGATTTCAAGTCTGAACTGTGTGTGGCTTGCCATCTCTTGCAACGACACAGCACAGCACAGAGTAAAGCCCATAGGGGATTTTTGCACCCAGAACTTCTGGCAGGAGCATTCAGTAGGGGAAGGCAGAGAGCCTGTTCTGCAAATCCTTCTCTTTATGTGTTTCTTTTCTTTGTGTCAATGGACATGCTCATCAGTTTATCCTGGCACTGGTCAGCAACAGCAGCAAAGCCAAAGGTCTCCTTTGTTTGTAATCTCTGCTGAACAGATGAATCATTGCTGAGCACCATCAGATCATTTCTGGTTTATAACATCCTGCTCATATGATTACAAAAATCCAGCCTTGAGGGGAATAAATTAATTTGGATCTTGTCTTGTCCTCACGTTTCTTTTCGTATTTGGAATGTGATTCCCACAGAAAAGCAGCAATACTGATCTGTGCTAGGGGACAGCATCAGGTGTTCAGAAAGTGCTGTGCTGGACACAGCCATGCTGGACACCAGGCAGCATTTCATGCATGAGCTCCACTGAAACAGGCCTCTTTTAGTTGTCCAGTTCATGTCCTGTCATCACTGACTTGCTTTTCATCCTTCTGAAATAGTGAGATGGCTCTGAAAAGTTTATCAGGCTCATTTCTGTTTGTCTCATGTCAAGTTTAAAGGTTTTTGATTTCTCCTGGGTACTCTGTGCCCAAGCTGCACTGCAATGTGCATCAGCTCAGCGGCTGCCCTCAAGTCAGGAGCTGGCTGTCAGTGGTGCTGTGCATTAAGCATTCACCACACAAAAATCTCCAGGGGACACACTAAAATGGGAAGCACATGCAGGTATCCATGCATTGTCCAACCATACCAGCCCCAAAAGGAGCGACGAACCTGAGGGGCACCAAGATCATCAAGGACCTTCCCAGGTAGTTCCAACAAGGCTGAAATTGTATCTCTCCACCGTGTGTGCAGTGTGCACAGTGGAAAATGCTCTCCAGAGGAGCTCCAAAGGGAAATTGCTGCTGGAATTAACCCAACAAACTCACTCCCTGGTGTGAGTCTTTTATGGTACCACATTACAATTTCTACTGTCTTTCTAGTTTGCTTTTTTATTCATGGAACTTCTTGTATCAGCTGTGAATTTCTTTGCCTCAGTGTAATAGCAAGGAGTAATTTTCAACATGCAGCTGGTGGAAAAATAACAGTGGGAACAATGGCCTGTCTAGAACTGTCGTGTTGTAAAGCTAAATAGAAAGTAGCCAGCAGGACAGTAAACTTCACTGATGCCCAAATACAGCACTGATACTGGCACTCAGGGCGTTTGTGTCAATGCTCTGGGCTCCCAGGGGCTAACACAGATGGCTGTATGTGCTGGTACAGTACATCTCCCTCCCTCTGGCACATGGGGTCTCTCAGAAGAACTAAAGGGCAGCAAGGCCCTTTGTGAGCTGTGCTGTACCAGCCATCCTAAGTTACCCCAACCACCAGGAACAGATATTGAAGCTGTATATGTTGAGTAGTGGTTTCTGTGAGTGTGACATACATGTGAAAAAATGTATTTCCCAGTTCCTTCTCCACTGACTGCAACATCCTATGTCATCTACCAGGTCTGGGCTTCTTGGGACTGATGCAGAGGCCTTTCTTCTTGCAAAATCTTCTGCATAGCAGATCCACCTTCTGGCCAGCACCATGGCCTCTGTTCACAGGGAATGGCAGCTTAGAGAGATTTGCTTGCTGGTCTTCACTCAGGCTTGTCACTTTAAAATTTTCCACTAAAGAGAAAATAAATATTTTGAGTGTGACTGATTTTTAACTGAAAAAACCAAAACCTTAAAAAAATTGGGTATGTAAAGACTTTTGTAAACAAAATGTGTTTTGGAATTTAATTTACTTTGCATGTACATACTAGTGTCATACTTAATTTGTTGTGATTTGTTGCTTGAAAAAATGTGAGAATCATCTTCCTGCATGTTAGTCATTATTTAAAAGGGGGCATTCTGTTAGTAAGGCATTAAATCTTAGATCACTACAGGCCAGGGAAAATAAATCCCTTCATCTGTGTCCCTCTGCTTTTCTTTCTACCTCTTCATGGCTACTTAAAATAGCAGCTTGTGTGTCAGGCAATGCCTAAGTTCATGTTTGTACAGAGCCTGCTGCAATGCTGCCCAAGATGGGCCTGGAAATGCTGCTGTACCTAAGTGTTTTATCATGACATGATTGATAATTTTATATGTTTCAGAAGGAGCAATCAACATTGTTGAGATAAATTTTATGGTTCAGCCACTGCTTTATCAATTATTGGTGAAAGTCATGCCTATCTCTGCACCAGACTGTGGTGGAATAGGAACAAGGGAGTTTGCTCCCCTGGCTCTCTGGTACCATGATAAGGCTGTAGAAAGCAGAGAGTTCCTCCTTTCCTGTGTCTCACAGCAGAAGATGTTAATTTTGGGAATTGGTGTATCCTTCTGAATCCCATAACCAGACCCCAGACCTTTCATTCTGCTTGAGTTGAAGTCCTGAGCAATCTCAAGGCAAGCTAGAAAAGTCAAAGAGTGCAATGACCTTTTTCACTCTTTAGGACTTTGTACCACTGTGTGCTCCAAGGAAAGACCAGCAGGGCAGTCAGGCTAGTGAAGGACTTTGTCTTCCATCTCAGAATCAAATACCATGGCTCTGAAATATGAGCTAGTTTATGGAGTCTTGTGAAGCCCAGAACTATAGGGAAGAAATCTCCAAATGCATTCAGCCCTGTGGCCAGTTTGTTGCTGTGTAGGATCCTTTCCTGGGGTTGCTCCATTCCCATGTGTCACTGGGCCCTCTTGGCACAAGTCATGCCTCATCCCACAGCAAATTCACACACAACTCCCTTGTGCCTCGTGTCTGGGACTTCTCCCACCTCTCCCCTTTACTCTGCCTAGTTCAGGTCATGGAGAGGAGTCAATGGAAAGGACTTAAGCTTCTGCCTGTGGCAAAAACACTCTTGCAATGACTCTTTGCTTGCTTCTCCCCATTGTAGTGCCTCATTTACCAACTCCTTTCTCAGAGTCTGGCAGGGGATCCCAGGCCAGCACCCTTCTCTGAGCTGCTGCCCTCCCACGTGCCTGCTCCAGTGCCTCCCCAGTGCCTCTGGCACATGGCCATGCTCCCTTCCTCCTGGGGACGTGCTGTGGCCAAGGTGAAAAGTGGCTGAGGTGAAAAGTGCAGGCAAAATCCTTGTTAACATTTTGGGAATACATTACTGTAAGTGTTTGTGCATAAACTCTTGGAGCTTCCCCAAGTTAACTCTGCGTCATGACGCATGCACGTGTGGGACTGTTGCTTCATTTCATAGATAAGATTGCTCTTTGCTAGGGAGCCTTCTTTTCTGATTTGGTGGGGTTTTCTGCTACATGTACTTATCCCAGAGCTGTTTGTAATGTTGCTTTATTTTTCCTTGTCATCACAAGGAAAACACAGCTACAGACTCCAGTTCTGGGTTTCCTCACCTACAGCTCAGGGACACTGCTGAAAATGACACTGCACAGCTGGGTCAGAATCCAAAGCTCTGGATTTAGACATTGGTCAGCCATGCAGATTTGGCCGTGTGTTTAGCAAAGAGACCCTTTCTCTTAAGTCACTAAAGACCATCAAATACACGTTGAGCTGTGGCAGTGAAAAAAACCCCACAAAACCTGGGGGTGCCTGTGACTTTGGTGAACAGTGGCAAAAGAGATCACTACCTCCCCTGAAGAAAAGAACCTCACAGGAAGAGAAGTCATCTCCATCCTACCTAATGTGTGGAAAAAACAGCAGCCAGAAGTTTATTGAAAAGCAGCCACAGGTAAGTACATTCCATCTGATTTTGTGCTTTTGCCAATCAAACTAGTGTGTTTCATCTTTTTCACAAAGGACAATAAGGAAACAATGGCTTCTTCAAAGGAGAATTTTTCTGTCATTCAGATCTTCTTGGTCATAAAGGAAACATTTACCAACATGTAATGGAATACTGGTTGAATGCTATTAACTAGCTTTTGTGGTGTCTACCATAAATTCATAGTGCCTCCCTTTACCAGTCAGCCAGTCTCATTTACAAAGTTTGGCCACACTGGAGAGAGATGACAGGCAGGAGCAGGTCTATCTCAGTAAGCATCCTGCTTTCAGGCTGTAAGAGCTAAGGAGTCCAGAGGGCTGTGGGGAGGAGGCAGGAGCAGCCATGAGCTCTCCCTACTATATTAGGCAACAAGGAAGTGGAGAAAGCTGTGCAGGATTACGAGTAGGATGAAGAATGGTGTGTTTGTCTCTTGCCCTCTTCACTATATTTCTCTGTTTTACATATCCAAGCAATTTATGGCTAAGTTTCAAATTCTTTTTGGAAAGCGATGGTTAGCTGAATGCTGGTGACAATAATAGCACATCTGCCATGTCATTGCTTCTCCTGCAGCTGAGACTGGTGTCGAACAGAAGGTGTGGTCCTCTGATCACTGTGCAGAAGAATTAGGGAACTCAGCTGCGGCATCTTGAATGTACATTTTCAAAATACAGATGTCTGCAGCTGAAAATCACTGCCCCCATCAAAACCAGATGGCTGTAGGAAGAGACCCCAAAGAATAAATAAGGATGGGAAATCAGTTATTCTCTAACCCTTAGGAATTAATCTTGTTTCAAATAATTTACAATACAGGCAAAGTTGGAGGTATAACAGTACCCAGATGGGCCAAAAAAGAATGATGACTGGATCTTGTTGCCATCAACCTCATCCTTGCCTTTGGAATCTTCCTAAAATCAGCACCTCACCAGCACCACACCAGTTATAAGAAGTAGCTTAGTGATCATAATTTTTATTATTTTTATCATTAAAATATTATTTTAATCATGGTGATTGAACATCTGGTGTGGAGAGGAACGCAGCCTGTGCTGGCACATTACCTGCTCACTGTTAACACCAGGCAACATTACTCAGACAGGGAATACTCATGTCTCTAGACAATGGCAATGTTACCATGGAAACATAGGTGGGAAACATAGACATCAATCTTCTGATAGAGTAGGTCCTTTTCAAATGGGTGATATTTTCCTGAGGTTTCTATATTTGGAACAGTAATTATTTTTGCCTACATGCAACATTAAAATGAGTGGTAATGTTCTTGAGTCATCACCTGCATCGAAGCTTGCAATTTGAAATTTTGGAATTAGCATTTATCTTACTCATCCCATTAATCTTATTTTGGAGCTCTCTAGCAAGACTTAGACTTAACTCCTAAACTTGTTCCTACATTAGGTATTAAAATTAACATATTATAAGCTGTGATGTAGTTGTTTAATGACATAATTTGTTGTTTCAACAGCAAATTAACAACAAAACTGTTAAAAGGACACACAGAATCCTCATCACAAAACATTAGAACTAACAAAAATATCTTAGCAGCTGGATGTAGAAAATATTGTGAAAGGGCAGGCTAATCCAAAATAGCTTTATTTCTAAACAAAAAAAGTGTTGTGTCAAATCTGAGAAGATCATTATGTCTAGTCTTGTTCAATGTTTTCCTGTATAAATGGACTTTCCTAATGTGTTACACAGAACTGTTAATTCTTTGAGGATATTCAGTTTTAATTGTTATGGGCTGTTGTGCACGACAGATTCAGAGCTGGACTCAATATCTGATTACAGTGGCAACTTTCATAAAGGTCTTTCAGATCAATACCAATATCTTTCCAAAACACATAATGCAAACAAACCAGGCAAGCACTACAGAGGTGGCTTGGCTTTTACATAGTCCTAGTAGGCAGAATTCCCTCTAGTTCCATGAAATTTCTACTGCAGAACTGAAGACAATGAGAATTTTCAGTGAAATGAGACTATGGGATGTGGACCATGGTAGTTAGAGGAATATTTCTTGGCATTTTGATCCTTTCATCTGTCTGCATTTTTCTTCAATAATGAAAAACATTAAGCAGCATGCAACCTCTCATAGCCAGGATGTCTGAAATGTAAATACTTTTCCCAAGCAATCAGGATAGATTTCTAAATTCTATCTTCTTAGTTATAATTTGATCAGCAAAGTATATCAAAATAATCACAGATTAAAGATGTAACATCAAATTCTATCAATATATTTCAATTATGGCTTTGTAATTTTTTCTTACATTTGTTACTGACATTTTGCTAATTAAAATGGCATCTACAAGGATAATGTCATAAGTGTCAATATATACCCATTTGTATATGTACACTTGGACATATTGTCACCAAAGCTACTGAAGTAGATGTCTTTGACATCCTCTTCAGTTTTGGTACCTTTGAGTTTTCAGCATCAGACATTACATTTGAAATCTTTCCTAGATGTTCCTGAAGTTAAGTGCTTTTTGAAATTTACAGGTACTATGATATGACATGAAGGAGTTTAGATTACCTTGCCAAAAATAGAGTGATCTAAAAACCAGCAATATTTGCAAAATTCTAAATATTGTGAGAGAAAGATAATGGATTGATATAGCCCTTTTCCAAGTTATTTTTAGCACAAGCATTTTCTAACTGCTAGGCTTTAAAGGAAATTTCTACTAAAAAAAAATTCCAAGAGCAGACATTTGATCCATCCTTGTGTTTGTAAATATAGAGATTACCATAAAATGATCTTGTTTATCAAACAATCACATCTTCCTGAGAGCTGTTTGACTTTCTTTTAATTCTGCAACGGCTCAGTGTTCACTAGCTGGGAAGAGTTTACTCCCATCTCTTCTGTTTTACAGAACTCAAGGAGCCAAGCCATGTCAGGTGCTGACAGGAATCTTCTGCAGATCTCCTCAAGTAAATGACATCCCTCCTGCTCCCTCACTTCCTACTTTTGATTTTCCATGTGTAGAGCAGTTACAGGGGATGTGAAAATGAGAAAACAACACAAAATCCCCAACCCAAACTTCTCCTGTGAAGAAGGATTTTTCCAACCTTCCAGATCTGCCTGGCCCTGCTGCACCTGCATCCCAGTGTCATCCACAGCACCAGTCAGTCAATTTTGGTAAATGCCTTATGCCATTATGTTGTCCCTGACCTGTGCTCCTATGGGATGCACACTACGGCTGTGACCCACATGGAGCTCCCCAGTGCCTTTGGAAAAGCCACCACCACCCTCCTTCCATCACACTGTGTTCAAGTGAATCCCACTGTATAAAACCTACATCTTCTTCTTTCCTATTTCTGTACATCTGGAGGACAGAATGTGCTGTCTATATTTAGTGAAAAAATAAAAGTGTCCACACTGTGCTCCATTTAAATCCATGGAGAGCTTTGTTCCTGATTTTAACATAGGGAGGATAGTGTCACTTTTTTCCTCCTGGGCTGGAGCTGCAATTGCTGAGCTGCTGCCCTTGAAGCCCCAGCACCAAGTCAAAGCCTATAAATCAGAGAGCTTTGTGCACTAGCAAACACATGCCAATGGGCACTATAGGAAATGCTTCTGAGAAATCACAAGACCAAGGAAAATAAAGACAATATAAATTATTGCCAATTGTATCAAATAATTATCAAGAAATAAAAGGGAGTGCGTTGTTATGCTGCTGGGCTGTTTTTTGGGGTTGGTCTATATTTAACCTACTTAAATAAACTGCAATGGCTGTTCTGTGAACACAAGAATGGATTGAAAGTTTCCATTTGATTAAATAAGGAGAAGAAATTACCCTGTGGCTAGTCTGTACATTCAGTGATCAACAACGAAATCTCAATGGAAACTAGTGACCTGCCACTGTCAGCACACAACCAATTTGAACGGAGCTGGAAGGGGGCAGTCATGCAAGCACCACTTGGGACATTTATTTAACACCACTTTAAAGCACAGCTCTCTGTCCAGCTCGTGCTATTTTCCATCTGTCATTGGCTGAGATGTGGGCTCTGGCTAGACATGTAGGTTGGACAGGACCAGGTCATGCTGAGCTGGGTGGATGCCCTGCACCCTGCAATCCAGGGACACCAGGCACAATGGGACATGGTGTGGTTAGGCTCTGCTCCCAGGGTCAGGCAAACTGGATGCTGGGGAGAAAAGGAGTTGGTAGCACAGAGGGAAAACACTCTGGGTGAATACAGGAAAGCAGTCTGAGAATGTGTCCTTTGCAGTTTCTTTCTTGGTATTTTTCTTTTGCAACAGTGCTTGCAATTGCAGTTACTAAAACATCATTCTTAGCCTGCTGATGTACAGTAAGAAGTGCTAATTTCTTCTGACTTTCATCCAGCATGAAAAAGCAGTTCCAAAGAAAAGTGACACACAGTAATATTGCTGGAGATGATGCAGCCAGTACCTGCAGCCCCTCAGCAAGGCAGGGCCCAGCTCCCCAGTGCCCTTCAGCCCCAGCTCTTTACCAGCCCTGCCAGAACAGGATCAGCTCCTCCCAGAATCACCCCTGTGTCTGGCTGCTCTCCCCCCTCAAAACTGATCACCACTTATTTTTTTCTCCACTTCAAGCACCCTAGGAAATGTAAATTGAACTGCACTTCACACACTTTGGGAAGACCCAGGGACTTCCATGCTTACCAGTGAGACTCTCTCAGCCTGAAATGATAAGATTCAGCCTAAGCCCTTTCAAGCTGGAAGAATTCCTGACGTGTTGTCTTGCATGTTGGGATAAAAAGACAGCTAAAAAATTATGTAACCACTGATTTAACACATTGCTAAATTTTGCCTCCCTTTTGCAATTTCTTCCCTTAAACAACTAATGCTGAAAATACAGTTCCAGAAGAATTTACAATAGAATATTCTGCTCTCAGCTTCCCTCCAGGCAGAAACTGAGGGAGATATATGTAACCCATACAAAGAATTTTAAAATAAACAACCAACCATCCTCCCACTGCTTTCTCAGAAAAGTAGTCTGTGAATTATCCTTTATTTCAAGATTCATTATCTAACACGTGAAAAACACTCAGCACTGCTTGCTTAGTTTAGGCAAAAAGTTGCTGCGATGTTCTTGTTAATTCTATGTTTTCTGGAAATGTAAGAGTACTTGCTTTGACCTCCAAATATTTATTGGCTTCTGGAATTCCATTACTAAGTTTGAAGGAAGACATGAAAGCAAGGCTACTCCAAGGTAACTTTCCTTGTCTTTTTGCAGGACCCGCATATTTTCCATGCTCTTAAATCTATGCTGATTTGCCCCATAGAAACAGAAAATATCTCTCTTTTGGGGGAGATAAGTGATCTCTGAGTCTCAGGCAGTCCTCTGCCTGATTAGGAGCCACTTTGATTTCAGATTTCCCCACAGATCCTATTTTTTAATTTTCAAGAATTTGGTCACCTTTATTGGCCATTGCTTTTATCATCTTTGCAAAGTTTTTGGTTGCTGGGCAGCCTTTCCCTAGTAGCAGAAGAAGGAATGGTGACGACCAGTGAGGAAGATTTCTCTTCCCTCCTTCACTAAGCATCAGATTATTCAGTTCACAGACACAGTTTTAGGGAAAGCATCTTGCAGGGGAGCCCCAAATGTGTCTGTCTTTGGGACTAATACTAAAAATGGCATTTGGGATACATCATCTCCAGGAATCACACAGGAACTGGGTGTCACATTTCTTTGGAACTGCTTCTAATGCTGGATGAAAATCAGAAGAAATTAGCACTTTTTATTGTACATCAACAAGCTAAGAATGATGTTTTAGTCATTGCAATTATTGCAATTGCAAGCATTGCAAATGAAAAACATCAAACAAGGAAATGCATTTACAGACCCTGGTTATCAGCAAGGCTCCTCTGTAGCTGATCTGGGGCTTTATTTACCCTGCACAGACCAGGATCAAATCTCTCCTATCTCCTAAGATTTCCAGGGCCATTTAGAGCCCACAGCTTTTTTTATGCCTGTTAAATGTGGAACTGTTCTGCCTATTTATTTTTTTCAACCTTCAAATACTTTCTCACCTTTAGTTTCTTCCCATCACTGACAGCTGGGAAGAGGAGGATTGTCCCCCTCACCTCGGGGACTTCTCTGATTCTGCAATTCCTTTGGATTTCTTAATTAGCATGTTTCTGACAGCCTGAGAAAGTCCCAAAACCATCCAAGCCATCCTGATATTTTAGAACTCGTTAGACACTGACAATACTGACATATTTTAAACTCATGCCTCCCAGTTTGCTGTTAGCCTTACAGTGCCCACATATGACAAGCCAGTCATAAGGACTGTAGATAATAACTCTGTTGCAACCAAGCTGGCTTTGAGAACATTTTTTCTAAATTACCTTCCTCACCGTGGGAAAGGCATGAGGCTACTTGGGGGGACAGGGTAATAACTCACAAATTGGCCTGCACGTTGTCAGGAGAAACTTTCAAGACAAAGTCAAGGCATACAAGATAGGAACAGTCTGTCTACCTCAAAAAAAGCCAGGGCTGTGTTTGCTATCAGGTGAAGTGGGAACAGTTTCATGCCATGGAAAATGAGGCCCTGACGCTGCTGTGTTACTGGAGTAAACTGTGCTCTTGATACACTAATAAAAACAGGGAACGTTGGCTGTGAGCACAAGGAGTGTGCTGACCTCATGAAGTGCAACTCAGCTTGGCTGGGAGAGCTTGAAGAAATGATTAACTACAACAGGAATGTTTTATTAGACCTTTTCTAAAATCATCTGAAAAGATTGGGTGGGGAGGCTTGGGGGTTTATATTTCTGGGAGGCACCCATTCTCAGCAAGCATGGGCTCAGTCTCAGTCTCAGTAGGTTTTGTGCTTTTTTCTCTCATGTCCCACATTTTCTATGAAGTTTTGGTTACTGGCATAATTTCTTGTGCTTAGCACAACACTTTGTTCTCTAAGGAAAATACAAAAATTATCAGTTATTAATTATTTCAGTGCTCAGAGCTATTAACCATGTATATCTGATTATTGGTATTCAAAACACAGGGCAAAACTAAAGAGGCACCAAAAGGTCAGAATAATTAAGGATGACACTAACGAAAAAGTAGTAGCTAATGGATTAAAGATACTTTCCTGAGTTGCTTTCATGGGGTTCAGCTCCCAAAATATCCCCATTCTATTTGGAACTACAGAATCATTTGAAAAATGGCCTCAGGGCATTTACACTGTGAAAAAAAATCATTGCCAATCATTGCCAGTGCACTGGGGTTTTTGGGAAGAGGCTGGACACAGAGACCCTCCCAAATGCAGGGGCTTGCATTGCCCCATCGTTCTCTTACTGGTTTTTAGTCACCAACATGTGGTAATGCAATTATCATATTACAGACAGCCTCAGGCAGCTGAACTTTGCTTTCTGGTGGCTGAGCTGCAATCCCTGTCCCACTGGCAATGTCAGGCTGTCAGGCTGGCTTGTGTCATGCCAATTACAGATAAACCAAGTTACAATAATGCCACAGCCCTGAAAGTAATAACCAAGATCACCAAAGCAAATGTCTTACAAGACTGACATGCAGAAAGACCACTTAAAGCTGATTATCAAAGTTTCAGTTTTAAAAGCAAGGGCTGAGGGTTGCAAGCATCAGCATTTCCCTGGAGCTAGCCATATGCCTCACTTCAGGCCTGCATAGGTTGGGGGCTGACAAGACTCACACCTCAGACACAAAATCCTGAAAAGAATACAGAAGAGGAGATGTAAATATGATACTAATTTATGTTGAAATTAGAGATTTCTAGATCAGCCCAGACATGTTTTTGAGGACATGTTGTTTCCCATGAATAGGAGACTAGAATATAAGAGATGCAAAATCAGTGCCAGCTACTTAGAAGTATCCACTGTAAAGAACTCCCACTGAAAATTGTTTAAACTCAGAGCAGGAGAAAGAATGCAGTCAAAACTGTAACAAGTGGGAGCTCAACAACATTTGAGAATACTGTGTAAAACACAGCTTTGTATCTGTCATTTCTTTCATATATCTTCAGTTACAGCAAGCAGGGGAGGGTTTGTAGTGAACCTCTGCCTGTGTGTGATGTCCCCATCTACTTCACTTTTCCACTTATATCTTCTGCAAGAAAATAGTTAGACAGAGAAGTAAAAGGAAGTGGAAATTAAGAGTGAGACATGTATCTCAACAACACAGCTCTATAAAAGGGAATTACTCAGCAGCATTGGAAATAAATCAGAAAAAACCAAATCCGGGATTTACTGCTCTTGTCAGCTATTTTGGATGAATCAGATCCAAAACCAAATCTGATCTCTCGTGTCTGGAAGGAAAAGTGGTACTTAGTCACGTAGCTAGGCACAGTAATGCTTCAGATTGGGGTGGTAGTGTGCCTCAACTACCTCCTCTTTTTGTGACCAGCCCCCGTGCTGGGACTGTGTGTACTGAAGAAACCCATTATCCTCAACTATTTGTTTTTCAGGGACAGTTCTGCAGGATTGTTGACCCTGCAATGGAGAGGCAGCCACGGGGCTCTGCAGGCACTGTCCTCCCTGAACACGAGGCCCTTATGAATCCCTTATGGCTCAGGGACCATTTTCTGTGGCCCTGATAGTCATGAGTGACACACATCTTTGGGAATTACTGCTGGGGGTGTCTGCATTTTGATGCTCAGTGACACACTATCCAGGTGAGTCACCTGAACTGAGCAGTCAGCAGGCATGTGGTCGTGTTCAGCCTTTGTGCCATGCTGCAGGATAGTGATATTTCCATTTAAATGCCAGTCAGGAGAGCAGTCTACTGAGCAGAGTACAGGACACAAGTCAATCTAGTTCAGTTCAATATTCTTATTTGAGAGTTACTGTGGGCTAGGCAGAGAGCAAAACAGCCTGCAGCTTTCAGTGCTGTTCTCTTCCTAAATGATCCTGAATGATTTTATTGATGTAAGCCATTCCCTCCATTTAGTGTGAGGTCTGAATTGCTCATGAACCCAGATGAGGTGTCATGGTGTGCATTCAACAATATCATGACATTTTGCAACTGTGTATGATTTGTGATGGCAAACTACTTGAACTAACCAGTGTGAGCCCCTGCAGCTGCAAACCAAGGTCTAGCTGGTGCATCCTCTGCCCTTACCTGCACATCAAAGCCCCATTTCTAATTTAATGTAGTGTAGATGAAAATAGACAATACATTCATGCATCCATTTTAGGGAGCAAGAAGGCATTCAGAATGAGTCAGCAAGGTAAGTCATGAGTGAGAACCTGCCAGGTAAAGAGGGAGGATTTGCAACCTGGGGAAACCCAAGGGACTGACAGGGATGTTGCACGCTGGGTTTCCCACACAGGTGATATGTACAGAGATGGTCACCTGCCCTTGGCATCCCACATTACCTTCTGCAAATTTCATCTTTCCTTTTTGACTGGTCACCAAGGGCTTTTGTTCCCCCTTAAAACAGCTCTACTCTTCAGAGACTTAGTTGGAAACTGAACACAAGCAGTTTGATCGCCCCTGAAAAGAACAGCAGGATCAACAGAACAGCAGAAACATCCATTAACATCCTGTGTCTGCTGCCAGATCAACAGGGTAAAAGGGGACTTTTCAAGGTCAGAGACAGTTCATAGGTATTTTCTGACTCTTCTGGTTCAACTGAAGGGAAAACAGGATCAGGAAAGTTTTCAGGCAAAAGGGCAAAAGAATTGTGTGTGGGTGGAAAAACTTGCCTCTGCTTTATAGCTTCTGATCCTGGATTCGGTGGCTTGTCGTATGTGAAAGCACCAGTTTCCAAATGTGCTTTGTCATGAAAAGGCTGTTACAGGAAGCTGGGATGAAAAAGCCTTGCAGTGAGCAGGATGCTGACTCCAGCCCAAAGATGGTCATAGAGTGCCTCAGGTGCATGTGTACCAACGACCTTGCTCTGAACAGGGAGAGACAGGGGATGTGCAGCTGCCTGCCTCCCTGCCTCCAGCTCTGCACATCCCAGCCTCCTGTTAACCACTGTTTTGGAACAGTTGCTTAGATACCACAAGAGCCTGGCTTCAACTGCAGGCAAGTTAATTTGACATTAAAACTTGACAATACCAAACGTATTCCAGGGTTGGGACACACTCACAGATGGAAACCACAACATTGGTAGACATCAGCACTAAATCTAACTGGAATGAACAAACCTCCTGTCAGAGGTCTGGTTGAGTGGCCCCCTTTCTTCTCCTCAGGCTCTCAAGGATCGTAGCAATAAGACAATGTGAAATTTCATGTGCCCTTGGCTTGGGGAGCTGAGTGCCAGCTCAGTCCATCCTCAACTCCTAGAAGGGGCCCAGGGCCAACTTTACATTTTCCTTGGAATGACAAGGCCCTACAATTTAAAGGTCATGGCTGCAGACCTCAGGCCACCCCTAGAGCTTGCATGTGCTGTCAGGAGCCACCTGATGTGAAAACTTTCTGGCTCATCATTTATTTCTGCAAGGACTTACGTTAATGAAGACACCACTGTAGAGAAACACCACTTTAAGATGTTATGACTTTATTACCTACAGGAAAAAACCCCAACATACAAAAATAGGATTGCATGAGTAACCCTCCCTGCCACACTCTCTTCCATCCCATTTGGAGTGTGCTTCTCTCCAAGCTGTCAAGGTCCCTTGAATCTGTAAGTAGTAACCCTCTTGGCCTCAAGCAGTAAAAATGTCTGAAAGACCAAGAATTAAACATTTCTTATACTTTTGTAGCTTTTAGGGTTTGGTAGGTTGGAGTGTTTTATTAGCTTGTTTAGTGGGTTTTTTTGTTTGCTTTAGTTTGGTTTCTTTTGCTGACAAATTATCAACAATAATACAGACAATCACAGACCCAAATTGTTCTGGATGAAAGGGCATTTATTTCCCATACTTCTCTCTCTTGCATCCAGAAACACATATTCCTGTTTAAGAACTAATGGGACCTGGTTACTGCACTGTTATGAAGTGCTTTTGTGACTGATATCTCAAAAATTCTTCTGTGATTTTTCCCTCATTACTAATGCCTTGATGGCTGTGTATGACTTGCTGCTGCAGCATTTCCTGTTGTACCTGGTGACTTAGTGGCTGTCTGGGGAAAACACATCTGAGCTTTGTAGATTCCTCTCAGAGCAGCCACATAGTACCAGGCTATTCCAGCCATTAACTGGTTCTATCCACAATTTGGTACAGTCAGAAACATAGATTTGAGCAGATTTCACCTTCTGTGAGAACATTCATTAAATATAAGTTCACTGGATCAAGTTTTTCAGTCTTTAATCAAATATTATTCCCAAAAAGAACAATGGAAAGGAGCCTTAGATTAGTGAGAATCAGAACACTCATCCATTCTTTTCTTGTTAATATATCTCCCTTCATTTGGAATGTCTCTTAACTCATTGCAACAGCTGGATAATGTGGCTCTTATTTCCCTTGGGAATCACTTTAAATGGTGCAACATGCCACTCAGAACAAATAACCTAAGAAAAGTGCTGTAGATAAACATTTTAATAAGCTTTATCAGATGATGAAAAACATAATGTTTTCCTCTGAAGCCATGGGAAAAAACATGAATCTTGATTCTGACAGAAGTTCTTCAAGAGAATAAAGTAGAAACTGAGAAAGGATAAGGGCTTTCAGTGTCAGTTTTCACCTTCAAAAACCAGAACTGCTCTCCCATTTGGTCCGTACAAAAATTTTTTATCTACAGAAATTTCTCATACTCTTCCTTGAAATATCTAATTCCATGAGAAATTGTTTTGAGCCGTACTGACAGATTGAAACAACAACTGCATACAACAAGGGTATTTATTTTTGCTACCATAAGCTCCAGAAGAAAATCACTTTTAATGAAATCTTTGCCAAAAAGATCTCCTAAAACAAACTGAAGAGACAAAAAAAAAATCCCTTAGCTATTTAAACAGAGAGGCATACTCAGGCATACTCAGTTTTCTTAATCAAAGGTATGAAGGATTGAAAGGGAGATCTTAAAATGTAATTGAGAGTATCTATCACTTTTCATATCTAGGCACAAGGAAGATCATTAAATAAGCTGGAAAACGGCTGGGTTGGATCTCAGGAGGCTGCCTTATGACTCTTTGCATTTTTGGGGTTTCAGTGGATCCAAGGAGGTGTTTTGTCCCCGTTGCAAACCCTTTCACCTTGTGTTTATATTTGCCCAGTTTTACTGCCAACTAATTTTGCAAGCTACCTCCTGTGCCATTGTGAAGTATTGCAGTTTATGAATTCTGGAAAAACCTTTACAAGAGAAATTAGGTAAAGCAAATTCATAGTTGTTATGGTTAATTAACATTTACATAAAGCAAAAGAAGCAAATGTCCTTTTAGACAAAAGCAATATGGAAATGAAAATGAGATTTAGTGCTATTTTATCATGGAATGGTTTGGGTTGGAAGGGACCTTGAAGATTATTCAATTCCAACCTCCCTGCCACGTACAGAGACACTTTCCACTAGACCAGGGTGCTCAGAATCCCATCCAGTCTGGTCTTGAATACTTCCAGGGACGGAACATCCACAAATGCTCTGGCCAACCCATCCCAGTGGGTCACTGCCCACTGAGTTAAGAATTCCTTCCTCACATCTGATCTAAACCTGCACTCATTCAGGTTAAGCCATCACCATCACCCTTGTCCTGTCACTATTGGCCCATACAGAAAGTCCATCTCCTCCCCCTTAGGTCCTGGAAGGGGCTGTAAGCTCTAACAACTCCAACTCTCTCAGGTGTGAGGTGTCCACCTCACACAAGATGTGTCTCTTCACCTGTTCTCATAAGAAAAATCACAAATTAGTCACTGTAAAAAAAAGGCAAATCCCTTCAAATGGACAGCAGGTTTCTCTGCTGCTAATTTCTAAATGGAACAAAGCCAGGCAATGTCGACAGCCCTGTAGTGCTGAGGGGAGGGGAAGGGAAGGGAAGGGAAGGGAAGGGAAGGGAAGGGAAGGGAAGGGAAGGGAAGGGAAGGGAAGGGAAGGGAAGGGAAGGGAAGGGAAGGGAATGTGTACTGATTCAACCAAAATTTTTTCTGTAGGTGAATGTTAGGTGCTCTCAGTAAGGTAATAAAAATCGATATGCTACAAGGGAACATAAACAGAAGTTATAATTTCTTATCTAACATAGAACAATGCACCTCAGAGGTAAAATAAACAGGCCATTTGTAAGTTACTGTAAGATTTAGAAAGACAAACTAATTTTCTATTAACTAGTAACCGTGAAGTCTGCATCTATCAGGACACCTGCTGACAGATTTATTTTTGAATTTAACTGGAGAATATATTTTTAGAAAAGGGCAATATATTTTTCTTGCAATTTGAAAGTTCAGCAGGAAGAAATAACTCAGTCTTGCAAAAAATTCCTACTGCAGTGCCTAGTTTTATGAGCACAAGATTCTACCAAGATTAGTGCTCAGCAAATGTTAAAAGAGAGAGGTTTGCTTTTTAAAGAAAAGAATTGCTTAATAAGATTGTGATTCTATTAAAGTCCCTGCAATCAGACTAGCAAAACAAAAGATCCAGAGGCATAATGGAAAGGGGGTTCCAAAAATGGAAAAGTTTTTTAGTATTGTTCAGACATTTACATTCTTCTGTGATGTTACGATCACTTGTCAAAAACATGCTTCAGTTTTATGTGATGCTTAGAAACTACAGAAGGGCCCAGACTCAAACTTTTAATCTAAAATGCCTTTATATAGTGCACACAGGGGCTGACTGGCTGATATACCCACAGAAAAGGCTGACTGTCTTAGCAGCAGCCCATGGTTACTCCATCACAGTATTTGTGCTGAGTGGATGTGGCTGGAAAAACCTGGTGGGAATATGACAGCCTCCAGTCAAGCAGGGAATTAAATTCAAAATTTGAAGGCCAAATATCTTATCCTTATCTCAAAGACTTTTATCCTTAAATTTAACAAAGAGGATTAATGCAGTCCATAGTAAACAAATACAATGGTTTGGAATTGGTCTCTCATTTTCAAAAAAATACTGAGAATATTAGGGTTTTGAGTAAACAAATTTCATCACAAAGAAATAGGTGGCCACCATGGAAAATGTTCATGCCATTGGACAAGGAACAAAAACACATTTTGACCATAAATATCTTCTATTTTGAAATATCGGTACAATATTCCATTAGTTGCAGGAGCAGAAATTCAGCTGTTTTCCATTCAAGCTCCTCTGCGGTCTGGACTTCATCAGAGAAGATCACATTAAATGCACTGTGGAGCTCAGAAAGGGGAGAGGTACCACATCCTGCAAGACGGGATGTGGTGAGAGACTGCCCAGAGGAATGGGATGGGGATGCAGGGATCCTGCTCTGCCACTGGGCTATAAGTAGAGGCAATCAAGAATTTATTATCTGGCTGAAGAGATCATGGTTGACTAGTTAAGTTTTTGATACACCCCCAAGATCTTCTCTTTAACAGAGTTGTCAGATGCAGCCTCAAAACAGGGCAGCTTTGCTGGCCTAGGAGGCAGCTGGGGCTGTGCATCCTTTGGGAATTTGGGGCAGGATAAGGTCTGCATCTGCAAAAGCACCATGAATAACCTGCACCTTCACCTTCTCTAGTGATCTGTGTCTTGAAACAGAGCTGAGAGTGAGGTCCAGCAGACAGGAAAGCTGGGACACCTGTGATATCAGGGCCTTGTTCTCAACAAGGGCTACATGCGCTGTAAGGTGCTTTGGGAGCTAGCAAGGATCAGGCAAAAGTGCTATTTCCTTACATAGTTGGATTCTTCCTTTGTATTTCAGGCAGAGAACAGATGGAGGCAGCTGGAATTAGGAGTGGCATTACAATATTCTTTGTGTTTATGTTATGATTCAATTTTTCAGCTATATAACGAGAGGAATCATGCTTTAATCCTGAAAGAACAAACGTTTGTTGTGAATGTTTTTATATTTCACATACAGTAACAAACATTTTTTTTTAAATTAAGACATTAAACTGTGAGGAACAAAAGGCCTAAGTTTAGATCTAGCTATAGATTAAGATTATTGCATAATCTTTCTCTACTTCACTCAGGCACTGTAATGCATCTCTTACCTATCTGGAACACAAGCCCTATGAACTTAAAGCTACCCTGAAATAAACTTCTCAGGATAATTTCAGGTATATTTCTTATATGTTATATATACATATATACATGCTGACTGGTTGTAATTACTACCCAGTGGAAAATTCTGCTTTAGGAAGAAGCTCTTCACAGAAAGAGTGATTGGGTATTGGAATGAGCTGCCAGGGGGGTGGTGGAGTCACTGTCTCTGGAGGTGTCTAAGAAAAGACTGGATATGGCACTCAGTGCCATGGTCTAGTTGACATGGTGGTGTTGGCCATCAATTGCACTTGGTGATCTCAAATTTCCAACTTAGATGATTCTGTGGTTCAGTGTGAAATAACATCTTTCTCTTTAAAAACACTGCACTCCCTCTCTAGTAAAAAACCCAATGTGCCTGCCCAGTGACATGGACATCCAGCCTCACAAAGGTCACTGATGTTGCAGGGAATCTTATTTGTTCCTGTTCTTTCTCTCCATCTCATTACTGATCATCTCCTATGTCAGATTTTGATCTTCAAGCAGTGAAGGACGTGTTCAAGGCCAGACTGAATGGAGCTCTGAGCAACCTGTTCTTGTTCTTGTGAAAGATGTCCCTGCCCACAGCAGGGAATGAGATAAACTTTAAGGTCCTTTCCGGCCCAAACTGTTCTATGATTCTATGAATCCGTATTTCAGTTCTTTGAGAGCAAATTTCTTCTTGTGCAAAGCCCATAGGTACCCAAAATTTCTGCTCAGTCTCTGAAGTTCAAAAGGCCATATATGCTTGAGAAAGGCCATTTCAAACATAATATTTGGTTCAGTTTGATTGGGGAGCTGCATATTTACTACAAATTATTGCTCTTCCTAAAACTATTTTTTGGCTTCTTTCTTTGGGAACACACTCCCTAAATGCCCTACTTTATACTGGCTGTCTGTGTGTTTTCAATGTGCTTACACCTTACTTGTCCTGATTATGAAAATGTTCATGTTTATCCCAACCAAGCTACCTCTCTCACCTTCAAACAGAACTGGAAGGATGAGAAAGGGTTGTTTGCTGAAGGCACTGCTGGTTGTATTTAGTCCTTTGAAAGACAGAAAAATAAAAGGAGAAAGAGAGAGTGGAGCTGATGCAGAATAAAGGGAAGGAACAGAAATAAAAGAGAAGGAAAGATCCATCCCCAGTGCTGCAGCTCTATAATCTGGCCTAAGTGTCAGCCCTTGGAGCAGCATTTGAGGATTACTTGTCCCTACTGAGAGCAGGGAGGATGATAAAACAATAGGAAAATAACAAGCAGACACTCACCAGAGAAATGTTTTCCATTTGTAGTGAGGTTAGAAACAAATAATCAAAACAAGATCCAGTGCAACTTTTGCTTTTTCCACAAAGTTTTCCCAGCCAAAAGACGTCATGTCACATGGATCTGGTAACTCTGCCAGCCTGGAGCCTCCACCAGACTGCTGTGGTGCCTCCCACCAGAGACCTGTTGTGTGTTGTGAGCACACAGGGGCTGCAGCTTGATGTCCTCTCCTTGGCTTTCTGCTGCTTCCCACATCTGCTGCAAAGCCACTTTCCCTGTTTATTGTGAGACCACGCTGTCACCACCTGCCACTGCTGTCATTGTCCCCAGACCTTGGACCTAGGCTGCATTAATTCCTGCAGGGACCTGTTCAGAGCCAGCCCACACACAGCAATTCCCTAACACCTTCTCTAAGGAGCTTTACAAACCCTTAGGCTAGCACAAGAACAGATCTAGAGCATCCCTGGAGCACAGCACATGCCCCATCTGCCTGACACAGTCTCCATGTCCTCCTGAACAGAGAAGGGCGTGCTCCCAGCAGATAAGAGTTATCCCCAGAACTTTGGGGTAACTGCCAGATTAAAGAACAAATTCAAAAAGCAACCTTTGAAACCACAGTATTTATATTGTAAAATCACTTATTTATGTCCCAAGACACATCTCAGAGCATGATCCTGATTGCAGAGAGAAAACTAAACAGGCCACAGCTCAGCTCTGGGCATCTTACAGGCTGCAGACTCCACTGTGCTTCATTGCAGAGGCAGCAAAATTCTGCAGAAGGCATAGTCTGGGACAGTCAGAATGTGGAGGTGATCATACAGCGGATCAGGGTGTACAACCACCAGCAAGGAACTGCTCCAGGACAGCAGTGCTTAGAGAACACAGCAGACAGAACTGCAGCCCTGGTCCTACAATGCTTTAAGTGCAAATCCAGGTGTTTCTGAGTTTTGGGTTTCCACAATGCTATTGCAATCTCAGAGATAAGGAGAGAGAGAGAGAGAAAGAGAGAGAGAGAGACAGAGAGAAAGAGAGAGAGACAGAGAGAGAGAGACAGAGAGAGACAGAGAGAGAGGACGGTACAATTACAGGGTCTCTGTTAGAGACTGGAGACAACTTCATCAGAAACATTATGGTGAAAAATCTAATTTTAAACAACAGGTTGGGTTTGTTTTTTGTTTTTTTTTTATCAAGTGAGGTCTACATTAACACTTCCTGGGTATTTAGGTAAGCTCAGATGCTAAAAAGCTATGGTAAATGAACTTAAACAATTGCAAATGTGGTTCAGTCCTATTTCAAATCAGATTAACATACTTGCAGTGTTCTCTTGCTCAATTATTATTATTAAAAAAAAAAAACCAGAGATAAGCCTTCAAGAAGTGTGTGTGTATAATGCATTTATCTTGATAAAGTTCCCCACAAAATCCTCTGCAATATGAAATTATTATGAATAGTCTTCATACTGGCAGCTCTTTTTGCCTTATTAATGCCTGTACTGAACACAAATAAAACAACTAATTTTCAGAAGACTTTCCCACCAGGCAATATAAAAAAAATAGGTTGATTTGACTGGTTTTCTTGTCATTGCTCTTAAACACGTGGAAATGAGCTTATATATCAAATTTGATATGCAAGATTTAACACAGAAAGGTTTTCTCCTTAACTGCTATGAACTTGGAGAGACAACAAAGATATTAATAAAAATATGCAACATAATCCACACAACATTCTTTTTTGGGCTCCTGCAGAAGAGCATGATGTGTCTCCAGTCTAGGGGTTTCTGTAAATCAAAGGATCCTTGTGACTCTGAGCACTCCTTTTGCTTAAATTGCTGTCAATGTGATCTGCAAGGTGTAGGATAGAAAGCAGAAATGTAGCTGTGCTGTATTTGCATTGCCCTCCAAACTGAGAGAGAATGGAAAAAATAAGAGCAGACTGGAAAAATAAAACCCCTGTTTCTAAACAATAAGAGCTGTGAGATATCCACTGTTTTGGTTAATATTTTTTCCATGTTAAAAAAAAAAAAAAAGCCTCTTTGTTTTAAGGTGTATTTACAGAAGGAATTCTCCTATTTTACATTTTACCATGCCTCTAAAATTAATAAATGCACTCCTGTGGCTGCAGGCAGGGAGAAGGAGCAGTTCAGAGAAGAATTTGGGCTGAAGGGCTTTGGGCAGTGACCAGCTGACTTCCCAGGCAGACCTCCAAGCCATGGCAAGGCTGGAGACAGACTGTGCCTGGGTGTCTCCAGCTGTTCTGTCCGGGCACCACAGACCACTTTTCTCCCAGAAATCTGTACATTAAAGGCTGAGCTTTCATTGAGCAGGAATAGCCCCCAGCTATAGATTGAGAGAGTCTCTTGACTTTGTGAAATGTCACACATTCGTTGCCTCAAAAATTTGCACCAACAGATGGAAAATGTGGGAAATCTTCCTAACCTAATGAGACTCATCTTACTTCTTGTCCAGGAAAACTGGCTACTTCCTTGCAGGGAGGACTGAGGGTATAACACTCCAGTTATAAAAGATCATCTTTTTCCATCTCCAGAGTGATTGAACTCCCATGAGGCCTCAGGATGTTTTCATAATTATTTCCAGTTTCTAAAATTTCTTGTAAATACAATCTCCCCAGTCCCACCGATGTGAATAGACTAAACAGGGCTAGCACACTGCCAGGACACTGCCAGCAGGCTACCAAAGTGGAGGCAGACAAATTCATCCTCTAGGAGGGTCTCAGGAGGGAGGAGAGACCTCCAGAACCACAAGCACACTGTGTTCCACAGGGAACCAGTTCAACCTAAAGAGGGGCTAGGGGCAAACTGGTGCCATGTGGGCAGCCAGGAAGCAGGGAGATGGACAAGAACTGCAGAGCTGAGCTCTCTGAAGTGTAGATGCCATCCTGAAGTGCAAGAGGCCACACTGCTGACTGGTATTAGGAACGTTATTTAATCCGCCGAATAAAATATTCAATAAAAATGCCAAATTCATACTGATTAATGAACGCCCTCTATAAAACTGCCTACTTACACAGCCTCCCACAACCTCTCTTCCATACCTTCATTTAAAGAGAAGAAAAGCTTCAATATTGCTGTGTGGCAGGGAATGAGTGCGATAAAAATACCCATGTGAGAAAAATATCTTTTGATTGCACTATAAACTTAGGGGAAAAGATCCAGGGAGAGCTAGACGATTGGGTAAAGAGGTTTCAAATAAAGGGGAAGTAATCTGGAAAAAAAACCCAAAACAACAACAAAAAAAAGCTAGGAAAACCCTGGGAAGCTAAGGCAAATCCGTTCTGCACAAAGCTGACCATCTGGAACGCGTTACTGAAGAGGAGATGTGGGATCACATAGATTGTTTCTGGAAAGGGAGGGGCTTGAGGGGCATGGAAAAAACCCAACATGGTTGAATTAAGAGCCAGCCACAAGCACTGAGCCAGATGGCTTTTTTCTCTTCTTAAAATGATGTATGTTCCCATCATTCCATATCTCTGCTAATCGCTTTAACATAGGAGAACTGCATGGAGCAAGATGTTAAGGAGGAAGCAGAGGCACCTGGGTAAGATGAAAAGAACTTTACTTCTCTTGTATGCCTCTCTGTCCTATAAACTGAAATTCAAAACAGGGAGTCTCTCTTATGCAATAGTACATCTGTTGCTGTTCTAAACTCTTTGGCCACAGAAACTCTTTCCAGACAATGCAAAGCAATCATTTGGGTGTTTTGACAGGTTTCCAGCTGTAAGCCATATATTTGTTTTATAGCAAATTTTAGGTTAGTTCCTAGAATTTAAAACATATTCAATCTGCTTTTGTTTTATAATCTGTAAACACTTTTAGAGCTCTATTCTTTATTTAATGATAGGTAGGCACAACACAGCTGTTCTCCAGTGGCCTGTATTTTCAGCATAACCTTATTTTTTCCTACACCATTCAGAGTTTCAAATATGCTAGAAGAACATGGGACAGAATATCAGGAGACTGAATGTGTCTGAAATAGAGAAGGTAAATGATTTTTCATTTATATCTGCAGGACTCTATACTGACTGTCTTTCATGGTACCCAGGGCCATAGAGGATGGCTTGGCTAAAGCTCACACATGAATTTGTTTCTATGGCTCAGCAGAAGATATTCATCCTAGTGCCAGGGTATAAACAAAGCAGGCATGTCAACACAGAGCATCTTGAACAACTGCATGTGGTTTCTCAGAAAGGTCAAGCGTTGCATCAGCACGATATAAACGCTCCTGGTAGACAAGACAAGGCAGCTCGTTCAGGGCTGGTGTCAGCATGGCACAGCCCCGTGCCACACAACCCCTCTGTGAGGAGAGAGGAGGGCAGCAGGAGCCCTGGGAGCACACTGACTGCATGGAAAGCATTGGTGCAATTGCCCAGCTGAAGTCAAATGCTGCTGCCTGCACAGCTGTGCCAGAGGGCTGGACTGGTACCTCTGTTGAAGGATGCCCTCTGCTGTGCCCCAGCACTCTTTCAGCAGAGTACATTATGACCTTCCCAACAGCAATAAAAAAGCTGGGTTTTACTTTGACTTCAGTTTATATTTCAAATGCTGTGATAAAGTGATCTCCCAGCAGCAAGGAATGCAATGTGCCATTATAATGAACACAGCAGCCCCCAGAATGGGGCTGGCACCCAAGCTACATTACAAAAGCTTGTATATAATCTTCCTTTCAGAGAAACTACTCTGACAAACTGTAACTCCCTGGATGTGCCCGGCTCACGTTCCCCTCTGCAAACACTGCACATTCACAAATCAATCCCATGCTAAAGCAGCATGGGATAAGGAACAGCAATGAGTCCAAATTTGATGGAAACACAGTGAATTCTTTCCTTTATACCAACTGATTCTTCAAAGAACAGAATTTGTTTCCAGAAAATCTTCCCCCCTCACTTACAAAGCTTTAAGGTAGGAAATCCTGTCAGCAGGAGACTTGACGAGCTATTTGTTTTCATATATTCACATTAAAAACTCAATCCTTCTCAGACACCACTCATCTGTTGAAAACAAGCTGCCCAGGTGCACAGGGAACCCTTTGCAGATGCTGGCTGTGGCCTTTTCCTCTGGCCTCTTGGGAATTCTGAATTTCTGTCCCCAGACCAAAATCAGGTAACTCAGCCTTTTGTGAGTTTCAGTTGGGAAAGAAATGGCCAGATACCCTATTTTACATCATTCCCTTTCTGTTGTCCACTTTCCTTATCCCTTCAGCACCTTTCAGTTAACTACTCCTTTGGGATATATAGGGCTGGAAGCAGCCATCCTATCAGCTCTTCTGCAGCTGGAAACCTACCTTAGACAGGGTTACCAGAGCAGTACTGGGTGGAGGGAGTGCTGGGCAGAGCAACAAGAAACTGAGAACACCATGTTTTAATTTTTATTATTATTGTTGTTATCCTCAAGGTTGACCAAGAGACCAGTGATGTATAAACATGGAACAAAAAAGCTCCAGAAGCTTGCACTATAAATAAAAATGTATAAAATATAGAATCTATAAAAATATAAATATCCAGCATACAGGGGTAGGTAGGGAAACAGGCTCTCATAGGAGGAACAGTGAGTGAGTGAGGATCTAATTTATAATGGAAAACAAAAGTGAGCAGGCTGCACAAGAGAGTGCTGCATGGTCATACAATAACTGCATTGTGGAAAGGTAGGAGAGTGCATTTGTTGAAAGATGGAGAGATGATTTTGCAAGAAGGTTTCAGTGCTAGAAGCCAGAGAGTTGTAACCTTCACGATCCCAGCTGTGCTCTGGGGAAAAAAAAGGCCCATTTACATTCTTTACAAATAATCAGGACTGCATCAAAGAAAATACTGGCCCTACCACCACTTTTTTCCCCTCACCTCCAAGACCTCCGAGATGTCATTAAAATAGGTCCCAGATTTTAGCTCAAGAGAGAGAGTGACTTAATTACTCCAAGCAATCCTAGAAGAAATGAAGTAAAGAATGGCTTTGTATCAAAACATGTCCTAGTAAATGATAAGAACTGAAGGCTGCTCAAGGCAAGCTGGGATTTATAAAATAGCTTCCCACAGGCACTGATCCAAGGCCTGTTAGAGTTAACAGGAGCCCTTCCTCTGACTTCAGTGGGATTAAGAGGAGGACTCCCACCCATCCCACTAAGGCTCTTGTACAACTGACAGCAAGTTTAAAGGATCCACCCTGCACAGATTACCAATTTGCACCACAGAGGAGGTGCACTCTCACAAGCTCCCTTCAAAGGCTTGGAGATAAGGGCTGATGTATTGGGTGTGTGCCATACATGTATGAAACACAGGGGGTCAACTATTGAAGTATAAAGCTTCAGAAGAGTAAGTTTTTGGTGCATCTAACAGAATATTTCTTGCACTCTAAGAGTTAAGTGTTTCTGTACATTTGCATGAAACTCCCTTTGCCTCCTTGACAAAAGGCTCATCCTTGCAGAAAAACCAGAAATTATAGAAGCTGCCACTTACTGCACTTTTTTCTGTATGTTGCCCTCAAGACATTCCCACTAATGAAAGGTGACTTCCCTCACGTCTCCTCCTCCTCCCTGCCCTGAGATATCCCTCAGCCACATGGAAATTTTTGCAGACTTTGGCACTGTCTGCACTCTGGCAAGTCATGCTCCCAAAAAAAAAAAAAAAAAAAAATCCCAAAACAAAACCCAGGCAGTATTAATGACAAGAGTTAGTTTACAAAACAGTACAGTGTGTCAGCAGCAACCAAGGAAGGAGAGCCACCCAGACAGTCCTGCACACAAGATTAATTGAGAAAAAAAAACTGATGTGCTGCTGAAGCAGTTTGCAATGAAGAATTTAACTTTTACCATGGTAATAGTCCAATTTGTAAATGGACTGGGAAAAGATACAACAATCAGGGTGGCAAGGAATTATTCTGGAGACTCTTGCACTGATCAGTAAAGATCAAGAGCTCAAGGTAGAAGGACGCAGGACTGTGCTTTCTCTGGGATATCTTCTGATATGTGCTTAGGAAAAAGTGTAAATTCTCTTAAAGAAGATCAAGAAGAGCCATACATTAATGCCTTAGGCTGGCAATAAAACATAAGGATTGCAGAAAAAGATAATTTGGCAGTTCACTTCACTGCACAGGTCAACAACAGTACCAGAGAACATGGTGAAGGCAGTCTGTGCCTGCCAAAGAGCTGCAGCTCACACTGACATGGACTCTGCTTTGTCTGCACAGCATCAGTGTGCCTGATGTGTGTGACTGCTTCAGGAACTTGGGCAGACCATGCTGGGCAGTGACTGATGGCATTTCTCTGGGCAGACAGGCAAGGGGCAGCAGTGGAGCAATGGAGACACCCCCAGAGCCAACTTGGGCTCATTACTTCCTTTTTAGCAACTGCAGGTGGGAAGTGCCAGTCTTCTGGAAGTGCCAGTCTTCTGGAAGTGCCAGTCTTCTAACAGGCACTTTCACAGCAGGGGAAGAGTCCTCCATGTCTTTTTTTGTCCAAACCCCCATGTCACATCTGAGTAAGAGCTTGTAAAGAGAGAGATATCAAATATTTCACTTCAGTTGCTCACTTTCTTACCTATTAGCTGGAAAATTGTCATGCCTGAATAGCAGTCAAACGTTTATTTGTTTGTTTGTTTGTTTGTTTTAATAAGAAGCAAATACAAGTTTTATTTCTGAGGACTATATTTGTATATTGTTAATTATCTTCCCCATGAACATGCCAGCTAAAGTTTGAATGAAAAAAAAAACCAGACGAAAGGATGTCATTAAAATGGGTCGCAAGAACCTTTCAAATGATTCACAGTGGTCTTGTCCTAATTAAAATTGAATGTGAAAACAAACATGCTTACAGTTTTCTAGGATGATTCTGTGTATTTATGAATCTTGTCAGTCTGGCCCATATGTGAAAAAAATTAAGCACATGCAGTTGAAGTTTAAGATCCTAATCATGAAGAGTAAGCTGCTTGAATTGAATTGACTTTGTAGGGAATGATACAAGTATTTGATCTCACAAATCCTTACAGCACTTGTAAGTACTGCAGCTTGTTAAATCATTGGAAAGAAATTTAATCTGAGTTTCAACATGTCCATTACACATAGGATAAGCATCTAATAGGAACAGGAAAGCACCTAATGTGCAAAAACTTCAGCCCTGAGTAAGTCATAACAATACTTAAGGCCCCACTCCACCTGCTCTCAGAGCTAGCATGCATATTTCCAAATTTATGCAGGGAAAAGGACCGAAAGAGAAATTTCTTTTGAATGCAATGCATTTTTCTGTCTATTTGAACACAAGGATGGACTAACTGGAGGGCACTAAAAGCTGGACATAGGTGATGGGCCATCAGGTTGGCTAGAGAAAGTGAATCATTGCCTTCCTGGTACAAACCCTTTGGCTTCACTTGGCTTAACACCATAAGATGTTCAGAACAGCTGTAGACTGGATCTAAAACCAACAAACAATTTAAAATAGACAACCTGTGGAAAAAAAAATTAAATGCAAACACCCATATCCCTGGGGAACCAGTAAGGCATTAAGGCAACACTGAACTTGTTGAGTAGAGCACAGCATTCCCTGTTACACCCCATGGGATGGGATCAGGCATCTCTGAGTGGGGGGCTCCTGACTATTTCTTTCAACATATATGACCCCATCCCATGAAGTGTATAGACATCTAACTTTTTTTTTTTAATAAAAAACAAGGTGGAGGAAGGAAGCTGGAACTCTGAGGATCTGAGGGCATTAATTCAGGACTGCAGGTGGGTGTTTGCACTCCTGCAGCAACCAAAACCAGGAATCCTTCAGACTAAAGGTACCTACCTCACTTCTTCCAAGGAATGGAGCAAGATTAACTGTTTTCTTTCAAAGTGGCACCCACTTTTTGCCTCTTTGACTAGTTATAAGTACTCCTTAGGAAAGCAAGAGACCAGAGCTCAAAATACCTGCAATAACTGCTTAAAAGCAGGAGAGGGAAGAAGAGACAGGAACACAAGCCCTTCTGTAAAAACTGCATGCCATTTCAGGGTCTTGTAGGAGAGATGTGGGACTGCAAAGAGAAAGGGACTGAGAAGACTTTGAGGAAGTGCACTGGTTTTGGATAAGGACATTTGACGAAGATAAGGGAGCACCGTGGCTCCCTCTTGTGAGATGATGACTGCAGTTTATATTAAGAAGTCACAGATATGAGGCAGAAACAGTTCTGCAGCAGTGAGAAGGTGGTAGCCCTGACAGCACTTTTTGCTGTCATCTACTTTGCCAAAAAAATGTGTCCTCTGTGTCTTTTCAGGGAAGACACCCCTCTGGCTAATCTGACCTGACTGTGAGGGAAGCCCTGTACCTGCTGACCTGGACTGACAATTTCTCAGCAGGCAGCATAAGAGCTCAAGGGAAATACCTAGGAAACGTAAAATTACTTCTGGACTAGAAACATCCAGTCTGTCTGAATTAATTTCTGATTATAGCCCTCAAGGACAAATCTTGTTCCAATTCTAAGGAATGACAAACCTCCCCTGCACTCCAGTGGGCTGTGGGAGGGATGGTATCTGTTGTACAACCCTGGCTGAGGAATCAGCTGGGCAGTAATTGTCTGCTGCATTCTGCATCTCAGTGTGCTAACACAGGGAGGAGGACTAGTGGGCACAAGGCCATCATCTCAGCAAACTGCCAGAGGGCACCAGCACTGTCTTGCTGCAGCTCATCACCACCAGCCTAACAGCCTATCCCAGCTCCCTGGGAATCCCCTGCACCTCCTTCTGAAAGTCTCTGTGGTGCAATCCAGACCCACACCACACCAAGAAGGAGACTGCAGCTGACCCCTGTTTGTTTTGCCACAGTGCAGACCATTCTGCAGGGAGCAATTGCTTTAATGCTGCAGGCAGCAATCTGCCACGTTTCTTGATGCCTGGCAGTCAGACGATAGAGGTGCATCCAAAGCTCCAGGGGCTGGTGAGGGCTGGTGGAGAACTCACCTGGCTGGGTTCAAGACTGGGTGTCCAAGCAGTGCTTGGATGTGCCACGGTCTCTCTGCTAGCAGGATGCACGTATCTGCACTTTTGCAGAGCTAGCACTTAACTTCACCCTGGCAAAAAGTTGCAGAACACATATCCAGCACCTGTAACTCTGCAGTAAAGACAGCTGGGGATTTAGAGATGAACCTGCCCAGGGATAGAGAGTGCCATGTCTGGAGAATGGAGACAATCAAAGCCTGACATCCTCAAGGACCAAATATCTCACAAACATTTCACTGCTCACACAGTTTTCATAGGAATTAGATGAAAGGAAGAACAAACTACATATGACAGGCATTAACTGGTTAGCACAGCTTTACTGCACAAAGGTTCCTGGGACTGGTGACAGTGACTGTTAGGTGCTCATTTTTACGTACTCATGGTCTAAAAGGAGCTGTCATTGTTCCCTTTTGTACTGTATCCTTTATAAGAGGCTCAGGAACTGATTCTATTAATTTTGCAATTCATACCGTAACCTATGGCTCCCGGTGTTATCTGTGGAAGAAAATAACTGCACAGATGTACTGCAATTCAAATTGTCACCACAACCTGCAGGTTTTTGTGTCTCTACAGAAACAAACCTATCACCAAGAAGAAAAGATATATATATAAGTATATATATATATAAGTATATATATATATACTTATATAGGAAGAAGTAACTCTTCAATTAGCAGAAAACTGGACTAGTCACTTTTTGATCTGTTTCAGCTGAAATCGGTGCTCCAGATAAAACAAGATACTACAGAAATCCACAGTCAGATGTCCCATTTACTGCCCTCACTACTTTTCTTAGCACCCAGCTCTCCAGCCACGAGCTCCACACCAATGATGCGGCACTAGGTTTCCTGCCTGAACACTTTGACATCCCTATAAATAACTACACCAGCGAGGCCGCCGCTACTTTGATCCACCGCTATCGCAGAATCTGCAGCAACACATCAGAGATTCAGAACTTCTCCTCTCCCCGCTCTGGCCGAGCATCCCGAGCGGCGCAGCCCCGGCGGCAGCGGAGCGGAGCGGCGGCCCCGGGCCCTGGGCGATCGGATGCTGCCCCCTGCCTGGCTGCTCGCTCCCCGCCCGGCTCCGCTCCCCTCCCGCCACACGACTCGCACCTTCTCCAGGCTCTCCTAGCGGGGAATCACAGAACTACAGAAGAGCTAAGGTTGGAAGAGACCTGTAAGGTCATCGGGTCCAGCCGTGAACTGCCAGGTCCACCTCCACATCATTTCTCTAAGCACCATGTCTACACATATTTTTGAATACTTTCAGGGGTGGTGATCCCATCGCTTCTCCAAAGCAGCCTGTTCCAATGCCTAACTACCCTTTCAGTGAATATTTTTTCCTGATATCTAATCTAAACCTCCCCAGGTACAACTTGAGGCTGTTTGCCTCTTGTTACCTGGGAGAGGAAACCAACCTCACCTGTCTACAACTTCCCCTCAGGTTTCTCCAGACTAAACAACCCCAGTTCCCTTGGCCACTCCATGATCACAACTCTACTTCAAATTAGCAGGCATGCTACAGGAGGAAGCCAACAACAAGACAGTGGTGAAAGACAAGGAAAAAAAAGTTATTTCCCTGGGAAAATAATTTTTATAGGCTCCAGAGGTCACTTTGACTGAACAGTTGCTCAAATTGCTGAGCATCATTTAAAAGGGGAAGGGCTTAAATCCAAATCATAAGACAGTGGTAAATTATCTCAGATCTTTTTGGGCTGCACTATAGTCACTTTACCATACTTTATGAGTTTTGGGGTTTTTTGAATTTTCTCTTTTGAATGACAACCAAATCTGTAGCATCCTGTTATAACTGGGATCTGCAGCTTGTTGGAGAAATTGTACCTAAGTAGATAAGCTGCAATTAAGTTCCTTCAGCTATTTTGCTCCTTCCAGCTGTAAAAATCAACACTGCAAATCCCACCGGTTTCCTTCCAGGGTCTGCTAATTTCCCAAAAGGAATGCAGCCTCTTTTTCCAAAAAACCCAGTCAAAGTGAACCTTAAATTCTGTGGACAGACTTTGGACAGTGCAGCAGCACATTCCCCCCGCCCTGTCTGCACCCATGCTTAAGCCATAACCAGCAGTGGGAGTTGTGATGGCTGCATCCAGCTCGTTCTGGACTTGGGGGGACAGATGGCAACATGGGAGTCAAGGACTACCCAGAAAGGTGACCTAGAAGCCTTGCTGCTGTGCAAATGGAAGTGAATCATTGTACCTCATAAATAGTGGGCAGCCCTCTAATCATGTGTGTGACACTCCTGTGACCTGCTCCAACACATCCACATCTTCCTTGTGCTGGACCCCAGAGCTGGATGGAGCACTCCAGGTGGGATCTCACCAGCACAGAGTAGAGGGGAACAATCCCCTCCCTCCCCACCCTGCTGCACACACCTCTTTGGATGCAGCCCAGGACACAGCTGGCTTGCTGAGCCACAAGCCCACATTGCCAGGTCATGTCCAGTTTTTCATTCGCCAACACCCCCAAGTCCTTGTCAGCAGGGCTGCTTGCAATCTCTTCCTCTCCAGACTATTGGTAGTGAGGGTTGCTCCATCTCAGGTGCAGTACCTTGCACTTGGGCTTGTTGACCATGATGAGATTTCCAAGGGCCTACTTCCTGAGCTTCTCCAGATCCCCCTGGATGCTATCCCATCCTTCATGTGCCAGTTACACCACTCAGCTTGGTGTCAGTGGCAAACTTGCTGAGGGTGTGCTGATCCCACTGTCTTTATCACTGATGAAGATATAAAACACACTGTTTCCAACGTGGACTCTTGAAGGATCACCTGTCACTGATCTCAGTGGGAACACTGAGCCATTGACCACCACCCTCTGGATGTGACCATACAATTAATCCCTCACCCACCTGACAGTCACCCATTGAATCCAGCTCTCTCCAATTTAGAGAGAAGGATGTTGTGGGGGATCATTGTCAAAGATCTTACACAAATCCAGACAGATGACATCCACAGCCATTCTCTTATCCACTGATATAGTCAACCTGTCATACAAGGCCACTATTCTGGTCAAGCACGACTTAAACATGGACAAGCTGTGCTGGTTGTCCCAAATCACCTCCCTGTCCTCCACGTGCCCTAGCACAGCTTCTAGGAGGATCTGTTTCATATTTCCAGGCACAGGGGTGACAGGTCCATAGTTCCCAGAGCCCTCCTTTCTCCCTTTTTAACAAATGGGTGCAATGTTTCACTTTCTTCTGTCATGAAGGAATTCACCTGACTGCCATGACTTTTCAATGTCACTTATTGCCAAATAAGCATGGAGTATAATTTGGCTGCTATCTGCAATGAACAGGAGGAAGCCAACAAGCAGCTCTACATTGTTGATACTTGAACCCACAGTGCTGCCAGCTTTGGTCATCCTTACATGCAGATTTGCATACCTGGGTATCTCTGCCAGAATGCAAATTCAGGTTCTGTGTGGACAAAAGCCGAGGATTGGAGAGGGGAAATTGAGGGAAACATGAGTAGTTCTAAGGGTTGGGGGGATTTGCCATCCATTTCTAGACCAGGGGAGGGTAACTGAGGGTCCAATAATGGGAGAGAAAATGAGGAACATCTAACCATGCAGCCAAAAAGTTAAAAATGTGAAAGTACCAAAACAGACCCAGATTCCTGAGCAAATAGCTGCACCAAAGCATCATATTGTGGCTCGGAAGAGCTGTTGTCATCTTGCCATGGCAGTGCAAGAATTCTCTCAAACTTATTTTTTCCCATTGCACTGACAAAACAAGAAACATCTCAGAGGAACTTGGAGAACATGACTTCTCTGTATAATTGTATAGACATATAAATACATCTGAATGGTTTAAAAGCTGTAGGAAAGCCTTTTATTTAGAGACAGGGTAAAATTATGATACCATCAGAATGCCAGGCATTATGTCACTGCCTTCACCCATGAGTCATGATCTTATCAGCTATCTTCAGTTGAAAATATATAATTATCTTAACTATGCTTAACCAATGAAAGCCTGCAAAAGAGTAACTTCAGACTGGACCTATAATTTTTTCCTTTTGATGATCAAACACTTTCAATTTGGCTTCAATTTTACTGAAATTTAATATAAATTTTAAAATTAGTTTTTTTAAAAAAATCTAACTGAAAAGTTGAAGTAGGGTATTTGAACAACTTCTAGGCATTTTATAAGAGGTCTTACATTTATTGAAATTGTTATTTTTCAATACAGAGTTTGATAAATTTGCACTTTCTAGTGAAAAATCATTATGCTGGTCAACTTCTGAGCAACTCTACCACTGTCACATCGTGCCTCTCACTATGAGATGTTGCCAGTAGGACTTGAGGTTAGTGGTTCTGCTGATGATTTTAGCCTGCTTAGATAATGAACCCAGGTAAAATCTCTGCCAGAATGACTGGGTAGGCAGCTTTTTCCAAGATGCATTAGCAACTGGGCAGCACTCTTACCCTGCTGTGGCTGACAGGACAGGCGAGTCACCTGCTGCACCCCACTGCTCAGGCACTGCTGAGCCAGGCAGGCTCAGTGACTGCCACCTGCACACCTGGACAGATGTGCCCATTAGGTTCCATCTGAAGATAAAGAATTTTTTTCCAGTGAGAATAATCATTCACTGAACTATGTTCCCAGGGTTGTGGTAGAGTCCCTATAACTGGAGGTTTTGAAGATGTGATTGAAGAGGGTGATCAGTAATCTCACCTACACTCCCATAAAAGGTTGGACTAGGAGATCTTCTGAGGTCCCTTCCATGCTGGACTGTCCTATGATTCTATGATTTATATGCCCACATGCCCACTATATGAATAATAAGTACAACTTATTCTAGTAAATGTTGGGTCCCCTAATTTTTTGGCACTTTTCTATGAAATAGCTCTTCACACAGGAATGAAGAACACTGCTCTCCAAGACAAGGAGAAATCTGGGAGTGAGAGTTTTACTCAGTGTGGCAGACGAGGGCTGTTCCTCTTGTCCCAGCCAGCACAGCTTTCAGATGCTGTCAGGGGATGTGACAAGAGCACTGTGAAAATGATCCAAAGCCCAGAGTCTGCTCAGTACTCCTGTGTGGTGCTGAGAGCCTGTGGGGAGCAGCTCTGTGAAAAGGGAGATGTGAGAAATGTGAGAAAGGATTCATTCTGACTCTTTAAAACAAGCCATTACAGATTCTGTTGGAAGGATGGGCTCAGTTCACCAAAATGTGAATTATTGTAAATTAATGAAATTCAGTACAATACAAGGCTTCAGAAAATTCCAACAAAACCCAGTGTCAACACATTGGAATAGGCCAGACCTGGAACAGGCCTTTTAATATTTTAATACTATTATCCTTAAACTTCTGGAAACAAATGATGATTGAAACAATAACAGGAAAATATTTCTGGTTATTAAATAATGAGGGAATCCTCACTAACAGCATCTGCAGACATCCAGTAACAATTAATAATTAATTCAGTAACAATTAATAATGTTTAAGTGCCAAAATAATACCCAGGCTACACTGGTGAACTGACTTTTCTTACTCAGGGTTTGAGCCAAGTTGTGGCACTCCAAGGAAGGCTAACAGTAACTTCAGCAGACAGATGTGACTCCAATATAAAATCCACTTCAAATGTATAGTTAAAAACAGAAGAAAAGAATTCTTGAGAGGACCCTTGCCTGTATCAGTGATAATTTAAAATTATTAAGGCTATATTGGTGCCACACCAAAGGACTCTCTGGCATATTAGTGTACCAAGCAAACGGGGTTTTTTAAGGTATAAAAATGGCCTGTTTGAAACAAATTTTATACTTCAAAGCTTGCAATTTTCATTTTGGCATATCTTGCATCCTTCTTCTGCTTTTACTTTTTCTCAGATTATGTTATTCTTTTTTTCTTTATTTTGTTTCACTGCATTATTTTTTTGTCCCTTGAAACTGCTTTAACTACAGAGAAAGAAAACATCCTAGCTACTATATTTATTAAGGTCTCCCTGCTATAAATGAAAAATTAATTTAGAATTTGTTTTGAACTTGTCGTGTGGAAAGAAGAATGGAAGAATTAATCAGAACTATGAGACCTGCCAGCCCCTTGTAAAATCTTCCGCAAGTCTAAGCTGCTAGGAGGTAGAAAATGAAAATAAAATTAAGGCCCCACCCATTAAAGGCACAAGCCTTGGTTCCTGTGTCTTTGCAAAATGGCCATATTTATATTCAATGCTGAGTAACAAGGTTTCCAATAATTCCCTCTAAAATGATGCTTTTAAACATAGCAAAAAGTTAATCTTCTAAAGATCATCCATTTAAGCAATGAGAGCAAAGGCCAAATAATGGAAGGAGGGACTTGAGAAGGACATGGCTGCTCAATGTGTGCAGTGTGAGGAAAATCTCTGGGCACAAAGTACTCTATTTGCTGCTCTGTGAAATGGAAATATTTGAGAATTCCAGTTTAAACCAAGGAAAATGCTTGGAGACAAAACCCCAACTATTTTTGCAATGTTTGATGTCAGCTGAAAAGCAAAGGCCAGGCAATCTCAGTCTGCAAAGCTGAGCTGAATCTGGAGAGAGGCATTCCTGACTCATGAGTCATTTGGCTGATGCCAGCCAGGGCTCATCCACACTCAGGCTTGCAACAAGCATTGTGACAGATGTAGGAAATAACAAGCAGAATGCTCTTCAGATGGTGCTTTCCAGCATGGAGTCACAGGGAGTAAATTCAAACATTGCAAACACTTTTCCAAAATTCAAAGCAGAATGTGAGTGCTCCAACCCCCCCTGACTTGAGTAGTTCAGCCCTTCCTTCCAGGAGCCAAGGAGCTGGAGGGCAGCACACTGGGCAACATGCAAACATCATGCAGCTTTTGTTTCAGCAAATGATGGGGGGTGTTTGGTTCCCACTGAGAGGCCAAGTTTAGGAATGTCCAGAAGGTTCACAGATACGACACCAAAACAAAGTGCTTCTTACACTGTTGTACCTCTCTGGCCTTAATTTAGTCCCTATCAGTACATGAAACAAGTTATCTGGTTTTCTTACAGGTGAACCTGATTCCCATAAGATACCAAGAGGAGGACTGAGTTTTGCTAACCATATTTAGCAACACAATAATTTCTAGGTAGCTCAGGCCAGAAGTTCATTTAGTGAAAAACTAGAATAATAAGATTTACCAGAGGATCTACCCAGTGATAATCAGTTATAATCATCTCAATAAATTCCCTTTCCAAAGTCAGCTTCTATCACAGGGGAGTAGTATTTCTTTCTAGGCTGAGATCTGCATTAAATAAGCTCAGACAAATTTTAGCACCAACAGTTCTGTTATGTATGGGACAATGATAGAATTAATATATCATAAATGTCAGGATCAAGTTCTCATAAAATACAGGACTAATCATAAGGACAAAATTTAAAGGAAAAAAACCCCACCTTGTCATGAAGTGGCTGTTCATCTTCTACGTGGTGAGATGGGCAGGCAGATCATAATTTCATGCTTATCCACTCAAATACCAATTTCTCTCCTAAATCAGTCCTGTCAGTTCAAGTATTTTTCAATTCTTTATCTTGTTAGTTCTTCTGAAACTGTTCAAGCTAATTTATTCTTCCTTTGAGGACCAGTATGCATAATGAATTTTAGAAGGTGTCTTTCTGCCAGTCTTTCAGGAAGATAAATTTGCATTAATTACAATACAGTGACATTAGATTCTTCAGGAAAGGCTTGTTTGGATTATTGACTGAACCAGGAATACAACTGCCAATAAATCCACACATCGTATTTATATATTTAATAAATCACTCTTCTCACATTCCGTTATCCTCTGTCTTCTATACCATCTCCAAAGCCAACATAATAGTTTTTTGAGAAAGTTACAGGAAATCCATAGTTTGCAGTCAAAATGTACTTCCTAGGGTGCCTAAAATAGCTTTCACCTTTAAAGATATGGAAGTCATTCTAATTTCTAAATGCACTCATAAAATCCTGCAAGTACTTCAGTTGTTTATGATATCATTATCTCTGTGACAATGACACAGACACAAAGATAATGGATTAATTTCTTCTTGACAAGACCGTTGACAGGTTGATTGTAAGAAACCCTTTCTTTTATAGTTCCTACTTTTATTTCCTTTCATGGCCGTTCAATATACGCTTTCCATATTACAAAATTGGCTTATTTTCTTATACACCTGTACAGAAAAAGCTTCACCTATCTGTATAGGGGTTTTTTTCCTGCATTCAGTAGCATGCATAGTAGATAATGATTCAGTCAGATCACTTAGATAGGTTTTTTAATTATTATTTTCATACTATATTTCTACTGTAATAACTCTAATCAAAATGGAAAATCAAAATAGCACTGTGGTCATCTTCATGTCCCAAGGACCTACCCAGTTACATCCCATGAGAAATCCAAGTTACTGGTTTGGTGACTCGTCTGGTGGCTCTGGTGGCACTTCAGGACTCAGCAGGGTGAAGCTACAGCATGAGGAAAGGGAGATGAGAAGTCCCTGGACCATGTTCTGCTGCCAAGCAGGCTCCTGATGGCTGACAAATGTGCAGACAAAGCTGCAGTGCGTGGCGCTTCAGAGCCAGCGCTCGTGACTGCCACACTCCCAGGCACAGATGCACATCTGGTCACAGCTGTACTTTGAAAGACACAGAAATGTCATCGCTTGTGTCTTGCATAGAGTGCAAATCTGACCAAGAGCCAAGCAAAGGAGGACGGTGGAGGCTATTCCCTGTATTGGATCTTGTCTAATCACCAGCATATTGCTTTCATAGAAGTTCTGTATCAAATCCCTGCTGAACATGTTTGCTAGAGAATAAAGACAATGCATAGACATACAATTTTGCTCCCTCTTCTCCTTCTAGCTTAGAAGTGAAAAGAAAACAGTATTAAAGTGAAGTTGAATAGCTGCTTTTTCCTCCCCTCTTTTCCAAGTGAGTATGGATGTTGCACTTGCCATTTGCCAAAGCTGAGAGCTACACAAACCCCACCAGGACCAGATTCATCCTTCACTGCTTTTCCTGCCCAGGTAATCTCAATGCTAAGTACAAAGAGAAACAGTGCTTCCTAAAGACACCATTAAAAAAGCAGTTAATACAAAAGAAAGGGAAATTTTTTCCTAATTTCTGTAAAGAATGTGTCCGTTTCCTTTTAAGAGTTTGCCTTTCACAAATAACCAATTTTAAATTAATAAAAATTGAAAAGGATTATATCGAGAAAATCTCAGTTTTTTACTTCAGATGGACCTAATTTTATTTTGGCTTTTCATAATTAGATGTGGAACGTGTTTTGTGACTGGAAATATATATAATATAGAACATCAAAGAAAAATTGCATATAAGAGCTGCCTACAAATTCTATTAAGGTAAAATTTGAATTTTTCGAACACAAGTGGACAGTTTCAACTTTGACAGGATCTTTCATTTCCACATAATCTTCAGATATGATATTTTAAGGTTGAAAATGCAGTACATTATTCCAGTTTTACTAATGTTTGACTGAAAACCACCACTAAATAAAACTGCAGGCAGATCGGGTCAGGGCCATTTTGCATTAATTCAGGATGAAGGGAATTGTTTCCTCTCAGAGTCCTTGCCCTTGCCAAGCCTGATGCTATTGGCAGCAGCAGCTCCAATAATGTAAAATTAATTTTACATCACTTGAAGAGTGGTGGGAAAATTTGCTGGTCTCAGCCATTGTACCTTGCAGCACATAAGCTGCTGCTGTGAATAAAAGGCTGGCTGGGCTCCTCTGGAGAGCATCTTCCTTTGCAGAGCCTTAGCCTGGCTCTGCAAAAACACCTCCAGAGCTGGTAACCATCTACCACCCCTCAGGCTTGCACGTGAACCCCCGGTGTGAAGGGCTGGCATACGACTGAAAGGCTTTTTGCACATTAATCCTTAATGATTTGCTGTGCCTAAAGCCAGGCAGCTGCAGGACCGGCCCGCCTCTGCCCAGCCCTGCGCTACGAGCATCACCCGCAAGGAGGAGCCCCGCTTACAATAATTCATTAGAGAAAACAGGAGAGTTCTGCCTTGGCCCTAGCCAGGCTGAAGAGACCAGCGAAGAACCGCTCATTGATAAAAGGAACAGTGGCGTTCTTTTCAACTAAACTCCCATCAGAAAGAAGATTCGCCAGACAGGGGCTGTTTGCCTAATTACATTATCCCAACTTTTCCCAATTACAAGGAGAACAGATGTTTTGTGACTGGAAATGAACCCAAAGGGAAGGATCATCAAAGACCAACTGCCTACAACAAGAACCTACGAAATCAATTTTTTTCCTTTGCACTCATTTATGATGCCAAGGACGTTTTGCCCAGGCAGGAAGGTGTGATTAAGTGAAACTGCTTCCCTGGGAACGACAGGATGATGCTGAAAGAAACACAGTAAAAGTTAGTAGAAAGATTTCCACAATAAAGTTACTGCATGAATGTGCAACAGCCGTTTTCCTTTTGAATTTACTGTGCTTATTTCAGAATAACCCACAAAGCTTAGTTTAACTGAGCATTGTCATTGTGAATAGCCCCATTACTATCTTACAGCTATATCAATCTGGAGAAGAAGAGTAAGAAGAGCAAATGTGCCAACAGTTGTGCAGTTGTGACTTCCCTTGCTCGATTTTCAGGTGTACTGAGCCTTTTGAGAGCAGTTTGAAGCCAAAAGGGTGCATGTGCACTCTCAGCCTGGGCACGGGCTTTTGAAACTGTAATCCAAAGCCTGAAGTTTGCAAATTAAGTGACTGTGTTTCAAAATTTCATCTTGATCAACTTGCTTACAGTTACCCAGTCATGCCTGGTAGAATAAGGAACAAAGTCCATACCAGTCAAAGATAAATAAAATGCTGCCAGATACCTCAAAAGCACAAGCAAGGATTTATCTTGATTTCACATGAGGAAGATTTCATTCAAGATTTCTTTTATGTAGGTAGGTTTTAGCTCAGTTTTCAGCTCACTCACTTTAAAAGCAGTGTGGTTCTTCCTTCCTGTTTGTACATTTATTTTACATACCCAGAAGTCACAGTAAGGTAAGCAGTTTCTCTCTTTTTTATCTGTCTGCTGCTATCTTGATTGCTTTTCAATGTAAGTTGTTGCCTACTTTGCAAAATAAAATCACCTGAGCTGTTAAGATTTCAGAAAAAAAAAATCTCATAATATTTTTTCCTGCATAATTCAGAAACAAGTACCTTCAACAGACTGTTTTCATAAAATTGATTAAATGCTGTACCCATGCATTCTAACAAAACTCTGCCCTGCTCTGATACTGGCTGGAAGGTCAATCCAGAAAGACCCAAGCAATCTCAGGGTTACTGGAGTGAGCAGTTGCTAACAAATATGATCACAGATCTAATGGGGGCAAAACATTCTGCTGGACCCCACACTTAAAACCAAGGAATACAACCAAGGAAAAACTCATCAGGGATGTGAAGGTCACGGGCAGGTTTTGCTGCAGTGGCCATGAAATGGTGGTGGATCTCACAAAAAGGGAACAGGAGAGCAGGTTGTGGCCTCTCAAGGAGTCTACTTGGACCAATCCTGTGCAATGCATCCATAGAGAGAACAGTCAGTTGAGTTTCAAGTATCACCTCCTCCAGCTTCAGAATGATCCATCTGACTATGCAGGAAATCAGTCAAAGGCAGGAGGCAGCTGCAAATATGAGCATGGAGACTGACAAAGCTCAAATAGAAAAAGGAAGTGTTCTACAAGAGGTAGAAGCAAGGATGGGTGAACTGCCAGAAATACAGAGATGCTGTCCAAGCACACAGGGGCAGGGCTAAAAAAGGCAAAACCCATCTGGAGTTGAGCCTGGTATGGAATTGTGGACAGCAGCAAAGACATCTATAAGTATATCACCTGCAAAAGCAAGACAAGGAAAAATGTGGGCCTGCTGCTGAATGGGGTAGGGGACGTGGTGACAAGAAAGCTGAGGTTTACTGGTAAGGCCAGCCTTCAGGAACCTCATGCTCTCAAACCTGTGAGAAAGTCTGGAGCAAGAGGAAGAAGATCAAGTTAAGAAACATTTAATTAAGAAAAAGGCATATTAAAGTCCATGGGGCCTTATGGGATGTACTCATGTCTCCTGATAGTGCTGGCTGATGTCACTGAGGCTACTCTCAATTATCTGTGAAAGATTGTGGTGATCAGGAAAAGTTCCTCAACTGCAGAAAGGGTGAATGCCACTCCTGTCTTCAAGTAGAACACAGGGAACTACAGGCTCATTGCCCTCATCTCCATCCTCTGGAAGGTGATGGAGCAAGCATTCCTGCAGAGCACCTCCAAATAATTGAAGGACAGGTTTATGGGGAGCAGCCAGCGTGGACTTCATAAGCACAGAGCCCTGTAATACAGTGTAGGCATTGCTAGCAATGGGCCATAAGCCTTGTACTGAATTTGCCTCAGGATAGTCTTCCAACTTGCTTTATCCACATTTCTCTTGACCTACCTGAAGCTTTACTTAAATGGGGTAGCTGCAACAGCAATTTTGCTAACTGACCAGGAAGTTAAACAGGAGAGTTGAACTAGATGATGCCCAGAGGTTTCTGGCAACCCCCACTATTCTGTAAAAATAGTCTAATGAAATTCACCTAGAATTTGCCTCCCGTTTAAGAAATGTACAGAGCATCTTTTAAATTCTTTGACTTAAGACAATTTCAAACCACAATTTCCTCCTTATTCTGACCTCTCTTTTTTTGACTCAAGTGAAGGAATGCTAAGCAGAGTTGATGCAACATGTTTGGGAAGAGTTTAGAAATACAGAATGTCTTATTCAAGTTCTTAATTAAAAAAAAAGTTTTCATTTAACTGAAATTTTAAGAAAAAAGATAACTAGCAAATAATGGATATTTAGGATTGCTCTTCATTGCTCCTTTGAACAAGTAATTCAGGAAATTCATGTTTAAATCGTTGTTATTTAAGCATATGAAAATTAATACACATTTTGACTCCAAGATGTCTTTTGCAGCCATTTAAACTTATGCTGCTTCTTAGTTTTCTCTTACAAATACGTCTGCAAACACCTGTTTCTTGAGTAGGTCTGTTGATTTTTTAAAATCAAGAGTAGATCACAACTATCAATTTGCTCAAACATTATCTCTGTCATTATAACCACCAGCTTTTCAGATTTTTACCTTTCTTTTACAAGAAAATCTGGAACTTACAATGGAAATTATTTGTTTATTCTAGATGTGTTAGGCTTTTTGTTGGTTTTGTTTGTTTTTTTCAGCTGGAATGGAATATTTTATTTTATATTTTACAAACTTTCATCCAGACCAATAATGCTTTTATTGTCATGGTATATACAGGATTACACGCTAAATTATTAAGCTTAAGATCTGAGTAAAGTTTTCTTTTTACTTTGGGTTTTGTTTTCCTGTTATGTTTTGCTCTCAGGTGTGGATGCATTACTGTCCCTACTGGTCAAATGCTCTAGAATGCAATTTTTGCTTAGTTCAGTCAATAATTGATCAATTTGCTATAGTGAAGTCAAAATGTGTGTTGCAGCTATGTTCCTGGCAGGTCCTGCCCAAACAATCACACCATCACTACAGACATATTCACTCACCAGTGGAATATTCTGGCAACTGAATTTTTCTCAGAGGAAGTTTCTGGAAATGAAACACCCCCAAAAGTCCTATTTTTATGCTATGATAAAAATTTTAGTTCTCTGCCGGTGAAGCTGCCAGGCATCATGCTCCCAGTTTTGCAAACAATTCAGTCATCTGATTATTTACTCCCCTCTTGGTAAGAGTTGACCCAGTTGTCTCTGATGGACTGGCAGGATCTCCAAATGCCTTGAGGAAATGCTTTCCATTTAAGGAATGCACATGGACACCATTTGCATACTTGCAGCAGCTTGGCTGAGGGTGATTTAAGAGAGATAAAATGAACTCTCTGTCTTCAGGATAGCAGTATTCACCTGAGGTATGGAGAACAAGAAAAACCTGTTGAACAAGGGAATGCCACAACCCTTAGCGTTCATTTGGGCAGCAACTGGTGGAATGCAGGAGAGCAAAACTTTCGGTGTGGCATTTTAACTGTGAAAATGTCAGTATGTAGTTGCTTTTCACTCTACATTCTAAGCCAAACTTAACTTTTCATGGTCTACAAACATAGCCCCAGGGCTCAAATACCTCTGAAAAAAACCACATAGGTATTATTCAAATTGGAATGACTGAAAAAGAGAGACAGAAAAAGAAGTGACAAGTTCTCCTCAGCTCCGATTTTCTTTCCTTTACTTAGTTGTTTCTGACCTTTTTTCTTTCATCCTCACTCACAGCTTTCTTTCTGTCTCTGTACTGAGGTGCCATTGCAATGTAAAATCAGGAAAGAACTGTTTTGTAATGTGCACTGCCCTTGGATTTTAAAATTTCCTGCACCCATACATTTGACTCTTGTCTCTGTTTTCATATTTGCACAAAGGCAGTAAACATTTAAACATCAGAACAACAGCAGCTGTTCTTTGTTCAGCTTTTGCTGTTTTGGGGTTTGTTTTTTTGTTTTGATCTTCAGCTTAGACATTCAGCCATTTCTGATCTCTCGATCTCCTGTTTGTTTGTTTGTTTTCCTGAGCAGGACCATTTCACTAAGCAAAACTGATACAAGATCTTTCTCTTCATGGCCATCTCTGACATTATTGTGGTTTACCTCTGCAGTTATTTTATGACACACACCTAAGTTCTCTTTCATGTGTGCAATTTTAGCTTTAAAGACACATTATATAACAGTTTTTTTCTCCCTTGCATTTTCCTACTTTATCCTGAATTTTTTAGGATTCACACTCTTGTATTTGTGTACTTTTGAAATATTCCATATTTTGTTGCTTATCTGAATCTGTCTCCTAACTTCCTATTCCCATTTTGGTCACTGCTTCACAGCTTATGATGGGCTTTTATGTCTCTTCATCAGCTAGACAGACCTTGTGTCTCCTTTTTTTTTTTTAAGAATTAGCTGCTGCAGCCAGTGAGAGTTTCCAAGCAGGTACCCTAGGAACACCTGATCTCATATCAAAGGGACTTTTATGATTCTCTGACTGCAGAACTGAGCTTTTAATATCACTACTGTGAAATGCTTCAAATGCTCCTTTAAGCTGCAGCATTGAGAAATAGGACCAAAAACACTCCAATATTTCTATTTTAATACAGGTTAACAAATACAGCAGACATCAGAATTGTCTTTTATCAATTAAGTCATGACATGACCAAATATCACTGTCTGAATCCTTGTTGTAGCTCAGACAATTTTAATTCCCAAAATTCTGTATAATACAGTGGCATCAAAATGCAGTACATCAGCTTAAATGCTTGCCATCTACCAACCTCGAGAGCCTGTTATTTTTGGGCCCTAATCTTGTGTCATCTTCTCATTGCATTTTTCTGTCAGTTGGATTTTCACAACAGCTCCTCACATATTCTTCACTAAGTAGTAGGAGTAGAGAGGAGCCTTCCTCAGCACTAACAAGTGTCTCATACACATTGATTCCATAGAATATAGATTCTTTTCACCTGTTTGAACATGATTCGGCATGAAGTTATATAAACATGGCCCAAATGCCAAAAATCTCCAAATACGAAAAATACAAAGTGTCTGTCAAAAATAAACATGTAATTTTTTGCTTATCTGTCTTTCTGACATTGAGCTAGCCAGCTTCTCAGACTCCTTAAGTGTCAGTGTTTGCTGAGCAGTGAATGGTACTTAGTGTTCATTTCCAGACACAGGACTGCCTTGCATTGCCACACTACAGTGCTGCCAAGCCACCCGCTAGAAGACTCTTCTGCCTTCTCTACTATGAGCTCTAAGTTCAGGCTCCCTTCTTTCCTTAATTAATATTTCAGCCTTCTACAAGCTGGACTATTTTGTTAAACAGACATTGTCTCCTCAGTTTTGGATATTTTACTTCTTTGTCATATGAAGGAGGACTATGTAAAGACCTGGATCATCTTTTATGTAGAGCTGATCTTAGGATTGAGCTTTGTAAAAGAATGAGTAGAAGAACATAGATTCCTCTGATCAGCTGTGCTGGAAGCTTTACAGATTCCTACACATGCAAGCAAGAATGAGTGCTCAACACTGTTCCAAGTGCAGGCTTCAGAGGTTATGCCAAGGAAATCGTTTGTTACTCACTTAGTTGTTGAACACTGTCAGGGCTCTGGAGCAGGGGAGATAAAGAGCCCTTGGTGTAACAGCAACACCTCGCAGTGCACAGCAGTGACATCCTACACACCATCTGTGTAGGTCAAAAATGACACTGGAGCTTCAGCTGCACTTCCACATACCTTAACAATCAGAGCAAGAACAAGCCCTTAGAATAGGGCTAATTACAGGACTGTTAGGCACAAGGCAATAAAAACTCTGAAGTAATTATGCAAAAGTGGCAGATGCAAAAACTTCAGGCCTATCATGCCTTTGAAGACCTGGGAAAAAATGTTGAAGATTTGCCTCCAGAAAACACCTGAATGGAGCTACCTATGTGTGGACAAGGTAACAAACCTGCTATTGTGCTCAGTAGAGCTGGATGTAGGCATGGCTTGGGCTGAACAGCTACTGAGACACCCCCCCATATGCTGAACACAGCTCCACCACCTCTAACAAGCACTTCAACACTCACAAGGCAGCACACACACAGAAGGACCCAAGTCAGGTGTCTTAAGGAAAAGCTGGTAAGGGATCTGCCCGTAAGCAACAGTACTTTTACATACACAGGAATACACCAGGTTTTGCAGGGACATTTAAGCTACTTTCAGAGTAGCAGGGTGGCAGCATGCTGTACAATTGAATACATTTTGCTTTTTAGCAGGAGTAATAAATCCCTATTAAACACTACTGTGTTGTGGCTAGGTCTTCTGTACAGCAGCCAGGTTCTGTTAAGAGAAAGATTTCCTTTCTCCCCCTGTAGAAGAGGCTGCTACCAGGGAAGCAACATTCATTCCTCTCCCAGCTGCCTAAACCTGGGAACACTGATTACTATTAGCCATTTAAATCACCTTGCACAAAATGCTGGAAAATAGTATTCTTGTTATTAGCCCAGCTGCTGCACTACCACAGTGGGCATAGTAGTACTAGGGTTGAGCAACAGGAAAGGTTACAGAATTAATGACTATAGGCTTATAGCAATTTTGACAGACTCATTTCATTAATACAGAGCTTTTGAATGAAACTATGCCTAATGCATGGCGTGTATCAGCTCATGGGTGCTTTCCTGTTAACATCAGTGATTTCCCTATATATTGGGCATTTTCCTGTCTTGCAGCATCATGTGACATGAACATGAGAGTCAATTAGCCAGCCCTAATTGAATTATTTTTGCAATTAAGATGTGAGGCAACACATTAAAGGCTACCCTACACATTTTGGATATTAAAACTGACCAGTTTGTTCATGATGCTATAAAATAGTCTGGTATTTGCAAGTTTTATTAAAGAAGATTTTCTATCTAGGAAATCTAATAGAAATGCTGCATAAAACATCCCCTAAAATCTGTAAGACTGATTACTTACTTATCCAGACTAGAAACCATAACAGATACATACTTTTCAGTTCTTTTCCTTCAACACAGAAAGAGGCTATATAGGGAGAACGATCCTAAAACAATCTTGTACTGTGCGGTCCTTATTTTTTCAGCTAGAGAACTTTCAGTCTACTCCTTTTATTTTTGAAGTACTAAAAAAAAGCAAAATCTAATTTCTTATTAATTGCCACAAACAAAATAAAGTACCTGCTTATCATGGTATATACTGAATAGTGCCTGTATTTTCTTATGCTTAAGTTTTATGTAATCCTGGAGTTTCATGACTGATTAGATGAGTCATTTTCAAGAAATGCCATTTCAGAAGACCTGCACACTAATCAATACATTAGATAAGATGCTTGGCGTTTTTTTACCCTCAGACCCGGCAGAGCAGATAGGAACAGATCATTTATGCATCTCAGATTGCTTTTCATTTTGCCACACAATTCTCCTGCCAGCTTATACTTAATATGTGAGCCAGTTATGAAAGTCAGATTATCCTTTCCCTCTACTGAGAAATTTATTATTAATACTCACAAGCAGCAAATAAAACAGCAGGTATAACCAGCATTGTAACAATAGGCTTATCTATTGCATTGCAAATACAACCACCACCATCACCACATCAGTGGTGTGAGCGATAATGAAACCTGTCAGGGAAACTTTTGAATACAGATCTACATAAGCTTCAATTAGAAACAACACCCTTTGTACAACTGACTTGGGCTGTGCTTCAGCATTCAGATGGATGGATGCAAATACAATGCACAGACCACTGAACACAAGGAAAACAGAGTTAACAGAGCCTTAAGCTGGAAGTACAGATAACATATCTCCCACTCCTCTTCTTATATAGTATTACTGTTGAACTGACACATTCATCTAGAACAGTTTTGAAAATTAAGGTAAATCTTGTGTTGATTCAACCATCCTCCATGGTTGAACCACATATCTGCAGCTGTGAAATCCTTATTTAACAAAGTACTCCCAGCATCACCCTTATATGCACAACATCTGTACTTTCCACAATGCAACAATTCTGGTAGACAAGGCAAATGTGTCCTCAGCCTGTGGTACAAGATCTGTTTCTGTTTAGCTCACCATCAGCTCATTCTTGCCCCAATTTAACCTGCACATATTTTAGACTGTTTATGGAATTCAGTATTGCTTGATACAGAGTACAGTATCCAGCTTTAAGATCCAAAATCTTCTGCTTCCTCAGCAGCATTGTCCCTGAAGGTACTCATGGGGTGCTGGGATCTGAGACACAGCAATACTGATGGAAGGATGTGAGCTTTGCTGTCTGGGGGAGGCAGCAGCAGAATGCCTAAGGCAGGGTGGCATTGAACCTCACAGTGGCACTGAAGTGCTCTGAAGTTCAATTCTCTGTTTCCATTTATACTTCACTCCTTCACTCTCCTTGGCCATCTGATGTATTCCTAACAGGGATCACACAAAATAACAGAGTCCTAACAGGAGAGAGATCACATTCTACATCAACTCAATACACATGGATTTCTGCATAATTGATCATTTTATTGGAATCTGTTAAAAGATGTTTGTTCAGATCACCTGTTCAGCAGGCAGTTATGCTGCTTCTGTTCACTGCATACATACTGAGCAAGTCTCCAAGCATACATAAATATGTCTGACAATTCCAAAATATTGTCTGACTCCATACTTAAGTATATTTACTACAAAATGCAGGTTTTCCTCAACAGAAGTTGTATCCACGGGACCAATGTGCATTTCTTCTAGCTATGACTTGTACCAAATCCATATTAACAATCGTAGGTTAAATACATCAATGCATGTTAATAGAGCTTTAACAGTAAAAAAAGTAAGAAAGTTAAATACTGCAACAGCTGAGATACATACTGCATTCAAATGATAGAACATAGTCTATTGACCTAGTAAATGACACAGTCACCAAAACACAACATACAGAAGCAATGTCAACTGCCAGTACTTGTCTAAGCATTTTAGAGTTTCCCTTTTCCCTTCAAATAAAGAAGGGTTGTGTACATCTTGAATGAACTTAGGCATCATTAACCTTACAGCAATATTGATGCTGATAGTTAAGGTTAGGTAGAGACATACTAAAGCTGCAGGCCACTGAGGACACACAGCATTTGTGAGTTTGAGGAGCCAATGTTTACTATAGCACAGGTTCATTGTTCAAACTAAATGCACCCTATGGACAGCAGCATTAATTGGCAAGACATATTTAGTAAAAAATGCCACTTTAGAAACCTAGCATATTTCAGCTAAGTGTTGATTCAACTAGCTATGATGAGGGCTAGGGAGGTATTTTAACTGAAACACCTTGGTAAAGTGAAATAAGTTGACCTATCATTGTTCTCTAGAACCCAGGAATAAATGTGTTCTCTCAGTCATCAAGGATTAGTATTTCAGCAGGCATTTCAGGTTTTAACCTAAGGGCAGATTAAAATAAATCTGTACACAATGCAACATACGTCGAATAGATGCAATGATGACCAATTAGCTGTCAGTCTCTACTTTTACCATTACAAGCCCAAGAATTTTGGCACACAAGTACAGCCAATCTTTTTAAGTTCAAATTCAACCATTCCAAGCCAGAGAGACCCATTTCAGAGACTGCTCTCCAATACTATTCTGGACTGTAAAAACATGCATATACCAGTTGCCCAGAAACACACAACTAAAAGAAATTGCTAGAAATAGCCACTGAACATACACATGCATGCCAGTCAGCTTCCCAGTTAAAATGCTATTTACAAGCCATACTTCAATTTTTTTGTAGTTTGTAGTTTTTCACTCAACTTACACATATGAGTTCAAGTGAAGGACATGTACTGTGACCTTTTGAAATATCCAAAGTGAAAATGAATGCAAGTTACAAAGCTACAGAGGTAAGCAATGATTTCCTGATCTTTTCAGGTGAAAAATTATTTAGTAGATAAGCAATGCCAGGGAGAGGTGGAGTCCATGAAGGACATAACCTTTAGGAAAGCAAACACAGCCTTAAGCAACAATACTGACTTTTCAAAAAGTCTGAAAGTTTCTTCATACTGAAAACTGAAGTCCTCCATGACGTTATCTGCTATCTTGCTGCATGTTGTAATGTGTTATTGCCCTACAAGTTGTGCAGAAAACCACAGCCAAGTATTAATGCACAAGAAATTTAGGAATTACCATGCATAAGATATGATTAAACTGTAGCAGAATCTCAGGTATTGATTATGGCTTAGACCTGCCTTGAAAGTCAACACTTAGACAAATATCCTTACATGAATGACATTGTCCATATGAAAGTGAGACAACTTTGTTACACTGAAGACTTACTTGGTTCAAGTGACCTTCTGCTTAGAAGAAACAATAGACAATATATTCACAGATAACCATTGCAAGAATAAGCCCTGTAAAAAATTCAACAATACTTTTTACTTATCTTTTCCCTAAGCATATATATTTGCAGATATTTTATAAGCAAGCTGTTTCTTGAACAGCCAGATCTTGGATAGTTAATTCTTTATCCTAGTTCCTCCCTCATCCAAATTTGCCAAATTCAAGACATTGTTTTAGCAGCATTCATGAAATCAATAGTGCAAAATTGTTATAAAAAACTCTTTTCCCAAGCTAGGACATCCTCTTCAAGTTCTGTATTGGTTCAATAGCACTTCCCATGTTTTTAGATCTCTGGGGAAAGGCAGGAACAATAGATATGCTGAATCCAATAAATGAAAATTGTTTGCCAAAGACTTTTTAAAATTTATTTTTGGGTGGATTTTTTTTCATTTGCTGCTCATACTGGCCCTTGTTACAACTTTAATAACTAGTTCACTGCACTAAATTCACAATTCCTCATTTTGATATGCACCTATAACATGTGAATTGAACTGCACCACAATAATTGTAATGTCATCTCTATACATTCGAGCCAGCTCTTCTGGAAGACTAAGCATCTTGGACAGTCGCTCATGATCCACAGTTCCAAACTCATTGTTACCCACTGCGTGACGTATCAGGTGAGTTGCTGCATTCTGATCTTCGAATACTGAAGAGATTCTTGCTCTCCTTTCTGTTAAGAGACCATGCATCTGTCCCAAAGTTACCTTATAGCCACCAACAGCTATTGGCTGTTGGTGGTGAACACCAGTGAGGTACTCCCCCACAATTCTAGCCACATCTTGCCTGTGCATTGTCTCCCACAGCCCATCCGTGGCCAAAACCAGGAACTTATCCTGTGGCCGTAACTTGTGATGTATGACTTCTGGTTCAGCTGTGAGGTATGGGGGAGTGTAATAGTTTGGAGGAATAAACTTTGTATACTCATTGTCATTCAGCTGATCTGGGCCTGATTCCACTACTCTCTTCTGCAGTTCAATACTCCATTTAAACTTCACATCACCAAAAGCTCTGAAAGGCATCAAGAGACCCAAGAGACGATCCTGTTTCACAAGACTTTTCTCTTCAGCCTTTGGATGCTCCATTTTCACACGTTCCACTTCATGTTCATTTTGTGCATTGTGGTCATAGGACAAATTAACTGCAGACCAAGATCCATCTTCTTCCTGAACGCCGAGCATTGCTCTGCTGTCACCTGTGTTAGCAATGTGCAAGTCGACACCATCCACGTGGGCAACACAGGCAGTTGAGCCAGAAAATGCTACTCGCAGTACTAGGTAGTTGAGAAAAGAATTTGGATCTCCTACTTGAGCTTCCAAAGAAATATCATTATCAAGCCTCTTAAAGGCATTAATTAAAGCTTCTCTCACATCAGTAGTCTCTCCACTGTTGAGATCAATCAGCTCCTGCCAGTAAGTTCTTAGACTGTTGAAGTAAAGCTTGGAAGCCTCTTTGCTAAAATAATCGTTGGGATGCTTGTGCCACTGTAAAATGGGCAACAGAGCTCTGCCACTCTCCACAGCATTTTCTATTTCAAGTAAAGTTTCATGAGGTAACAAAGAGACAGCAATGTAGTAAAACAGTCTTTCACTAACAGCTTGAGCACAAGCACAGCCTGCATGGCCATCAAACACACCCAGAAGCATCCCTCTTGTCTGTAAACAAGTGGCAGCACTCCTCCGGTCCTCTATCGGAGCATTAGCAGGCAACTGGTTGCTGTCGAAGCCAAGAACAGAACTTACATTTTTACCATCAAATTCTGGGACTTTGAAACTGTATTCATTTGCCTTCAGGATGCTGTTAACCTGTGGAGGGGTGAGGTAAAACCTCTGTGGCGTAGAAGCATAATCCCTTGCGTGAATAAAGTGATTAAAGTGCTCCTTCGGCCTGTAAAGTGCCGCAAATTTCTTCTGTGGTGCATATCTGAAGTGACTGTGAGCAAAATGAGATGACAAACAACACAGATGTTTATGGTGGCAGTAACACGCAGTACTGCCTATTCTGCTAATCTCACAGTTACGAATCAATGGGAACAGATGAGCTGGTGCTGGCATGGCATCAGACAACAATGGCAGCCTGGAGCTTCGGACTGGAATTGCTGAAAGACAAGAGAACAACTATGCTTAGCGGGACAGCTAAGAGATTTTTTTCCTCCCCAGAATTCTGTGTTAAGATGTTTACAGCTCCTAACCAAGTTGCTTATTATATGGAGTTCATAGCTTCAAAGGACTTGACAAAGAGGCATTGCGAGGTGCTTGTTTATAGACACTACATTAGGCTGTAACAAAAAAACTAAACCATACTTCAGCACAGGAATTTTAGCTCTTCTACCCACTCAGACAGCAGGCAGGAAGTGAAAGCATCACCCAGACAGTCAATGAACCTTCAAACAACTTAGCACAATAGTTAGCATGGAGCACTCTACTGAATTGCCACACGACTTTTACACCTATTTGTTTTCTTGGTGATTTCACAGCTGACAGAGACAGATGTGGCACACAGGGAAGAAAACTTTTTCTGTAAGGCTGAAGAAGAGAAAGCATCTAACAGGGAGGCTTAAAAAACAACTCTGAGATGACATACAATGAAGATTGTTTAGACAGCAGAAGCAAGAAGTGATAAAACTGATACTCTTTATGCAATCAGAAGTCAGTAGCAGGTTTTGTTTCTTTCCCCTCTTTCACAGGTAAAGCCTAAAACTTGTGTTACGTATACAAAACAGCCACAGCAATCTATGCAGCAATTTTCTAGCTTAAGATGTAAGTACAAGAGATAGAACAGAAATACAGCTTTTCAACAGCTATTTCATCCCAGTACATTTTAAGATTTTAAAACACCTTGAAAGGCTACTCAGTTGAAGGTCTATATGCAAATTGTTTGCTTCCTTGACTAGAACAGAACCTTGCTCAATACTCTAAAGCTAGTTTAGTGTTAAGATAAGCCACTAGTATCTGAAAAAATATTCTACTGCTACTTGCCACACCTAAAGAGCTTTCTGTACTTTTCACTTCCCTGAATAAAGAGTATGCTACTCTTTCTTGCCTCCATTTACATATCAAATCACAACATTAGTGAGAGTGCCTCTCAAAAGCCTTATTCACTATGCCTCATTAGCAGGAAGTCTTTTACAATGTAATACTTGAGAGACAACTCCGGAGTGGAGATGGAGTTCAACTGTGCCTTGTGTGAAGTACACACATTTAAGGCAAATTCAATTTTCTCTTTTATGATCAAGTTCCATCGAAAAGCTTTTTCTCAGAAGAGGCCATTAAAAGGCTTACTGCAGCCATAACCACTAATCTATCAGCATTGCTAGATGTCAAATTGTTTTACTGAAGAAATGGATATTGCTGTGTTATGCAAGGTGCTTCAGTCAGTAAGTGGATTTTTTTTTAGCCAAGCAGGCATACCAGTATTTCAGAGGAGACTCAACCCCAATAAAATATGCAACAAGCCCCAATACTCAGTCTAAGTGATCATGCAATATAGGAGAAACTGCATTTTGCAATTTCTATTGGCTTTTCATAGCTTCAGCCGTGATTCTGATCACCTGGGCCAGCTAAGAAGTGTCTGGAAACATACGAAGCTTCACCCCATTCTCCTTGTTTCAAGAAAGGGAAGCAAGCCATACTTTCCCTCCAAGCTTGTTTGCTCTTTTTAAGTAAACCAGAGAAGAGCCCATTTCTGTGATACGTGACATCTAAGTGCTGAAAGCAGAGTGGAATTCATGTTCCTGTCACTCCACTGACTCCCCAGTACTAACGAGTGACTGTTGTACATTGACAAAAACCTCTCCTGAGCCCCCCCACTGACAGCTGAAGATTGAAGTTTTCTGTTGTGCAGGTACCAGGAAGAGCCTGGGCTGTAGTCCAGACACCCAGGAGCAGTGAATTGGTTGAAGCTTCCAGATGCATACTGAATTTATGGTAGCCATTTGCTACTCCAGTCCAGGCTTCACATGCACACAGCATGACAGCAGTAGACTGTAACTCCAAATATAGATTTTAAATTCTATTCACTGCCTTCTAATTATATAGGAGCTATTTTGGTAACAGTTATGTATATTTCTTCACACAACATTAAAAAAACCAAAAATTTTGCTTAAGGTTCTATGGATGTGCCTGGCCTACAGCAGCACCTCAGCTTCAGCACTGGTCTCCCATTAGAGTCCACCTGGATCAAGCTGTCCTGACTGCTCAGCATTTATGTTTAGTGCTGACCTACAGTGGTGCCTCAACTGCTCAGACAGTTTTTTTGCTTCATGATGAAGCAAAAATACAAACGTACTGCTGCTGTAACAGTTCTGCAGTGCCACCGGAGGATATTTTTATGATTTTTAATCACTAGTTTATCAAATGAAATCCAAGAGGAAGTAGTAAGAAGTTGACCTCACATTTTCCAAGGCTCATATCATTTACAGCAGATCTATGCCAGCTTACGAGATCAGTCTGTTGCACATACCAGCTTCAATAATTCCAAGTTGATTAAGTAAATGCCTAACTCCAAGTGTTCAAACATGAATTGAAATTAAAGTCTCTCCCACTTATCCCTACAACACAGCTGCCCCAAATAAAACCAGACACTCCAGCTGCTCTTTAAATAATTAAGATCCCAAGATCATTATGGTTGATCAAAGATGGCAGAAAAAAAGAAGTAGAAATGGTACCCTTCAATCAAGATTTGTCAAGATATTAGAATCAATCCATCAATCCTTAGAGAGGTAAATACCTCTCCAAGCCCAGAGCAGGGTACAAGCACTATTTTTCAAGCTGTAAATACATTATGACCAATAATGAGTCAGATAGTCAACTTAACGGGTTTTGTAGTACTACAGTAAAAAAATAGGAAAATGTTCTACCTTTCTTTAATAAAGGCTCGTTATAGCTATACTGTTAGGGCTAATTGACACGGCACAGACAGGTTCCTCCAAAACACTGTGCCAAAGACACCGATGGCTTCAGGTAAAAACACTCAGGTGTCTTTCCTACACTTGACAGACCTGATTGAGCCAGCTGGAGAAGCCGAGGAGGTAGGGAGGAGGAATAAGAAGCACAAAGCAGCACCGTTAATCCTTCCTTCCGGCCTCAGCCCTCAGACACAGCCTAGCCTCGCAGCCCCTTCCCCGGGTCCCATCCGACCCCCGAGCCCGTCGCTCCACGAAGGGAGATACATACCGATCCGCCTGGGCCCAGGACATACACACATTCTCCTGTCACAACATGAAGCCGCCAACATCCACAAAGCAGAAGCCCGGGGGGCGGGGGGAGAAGCAAGGCAGAGAGTTTGTTAGAGAAGACGTAGAGCTCCGGCACGGAGGTGGGACGGCAGACAGGAGGAGACAAGCACACACAGCCCTTCTGCGGGCGGACGGCGCCGCTGCTGCCGCTCGCCCAGCGATGGGACCGAGCCAGCTCCGCAGGGACCGCTCGAACCCGCCGCCCGTCTGGGCACCGAGCCCCGCCGGCCCCGCTCTCCCTTCCGGCAGGGCGACAGGCAGGGCCCGCTCTCGCTGCGCACCGCCGCGGCGGATACCGCTGCCCGCTCAGGCGCTGCGCGGCCCCGACATGGCCGCCCCTCCCCAGCCGCCCGCCCGCCTCCGGCACGACCACCTCCTCCTCCCGTCCCGGGCACAGACCTGGGCCTTTCCCGGGCGGCTCAGGGAGACGGGTGGAAAGACCGTGCGGCACAGGAAGGGGAGCGGGTGGAAGGACAGGACCGCGCCGCCCCGAACGCACCCGCCACCCCCGAACCCCCCGACAGCCACCGCCTCACGCCCGCGGCCGCCGCGCCTTTATAAAGGGCCCTGCGGCGCGCGGCGCGCTGCCCATTGGCTGCAGAGGAGGGCAAGGCGGGCACGTGACGCGGAGGCTGAGGGAGCGCGCGGGGGGCGGGGGAGAAGGAGGGGGCGGTGCGTGCGCGTGCGCGGCGCAGGGGCGGGAGGGCGCGAAGGCGGCGGCGCGCGCTGTGCGCGGTCCCCTCCCCCAAGGGGTCCGTGAGGGCACGGAGAGCCCTCGGAGCGCTTTGGGAGCGGGAAATGGCCGGGGCTGTTTGCCGTGGAATGTTCGTGAAGTGCCTTTAGCAGGTACGAGGCACGGTAACTCCGCAAGAGACCGCAACAGTCTGTCCCCTAAGCCCTCTCTGCCTTGAGAAAAGCCCCCCCATACTCACTCCTTTGGTCGGGAGTCAGAGTCACACAACTTCTGACTGTTACAGAGACTCAATATGGGAAAATGTCTTAGAGTGTATTGCCATTTACTCTGAATTCCTTTTAAAGAGTGGTGCTTTTTGGGTTTTTCCCCCCTTGAAGTGTTCGAGTTGACTTGCAGTCACAAAGCTTGTTAACTCTGCAGGAGACCACTGAAGCTTGTACTGCAACATGGGGGGTCATGTTTGGTTTTGTGGGGTTTTTTTGGTTTGGTTTGGGTTTCTGTTTTTGCTTTTTTTTTTTTTTTTTTTTTTTTTTTTTTGCTTTTGATGGTTCTTTGTTTTGTTTTGCGTTTTTTGTTTGTTTGTTTTTAATTAATTTGCTCTGTGATGTTTTGTCTTCTCCAGAATCCCTGGGGCAGAGCAGGCTGCTGTGCAGTGGAGCAGACCGGGCCCTCTCTGCCCTGACATCGCCACATTGCTGCCCTCACTACCGGCAAGGAACTGCTTGAGGGCAGTGGCTACGAAGAAGGAGCAGCCCTTCCAGCCGGTGCAGCAGCAGCAGCAGCCTCCCCTCCTTCCTTTCTCTCCCCTCTCTGAGTTACTGTCCTGTCCCTGTTCCACATCTCTAGGGTGACACTCCATTTTGCATGTTCTTCTGAGGTACTCTGATCCAGACTTACTCTCCATGTACATTTCTGAATATGAAAAGTATATAAGTTTGACAGTATTTTGATTTCTTTGATCATCTCTCTGTTTACAGGTGCCTGTGCTCTCAAGCCTTACTATTTTTCAGGGTGTCTGGGATGCCCACTTTGCTGTGTGTTGTTGGCAGCAGATGTTAGCAAGCCTTGAGGTGTTGCAATTAGCGTTCCCTCAGCAGCTGTAACAAAACATAGATTTTTGACTATACTTCGGTCTTTACTCAGTTGATAGGATGTGTATAGCTGTGTACCAAAACCAGGAGAAGAAACAAAGGAAAATCTGCACTTAGTGCCAAGAAGGCTCAAGAGCTCTACTTGAAATGTAAGAGTTTGGAAAGTACTGCTCTGTGACCCTCTGTGTGAAAATCAGCTAGAAAGATAAAATAATGCCATCCTTAGAAATGCAAGTCTTTCATGGTAGTAGTTGAAAACACAGAGTATTAAAATTTTCATTTATTGGTGTTCTGGGTGACTTTTGAGACATTTATTTGTTTATCCAGAATGGCATGCCATTCTGGTGCATGCCAAAGGTGCACTATCAAGCCACCTTCTTAGCTTGTCAGAAGGAAGAAGGCTGTGGGAAGACAGACCTCTGCCTGGGTGAATTTGAGTCATCGTTCTAGGAGCAGATGCACTGAAATGGGCTGGGATGAAATCACCACCGATCACCTAATATTTCTCTAAGTGAGGAGTTTGTAAAGTGGCTTCATGTATGACTTTCACAGAGAATGTTGCTGTCTAGGTTGCCTACCTAGAAAAAACATTCCACAAAATAGTTAGCATTTAGCACTTTTGGTCTTCAGAACATCTTGTGCCCATTAGTTCAATTCTCCGTAATTTGCTGTGCAATTGAAAGGTTAGAGATAAACAGTTCCCTGTTTATTGATTTAATTATCCTTTTCTTCCTGATTTAAGGCCAGGAGAGGAGCTGCTTTTAGAGTTGGTCTTGGAATTTGTAGCTCCCTGTCTCACAGTATCTTACTGATATATCTGAACATTAGAGAAAATGAGAATTTTAAAATACTGAATGAGAAAAGATTGTGGTCTTAGCAGCCACATATAAATCCCACCAATTACAGACAAAATGCTAAAATTTGGCTGACATTTTGCTTCTTGAGTTTATGTGAGTTTGCTGGTGTGCTGCCAGAAGTTGGATGTTGCAATTTAACTGGATAGTTAGATTTTCCTTCTCTTCATCTTGCTGCTGCCAAGACCTTTCTGTGCAACTTTGAGCAACAGTCCATTTTTGCTGATGCTAAAGAATAAAAAACATTCTAGTGAATAAAATAATAATGAATAAAAACATATTGTTCCACATTTAACATTTTACACCAGAGAGTGATGGAGAAGCAATTACTTGTAACTACTTCAAGGTATGCAAAGTCTCCCTGTTTCCCTGGATGAAAGGATTATCAACAGAGTGTAACAAGAGACATCAGTTCTTGTCTTAATGTGCCTGTTGCCATCAGTGGCTAATTCAGCACTGCAGAACCAACAGGCAGCTATGCATTATCACTGCAGCTAAAGTGCTGCAGTACTTACCCTAACATGCATTTCCAGAGAAACAATTACAGATCATCAAAATCCATTTTCATTTGAAATCAAGTGTTTGCAATAACCTTTGAGTTTAAATAGGTTCCTGTGTCTGATGTATAAATATTTTATTGATTCATTTTTATTATTGACTCATTTTTACTGAAAGCTAGTTCAGGTGCAGAGTTCTTCACCTGTTTTTGTATCCCTTGACTCCTTAACATTCTTATGATATCCTTGCACACAATGTTACAAGAAATGCCATGTTGCTCCTGTGCTTGTTGAAAAGAGCAGTTGCTCATAAAACCAGTCTTAAAACTGAGTGCAGGGATCAAACACTTCCTCTTGGCAGGCTGCCATACCAAGCTGGAGCAGGAAAAAAGGACAGAAGAATCACAGAAGTTTTGAGAGCAGAAAGAAAAGCCTAACAAGGGAGAAAATAAAGGAGATAAAAAAAACAGGTATGGAATAAACAGGAAGGATTGGACACAACTAAACTGTGTTCTTTCCTTTCCTGAGAGCATTACAGAAGCAATGACAGCAATCTAAGTATTCTGTTCCACAGAGCAGCAATTTATTTTTTATTTTTAGCAGAAATCAGGAGCATTATGTGGCAAAAATAAATGTGTTAGTAGAGCTCAGAGCAGAGGGAGTACCTGCAAACAGCGGCGGCCTGTGCTCTTCAGTCTGCTTCAAAGGGAGAGTTGGGTTGCACATCCAAGTGTGCTGCTGCCCTCTCAGGGAGTGGCTGCTGTGGGTGGTGCATCTGTCCTGCCTCAGCACAGCTGGGCTCCTGAGTACAGTGAACGTTTCTGAAGTTTTACAATGAGCTCTGCAAAAGGTGATTTTTAAAGAACGCTTAAGAGTATCAGCGTTAGAGTAAGCCAGCAGCACTGAGCCACATGATTCATCTCTCCCCTGTCCTTTCTAAAGCAAGTCCAATGGCGAATCACAAACAGTTGCTTTCAGTGGGTATTTTGCTTTCACTGTGGGATTCACGGATAGTTTAATTTATTTTGTCTCCCCTGGAGACCCTTTGTATCTTCACTCTTAATTCCTTTCTGAAATGAAGCAATGGGTCTGACTCATTCAGCAGTCCAGATCCAGCTTCCTAGACTCAGAGAGTAATTGAGGTCAGACAGGACCTGCTGATAGCAGGGCCACCTTCAAAGCTAGGTCAGGTTGTTCAGGGACTTGGTTAGTCCTGTTTTGGTCATCTTTGAGGACTGAGGTTCTCCAGTCTGCCTGGGCCCCAGTTCCAGTACTTCATCACTTACATTTTGAAGATTTTTAATTTTTAGTTAATCAGAATCTTCCATGTTAAGCTTGTATCTGTTCCCTCTTGCCCCTCAGGACTTCTTTGTACCTTCTTATTCTTTGTACCTTCTGATTCTTATCTCATTAGCAGAGAATTAAATAGGTTTTTTTCATTTTGTAGTAGTTGTGCACTAGTTTGCAATCTTCACCTGGGCTGGTTTTTCAGGGTCTGATGTCCAGTTTGGGGAATACAGCATTCTGACAGCTTGATCAAGTGAAGGAAATTCTGTAGAAAAATAAGTTTTTGGCCAGCTTCAAGAATGATACTTAGGACATTATCAGTGTCTGACTATGAGGAAGTAGTTTCAGGATATCAGGAAGTTGGATCCAGCAATTACTTTGCTTTTGAAGGCTCTGATCCCTTTTCCATCTGTAGTTCATCATGTGCACTTTTCATATTTCTTTGTTACAGTCATTTTCAAAAGTAACTACATTTGCAGTTATAGGCTGCCATGCAAAAGATTCAACAGACTTCAGGGGAAATAGTGGAGATTAAAATTGGGAGGGGAATCTGCTCGCATTTTTCCATGCAGAGAATAGCTTACACTTTTCAACAGATAAAATATTGTTTCCCTAATGCTGCTGAAACAATGATATCCTGGGTTCATTTTATCAGATGTGATGTCCTGAAATAAAAGATTGCTCAGATGCTGGTAATTAAATACAGCCTTTTGTCTTTACTTGAGGTCACTGGAGTCAAGGGACGGAAGCCAGTGGTTGGTCTGTAGAAACAGCTGGCTTGAGTTGAGATCTTTCTATGCAAATGTGAATGTTGAAGACTAATAACTTCTCCAGCAATTAGGAAAAGCAACCAATGCCAACTACTAGAAGTACTGGTGTTATTGTCTTAGCATGAGGGGGTACTCAGTCATACTTTTCACTTTGAAGTGAAAAGTAGTTATGGAAGATACAATTAGAAATTTAAATTTAGAACCAAGAGTAGGCTCTGAACCAGTCTCTTAGGTGTCTACATTTCCACTTGTAACAAGGAAGTTTAGAAAGAATACCAAAGTGACCTCCTTCTCATTCCTCTTTGCCTCAGTTTAGCCTTACCTAAATGCTGGCTGGACCTTGTATCCTTTGGGGTTTGTATTTGAACAAAAAAAATAAGCATTTGGGGTTTCTTCAGTAGAAAAAAGATGAGTTAGGTTACTGGTTTCCTTAGTTGATAAATCAACTTATTATCTCAAGTAACCCCATCTACAAAAATATTTACCATTTGCTTTATGTTACAGGTTTCATTTATATTTTTAACAACAAACCAAACATGTAACCTCTTCCCTTCCCTGACTAGATCCAGTATTCTGTTCTTCCAAGCAGGTGTCTCAAGCAGAAGGTTACAGAGTCTCATTTGCTGCCTCTGAGCCAAGGAGTGGTGGATTCCTCTGTGAGTGACCAGTCTTCACTGCATGATAAGGCATTGCCCTCACCTCAGCTGACCTGCAGCCAGACAGTAACAGGACTCCCTGGAAAAAGAAGCAGTGTGGAATGAAGGTGACAATTACACCAGCCTTTTACAGTTAAAAGCTTTAGCCATTAGGCTGTTACATGGTAAGAGAGGAACAAGCAGAAGGAGCAACACTGTGTCTTAAAAGTGGATCTGGAGCTTTGTTTATGGTATTCAGGAACTGGAGGCAGCCAACTCCCTCTGAGAGATCCTAGCCATGTCAGCAGAGTGAAGCTGTGGTCCTGTGCCAGGCTTTTAATCAAAAGAGCAGGCCTGACAGTGATAATTTCCAGCAGGCCTGCTGTAGGGGTGCCTTTCTTCCCCTCGGGAATTTTTTATAAGGTCATTTAGAGATCCCCATTCTAATTTTGCCCTGCATTGGCACTGGGGTGCTTCCCTTGAATCTGAATTCCAGCCCAGGGCTGGATTTGGCTTGCAAGTCTGAATAACCTGCATATTCAGTTGCACAGATCAGTGATGTCCCTGTGGCAGAGGCCAGGGAGGTGGTGCAAGATCACATGTTCCCCCACACATGGGCTGTGCCTCTGAGGAACCTCCATGGAGATCTGGGAGCACTGGGAGGACATTCAGGAAGCACAAGATGACTGCTACCCTGCTGCTTCTCAGGAGCTCAGGACACGTTTCCTGCAAACCTTTGGGGCTTAAGAGTTAGCAGCACAGGCACCTTATTCCTTCCCCATGGTCACTTTACTCAATGTGTTTCAAATGCCCTGGAGCAAGTCCAGATTGCAAGCGAAGTGTTTTAGAGTAGTATTTTAAGAAGAAGGATTATTTTTTCTATTGTGTTGACTAAACACTGGAGCGAAACACCAGCTGCATCAGGCTGTTTCTCTGAAACTTCTTTGAACTTTGGATGCATCTCTGCAGCCTGGAGCCTTGTGTAACTGCAGAGGTTTGTTCAATTTGTCTGGATGTTATATAAGCTGTCTTTTATTTTCCTTTTGCTTGTGATCATGTTATGTAGGCTGCCTTCTTAAATTTCAGGAACCCTAAGGCAGCCTGAGTCATATGTATGAGGCTCTTTTTTGCACTGTTGTGTAAGGTAGTGAATTGCAAAGGTCATGGGAATGAGTTATTTAAAAACTGAAACACGCTGGGCTCTATCCAGCTCAGAATAGATGAGCTCAGAAAGGCATTTACGTTTTAAATTACAGTTTGGGTTATCAAGGACTGATTCACCTAACTCACTATTTCAGTTTCCTTAGCAAACTGCTGTAGCACACAATATTTTTATTTCTTTTAAATGTGTTGCTGATATAATCATGCATTCCCATGGGATAATGAATAAAATATTTACTTTCAATACTAGAAAACAAATGCATTCAAAAACATTGTCATCATAGGCACAATCTTCACACTCATTCATTTTTGGTGCTCACAGCAATTAATCTCCCTTACCATTTGATCCCAATGAAAGGTTCACGTTCAAAGTGCACAGAGGGCTTTGATCTACCCAGTGAACAACTGGGTTGTGATGTGTCACTGAGCCCTTGTGTAAACTGGCTCAGTCATACCAATGCCATGCAGGTTAAAGGTACCAGAACAGATAACCCTGGAGTCTCTAGGGCAGATCGCTGTGTTTCTGTTCACTCTGTCCACTGTCTGGTTTAAGCCATCCAACTGTACCCTCATTTATAGAAAGACCTTTCTTGCTTCCTATTTCATGTCCCCTCTGAGGCCCTCCAAGTCACCATACATAAAAAAGTGAGTGTATCCAGCCATACTTTAATGTGGAAGTGCTCTGAACTCTCCCAAAAGCACTTTTCAACTTGGATAATTTCACAGAGCAGTTCAGGGCACGACTCCACCAACTGCTCAGCACACAGAGCAGGGCAGGCAGCAGTCTCTGGCAGCAGGGAAGGACATTGCAGCAGGCGAGGGGAGCAGGAGGGAATACAAACCCACACCCTGGAAGTGATTTTTGTTCTCTCCATCAGTCTGTAGAGCTATCCCAGCATCATTTTGGCCATTTGCAAAATTAATGTGCGCAATTGTAATTTACTTCCCTTTTCATGCACTAAAATGTAATCAACTTGTGATCACATCAACTCTTGTTGAAAATAGTAAGAAAAAGGTATGTGATGAGAAAAAAATACATTAAACTGGTTTGGCATGAGGAAGCCATTAAATGACTCTGATTACTGAAACCCAAACCAGTACAACCCACCTCCCCAAATATTGCACCAATATCACAAAATTAAGTAATGGCATGTCCCCATATAGGCTTGCAATGCAGTGTACTGGTAAATGATACAGACAGAAAGTGGTTAAGCCAGAAATTGTGGAGTTGTACGTGTGCATGTAGGAGAGGGGGAAAAAACCTATTAAAAAAAAAAGGCTAGAAATGCAAAGAGCACAGTAAAATGAGTTCAGGGACATGATACTGAAAGGAAGGAGAACACTGGGGCAAAGGACTTCCTGGAAAGGGCTTGAATGTAAACACAGGTGAGCTCTTGCTGTTTGCCTGCTTTTTGCTGTGTTCAGAAAAACAAGAACTTTTTAAATACAAGAATTGTGCATGTGAGTCTATTGCATTATACCCAGCATCATGACTCAAGGTGATTGCTAGGAACAGCTAAAAGAAGAGCTGGAATAAGGGAGGACAGGGTCTATGAAGTGTAAGGGTTTAAAGATGTTAGAAAAAAAAATCCAAGTTATTTTCCTATATTCAAGTCATTCTGATTTGTATTTGCATATATCAGTGGGTAAAATATATGAGTCAGAGGTGAGGATTTTTCCTTGCATGTTAATAATGGGCACCTTGCCCTGAGTCAAAAAGCAGTGCCTTAGGTTAATCCAGGAAACACTTCTTCACTTCTTGAATCTGCCATCATGTGAAGACTGGAAACAAGCTCACCTTCCCCGGAAAAGAGCTATAAAAACAAGCAAGAGAAATTGCAAACAGAAAGTCTGTTCACTTCTCTAACACTGCTCTTAACCTCTTGGACTATCTTGGGTCGAGCAGCTGGAAGACAGCATGTTCTGTAGGCAGACAGCTCCTGGCAGGCAGTCAGTACAGCTGCGAACACCACACTGTGCCAAACATGAGTCTGTAATTTCTCTCCAATGGTCAGCTTTTTGAGGACAGCATTTAGTCATTTCCTGGGAAGACAAAGGGTGCCCATCAGAGCTAATGATACTTTACTTGCTCACGCGTTTCCATGTGGGAGGTGACTATAAATCACACTTGGAAAATGAGCACAACTGATTCAAAATTACAGCAACGGTGTTGATGCAGGAATTTGCTGCCTGGCAGTTCTCAGAATCCCTGCACTCTTTGTCAGACAAGGAGGCATTTTCTTCTGACTTACTTTTCTCAGCCATCTGAATAGGAGAGCAAATGTGCCTCAGGAGAAGTAAGAAGTGTGTTAGTTTTCATTAACTTTTAATTTGAAGTCTGCATAACTGAACGAAACCGCTGTAGTAATCTGGAAATGGTATCTGAAAGCCCTGTTGAATCAGAGATAATTCCTCCCTTCTCTCTGAAAAGTACATATTTAAAAGGTGCTTTGTTCAGAGGCACAGTATCCCTGCCAGTACTTGCAAAGAACTCAAAACAATGGGAGCAACTCTAGAAAGTCATTTCAGGCTGCTGAAGCATTCCCAGGGCTGTAGTAAAGGTCAGTGTGTGTGTGTCCTTCAGCCATGTGGAGTTTTGATTAGCAAATCTGCGTCGTTGACAACTCTGGACTGTTTCCAGACAGCCAAAATCAGGGCTCCCATGTGCACAAGAAGTGCACTCCCTGTGCCCAGCTTGTGCTTAAAGGCATGGGACTTGCTGCACAGTATTCAGCCTGTAACACATACTGCAGCCAGGCTCACAGCCAAACATTCCAATCGTTTCAGTGAAGAAAAGTTTAAAAATGTTGTTTTTCTGATAGGTCTTTCTTTAAAAAAAAAAAAGTTACAAAGAAAGCTTAAGGGGAAAGGGACTATAGCAAAACTGAGTCTCTTCCCACACTGTACCATTTTCCACGTTATTCCTTAAAGGCATCTTTACAGCACTCACAGTGCAGAAATTCCTATTTTCATGATTTCTTGCCTGCAGCAATTATAATTCTGCCAATGCCTTGCCACCTGTGCCTTTTGTTTTTTTTACTGTGGCCAAACCTGCTTGGTCTTGCTGCCAAGGCCAAATCACCAGATGTAGTGTGATATTGGGAAGCCAGATGTCCCTGACCCTGTTGGGATTCAGTGATGACTCCTGCCAGAAACGTGCCCATCCCTGTGAACTAGAAATGCCTTCTTTGTTGCATCCAAGCACCACTAACCAAACTTGTGTGGCCATGGATTAGCTGAAGTGTTTGTCAAACACACGTATGGTGCAGTTGCTCTACACGATGCACTTGTGTAGTGAATGTTAAAATAAATACAGCATCCAGAGCATTCTCTGGCTTCTCTTGGACATCAATAGATAGCAAGCAAAAAATTGTTCATTGACTGTCTTGAACCAAACACCTCTATTAAGAAAGGTTTGTTTGAAAATTATTGTTTTTCATCCTTTTGCTTTGTCTTCTGTCAGTTACTTTCTGTACCAGAAGAATAGAGAAAAATGCTGTATAAAGCAGAGATGAACAATGGGCTTGTACCACATACCAGGGAGCAGCTGGTGAGTGAAGCACTCCCCGACAGCCCAGAACACCAGGGGAGCTGGATGTGGAGAGGAAATGTGCTATATTGATCTATTTCTTCTGTTTTGTTTCATTTTCTGTTAATACCACATTACTCCTTTATTTGAGCTTACATATGGGGAGCATTGGGAACTGTGACAATGCAGCAAGCTGAGGCTGCTGACGCCAGTGAAGGTGGGAGGGGAAAACACACATACAAGTGAGAGAAGAATTTGGCCCAGTGTCCCCTTTTGACTTTGTACAAAGTAAAGGAAAAGTAAAATACTGTTGCTGACAGTACCAGCTTTTGACAGTAATTTCAGAGTAACAGGACATTGTATTAGAATTTTTGTTAATACTTAAATTTGTTGGGTTTGTTTTGTTTGTTTGTTTTGTTTTGTTTTTTTGCCTGTCCTCTTGAAATGTATCTCCCTTAATGCTTGGCTTCTTTGAAAAACCAGGTCCCTGTAGTTAACATGAACAGGCAATGAAGACATAATGTCAAATGATTTCTTCAAATACAAAATTCTTATAAAGTAGGGTTTTTTTTTTTTGGTATAAGTTAATGTTTTTGAAATGTTTGTAAGCTGGTGAGGTAGTGATTTATTCAAGCTTACAAAGTACAGTATTATTCTACAGTCTCAGTTAAATACTGTGAATGAAGATTGCCATAGTTACAGTTGAGTTCAGAAATTGGCACTATTGTATTGTAATTCTGGTTTCTTAGCTTGCCTCTCTTGCTCTGGTACAGTGAGAGACAGATTTCCATCTCTGTAATTAACCATGGTGTGAAAGATCCTGCACATTAATTTAAAAATGCTTGAGAAAATGTGAGATGAGGGACATTTTCCATTGTCTTGTTTTCGCCAAAACCAGTGAGCAACATGGTACTTCCTGCATACCTTCTGTGCATATCTTCAGCCTAGTCCTTGAAATTCAGTTTGGCATTTTAATTCATTGCAAAAATATACACCGCCAAGTAAACAGGTACACCGACGGCTTCCTTTTATATAGGATATATTCCATGTAAAGACCTGCACTATGTTGGCATTTATTTTGACAAAAAACAGAGGTCCCGACATGACTGCAGCTGGCAGGTCTTAACAATGACTTCTGTGTGGTTTGGATAGGTCTCAGGATGGTGGCTGGTCAGCAGGAATTGTCAAGGACTTCATGTAATATCCTCTTAAAATCAAATGCCTTCTTCCCTAGCTGAGGAACAACAGGGTATGTCTTACTGTCAGAACAACTTGTCTCTATGAGCTGCTTTCCAACATATCAAAAATGATACATGAATAATTGGCAATGATTCAGGCGTTTCGTCAGGCTCCTGAGTCATTACAAAGCAGACTGGGACCTGGGTCGTACCGCCCTGCAGTGAGTACGCCAGAGCTGGCACATCTGGGTCCGCCCGGTGCTCACCGGAGAAAGCGATGCCTCCCCTGCTGACGGGCCCGAGCGGGGCAGCGGCTCCGCGACACAGCAGTGACAATGCATCCTCACCGCGTCCCCGCACCCCTCACCTGCAGCCCATCCCCCTTCCTTGTGCCGCTGTCATGCTTCACAGACCCTTTGCCAGGACAATACAACAACTTCCAAAGCTGGAAATGGCTATTCTTTTATTTTTCTTTTTTCTTTATTTTTTTCCTGCGTTGTGTGCTGCTGGTTCAGTGAATTGATTCTGCCCATGGAGGAGGCAGGGGGTGGCTGGGCTGGGGCGGGGGGAGCCATTGACCTGGGTGGAAGCAAAGGGGAGCAAGGAAAGCAGGAAAGGAGGTCTGCTTGTCCTCTTGGCTCTTTTCCATCATCCAGCTGTGCCTTTTGAGCTTAAAGGTATGTGTTACCATAGGATTTGTTAAACAATCAGCATCTCCTCTTTAATACAGTAGTGAGAATAAATATGCTTTATTCTCCTGAGATGGTGGGTGGGAGGGACCATTCACAGCACAAGATGGGATCGGGCCAACTTTTGTCCTGCGAATATTTTCCTGTAATTTTTTCCCAGACAGGTTTATGCACGTATGTGCCTTACAATCGGGATCCCCTGGTCATTTGGGACAAACCACTACAAACTGACATGAACAGAGCTTTGTTTTGAATATTTGATACAATACTGGTAGAACTTTAAGGAAAACCGGCATTCACCATGCTTTCCTATTGTAATTGAGCTCTCTGAAGTTCTATGCCCAGCTTATCTGCATAGTGGACATAATGAAATATGCATTTCATACCCATAGTGAAATAAATCTTCAGTTTGCTTGCTACCTGTGATTGTGATGCCATATGCTTGCAAGGATGCCTTACACTGGGGGCTGAGCTCCTTGGTGAGTCACTGCAGTAGAATGCACGGTGGAGAAGGTTCATTTCCCCAGTTACTCAGAGGTAAAATATTTCTGGATTCATGCCTGGTTTGTGCTAGGAATATTAAGGATGGTTTTGTTTTTCTGATAAAGTTCCATTAAGAGAGTGATTGATCATTGCTCCAGTTAGCACTGAATTCTCTCAAACTGCAGCTGAGTTTTCCTTTGCAAAACAGGTATGTGGCTGTGTCTGAAACATGCCTTGAAACAGTATGGTTGGTTTCTGTGTTGAACACACAGGACTGCATTTACTCTTTCATCTTTGCTTTATCTTTAGCCCCCAATGGCAAACTGGCATTGAGCCCTCATCTGAAACATGAACTGTAGCAAATCTATAATTTTTCAAGCTTTGATGCAGTAATTAGAAGATGAAAAATCATGTGGTTTTTTTTTTCTTAAAGCTCTGTTAAAATTACCATAGCTCTTCAAAATTATGAGTAGAATTAAAGCTATGTTTTTAATCAAAATCAAAGCACTGGAAGGAGTGCCCAAATTTTCCTGTGGTGGAAATCTGATGAGGCCTAGAGTGAAGTAGTGCTGGAGATGGAGGTCAGTCAGTAAAGGCATGTTCTGTGCACAGGTGTCTGTGCAAGGTGTTGATCAGCTCTCATGACAACTGGATGTGAGTGACGGAGTGCAGAACTTGCTCTGCCAGCAGCAAACACAGCAAAAGCTGACAGCCAAAGAGAAAGTGGTGAAGGACTGAGCAGTCTTTTGTCTCTGAGTTCAGTAAACCTATGCCATCAGGATAGGAGAAGGACCGGCCAGTCCCCAAATCAAAGTGTTTGTCTCTCCATTTATTGAATCCTAACCGCTTCTTAACATTTTATTTTTGCATTTGTTCTGTTTCTAAGTGTGGGGGGGGAGGCACCTGGTTTCAGAGGGCAGCATTGCCATCTGAGCTGCCTGTGGTTCTGATGGTTTTTTGACCAAAAAAAGCACCACGCTGGGCATGGTGAGGATTTCTGCTGGTTTCTGCTGAAGATGCAATACTACAACCTTGAGGCCGGTACTTTTAATGCACAAGGTGATCTGGTAATCAAGTAATTGTAAGAAAAATAGGGTGATGCATGAGACCATGATTTATTTGACATCAGAATATTTGCATCATTTCATAATCCCTGCTGTAGGCACAAAGCCTTGGTGGTGACAATGGGGAAACCTTTTCTCTCCGCATCATCCTTCCTCATGTTCTCTTCTCTTGTTGTTCCCTATGTCACTTGCTGCTTTTACTTCCCTCAAGCAAAAGAAATGGGATGTATTTAGTGCCTCTCCTCAAAACCGTGTGGAACTATGGGACACCTTCTCTGCTCTCAGCTTGGGTCTGACAGTCTTTGCAGCTGGAACTTCTTTATGCCCACCAGGACCATGTGAGGCTGAACCAGAGCTCTGGAGGAATCCCTGGATATCTGATATGGTTGTTAATGAGGAGTTCAAGCTGGTCCTTATAACTAAGCAGATGATTAGGCACAGGTACTAATCCACAAACAGCAATGGGACCACTTCAAGTTGTGAGGGAGGTTATAAGTGTGTGCCTTTGTGGTCTGGGAAGTGTGTCTGTCAGAGCTAGGCACCTGCATGTGTATGAAATGCCCTGAATGTCACCTTTAGTGTGAGCCCTGGGGACCAGTTTTCTCTGAGCCGAGGGCTGGAAAGGCATCCAAACAGCTCTGCACGGGTAAGACAGTGAGGGCTTGGACTTGTCACCTGGCATGAACAGCCCATGGACTGCACACTGTAACCTTTGCTCCCTGCAGCAGCATTAAATGGACATCCAGTCTCACCCTGGTCGTGGAAGGAAACATTCATCCAGAAGAAGAGACTATCATAGCCAGAGCAGTGCAATCCTTATTTGCCCTATCTCTGCATCTCATACAGGAAATTTCACTCTGTCATACATAAAGGAAGCAACACCTGTTATTAAAACACCTTGGAAATCATTGGCAAATAGCCATTATAAACATCAAACACGGGAGAGATAAGTACTTGGATAAAACAACAAATTGTGTGCCCTCAATGCCATGAAGGCAGCACTGAGGGAAATGCATTTTCCCATAAGAAATATTCAGGAAAACCTGCAGACCCTGCAAGAAGTGAGAGAAAAGGATGGAGACTTAGAAAGCACAAGCACTCTGCTTTCTCAGGGGTGAGAGGACAGGTGGTGGGTCTGTTCCTCACAGACAACAAAGGAGATATTCAATTTCAAAATGAAATATTGATAGTATGAACCCTGAATGGAGATCCTGGGTTTTAATTGGTTTAGGGTATGGTGTTCCTAGAAACTTCCTTTCGTCCAGGAATTTCATTCTCTGTTAACCAAGTCTTTGTTAATGTGTCCAGGCTCCTTGTTCCCTGGGCATTGGAACCTTTATGTCCTTGGTATGATAGGATGTCCAGGCTCTGTCCTGTTCTGCAGAAACCTATAAGCCCTATTTGTGCTAGGCCTTTCCAGGCTTCTCATCCCTGGAAAATAAAATGTCTGAAATAATAGCAGCCCTGTGAAGCTGTGGATGTGTGAGTCCTTGGCAACTGTGCAGCTCAAGAAATCAGAAAGGAATGAGGCAGGTCCTGAAAATAATCAGTTTAGGTTTTTTTTTCTTAGAAGTTCATTAGAAACTGCTCTGCTGGTTCAAAGCCTGCTGAATTTGATGAACTGGCATTTTCTGATTAAAACCTGTTGTTTTGACAGAAATTCCTGCCAGCTGTAGGACATCCATTATTGCCTGGTGGAGCAGCAGTGACCAGTGGGAGCCAGGCACACTCCGAGCTCTAGGGTGCTATGCAGGGAGCTCAGCCCTGCTCATTCTGCGCCTGGCCAGGTCCCCGAGCTGCCTTCCCGGCAGGCCAGCAGCAGAGGGGAGCAGCGTCACAAGCAGCCGGGTCCCTCACAGCCCCTGCAGCCGCTGCCTGGAAGGGCCTGGCCCTCCCCTCCTTTCTCTGTTGACGTAATGGGGCTGCCAGAGCTCTGTCTCTCCAGAGCAGTTTCTAATTTGTTTATTGATGTTGACAAAAGCCCATTTTTACTTCTGTCAGCAGAGGTGATGTGGCTGTAAATGAACAGGGTGCTCTGCCTCCCTCATTATCAGCAAAATTGCCGGCTAAGCACTAACTTCTGGACCCTCTGTGGCTGATACACAGAGCAGAGCAGCAGAACAAGTGGTCTATTTACATTTTGCTATGGGGGTGAGAAAAAATATGGCTTTAACCCCTGAATTGACTGAGTTTGTAACCAAGGAATGTACATGTGTGCAGGTAGCCCATAGCTTCATGGAAATGTATTTCTGATCATAATTGATCTAAAATAACTGGGGTTTTGGTAAGGTCTAGCTATTTTGCCTCAATTTATACTTTCTGAATAAAAGTCATAAGATATAGATAGGGATGGCAACAAGCTGATAACCCTGAAGTGATTTGCATGTTGTTCCATATAACATATACATAAAAGAATGTTAACTCAGATTATTGTAGGCATGACATTACAAAATGACCATTAACTTGAGATAATTACAGGGAGACTGCTTTAATTAAGACTATACTTTCACAGTTGTGCCTCTCCCTTACTGAGATCCTATTCCTATGCTGTTTTGATACATATTATGCTTTTGTTGGGCATTTAAATAAGTGGACTGGTTCAGTGGGGAGATTGTCACAAGCAGAAGTGGAAGGCTGTTCCTTTGGCTTTGGTCCTGCGGCAGCCAGCAGAAAGACTGTCTGACACACAGCCATGGATGGGTGGTCAGGGGAGATTGGCACAGCTTTGTTCATTTTGAAGAAGCCTCAGCATTGAAACCCTGCTGGCAGCACTGGGATCGCTGTTGGAAAGGCAGTGTTTAGGCTAGAACTTGTCCTTGTGCAAGAGCAGGCTGCACAGAGCGGGCTTGGGCCAGGGATATCCAAATGCTTGGCAGATATTTGATGACAAATAGGTGATAGAACATTTTGCAAAGTATTTGGGAGTATTCTAGAGTGTTTCAACCACCATTCTCTGTGGGCATCCCTGACTCTCTGTGCTGCAGTTGCATCACATAAATTAAATTGCCATATCAAAATGTTCAGCATTCAACCGAGGTGTTTTTTGAAAACAACAGGTAATTTCATCAAAAGGCATGCATCCAGATGTTTTTACTCTCTTTGGTTCAGTGCTCTCTATCCCAGGAAACAAATCCTGTATTGGTCCTGGGTGGAGAATTTCCCTGGGCCAAGTGTGGTCCTGTAGTTCCTTTCTGTCCAAGAAAAAGCTTGGCTTTGTCTGGCCTGACTTCTGTCTTCTGGACAGGATGGTGGTAGCAGAACTGCCTGGGGGCCAGCCCTGGCCCCGTGAAGAGACTGCAAGGCAGTGGCACTGCCTGCCGTGCGACACAAGGGCAGGGGGACGCTTGGAGTGTTGCAGTGTGGCGGTAGTCAGAGACGTAGTGATTGGAATAGGCAGGTGCATAAGGTGAGGAAGTGTCCTTAGAGAGGATGAACGAGTGGACTTGAGAGTTTAGAAGGGAAGAGGAGTTTGGGGCGACAGCCAAGCAACTCCCAGCAACACGTCCAGGACGAGCGCGACAACTGCTCCTTGTCCCTCGGGCGCCGGGCCAGCTGCCCAGAGCCTCTGCGGCTCCTCGTTCTGCAGCAGGAGGAGTTTCCTGCTGAGCAGAGCTCGGCCTGGCGGCAGAGCCGCTGCTACGCAATGGCCTCGATCCTAACGCGGCGCTTCCCGGCCAAAAAGGCCCTTTGGGCGGCGGGCGGGCGGCGCAGGGCTCTGCGAGCGCTGCTGCGGCTGCGCTGGGAGCAGCAGCTGGAGGGAGGAAGGGATGCCAGAAAACGCCCTTCCTCCTTCAGCCTCCGCGGCTTGCACAAGTGTGCCTCTTGTCCCGCAGCTTTACAGGCTCCCAAAGGTGCCCCTGCATACATCACCCCTTTCAGATCTATTCCACGTTTTTGGAGTGCACCCCCTGACTCAGGAGCCAGCCCAGCCGCAGCAGGGCTCCAGCACTGGCACAGCCTTCCAAAATCACTGCTGTGAAGCTGAATCTCATTTAAACCTGCGTGCTCAGGTATAGGCAAAAGGGGAATTACCAGCTACTTTAATTTGTGCTTTTCCACAGCCCTCCTTTTTTTCCTATGATGGGCCAGTGCAGCCTTCCAGCAGAATTAATGAGCACAGACAGCTGCCTGGGGAGTGCCAACCCCTGCCACTGCCAGAAAGAACCTTCACTGAGTGGCCCCCTTTTCTCTTCACATTGTGAAAGGAATTTAAACTTTTTCAACAGGTAATCATCAAGACAATATTCTTAAATCAACACTGCTCTGGGACTGAGCAAACAAGAAGGAGGTTGTTTGAAACATTTCTATTCCAGGTTTGACTTGAGTACAACCTTTTTATGTGTGCGTAAACCCAGAGGAAAATTGTGTTTAACAGTGTAGTTTGTTGGGAGCATGAATACCTTCTCCTGCTAAGAAATTAACCCTAAAAATAATTCTCTTGGGAGCAAACTGTGCAAGAGCCTGTGCTATGACACAGCAAGGCCACCAGTGGAGCTTCAGCATGTGCTTGGTGGGTTTCTTTGAGAAAAAACATTTTCAGATAAAGCAAATGGGGCAATTTCCTCTTTCTTTTAGCTAAATCACTCCTTGGCAACAAAGGAGACACAGACCTGTAGCATCCCCAGATTTTGGACAGGGATATGACCTTTGGAGCATTTTATCATTACTTACAGCCCTCCTTTAAACTCTTAAGCAATGACTTGGGGCCAGGAAGGTCACTGGTCTCTACCGACTCTTGGGCTAATGGTTACAAACACCTGGGGGCCAGGTACCTTTAACCTGCTGGCGTGGCTGCCCTGCTGGGAACCATCAGGTTTGTTTGCAGAGGTGGTTTGCAGGAGGAAAGTGCACTCTGGGGTTACCCAGACCCACTGCTGGGAGCCCTACAAGATGTTGCTCTCTACTCCCCACCTTGCTGATGGCTTCAGTCCTCCCACAGAGTTTAATTTGGTTCATATAGCCTTCTGTACCATGGATCTCCTGTGCCTTCGTCATATGGAAAAGCTGGAAGATGGCAACTTCCTGGACTGTAGGCACTTTTCTCAAGAAATGCCTTTCTGATGTATTTGCTGGGACAATGGGAATCTGGCAATTCTTGGCTAAGGTCTGAATACAAAACCATATGAGAAGGTGTCATCACTGGGTGATTGTCTCTGCTGCGTTGGCTCAGGTCCCTCAGTGTAGTCCCAGTTCCCCCCTGTTGGGTGTGTGGATTGCCAGCAGCCAGGGATGGGGCAGAACTGTGTGTTCAGTGTTCACGTTTACTGCACGCTCTCCTTGCGGCAAAGGGGCTGCAGAGGAGCAGCACACAAGAATGGGCTGCCTTGTTCCTGTGCAGGGCCAAAAAACAGCTGAAAGAGCTCGTGATCCTGGGCTGGTGCCGTGCTTTGCTCCGGTGTCTCTGGGCAAAACTGAGGCCTGCTGCCCCGAGCACCTCTGCCCAGGCCTGGCTCCGCCACTTTTTCCTCCCCTCGCCTGGTGCCACCAGCACCATCCTGGCCCTGCAGGACAGCAGACCCTGCCAAGGGTCCTTTCTCACCAACAGCCCTCTGAGCCACTTGCCCAGCTAGATCCATTTCAGTCCTACTGCACAGATATTATCAGGGGCTGAGGCTGGTTCCCAGCTGTGAGCTGGGTTCTGGAGGCACTTATTTCCAAGCACAAGCATCTGCAGAGCTGGCTTGTGCTCCTTGCACATGTCTGTGACACTGTCCGTGAGCCAAGAGACTGACAAGGGATGTGCAGAGCAGCCAGGCTTTTACTCTCCTGTATATACACAGGCAGAGAATGTGAAAGCTTCCACCTCCTCTCATATACACTGTGGCTTCCAGTACAGCTTTTATAGCTATGGATGGCATGGCATCACTGGTGGGAGGTGAGACTTCGAATTCTCTAACTTTTGCCCTTACCTAGTGCATCTATTTCAAGCTCTCCCAGGTAAAGCAGGAGACAGAAGTCATTCCCCAGAGGAGATAAACTCCTTTGTGTTCTCCTATCTAGATACATTTAAATGTCTGCTACTTAATTGCATCATAAAGAATCCCAGCCCTTCCCTGGCAATGGTTGCTGCGAAGGCAGCGGTTCCCTTGATGAGGAGGGATGGGGAATCAGTGTGACTGTGCCAGAGGAGCTCAGAGCCCTGAGTGGCCACCAAGGGAGGTTCCATTACCTCATGGTCTCTTCTGGCTTCATGTCTGCTGAGCATGGGCAATGAATATTATTATTATTACAAAAAAGTGTGTCATCAAAGCATTTCTCTGCATTTATTCAGACTGCCAGAAATAAACCACTGGAGCTAGCTCTAAACAGCTAAAGAGATTGAAGAAATTGCGGTTTCCTCACAGTATTTGGGGTGAGGAAGCAAAACTTCCTCACTGAGAGCAGCCAACCTTTCCTTACAACCTGTATAACAGGGGTGTCACAGCTGCACAGTTGCAGCTGCAAACCAGACAGCATCGCTGTAGGATCCTGCTCTTCCTGCTGACAGACCAGATGGTCCTGATCCACAGGTCTCAGACCCAGCACTTTCCCTCACCATGCTCACAAATCCCTGAGAGTCATCACAGCATCTGCAACCTTCAGAGGAATTCAATTGTGTTGCCTTCCGAAGGGCACAGGGCTGGGGTTTCTGCAGATGCAAAGACAGGGTGTCACCTAAGAGAAATATGCAGTAAGATGTTAGCCACCAGTGAGCTGCAGCTGCCTGTGCAAGCCAGGCAGCCATATTCTCTCTCTCTCTTTTTTTTTTTTTTTTAAGGAACTGTAACCATGTCTACACAGATGCATTTGTCAGGCTTTGCCTCCAACCTCATGAAAAGGTGTACCTCCCTGTCCCTGTGGATTTAGGGTGATGTGGGGAGAACCCAGAGTCTCATCAAGTTCTGCACTGAGCTTTTGGCTGCCCCATGTCACAACACTCACTGCATTGTAATTGTAAAAAAAGAAAACATTGCAAATAGGAAATGCAGCCTTTTCCTTTCCCTTCCTGTCTCAAACTGTTGAAATAATAAAACTAGTTTCTGACTGCATAGTTTTAGGAGAAATGAGCACCTGAGGGGTCCCTCTCCCACCATCATTGCTGCTCTGACCTTCCAGGATAGTGCAATAAATAACAAGCTTTCAGCACAGCTGTTATTAAACACAAAGATTTCAGCTTAACTCCTGCAATCCTCTTGACAATGTTTCTGGGGCTTGGCTCTCTGCAGGCACAGGTGAGCCTGAAAAGGAGGAGTCTGAAAAGGAGAAGGGCTGGTGCAGGTGGGGCAGCAGCCTGGGGATGTGCCCCAAAGGCAGTGCCCAGATCCATCCTCCAAGAGGCTGCGGAGGGGGAATGCTGCCCCAACAGCTCCATAAAGGAGCTCACGTGCTACAGGGGGAACTGTAGCACATGAAAGTGCAAAATTTATTCATCCCAGGTTGGCTACCAGTGGCAGGGCATGGATAAGAAGGGGAATCAGGCTCTGGGAGTACTGAGCTGTTTGCTTGTGAGGTCACTTGGTGCAACTCTTCTTGTCCCAGAGATCAGACAAAGACAAAAGCAAATAACCCCATTCAGCATTTGCAGGAAGAACTGGAGACTTATTTCTTGTATGATTTGAAGGGGATTATTTTCCTGCAGCTGTCAACCAGGATGAGAAGATTATGGCAACCATGGGGTTACAGGTAATTTTATCCATTCCTGTGTCCTCTATACTGCATGAGCCTTTCTGCTACCCTGACATACAGACCTGTAAAATGGAAATTTGATAATTCCATAATAAAAGGCACTTAGAGAAAAAACCCAACCACTGAAATAAACCATCTAGATCTGTCTCTTAATTGCTGCAGGTTTTCTAGGAATAACTGCTTTAGTGCTATGGCAAGTGCATTTCCTCTCTGCTCAGATTCAGCCTCTGGTTTGGTTCCATGATCACCACAGGTTGTGAGTAGGTTGACAGGTGTGGGCTCAGCTTTCACAGATTAACAAAAGAACAATTCTGAACATTCAAAGGGAAATCCTCTGTGTCAGCTAATCCAGTGCTGCCTCCTGACCTCTGCAGAGCTATTCCACAATGAGCTTTGAACATCAAATATTCCCTCAGTAGCCCCAAGGGCTGCTTCACCTCTCCTAACTCCCAGGCTTGGAGCTGCTCCTGAAGTCACAGGGGAAAACTACAGGGGTGACAAGTCTTGAGTAGCATCAGTAGGTTGGTAAAGCAGCTGGAACAGAGACAGATACAGCTGGTCAGGCCTTTGGACCATCACAGCTCACTGAAGCTCCACCAAAGTAAAATGTAACTCAGCTTGCAGAGAGGCAAATGCGTCTCCCATGGAGTTCCCTGGGGATTGTCCCGCAGGCTCCAGGATCCCTAGCCAACCTGTGGATCCAGGTCCTCCCCATGGGCACTGGAGCCCAGACCTGCCTGCACAGCTGTGCCCATGGAGGCTGGCCCAGTTTGGCCACCCTGTCTGCACCCTGACAGCCCCGCTCCCTTTGGCAGCCAGTGGTGGGCCAGCAAGGACTGTGACTTTCTCACAAGGGTCATCTGTCTGCTGTGTCAGGGTAAGAGCGAGGAAGGGAGGGAGGGAGGGAGGGTTGGTTCTGGGATGGAGACGGTAAGTAGGCAATAGACGAAACAAAGCTGTAGGAAGCCAGTGCTCAAAGAGCAGGGGTTTTTTGAGGCATCACGGTTTCATTCCTTCTTTTAGACATGCATGGAAGTTGGGACTTCACGCTTTTAAACTGACTTTTAAGGCTATGTTTGGATTTTCATTCTTCTCACCAAAGAACCTGTGCTGCAACCCTGAGGCACACCTTGGCAGCATTCTCTTGCTGAGGTCACATCTCTCCTCATTTGCCCAGGGAAGTGGAGAAAGGCAGCATCTGCCCCGGCAGGGCGTGGCTGCCAGACCTGCAAGAAGAGAGGGGCAGGATGTGGCTCTCAGTTGACAGTGATGAGGTGATGGAAGAGGTGTCAGGCACTGCCTGAAGACAGTGGCTTGGGGCACAGGAGAGTTGAGAGCTTTTAATTAGTGAAAAAGTACAGGAGAAATGGGTGTGGTACTGGGTAGAGGAAAAAAGTTAGGGCAAAGTAGGTAGCGTTGAGGGAGACCAGTTTTGCGAGGTTAGGTAGTTACTTCCCTCCATCATCCATTTACTTGTGATTTTCTTAGAAGTGTGTCACAATCTCACTGTCTCTTTCATCCACTGCTCAAACACTCCTGCTGAGCCTGAAAACAAACCAACACCCCTCGAGCTGGGCTTGGCTGGCATCACCATGCTGCAGCAGCTGATGGAAGGGTGTGAGCTGAGCACCCTGCCAGCACCACTTCTCATCTCTGGTAGGGCTTACCTCAGTCACAGACCCACCCCTGCCATTCAAATGAATGTTATAGTAAAATGGCAAATCCTCACCAGTAAATGCAAACTGTAAATGTTAACATATTTTTGAAGTTACTGTACTTTGTCTGCACATAAAAATTTTAATTATTGGTAGAAATAATTTGTTTGGTATCTAACTTGGCAAAAAACAACCATCTCATTCCATTAGTTTTGACTATCCAAAACTACAACCTCCACCGTTGCATGGACTGCAAAACTCCTTTCTCACACTTGTTCTGACAGAGCTCCTCCGGACTGCAGTCAGCAGCAGCCGCTGGCCCTACTCTCATGTGCATGGAAGAAGAAATGTTGTAGGTTTGGGTCAACTCAATTAACAAGTGGGAAAAAACCTTTCTCAAACCTTTGACATTTTTTTATTGCTCAGAGAAACAGACAGGAGAGACTGAAATGCCATGTGGGCAAACAGAACATTTAGAAACCTCAAAGACACTCATCATATGAACACATCATAGATGCATATTGATGTTAAAAAATAAGAACCATTAAGCTGGAACCACAAGGGATATTTCTGGAACAAATATCAAGCTTGATATTTCCTGAACAAATATCAAGGAATAGGGGAACAAAACTCAGCCAACCTGTTTCAAGTGTTCACTGGACAGCAAGAGTGGAGAAAACCTTCTTTGAATTCCTGGAGCTTTTGCCTCCCGTAATTATTTCCTAAATCATGTAGAGTGCCTATGTTAGGAATATTAACATTTTAGACAAATGATCTGGAAAAATAAAACAAAACAGAGTAGTGTGTACACTGAGGAGAAAGAGAGAGACAAGTGACTGAACTGTTTTGACAGGATGTTTTTAGATTAATTTATCATTTATCTGTTAAGAAGAGTTGCTTTTAGCAGTTCTTGCAAAATGCAAGGTCATTAAAGCTTTCATGTGCCCTACTGTGCAGCAGATAATTAAAGGCCTATCTAAAGCAAACTCAGAGCAGGAGTTTTGTATGGAGAAGTGTACCTGGGTAGCACAAGCATTGAGAACAGGGTACAGAGTGAGAGCCCCATGCTGAAATGTCTCCATTTCTGCAGGTACTGAACTGATGAGAACTAATTGAAACCACACACCTACAGATGGCACAACCACATCTTCATTTTGCTTTCAGACATTCTCTGATTCACCCAAGTCTAGTTAGTTTAGTTATTCTGACTGAAGTTGGTCATAAATCTGACCACTCTGGAGAAGACATGGTTGAGGTGTGGTACTAGAAACACTTCATGATCATGAATACATCACCAGAATTCAGAGCCTGTGCCCACTGACAGTGATGTACAGTTCTATTCACAGTTCTGCTGGCCTAAAGACCAGTATTAGGGCACTGCACCAGGGTCACTCTCGCTCATTAATGGACCACAGCAACTCCCTACACCCCTTTAGTCACATCTGTTAGCCTCTGTCAGTAAACATGGCCACATGACAAAGATTTTATTTCCTCTCATACACTGACTTAGCAGGGACTTTTAAAGACTTAAGTTTAATTAAGCTATGCAAAGATATCCACGAAAGAAATACAGGGACACCAGGTGAGGCTAACTTTGCCTTGTGAATGTCCTGCTGCAGACTTTTTGTCAGATGGCTCCTTAGCTTAATTTACACTTTTGGCTCTCAGTAGATCACTAACAAGAAACCTCATAACTAATGAGGTCATATAGTCATGGTTCCCAGTGGAAATAAGATTTTTGGCGGTTTAAACAGATCCAGAACCTAATGGACACTTTAATCACTACATTCACCATAAATGCAACAACCTTAATTTTATTGATCCTGAACACCTTACTGCATTTATCCTGACTTCACTCTATTAGAAACCACCTTTTTTGAGGCATAGTGTGCACCAAGAAAATAAGAATTGTGTCCATAAGCAGACAGAAGCAAGGAAAGCATGAAATGGAAATGTCCATGCTAAACTTCACATTAATAAATGGATGCCCCACTGCAAATCAGATTTTCATTTATCTCTCTGGTCACAGCCTTACTGGCAGGCACAGTTCTATCACTCAATACAACTGCATAGGACTTGCAAGTGACACAGGCTTTGCAACACTAAAAGCAAATGCAGTGAAGCAATAGCAACTGTGAGATTTATGCCCATGTTACTCTCAGTTTAGTATGATATGACATGGTACCAACATGAGAACATGTTCCTCTTTATGAAGCCAAAAATTGTTTGAAATGCAATGCTGCTTCAACTCAGATAAGCATATATGCACTGGAAATCTGCTAAGTTCAACTAGTCATGTCCTCAGTCTGTTTCAGAATAAACATGAGATAATTGTGACTGATATTTTTCTGGTATTTTTGCTCCTGTAAATCGCTTGTTGAATCATCTAAAGACAAGTAACAGCTATAAACCCAGCAAATACTATTCATGTTTAACCATTTATTGAAAAACATTAAGTATAAAAAGACAGGGAGACTTTTCAGTGACAAGAATGGGAGGTACACACCTCAGTTTAAGGTGATTTGAAGGCCATTCACAATCTCCCTTGGCACTTGAGTAATAATTAATCTGTCTAAATTCCAAAAATATGATGACAGTAAAATGATATGTCTCTGTTATATATAAAGATAATAAAATCAGAAAATTAAGAGACCATGAGCACCTGTGAAAACAATTCTAAAAAGATTTTTTAAAATTGCTTCCATTTCACTTGTGTGGAAAAAGTTAACAGAATAATTGCTGTTGTTTCTCTGAACATCTTGCATCACAAGACAGAAGATCAAGAACAAATCCCAAATACTGATGACCATCTCCTCTGCTCTATCATAGCCTCTTTCTCTACATCACTGTAACACAACTGTACCTCAAATACATGTTTGAGATGTCATGTGTAGGCCACACCCAAGAAAAACAATGATAAACTCCAAGAGAGGAGACAGAATTGTACAATACTGTATGACACAAGACAGAAACATCAGAATTTCAAGTGAAAGTTGCTGCAAATAAGTGATCTTTAAAGATTCCTCCTGAAATACTAACTTAATTCAGAACAAATCCCGTGCTCTGTAAAATTAGACACAGATTTGCTAAACATTACAGCTCAAAATAACTGAAAAAAAGAACAAATATTTTCAGAGAATTTCAGAGTTGGCAACCTCTCCTGTCAATCAGATGCTCAAATTGTTGGCTCAAAGTCAGCGGTCCACATCTTATCAAAAGCCATAAAATAATTTTAATCTTATTCTAATAATAACAAAAGTAAGTTTACTTCTTATTTGTATGTACCTTTCTTTTTAAAGGTCTATGGCTTAGTGTTCACAAATTAAAAAAAACAAACCTATAAATACAGAAAAATAAAGCTTAATAGCACACAATATAAAAAATGACAAGTTTAAAACCCATTACATTGTTATTGTTGAAAAGTGCACTACAATTAATCTGCAGGTCAGAGATGCTTTGATCATGTTCATATTTTCCATGATTAAATCCTTAAGAGTTTTTCATCTTCTCAATTAAATGAGAAATCTTTGATCCACCAAGGTTTTGGATGCCAAATTCTTCTGCCCAAGTGTAGTACGAATAAACCTAAATATCTAAGAACATTTTGGAAAACATGTATTAATGAAGAAATACTTACACTAATATGTTTCAGTATCTAACATAAATAGTAAATTCAGATCATCTTTAAATTGTAAATAATATGAATTAGGTGCTTAATTTCCTTTAGCATTTTTAAAACATCATCCACTACCTTTCCACCCTAAGTTATGATAGAATTATGTGAGAGTAATTTGAACAGATATTCCTGTTTTCTATTGAAAATTATTTGTAACCTCTTCATTCAGGATCACCATGTGAACAAAATGAATTTCTCACAAGTCTATTTGACAAAATAAATAAAAAACTACTTCATAAGGTCTCAGTACAATCTTCTCTCACTGCACACTGCTAACTCACTACATTTATTATCTAGTTAACTGTTTAAACTGCCATACTGACTCCCATTTAAAAAATATTACTTTGTTCTTAAATTGAAATTTACCTCTTGTTGCAAATATGTTAGAATAGCTGCTAGAACAAAACTTTGGGAAGCTAAATCCACAACTGAGAAAAACAGGATATCAAAGATGAGCAGTGTTGTTTCATTGCCATAATAGAGAACATCAGTGAAGGAGTGTCCTTCATCTATGGAAAGAGAACATTTAAAAAAAAATTAGTATTTCTGTGAGTTGCAAATTTGGGGAGTTCATCAGTCCGTGTTAAGGAAGCTGATAAGAAAAAGGAAGATCAGAGACAGAGCAATTTATGACATTCCATGGCAACACAGAGATAGTCCTGTCATTCTATTGACAAATAATACAAACTTATAAAATGTCATCATACTGATGAACACAATAGGTAAAACCCCTGTGTCACACACAACTCTATTTACTCCTAAAATCTCAATCAGGTCAATTTAAAAAAAGTTGTTTTAAATCAAGAAGCAGATGTAGCTTCCTTGTCAGTGAAATTTTTAGTAGCTGTTAGCTCTAGCCCCAACTCAGCAAAATCATAAAAACATATGCTAAATGCCTGATTTAGGAGGAGGCTGAGAGCTTTGCATTATTTTTGTTTAATGGTTCTGCAGAAAATGGCTCTTTTAAGGTAAAAGTACCTTTTTCACACCCGAAGTACTCTAGACCATTTACCTACCTCTTTATTTTATCAAAATGCAACATTTCTATAAGAGAAAAGAATATGTAAACAGTTACAGAAAACATATTCTTTTCCCTTTTCCTACTTTTTCAAAAAATGTCAAATACAAGTTTGATTGGAAACAGTGTATTTTCATTATAAATTGTATTTCAGTGCCATAAAATCCTGATTTATAGCTAAACTTCTGGGAACCATAGCAGTCTAGATTATCAAACAGTGTATTTCTATCAATGCTTATAATTATGAACTTCATAAACATGTGCACATCTGTCACTTTCAGCTGCCTTAAATAAAAAAAAATCACAGTCAAATGACAAATAATAAACAGAATTTCTATAGCCTAAAGAACTTCTCTTAAATACCTCCTTCACAAGTAGTCATTCAATGAACTCTCTGTGAAGTCCATTTTAAATCCTGGGAAAGAAATCTACACAGAAACCAGGATACTTAAAATAGTACAAATACCACACATCTTTTTACCATTATAAAAAATACTTTTCTCTATTGGTTCCATGAACTCCATGCCAAGAATTCGTTCAAGCAGCAACTTATCTTTGACTATATAATCTATTTCTTTATGAACCTGTAAGAAAAAGAAAAACAACACTTCTTGTTTTATGATTTCAAATTTACTACAAAGTGAGTACAGCTACTTAGACCTTTATCAATGAAACAAAACACACTGGTCTATTCCAAGACAAAAATAAGTACATAACAAAAAAGGATTTGTCATTTTTAAGTGCAGTTTGCACTGCTGGACAGCACTCCAATTGTGGTTTTTTTTTTTGAATGAAGCACTGTTCTGGATGCCATAAAATCTTTAGCAACAAATCTTAAAGCACATATGCTTAAAGAGGAACTACTGTCCTTTAGATTTACAATTTTTAGTCTGTACTTTAAGAATATTTTCCTTAATACAGTAATGTCAATATACATACGTGATCAATAAAAGAACTGAGAAATTTGTTCATGGCGTTGTAGGCCCTTGTGCTTTGTTCGAAAGTATTTGCAGATGAGCCCAAAAGCCTGGCAGGACCCCGTTTCTGAAATACATCAAGGCCAAGACTTTACCAGAGAAATTTCATATTTTAAATAAGATTTAAAGAATACCAGTATCTCACTTACTTTTGTTAAGGTTCCATGAATCCAGTCATAATTTAGCCGCATTTTTCTTGAAATGGAAATCTGAAATGTCTGGCCATCTGTGTTTGGTAACAAACCTCTCCGACTACACAGATTTTCCTATACAATTAAAGCAATTGAAAATTAACATTATTAATGTCATTCATAGACCCAAAAATAGTCAAAAGCTTTTCATTTCTTCTCTTTCATGTATAGATAATAGTTAATATCTCTAAATATTTGAAATTACTGCACTCTTGTTCTACTGCAGCAAGATTTCCTTAGGACATGAAATCCTGACCCCTGCTGTCACAAAGTCATATTTCCATTTTCACCTGTGTTTGGTTCATTACCTCCTAATAATACATATTCTGATATTTATTCTGAAGACCTTTCTTTTAGGTCTATAATTTCTTCTATACTTGTCTCACTTTTTTTGTTTCTTTGTTTGGATTCCTGACTTTTTCCATGTTTTTTTCAGGTCACATTTAATAAATCTCAGAAGCCGCAAGAAAATAAAAAATTTGACATCTCCATGGGGAAAATGCCCTGTTTTTCCCAAAATCATATTAAAAAAGCAATTAGGAAAAAAATTGTAGGAACACCTAAAAACATCATTAATAAGATTCTAAGATTCCTCTCTATTTCAGTGTTTGAGATTTAATTTTCACATGGCTATGTTTTTTTCTGCCCACTTAGCACTGAAATAGCAATATCCTTATTTAAGGTACTTTCATAGTTGTCCCTAAAATGAAACAAGATGTCATGAAATTTAATGCAGTCCCTGATCTTGTAGTAGATATTTTATATTTGCCTGATCTTGCAGCAAAGATATAACATATGACAAACTAGAAAAAATACTTATGCAACTTAATTTCTATGAAGAATGGGTTGTATCACCATAGTAGAAGAGATGGAATAAAGGAATTGATTGGCAGATTACAAGTTTCTTTTTTAGTGTTTCAGATCTATCTCTTTATGAAAGCCTTTTGGTATGCATCGTTTTCAATGTGGCTTTGGCCTTATGAAAAGCTTAAATATTGAAAAGAAGGTTCTTAACTACATGAAAAAAACTTTTTAAGAGAAACAGGAATTTAATATCCTTGAGATGTAAAGAAATAACAAGATGAAATAGTGAAGAAAAAGAAAAATGAGCTAGTTGAAAGCACTATGAGTCATATATTTACTTACTAACAGCTGTTATCTTTAAGTAACACAGTTCAATGTAGCGCACAATTGGAGATCCACAATGCAAAGGTGCTTGGTCTTTATATGAAATAAATAATTGAGCAGATATAAACTTGAATACTTTTACTTACTGCTTCTCTCTTCAGGTTCATATTCATTTCTTCCATATTGGTATCTGCATGTCCATGCACTGAACGACCGTGGATATAATAACCAAAGCAGTTGTGTGACAAGAGAAACACTGAAATCTAAGAGATGGGGGAAGAGAGAAAGCTTTAATCAACAATTATAATTTTATTTTTCATCTTCTGAGTTCAGAGTGAAGATCAGACTGCTACAAATACAAAGTAGGAAGGTATTGAAAAAATATGGGAGAAAAATATTTAGCAACTCTTTTACAAATTAGTTTTTTCTATATGTAACTAGAAACACATACCAGCTTCAAGTTTAGTTTATCAACAGCAGGGATCTGCTGCTGCTTAATTCCATTGAGGCAGGAAATTAAAGCTATTAGTTTTTTCTTTATTCAAAGGTTATTTCTGTGCTACATAATATATATGCATGATTCCAGCTGTCCCTCTATCCAACAGAACTTCATTCAGTATGATACAATGCTTATATATCACATAAACTCCAAAGCAAATTCCTTTCTACAATCCAAGTACTATATAGGTGTTTCAAAGAAGAGGAATAACCATGGCTGGAAAGATTGATTAAAGAGGTAAATCAGTATTTTTAAGAAGTTCTGGACAAATGGGGCAATCCAGTCTCTTCTGACTGCACTCTTCTTTGGTTAAAAGGAATTCCTGCAGTACAATGCTTCAAAACCAGTATGTAAAGAAGAGAAAGTTCAGATGTGAGTAAGAGAAAGTGCATGCAAAAGGTGATAATTGTTAAGAGGGACAAAATTAAGTTCAGCAGTTGAGGAATAAGCACAAGACAGGAGCAAAAACTGGACATATATGTATTAAATAAAACCAAGACAAATTGCAAATCAGAAGGACTAAAACACAAACCAGTATAAAGAATGGCAGTAAATGGTTCCATGCCTAATTTCTGTTACAACTTGTTATGTTTGAATTCTGTATCAGCACATGTAATCAATTTAAATTGAAAAAATAGAAACAACCAAAAAACCTAAAAATCAGGTGTTTAAAAAAACATATTGATACCTATGCTTCTGAAATAATTTTCCTATTAAAGTCTAACTGAAATCTTGCAGAGTTCACCAATAAAATGAGCTGAAGAAAACATCAGCTTTGACTGTTAGCTAGTAATCTAAATTAAATTAATAAATATTATTTAATATTGTTAACACTATCTTATGTACTATTCTATTTAGAATACCATAAATGAGACACAGAAATACTTACATTGCTCACACAACACAAATCAACAAATTGGCTTATCTTATCTTCAACAAATCTTTCATAAATCACAGCAAAAAATATAACCTGAAATAAATCAACCAAATTTTCTTTCATTACTTCATCAGATTTGATATTAATAAGCAATTAATTTCATTACTTAACACCCACAAACAACAGACTTCTGTAGTGGCCACCACTGCATTGGACTTAATGAAAAGGGATTGACATACTACTTCCTTTAAGAAGTTTTTGTTTTGAACTTGTCAGATGCTTCAAACTTGTTTAAAATAAAACAAAGTATGTGCATAAATTCACAGCTTTGAGAGGATTGAAATTCTGATCCAAAGTCAGATGTCTTAGAAGATTCATTTTAATTCCCAAAGGTGTACTATGCTAAAACAACTAAACATAGCAGTTAAGAACACACCCCATGCTATGATAAGCAGTTTGGACAGTCTAGAGATTTATTCTAGCTTCCAAGAACCAGACTGAAAGTAGTAATTCAGGATGTCATGTGTTTCACATACTTGTAGGATGGCAATGGCTACCCAGAGTGCAGCAGACACACCAAATCTTAAAATGCGGCTCCAAGGAGCTACATAGCTCTCACTGCTCCTTGTAAGACTGGAAGAAGCATCCATTAAGGCCAGGTTTGAAAATCCCACCACCTGAAGAGATAAGAAGGTAATATAGCAACAGCTGAGAATGAATAGTATTAATTAGGATCTTGCTGTTTACATCGGGAAGTAAGGAACGGGAAGTAAGGAAAAATAATGAAAAAGGGACCTGGGAATAGGAGCCTGCTCACTATGACAGATGTGTGATCCAAAAGTCAATATTGAGTTCTACTGAAAAACTCCAAAAGATTCTACTGCTGTACTGCATAGGGATATAACTTCTGCCAAATTTCAGCTCTTTGGTACTATATATTCCAGTGTTAAAGCAAATTTTCATGTGCTTTGCAACTTTTAAAAGACTGATTTATTTTGTTTTTATTGTATAGAAATATTTTTTCCTCCACCATTTGTATGGCTGAATCTATTTTAAACAAAAAAATCTAGAAAAAGTTCCAAAATAAAAAAGATGAGAGGAATACTATGTGTTGAAATACTTAAGAGGTGAAAAATTAGTGAAAATCTTTCATAACAGAAGTTGCATCAAAATATACTTGTGGTGGGTTGACTATTTCCTCATGTCCTAGAGCTTGTCACTTGGGAGGAGAGACACCCACCTCACTACACCTTCCTCTCAGGTAGCTGCACAGAGCAGTAAGAATAGGGGCTCTCTTTTCTCCCTCTCTTGTAACTGCACCTAAGTTACCAATAGCAAAAATGCTCACATAGTGAATGAAGAAAGTTTCAGGACTTTCATTATTTAATTTAAAGGAAACATTTTAAAAGGATTATAAAATTGAATAAAAGTGTTAAAATATGTATAAGAACCTCACAAAAACAACTGTATGCTACACACTTTAAGAATACTTCCCAAGATAGAAAAAATTACTAAACTACAAAAGAAACAAGCCCAAACATTTTTTAAAAGCTAAAGCAGAGTTTCTCACACATCCTGAAGCTGTAACTGAAGGCATACTGCCATTGGGAACAGAACTGGCACATTTTATTTCCTGCATAATAAAAGGGTGCTGCAGCAAATTAGCAGGAAGGAAGCTTAGTTCAGACAAATATGAAATCAGAAATAAAGCTGTAGACTGTGGCAGGAGGATGCCAGTAGGCAAATAAAGAATTGAGTGTGTACACAGATTGATCAGTCTCTTAAGCCCTTTAAGGTAACTCATTACCTTAAAAAAATCCCCAAACACTACAAAGATCTAACAAAGATTTCTAAGGTAATTAAAGGTTGAATTTTTTTTAAAATCTTCCTTAATTAAATATTGCAATGACCTATACATACATATAAACTAAAAAAAAAAAAGCATTAAAATAATTGCTTTACTAAGTTACATGATTTCAAGTAAATTTAAAGGTGACTCACCATTACCACACAGAATGCAAGAATTAAGCATCAGACCCTTATGTTACACTCTGGTTGTGAATTATAAACGATGATGATGATGATGATGATGATGATGATGGTGATAATAATAATAATAATAATAATAATAATAATAATAATAATAATAATAATAATAATAATAATAATAATAATAATAATAATAATAATATTACCTCCAGAAAAAAAAGAACTGCAAGCACTTGAAAGAGAGGATTTATTTTCCTCACTGTCTGAATTTCATTCCACTCATTTGCTATAAAGTATGTCCTCCATATGCTCACAGGTGCAGCAGCACTTTTAGTAACACCTTCACCTAAAAAAAGTACATACAGTAAAGCTCTAAAATTTAATATCTAAATTTCACCAAAACTGATTATACAAAAAAGCATAGTTTGAATTACCTTCGACTGCTTTAAGAACTTTGCCCTTAGGTCTTTCCCAGTCAATAAAGAAAATATCAGTAGCAAGTTGTGAAACCAGCAAGTGTAAAAATTGCAGAGCCTAAGAGAGAAAAGTAAGGACAGAAACAGCATATACACAAAGATGGAGGAATAGTTATTGCATGGATTAGTTATTAAACATAACAAGCAATATCTTGATTATACTGCAGCTTTATTACCAATTTTTGATAATATTTTGTTTGTTTAAAAGCTTGGAATAACGTTAAATCCAAAATTATGAAGAAAATACAGCAAAGTAACAAGTAAAAAAAACCTGACTATTTCCCCATAACATACTAACCTGGACTATGAATTCCAATTCAGCATAGTACCCACAAATGATACAGTATTTGTACGTGCCATGAAGACAGAACAGTGATCTTAGAATTCAACATATTTGAATGTAATTATTTGGATCTGTCTTCTTTCTAATCAGGCACTCACAGCACTTACATTCTGCTTTAAATGGAAGTACTTGCTTTCTTGATATGATGCTATTTTATTTGGGTTTCTTTATACCTTTATCCTTGAAAAAATGACTTTTCAATCTTTCTTTTGTGACCTTCTTGAGACATTTATTTTCCTATAAAGACTCCACAAAATAAATTTCTATGGGAAAATTACTTAATTCTCAGAAGAGCATAACTATTAGGACATAATATCCACACACTAATAACTGTACAAGATATTTAAAAACAAGCCAACTGAAAAGAGGATACATACATAGAAGCACACTGACATGTATTTTATGGTGAGGAAAAAAATTATTTACCTTTAAACTAAACGCACATGCTATGTATGTAACAAAATCTTCTTCTTGAGATGGAAGAGGTAAAAGGACAGATACAAACTGCTGAGCCTATAATTGAAAAGTTACATTGAAACAGTACATTGAAACAGTGGCAGATGTGACAATATAATTAAAAATGCTTAAGTGTGAATAAACTTTTCCAGAAAAAGATCAATGAAAGCGTAAAATATTTTAAGAGACTATTAAGCAGACTGCAAGTACAACAAATCCTAAGGAAAAGAAACAGATGAACACAAAATTTAAGTATACACAAAACAGAATGTTATATAGAACTTGCCTCAACAGTCTGACAAGAAAAGAAATAAAAAAAGAAGAAAAAAGAAAATTAATGTCCATATAAAAATATATTTCATATTAGTAGGTTTTCATACATCCAAACCTGGAAGAACACTTACTTTGAAGAATACAAGCCAATAAATCCCTGTGCCCAGTGTGATGATAAAGAAAACGTTGGCAAGGTCTCCAGCATAGAACAGTAGGAACTTGAAAACTGTCTGCAATTATAAAAACATACTGTAGACATCTGTAAAGCTAATTAAGAAATGCATATGTTCACAATGCATGCATATAAAATGTTATGTAGCTCACATAGGAAACTCTAGTACTGAAAAGTAGACCTGAACAAAAGCTTTCCATAGTGGTTATATACTTATGGTATTTTCACTAGCTGAAACTCCTACATGCTGGTTGTTGTTCAAGGAAGAATTAATCTGAAAACCAAGTCTACTCAACTGATCAGAACAGCCCTGTAAATTTTTAGAGCAGCATTTCCTGAATGACAATATCAGAATCAAAAGAATGCTAAACAACTACTTCCTCAAGTGAGCCTAACTCTGGGGCACGGTTATGTGCAGCTAGGCTAGAAATTATTTCAGTTACCTTAAGAAAACGAAGTGTTATCATCACAGGGAATGTCAGCAAAGGTGCCCTTAAAGAGAGAAAGAGAGTGTCCCATTTCAGTTTGGCAGCTGTTCATACCTGCAAGTCAATTATAGAGCTCCCTGTCCGCCTCTTCCAGCCTGCAGTCTTGAGAAGAGACCATAACACTGCCAGTCCACCCAACACACCCAGTGCAATCTGAAAATAACAAAAAATTATTTGCAGATATTTTTAAAACACAAAATATAGAAGTAAATAATTATATCAACAAATTAAAGGGAATTACAACTTACATCAGTCTGAATCTGAGCCTCTCTCTGATTCATCTCATAGCTGACTGCGAAAGAAACCTGAATATTAAAATACAAAAAGAAAAAAGGCATAGTAATTCTATGTGCTACAACCATTACAGACTGTGGTAGCTTTCAGTTTTAATTGGTAGGAATTCCCATCTAGGGCTACTATACAAAATTGTCATGCAGCATCAAAATTGTTCCCTCTAGCTTAAATTTAACCTAAGACCTCTTCTGACTTTGGTCTGAAAAATTTGTCATGGAAGAGAACGTTTATCTTGGTTTTATAATATTTTGGCCTGAGTCTCTGTCACTGCACAGCTAAAATTACATAAGCATGACAATAAGCAGTATTTCTAATTAAGTTTAAATGAAGCATCACCTCCACCCCCAAAACCAATCCCTCCTTCCCAACATCTTGTGTTCCCCAAACATTTGTTCCTGTCAGACCTCCTTCTATCACCGCACTTGGACTTAAGTCTAAATATCCTCAGTTACTATGAGCTCAGTGGTTACAGAAACTGGAAACAAAACTCAATGTATCTTTTCAGTTGCATAAAATTTTTTAAATGCAACAAGACATACAAAATTTGCAATACCCAAATATATCTCACAGATCTAGATGGAAGGATGAAATAATAGGACAGAAAATGGAAGAATTGAAAACAATTGTTCCTACCATCACTATTTGAATGAATTACTTTCTAGATACAGTGCTGTCTCAGTGGTTAAATAAAGACATCATTTAGGCAGGAAGAAAATGTCTTGATTTTTCTATCTTTCTAATTCTCTTGCTTCCATGCAACTAATATGGAACTCAAGGAATGCTTCTAGCACCACAAATTTCTTCTAGCCAGATGTCTATTTGTACTGGAAGTCTGAACAGTTGAAGGCTGACAAGCAGAAAATGCTAATAATAATTTTTTTTTTTGTTCTACCAGCCTAAGATCAGTATTTTTACTTTTTAAAGCAGTGTGATCTAACATACCAACAAGAGAGAAGAATGGGACATCTGTGCTGTTGCCCATGAAAGGGAAAATAGGAAACGTCCCTTCTGCATCTGTCACAGCAGAATTGTGTGGTTTTCAGTACAGAAAGATGAAACGCTAAAGGATGTTTTAAATATATAACCAATCTTTTAACTTAAATTACAGGTGATCTGAAATGTTTGTGTCATAACAACCTCCTCTAAATGCATTGTTCTAAATAAAAATACTAATTCCTTGCATAAATTGCTTGCAGTGCTCCACAGAGTACTTTATCTGTTATTTTGTGTGTATAATTTTATTTGAACTGTAGCCCAATTTAGCATTATAAAACTAATTTCAAATTCCAAGTGTTTTAAGTTAAAAAAGACTGAAGATAAACTGAAAAGAGAATACTTTAAACTGATTTGTTTTAAAAGGTTTTAGTGAAAACTTGTAACTTCAAAACTGATCAGAACTAGAAACTGCTTATTAGATTTTTATAACCTACTACCAAAAAATGGAATTCCAACAGAACTAAAAGTATAATTAAGGTGGCACAAAGATCTCACCATCACACTCTGGGTTTCAGGGTTTTGGATAAGCACATCTGTGTAACCAACAGTAATTAGAGGAGGGTAGATGGTTCCTCTCTGTGTATGGGATACCAGACGGATACTGCAGAAATACAGAGTATTATTATTAATTAAAAAACAACTGGATGAGTGCTTGGGAAGCAATAATTGAAACATATAAGAAAATACTAAATGAACAGAACAACCTGATCAATAAAATGAGAATTTCTAACTCAATGACATGGCACTTCACATTTTAAAAGTACAACTGGAGTGTACAAAGGCATGTACAGAAATATATAAAAAAAAGTCATGGGAAGGATTGTTTACTTGTAAGAAAATACCTGAATCAATCTTTACCTGTCTGCATCTTACAGGAGGATGTCACATAAAGAAGGAGAAAAAAAGTTTCTTCCAAAGTATATTCCAGCTGAGATGAGCAACCAGTACTGACCCTAACAGGCAGTCTCACAACTTTAGTTAAATGCTACAAGCCTATTCTGGATTGTATAACAGAATATGCAATGGGTTGTAAAAATACTGCAAAAAAGAATACGGAGTATGAAATAAGATCCTTGCATAGTCAGCAACACACACATTGAAAAAGAATTAACAGAGGAGTTTTTAGGCCTTTCCAGACAAAACCTGCTTTTAAGAAGCAACTGAATATCTGCTAACTTGTATTATGCAAACATGGTCTGATCCTTGTACCTGGAAGGGAATCATGGTGATTTTAACTCCCACAAGTCAAGGTTGTTTTCTTTCACTCATCAGAACAACCTATGGAAATTCAATCCATTTCCAAATATGCAATTGAAAAAGTGGAACATATTACATATTAGACATATTAGAAAATACATAACAAAACAACTTTAGGGCAATAAAATGCAGACTGTACAATTATACAATAATCACCTTATTGTTATTTCGCTAGCAATCCGAATTACCCTCGGTGGTTTTCCCAAGTCATTCTCTTTTCCACTAAGTGCATCCACCAAAAAAAATCGACGAGTCAAAAGCCAGTTGTTCATATTATTGCCTAGAAAACATGACAGTTTCACACACACAAAAAGAATGAAATGTATTAGAAATAACACATATAATTGTATAACACATAGTAACTACTGAGGATTTAAAATTGTTTATTTTCAACTTATACAAATATATAATGAAATAAGATTATTTTATTTGTTCATATTACTGATTGGAATGGTGTATGCAACCAAAGCTTGCACTTAAACTATCAGAACTTGCCCACAAATACTACATTTTTAAAATGGAAAGAAGTTATGGTTGCTGTGGTATCTTTAAACACAACACAGTAACAGTAGTTACTTGTGTATAGGTTATTTCTATTTAAAGTTTTCAGATTGTTTAAATTCATAGAGATCTTACTATCACCATCTTACCTTGATTAACAAATTTTTCATTGTATTGAAGATTCAAATTTAAAACTGGCAGAGCCCAAAGATGTTGCTGTCCATTGCCACCATTATATTCAAGGAACAGGTCATAAAAAACTGGATTAGCAAAATCCGATAAAATCTTAGAAACTGAAATTTTGCACTACAAGAAAAAAAAGTGAAAATTAAAAGATCACTTTAACCATTTAGTAAGTTTGTCAAGCTGTGGATTCCTTCCCTACAAAATTATTGTGGAATCTGTCCCACTTCTTCACAATAAAAAAGAATCACAGAATCATCAAGGTTCTGCTTGAGCCTCCATTTCTCTGGGCTAAACCCTCAGCTCCCTCACCTGCTCCTCACAGGACTTGCTCTCCAGACCCTTCACCAGCTCTGTTGCCCCTCTCTCCATGCTCCAGCCCCTCAATGTCCTTTTAAAGTGGGGCTTTGGACACAGCCCTCAAGGTTCAGCCTCACCAGTGCCAAGCACAGAGGGCAATCACTGCCCTAATCCTGCTGGCCACACAATCCTGGTACAAGCCAGGATGCCACTGGCCTTCTTGGCCACCTGGGCACATGCTGGCTTATGTTTGACCAACTGGCTGTTGAACAATCTCAGGTCTTCTGCTGGGCAGCTTTCTAATCACTCTTCCCCACGTCTAAGCACTGCATGAGGTGGTTGTGACTCAAGTGCAGGACCTGCCACTTGGCCTTGTTACCTCACACCATGGGCCTCAGCCCACTGATCCAGACTGTCCAGATCCCTCTACAGAGCCTCTCCAGCAGATCAACACTCCCACCCAGTGTGGTGTCAGCTGCCAACTTGCTGAGGGGTGCTCTTGATTCCCTTGCTGACATCCTTGGTAAAGATGTTAAACAGGACCAGCCTCAGTCCTGAGCCCTGGGGAACACAACCAGTGTCCAGCTGGATTTAGTTCTATCCACCACTCTCTGAGCCAGACATCCAGCCACTTTTTTACCCTGTGAAGAGTGTACCTGCCCAAGCCTCGAGCAGAGAGTTTCTTGAGAATGCTGTGGGAAATGGTATCAAATGCTTTACTGAAGTACTGATAGACAAGGTATTCCAGCTATCTGCAAGCATTTACAAACTACTAATTATCTTATGCAAACTTCTTGGAAATAATTGCAATTAACTAGAATGACTAATGTGGAGAATGAAGCTCTTAAAATTTTCAACAGATTTGGTAAAAATATCCTAGCAAACCTCACAGACATAAAATTTGAAACAGCGTAAACATTAAAGTCAAGAAATGTAAATGCTGAAGTCATGAAATCTGCTTCTGGGCTCACCAGCACAAGAGAGAAATTAGACTAGTTGATACAGTCCAGCACAGGCCACTGTGGTAAGAAAGAAACTGAAACATCTCTGCTATGAAGAAGAGCTGAGACTCTTTTCCCTGGAGATAAGAAGGCTCAGGGGATCTTATCAATGTACAAATATTGTACAAGGGACGGTGTATGAGACAGAGCCAGGCTCTTTTCAGCAGTGCCCAGTAACAAGACCAGAGGCAATGGGCAAAAACTGACACAGGAGGTTCCCTCTGACCATCAGAACACAGGTTTTCACGGACATAGGTTGCCCAGGGAGGCTGTGGAGTCACTCCCTGCAGACAAGACCACGTGGATATGGTCCTAGGCAACCTGCCCTACAGGACAGGACAGCCTTCCGAGGTCCCTGACTACCTCAACCACTCTGTGATTGTGTGAAGAAGTTACATGTGAAAGCAGGTAACTTTTTGCAAATGTGAAAAATCATGCATTTTAAATATTCATATAATTTGTCAACCACTATTTCTCCAAAGCAACATGGAAAAAAAAAAAAAAGTAATGCAAATAATGGACGAAAATGACATTAAAATATACTCAGTAAGTTACTGATGTATCTATTCAAACCCAACAATATTACTGTTATTAATACTTAACAACAGGTAATACAGAATCAATGTCAAATACTCAAGATTTTAAAAAGAAAAAACCCCATACTCAACTAGACCAATGATCGTAAATAGAACATGTTTTCATTCTATCTGAAATACTGAAATATGGATTAAACAACATTAAACAATATGAAAGATAGTGTTAAATATCTTGATAAATAAAAATATTTTTAAAATATTTGTAAATGTTATTTGGTAAACACATTAAATTTCCCAGAGTAAGCTTTAACAGCTATTGCTTTTCAAGATTTTCACACCACCTAAATAGCAGCCAGTTTTGTATTTTCACACTTCAACACATCATGTGGGGAATGGTTTTCAATGTTCTATGAGTTAATGAACAATATTAATATATAGGTATGAGATGCTGTGCACATATATGGAGTTGTATAAAGATGTTTCTTTCTCCACTCCATTGCCAAAGAGACTACCACCTTCCCATCTAACATATTAAGTGACAAAAATTAATGATGCATTATCACTGGCAGAACCATTTCTGCAGCTGACATAATTTAGTGTTCTATTCCCTCTTCCTTTCCTGGTGTTTAGTAAAGTGTGAAAACCCCAACAGTGTTTTTTCATAGTTAAGACAGCTAAAGAATCTCCTTTCTCTGATGAGTCATCTGTTCAATTAAAATACGCTTTCAATCTCTTTACTGAATTCACTAAACTCAGGGCATACTATAAAGAGTAAATAGGAACAATATGCAGGCATGGCATGACCGGATTAGCCTTCTTTCCATATGAAAACTGGTCAAAGATGGTGGTAGGAAAATTTGGAGATATGATACAAAGCACATGGCTGTCATAATTCAGGCACTGTGTTCTTCCACTGCAAAGTCAGCAAGCTCATAAATACAAATGCCAGTTTAATTTACTGTGATTATGCTACGTAGTAAACAAGTTTTGTGACGTAGTTAAATAATTTTTAAAAACCCACACTAAATTTATTAAATTTCCCAAGAAAGAACTCCATGTTGTAGCTTATGCCTAAACACCAAAGGTTCTTTAATATGCCATGAGTAACTAATGACATACAAGACAGCTCAATAAAAAATTGAAAATAGCATTTTATATCTTACTTACATTTTGTTGGTAAGTTGTTCCAAAAACATAAGCTGCATTCAATTTAGTTTGGGTATCAGGACAAAGCTGAATAAAACATAGTTATAATTAGGTTAATTCAAAGGTATCATCTTCTCATGTGAAAAATATTTACAAGTACTTATGTATTAAGAGTTCTCACAAAAGATATTTTTAGAAGTTTTTTTATTAAGAGAAGGATTTATTTTGGAGTAAACACCATTATTTATTTCACTAACACTGATGTGCTTAAAATGCTGGTTTAGCTTATTCATACTTGCATAGTATTTTTCAGTTCCATCACTGAAATTTGTGGACAGCAGCATCCAAACAGGCAAGAATAATCTTTCTGTGGACTGAATATTCAGTGCACTGTATTGCCTCAAGCTCAATCAGAGGCTTCTGCTAAATTCAAGAATCCCATAAGAAAAGAAGTCCACATTCATACAGCCTTGTTTCTCTTAAGCTGGCATTCTCAGAGAATCAAAGTTATAGCAAGTAACAGATTTTTTTTTTCTTTTTCTAATACAGCACTTATATTTTCAGCAAAGAGCAGCAGATTCAGCCTAATCCAGAAAAAAATGGTCCAAAGTCTAATGTGGAGGCCAGAGCCATTTTCCCAAAATGAAAATGAAGTCTAAATTTGCATAAAACACAATTCTATTAGTGTGAAACTGAAATTCTGGGAATTGCTACAATTATGCATTGAGACCATTTTAGCACTGTGATGTCTTATCATCATGCACAGTCTATTAAAGGAGGCTTTGAATGGAAATGCTATTCCTTCCCCATTGGCTCTTGATAGCTGTAAAAAGCTTTGCCCTAGAAAATAAATGTGCCCCAAGAAACCTAAACTTATATGTCAGAATATATAATTTTCTATGCATAGTACCCATCTTAGTAACCTGTTCTCTTAAACACTAGCTTTCCTTAAAACTGGAGACACAGACACAAGATGGCTCATCCTGAGGCAATAACAAAGTAAATCCTGAATGTCAGTTGCTTTTCTATAGACGCTGTTTGAAGTGATGTTCTCCAACAAAAAAGGAACCAACAATTCCCAATTGTTCTTGCTAGTGTTCCTATTGTTGTCTGTCTAGGGAAATAGTGAGAGTGCCTAAATCACCACTGGACTGCTAAACAAATTCTATTCTGTAACATGTTGCAGCTGCCCATTGTTCTCTCTGATAGACTAATTACTATTGACCTTTCTAATTGCTGCTTACTTGCATTTTTTCACAGCCTCACTACACAGCGTGGTAGTGCTGAAGGAGAGTGTGTGTCCCTGAAATCTGAGGGTGTAGTGGCCAAGGGTACTGCCAGCCAGTATTCCCCCTTTCTATGTAGTCTCCCACCATGTATTTATAACTTTCTGTTATGAAAAGGGCACATGCTGGTCATAGTCTGCAGTTTATAGTTAAAACAAAAAGAAACAAGCAAGCAAAAAAATCCCAAGACAATGCAAAGAAAATGGTGTAGATCAACTTTCCTACCTCCCCTGACAGTGACATAACCACTGATTTGACTGTCACCCCAATGATGTGTGAAAATAGTTGACAGCATCTAATGGGGACATATGCATAGCATCATCTATAAACACATGTGGGCATAGAGCAAAAGAATACACTTTTCTCAACAAGAAAAAGAGGTTTAATAAGAAACTACACACGAGCAACTATGCGAAATGGAAGACAGAGATAGCTGGTTCTAAATGATTAACACTATTTTTCAGAGCTTTCCAATATGCCAAATTTATACTGGTCCAAAGGATTAAGGCAGTGTTGATGAATCTATACTTCTGATTTTCTAGAGATCATTGTGAGCAAGATCAAAGAGCTGTTTTCCCTAACCTAGTGCTACAGTTATGAACTGTCATTAGTGTAATAACCAAACTCTTGGCTTTTGTCTTAATTTGGCTAAAGGCACTCAGAACATTGTGTTATCAAGAGAAGATAACTATAATCAAACATACCTGTAAGAGACCTCCTTCCAAACTTTGCCACTTAAGAAAGTTTCCTGCTGCATCAAACGAGGCTGCAATAAATTTCAGCTTTACATCCTGTTGATGAAAAAAAGATAAAGACCAATGAAACTGCCTTGAAGTGGACATACACATTTTAGAAACTGCTGTCTAATTGTTTGATGCTTCCTAAAACTTTCAGCACAATCCTTAATTTTTTTTTTTGCCCTTTTGATTTTGTTTTTAATTTTGGGTTTGGTAGTTTACTTTTTTACAAAAACATACCTTTCTTCTACAACTCCACTGGAACTTATACATATGTAGACATGCCCTAACCTAATCAGGAATCTATGCAGATTTCTAATGTATACAGTGCTGGAATCTAGAGGGCTTCCAGGACCTTCAGTGTTAGGAGGAACAACAAGTATTTTAGTTATTAAAACAACTGCTACACTGTCATGTTGTTTAATTTAAAACATAGCCTTGTAGAATATGGCTGAAAAAGGCACAACAATTTTATTTTTGAGTCAATAAGAAAACTCTAGATAAATGTGGCACTATAACTGACAAACAGGTTATCACTAGTACTATTTTCAGTGATTAGCTGAACTTGAATAACCTATTTCAGTGATTTGATTTTACAACGAATTTGGAAAAATAAATCACTTTACTGTTTGATTTACTATCTGATTTCTTCATAAAAATGTGCCAATTAACAAACTACTTAAGCAGTCCATCCCTCCCAGGGATGTATATCTGGCTTTGTTAACCTTAAAATTATTTTGTTCGCCTCCTTTTTTTCCCATAATTAACTGCAGTAAGAGGAAAAGGCTGGAGTAATACACTGAATCTATCTCTGATACAATCAGCTTGTAGAGATTTGTAACAGAAATATTACAAATAAATTGAGTAGGGGGAGAAATGTGTGTGTAAGCATCAGAAAGCAGTAAACCCCACATAACACTGATGAAGAATATTTTTCTCAGCTACAGAGCTGATAAATGGATTGTAATAAAACCTGGCACAGACAACTTGTCAGCAAAAGACCTGGCACTTTGGCACAGCAGGAGGGTGGCAGTAAAGATACAGCACATCACATTTACCCCTCTTTTTCACGAGTTCACCATGAAATCTGACAAAAGGATGTACATATTTTAAAAAAAGACAAAGATCGACTTTGCCTCAGATTTACGAAGATGGAAGTAAACAACACTCTGAAGCAAAAGACAGTGTCAAAACAACTATGGACTCCTAAGGTGTCTAAAAGGTTTGTCTAATTACTAGTTTACCACTGCCAATCCAGATCCTTGGGGACACAATGAACAGTTAAAAGCTGGCATCCTTTGTTCCTTGTGCCCTGGTCACACCACACAGGCAAGCATGTCTTGGCCTTATGAGAATGTGGATATGAAAGTGTAACCAAAGGAAGAGACCAGATATTATTTTAGGTAAATATCACCTTCCTCTGCTGTAAGATCTCACACTGAATTTTGTTACACTAACTGCCTCAAATTTACCTTTAGTAGAGTCACATCTATAATAAATCTAAGCCTTTTTATGTGATTATGTCCTTTTCCTAATGGATGCTTCCTTATGTCTATCACCCAACACCTACCTTATCTGCTCCCTTAAAAGTGAAGACTGTAGGAAAATGATTTTTCTCAAGCACTTGGGATGCTAATCCTGGTTGGTCACCATAATACAGCCATGGAAGATTATGTCTCCTGAAAAGAATTACAATGTTTTCTCTAAAGAAGCAATATTTTTCATCAAAGAACATTTAGAATAATAATTCCCATAAAAAGCTATTAAAGACCAAAAGTTATGGAAAAGGCAACTTACCAGTAGGGTATTGAATGAATGATGCCTACCCTTGCTGTATTGACAAAAATATACTGAAACAAACCACAGGCATCAGTACTTGAAGAACTCAATGAGTTCATATTCATCACACACATATTTCCAAGAGCTTGGCATGCTGTTAGATTAGAGTACAACTGCAGTGGAGAAACAAGAATACAGAAAAAAAGTATTTAATTACTCCTTCCTTTTGTGAGGCAGTCATAAAATTATAATGTTTTTAGAAGCCACTCCTAAACCTTTGTGTTCATTTGTAAGGAATTTTATTTTGTCAATACCTAGTATTTTCTTCCAGGTATTCAGGTACCATATTTTTATAGATCTGCAAATCAATACTCTCACTTTTTCAGCTTATTTTAGTTGCATCCACTAGATGGTAAAAATTGACAGAAAAGTCAAAACCTGCACTTAGAAAACAAAGTAAGAATGAAAATGTTTAATACCACTTAGACTGTGTTGCAAAGATTACTCCTTCAAAGACCTCGGACTGACAACTATAGATACACATAGTATTTTCTCTTCAGCTTCATGTACCTTGTTCAGTTCTGGTAAACACACCAGTGCCAAGTGGTATGCAGAGGGGACACCTGGCATCTGTGTGTAGGGCTCATTGCACTGGCATTAACTTGCCACCTCCTTACCCCCATTTGTGTGGGTCAGACCAGCAGCTGCTCATCACATGCAGGCAGCACCTCTGAATGGCTGAGCAGAGTGAGGCAGACAAACAGGATAAACTGATGCCAGTGATAATGAATGGGACCAGTGGGAGAATTCATCTCAGAGCTGTGTGTATGAGATGGTGATAGGAGCAGCTGCAAAGGTGATCTGGGAAAATTCTGAACAAAAGTCTGCTGAAATACTGACTGAAAGAACACCTGCCAGCCTGAGAACATGGCATGGGAGTCTGAAACATCCTTGAGAAATGCAGCTGGGTACCTGAACTTCAGAGATACCTGAGATACCATCAATAAGCATGAAGCCAAGGAATTGTAACATCTGGAAAGATGAAAAAGAGTCTAGACAAGGTTTAGGGTTTAGAAGAGGGAAAACATTCCAAAAGAATAGGAATAGGCAACTGCTATTGATGGTTGTACATTAAAGAATAGGAAAACAGTCTGGAAAACATAAAAACTAGCCTGAGATATAAAATGTTGTCATCTCTTGGCTGCTCCAGGTGGTGCTGCCCTACACCACCTTACGTGTCTTTGATATAAAAATTACTTTTTTCCCAAAATGTAGAGTGAATCTGTTGTCCCTGCCTCTCATCTCTCTCTCAATCTCTACACACAGAGGAGGTCCCCTACACAAACTTTTCTATGAACTCCCCTAGGCAAGTTACCAGACTGTGGCCAGGGATGCCTGACTGCCTCCAGATTCTGCAATGTTGATCATCTTTGAAGTGAAACTTCATCTGTCATCAGTTTTGAGGCCTCACTCCTGGGAGTGGTTTCTTGAGTACTATACTGGTACTATTTGGAATAAAACATACACATATGGGTAATTCATCATAAGCACCTTTGCTGCTTTCCTAGTGATCATTTTGCAGCAACTTGTAATATTGAAATGCATGCCTGCTGCTACTATGGACTGCTGCTACCACTGGAGTACATATATACACTTGCTTTACTAATCATAACTATACTCACTTTACCAGTAATAACTTGCAGTAATCTCTTATAAAAAAAATATAGGAAATAAGACTACATGTGGTCGTGTATTACAGAATCCTGCAAATCCATATCGTGATCTTTAGAGACTTCCTGAACAGGTAATCCTTTGGGTTGTGACAGATAGGGACAGATAGCAGAACCTGAGAAGTTAAAATCTCATCTTCAGGAGAGCATTACAGAAGGAAATGAGAATGTGTGATGACAAGAGTTGGTAAAAGGGAGGCAGAGGCATATGCCCTTCAAAAGTCTCTGTAACTCTGTTGCCGTAGCCATTCTTTCACCCACAGTTACAGTCACCCAGAGCAACACAGTGGTAAATAACACTTGCACACAGAAAGCAAAGCAAAGCTAAAAAGGGTGGTTCCATGGTTATGAATAATTGAAAATCAACTAAGAGGTAAAGAGCAGGTGCCAGTAAATACTGGATATGCTCATTTATATCCAAATATATGGATTGTAGATCACACACTACCGAATATTGAAGGATTTTTTCTTTAACACCATTCATCTTATGAAAATTCCAACACTGTAGACTTGTATTAACATTTCCTAGCCCTCAATATTTCTATGCATTCCGTATATATAGTTATTTCTTTTCTATTCTCATCTCAAAATAAAATTCTTCAAAAATAAGCAAGGTAAGTTCCAAATATAAAAGTGACATGCTTTTATAGAGTACCATTCTGTACAAAAAAGCAAACTGCAGACATTAATGAAACTCACCCAACAGGCAAAGGCTGAGGACTGAAGGTTTTTCAGAAACCATGCTGATGCCAGTGTTATACCCTGCAAACAAGGAACTTTTTCACTGTCTTTGTTCACAACAACTCCTACATAGTGTAACAGTCTGGAAAACTATGTCAGCTAGACAATGCTACTTATTTTTTTCCAAGACCATTCTGTCATTTGTAAATATCTCAGTCTAACAATATCAGTTCAAAACACAACCATAATGCAATAATTTCTTTCACTTCACTAAATTAGACAAAGTATACAGGAAAAGAACTGAACTATTTAAGCTTTGAATATGGATTCTGTGACGGGGAAGTTTTCTTTACCACAGAAGGGAAGTACTAACAATTTCAAGGGTAAGATGTTGACTTAATGGAAAATCTAACTCAGGACCAAATTTGCCAAATTAATTAGTTCCTCCTTTTTATAATCTCCTTTTTATAACTACTCACATTTGAACTACACATAGCCTTCACACATACTGTAAGCAACTGAAAAGACATATTTTCAATAAAGTATTACTTAGAAGATGGCATTTTCAGGGAGCAAATGAATGTTTGATATCTGAAAAACTGAAGACTGCTCTTCACTTTCTTTCAAGTGGTAGCTTTTAACATCAGCTCATTTAGGAGCAAAATACATTTCTTAGCCACACAGTATTTCTTGAATTCAGAAACACTTGGAAAATGGTTCCAACTTTGATCAGATTTCACATTTAATGAAAGTTCATTAGCTAAAACAATGAAAACCCCTTCAAGCTTGTCAGTAGAACATATTTTTATTCATTAGCCAATTCAAGGAGTTCAGCAATTTCACAGACAAACTTTATAGGTGCCCATTTTCTACTATAGGCTCTAAGATCAAGCATTAAACTCAAGCCTTGTATTTTTTTCAAATGTTTTACACAAATACAAATTTTATATAGTGAAAAAGTCCAGAGGCACTCATGGACTCTTCAGCATGTTTTTGTGATACAAGAGTATGCTTTAAATGCACACAATTAATACAAAAGGTCACGTCCTACTAGTTTTGATACTAAAGTCATGTAAATTACTTCCCTTTTTCAGTCTCCAAAACTGCATGACTTTTTAAAAGCTTACTCCATTATAACAATGCTTGCTTGGTGTCCATACCTGTACTCTATCTTGATGCAAATGACCTTGCCATCACTGGGATCAGACAAAAAAAAAGGGAATTTGAAATATTTACTGAAATTAAGTAATGAGAAAGCTTAAAAGTGTTTTAGAATAAATACACTTACTAGCTGTGCAAAACGAACAGCTGCAACTCCCTTTGGGGGTAAGCCTTCATGAGCCAAGAAGCACAACCCCCCAGTCTGAAAGAAATAAAAGAATAAAAAATTATTAATAAGATATTGATACACTTGTCAAAATAACTTTTCTTTTTCTGAACTTCAATAAAATAACCATTCTTCTACTTACTAGAATATTTGGGCTGTTGCAGTCACAAGACTTGCTTACTTGGATGAATGTCTTTTCACATCTTACACACCTATGGATCACAAACATGAAGAATGCACTTAAAATGTAATTAAGTATGATATTTAGTCCTCAGAGAAAGTTGATTACATAGTATGCCCAGGAACAGCATCAGCAACTTCACTAGTTTGAACTGAACTTCAAAAGTGATTACTGATTTGTTTCTACTATCAGCGAAGTAGAAAATAAATCAAATAATAGTTTATCAGAATAAGAATTCTCTTCTGCTTCCAATCCAAAACCTGCTTTTTAGTCACACTAAAGCAAGACAAAAGAACCAAGCTGCTGGCCATATAAGGACCTCAGTGAGCACAAAACATGGTGGGTTTCATACAGGGTTGAGGATTTCCAATTCCCTGCCTTCAAAACTGTCATCCCAAAGAAACAGTCTGTTCCTCAGGAATATCCCATTTAAACTAGCATGACACATTTAAATTTATCATCACAAAAGGCAAAGAGCACCCACCTGCTTCCTGATGCATCTGAGGCAGAGAAGGACTGCTCACTTCCATTACAATGTATGCATGATGCTTCATCAAGCAAAACACCATCCACGCTTCTTTCCACTAAGCAGAAAAGAAAAGCAACTCTGATAAAACTGCCTGATGCAGTGTCACACAGTTCAAGATAAATGTGAAAAAATTCAGCAACTCTGCAGATCTAAAATAAATTCAAAGAGTTTATTTTGAAAAAATCAAGAGCACAACATGCAAATAACATCCACTATAAATGCACATTCATGCACGTATGTATGTGTGCACTGCTTATAGCTGTGCACATGCAGTTTAGTTTTGAATGAGAAATGCAACATTTCCTGTCTAGTTTGGCTGTTCCTCTGTTATTTATCCTGAATAAGATTCAAACAAAGGCCTCACTGCAAAGCAAAAATTCAAAACAACAAGTTTGCAAATTACTGGGAAAAAAATTACATTTAATCTGAAATGATTCATGGAAATGTCACAATTTCCAAGTTTCAAAACTGCATCTTCCAGCGACTATATCATCTGGCAAGAGATTTCAAATCTAATTATTAAAAAAAAAAGATCCAAAGAAAAGTAAAAAAATACAGTACTAATGTTCTTCCTCCACATCAAATTACAGAATCAGCTTTGCTCTCAATATTTTACCATAAAGGCCCGGAATGTATTTTAAAGTTTAAAGAAGAAGACTGGTATTCAGTGTTTTCCAGATCCCTAGGAAAATCTAAAATTATTGATCTGGAAAGCAGTGATTCTTCAATATACTCTGTTAGAAATATAACCAAAGTGGACATTTGTAATACTTATTCAGAGAATTACAGGCATTCCATGTCTTTGAAAATAAGGAAAACTAGAGGTCCCAAGAGCTTTTATGTTTTACACCACTGATGAAAACTGTACTTTGTTCTTATGTTTCTACCATGCAAAATAAGCAAAAATCCATTTAACACAAACACTACATTTAACATTATTTTTCTGTCTCCCGAATATCATCTGCAACTACAAGAGAGCATCAAGTAAGAAGCACAAGTATGGGGAAGCACATCTCAGAAAGTCACAGGTACAAGTGTCTCAGGGAGGCAGGAAATCCACTGACATTAATGCACAGCCATTTGCTTGATTTGCTCAGCCTGTTCTCTTCCACCTACTCATGCAGGTATGATTCCTTTACTGCTTTTTATACTTCAAAACACTGTAATGTTTTTATAGTCTGTATTGACATCATTTTTATTCCAACTTTAATGACTCCATCCAATGCCAAAGAACTTGAAGAAAGTGATACACCAGTATTCATTTATGGAATGTTTGCATAATAGTTTTTATTGCAATGAGCAATGGTACAGATTTATCTGCTGTCTTTCACGACAATTAAGATCAAGAGAAATGTTGAATTTTTACATTAGATAAGAAAACATATCTAAAATTTTCTTTCTTACTGAACAGAAGAGCATATCTTAGCAAACTCAAATATCTAAAAGAAGTGCTATCTCATAGTTGGCATATATTTTTTACCTAGTATTTCATTATTGGGGCATTTACAGTTTCCTTTTGAAGTCAGGCCTTTGGGGCAAGTAATACAATTCCATCCATCTTGAGTAACTCCGCTCTAAAATAAAATATAACACATTAGAATTTTCAAAAATAGAGAGATCAGCCAATATCTGTGAAGAATGCCTTATCCAGCCTTTAGTTACTAGAAAATGTGTTCAGATAAAACATCAATAACATTCATGAAGCTTTTAAAGATAAAAAAAGGCCAAACAATCTGGCAAAAGTAGTTTCTAGCAGACACACAAAAAAAAAGTTAAGCACTTCTGAACCTGTTAACTTACATCCTTCAGGGAAAATTAAAAGTACAATGTTTAAAAAGTGATACATTGAATAAACATAACAATGCATACATAGACATTTTGCATATAAATTGCATATTGCAATTGCAAATAAATATACAGAAGTAATGAAAATTGAAGAGTTCTAAGTGAAGCAGTTTATATAATTGTTTGGAATTTTGTACCGACCCAGACAATTCACATTCACACTTATTTTATACTATGAAGTAACTGCACTACAGATAAAAACCACTGAGGAAAATTAAGACAACTGCTCACCCTTAAGCGCTACTAATGTTACTCCCTTCTCCACTATGACCATTTTATCTTTGCAAAAGCCTTGGCAGTAGATCAAAGGCAAATGCCACCATAGCAGGAAAGAGGAAAGACAGCAAAAGACCACAACACGAAAGGGTGTGTGCCAAAGTCTTTGTCTAACACAAAGCCAGAAGACGGAAAGAAAAGGGAAACTACCTACATAGCCCATTAGCCACCGAACACCTAACTCAGGCAAGTAAGCTGCTCTCCTGAGAGTTCTTCTATAGCTATTGAAGAGAAAGAAATATTCAGGAAGGCTTCACACTCAAAACTTGATTTGATGGAAAAATACATTTCTTTGCTGACTATAGTGGGAAAAATCTGGTTTAGCCTGCTGTCTCTGGATCAATGCTGAGATTATAACACAAAATGATAACAATTTGTCAAGGAAGGTCAGAAGAACTGATCAAACTATAATTGTAATTAAAGTAACATAGTAGGAGCAGGTCATTTAGAAGAAATGAGATGAAATATTGTAGAAATATTGTAGATTATGAAGACACAGACTAAGTATTACAATAATAGTATTTACATAAATAACCAGTTAAGACACTATGAGCTGAAAAGCATCTTTAACATTGTACAGAGTTGTGCTCTCTGGACAAGGATAAAGCAGAGAAGAAAAGCAGTGGAAGGAACTTAAACACTTAAAAAAATTCTTATTTTGTCTGTGGGGTCAAATTTGTCATTAAAAAAAGCCTGCAAAATAATAGAAATAGACAATTCTAAATTGAAAAAAAAATACTACATATTAGCATGGTCTTAAAAATTCCCAATCAAAGACTATTATGCAAAAATATTTTAAATTAATGAAAAATAACTCGCAGTCAGGACATAATTTAAAATTAAAAACCCCATAATGGTAATGATTTCTATTCTATCATTATGGCAAACATGAAACATTCAATACTTACCATATTTTCTGGGCATTTTTCACAAGTAACAGAGAACCCACCATTACTAGAAACCATCCTGTATCCTGGCTCACATTCACAGGAACTACCTGAAGAAAATGAAACAAATGCACTTTTAATCTATATAGAACAGACTGGTTGTAACAGAATACTAAGAACAACTACTATTGTTCTCAAGAGATCAAGATGGATTATTAGATAGACACATAAAACACTTGAATGAGATGTGAATGAAAACCATCTTGCTTTTTAAAAAATGCCCATGTTACAGTTTGCACATAGATGTTTTAGGAGAATATTACAAGGCTGACTGATCTACCAGGGTGGAACAGGGACACAGAGCTTGTATTTTGTGGCTTTTTTAATTAAACCAAATTTTACCAGTTGGTCTGTAAGAGATACAATCTCTCCGTGTAAATCTTGCTACAGCCTTTCCTCTCTACAACACCAGCATTATATGTTTGTATACAGGTTTTATTTTTTCAATTTGACATCAGTCCTAAAACCAAAATGTGTTCCTATGAAAAGGTTTTTCAAAATATAACTGTTGTTTGAACTGCTGTTTTAAACTCAAGGCTTTTAAAATTGTGCATGGGGATCAAGGTTTATATTGAATGGTCTTCAGTGAGCGAACACAACATACTTAACATTTTGTATGAAATTAAACACTTTTCACAGCACAGTATAATGCCCACCTGCTAGTGCTCAACAACTACTTTTTTTAGAAACTTTTCCAGTCTCAGTGTCATGAATTTCCCTCTGTACTTTAAAACATATACCGGAAACCAAAACTGATTATATGTACTAATAAACTGTTTTTATCGTTTAAGCTTATTGAATTGTGCAGGCAAAAATAATGTCAAATTCTGTGGAAAGTTTTATAACCTTAATGTACATTCTAATGAGACCAGCTGTACAGAAACATTTGTCAAAGTGATCAAACGTTTCTACTTTATTCTAAAGAAGAAAAAGCCCAGTTGGATTAGATCAATGAAAAGTCTGAGTTGTGACACTCACAGTGACAACACCTAGATTTTTAGGCATGTCACCTGAAAGCAGAATCCAGACTGATGAGCTAGCCAAGGAGTGCAAGGGCAATCACAAGATGAATTCAGCCAAGATGCAAACAGCACTGAGTGGCACCTACCTACACTGCCTCAGTTAGATCTGCAGGTAAAAATAAACTGTTAACCTCCCCTTGGCATTTTCCTCTCCTTGAAGCCCTTTATTTAGAGGAAGATTCAGCCTAAAAAGAAGTTATGGATCTAGACACCCAGGAGATCTGAAAACAAATAGTGTATTTTTTTCAGTAAGTGAACTATGGGATCAGTCTTTAGGACACCATGGTGGTGGTGGTGAAGGTGAGCAGCTTCCACGCAGCAGCTGTGAACACAGCCCTCCACATCACTGCTTCCCACGAAGCACCAGCTGTGGAAAGAGATGTTCTTGGGTCTCAGCCTCAAATTTGTACACACACCAGGGAACTCTCACTCTTGTTAGACTGTGTATTTTATGAAAGATGGACACTTCAATACCTCCTTATGCCCCAAAGAAAGCAGGCAACTATCTGTATTTTCCATTTAGTACTGTCAGGCTGTGCTGTACCTGCTCCAAGCTCCCGTGTGGGACTTGGACTAGTATAGGCACAGCCCGAGGATCTCAGACACTTGGTATCTCAGACTTTCAAGTCTGACAAGGAGTTACAAGTTACAGAAGTGATCGAGAATCTAAATTCGGGGTCCTGCAGAATTTTACAGATGAAAATGCAAATACAAAATAATGCTTGAGGAAAAAAAAGGTTATTAGAAAAAGGTCGAAAGTGATTTCTCTGAGCTGTATCTCAGGTACATCACAGCTGCGCTGGGGCCTCTCAGGTCTTTGGGGGATCCTGGCCCTTTCGCGGCTTTCCCAGGTCTGTGTTACCGCCACAGCCTGAGCCCCGACTGCGCACCTCCCGCTGCTGGGGGCGGATTCAGCGCGGAGCCGCCCGAGCTCCGCCTCCCCATCGCTCACCGCCCGCGCTCTGCCGCTGGTGGGCCCCGCAGGGCGCGCAGGCCAGGCGGGAGCTGTCGAAGTAGTGTTCGGTGCCGCAGTCCTCGGGGCGCTGGAGCGGGACGGAGAAGCCGCGGGCGGGGGGCAGCGCCGCCGACACCGCCATGAGCAGCGCGGCAGCGGCGGCCCCGCGGCCCCGCGTCGCCATGGCCACCGCGCGCCCCGCCCGCGCGCGCCCATTGGTCAGAGCCGCGCGGTACGGCGAGCGCCGGGGGCCCGCCACAGCACCACGCGAAGCGTCCACGGGGCGGGGCGGGGCGAGGGAGGGGGCACTGGCTCGGGTTTGTGTTTGGTCTATTCAGTTTTGTTCGTCTTGTGCGAGACCGGGAGCGAGAAACGAGAGGACACCGAGGCCCGGTTTGCACTTTCCGATACCTCGTCTCTAGAACTGATGCACAGCGTATCATCCAAATGGAACACGTGTTTCTAATTTCTCCCCAGAGAGGGAAGTGGTGTCAAGGTGAAATCACAAAATGCCTAGAACAATGGATACTCAGCCAGTGTTACTCCCCTTTACCTTTTACACCGTTGTCACACTCTTGTTCACATCGCACAGAAGCACAGAATGAGTCTGGCTGGAAAGGACCACAGAGGGTCATCTGGTCCAACCTCCCTGCTCAAGCAGGGCCATCCCAGTGCACATGGCACAGCATTGTGACCAGAGAGTTCTTGAATATCTCCAGTGAGGGAGACTCCACAGCCTCTCTGGGCAGCCTGTTCCAGTGCACCCGCACAGTAAAGTTCTCAATACTCAGGTGGAACTTCTGTGCCTATTTCTGCCCGCTGCCTTTTGTCTCATTCCCTCAGATGTTACCAAAACTCTGCAAGACACCATGTCCTGGATTTTAGTTATTTCTGATTGTCCCTCTCCTGTGTGCTAATTGCCTATTATTATTTTCGATATTAGCATGTTTTATTTCTCATTTTGTTTATTTTGTTGGCTCAACAACTGTTAAAAGGTTGAGTTTATGTTTTCAAGTCGAATTACTTGTCTCCAGGCTCAGGTTCATGTAAATTTGACTGTGTAAATACGTAACTTTCTTACTGGCGTGCTTGATTTGAGGAAACCTCCACATTGTACCCCGCACAGAATAGGCAAAGTCTTTTTTCTAAACAAGACTCCATCTCTGTGTTGAGAGAGCTCCTAAAGTCGGTAGCATTGCTAGGTGAATCTTTCATAAATAGTACAGGGGTTTTTTTCCTACGTAAAATGGAGCAGGTAAGTACTGGATATGCATAAAGAGACGGGAGAACGTAAAGTCAGGGAAGGCAGGTAGAATAAACATTAAGATAAATATACCTCGCTTGCACAACCAAGGTACTCTGCCTCTGCCCTTCCCTTTACTAAATCTTGAACCTTTCCTTCTTCTCCTCCATTCCTGCATGCCTGCCGTGCCCTCCTGTCAGAGCCCAGGCCGGAGCCGGCCCCGGGCTGCGTTACGAACCGTGCCAAGGGCTCGGGCCCGCGGCGCTGAGGGGCGCCTGAGGCTCGGCACGCGCCGGCACCGACGGGAACGAGCCTGAGGGCAGCGCACAGCGCGGCAGCGGCGCCCGGTCCCCGTGTGACCGGTCTCTCTAGACAGATCTGTCACGGTACAGGTCTGTCTCTGCGCATTTCTACAACCAAACCGATCTATTATTACACAGCTCCCTCACATTCACATCCACTTAAGCGCAGACCGCACGCGCGCCTCCAGCGCAGCGAGCGCACGCGCACGCGCCCGGCAGCGGAGGGGGCGGGGTCGCTCCGCCCGGAGGGTGCGCGCGCAGGTCCGCGCTCGCGCAGCGTAGCTTCCCCTCAGCGTTGGGGGGGGGCAGTGGACGCGGCGCCATCTTGGCGGAGCCGTGCCGGGACCTGCGGCGCTCGCTGAGCGGCGTGTCCGGTGGGTGCGTGGATGGATGGCGTGAGGGACAGAGCACGCCTCCCCTGGGTGCGGCGTGTGGCCGAGGGCGGCGCGAAGTTTGCCTGTTCTCGGTCACCCGACCTTCGCGGAACCCGCTGCGCGGCCGCTCCGTGTGCCCCGGCCCCGTGTGCCCCCGCCTTCTCGTGTCCCTGGGCTTCCCACCCCACTTCCCCGCTCCCGGTGCTTCCCTCAGCCCTGTCCTTGTGTCGGGAAGCAGACGGGCTTCTTCGTGGGGGCGCGGCACCGGTGGCTCTGGCGGGCCGCAGCGCGTGTGGCGCGGGGCGGCCTCCCCTCGCCCCGTGCCCCTCGCCTGTTCCCTGCCATGCCGCCCGCGGCGGGTCTCTCCAGCAGCGCTGGGGCTGGCGGGCCGGCTTGCTCGGAAGCGGTTCCGTGCTACATTCGGCACGGATACGTGTAGCGTGTAGAGGGGCCAGCTGCAGAACTCACTCATGTTTTCCTTCAGCACTGTGCAAACTGCTATTCGGAGCAGCCTGCTTCCTCTATTGAGGCTTATTTTGAAGAACAGAATAAGAAACCTTCCCCTGTTCCGCTGGTTATTCTGTACTGGTCCAGTTTCGTGGACGGGATGTTTCTGTCGGTGCTCTTTCTAGCTTGCAGTCTGTGTGTAATCTTTCAGTGTTACGTTAAAAATCCTAGTCTAGTGCAGACTTAGTTTCCTACTGCGTTTACAAGTTGTGGATTATTTTAATGGCATTAATGTTTGGAATTTCCTGAGACTGGAAGAATAGGCATTGTACTGTTTTCTAGCCAATTTTGCTCATATATAAAATTTCATAAAACTGTACACTTCTCTGCTTTTAAGCTGTGGCATGAAGTTGTTTATTTATTCTCCAAATCCTTGCTCTCTGAAGTCCTTGTTCAGTTAATGAGTTGCTCTTACTTTTCATGACAAGTCAATTCTTTTTGTTTATGCACTTTAAATTTGGATGGCTTGTCTGTGCTTTCTGCTCATGTGTGATGGTTTACTATACAGTCAGTAAGAGCTATTATTTGAACTTGCATTTGTTTATGGACTTCTTAGAGATCCCGTTATGATCTGGAACCACTGGTCTGGTTTTCACCACTGAAGGTTGTGTATTGTATCCCTGGTGCATCGTGGAGAACTTGCTGTTTATCACCGAAGAATTATGGAGGAGAGCTGTTGAGAATGATGTTTAAAAATTGGGATAAGAAAGCGGAGTTGTAAATCCAGAAGTACTACAGATTAAATACATCACGAAGTAGCAGGGCAGCGGATTTGCTTTTTCAAGACATGAAGGTGCTGTATGAAAATTCTGCCCTTGAATTCTCCATGCTTTTTTGGCACTGTCATTGCATCTGTTGAGAAGACACATTGTAAAGTGTTCTGGGTCTGGCTGGGATGGAGTTAACGTTCTTCACAGCAGCCCATACAGTTGTTTGGATTTGTGGCTAAAAGAATGTTGAAAACACATCGGTGTTTTGGCTGTGGCTGAACAGCGCTTGCACAGTATCAAGGCTTTATCAATTTTCCCTACTCTGTTCCTACAGTGAGTGTGCTCAGAGTAGGTGAGAAGCTGGGAGGGAACATGGCTGGGACAGCTGACCCAAACTCACCAAAGGGATATTCTGTGACATGTAACATCATGCTGGGCAACGAAAACTGAGGTGGAGGAAGAAGTATTTTAATGGTTTTGGTTTCTTTGAGAGGATTTTTTCTTGGCTCCCAAGGCAGTTGTTATTTGGAGGAAGGCTGGACATCAGTCAGCCTGTAGGAGGTGGTGAGTGATTTCCTTTGTTTTGTGTTTTTCTTTCCACTGATGGAACTGTCTCTATCTTGACCCACAAGTTTTCCTGACTTTGTTCTTTCCCATCCCACTAGTGGGGATTAGGAGTGAACAATCAGCTGTGTGGGTGCTTGGCTGCTGGCTGGGGTCACCACCACAAAAGTACAGAGAACAGATGGTGTTTAGTGAAGTTTCTAAATGGGCAGTTGTTTTTGGTTCATTGTGCTTATGGAGTACTGGTGCAGAAGTGACATGGAGTCTGACAGAATTTGGGTGGAGTGGCAGTAATGGTTATTGGTAGGTAACTCATCATCAGGATCTAGTGCTTTATTGAGCAAGGTTTGTAGAAGGAGTGTTTGCAGATGCTTGGAGCATTGGGATGTTGTGTTTGTTTTAAAGGGATGCAGTCATTTGCTACAGAGGCTTGTGTTGTTCTGAGAATATTGTCCTATTTGTTGTGTGATGTTAGAAAATGTTGAAAGTCAGGGTATGTTAAGTCAGTGTATTCAAGGTCTTCTTGTTCTTATGCTTGAAAGGCAGTAGAGTAAGGATTTAGGGAAAACACTGAAGTTGGCTTTGTAAATTCAGGTACTTTCTGAAGTTTCTCCTTGTTGGATATTTTTGCTCTTTCATTTGATGGTCTTCACTGTGTATGTTAAGTGCAGTGCTGGACTGGTGAGTAGCATACTCTTGCGAAGTTTGAAACCAGGTGGATTTCAGAAGAATGGACATGTCGTGTAATCCTGAGATGGACCTAAGCACCTTTCAAGAACTCAGCTGAGAACTGTTCCCTCGATACACTGTCAGTCTGTTTCATTGCGACAGTTCATTGTGGCACAATTGATGACCAAGTAATCTCATCGTATTTTCATCGTTTCCAGAAGTCAACTTAAATTATGAATTTCTTTTGCTTCTAAAATGGAAACAGAAAGATGCGGTGCGTGGCATTTTGGAACATGGAAGGAGTTCTTCACATGGGTTCATAACATGCTTGGCTTTAGTATTAGCCGCTGCTATGGATGGGCTGCAGCAGTGTAGCACAGTGTGTAAAGCAAAGTACAGGTATCAGCCATTAATTATGTTTCGTTTTCTTTCCACAGTTAAGTTGATTTTACAGAATTTATCAGGTCTCCAAAGCAGAAACAGGTAAGCTGTCAAAAGCTTAACACTTCTCACTGAGTATTGTGGCAAGATCATACACAGCCTTTTTTCCTCACAGACTTGTGGCTGGCAACTAGGATATGCTTGTGGCCACTGCAGTTAATACTCTGACTACGCCAAAGAGACAACATTTTTGAATGCTGAGAAAACATACATTATTGAAGAAAACTGATCACTGGGTAGAACAACTTGTCAAAGCAGTAAAGTCATCACTGTTTGTGAGTTACTTCATTTTCCAGTGACATAGTTATTCTTTTTCCTTTCTCCTTTTATCAATTAGTGTCCTGTTCAAAAGTAAAACGGATTTTTTTTGTTCCTTAGGAGTGGGTAGAGATCTCTGGCACATAGTAACTATGCCGTGAAAGACTTGAGGTGTTCTTTAGGTATTGTGGATGCTGAGGAGAGACTTAGGTGGATTTTGTTGCCCTTAGGGTAGGGAATATTGATAGATTTGTGCACGAGTGCCGGTGGAGTAGCTAATTGTTTTGACTAATCAACATTCAGTGAATTGTTTTAATCTCGTTCTTGTGAACTTGTGGGTTTTTGGATACCTTCTCTCTTGATGAGACAAGGGCATTCAATTAAAAGGCTCTAGCTTCTTAAGTGATAAGATACTGTAATAGCTGAGTACTAAAGACGTGCTATCATGTGTACCTTTTTGTCTGCAGGTGATTTTTGCTGTGGGTTGAGCTCAGCATGGCTGTAGTCATCCGTTTACAGGGGCTTCCTGTTGTTGCGGGTCCTCCAGATATTCGTCGTTTCTTCTTGGGATTGAATATTCCTGATGGAGGTGTGCATATTATTGGAGGAGAGATTGGGGAGGCTTTTATTATATTTGCAACAGATGAAGATGCACGGCGTGCCATGAGCTGTTCGGGAGGGTTTATCAAGGACTCGCGCATAGAGCTCTTTCTCAGCAGCAAGGCAGAGATGCAGAATACCATAGAAATGAGCCGGAAACGATTTGACCGTGGGGGACGAGAAACTATGTCTGGCTCTAGAAGAACAGGTACTAATGGTTCTAGTACATCAAGTATTGGAGATATACCACATTTAGTTACAGCTTCCCCAAAAGGAATAAGGAAATCTAGTTATGGGCCACCAAATCGCCTGGAGGCTGGTTTCCATACCAACGGCACAAGATATGGTGATATGGGTATACCTAAGTCAAACTATCAGTTAAGAAAGGATTCCCACCCGTTTAACCCAGATGATCGTTACCTATTTCTACGTGGTATACCTTACTCTGCAACAGAAGTTGAAGTACGTGCTTTCCTTTCGGGGATTCGCGTGGATGGAGTGATTCTGATAAAGCACCGCAATGGTTTAAACAATGGTGATTGCTTGGTAAAATGTGCTACCCCTGGCGATGCCTTAGAAGGACTTAAACGTCATAGACAATACATGGGTCAGAGGTTTATAGAAATTAGTCCAACTACAGAGGAACGGTGGATTGAATGTGGTGGGCGGATAGACGTGCCAGATGAAATGGATCATTTTTTGTGTGAAGACCATTCTCCAAGAAGTTCAGGCTACATGCATTCAAGCAAGCATTCTCGTTCAAGATCACCAAGGAGACAAAGAACACATTCTCGTTCATCTCCTGGCCAGGAATATTACATACACTTAAGAAATCTATCTTTTAATGTGGAAAAGAGAGATTTGAGAGATTTTTTTCCTGAACTGGATATACACAGCAAACAGATCAAGATTCTAACAGATAAGCATCAGAAAAGGACTAGAGATGCCTTTGTGGTTTTAAGGAGTGAGAGAGAATATCAGGCTGCTTTAGAATGTCATAGAAAGGTTCTTCTCAATCGTCCTGTGTACATTTTTCCAATTTCAAGAAAGTCAATGTTGAAAATAATTGACTCTTGTGAGAGGAAAAGATCACCGGACAGAGATCATCTTGGACAGGCCATATCAGAAAAAAGTTACCGAGAAGGTCATTCCAGCCCTAAGAATTGTGTTTATGTAAGGAATTTTCCGTTTGATGTGTCAAAAATTGAAGTGCAGAAGTTCTTTTCAAGGTTTGATATTGATGAAGATGATATTTACTTGCTCTATGACGAAAAAGGAGTTGGACTGGGAGAAGCACTAGTGAAGTTTAAATCTGAAGAACAAGCTATGAAAGCAGAAAATTTAAACCGTCAAACGTTTTTGGGAACCGAAGTGTTAATAAGACTTATATCTCAAGATCAGATGCAGAAGTTTGGTGTCGCTGCATCATTATCTGCACCAAATGAAATGCATGGTCATTCACATCCGTATGACAGAGGTGACCTCTCCCGTCCAGTTGGTTCACCATCTGGGCCACCACAAGGGCCACCCATGCATTCTTTTGGTCCCCCTGGGAACTTCAGGCATCATTCTGAATTTAGACATCCCCCTGAGGACTTCATGTGCCCTCCTAAGGATTTTAGGGGTCCACCACCCCTCATGGATTTTGGTGGTGACAGTGAACCTTTTGGTAGAATGGAGTTTGGGAATAATAAAATGGGAAATTTTCCTGAAGGAAGATTTATGCCAGATCCAAATTTCAGTGGTGGTTCTGAACGTGTTGTTCCTATTCTGTTGAAAAATTTACCTTTTAAAGCTACTCCTAATGAGATTCTGGATTTTTTTTATGGCTATAGAGTGATACCGGAGTCAGTTTCTGTGCAGTACAATGAACAAGGATTACCTTCTGGTGATGCCATTGTTGCTATGACAAACTATGAGGAAGCTGTGGCTGCTATTAATGAACTGAATGATAGGCCCATTGGTCCACGGAAAGTTAAGTTGAGTTTGCTGTAAAGGAGGAAAAGATGCTCTAATAACACGTTCTAGGTTTGACAGTATTGAAGTTGTTTTAACTTTTAATTACTAGAAGATGCAAAACAGTTTCCATCAACGGTTGTAAATACCCAGTTCAGTTGTTTAGCTCTTGGTTGAAATACCTGTAGGACATTGAATGTCTTACATCAAGGTATAAAAGGATGGAGTTGTAATGCTTTGGGTTTTTTTTTTTAGATTAATTCCAGTCTTGTGTCTTTGCACCAAATAAAAACGTAAGTGCTGGTTGACTGACCACACAAACGGTTCAAATAGAAGATTTTCAGTGCTACCTGCATTAATAAATGACACTTCTTACTGAGGTTAGCCTAATAAAATTTAAAAATTACTGATTTTTTTTTTCTTTTTGTGTAAACTTTACAGGTTTTATTCGGTTTCATATGTTTGCAGGCATTCCTGTTTAAGAGCTTGCTGTTCTCATTAGCTGGCTTTGCAACTTTTTTAAAATAAAAAGGAAATTGCCATTTAAATGTGTGTCTTATATTTAAAACCTGTTTAGTTAATGATCTCAATTACTATGCTCAGCAGATCTGAGTCTTGGTGAGAATGATGCTGGCTGCTTCATCTGGAAAGAGTGAACTGGTAGTTTGTCAACACAGCAAAGGATTGGTATTTGACAGAGTTTGCAGAGGCTGTATTTATCAGTTAGGCTTTTTTCTCACTCACTGTAGTACCTTGAGGCAGAGAACAAATGTTGGAATTAGATCAAGAATTCTGACTTCAGTGGTTTTGTTTTATTTTCACATGCTGCGTAATATGAATACTAACTGGCTAATGATGTCTGGATGCATTCCAGGTCAATCTGTGATTAGTTTTTACTAACATCTGTCACTGGCAACCAAGCTGACAAGCGTTATTTTCTTACGTAATAAAATAAATGCTTATGTCAGCATTTAGAATGTGTTGTTTTCATTGGTTTGTTACCAGCATGTTTAAATTTTAAGAAGAAATCAAAGCTTGGAAAAGCTGTGTCTCCAAAATTAAGGTTTAGTAGGAAACTTTGATTGTGTGGGCAGGGACTTTCATTGACATTACAACTGTGCAAGATAGTATCTGTAGTACTAAAGGATTAAGTCTCAGTCCACTCAAACGGAGACAACAGAGTTGCAACTTGGCAGTGAAAACTTCTAACCTTTGCTCATTCAATAACCAGAATTCTTAAATTCGTGAAGTAGGGAGGTCTCTAGTCCAGTTCACTCCCCAGAGCAAGTTTTGGCTTGAATGGGCTACTCAAGGCTTTGTTTTTAATAAAAGCATCTATAATAGCTTTTAAATATAGCTATTAGAGCATCTTTAATAGCATTAAGGAAAGAGCTGTCCAGGCAGCCTTTCTGGCTAATGATCCCCCCTCACTGGTGGTCAAACCTTTATTAATTTATGTGAAGTCATCCTTGTGATTGCAGAACTTCCATGCCAACTGTTTGATAGAAGAAAACAAAAAGAATGTGATTTTTTTGTTCTGTAATATTTAAAAGGTTAGTGTAGCTTTATTTCTTCTGCATATTATTTATTCTGTGTTTTAAGTGCCAAGAAAAAAACTTTTTGAATGATATGCAAGGTCTGTATATGTAGATTCCTCTGAGCAAAGAAACACAATGGCCAAGTTTTCAACTTTGAACACATCCTGATTTTTGCTTTCTGGTAGGAATTAGCTTCAGAATCACAGTGTTTTGAATCCTCCTCTGAACTTAAAAAGAATTAAAACCCAACAATTTTGTGCTTTATTTAATAGCTACTTTAAAAGAGATCAAGGAGCCAGAAGATGTTGCAGGAAAAATCAAGACATGAGAATTCTCAAAATAAACTTCCCTGACTATCATGTTGAAAACTTCATTGTGACTATTTTTGTAAGCTATCATCTTTTACTAGTAAGCTGTGTTGAAAATGTGAATACAACTAACTTCTCCAGTTAATCAGTTTTAGATGATTTATTGATTTTTAAAGTGCTTCTAGTTACTACACAGTAGATTTCAAACTTGGAGGTTGGAAAGGTAAGAGAGTTTAATAGGTTGCTTAGCCAGTAAAGTGTGAGATTATCTTTTAGAAAAAAAAACTGTTTTCAGAAAAGGTTAAGAGTAATTGCTGATAAGATAACATTAGTTTTTCAGATGGTAAACCTTACCCCCCCCCCCCCCCCCCCCCCAGTGAACATATAAAAGGTATCATAAAGCTTGTAATGGCAGAGGTCATAATTAAGGCATTACAAAATGGTCTTTTGATTGCCCTGTAGCTGATTTGTATTTAATCTAAAGCCAGATTAGAGTTTATGACTACTTTAGGTTAATCTGAAATGTTTGATTGATACACGAAAAAAAATTACTTTTTCACAGTGTGTAAAGGGCTGCATCTCAAAGTACGTACAGATGCACTGAAGGATAGGAAACTTGGGAAGGGATGCCAGTACATCAGCTAAATAACAAGGTTAATAGGACAGCTGGTGCTTAGTTTATAGCTCTTACCTAGTTGGTGTTTTGGGTCTGAGTGTGTCTGTATGCCTCTGTTCCCCCTGCCTCTCTAGACTGGGCATTATATTCTGATTCTGCCTGAATAGATGGTACAGGTGCATGGTGCGATGACAGCATTTCCTGATTACAGGGTTTTCTAACATCAGATGTTTAGTGGTTTGGAGGCACTGTATTTCCAGTACAAAGGACAAATCAGAGACTATCTATAATTACATGGCTTGAAATCCTGTGCTTCCTTTTAAAGTACTATCGATATAGTAAGGAGCAGTAAATTAAATGTTACATTTGGTGATGCTTATATAAAACAGGAAATTTATGTCTTCTCTGAAGTTGCTTTTGCTACCGTTGTCCAGAAATTCTGATGTAAAAGAGAACGGTTTCTGTTGTCAAAAACTAGAAATAGTGATCACCTGTGAAAGCAGCTTGAGGCATTTAGGGAAGGTCTAACAGGACAGTCTGATGAGTACCCTTAATCCCTAAGGAATGTGCCAGTGTGTTCAACAGAGAGGCAAAATAGTCTAGGCAACATGGATACAAGTCTGCATCATCTAGGGCCAGTAATAAAAAATACAAATGAGTGAATGGAGTAACTGCAAGTCATTCTTGGAGCATGCACATGTACAATGAGAAAATTCTTTGCAGAAGGATCTTTAGGTAATATTTAATTATTTATTAACATCCTAAATTATTATTCTGGCTTCTACTTCTGGTGAAGTATTTTAGTCAGGGACTTTTCATCTGTAATTCTGAGGTTACAATTTCTGTGCAATATGCAAAGTTAGGACATCACGCACGCAGGACAAAGTTGCCCTAACACTGTACTTTTCTGGAAGTTTTTCTGTGATTCCTGGAGTTGATTTTTTTGTGATGTAGGGAGAATGAATTTTATGCTTGTGGACTGCCTAATCTTTTAGAGGGTAATTTATTTAAACAAAACTGCTTTTTTTTCCAGAATTGCTTTCTGAAGGCATAGTACACAAACACTTGCTATTTGCATCTATGTATATGATAGGAAAACCTGAAGTTGTTATAAAGTTAGCCATCTGTTTTGGAGATGGACTACTTCATTGCGTATGAAATGGTAAAGTGGTGATCACCAGAATTCTGATGTGATATTACTATTTATTGAAGAACCTTAGTTGCTGAAATAGGAATTAATTACACAGATACTTTTAAAAGTTTTGCTCATTGGTATTTACTCCTTGCCAGCGGTAATTCAATGTCAATGGTATGTAATGCTGGTGTAAAATTTTTTGGGGGGTTTAAAATAACCCTGTATTGTGAACTTTTCATTTATTTTCATCTCATTAATTTTTGGCAAAACCTTTTTTTCACATGTCAAAACAGGTATGCATTGCATACTTTGCATCAGTGAACAAAAAGTAGTATCAATATTATAAATGCACTTCTTTTTTTTTTCTGTAACTGAAAGGAAGATTTTGTTGTAACTTAAAATTGTTTTCTCAGTCACAAGTTTAAATTCTTCTGCATTTTTTCTTTAGCATCTACTAAAGCTGGAGGTAAACAGTGTGGTAAACTTTCTGTCAGACAATCATGCACTGTTAAAAAATGAACACATGTAACCTCTACCTCCAGACAGGATAAGAAACTACACCCAAAATGTGTAATTTCTTGTATGTTTGATGCAACCAGTAACTGAATCGTGTAGCTAAACACGTGAAATTTGTACTATGTACAGCATGTCAACTAAAATAACAAACATCAACAGCATAAAATATCCACTAGTTTTATCATGAAGGCACTTTTATTTAAAAGCAAAGCAGCATTGAACATAAGATACTGGGCCAGGTCCATATTTGTGACTGTTCATTCTGTATGTGTAAAGGAATCAAAAGTCATCTGTACCTGATGAAAGCCTGAGAAAAATGAAAATAAGATAAAAAGTACACCTCACCATGCCTTCTGCCATCCAGGGTGGATAGCAAAATGAAATCTTAACAGGTTGTTGCTGCAAACAGTTTCGTAATAACCACAGTTACTTTGGGATGTATAAACCCAATTAGTTACAGCTAGAGTACTTAAAAAATCCAAGAGGTGTATAGCTAGAGAGGTAATATATTGGCAACGTAAGGAGAAAACAATGTTCGTAACTGCTTGAAAGCTTAGTGCAGTTTCTGGACACTGTTCATCACGTAAGTTTAAGCAAATGTGATTACAATATAACATCTATGCAAATATAATACAGGCATCTATTTAAATATTTAATTTTCTAGCTACTGAAATTGCCCACTTGCAGTGGATTTTTTCGCATTCTTTGAAACTGGTCATTTGTTGTCTGGCACTCTAGAATCAGCACTGATTTTTGCTCCTGCTGGAATTCTAGATTTATATCCCTGGTGAAATTTTAGATCCAACATACAAAAGCCTTTAGGTATAGGGGTTTTTTCCCCCCCTTAATAAAAAAACCCCTCTTAGAACAGCTTTGTTATCTCACTTCCTTAGAAGTATCTAATTCATCCTCCTCATCATCCTCTTCATCATCTTCATCTTCCTCCTCATCCTCTTCTTCATCTTTTCTTAGCATTCTGCGGGAAATCTGATAAAAATCCAACAGAAGGATATCAACTGTTTGTTTTCTGCAAACAAAAAGTAATTCCCCATTGGCATTTTCAGCCTAAATGGTTGTAGGGTTTTCATTTAGGGGAGGGGGTAAGTTGTTTATTTGTTAACTCTTCATAACACGCACACCAATGGAAAGATATATGCACAGAATGAAAATACTATAATGATTTTTAAAAGCTAAAAAAAATCCATGTAGTCTTTCAGCACTATTATAGGATGGGGAAAATGTTTTTTTACCAAATTAATGCTAAAAATCAACAAGATGCAAATCACTTTTTTCCTGGGTTGGCTATTGAAGCAGCAGGCTGAAGAGGAGTATTAGGGCCTAATATTATCTTGAAGACATCAGACCTCATCAGTTAAAAGCTCCAAACCATGCTGCTCTAATCTTTTTACCTTTTTTGTCCCCCAGAATTAATTAGACAAACTTAGAATCTCGATTCACAGATGAATTTCTTTCCCTGCCCATCAGTGCCTGCCTTTACAGTGACTCCTCTTTTTGGTTCATCAAACATTAAAAACAAGTGCCAGCTGCCAAGCTTTCATCTCATTTGACAGATTCTGCAGTCTGTACTTTTTTTTAATGAGGGCTCAATCTAATTCCTATTGAAGATAAATTCTTCACAGACAATGCAACATTTACACTTTAAAGAAGGATACATATTTTTTTTCCTTTCCCCATAAGAAAGAGAACATTGAAGACAGTTATCCAAGTCATCTGGAATGCTTTTGAAAAATTTCAGGTTCAGTAGTTCTCTAAGGGCATCTGCAGCTCTAATTTTGGTTATATTTTCTGTGTCTTCTCACATACAGTGATATAATAAAAACTTCTGCACTGAAGACAGAGCTTGCCTTTTCTTTTAAGCAGCCCCCTATTTTAAAGGTCCTTAAATGCTCATTATTAAATTGATTTCTGACATGTTATAATTCATACAGCCATGTATGTAATGTAAGTTTTTTGTGTGTGCATAAAGCAAACTGTAGTCATTGAACTTCTGAAAGAAGAAAAATCCTGAAGTCTTGCTCACGCTCACCAAGTACATAATTTAGCTTGAAGCAAATAGTTGCTTACAAATTCCTGAACACAACAGAAAATGGAGTTAATCATTGGGTGAAGCTGGGTTAACTTGAGCTGAAATGTCTAAAGAAGCAGTCTCTCATTCCGTGAAAGAAGAAAAAGACAATGGCAGTGATTTGTAATTGGAGTTTAAGGAATGCTGCAGATTGAGCCTATTAAGGTGTAATGAATTTCACAGACTTAATTTTCTCATTTTTTTCCTAGTTCAGAGTATCTGAAATTCTTCAGCAGAACTTGCATCATATTTCTGAAGAAAAGCTCCCCCCCCTTCCTGAAATAGGAACTGTTTTGGCTTTACGGCTTTTTTCCGCTCACTACTCAAATACCTCTGACCATGCAGCATTTAACTAAATAGTATGTTAAATATTGCTGGTGGTGGCAAGATGGCTATCCCTAAGAACCAAATTGCATCAGTGAAGGAAGGTGATTAAAGAAATTATGCACTTTAAATCCAAGTTATTGTGCCAAAGAACTAAAACATACCACTACTGAAATTTCATTTTTCATAACTTAATGCAATAAAAGAAGAATATGGTAAGTTTTTGACCATAAATATTTTTACGTAAAAATTACTTCTATGAGTTGCATGCAGGTGATGACAGTCCTTGCTGTCAGTTCCATCTTTCACTGCAGATGCTACTTCAGAAACATGGCAATTCTCTCCATGCCTTAGTGCTGGAACATCTGGATGCAGCCATTTTCAGTAACAGTTAAAATGATATTTTTCTGTCCTATAGAGTGTCAGTGCAAAAGTTTGTTATTTTTAATGCATGTAGATAAAACTTGTGTAGTTAAACTTGATTTAAAATATCTGGAAAAGGTCATTCTGTTTTGCTATAGTTCTAAAATACAAGCTATATCAACATGAATTGGTAGACCAAAACACTGAAGATAAATTGCCTAGTGAAGCGTTGTAAAATGAAGGACATAGCTCTTTGTGAGAAAATGAATCAAGCTCAAGTAGTACTTTAGATTTTTAACATACAGATAATACAAAAAGTTAGTCCACGGAGCCAGAAATAAATTCAAGGATGGTATGTGTTAAATCCTCTGAAAAGACCTGAATTGTGTTACTGGCACACTTTATTCCATCTGGTATGCAGTGACATCCCACACTGTCCCCCACCTACAGGTTAGTGTTAGGTTAGTGTTTATGTGTGTGTGTCTGTCCTCCCCTGCCTCACAGACTTGGGCCGTGTGATTCTGTGAACTGCTTCCCACATCATTTATACTGCTTTACACTGGAAATTGCAAAGTACTACATTACAGACAGTAAAGGATTACTGTGCAGCAGGAAACTAGATGTGTCAAAAATTTCAGAGTGAAAGATCCACAGAAAAGATGAAACAAATCACCTGAAGATTTTTCTGAATGCAGCTTTTTTTTTTTTTTCCTCAAGAGATGTTTGGTGGTTCCAAAGATTAGAGCCCTTAGTGTAATTCAGCACCATGGCTATTTACAGAATCAGAAAGGGCTGCCCTTTCTTCACTGCCCTATGGTGACTGCATTAGTAGGGTGTTCCACCCCTTTTTTCTGCTGTATGATCCTCCTCTGCACACTGCACAGCCAAGTAAGATGACCTTATTTTGAACTGCATTGCAGTTTCTCTCTAGGTCTAGATGACTTCCTGTTCTTTTCAGGTAAGTTAGAGGTTATGAGAATCCTAACACGCAAAGTTATAATTAAGAGCAGTCTAGGAAATGAGAAAGGTTAACCTGCAAGTTAGAATGGAGTTCCACTCCACCTCTGGGAGAAATCACAATGTACATACTCTCAGTTTTCTCGTTCTGTGTTTTTTCTCATATTTTCTGAAGAAGCTTGAATATGAAATTTGCTTGAGTGATAGAGAGGTCTGGCAAGTTACTCAGTCAAGGTAGTACTTCATGCACTGAATCACCAGGTTGTATCTCTTCAGATGACAAAATTCATACTTTCAACAGAACAGCTCAACTGTAATAATTGATCTGTTCTGTGTTGAGAGCAGAGAAGGGGTTAAGTGTGTACGAAGTCAAGAAAAGTTTTCCTTACTACAGTATCAATGCCTGATTCTATTCAAAGAAGAAAGGTAAGATACATGCATTTTAAATATGGTTTTGTCTTTAACTGAAACACTGGTAAGAATCATTGTAGTTACAGGATTACAGTTGCAATCAATTAAAAACAATTTAACCATTTTTGCAATGTCTGCAAGTTTGTGGCTGTAAAAGTCGCAGAGATATTTGCAAGGTAGCTGGTCCAAAAAGAGTGGTACTGTCTTCAACTGTTTCACTCGTTTTTATCATCCTTTTCCTCACCTGCTGTGAATTTTCAGACTATGAAAGGACAGGTGTCACCCTGATTTTTTAAGATTTTCTAAGCCTTCTGATGTTGACATTCTTCTAGAGAACTTTCTCACACACTTTCTGCAAATAGCACATTGTTTTGCATTCTTTTATGAAAGAGGAGAACTTTGATGGACTGTTGATTTGTCCAGTGTCATTGGAAAGGTGGCACTGTCACCCTCCAATCCACTGTCACTTTTGGAAAACTATAAATGTTAGAGTCAGAAAATAAACTTCCCTTTTGCTCTTCACCTTAAAAGCAGTGGTGTGCGCCTGTGTTCTTTCGTGTTCCATAGCGACAGGTCTGTTGGTCATGGGTTTGCTCTGCAGCTAGAAGGTATCCCTAGTCTGGATTAGGATCTGGTAGAGAGGCCACACTCTAGAATCTGAGTACTTAAAATATGCAAGTACTTAAAGTATGTCACTACTCTTTCAAATAAGCTCCTAGATCTCTTCTCTGCATGATGCCACAGTTTGTTGATGGAAGACCAAGTTTTGCTGGAAATGGCATTAGTCAAAATAAGCAACAGAACTTTAAAAGCTCAGGGTTTTTTCCCTTCAATAATAAAGCTGCATTATCAACAGCCTATGATGATATTTATGCCATTGAAAGTTTCTTTACATTTCTGATGGTCCTGAACTGAATGAAGACAGTGGATCCATATGCGCATGAGCTAAAAGATTATCTTAAGTAGAGCTTTAATATAGTGATTTAGTATTTAATTTTTTTCTTACCTGTGCTGTTCTCAGTGAAGATTTTGAGGAGCCAGTTCTTTGCAAGGGGGACTTGGAATTTGCACGAACTATGTCTAAGCGAGATTGATAGTCTGGTGGATAAAGTGAGCTCCGAAAAACCTAATCAAATGGAGAAAGCTGTGACTTAGATGCTTGCAAGCCAAGAATCACCAAGACTGAAGCTTGCAGAAATACATCATTGGGGAATGAAACTTGATATAGAGATGTGCATTGACTGTAGTTTGGACTGATCACTTTTAGCTGAAACAAAGTCCTTATTAACCTGGGACACATCAGCATACTTATGTGGTAAAGGTAAACATTCTTCAATGCTTTAAGGGCATTTACACAGGGAAAACTGCAATGTTTTCCCACCAACATATGTAGCTGAGTTTCAGGCTAAGCTAGAAGTGTGAACCCCAGCAACTCCTTCAGGCTCTCCATTTCTTGCAGAGATGAACTCAACCCCTTCACAAGCAAATCCCTGCTGTCAGACACAAATGCATCAGAAAGATGTTACTTGAATTGTAAAGAAGATGTACAACTCAAGAAAAATTTGGGAAACCTCTCAGATTATAGGGGAGACCATGACATCCATTATATTTTCAAATTATTTCAATAACCAATACAGCTATTTGTGCAAGACTTTAAGTCAAGAAAATGGTATATTATGGTCATTATTTTTATGAAAAATAAATAATTGTCCAATTAACTGAAAATTTAAAATGAGATTAAAAATTTGGTTGTGAAAGACAAAGTACTGACTTCAAGGAGATTTCTGAATTGGTGTCGTGTGACATTAAAATTGTGAAACTAAAATAGTACAAAATTGCCATGGCAGTTTAAATGAAGTAAAATTACCAAGTAGTCTCAAGTATGACTGTCACTGAATACTCATGGTTTTCTAAGTCTTGTGCTAACTTGGTGCTGAGCTATGTCGTAGACAGAATAAAATGACGACTGGTAGGATTTACAAAAAAAGACTGAAAATGATCCAACTTTTTTGACAAACCAAACACATACACAACACACACTTCCATGGTATTAAGTTTAAAGACCCAACATCCAGAAGAACTGCAAGAATGAATAAAGAACTGAAAAGCCTTTCTTGGGAAAGAGAGAATATAATTCAGAAAGAAAAGAAAGGGTGACTTGGAGCTGGTTACTGCCACAAGGCAAAAAACCCAATGTAGTAAATAACAAATGTCTCTTTATTCTAGAACAGCCTAACAAAAAATGATTAGAAGATGAAAACAATCAAGCAAAATTCAGGTTAGAGTGAGATCTTTAATGTAGTAGTTAGTCATTACATCATCTTATCACAGCAGTATAAGATTTTTTCTGTGTGCATCTTTAGAGCAAGACACTGCAGAAGTGTTCTGTAGAAACTGTTTTATGTTTAGCTGAGCTTGGAGTGGCAGGTAATTTTGTGAGTCTCTTTTCTGTGTTTTGTGGGAAAGATTAGATTGCCACTGCAGTTGCTCTCTGTGTTCTCTGAGATTACAAACCTGCATGCTCTTGCTGAAGAAGTGCAAAAAAAAAAGCTTGGTATACATGAGTTTCTTCTGGGAACCTGAAATATTTGTTGCATTTTTTCTGTGTGGGACATGTGTAGCCCAACTGTGAAAACTGTATATAGGAAGTAAACAGAAAAGCAAATCTCAATCACTCTTACCTCCAAATCTTCATTTTCATCAATATTTTGGATAATTTGATATGCAGCAGTATAGATCTCTAAAGCTTTCCCATGGAACAACATTTCAATAGTTATAAATTCAGAAAATATGTTCTGAAAGCAAATGAAAAGAAAGATTTTCTTAAGGCAGTATATTTGCACTTCCAAATATTACTGTATTCTGTGTTTGGTATTTATATGATATAAATAACTGCATGATACTTAGTACTTTTAAATAGTCAGATTTAATCTAAATGAACTTCAGACATTAACATAAATTCTGGCTGGGCTATCACTTATGTAGTTATTATTTAATAATAAATTCTAAATAAATACTTCAAAAGTAAAGAGGAAATGTATTAGGAATAACAGGTCTTATTGAAAAGCCACTTGATAATCTCCAATATGTAATCCCAAGATATGGTCTGTCAGAAACTTTGCTGTTTTGAAGACTGTCTTTTATAGTAGGATAAGTTATCTGTAGATTCTATATCTATAATTTACAAATCTCTGAAATATTAATGAATAACACAAGATTTGCATTTCAGTGAATACTAGAATGTTGCTAATCTTGCCCCCAACTATCTATAGTAATTTTATTATGCAAGATGAAATGTGAGTACACATACTTTGATGTCCCTTATCTTCTGTTTCTCAAAATTATCAATGGTTTCCTCTAAGTGCCGAGTTGTTCGAGTAGCATCCATTGTCGCTCTCTGCAGTTCATTTTCAGCCTGGTAAAGTAACACAAAGGTGACATTAGTCTTGCATTTAATACAAAGCTATTTGCTGTAATTGCCATTATTTAAGTCTGAGTTTGCAAGACAATACATATCTGTGTTACAGTATTTTAAATCTCTAGCTTAATGAACGTATAAAGATGCCTTCTACACTGTTGTGACTTTGATGTGAAATACGAAGAGTGACCAGCTGCAGCCAGTCAGGAAAGTCCCTCTGCCTTGATTCATTGTCTGTAATAATCATGAGAGAGTTTTACTGAGCCAGCCCTGACATCCCACTGACAGCACAGTGACTGGGTTTAGGTACTTAGCACAGCCTGAGTGGTGGGAGAGCAGGAAAGATCACCCCTTGTTTTCTACTGCAGATCAATCTGATGGGTCCAGAAAGATTCTTTTCCAGTATAGTGTGCTGAACGTCATCTTAGTAAATTCTTACAAATTATTTAAATAGACAATTATAGCAGCAGCTGGAACTAATGTACTTGTCCTGTAAATATCTCAATCTTGCAGGCTAGAGTTATTGTAATTTTTAGATTCAAATGCATTTCAGGTATTTTATGTTTTTAATATTTTTGTATTTTTAAAATATCTTATAAAAAACATTTTCAACGGGGCACTGGGAAAGGGACACATCAACCAATTTTTAACACATAAATACACAGTTTTTCTTATTTTGTTACTACAAGAAACATTTTGGACAGCTATTTTAATTAGATATAATTATAAACTTTATAGAAAGTTCACTACCATTTAATGAAAGATATTGCAACTATTCTGATTAAGTCAAGTCTGAGAACTGTGTACTATTACAAATTAACAATATAATAGCTTGCACTTGAAATCTACAAGATTTGGCCCTAAACTTCTGTTATTTTCCATACCTTATTGGTCAAACATCATACACTAGTGATGCTTACAGGCTCAGTCAGTAAGTATCATCACAAATCTATTTTGTCATGAGATTTGAAGGTAGTATATGCATCAGTACTGTATCCTATCATCAAGTTGTAAGGTTCTTCCCATTTCTACAAAACTGCAACTTGAGAGGATTTTTTTTTAATGGAAAAAGACACCACAGGTCCAGTTCCTGTGATCTAGCTTTTAGTGTTACATATATGGAAACCTAAGGAATAAGGCATGCTCTATTCACTTCTTTGATTGTAATCTGCTAACGTTATTTTACAGGATTAGCAATTTGAAACAATCTCCTTTCAAAAACAGCCTAAAATCATAGACACAATTCTGCCATTACGGGGCAAACAAAATTGATAATGATCTTTAGTAGTACATAAGGTCACATGTTCATCTCTCTTTCTTGATTTTGCCCAAACCACAGGAGGGAAGAAAAGACATTTTGTGTATTTTCAATTACTTCAATCAGTCAGTCTGTAAGTGATGGCAGCTATTATGCATATGCTTACACACACAAATACAGTATGTTATTTCTATGGTAATCACATACACCTCCTCAATAAATTTTAGATTGGACATAATTTGTGCACATAAGCTTTGGGAGAGGAATTCTGGTAGTTTTAGAGTGACGTGTCCCAAGTCGCAGAGCCTGCATAGTTTGGACAGCAGCAGTTTGGTATTTTCTGAACACTCACCTGTGACTGGAAATATTAGTAAAGGAAAAAATAGCAGTGTAACAATCAATATTCATGGACGTGTTCATTTTCACTTCTACTTTTAATATACTTTGAACAATTTACCTTAGTTATTTCAAAACATCTATATATTTAGGACTATTTTTATGTTGTCTGAAGCCTCTGGCTGTAAGATGTAAAGTTTGTTAGAGCTTTGCTAGAATTCAAGTATCCAGGCTGAAACATTTCAGGACAGCTGTCTGTTTTGGACTGAGAGCTTGGTTATTTATTTTTAAAAGAATAAAATAAAAAGCAGGCAATCTACAGTTTAGCAGACTACTTCAGGAAAAAAAAAATCTATTTTGATTTACACAAGTGTTTTTTTTTAAATCTGGTAATGTTTTCCTTTCAAAGCTGTGGTAACACACCATTTGTACGATGGGAGTGAGTACAGATTCTTTGCTATCTGTGGCCAGAGCTGTTCACTGCTGCAACATCACAGTTGCTCAAGAATAAGAGAACTCCTGCAGGAGCCCAGTTGCTGTGCTCTAAAGTGGTAAAGCCTCTTTCAGAGCTGAAAACCTGATCTGCATACATCCTCAAGAGCAAATGAACACATTCCTGCTCCTAATACCTTTTTATGTGTTTTAAGTGTCAATCTGACCTTTTTGAGTGTCAATCACTTTAAAATGCTAATAGGCAGCATTTGGTACTTTTGCCATGTGCAGAATTAAACTGTACTGAGATTTTGTAACTCTTCAGGCAAAGCCTTAAGTGTAAAAAACAGGTGTTACATACAAGAAGCTAAGTCATAGAGGAGTATTTGAGAGAAGCTTAGAAAAGAAACAAGAAGAAATTAACTAGGTGCCAGTGACATACTCATGAAATTAAATTAAATGGAAATTAGCTCAAGGGAGAAAAATGGGACCAGTCTCCCTTTGAGAAAAAAACAGCTTATTGTCATAATTTATTCCCTTAATTCCAACAAAAGAGAACTTTGCAACACAGCTCAAGTTCTAACCCTATGGCTAACAAATGTCTGTATTTATTACATGAGGAATCCTAATTAGTCATTACTTGATTTAACTGATTTGATTAATATTAAATAGAAATTCCCTGGCAAAGACAAAAATAAAATGTAGTTCTCCTGTGTTCAGTTTGACCACACAGTCATTTTCACTCCTTCTACAGTCTCACACCCCAGTCACTACAAAGATCCTGAAGATTCTGAGAGTTGATAAAATCCAACAATGAATAGGACTCCTTAACTCCCAAGTTCAATGCTAAAATGTAATAAAAAGTAAACAGCCCATCATGAACCTAGATCCTGCATCATAATACGTAAGCATTAAGGGACTGACATAGGATTGCCTTGATCCATTTATATTGGCATTCCCTAGATTCTGATTGCTTCAAAATTTGAAACTTCAATAAGACTTTATGGAAATTCTAAATCAGTTTGATGGAGGCTTAATTTTTCCCACTGTGATACAGAATAGTACACTGGGGAGGGTGACTGGTCTTTGGAAAGGAAGAGTAGTCTAGATGAGTATTCTACTAGCAGAATAACAACTTATCCTTTCATGCAGCTGGAGGAAACTCATATCGCATCTAGGTACCAGGAAGCACAATAACCAAAATGGCAGGGAGAAAAACAGTAAATCCACAGAAATAAAAAATAAATTGTCTGATAACACTTACTTTCAAAAACTTCCAAATTCCTGGATGTAATCTATGCCTACCTCTCTTGCATAAACATAGCAAATAATTCATAGTTTCTTTTCAATTCAAAAGTGAGTAACTACTGCTCTATAGCAGCTCTAACTCTACATTAAGTTTAAGAAAAGATTCGACATTGGGAACAGTTCCTCTAAGGAGCATTATTATTATAACTACTTCGTAAACATAACAGTTTAATTCCCAAGAAATGCTAAAAATATTTCTCATAGTGACTAGAAACACAGGATACGATAACGTGTAGATCTGATGGATTCCGCTGACGTGTCTTTTCCAGTTGAGATAATTGCTTGGCTTCTCGGCTCTTTGCTGTTAAAGTTGCTCTAAGATCATCCTGGAAATAAAATGTTTTAGACATGTTTGAAATACATCTAGGATAATACAAAATATGCTCTCCTTCATACATGCATTGCCTAGAAAACACGGACAAAAGTTCTGCTTCAAATAAAAAACAGATTTTAGTGATCTGTTAATTGATCCTATGAAAGAGAAGTCAGTGGGGACTGAGAGAGTTTAGCGCCTTGTGCAACTGCCTATAGCACATGTTATAATTGAAAATGTGGGGAAGGAAAGAAAAAGATATTCACAGCTTTACATAAAAAGTATAGCAGATGGTCACAAGCTGAGATTCCCAAAGTGTTAAGAAGGCAGACTCATTCCTGACTTAGCAATAGAATAAATGTGGTACTTAGAAATAAAAAGCAGCATCAAATAAAGTGGCATTATTAAAAAAAAACCAAAGCAGGCAGCAGTCAGTAGTATGGAGAAGTTATGAAGAAAATGTAACTCTGTCGCCTGTCCACTGCCAAGTGCTGTCACTGCTGACAGTGGAGCAGAAGTCTGATGAGGAGTGGCTGAGGGAGCTGGGAGGGTTTAGCCTGGAGGAGGCTCAGGGGGACCTTATCGCTCTCTACAGCTCCCTGAAAGGAGACTGTTGTCAGGTGCGGGTCAGTCTCTTCTCCCAGGCAACCAGTGACAGGATGAAGACATATAAGCTGCAACAGGGGGGGTTAAATGAAACATTAGGAAAATTTTTTCTACCACAGGAGGGGTGGTCAGGCATTGCAATAGGCTGCCCAGGGAACTGATGGAATCACCATTCTGGAAGTGTTCAAAAAAGGTGTCGATATGGCACTCAGGGACAAAGTTTACTGGTGAACATGGTGGTGGCTGGGCTAATGGTTGGACTCAAAGATTACAGAGGTCTTCTTCAACCTAAACAATTCTGTGCTACAAGGTACCATAGGAATTCTAAGGGTTAAACAGCAGATTTATATATATGAATTTAGTAAGGTGTTTAAAACCATTTGAAACAAAATACATCCAAGTAATGATGGAGCTGTAGAAGATAAAACTTAACTGATCTAGAAAAGGCAGAAACTGTTAACAACTGGTTTTGCTCCATTTCCAAAGGAGAAGTAGTATGTACTTCTAGGAAGACCTGTGACAATTTAAGAATGTTCATCTACCAGTTTTCTCAAATTTTTGTTCACGCTACAAAACTGTTTTGCAAACTGTTTGGTATTCATGGAATGTAAAATTGTCAGTCAAGTATTTACCACTCCATTGATGCTCGTATGGAAAAGGTCGTTAATTTTGATGGTTCCAGTTTAAAGGAGCAGTAGTTTAGAACAAGCAGAAATACAGTCTAAAGTCTAATAAAATCTGAGGTAGGATTGGACATGCATTTCAAATGACCTTTCACTCTAAAATACCACTTCCACTTTTATTTACTACTCCAGAATGGAGTTAGAGCTATAAGAAACTATCATATTGGGAAGTAGTCTGTGCTCCTTCCTTGGATTTCACAATTTTAATGCTTGTATGTTGCCGTAACAGAAGGATATGCGTCTAAGAATATGTCTTTCAGTAAGTTTTGTGATCCTGTGACCAGGTCACTACTCAGTGACAAGCACAAGATTGTCAAGTTTCACAATGCTGTGTGTTCCTTCAATAACAAGGCTGAACATGAGAACACGGTTGAAACATGCAATTTCTTCCTTGTTTCTATTCTTACTGTCTGTATGTCCTTGTATATAATTGTCATTTAGCTTCATCTCCAGGGACACAGAGCTGGCTTCTGATAATAAAAACTACTTCATCTTCAGCCCATCCATGCTGGTTTTACTGCTGTTCTTTCAGAAGGGAATTTACACAACCTCTAAGGTCAAAGACTACTGAAAAGGGCTTTTGCTTTTATGAGACCATGTGGCTACAAGAAAAGCAATAATAGAATTTTTTAAATTGTTTTTTCCAGTTTTAAATTTTAAAGATAGAGAAAGAGAAAAAGAATGTATTTATTTCTGAAAAAACAAAGTTTTTCATCTAATGGTCACAGCTGCATGTTTAATGCTATTTAATGACTGAGCCCCATTAACAGCACTGACTTTCTTGGCCCATTTAAAACAGTCAATCAGATTTAACACTGTGGCTTCAAAGGGTGCTGACTTGCACACAAAGTGTACTTGAGGATGCAAAGTTCTAGTCACCATTATTAAATTCAGTGTTTTCTTTCTAGCACATAGTGACTTTGGAAATATCTACAGAGACCAAACTGTTCCCTCCTCTACCTCTGTTTTCTGTAGCAACAGCCACCATGAAACATACTTCTCTTCTAGGTGAAGTGTGACAAAGAATTAGTGCTACTATGGCCGTAGTGGCGAAGCTGTGTACAAGTTTTGGATGTACAAAAGTAGGGCACAGTTACATACGTATTTTGTCCAAGAAAAGGGTGCAGAAAAAACCCAGTAAAAATATAAAAAAGCTGGGGAAAATGTAATTTATGGTGAAAGAATCAAGGTGTACATTACCTAACAGAAAAAAAAAAGAAAAAAGAAAAATTTATTTTATTAGCATCTAAATACCTTCATCCAGAAAAAAACCCAGAGCATTACAGAGCTCTTTCATCTCAGTGGAGCACGTAACAAGAACCGAAGATTAGATGAAGTCTTTCATTTAAAACAAAATCCCACAAACATCAACTAACCACTAACTACCACCAACAGTCCTACATTCACCTCCAGTGTCTTTAGACCAAGTTTTGACATGTTTTTGGAAAATATACTTTAGTTACACTCAAGGAAAAAGGGAATGGAATAGGCAATGAGATAAAAGGTACAAAGAATATAAAATTATTCATAGTTCCTCTAGGTTTTAACTATGAATTCAAGTGACATGTAAGAACTCTGGTCACCCATCTATTTTCAAATCATACAGAAGCACAGCTATAGTTCCTCCACCAGACAATGGGCTGGCAGAGTCTCATCACTGTACTGTTACCTGCTTTAGTCACTGAAGTTATTAAAGCAAATCAATCCTTTCTTCTGCATGTGGATCACCTTGGTTTTATGATGTCCTGTTTTACAGGAAGAAAAGGAACCAGGAACAGAGTTGCCAAAAAGCAGAAAAGTGAAGATTGATAAATAGAACAATGAAACAGAAAGAAATCCTCATATCCTACATTTAAGCTGTGTTACAGGACAAGAATATTGTTTTAGCTTCTACTGAAGCTATTCAGCATCATAAACCAGAACAAGTAAATGAAACAATTTTACTGCATTAGCAGATCAAGGACAACACTACTCTGATTGACCTGGGCCTTTTAAAGCATTTAGTAGCACAAGACATTGTTGTCTTAGACCACAGGCAAAGCACCAGTTGTTTTTAGATAAAGCACAGAAAAACTGCTGTGTACTTCTGGAACAGATCCAGTAAGTAAGTAAGCAGCAGTGAGAATATCCTCTTTATACAAAGTAGCTATAATGACATACTCTGCCTGATTTTACTTAGTCAGCTAATGTAGTTACAGCTAAAGCAGTCCTAGAACTAGCAGCTTGTGCTAGATTTACATGAGTGACAAAATTTCCTTTGTCACGAAATATGTCCCAATGATTACAGATGATAACTGAAGACCAGGCAGTTGAAATTTTAACCAAGGTTTATGGTCAATGTGCAAAGGGGAAAAATAACCATTTAATGGCCTACATCTTTAGTGAACTCTATCTTAGTTCAAAGGTAAACTGGTAAAATTAATGATCTCATCTACGGTTTAAAAATGCTCTTGTACTCCTCACTGTAGCTAAAATAAACATTATGCAATGCTTTCTGACATTCTGAAAGGCAAAGACCACAGGAAATTCAATTCACTGTTGCAAGCAATGACTTGATTTCAGTTGCTTCTGTCCTCAGCATTACTTACTGGCTGTCAGTGGCACTGCACCTCAAGACAGTCTCTTCAATGCTTTGGAAGCCGCAGGCATTGCTGTAATGTTTTGTGTTTCCTCAGCAACCCTACTGCCACAAACACATGAAACTTGTCTTCCACCCCCAGCATTTATACCCTACAAAGTACCCAGTTCTAGATCTCACAAAATGGTGACCATTAAGGTTTTAGGCACTACAGTCTACAGCTCTGCTAAGGACTACTGTGGGGAGTCCTACTCAAGCGAGAATGCATTTCCTTTGCAATTGTTTCTCTAACCACCAAGTGAGGTAACTGTGCAGGAAGTCCCAAACACTACTTGGTTCTTCACCATATGGAAAAAACCCCACAAAAAACGCCATAGGAAAACTGCTTGCTTGAGATGGAGTGCCACCATCTACTCAAATTAATCATGATGAACACACCGCAAGATTTTTGTTTCAGTATTTTTGTAAAATACCACCAAATAATAATAATAATTTAAGCTTCTTATTTATATAGATTATGGTACAGACATCTACATCAATTACAGATTTGAGTTTGCAGGACTAAGGTATTCTCTGTATAAGATACAAGTATTATGAAGATCTACTTTTAGTATCTGCTTATTAAATTCCTTGCTCAAGCTTATCTTTCCTGGAGGAAAGAAACTTACAGGTATTTTAAGGGAATATTTCAAACCCCTATAAATACTGTTTCGAAAATATAGTGAATGAAGAGACCTCAGAGTTTTGTGTATCTTCAGGTCAACGTGAGGATTTAATGGAGAGGGATCTAGGCACTACCTACTTATCAGGTTCAAATGTGTTTTCTAAGTTATGAACTGTAATGTAGAGCTTAATTCTGAGTTAGAAAAGCTGTTAAAGGCAGTATATTGATGACTAAAAGCCAAAGCAGTAATAATAATAATAGTAACAATAATATCATCACCATCATCATCAAAATCACACAATAATAAATGACATTATTAATAAATAAAAAGTCCTGAATTTACACTACCCAGGGAATTTCATACTAATGCCTTTTCTGAGCATTTGTTTGTGCTCAAAGAGCCTGAATATCCTTGTCTTCACATCAAAGCTCTTTCCTCTAACATATATATAGCTTCAGTTCAGATGTCTAATTACATAATTAAGTTAAACTGATTACTGAAATATGAAAAATCAGAACCATTTTCCCCATTAAAAAATGTTTTCAACTGAGTGGCCAGGACACTGAAATGTACCTTGTGAAATGAAATGTACCTTTTGAGAAAACACACGTTTAACCTACCCTTTTAAGTTTCACTATGGTCCCATAACATTTCAGAGGTTCAACAACCTTGGCTTCCAGCCTGTCAACCTACAAAAAGAAATCACAAGTTGCTAAAATCATCCATATCCATGGCGTGCAGAAATGGGAAACAATTACTTTAATAGTGACTCACCTTATTACAAATTAAATCCATATATGCTGAAAAAATATTAGGATAAGGGTTTTTAAAAATTTTGTAAAAACTACAGTCAAGTACATTAACAAAAAAGGAATTTATTTTCTGAAGAGCTCAAGCTGATTTCTTGTGGAATTCCTTTTTTCTTAATTAGATCAGGATAAATGAAACATGGAAAATTATGAATACATCCAGCACTGCATCTTGGAGTTCTGTAGTTTTCTATCTAAAGATCAGTGTATTTGTTCTACACTTACTGACAAGGTTACAGACTAAGCAATCTTTGCTATCAAATACACTGTGCAAAATGGAACACTTCTTAAAAATAATGGAAACAGCATCACTGGTACTGAGTGCACTAAAAATACCAATAACAGGGTATGTAAAATGCATAAATGCTCTCACAGATGAGTGGTTCTGAATTTTTGTTTCAGTTCTCCTAATCAGAAAAACAGCTACATATGGTCAGACAGGCAATAGGATAAGACCTGCTTGTCAAATCTGACAAAACTGTCTGAGCGGCCCCAGCATAATCTGCCAATGACTTATGGACCGTGAGTGAGCCCTGTGGCCCATCGCTGCTACATCCAGATTAGGACAAGGTGCATACCTCTACTGGGAAGGGACGGTTCCCCCCATACTGGTAGTCACCAGTCAGCCAAAATCTAGGCCAGATGAGCAAACATTTCTCCTTGATACCATCTACTAGTGCACTGTCAAACAATTTCACTTGAATTGCCAATAGGATAGAAAGGAATAGGTCAGAAAGGCTCTAAACAACACACTTATTACAGACGAATCAAATAACCTGCCCATCTTACTTATTTACTCTACCCTGTGCTGTGGTACCTCACACCTCAGTATTTATGTACCTAGCACTGCAGCTAAAGACCAGAAATTGATAATCCTTACAAGCTAATTTTCTCTTGCCCACTTTGCCAGCATACAGGAAAACTGTAAAGTGACTTGATGCCCAGAAGAAATACAGCTGAGATAATATTTTTTGTTTTCAGGAGCAAAGGAGAACTTGATTTAAAAACTAAAAGCTTCTCTTTTCCTTTACTGCTTCTGCCTTTTTTCTTTCACAGGACAATGTTGGTTTACAGACAGGCATGGCAGCAGGGTGAAGCCAAATGTCAAGTTTTTAAAAACACATTTAAAATCAACAAAAGGAAAACTCAAGGTGTTACATATGTACCTCAAAATTACAGGTTCACAGTTTAATGATGAAAACAGAGATCATGCAGTCTGAGTTTACATTCACCTTTGGCCAAAATATAAATGCAATAGCAGAGGATAATTTGCTATTACATCAATTGAAGCAGAAGGACCTACCTGTGGCTCAGCTGGAGCCAGATGTATAAGGGCTTATGGAAAATAAAAATCATTTCTTATTACTTCTTAAAAATCCCTCCCTAAATAGATTGTTAAAGATCCACAACATTCCTTGTATTTCAAACTCTCTGCTTCCCACATCAATTACTTTTAAAAGGTTTTCTTTTTCCACTTTGTTATTATGAAGAGATGACTTGCAATGCTCTCCAAAATAAAAACGTCCTATCTGAAGGCATAAAGAATGTCAACTACTTCAGTCTCTTTTTGAATTATAATGGATCTCAGCTGTTCAAAACTATAAATGGGAATTTTCTATGTTCTACTTAAATAATAGATACATACTCCAAAAACTAGTTTGAGTACATGTGAATCATTTTTTTTAATCTCAGTATTTGGAATTCTGCATCATAAGTTACAGTTTGACTGGCACCACACATAAATGTGTAAGTGGCATAAACACCTTTGTTTGCACTCTCACTCATCTAGCAGAAATGTGACTATATAGTCACATATGGTCCAAATCAATTTGCACTTTTAATGTTGAACTACAAACTTATGAAATCTACAGTGGTGCCTGACAGTACCTCTTCAATACTATTTCTGATAATGCTCAGCAAAAGGAAAATGACTGATTTTGCCTCAGCTGCTGCTAGACAACTCAAGTCACACAACTAAAAAGAACACTTTATTAACTATAAATCATAATCTAAAGTCTAACACCAATTAAAAAAAACTTGCTCTTTTTCAAATACTTCAAGTGTTCATATGGATAGTTTTCCCGACTTCAACAGTACTAATTTTAGGCAGTTTTCCCTGAAGTGATTAGGAGTGTAAATGATGAATGCTTTGGCAGCCTACCCTGCTTAAACATTAATATATTTAGACGTGTTTTCTCCTGTTTGTCTTCTGATTGCAGAGTATATGATTTCCCTTTTAATCACAGATAAGTAACTGAAAAGTTCAGATGGCAAACACAACATGTACAGCTTTAATTTTGTACCTCTGCCTGGCGATAATCTTGAAGTCTGGAGAATTCATCTGCAAAGTTTTTCAGTCCAACTTTTAAGTTCGGTGTCTCTGTAGCTGCATATGCATATATTTCATTTACTAGAAGATCTGCTTTGTCTCGTAGTCTGGCAGTTTTACGTACATATCCAGCAAATATTTGGCACAATTCACCAAAATGTTTTTCCACATTTGAAACAGCATCTTGCATTTGTCTAGTCTGATTGTCCCTGGATACCAAAGAGAAATGAGAAAGGCAGGAATGTTTACAACACATACAGAAGAAAAACTATACAATAATACCACTAATAATTTGGATATCTCATTTCAGTGCAAAGCAGAAATTTATTCTGAAAAAGAGAATGTTGTAACCGATGTAATATGTGCTTATTTATGAATGAATAACAAACAAACAAAAAAGCAGATTTGCACTTAAAGATTCAATAGATGACAATCGAAATCACAAAAATCTGCTTGGAAGTTTTCCTCCTGAATTTAAGCAAAAGCTCACTACTACTAATGTTATCAGTTACTAACATTAGTGGTAACAGTTGCTGTCTCAAACAAGACTTCTGCAAGACCACCCCTTCCTGCTATGGCCTGCAATCTAAACAAGCAAGGCAATGGCTGGAGAAATTAGGCAGTTGAGGACCAACTGCTAAAGGTATTAAATGTTCTTTAAATTGCAAACAATTACCAAACTGCACTACAAAGGATAAAAACCACTGAGAATTAAAGAAGGTAAATGGACACAAGAGGTGAAAACTGTACTAGACTGAAAGCACATTCAACACACTAATAAATTACTTTCTTTTAAACGACCTAAATATAATTAATTTCTTTCATCCAATGCCTGTATGTTTCATTATTAATGATTTAGATAACTTATTCCAGTAACTCACAGATTTCACTTTGTATGTTGCTTTCATATTCCTATATTATTTAATGGTCATGTGAACTCATGCCCGTTGTTGATCTGAGTGAATCAGCTGTAACACAATTAATTTAACAGTACCTGCCAGACACTGGGTCCTAGGATGTCTCTGTGGTCCAACACAAGGTTATTGATGTGAAGTGATAGAATTCTCTGCAAGAGAATTCACTCCTACCACTATCTCAGCAAGGGACAGAAATAAAAAATTCCTTCATATCTGTAAGGTACCCCAATACTGCTGACCAGTATTTAAACACTGACTTTGTATCCGGATATATGACCATCAGAAAAATTTGAAGAAATGTGGTACTTTGAGACTAAACAACAATACAATCAATTCAAATGAGGAACACCTTTACTTCAGGAAAAGTACTTCATGCCAAAGTTCTGCCAAAACCCAGCTGGGTTGCTTCATGGCAAGCTGTCTGGAAGACTGTTCAAAAGAGATTCCGTTAATGTTAAAAAAACCCAAGGAAGTTATTCAGTCCTCCAGGACACACTGGAGCACAGAACCGCTTGAATAGGGATGGTTTCATCTGGTGAGCAGGCAAGTAAATATTTCATTAAGTACTAATAAAGCTGTTTTTCAAAATTATATTCCCTGACAAGATTTTCAGTAAAAGGTATATATTTCCTATTTTCTTGAAAGATCTTCATGTCAGAAAGTGTTTCCCTCCAGGAGGAAGACGTAATCATCCACTTTACAATTCAAATCCTACAGTACACCCACGCAATCAGTATTTAATTTTGGGATGAGAAACACTACGGTTTCTTATGTGGGGGTGTAAAAGTTTTTATTCCACCCTCGTTACCGTGATCGCTTAGAACTGTCCACAGAATTATTCGCGAGAGGTCCAAATAAATATCGGCAGCACATCTTTACTCCATCTCTGCACAGCACGCTAGGCCTGGAAAAGTTTTGCGGCCTTTACGGGAGGAAGGCAGAGGCGGCCCCATCTCCTAGGGAGGCAGATGCTAAGAAGGACCAGGCCCGCATCGCGCTCCCCGAGCCCCGCGCCTCCCCCGGGCACGCTGCTGGACGCGGGGTCTCCTCGCCGGCAGCAGCCCGGGGCTCCCCCGGCCCTCCGCGCCCCCGTACCTGGCGTCCAGCCCGCGGCCCAGCAGCATCATGGTGGCGATCGCGGCGGCGGCCGGCGGGAAGCAGGGAAGGAGGGCGGCGCTCCGCGTGCGCTCCGTTTCCATGGACACCCGGCCCGGCCCCGCCTCTCGGCCTGCGGGACGGGCCGCGGCAGCTCCGCGGCCGGGAGGCGCCGCGGGCGGAGCGCACAATCCCCGAAAAGCAGAATCGGTGCGGTTGGAAAGGAGCGCTGAGATTATCGAGTCCAATCTCTGTGCGAACACCACCGTGTCAGCAGGAACATGGCACTGGGTGCCGCGTCCGGTCTGTCCTTGAACACCTCCAGGGACGGTGACTCCGCCACCTCCCTGGGCAGCCCATTCCAGTGTCTAATCACCCCTTCTGTGAAGAAATTCCTCCTTATGTCCAACATAAACCTCCTGTGATTTATGTCTTCTTGTCCTATCAGTTGTTACCCGGTAGAAGAGGCCGAGCCCTGGCTACAGCCTCCTTTCAGGGAGCTGTCCAGAGCGATAAGGTCTCCGTGAGCTCCTGTGCTCCAGGCTAAACACCCCCAGCTCCCTCTGCCTCTCCTCACAGGGCTTGTGTTCCAGCCCCTTCCCCAGCTCTGTTTCCCTTCTCTGGACACGCTCCAGCCCCTCAATGTCCTTCCTGAAGTGAGGGGAGAACTGGACACAGCACTCGAGGTGTGTCCTCACCAGTGCCCAGTACAGAGGGACAATCCCTGCCCTGCTCCTGCTGGCCACACCATGGCTGATACAGGCCAGGATGCCATTGGCCTTCTTGGACACCTGGGCCCATGCTGGCTCATATTCTGCCACTGGCCACCAGCCCCCAGGTCCAATTCCACGGGACAGCTTTTCAGCCCCTCTTCCCCCAGCCTGTAGCACTGCAGGGCGTTGTTGTGACCCAAGGGCAGGACCTTGCATTTCGCCTTGTTGAACCTCACACAGTCAGTCTTGGCCCTTTGATCCAGCCTGTCCAGGTTCCTCTGCAGGTCATTTCAACACTCCTGCCCAACTTGCTGTCATCTGCAAATTTATTAAGGGTGCATTTGATTTCCTCATCCAGGTCATCATTAAAGATACTGACTAGGACCGGGATCAATACTGATTCCTGGGGCACACAAGCAGTGACTGGTGCTCCCCACACATGAGCCTGCCCAAGGCAGGGGCAGGGTCTGTTCAAGGACAAGTGCAGTGTCAAGGCCTGGGCTGGTACAGGAGCAGAAAGCCAGAAAGCTCAAGCCTTTCCCATTACCCCCACCCCAAAAAAAAAATTCAAAAGGCCAACTTGTCTTCACCTAAGGGAGAGCTGTTGAGGCTGGGCAGCCATGGGAAAAATCCCATGGAGCGCCAGAAAAGATGTTAAAAAAAAAAGAACAACACAATAAAACGAAACCAAAACCATAAAAAATCCCCTAACCCCCTCTCTGTAGTGGTAACGTATTGGGAATGTGGCTTCAGAACTGTGTGGCCATGATCCTGTTGGAGTCCCTGCACATGCTATATGAGACTAATACAGAAAAGACTCTTAAAGGAGGAGAGTGGGAATTGTGCTGTGTCCAACATTAGCCCCTCTGATATTACAGTGGTCCATGAGAGCTAAGGACTCAGACAACTGGCAGCATGAGGGCACAGAGGTACATGGCAACAGCTGCATGCAGATAACAAACTTTAATTTCCAACTAGAACCAATGGCCAAAAGTAATGAACAAGGTGGGTAACGGTGATGTTTCCATGGCATTTAGCAGGTTACAGGTTTGGTGTACCCCATGGGACTATGCTGCTACACAAAACTGTACATGGGCACACACACACACACACACACACACACACACACATAAAGAGGCCTCTCACTCAAGGGCACCCAGAAGATCTAAGGGTGAAAGGATCACTCAGCGATATCCAGTCTGAAAATAGTCACTGCTGTGCAAGAGAGTGGTGAGGGGCACTCAGACCAGGGAAGTCTCCTTGGATGGAGGTCATGGTGCAGAAATGTCTCTGCCCTGTTGGCTGGGGTTCTGCCTCTTCCCATTCCCACCTTGGGTCATAAAAGGTTGGTTGTCCCCATGTGTCAGCCAGGGAGAAGGTGAGTGCTACTACCACACATGTATGAAAATAATTTTATAAACTTGCATGAGCGTGTGAATAGAAACTGATTTAGTTAAAATTTGATTTTTAACTTTTCATCTTGGTTTTTCTCTTGAAAGCAGATAATTCAGATCACTTCAATGAAAACTTCAATTCCATAAAGCAAAATATTCTTCAAATAATGAGGCTCTAATTAGTGGTTTGGATCAACTTAAGCTAAAACAAAGTGTTGCCAATTTTTCTTAAGGCAAGTTTGTGAAACCAGTGGTAAAACTCACTCCAAAGGTTTGCAGTCTTTAAGGACTTGGTAGTGTAATATGTCTAAATGGAAAATGTCTTTCAGAGGATGCAAGGGTGAGAGGGCAGCTGTTACCTGGAAGTCTTAATTTCTCAACTGCAGGCCTGAGAGGAGAGGCTGCAATGTTTATTGTTGAATCTACCCCCTATTAATAATCTAATAAATCAGCTAAATGACCTAGCAAATAATGATGTCACTATTATTACTGTGCAATTCTGTAGTTCCTCACACTGTAGGAAGATCTAAGTTTATCACTCTAGGATCCTATTCATTACATACAACTACCACTGAATTACAACACTATCACCCCTCTCTTGACTGCACTACACTGCTTGCTATCAAGCTGTAGAACAATCCATCTCTGGATGGATTCCCAAATTCTCCTTCAGTTATGTAGTTTTTACTGTCTGCATGTTGTTTATGTGCCACACTTTCTGAGACATATTCCATTTTATTCCTTCCTTCACTTAACTCCATTTACATGTAAGCACATTATCCTATATGCAGACAATTGACATACCAGAGCAAGGCTTATCCTCTTTATTTATTTTTTTCCTCACTATTTTTGTGCTCAGAAAGCATCCTGCTCTCAAGTGCCTAATTACAAGTCATTGCCCTTGACATGTTCTTTGGACAATCTCCTGGTCTCCTGATGTAGTCTTGTCTCTTCACAATGACCTGTGAAGCAGAACTTCCCACTCACAAATTTTAAGAGCTCTGAAAGTTGAAAACATCTATTCCATTACTGAGGGCACGTTTGGACTTCAGCACCCAGGAATGGTCAAGCAAAGCAAGTTCCAGAATACCCAGAAATTCTGAATAAACAGCAGAATGGTGCTATATGAGATACTGTACAAACAGTAAAAAGAAGTACAAGTCTATTTGCTTCAAATTATGGGTCAATGAGAAACAGAAACTGCCACTTAATGAGAGACTAAAAGATTGAAAATAAGGAAAAGTTACTTGTGATTAAAGTTCAAGAAGTACTTGTCATTGGAGTAAGACATGAAAGAGGAATCACAGCTCATCTTCAGTTATTGCAAACAAATTCTGCTTCAGTCCTGAAGTATGGTACTTGGCATAGATATTAAAAAACTTAATTTATATATGCTGATTTCACACATGGTTTGACTTAATAGTTCTTAATATGATGCTGTTGATAGTCCTGGAATATATGGCCCACCAGCTCCAGCTGCACATAGAAAGTTGGAAATAATGTCATGAGGGCCTGTTGAAATTTTGAGTCATCAGAGTGTACAAGAGCACAAGCTGCATAAATCATGGAGTGGAAAAATATTTTTGTACGATGATTTAGAAATAATTACGGAGAATTATGTTGAAAGTAATGCCAAATTTCCTGCTCATTACCTCTAAGTAAGTTTCCAGAATAACATACTAAAGATGATGACATCTTATAAATGACAATTTCTGCAGATAAGAAAGCTCTGAAATATCCAGTTGACAGTGTTTTCCAATATTCCTCCAGAGGATAAGCAACAGACTCCTCCTGACTTAATTCAGCTTGAGTAAATTCTCTGTACTGGTTTATTGAACAGCAGTATGTAACTCCAGCAGTGTTCAGCAGCAGTGAAGAATTGCCTGTCATTACTGCATAGAAAAAACAGGGTATGCATAAGTCTGTGGAAATTTATGAAACATTAATCGGGATAAAATTTCTTCCATCATATTTAGGGAATGCCTTAACCATTAGTAAGGTAAAGCCATATTTCTGTTTGGAATTTAATCAATGAGTGTGTTCTAGATGTATGTAAAATACCCACAGAATGTTCAGTCAAGTTTTGTTTTTGCTAACTGATGTTAATTTATATGGTGTAGTAATTACAGAGTGATCCATACAGGTCCAGAGGTTCATCTGTGCACTGTAGTTGATTAAATCTGTGTGTATTGATGAGCTGCCTATATATTCATGTTACTACTGCTTTTCTCACTATGTGTTCATAACTTTAACATTTTTTTTGCAATCTTTGAACTTTTTATATGGCATTCCATTTTCCTGTTCACCTATGCTATTAATTCTTATTATATGTATTGAAACATGATTTTAGCAGAGAAGTTTAGCTCCTAGTGGATTTGGCATTATATAGATTTAATAATTTCAAGTGTTTTCTCCTTCTGTAACTGTTTTCCTCTTTGTGCTGTTTCACTTCTTTGGGCCTGCAGCTCCCTTACTTTATGCAGGAACTAGACCACCTCTTATTCCTAGCTCTGTGTTTCCTCAGGAACAAGAGGCAGCTTTTGCAAAACATCCTTCTCTGATGCACAAGCTTCCAATACCAAGTTTCAGATCTTAATTAAAAATCAGTTAGTTTGTTAGAGAAAAAGTTGTCAAGATAATTAGAAAAGCAGTAAAACATTGTTTCCTCAGGCTAATACCCGCAGGCCGGTATAACCTTCTGTCATCCATTTTGTCAGCATTGGTGAAAGCATAGCAACCTCTTGATGATTTATGCATTTGCCTGTTGTTTTCTTACTTCTGTAATAGAGCTTTAGCTGCTGTCAGAGGCAGAATGCTGGGCTAGCAGGGTCTTTGTTCAGCACAGGCACTCATGTTTTGAAGGTGTTATTTTTTTATAAACAAAGAGGAGTCCTTTTGTTTGCTTGAGTTCCTTGTTTACTTCTGTATAAGTATTTCTGCTCCTGTGCTTCTCTTTATGCAAACTAAGTTCAAAGGTGAAATGCAAAATATGTCTGGAACATGCTGCTGTACAAGTTTTTGTTTGTGTCTCCCTTCAGTGATTTGTCAGGCAGTAAGGTTTTGTTCAGTGTTACTGCCACTTTTTTCTACCATGTAAACTTTCAGACTTGCTTCTCCCAAACTCTTATTCATGTAGTAAGACCCCGAGTCCTTGGCTGGCTTCCCCTGCCTGAGTAATCCATGTTGTTTCTGGTTTATCAAGATCACTGCTCAAATATGGACAGATGATGTTCTTTGTTGACACTGGTTTATACTCTGTTTCAGGTAATAATATTTGTTGTGATGCAGACCATGATCTCAGTAATGTTTGGTGAGTGCTGATTCATATTCCAGGGAAGGAATTGGGAAACATCTGTTTCTTGGATTCACTGTCTATGTGATTCTGAGTGTTCTTATTCATTAGTATCAGTAAATATGCTCTGATTTTTGTTAGTTGCACTGTAGAAATCCAAGATTAGGCTGTCAGAATGCCTCACCTGAAGCCTGCTCATGGTTCCTGAGCTGTTTGGGCACATTGTGAACATTGCCAAGGACAAAGGGCCTGTGCCAATCTACTTCTGTTCTTGGAAAGACAGGGACGAGGGGACTTTTGGAAAGAGACTATTACTACACATCTCCATGGAAATCTTTAGTAAAAGGCAAAGTATTTATTTGAACTTTGTGTATAGATGGTGAGGAAAAGCAGTTTTGGATAGCAGGTCTGTTGCTCTTTCTGCAGTAGTGTCTCTCCTTTCTTCAATGGCAGGAGCACTGTCACAGCCTGCTCAGCTTTCCAGGGCTCTGATTGATGAAGGTGGGCAGTGGAGCCAGGCTGCTTTGCCATTCCCCTCAGGCTAGTGCCAGAAGCAATCTAATCTGCCTTTTGTTTTCAGATAACTGTGTTAATAAACACATTAATTAAATAGACAATCTTATTATTAACATAGTACATAATTAACATACATAACATAACTATTTAATTAGTAAATAGGTTTTTTCCAGACATACTTTATAATTGAAATGAGTATGAGTCAACAAGAACAAGCAAGTCAGAGTTACTCACTTTCAATTTGGTATTTATTAAACTACAAAACTGGTGGCAAGTCACTTGGCTGCCTGAAAAGTAAAGCAGAGGGTTCAGAGTTCTTTGATTGGCCCATTCAGCAGGCAGGTGATTTCTCCTAGGTCCTTCACAACTGACGTGAGTGAGATTGGAAGAGTGATGATATGGATGGAGCTCATGTATTTGAACCGGGAATCTCCAGCATGTTCCAGGTGCAATGCCTTTGATGGAAGGTTTTTCATGTCTTCTATGCAGACTTATGCTGGTACTCATGGCAGAATTCCTGAAGGATGTCTGTAATGCTCTCCAAGAATGAGATCATAGACAGGGAGTGTTTCTAACTTACTTCTCACATAACAAACTTCTTCCCTGAAATCCCAACAAGTGGCAGGAATTGTCTTACACCCTTGCTGTAGTTCCTGGCTCAGTAGAGGTAGAGGCTGCCCACCCCTGTGCTGTGTGCCTGGATGGATCCTGTGTGCCTCTTGCTGAGCCACTGTGGCTGGAATAATGCAAAGGCATGAAATGGCCCTCATGAGTGCTCTTATGGCATGGGACTGAGGCTATATATGTCCTGAGATGTGGTTTATGAGATATTTGCAAACCTTGCTGCAATAATGTTGAAGGATGGTAGAGAATGCAGGGGGTTAATTGCAGAGCAAACGGGCATGGCAAACCCAGAGCGGTTTCAGCCAACTGGCTTTTGTGATCATTCCCTGGAGGAAATTATTCCCAGCACTATGCTTATACTTTGTCTGAGAGAGAACAACTTGCATCTGACAAAAATCGGGTAGTGATAAGACAATTAAGCAATACTAGGATTTGTCTCATGTGCTATGACATTTAGTACCAAAGAACCATACACCCAAAGAATCAGCTGCACACAGGGTCTTTTCCAGGTACATCTGGGATCCCTCTGCAGGTCTGAACTGCAGATCTGGTCTTTTGGTCAACCTTGAATTTGCTCTCAGAATATTATAAGTATTTTATAAGATTTCAAAAGGAAGTTGGTATTGGTCTCATTTTAGTCCGTGACAGTTCTGTCATTACTAATAGGAATCAAATTTTTTCCTTAGAGAATTCTTTTCCTCTTTTTGCAGTAGTAATATTCCATTCCTGGCAAATGCCTGTACCGGGAATATTTTCTGCAACTGAAGTGTTAGCCTAGAGTGAGGCCATGCTGAAGACACTGGTATGTGATAGCAGCTACCACTTGGTGGCATCCACACCATACTTTATTTAACTGAAAACTCCACAGCCAGCAATCTGAGAAAATTTTTAGAGTACCTGGCCTGACATTCACTCCTTAAGGGTGTTTAAAATACTTAACCTTACACTGGTCTGGATGCATGACCTTACAGGGCCTGACATGCATGACCCAGTTTCTGTTTGTATTTTAGTGTGGGAGTATACACATTTATTAACTTTGCATTTGACTCAAATAATCAAAGTGATTAAACTCTATCTTGCTGCCCTTCTTTGAAAGACTGTTCAACTATTTTTTATTCACTGGAAACTTGCTTAAGCTCTTGGATCCTTGGTCTTGACCTTGCTGTTTACCTCACCTAAGTTTAAAATAATGTTTGATTTTAAACAAGTAATTTAGAAGCAAAAATATCATAGATCTGGTTAAGGGGAGAGTGTACTTAGAAAGACTTGTTGAAGCTTTGATTTTCACTTCAAAGGAAAAATATTCAGACTCATTCTGGAAAATGTGAAACATTGGCGTGACTAAAGAATGTTTATTAGCAGATAGAAGCAACTACAGATTCACTTTACCTAAATTTTGACATTTAAATGAGACATCAGAAATATATTTTTCACCTGCCAAAATCTTAATTTGAAGGTATTTGTCTCTCTCTAAAATGGCATATAGCGCAACAGTCACATTCAGTTTGAATCTTACGAGTACCTAACTTCAGATTTAAAGTTGCAGGCCTGTCCTGCTTGTATTTGTTGTCAAAGCACTGAGAAGAGAAGCAAACACAGGGTAAATGGTTGGACTTGACAGGTTGGAAAAGTTTTTTCCAATGAAAACAGTTTGGTGATTCTAAGACAATTTTTTTAAAATGGCTGCTAATTATAAATTGATTTTTGATTGATTAATGCATATATCCTTAAGTGGGCAATTTTTCTGATAGTCAGGTGTAAGGACAATGAAGAAGTTTTCAGCTATTCAAGACTTGGTCTTCAAGTCCTTGTCACTTCAGGGAATACAGTATAGCAATGAGCATGGTGTGAGATACAACTTAATGGCATTTGGCTCTTTGTGAACTGGTACTAGAACAATATTTCTACTTTTACATTTTTCACACGTAAAATCCACTTGTGGTGGAAATGAAGTAATAAATAAATGAATAAATAAAAATCTAAGAAAACTGTATATTTGTAACTTTTAATCTAATTGCATTACGTAATTATAATTGAACAGTATCTTGACATTTGAGTACTATTCATTAATTGCTTTCATGCTTAGGTTCTTTAACCTCTTGGAGCTGAAGTTAGAAGATTTGGAGGTTATCTCTCTTTTTTTTTTTTTAATTTAAAATAAATTTCCTTCCTAATTTTCATTCATTGGGGAGTTTGTGGAAATCAGGTACTTCCCAGTGGTTTTTAGCCTTTTTCCCCCCAGCTAATAAAACTAAAATAAAATTGAAAAAATTTCTAAACACTTGATAAATAATCATTATTAATAGATGAGATTGCTCCTACTTTTGGAGGCAATAAAAGATTTAATTATCAGTTGAAACTCACTGAATTATTTTGTAGTTCTTTCATCCTAACCTTATGAATCTCACTTTTTTCTCAGTGTCCTGTGTCAGTGTGGTGAGGGTTGGGCTTTAAAGCACTCATGATTCTATTCTGTTAATTTTCAGTTTTATTAAGAAGAATAAAGCAATAATCTGAATTAATTTCTTCTTGAAAGTTTGATAATCCCAGGAGGAATACATGACACTGTTCCATGTTTCAAACAGAATAACCGGTGTTGTTATCAAATAACTGAATTTAGAGAACACTTCAAAATTCTCAGTACCTCCTAGTTCCTCTCATCCCTCAAGTCCTTTGCTCTTCACTGTTGTTAGGTGCATTTTTAAAATTGCACCTGACAACAATGAAAATTGTACCAATACAGCAAGAAGGCCTGTATTGAAGTAAACTAAAGTGCATGTGTCAGTCTACTTCTAGAGGGCAGCAAATGACTGTGTTTCAGCCACAAGAGAAACAAGAAGTCTGCCAGCAAAACCAAAGGCACAATCCAGCATCTTGTAGTCAACAGGAAAACTTCCTGTTGTCTTTGATGGGAGTAGGGTCAGGCCCCTGGTGCTTTCCTTGCTTTCTTCCCACCTCCGCTTTTTCAGTGGATAAATAGTGTGCTTAAAATGCATTGGACTCCTGTTACCAGTTGTAAGATTTTTAAACTATGAACTATATATGCAAACATTATGGTTTTTATTAACATTCTGAGGCTACAGATCATCGGGTATAAAAAGTACATGACTCAAATGTAATATTATTTATATAAATATGAGTTCATTGCGGTTTTTTATCTGTTTTGTTTTGTGGTATTTAAAGGAATGTGAATGAATTCTTTGCTCTGTCCACACATGGTAGAGAACATGGGGGAGTGCCCTTCTTTTGGAAAAAACCCACCACTGGTAAATTCACAAGTGTTGCTTAATACAATCAAAAGAAAGAAAGAAATATTGTAAATAAAAGATTTATTTTAAATGTATTTCACTTTTTTATTTACATAGGTCTACATAGCATAGGTTTTTCTATAGCCCTCCTTATCAATGCCCTGGTATGTTCACAAAAGCTTATACCAATGTAGTGTAATCTAAATGGTGATGAATGGACTAAACATCTCTTAACTACTATATTTTTCTCAGTTGGTGATCTATCTCCAAAGAAGCTGTTCTAACTTTGTAGCCCCCAGGATCCCTTCCTCTTCCTTTTTCTTTTCCCAGAAAAAATACACAGTTCCTTCTCAAAATTTCCTTAGTTGAATTTGTGCAGAGCTGGAAGAATGGGAAGAGGTCAGATAGCAACTTCTTTAGTGAGCCTTTTTTTGACTCTTGATCTCTTTGGCTCTTTGCTTAGAATGACTTGAAGTTTTGTGCTCCCCATACCTAGGGGACAACCTGGCTCTAGATATAAGGTGATGAAATTGTTGAGCTTCTCTAAGGTGTGGTTTATTCCTCATGACTACCTATGATTGTAGAAGACTGAAGGCAGCCACAGTTCAGTACATTCTGCTAATGCCAACTCTGTGTTGTTGGCTGGGAACATGGGTTGTATATCCTCCAACCTAGAGGGCATTTTTACCAAGTATCAAGTATCAGAAATGGCAGTGCGACAGAATCGGGCTCTGGCTGTCATCATGTCAGTGCTATGCAGGTCAGGAAAGGGGATTGTCCCAGTAGAGATGGAGAAACTCTCTTTCAGCTGTGGAACATCCAAGAGCATTGGGATGACTCTGGCTGAGGGAGAACCACTGTGGATTGTGTTTGCTCCACTCTTGCCAGTGGTGACCTTTCTGGGGAGAGTTCCCTCAAGGGTGCTCAGAGTCCAGAGCTGTGGCAGGAGGATGTGTGTGGTAAAACACTTCTCTTCTGGAGTCCAGTGAAACCTGCAGCTATTATTTTTTGTCTCAGAGACAGCCCTTACTTCTTTCACTAGGGAATGATTCTGGTGGCAGTCCTGGTGCAAATCAGGTCTCTTTTCCATTGCATTTTAAAACATTGCACTGGAACCGCCTTTTCCAGGTCTGCATTAGTTTTTGCTCTGTTTCTAGTGCTGGTCCTGGGTATCTATGTCTGAAACCATTTACAGTTCTGATTCAATTTTCTAATAGAAAATCTAAAGAGTGACTCACACCAGAGTTTCGATTTTTCTTTTCAATGGTTATGAATAAAACATAGCATAAAGGAAAAAAAAGCTTTTGTTGTCTACTTCTGAGGGTACAAAGGAAACATAGAATATTCTGTGTGACTTAGTGCCTGAAAAAATCACAGCAAGGCTTCTAGAAAAGTCAAGAGGTGAAATACTTTAGCTAGATATGTTATCTTTGAGATGCCTCAAACAGGTCGCTGTAGAATTTTGCACCCATAAAAAGACAGGGCTTGTTCTCCGAAGTTTAGGTTTAGTTTTTGGCAGTTTGCATATCTAGAAATGATGATGTTAGCAGTCACATACTTGTTTCTCAGAATAGAATAGCTATTCATTACTCATTTCTGAAATATTTGCACAGATACTGGCCCACAGCATACTGTAGTTAAGGCTACTAACTGTATTACTTCTTGCCTGCTGACTTCTCCAGCATATGGTACTTTATTTTGTTGGCCACAGAAATGCTCTATAGCCTTGTAGTAGCTTTGAGTGTGGTTCATGGCTTTCAACTTTAATTATGCTTAATAACATAATACATATACAGCAAATAACATTTCCCATATTTAAAGTGCGGTTCTACTCTGAAATGTGATGATTTAAAGATAATTCAACAAATAAGTTCCTTGTGCTAGTCAAATCATAACTTACTACTAAACCCAATAAATTTCCATATCTGCCTTTCCCTTATGTAGTGGGGTTGATGCTGGCCAGACTCCAGGCACCCACCAAAGCCTCTCTATCCCTCCCCTCCACAGCTGCACAGGGGAGAGAAAATATAACAAAGGATTCATGAGCTGAGATAAGGACTGGAAGAGATCACTCACCAAATACCAACATAGGCAGAACAGGCTTGAATTAGAGATATCAATTGAATTTATCACTAAAAAAATCAGAGAAGTGTAATGGGAAGTAAAATAAGACCTTAAAAACACCTTCCCCTTATCTCCTCCCTCTTTACCAGCTCTGTCTCCTCCCTGCAGCAGTGCAGGGAGACAGGGAGTGGGGCTTGTGGTCAGTTCATCATGGTTTCTCCTGCTGCTCAGGTAAAGGAGCCCTTCCCCTGCTCTACTGTGGCATCCCTCCCTTGGGAGACAGTTCTCCATAAATGTCTCTGATGTGGCTCCATCTCAGGAACAGCAGGTCTCCACAAGCTGCTGCAATGTGAGTCCATCCCATGGGCAGGTCTCCTCAAACTGCTGCAGCGTGGGTCACTTGCCCACGAGGTGCAGTCCTTTAAGGACAGGCTGCTCCAGTGTAGGCTTCTCTCTCCACATGCCTACAGGGTCACAGCCTCCTCCAGGCATCCACCCTTTCTGGCGTGGGTCTTCTCCATGGATTGCAGGTGGATTCTGCACCTGCATGGCCTCCATGGGCTGCAGGGGCACAGCTTCACCATGATCCTCCCCATGGTCTGCAGGGGAATCCCAGCTCCAGTGCCTGACATCTCCTCCCCCTCCTTCTTCACTGACCTTGGTGTCTGCAGAGTTGTTCCTGTCATGTTCTCACCCCACTCTTCTCTAGCCTCAATTACAACTGTGCAATAATTTGGTTTTTTTTTTCTTGTTAAACATGTTATTGAAGAGGTGTTACCACCATTTCTAGTTGGCCCAGCCTTGGCCAGTGGCACATGCACCTTAGGAGCTGCCAGGGATTGGTTCTGATGGACCAAGAGGAAGGTTTTAGCAGCTTCTCATAGAAGCTGCCCCTGTAGGTCCCTGGCTACCAAAGCTTGGCCATGCAAACCAAAAACACCATAGCAGGGCAGAACCAGCAGAGGTGATGCCCATGCTGGTATGCCACCCTTCAACCTCCATGCAGAAAAACATCTGGTGCATTCAAGGGTGAGTCTATTGCCCTGTGGCAGCTCTGTGAACTCATCCCTTATTATAAAGATACCCTTTAGGATCTCTACCTCCACCCAGCTGAGTTTTTTATACAGCTATTATTGGTTAAGCTATCAGAAAATTCTTGAACAGACCTCAGTAAATGACTCAATCTTTTGTTCACATTTCAGCAAGGACATCAATGAGAATCAATAAAAATAATTTAAAAATCTACGGATTGCTGCCACTTTTTTCTTTCTCATGCTGTACAGAGATGATTATGCTGAGGTAGGGTTTTTGTTTTGTTTTGCTTTCTTTAATTTAGACCAGAGGATTTTGTTGTCAGCCCTTTTAAACTAGCCATGCTTTAATTTTGACACAGAAGAAGACAAGTAAGCCAGCTTGTCAGGCACAAGCTCAAACACAAAGCGATCAGGAAGTTAAGGACTGAGATAACAAAAGAGAAGTTGAGACAGCTTAGAGCTGTCAATACCTTCTTAGTATAAATCTAACCTTATATCAAGGCATAAATATGCTGTGGGCACAAGAGACAGCAGGGCTGTGTGCTACCCTTGGAGCAGGAGGTACAGCAAGGGATGGGGAGGTTGGTGCTGGCTCTGAGAGCCATGCAGGTGCAGTGTGTGCTGGCTGTGGGCTGATGGATGTGAGCTGGTGTCTCTGCACAGCAGTGAGCTGTGCACAGGGCAGCTCACCTGGAGCTCCCTGCCACAGGCTCCCTTCTTTGCACATGAGATGGCTTAATTTTCCTACAGAGAAATGGTTATGAATAGTTCCTAGTTTTTTGCACAAAACTGATAAAAACCAGGAATTTGATCCTTTTACTTTAATAACCATGACCATCTTTAGAAGCCAATAAAAAACTCCAAGCCACCTCAGACTGACATCAGTGAAATAAGCAAAATAAGCCTTTGTTGCTGCTTTGAATTTCCTAAAAAGTCCATCCTATATCTTACTGTGGAGGCAGTCTGTACAGTAACATGAACTGCAATAATCTCATCCCAGTACATGCTGAAGTTTCATGTACTCACACACACACACACACACACAAAAGTAACCCCTTTAACGTAATGAGAAAGTAATTGAAAATGGAGATTTTCTTTTTCTTAATGACATTGAAAATAACTTTATTTTAAATGGTGTACTAGTTTTCATTTCAAATTCTAGATATGGTGATATTGGATGAAGAATTCATGTTACACTTTTTCTACAGCTTCCTCAGTACAGGTCTCTGGTTTGTTATAAGGGTAAGGTAAAAGCTGATTTGAAAAGTAGCACTAAACAAGGCAACTGTTGCTTAGACTTTGTTTCAGAGATCAAGGCAGCCCAGGGAAACTGTGTCTTTTGGCAAAACCTAAACTCAAAGCTACAAAGAAAACACCATACCCTAAAAATAATTTCATAATAGATTTTCCTTGTGTCTCTGGCCAAGGCTGCAGTTAAGTCCACACAGAAGAAAGATAAATCATTGATCATTTTTGTCCTTTAGAAAGTTGCATTAACTCTGGCCTCTCTGCAGTTTTAAGCTTAGATCAGACACTGGCATTCAAGAATACCCCTGGAAAGGTGTGCTAACAGCTTTGTGAATAGGGATGTTCTCTGCAGAGGTTCAGCTAGTGCTTGCCACAAGGCTTGGAAAGGTAGTGCCAAGGGCTGTTTTGACTGGGCCTGGCCACCCCGAGGTCATGTTCTTCCCGTGGAGTTTGTCATCCTGGCTGCACAGCTGCCAGCTAGGGAGCACTTTGGCAAGTCCCCTTCTTGATGTGATACCGAATGTTCAACCCTTAACACATTCCAGGTGGAGAGGAGAAATGGGATCCTTGGTTCAGTGAAGACAATAATGGAATGTGCCTCTTCAGACTTGCTGTAGCTTATGCAGAAATTTTGCAGCTGATCATAGTGGATTGCCAGATGCAAGGCAAAAGCAGGTCTGAAAAGTTTCAGCATGGCTTCAAATAAAACACACAGAATTTTTTTCTAACATCTATAAAAATAAAATTCCTTAAGAGTGAACAAAAAATGCACAATAGAATTTATGCTCACCTCCAAAGCTTGAGAAATGACAATGACAAATTAGTGTTGTTTTCTAAGGTTCTCTTTGATTAAATGACAGAAGATATTGCTTCTGTTAACAATATATTATATTCTTTTTTCATTTTAGAAAATGAAGACTTTTGAAATGGGCATGTGTTTATTTTGGACTCACATAATGGAAATATTAAAATGTTTCCCATAATTGTTTCTAGCTGCACAGTTTAAAGCAGGATCATCTACCATATGCATGATTATTTTCAAGACATTAATAATACCCCATTACAAATGTCTCCAGCTCATAGAGACTCCAGCTTTGAACTTTGATAATGCATCATTGTGATGTTGTATCATTTGTAACAGATAATGCTGAGGGAGAGCGTACACAACTTAATGAAAAATGGGAAAGTTATTTGTTTTCAACTAATTGTATAGTTCCTCTACTACATAATATATGAATAAGTGTAATAGCTACATTATTATTTCTTCTTGAGGTTGTGTGTAGACACTGCATCCTGTCTGTCAAAGAGTTTAAAAATTACAAGGGAGATTTAATGTTGTCAGCCTTGAAGATGAGAAAATAATGAAGCATGTCCCCACAAGGTGGTTAATTCTATATTGTTCATTTGAAAGAACCTTAAAATGGTCTTTATCTCATATAAATTACTGTTAGGTACGAACTGCACAACTGCAATTTTATATTCTACCAGAAAAATGGAAATATAGAAAACACAGAAATATTTCCAGTGGCAGTTTACAATATGCTAGAAGATTTCTATGGATACACTTTTAAAATTAAAGCAGTTTGGGTTTGTGTGTGCTGAAGCTTAAAACATAATTTGTTAATTGAATGGTGAATTACCAGAAAAAGCTTGTGACAAATTTTGGCCATAGGCATTTGTACATAAAGCATGCTTCATGGAAAAAGAGGAGAAAAATGGAAAGTGATGGTGAAAAAAATGCTGGTAATTTAGTAAATTAGAAGCATGGTTGGAAAACTAGCCTGTCTGAGGGATTCAGTTGAGTGTTTGGGCTTGTTTTGGAAGTTAGAAAGTCCCTTCTTATCTCTAGTATGGTAGCAGGAGGATATATTCCTGGTGCAAACATACTTGGGAGAGCTTGCAGAAATTTTCTGAAGACTGATTGTGCTAAAGGTGAACTGCAATTAAATTTATTTTGGTTTTATATGCAAAGAGGTCTAAGAAATGAGTAGAAAACCAAAACAGAGTGAATGGTATTACAAATGTTAAATATAATTTAAATAATGACTTTTTTTCATTTATTGTTAATTTAACCTTTTATTTCTTAGTAATAGCAATGCATACTTAACAGGAAAGTGAATGATATGCTAAAAATAACTGTATTTTTTATAATATTTTCTTTAAAGTGAAGTATTATTCCTTATATTTTAAAAGAGCTAATACTGGTTTAATCAATTGGGTGGGGTTTTTTAAGCATCTCTGTTCGCAAGTTCTTGTTTTTCCTTTTAAAAATTCAATATCTTATTTCAGGATAACAGCAAATAAAAGTAGAGAGGATACTTACCTGAATAGTTAAATTATAGTAAATTACACTTGTTGCACTGGTTCTACACTTCTACTAGAGAAAATGTAAACAGAACTAAACAGGATTTTCTCTTCTGTCAACCTTGTGCTCTCTGAGTAGGAGCTTGATATTTTTACACTGGTTTTGAATTAAACTAACTGCCTGTTTCATCACCTCACTTGGTTTGTTTGGGGCACATTTTTTAATTCTATTTTGAAATTGCAGCTCTATGACCACTTACAGATATCTGTCTTTGTGGATGGAAAGCAACTTCAATGAGAAGGTGCAATGAAGGGCTTGTGAGTTGGGCTGTAGTGGAGCAAGGGGCTTGGATAGGAAAGAGAGGTTAAACTCTTAGCTGGATATAGAGGTCTGGAGGCATTGGAGAGTTCCAGTAAGCAGCTTGGTCCTTGGCGAGCCATGTACTGCGCAAGGCTGGGAAACTTCCACCAGTTGCCTTTCAGTCAAGGAGTCACCTGATACTCCTTTTTGTCTTCTGCTCCATACGCAATTGGTCACCACCGTTCTGAGAAAGTTCATTAAGCTGTTAGGCTGCAGCCCCAGCTGGCCAGGGATGCAGCAGGAGAGCTGTGTCCAGCTGTGTCCAGCTGTGTCCAGCTGTGTCCAGCACCTTGTGGGGGTCCTCTTGGTTCCTTCAAGGCCCGTGGCTAGGCTTCAGAGTGTTGCACCCCCTGAGCATTGGCTTTGTGCACGGATGACCTTCCAGAGGACAGGCACAGCTGTGAATGTTGTTCTCACTGGTTACAAGTTGTCTGTGCTGGCACAAATTGAAGTCAGGACCTCATGGGCAGCTGCTGGCTTTGCATCACCTGAGAGAAGTACAGGGCAGGCACGCTGGGTAGCAAAAGAAAGCTGATGGTTGAAATTACGGTGGGAACCATGCAGCTGGATGGAAATACATCCAGCTCCTGGGAACTCTTTTGAAGGCAACGGGGTGAAGGATAACTTTGAAATTGAAAGTTGACATTTTGCTTTTCATTGAGCTTCTGGTGTATTACCGGTGTTGGCCACAGTGAGAAGGTGTGACCACTGACCCCACCCCTGAGACTGGGCATCCTACTGAGGCACACAGTTCCTCTGAGCTGTGGTGTCTGTAGCAGGCTCTTAAGTTTGCAGGAGCCCCCCGCGGCTTTTATGAGATGCAGGTAGAGCAGCAAGCCTGGTTGCTACTAGTGACAGAATCAGGACTTTATGTGGTTAATAATATGCTCTCTGCAGCTTTAGTAATCAGTTGAGAGAAATTTTGGCTTCTTTTGAAAAATCAAAGTGATCATTAACTTACACTGAGCTGACACCAGAAATGAGTCAGAAAGGATCTTGATCTGAAAGCTTCCCTGTAGGGCACATACATGCATCCTCCAGCTTTTCTCTTCTTTCCCTGGGAGGGCTTGCCCTCATCCAGTTCATAACTCTTTGACTTTCTGCCTGATATTGGTAACTTTTGAAAAGTTGCCAAGGGGCAGAATTATCTGATTCACAGGAACATTTGCACGTTCTCCAAAAACCCACTTCATTTCTCAATAAGAAAGATTTTTGTGAAATCTCATAGGAGAGTGATCATCATTTCTGCTCAGACCATGGGGAAAGAGGCAATTGAAGCACTTAGCCTGTCTATAATCATGATTTGTCATATCGTCTGGAATTTTTTGTTGAAGTGGATGAATGGAGCAATAATGAATAAACAAAAATTTGAGCGTAGGGCTATGGAATCTGGATTGATCTATTTATGTTCACACTTTATAGGCTTTAACTGGTATGCTAGGCTAATATTTGCTTCCCCACATTTCTGTAGGATTGCTGTATGTAGTAATAACCCAGGCCGAGGGCCAAAAAAATTATAAGGCCATTTTTGCCGTGGAAATTATTTTGCTGCAATGATTGTTAACAAGAAGGAGAGCAAAATGGATCAAATAAATTGCTGGTTTCTCCCATAAATGCCAGAGTGTTACTTCTTCTAACATCATCAGGAGCTGTAAGGAACAAAAGTTACATTTGAAGACCCTTCTAGGTTTCCAGAAAAAACTCTGGGGCACGAGGGGAGGGATAGTTCATGGTTCATGCTCCTCTCCATATTTGACCGGTGAAATATTTAAGGGAAAAATGAACTTTGAAGGCAATATGAAAAAAAATCACAGGAAGGCAAGACTTCACCTTTTATTTTAGTTTGTGAGCTGCCAGAAGCAGATCTTTGATGTTTCCTGTGTGAATGGCCTCTCAACTTCCTGAGAAGGGATAGTCTGCATTTCCTCGGAAGGAAGAACCTGAGTCTTATCACCATGTGAGAGCTTCTCTCTTCACGGCCTCCTGGTTGTCAGCATCTGTGAGCAGATGTCAGAGCCTCTCCCCAGGGTGGGCAGGCTTACTGCTCCTGTCCTTTCACAAGAGGATACTTCCTGACACTGTTTCTGCATGTGTGTGCACATGCCTTCTCTCTAAACCCTCTCAAGGGCTATTAAAAAGCAGTTAAACAAAGTTCTCCAGCTGAGACCAAAGGGATCTGTTGCTGAATAGAATTCCATAGCATTGCTTTCACAGACAGAAAGAGAGGAACAAGTTCAGGGCAGACACAGACAACAGCAACTTTGCAGATTCAATAGCTCTACAGCCCTAAAGCTAAAAATATCCATCTTGTTTTGAATCTTTTGTATCTTTGTGTAATCTTTTATGGGAGTGATTTTCTACTCACTGTCTAGTTTCTGGGATTTTAGAGGTTTATTATTTGCTGAGGCCTCTTTTTGAGACCAGTTCCTCCAGCAGAAACCTGTTTGGCTGCTAAACAGTGTAAAGTTTTGGTTGTTATGATAAAGGGACAAGGTGCTAGGCTGTCCCCAGCTGGAAAAGGTGGTTGGGAACCATTCAAGTAAGTCTGAATAGCTCTTGGGAACCATTCAAGTAAGTCTGCATGATCTAGGAGAGACTGAGCAATTTTTAATAACTGACTGAACATTAAATCCTCCTGTAGCAACCCACTGCCCTCATTCTTCTGGTTCTAGTCTTCAATTTCTGATGTAAATTTATTCATGGCCATTTGCGTTGGTGTTTTGCTTTGATTTATATAGCTCTTTCCAGCCCTGATGTTGCTCCTTTTATATTCCTAGAGAGAAATTGTATCTCATCTGAGACTTGCTTTTGCTGGGTTAATAACCTGAGCTCTTTGACTCTTCCTCCTCCCCCCAACCCCACTGCCTCCCCTCAATAGTTCTTTTAGATCATTGCAGCATTTCCCCCCCTTTTTTTTTTGTGGAAATTGGTCACCAGCCTGATGAACAGCATTCTAAATTAGAATTTACTGTTGACAGTACTGCCAATGGCAGTAATGACAATCCTCTTTGTGCATTACCCAGTTAATCCTAAATTGCATGATTTGTCATGCCAAAATCACCTCCAGTGTTGATACCTTTGCTTGGGATCAACCATATAATCAGTTAAAAAACCTCTTTTTTAATTTTTAAATCTCTGGGTATTAGTAAACCAACTGGTAACAAAATTTGTTGATATTAGCCCCAAAGTGCAGTAATTCAGATTTAATGCTATACCTGCTATTCTCATTCCTGCCTATCAGGCCTGCAGGATGCTCAAGAGTATTATGGGTGCATCATAATAAAATAGAAGACATGCTCATTGTCATGAGAAACTTCTAAACTTACTCAAAACGTGACAATATGTAATGGTATCAAAATTGAAAGAGGGTAGTCTTACATTAGATATTAGGAAGAAATTATTTACTGTGAGGGTGGTGAGACACTGGAACAGGTTGCCCAGAAAAGTTGTGGATGCCTCATCCCTGGAGGTGTTCAAGGCCAGGCTGGATGGAGCTCTGAGTAACCTGATCCAGTGGAAAGTGTCTCTGCCAGTGGCAGAAGGGTTGGAACTAGGAGATCTTTAAGGTCCTTTCCAATCCAAACCATCCTATGAATTTATGACTGAGGCTGAGGTAAGTAAATGAGCTTGCAGTGTAGCTCAGAAAGACTAATGCATGGCATGATGGGATGAATAATTTTTAATTTCATCACTAAGCCAAATAGAATTTTTTATTGATGCAAAGCAGCAAACATAGCTGACAGAATGTTGGAAATCATCAGAAAGGGTATCCAGAATAAGGCAGGGGATCCTGGATGCCATTTTGGTCTCTGCATATCAAGGACATGTGGAGAAGGTACAAAGATAGGATGATTAAGAGGATGGAGCAGTTTCCTTATGAGGAGAAACTATAAAGGCTGATACACTTCAAACAGGAGACAAGAAGGTTGGAGTTGCAGTGTGATTAAATTTTTTGAAATTGTGGAGATATTGGATAAGCTGAACACAGAATGGCTTTTTAACAAATTTCTTGATATTAGTTATAGAGGGAGCTTGGTGAAGCCAGCAGGGAACTGGTTTAAAACATGAAACAATACTCTTTTTACTTCAAAGACAGGGAATTGCTGGATTTAGCTATTACAGAAGTCTGTACACGGTGTACACAGTGTCAGCAGGCTCTAAAATAGATTAGTTTGTGGACATCAGGTCTAATTAGATCAAATTACTTAGAGCCATAAACACTCAAATTGTGAACAATTCCAAATACAGAGGATCCATAACTTCTCAGCACTCCCTGGTTTACTGCATACCACCCTTGCAGTGAAAGAGATTCTTCTAATCTTTAATGGAAATTTTAGCTTGTGTCTGTTGCCTCTGCTTGCATCACTGTGTACCTCTGAGAAGACAGCAACTCCATCTTCTCAGAACTCTTCCATCAGGTAGCTGAAGACAGCAGCATGATTCTCCACTGAGCCTTCTTCCTGCAGGTAGAACAAATTCAGGTTTCTCATCCTGTCTTTGTACCAGCTCCCAGCCATACTGATGGCTCATCACTGGTCTTGCTGCAGAGTGTCCATGTTTTTCTATTGTTTATTTCAAAGAAATGTGTTAATTTGAAGCAATAGCATTTTGAACTGGTAGCTTCCTTTTAAAAACATTTATAAAACTCATCTCAAGGAGTTTTTAAATCTGGAGAGACACTAATATCATACTCATCCCCAGCACTGAAGTATATGACATCTGGTCACTGATATTGCTGATCCTACAATTTGGGTTTTCAACTTGAGAGTGCTATAAACCTCCATATATTCAAAGTGACATTTGCAAAAATATTCTTCTTCCACCTTCTAGAAATAATATCATAAACATTGTCAAAATTCATTAAGTTTAAAGGGCAGGAAGGTCTAATCTCTGCATAAGGGACAGGATGAAAGCCACATACTCCAGAATTTCAATGAGAATTCCTCAGTTAAGCTGTTCCAGTGATGGTAAAGTTCCAGGTATTATCTGCATCTCCTGTAAAGACTTTTCTCCTTTTACTTGTGAGGTAAAAATTTTGTAGCTTGAACAATGAAGTGAGCAATACTTCTGGCATTAAGGCAGCAATAATGATGGTGCAGCCATTCCACTGAAGGGAAAAAACATTTAATTGTCCTATGAAATTTCAGAGCCAAATGTAGTTCCTAAGGTGCATATCTGTATTGTACATATCTAAAAGAATGTAGCAACTTACAGGTCTCCCTCCCTGCAAACCAGCAATAAAAGTCAGATATCTGCTATGTATTGATTTACTCCACTGCTCCTAGACTGAATTGGGTAATAGCTTGCCATTAGCTCGCAGTTCATCATCTTGTGGCATCTAATCAATAGATCAAGTGGGAGCTGCACTTAATCTTATTTCTACATATCAATGCACAGATCAGCACAGACTTTTGTTTGTTTCTCTTCATCCTCTTCAAGACTGATCCAGGAATTCCCATTCTTGATGGTAGGATGGATCAAAAGACCTACTGGATGCCCTCCTTCCCCTTCTGTAATTTCCCCATAACCAGACTTGAGACATTCACATCACTATCTGAACTCAAATTTAATCTTAATATAAATTTAGACACTCATTCTTCTCTTTCTTCCATCCTTTCCATCTTTACACATTTCAGGCATATCATCAGCTCTTTCTCTTCGTCATTGGCACTTGGTTTCCTCTGCCCAGCTCCTTCCTGGAGCCCCCTTTGCAGTCCTCTCTCTTACAGTTTCCCACAAATGTTTACTTGGGCAGTTTGTTTGTCCTTTCTTTCATAAAAACAGCAGGCTTTCTCCTATAATAATTTTTGTTCTGTACTGCTTTTTGATGTTCCTGAATTTCTGGTTGAGATACCTGTACAAGACTTAATCCACAGAATCACAGAATCATAGAATGATTTGGGTTAGAAGGGACCTTAAAGATCATCTAGTTGCAACCCCCCTGACATGGACACCTTCCTCTAGATCAGGCTGCTCTGAGCTCCCAAACCTGCCCTTCAACGTTTTCAGGGATGGCACATCCACAGCTTCTCTGGTCAGCCTCACCACACTCACAGTAATGGATTTTCTTGGAACAGATCCTCCTAGAAGCTGTGCTAAGGCGCACGGAGAACAGGGAAGTGACTTGGGACATCCAGCAAAAGCTTCACCAAGGGCAAGTCCTGCCTGATCAAACTACTGGCCTTCTATGATGGGGTGACTACATCAGTGCAAAAGGAGAGGGTTACAGATGTCATTTATCTGGACTTTGTTAAACCATTGACACAGTCCCCCACAACATCCTTCTCTCTAAAATTGCAGAGGGGTGGCTTTGGTGGGTGGACTGTTTGGTGAGTGAGGAAGTGGTTGAAGAGTCCCATACAAAGGGCAGTGATCAACAGCTCAAATTCCAGTGGATATCAGTGACAAGTGGTGACCCTCAGGAGACCATATTAGCAAAAGTGTTATTTAATATCATTATTAATGACATAGACAAAGGGATTGAGTGTAGTCTCAGTAAATTTGCAGATGACCAAGCTGAGTGGTGCAGTTGGCACACCTGAAGGAGGGGATTCCATCCAGAGGGACCTGGACAAGCTCAAGAAGTGGGTCCATGGAAATCTCATGAAGTTTAACAAGACTAGGAGCAAGGTTCTAGGGATGGACAGATGGAGAGCAGCCCTGCTGAGAAGGACCTGGGGTTGCTGGTGGGTAAGAGGGGGGATGTACCTGGCAATGTGCTCTTGCAGCCTAGAAAGGCAAATGTGTCCTGGGCTGCAGCAGAAAAGGTGCGTACGTGAGGTCAAGGGAGGGGATGCTGCCCCTCTCCCCTCTGCTGTGAGACCTCACCTGGAGTGCTGCATCCACCTCTGAGTCCCAGCACAGGAAAGACATCAATCTGTTGCAGCAAGTCCAGAGGAGGCCACCAAGATGATTGGAGGGATGGAGCACCTCTCCTATGAGGAAAGGCTGAGAGAATTGGGATATTTCTGCCTGGATAAGTGACAGCTTCAAGTTGACCTAATCCCAGCTTTCTAGTACTTGAGGGAAGCTTGCAAGAAAGACAGAGAGGGACTTTTAACAAGAGCATGTGGTGTAGGACAAGGGGGAATATCTCATATGGTCCAAAAATTTTGTTTATTTTTCTAATGTTGTGTGTAAATGAATTGGTGCATGTGGTACAGCAGCATCCCTGCAGTCACAGTCCCCTGAAGGTTCAGGTCATGGGTAGCTCTGACTCATGTGTTCTGGCTTTCACTCCAGGGAAGACAGGCTCCTTCAGGGTGGAGGAGCTGGTGTGTGTGCCTGCCTTTTGCCCAAGTCCAAATTTCTGGAGTGCATATTACAGCTGAAGGAGATTGGAAATGCTCCAAGGTGCCCCAGCTTGGACACAGCCTAAAAGACAAGAACACTCAGAGATTTTGTTATTTTATTTTCATTACTTATCTATATTTGGAGTCAATTCATACAAAAATAGAAAGAAAATACAAGCCTGCATTTGTGTTACCTGCTTTCCAAGTCACTGCTTTTAGTAAAAATACATTCAGATGTATTACACAAAGCAAAGAAATAATGTTCCTAGAAATAACTGTAAGGCCTCTTTTTGAAAATATCAATAAAAATAGAAACAAATTAAAATTTAAACAAGGAGATATCTGATCTAAATTTGACATTTATGAGCCATTGGCTTCAGATGAACATTTGACAGGTCTGTATGGATCCATCAGGAAAAAAAAGCTCCTTCACTCTAGAGGAACAGAGATGAAAAAGTACTGTAAGAGAGCATGTGAGTCACATGAAATGGCACTCAGACCCACAAATGAGTAGTGTGGGCAAATTAACTGAGGACATGTGGCACAAGTTATGAAATGACAGCAACAAAAAAAGGATGAGATGAGATGAGAGTGATGCAGTGAAAAGAAGGAACTGAACAGCAATGGTTGTGCTTGCTTTGGATGGGCTGCTAGCTGGTGGGAATAATAATGGATACAGCTGGATAAATTACTGAGTTTTGGATGAATTTTGCAGCTGGGGTGGTGACATAAACTACTTGTCCTCACAGCTATTTTCCTTCATTTATAACCTGGTCAGCCATCCATCTCCAAGCATCACTTTCTTTATAATGTACACTTCTGAAATTGTGCCCCTCAGAATTGGGGAAGTCATTGGAACAATAAAGAAAAATAGAGAGTTCTTTCAAGAACTAATAGTTTTGTTATCATGTGTGAGTCAGCTTGTGTGGGAGTTGAAGAGCTTTGTAGCACATTTGTTAACTCTGTGCAGCTAGTGAAGTTTAGTGTTTAAATGAATGCCTGTGAAAGTTGTCTCATCCAACTAAATCAATTTATTTTAAGTCTTTGCAACAAATCTGTTTTTACAATCTCTTTGGTATTGGGTTAAATTCCTCAGTGTAAAATGAATTGCATATCAGATTTTGCATATTATGAAAGCTGTACCCACAGTGTTTCCAGGCTTGAGAATATTAATTGGTGGAATTTAAAGATGAATACAGATGGCAAGCCTATTAATAAATGATGGGTAGGGAAGTACACACCAATTCTTAGAAAAATATTGTATGTGGAGTGTATGGTGTAGTTTAAGATAAGCACGATTTTCATCCCTAAAGAACTTTTATATATATTTGCAAATTAGATCTAATATATGTATGTAATAGAAAAGGATAACTCTGCAGCAGGTTGAAATTGCTCATTTTTAGTGAAAAATAGAAATATTCTCATTAAGACAGAATATTTAACAACTGGCAGAGTGAACATCTCTTGGCTGAGTTTAAGGAAAAAATAAATACAGCATCTCTTGTGCAGTGTAACACAGTGAAGAGGCAGTCCTGTGACATCCAGGTGTGCACTCTCAGAGCTCAGTGCAGATGTGCATGTGCTTTTCAAGGATTTACAGGCTGTGACGGAGACAGGGCAACATTTTATGAGAATATTGTGAGTGCCAGGACCACTGACCAACCAATTGCTGCTGCTGCAGTCCTGCCTGGTGGTAACCTTGGTCGTGGTTGGGGTGCATGGGGGTGAGAAGCTGATGGCAAAATGGCACTCAGTGAAGTCTGCTTTGGAGTACAATATGTATATGTAGTCCAGGGAAAGTAAAAAGCTGCTGTGTCATGAGGTGATACAAGTATGTGCAGAGCCTCCTGGCACAGCCTCAAGAGAAGAGCACCCTGTGGGTAACTTGGTGTTGACCTGCACTGCTCTCCTGGCACTGCTGGGAGCTCTTAAGAGTCATGCAGTGAGTTTTGCTTCTGTGACACAGACAACGGTAAGGACTTGAGTTTAGCTGCTTAAAAAGAAGCCTTTCCTTACTGAAATGTCCTGCAGAAGTTATTCTGGGAAATGAAATTAATGAATTCAAGCTAGTCAAATCGTAGTTTTATAAAAGCAGTTTTTAACTTTTTATCAATAACTTGGATCAGGGGGCAGAGGCCTCCTCAGCAAGTTCACTGACAACATAAAGCTGGGAGGAGCGGCCGATACCCCAGAGTGCTGAGAGCCCTTCAGGAGGATCTCAAAATCCTGCAGAGAAGAAAAATCTGAAATTCAACAAAGGTGAATGCAGGGCCTGCACCTGGGGAGGAACAACCCCAGGCACCAGTAGAGGCTGGGAACCAACCTGCTGGAAGCAGCTCTGCAGAGAAGGACCTGGAGGGCAACAAGCCATCCGTAAGCCTGCAGTGCCCTTGTGGCCAATAAGGCCAAAGGAATCCTGGGGTGCACTGGGCAGAGCATTGCCAGCAGGTCCAGGGAGGTGACCCTGCCCCTCTGCTCAGCCCAAGAAGAGGCGTCTCAGAGGGGACCTCATCAATGTCTATCAATTTCTGAAGGGAGGGTGTCAAGAGGTTGGAGCCAGGCTCTTGATGGTGATGCTGAGCAATGGGAGGAAAATGATGCACAGGAAATTCCACCTGAATATAAGGAAGAACAGTACTGGGCAGGTGACCAAGTACTGGAACAGGCTGCTCAGAGAGGCTGTGGAGTCTCCCTCACTGGAGATATTCAAGAACCATCTGGTCACAATGCTGTGCCATGTGCTCTGGGATGGCCCTGCTGGAGCAGGGAGGTTGGACCAGATGACCCACTGTGCTCCCTTCCCATCTGACCATTCTGTGGTTTTGAGACATTTTGGTACTGACCAAAATACCAAAATACTTGAGGGGGAAGGAGCTGATGGGTAGAAGGAAGGTTGGAGAGAAAACACCCTTCATGCTATGAAATTACAGAAAAACAGATAAAAATAAGTTAAATTTGATATATACTTCTTTCATCCTGAATGCCAGTGTGAACATTTCCCTTTATATTATAAATGTAGAACATTTCTTACAACACTTAAGTTACCAAGCTCCCATTGGCATAACTTCAGCCTAAATTTTACTCATTTTCTTCACGGGTTTAAAATCTCTTGATCGAATCCAAATCACCTTTATAAGACGCTGGGATAATCCTTCAGGAATACTTTCAGTAGTTCAGGGCTTTAGTTTGTGCTGCTTTATGATCAGTCTTTTGTATTTCCTGTACCTAATTATGCATTTTAATGAAGCTTGCCTCTATAACTTTCATCTCCCATAGAGATGATAATTTTCACTTAGAATAATTTTAGAATTCTTTCAGATGATTAGTACTCTTTAGAATATATAATTTTTTTACTCTGGCAGTTGGAAAGATCATACTAGTAATTTATGCCTGTTCTAGGCTCAAAACCTACCTGAGTTTAAACCATGCCAGTTTTAAGTCACACTTGGAAATATACCTGCAAATATCCTTTCACAATGACTGACTCTTGGGTTGAACTAATAGATATTAGCACAAACAGATGCAGTCTGGGTTTAAGTGCGTCTGACAGAGTACATATTTGCAGTGATTCCCCTGTACTGGTTTGTACATCAGTTTGAATTTTACTACTGGACTGGGCTTCAGGACCTTCAGCTTTTTCCATTTTGTACAGAGAAGAGGCTGACCTCCCAGCAGCAGTAAGCCTGGTTTGTGGGTGTCACTCCCCACAGTCCCACTGACTAAGGCGGACGGTCCCGCGGCACCAGCGGCAAAAGGTCGGGGCAGCAAGCAGTGAGGGGGGAAGGTGTGGTGGCAGCTGGGTGTGATGGGCTGCTTATTTGCACAGGCACAGAGAAGACTGGAAATTACTGAGGGAAAACACAGCCAGCTTCTGAAACCTCCCATGAATTTTTGACTTTGAGCTGTCAGTGTTCCCAGCTATTTTTAATATTTGCCTTGCGGGCAGAGATGGAAGTATGAGTTTGATAGCAGGCACAGTGCCATGGCCTATCCTTTCTTGTCCTTGGTCATGGAGGTAGAGGAGGATATTGCTACCTGAAGTCCTCTTCAGCTAGGTGGGGAGCTGCAAGTGGGGGTGATTGTAAGGAACATTCCTTAATTGAGACACTATGTGTTTGTTGGGGAAGGCTGGAACAGCTGGAAGTGTTGACACAGACCCTTTGTAATCCTGCTGGGATCATCATCCCTGAAATGGCTTTTCATAATTGGAAGAGTATGAATAACATAAATAAAAGGTGGTTATTTGCCTTGTTTTTCTTCCTCTTTTTTTTTCCTGGAGTTTTATACTATAGTTTTGAGCCATCTCTGTTAGTAGTTGCTTGGTAGACTGCTCTAATGAATTATTAATGATTGTTCTTTAATTATTGCTTGAAAAAAATCTTTTATAATAAAAGTACTGAGGATGAAGGTTATTCTTGGGGCTTTTTTTTTTTTTGCATTTTTTCTGAAGATATCTGTATTTTGCTTGCTTAAGGAAATAAAACTTAATGTGGTAATGGGAATATATGTGTATGTGAATTATGTTTGTGAAGGTGTATGAATATAGCTACCTTACTGCCTTAATGTTTGTCTGACCAATTTCTACAAAATTTAATGAAGAGATAGAAACCTTACAGTCACTGTGTTCTTAAACATTCTGTGAAAAAATAGAAATTCTTGTAGAGGAAAGAAGCCCTTTTAAGGACTTTGCCAAAGGGAAGTCTGCTGTCTTTAAAAGACATCAAAGAATCCCAGTGGATGGCTTCCCCCTTGAGATGTAAACCAGCAGGGTGTTTTTGGCTCCACTGCAGAGAAAGCTACTTGTTTACTCTATTTGGATAACTCCTGTTCCTTCTTCAAGGCAGGAGACAGTTTTTTAGTTAATTGTAATGTTAACTTAAAGGAGACGTGAGGAATTATTTTTTTTTGGTTGGTTTTGTTTTGGACAATACAGAAGTTTAAGTATAAATGGCAAATCTACTTCTTTTCCTTCAAAAATGTAGCGGAATTAACAGGTGTTGTGTTAATATAATTTATTCTGGAGAAAAACTTGCCCAGCCTAACTTGCGTAAATAATAATAGGGGCTACTGTTGTAGTGTTGCTGTCTCCTCTCATAGAAGCAGAAGGAGAATGGATGGAACACACCAGTCAATGTTCTCAGTTACCAAAGTGGAAATTCAGTCACTCAGCAGTCATGCTGGGCTGCCTGAGAGAAAAATTTCAAATGACAAGAGGAGATCTGAATGTGATCTGATCTGTGGGAAGGAGAACTCCTAAAACTGTGTCCCTATCTCACTACCCTGCTCTCAGGGATTATCTCTACTAATCCTTCTACTGATTACTAATAACGGGAGAGAATGGAGGTTAAGCTTAAATATCAGCTATGAAATATGATTTTTTTAGAGAAGACATACCTGAACCATCTTTACCTTAGGTACCATATATATAGGTGCTATATATAACAACCAGCTGCTGCTAAGTGCCCAGCTTCTGACTCAGAGGAATCATCTGATTCACAGAAGCTGTTGATTCCTGTTAATGGGGTGCACCCTCTCAGCACTTCCAGTTTGTTTCTAGCACAGCTCTCAAAGCAAAAAAATATCAAGTTGCAGGAGTAGGAGTAATTTGGGAACTTTTTTATTGCAAAGAAAAATCTCAGAGAAAGTGGAAGCAGCCTGGGACTTACCAAGGTGGAGGGATAATATTTACAGATGGAGGCTGGCATGAAGTCTTGAAGGAGGCCCAAATAGATCAGCTTATTTAGCAATGTCTCATTAAGTTTGGAACGTCTCCAAAGATGGGGGATCCATAAACCCTTAGGGTCCAGTGTTTCACAGCCCTTGTAGTAGAAAAGGTTATCCTAATATTTAATGGGAATTCTGTATGTTCCAACTTGTGTCTTCTGCCTTAGGTCACCTCTCCGTTCACCTCTGGGAAGAGAGTTTCTGCATCTCCTTTGTACTCTCCCATAAGGTAGCTGAAGATAGCAGTAAAATGCTCCAGTGTGCCTTTGTCCAGGCAAATTGAAGTCAGGCTTCTCATCCTGGTCTCGTGTCTCTTGTGCTCCAGCCCTGACCACATTGACTGCCCTTTACTGGCCTTGCTCACTGTGTCCGTGTTTTTCTTGGACTGGCAACACCTCCTGGACATAGTCCTCCAGAATTATTAGTGCCAAACAGAGGAAGAACCAGTTGATTCAACCTGCTGGCTACACTCCTGTTAGAACAGACTAACGTGTTGATGGTGTTCATTGTACTGCTTACCAAAGCAACAAAGTCCTTGGCAAAACTTCAGGTTTTTTACCACTTTCTTTATTTACCCAGATCGTACTATTGCTTAGTATTTTTACACCTAAATTGAAGGATTTGGCATTTGGCTTCTATGCACTTTGTAAGATTCCTGCCAGCCCTTTTCTCAAAGCTGTTGAAGTCTCTGCACAGCAGCTCTACCTGCAGCATATTAACTGCTCCACTCAGTTTGATCATCTCTGCATTTACTGAGAATCTCCTGGGTCTGTCATGAGCAGTGTTGGTCCCAGTATCAATCTCTAAGGGATGACACTGGTAATGAGCTGCTAGCTGGGCTTTGTACCACCAAACACAACCCTTTTAGCCTGGTGATCCAAACTATTTTCTCTTCATGATCTGCTTTTCCAGCCGATATCTCACCAACTTGGCCACAGATGAGCATAAGAGGAAGACTTTGGTTAAGTCTTGTTGTGTAAATTATCCTACTGCTTTCTTCTTGCCCACTGTGCCAATCATTTCACCATACAAAGCTATCATGTTAGGCAGAATTTGTCTTTGGTAAACCCATGCCAACTGTTTCTAATCATGTTCCTTTTTTCCGTGTTTTTTTAACATGTGTTTACATATTTGAATTGTTTCCTTGTGTTGTGTGGAGTACATGCTAATTAAAGTCTCATTTTTTTCTCCTAATTAAATGGGATATAGTGAATCACTCTATGGACACATTAGCACAAACAACAAGGAACTTTTAAGTATATCAAGAACAGCAACCCATAAAAGAAGTGATGTTTTTTGCAAGCTTTTGAAGAATAACAAATGGTTATGACAGATGCACAGTCCGCCAAAAACCTGAATAATTTCTCTGTATAGGTCCCTTCTTCAGAAGGTGTCAGGGAGTTCACCACGTTGATCTTACTTGTGTCAGGTAAAGATGGAATGATGAGAAGGAACAATTTTTTAAAGACAATGCCAAAATACCTCCAGGACTCTGGGGGGAGTGCCCAGGCAATGCCAAGACACCCAGTAATGAGGATATGGTTAAAGCTTCCTGCAATAACACATGACCTGGATGGTAACTGCAACTGATTAAAACCACCACACTATGAAAGAGAATAGCAGCAAATTTGGGGATGATCCTAGAAAAGTCAATAAAACTTATAGTAGTTAAAATGGATGAAATAGCTAGAAATAGTTATAAAGCAGCCAGATGACATGATATGACACAGCATGAATGACAGTTATATAAAGGAAAATCTTGCATCAGTAGGACAAGAATATTTTAAATATTTCAACAGGAAAACAGATAAGCAGAATTCAAAGCCACCATTTGCTTGGATTTTAAAAGGCATTGATATATGTTGAAATACTGAAGAAGTAAAGAATTAGTAGTGATGAGCTAATGGGACTAGATTTAAACAATTAAAAGCTAAATTTAAATTATTCTATAATTTATTTTAAGTCAGTAGACTTCAGGCCAAGTAGCCAGTGCAAGTAACAGCTGACATAATCATTTTATGGTTGAACCCTCCTCCCTCCCACTCTCCTCAGGAACAAGAGTAGCTGCTGCCATTGCATTATCTAAGAATTCATAAGCAAAACAGGAGATAAGGAAAGCAAAAAAAAAGCCTCCTTGGAAAGATAAAGAAAGGAATGCAACAGCTCAGGGAGGAAAAGTGACTGCTGAGGTAAGATGAGGAATTACCAGCTTTAAAGAAAGAACTGGAAAAAAATTGTGAAAGGTGAACAGAACAGAGGAGTTGTGGACGCTTTGAACTTGTGAATGCTTTGAACTTTAAGGAGTTGAATCTGCATGATCTCTGCTGTAGAGCATCTCCAGTCTCATGACTCACAGGACATCTGGCCAACAGATTGGTGAGAGTTTATTAACGGAGGCTACATGTCAGTGCTTAGTTCTGCATAGTTGTGTATGTTCCAGTAAAGCTTGTCCGTTGGAGGATGGACTTTTTTTTCTCAGCTCTTGATTACCCACTACCCACATTTATCACTCTGGCATCAGATTTGGCTTTTCTGGGTGGGCTTGTAAGTTAAGTGAGGAGAGAAAGATAGGCTCCCAGGCAGGACTAGGGGTTTGAAGGATCACAGTTTCATTCTCTGAATGCAAGAAAGGTGGAAGTGCCAAGATAACTTTGTTTTGAAACAGGAGCAGTTATCTCCTCATTACTATAAAATAGGTTGGAAATAACTGGAAGTTAGCAATTCACACTTCAAATGTATGTTCCTCCCACCCAGTCAGCTTTGGCATGCAAAGAGGCACCTGTGACACACCTGGTGATGCATCTGCTGTCAGGAAAGGCTTGTAAGAGTCACATCAGACCCTGGGATATCCAAGTGGCCACTGCCTCAGATAAACAAAGTGGAAGCGGTCAGGATATGTCTCCATCGCTGTCTCTGTCTTTGATTTGTTAATAGAAGAAGAAAAAGCAATGTAAGGCTATGAGGGCTTCCTGCCCAAACCAAAACCACAGAAACCAGTCTTTTTGGATGGTACTGTAAAAGTGACAAAGCCAAGAAATTGGGTATTTTGGTTGGTTTGTAGGTGGCCCAAATTATGATGGAGGGGAAACAACTCATGTAGGGTGTGTGATGGGGACTATAACTATTAGCAAAATGATCCAGGAAATCTTGCTATTACTTTATGTTCAGGTTGACAGATGGCAGCATTAAAAGACACCTTGGTGGATCAGCCACTGCTAGGATCCTGTTTCAGATTGTGCAGTGAGGCACCAGCTCTCGCTCTGCAGGAAAAGGGCGTGCAGTCAGCAAATAGCACTCCTCTTTCAGCTTCAACATTCAAGGCTGTAAGTCTTTAAGAGATGGCCTGCTCTATCATCTCAAGGAAGGACAGAGAGTTTTGGCAAGATAGTATTGCAAACACCAGATTTAACCCTCTCTGATTCGGTGGGATAGTTTGGGATGGAAAGGGGTATGGTGTCACAAGCATATCGACTTAGATAAAAACTTGATAGTGCCTAAACACACAAATCAGGTTGTTAACATGTGCTAACCCTCAGGGAAGTTCAGGAAAGAATAAAACCTTGAGGAGATTATGAAGTGGTGCCTGATGGTCTAAGATAAGTGAAGATGTAGTGATATGTGTTAGGATTATAACATTTATGACCACCAGTTACATGCAAAAGTAATAAACTCACACGAGGGTGTCTAGACTATAGAGCAGGTTGTGAAATGGACCCCTCTTATCCCAAATTTATAATATTTTCACCAGTTGACTGAAGTATTTCCAACTTACAGGAAGAGAGCCAGCACAGCTGCTCAGACAACGAAAGGACAGATGTTTCTCTGACAGAAGCTGGCTATGACTTGGGCCTGTATGTCACAGGAAAAATTATAAATGATTGTGTCTGGCATTAGGGTTTGCACAAGAGCTTTGCATTGCTGGACATCCCCAGGGAGAACTGCTGAACGCTGAGGATGGCTCTGAAAGAGGCTGTAAAGCAGCAAGGGAAGGTCTGAGAAATGAATCTCCCAATAACCCTAATGCTGGAATGAGGAACTACTGCATCTCCTGGAATAGAAGAGACTTGAGGATGCTCCATTTGTGATTAGGAGCATGGCTGCCAAATAAATTACAACCATATGGTCCAACAGACAGATGGATTCAAGGCATGTTAAAGACAGTGTCAGCTACACACCACCAGGTAGCTGAGCATACATTAGAAGCAAATGTTCAAAAGATGGATAAAGTAGCATGCTTGTTGCACCTGGCAGAATGAAATATTGGAGACTGAGTAACAGAGTCAAAGGGAAAAAAACACATGCTGACACTTCAGGGGATGAGACTTATAACTGTCAAGTAGGCCAGCCCCACCAGCTAAATCTAAAATGGGGAAGAAAGGCCAGAAAAACATGTTATATTTTTCAAATTCAAATGCATGGAAAAGATCATGAAGCTGAGGATTTTACTTTCATTTTGCAGTAAAATCAAAATGTAGCCTGTCTGGGACAGAAAAATGATAAATATCACAGCATCTCTGGCCTTGTTTGACTGCAAGTAGTTTCAAGTTTGTGATTTCAGGATTTCCCCTGGTTGCTGGTACATTTCTACCTGACAAAACTAACACACCTATGAGAAGTTTGGAAGGAAAGGTAATCATTCCCAGTTGAAATGACACTCTAACAAAGGAGTTGGAATCCAGGACATATTTAATTAAAAGACAGATAAAGAGTAGCACATTTTGGTCAAGGCATAAAAGCTACATGAAAAGATACGAGAAATACGAAAATAAAATTTTAAAAAGTGTCCTTAAACTTGTCCAGTATTTAACACTCAGGCTACATGACACATTTTTTCTGTCTACCCTGAGACAGCTGCTTCATATATGAAGTCTGGCTGATCCTACTTGTTGGCCATGGCACTGAGAGGAGCAGGAAACAGGGAGCTCAGGCAGATCAGCAGCATGAATGCTGGGGCCCCTACAGTGCTGTACAAGATCTCTAGGTCCTCCTAGCTGAGGAGAAGCCAAGCCACAGTACTGGAACAGTGATTCATAGGAGATGTGCTGCCTGTTTGGAAAAAAATGTCAGTCCACAAATGAAAAGATCTAATGTTATTGAAAGTACTGAAAGGATGGAAAGTAAAAACAAAACCACAAACCAAAGTCTCTTGTTCTTGGTTGCAAACAGCACTTGCAGCAGATGCGCTGGGATGGAGACTGTCCTTCCCACTGAGATCAGAAGGATTGTGTTGGATTCAGCTATGGTGAAAGAGTGGCAGGCACAGACTTCATGGATACTATTCACTTTTATCCAGGCTCAAGTTCTCAGTTTCATGATTGCCTGGTGTGTCATTTTAAGATCACTCTGCAGAAGTATAAGAAAAAAGCATTAGCTTATGCATGAAAAGGATCCGTGTGAAAAAGATGTGTGTGTTTCAGAACAACGTGTAAATCTGATTTAATTAATGACATCTCCAATCAAACTGTGTTTACTGACTCAAATCTAGCAGTTATTGGATGCTTTTTTTGTATAAACCTCCTGTGTTTTCTGGTGGATTAGTCATGAAATACTGTACCCACCATCAAAATATAACCCCAAAGGAAACTAATATGAAACTGCCTAATGTAAAAGAAGTATTAAAACACACAGATTTTCAATAACTATCAGAAATGCTATGGAAGCAGACAGAATGGTCTTGATAGTTGTGTACCACAGTGGTAGATACTGGAATGAATTGGAAGAAGGAAGAATATCAATGGTGTGGTTTTCTTTGGCTGGTCAGTCACCCACAGTTGCTGGAGTAATGAATGCCTCTGTCTTGGCTGCATTACTGGGCACCTCCCAGTAAGCCTGAAATGCCACAGACACCTGCCATGCCAGGCCTTGGTGCTGATAATAGCCTCATTTATTAAAAGAGGGCTTTCAAGGAAGGTGGGACAAACAGATGGTAGCTCACATGGGTTATAGTTAGTGTAGTAACATTTTTCTTGAGAACTTTTCTCTTGCAAAGTCAAGCATAGGTGCTGCCACGTGCTGCATGTGTGACCCAAGGAACAGAACAGGAAATCTGGGGAAAATGTCCCTAGAAAGACAGAGAAAGCAGTGTAACAGCTGAGAGAGAAAAAACAACACTAAAGTGAGCCTCAAAAACAAATATGGGAACAAAATCAAAAGATCCAGAAGACTGAAGCAGTGAACACTTTGAACTCAAAGGAGCTGAATCCACCTACATCCCTGCAGGTGACCATTGCCAGGCCCCCAGTCCTCCCAGGATGTTTGAGTAAGAGGTTGGTGAGATCTGCTACAAACCAGAGCTTGCGTTATTACAGTTGTGGAGGTATTTTGTGAAATTAATCTGTCTCTGTCTCAGGTGTGTAGTAGTGCCTGCTATGCAGATTTACCATTTTAGAAACAAAGGCTGATTCTGCTCTCAAAGCCACTTGAGTCTCTGGAATAATACAAAGACAAAGGGGAGTAATTAGTATCAGAACCTGTGCTGCATCAGTTCTTCTAACTTCTGTGAAATAAAGAGGATATTGAAAGTGTCATGAGTTTTCAGCACAGAATGTGTTCATTTAAACTGATGTACTATGAAGGGACAGTTTATACCAAAAAACTGCTTATTAATTATAGGATGCAAAAATTACCTATTGCATTGTGTTGTACTTAATTCTCTTCTGTCTGCTATCAGTTTCAAAGCCCATGAATAGCTCTTAGGGTTATGCCTCTTCTCAAACACCTTTGATATGACATCCATGACTATGTATTTTTCTCTTTGTTTAACTCATTAACTTTCTGTTTTGTCTTTTAGACCAATTTTTTTCCTGAGATTGTTCCAGTGTGGCTTTTCTGCAGGGTTTTGTCTTAGGAAGATAATGTAGGGTTTTCAGAGTGAAAATTCAGTTTCATTGCTTAAAGAAACCTTGTTATATAAGAAAAGAAAAGAAAAAAAGACTGATATACTAACCCTATTTTCATCCTCTTTGGTTATTAAACAAGTCTTCTGGGGGTTACATAAATTCAGAGATTCTTGAACTTCTGCCAGACCCACGGTACCCTTCCAGTGGGTATATATAACTCTTTAATGCCTAGAATGCAGCTGGATGTGTTGGATTTACAGATACCCAGAATCTAATGCACATTGTCTGCTCCAACACCGATTTGTTCTTTTGCCATAACTCTTACTAGATTGTTATACAATAAAGAGCCAGGTGCCAACAATCTCAGTGATGATGCCCCAGCTAAATCTGCTTTAGATGAAAGTGCACCTGCTAGAAGTATTTCCCAGGACATGCAATCATTTAGCCTATAAATTCAAATAATGCTTATTCTCTTGGTTAAATTACACCTAGCAGTTTAGTCAGATACATAAAGAAAAGTTGGTACATATGCCAAAAATTAATAAATTTGAGTCTCTGATCACTGATACAGATTTTACAGCCCTGGAACGCCATGAATTCCAGTGGAGTTACTTCAGATTTATACCATTTAAACATGAAAAGGTTTGGAATCACTTGTAAGGATTTACTATTATTATCTGCAAAAATATTTACAAAGATGTGTTCTCCTGCTGTTTTATTGAATTGTATACAGTAGTAATGGATACGTGGTTTCTGTCTCGAGCCCTAGTTTTCAGATTTTAGGGCTGCATAACTTTCTAACCATGAACTGTTTCAGGGCTAACCAAGTGAAAGGCTCTTGGTGCTGTAGGGAAATTTTATTGCCTTTAATAGATGCAGAATTTCTGCATTGACTTCACTGAGTAACAGCACAGGCTACAAATCACCAGAGGTAGTCTACCTTTTGTAAGAGCTTTGTTGAATAGTTACAACTTAGGTCTGGAGTACAGCATTTAAAGTCTAAATACTTCTTCTTGTGACCTGGTATAACTCATGTTGTTCTTTAGAAATCACCCCCTTGAAAAGCTTGTTTCTTTCCACTGGATATATGGTTCTAAATTAAATTTATGTGGTGAAAGTACATACTTGTGTTAAAAGTGGCAGGGAGTGTAGGTGCCTTAGAGAATTTAAGGATTGCAAAGGGCTTTTTTTGCAGATCTGTTCAAATCCATATTCTGGATGATTGAAACTTATTGTTGGGACATGCCCATGAACATTATATCACCTTATGGCATTGCCTGCAAAGTCTTATGCCAGCCAGGGCTGCCTAACTAGTACTCCTGCTGGGATGTCCAGGAGAAAAGAGGAGCTGGATGGCTGACAGACTGGTTTATTGTCTCATTGCTATCATAATGTCTCTGATTAAAAGTAGTCCCACTCTCACAGGCAGTCTTTTTCTATCTGAATTTGATAGTTTTGTTTTTAAGCTGAAATCCACTTTTATGCTGTGTGCACAGTAGGTAGTAATAGGTCTTCTGGAATGGTCTTAAGTTATCTAATGGCATAATTAGATTTTTAAATACAAAGGTTCCTTTTTCAAACCATTACAGAGTCTTCAAAAGTCTCTCCTTGCTTTATTACATAATGAGTAAAACTTCTATGCGAGGATGAAATAACAGCACATTTTCAGAAGCTGTGAACAGAGTTTCTGAATAAAAGAGAATATAATAGTATTTTTTGATGATACAGAACTAATTAAAAATTAATAAATGGTTTTATTCCCATAATTTTAAGTAAGTGTAGCATGCCTTGCTCTGTTAGTCAGCAGAGACTATGCTCTAGAGACTTACAACTTCTTCTGCTGAAGAGTTGGACCAGTCTGGCTTCTAATTAGTTTTACCATGGTCTTTGTTTCCAATGTCTGCAGGATTATGGGGGTCTGCTATGCCTAAAGAGACTTTTCTGTGTGGGGGTTGTCCTTTAAGAGCAGATGCTCCTTTAGGTTTTAGGCCAGCAAATATAAAATCCAAGTGGCACAAAGTGTCTTTTTAACAGTACTGGAACTAGAAGTGGAGAAAAAATAGATCCAGAGTGAGGGAGTCAAACACAGGTCTGTGCAGCTGCTTTTCCTAAGCTACATCCAGCAGATCCTGGGCAGAGTTCAGATTAAAAAAAAAAAAGAAAAAGCTATAAACATGTTAATACTGGTAATATTACCTGTTCTTTTGGCACTTAGCTTTCCTCTTGGAAAAAAGCCAGCTCATCTTCTGTTTTTTTCAGTGTTATTGATTCTCTTGAGATGCTACATACTCAGGTCAGGCTTTGTGATTTGTGTTAAAGTGGTGGAGCTGAGAGTAAATCTATTAATTTATTTCAGTGTAGGAAGTAAGAATCTGAACACTTACTGCTGTTGCTGAATCAGTAAACAGAGGTTAATAAATGGTGCCACTCTGCAGATCTTTTTTTGCAGACAGCCCCTGAAATAATCTTACAGTATTTGTAGGACATTAAGTATGAGTGAATTCAATGTAATTTTAAACTTGCAGACTTTCAGGTAAGAGTGTGGAAGAAAACATATATTACAGGGCTTTTTATTGTATTTCTGAAGCTGGAGACTTGAAACCATTTTGGAGTGACTAAGTTTTGCTGTGAAAATAAACATGTTTCAATTGCAGATCTGGGTGATTTTGAGAAACAAGTTTAGCTGCTGCACAAATGTTATACCTGCAAAAGTTATTAAAAATACATCATATACAGGAGACCAGAAGTGAAGTGTTACAAAGGCAAGAAATAAAATGAGTAAGCCAGGAATGAAAAAGGTTATAGTCTGGCTGAAAGGTAAGTGTTGAGTGGTCTAGGCATCTGCACAGTGCAGATGGGACTGATGTATTGTAAGCTTTTGTACATATAGAGAACTACTTAAGATCACAACGTTTATTGCTATATATTTTTTTTTTTTTGGTGAGTACTGTTAGCAAAATTCACAGATGGATTCAAGAGAGAAGTAGATTTGTTCAGAGAGATAGATGTGATGGTGATGGGCTGAAAATTGTCAGTAAGGGAAAAACTGGGAGGAGGGACAACTTACTGAGTGGCAGAGTGCTGCAGGAGAGACTGGTAATTGGAAGGCTGTCAGTGACTGAGGGTTGGGAGAATGGAGCTAAGCACAGTATGACTCCTTGGGAAAACCAGTAGTGACACCATTCCAGATTTAAACCTGGGAGACTTCAACACTGTCCATCAGAACAAGTACTAATTAACAGATCCCACCTTGCTCTAACTGCAGCAATGTAGAATTCACCCATTTCTTGTCTTCTGAGCCTGAACACCACACAGATGACTGTGCCTGCAGTGATATTAGTTATTAGCTGGTACAACCTTCAGACAGTAGCTCTGGTGCATGTGATGAGTCCTGATTAGGTCATGTTTAAAAGAGGTGATGAGGGAAAGAACCTGGGTACTATTACCTAATAAAGCTCTATTTATTCTCTAATAAAATAAAGCTGATAGAAGTGTAATCTATCTCGACTACTCACACAATCTGAGTCTTGTATGATTTGATTTCGAAAGCAGAAATGAAAGGAACGGCAAAAATTAAAGGGGAAAAAGCATGAGCAGTTCAAAATGTGGCTCTAGCATTTTTACTGGAAAATGAAGCAAATGCAATCTCAGTCTGGAAGGGATTCAGAGACCTCACAAAGTTGCAGAAAGGAAGGGTTTTTATTAAGGTAATGGGAATCATTATAGTGTGGCTTTGGGAAGCATTGCTGAGTTTTCTTAAGTGCAAACTAGATGAGAGAGGATGTATATAAGTGTTTAAAGAGATCAAACAGTGATATAGCTGCGTGATTTGGCTATCAAAATTTTTTAGGATTGTCCAGCTTTTCCAAATACTCCTTGTGACTAAAAGGAAAATGAGGAGGAGCAATACAGCCAGTTAGTATGGTCTTATTAGTCAAATCACTAAAAGTAGAAGCATCTGTTTGAAATGGGAAATACACTTGGAATGACAGGGTTGTATTTTAATAATACATCAGCTGGAATGTGGAGTTATCACGGCTGAGGGTTGGCAGGTGGAAGGACAAAACAAGGGGGGAAAAAAGGTGGCTATTCTACACCAATAGGTCTGGATGAAATTCCATTAGGGTGTCATTTAACTAAAATAAAAAAAAACTACCCATAGGTTGCTTTGTAATTCTGGCCTATTTTGTTACCAAAACCAAAAGTTAATCTCTTTAAGCCACTGTTTTTCATCCCAGTTCATAGACAAGCAAATAAAAACTTCTGTGTTAGTGACTCCCTTGTCCAAAGGTAAACAAAACTGCAACAACTAACTTAAATGCAGACAAAACAGGAACTTTGTTGTGCAGGAACATTGTTTATATTTTTTTCTTTGTTAAAAATACCTTAAATTTATGACAAGTTGTCAGTATCAAAAATCATTAGGGAATTAGCAGGTTATGTATCTGTTCTGAACACAAATTTGTCTCTTTGGTTGTCACCATGCTTTAGGGTAGTCTAGACACCAGAGAAATATTTTACCTCTTAAACATTACCTGACCCAGTAGAAAACATGGAGAGAGAAAATTCTCACTGTTTGGACAATGTTTGCTGCTTGAACTCCCATCTCTGTCTTGTCTAGGAAAGATACAGCATGTTGGATGGAAGCCATCTGTGGACAGGACCTGAGCCACAGGCAGCCAGTTGGACCTTGGGGACTGGATTATTGAGAATGGCAAGTGATGGGAAGTGAAGAATGTGCATAATTTCAGGAGAGTGCTCAGTGGGACAGAGGAAAGTTAAATTTCACGGTGAAGGTGTAATCATGTTGAACAAATACAGTGTGGGGTCGTGTGAAGATTCTTGGTGTTCTTGTTCTCAAAAAGGCAACATTTCCTGAAGCATTCTCACTTAGATAAGCTGTTTATTAAATGTGGTGGGTGCAGTTTGGGAAATACACTGTAAGAAATACTTCTGTACTTTGTGAGATTGTTCCCTTATTGTTCCCTAACCTGTTGTCATCACTACAAGCTCTGACCTGGAACTCTCATTAATCATAGCTGAAGAGTTTTGTAGTTCTCACACCAGGGAAGGAAGTCAGGGTTTTAGTTCCCAGCAATCTTCTCTTGTTCATAAATATTTTTGTTACTTTCATGGGGAAAAAGAAAATTAACTTTCTGCTCCTCGGCTAAACTTGTTCCTTTTGGTGGAATGCAGATATCAGCAATAGTAATGGGAAAACAAAGTTCAACAGTTGTGCTACTCAAATTTCTTTCAACAATTGTGTTACTCAAAGAAAAATTAAAAACCAAATGTTTGCAAAACAGAACAGTAAAAAAATGCTAAAAAAAATCATCCATCATGAGACAAGGTAATATGCAGAAATAGGTACATTCTGCTTTTTATTGCACTGAAAGTTCTGGATGATGAAGCTAATTTCAGGTTACTCCAGATCTTTCTTGTAACAAGAAAGAATAAACTCTAGTGCATTTATTAAATCAGTTGCCTTCCTTATGATATCAAAATTCAAAGACTAAAATGCTCTGGTGTTAGGTTTTATAAATTCCTGATTGTAGAGAATTCAACACACTGAGCTAGAACTTAGAGTATGACAGGTGCAGATTTATGAATCTAACAGTAGATTTAGTTTTTGCTGTTGATCGAATGAAATACTATTAAAATATTGTATTGTTATGTATATAAGAATGCATCTTTCAACTGTTTTGTGCTGCTGAGCTGAAAGGTACTTAGCATATCAAAGCAGAAGTATGGTTGTAATACTCGGTTTAAATTAAACTGGGACATAAACAGAAAATAAACCATGTATTTTTCTTAAAAGGTCTGCAGTTTTTAAATCTCAGATCTAGAAAGTATTTCCAAAGCCAATGGTAAATTGAGGAGATTCTGTGATATAAGAGGTAATTTTTTTGGTCGCATGACTCTTTGTCCAAAAACTTTTTGAAGTTCACAATGAACTCCATCAAGAGGCTTTTCTATTGAAGTGTAATGCATTCTGTCACATCTTTTGCCTAAAGAATGAGAACTTGGCTAAGCACAGCCAGAGGCAGGGCAGCAGAAGACATGTACAGTGACTCTAAGTGGAAGTGAATGACGACTGACCGCCCGGGCATGGGATGGGAAGGAGAGCTCAGCTCAGGCTGAGGCACGCTAGCAGGGTTGTCTCGCTCCCTGAAGATGTCCTTTGTGACCCTTCTCCTTTTCTCTCCCTTTTCCTGGGGCAAGAAGCCCCAGCAGGCAGGAGCAAGAACAGGGGAAGACAGCAGATCTGGAGGCAGGGGCTTAAACAGGGCTGTCTGTGCTTCCCCAGCAGCGATGGGGGACAGAGCAAAAGCCTTGGCTTGCATCTGCTCCTGAAGGGGGCTGCTGTCAGGCACACCCCTGCACATGCTGAGCAAAGAAATGCCCTCATGTGCAGATGAAGATGGCAGAGAGCACTTCTGCTGTGGTTCCTGGATCCTCTGCCAGTCCACACAACACAATTTGTCTGCTCTCCAGAAATTTATTTTTTTGAGTGAAGAAGAGGGCTGAGCACTCACAGGGCAGCAAAGCAGAGAAATTAACAGGATGCTTAGAGAACTAATAATGTCGTGTGGAACTACTCCTCATTTAGTTAACAGATAAAAAGTGGCTGAATCAATCAAACAGCCATTAAACCATCAAGTTCCTGGCTGGCCTTAGTGACTATAGTTTGCATGAAATCCAGTTTTGAATGCACAGACATCACTTTTGTCAAGATCATTTACCCAGCTAGTGCAAACTGGAGCTCATGTTGTCCCTCTTAAGAATTAGACTAACAATGAAATAGCACCAAAGACTTTTCTACCCAGGCATCATTCCATTAGTTCAGTTTTTGGATTTCAGTCCTTTCTAAAAATTCAGGAAGATGCCTACAATTTAATGCTCTGCATTTCCTCCTGAAAGGAGAGATGGGGATTTGCAGGTGCACATTGTGTGTACATGTCAGCGAGAGAGGCGGCCGGTTCATCGCGCAGGTGTCTGTGCAGCGCAGCAAACCTCTCAAGTCGGTGGAATCAAATTACATTCAGCATTGTGCAGTGCAAATGAGCTTTCTTCTCTGGGCACATGTGAGGTTTTTTAGTACATCGATATTTAAGTGGGATTTTTTTGGAAGTCAAACCAACAGGCTGTGTGAGGACAGGCTGAAAAAGGGATGTGTGGTGCAGGCAGCAGCTGCATCTGTACTGTTGTCATTGCTCAGCCTTTCACCTTGCACGTGCTTACTATATTGTAAAAATAATTGTAAAATAGTAACAATTTCTTCCATCTCTCTTCCCCTGTAAAATGCTGAGTGACAAAGCAGTGTCTGGAGAGCAGTCATTTTTGTGGTTGAGGAGAAGAAAGGAAGATAAGACCCGGGAAAACACTGATAAAGGGGCATTATCCTTTTTTCACCTTGGTGTTAACAAAAGCCTTAACAAGCCTGGAGGCTGAGTGCAGAAAATGTGCTGGTAAGTGTGTGACCAGCCCATGCACACCTGCTGCTGCAGCTGGGTGGGAGAGCAGGAGCTGCTGAAGTTCCAGTGTTTCCCCTGTAATGGCTCACGTTGCTGAGGCTGTTGCACTCAGCAGTAGCAGAGCTGGGGAGAAAGGAGGGCACCAGCAAGGGTCAAAGCCCTGGGATGGTTCTGTGGCTTAACCCCCGCAGACAGCAAAACGACACACGGCTGCTTGCTCATTCCCCCACCCCATGGGATGTAGAGGAGAATCAGAAAGGTAAAGTGAGAAAACCTGTGGATTGAGACAGTTAAGGCAGTTAAATAATATTTAACCCCACCGCCCCCACAATAAAACAAAAGAAGTAAAAAACAACAAAGAGGAAGGGACCCTCCCTCTCTTTCTTCCCCCACCACCAAGAAACACAAATGATGCAAAAGCAAACAATTTCTCACCACAAACAGGTTGGTGTCCAGAGCAACATCAGTCTCCACCAACCTCCACCTCTGCCCAGTTTTATTGCTGAGTGTGATTCTATATGGTTTGAAAATTTCTCTCTGGTCAGCTGGGGTCAGCTGTTCCATCTGTATCCCCTCCCAGCCCCTTGTGCATCCCCATGCTCCTCACTGGGGAGGTGGGGTGAGAAGCAGAAAAGGCCCTGCCTCTGTGTAAGCCCCACTCTGCCATAGCTAAAACATCCCTGTGTTGTCAACGCTTTTCATCACTGGTCCAAAACACTGCCCCACACCATCCACTGCTAAGAAAATTAACTCTACCCCAGCCAAGTTAGGGATGCAGAACCATTGCCCTGGGCCCAGGCAGTGTTCCTGTGTTCAAGGGACAGGTTTCAATCTCTGGTGCTTTGTTGTGTTGGACAAAGAATGAATCAGTCCTTGCTCCTACGCTGGTCCTGATCCTTCAGCCAGGGCTTGCACAAAGCTCTCCCCTGCAGGTGATGATGATTTTTGGCGCATACAGGCAAGGGGAGGGGAGCCAGTGTAATTAGAAGAAAAAAAAAAAGCTGAAGGGGAACTAATTAACACAGGATTTTTTTTTTTCTAGCTTTGTTAATGAGGAAATGGAATTGGGAAACAGAGATACTGTATATGAAACACTTTGACAGTTTAAAAACTGTTAGTCACATCTAGTGAGACTGCTTAATTTTTAGTACTAATAGCAAAGCAATTCCCGGAACAACAGTTCTCTGAGCTGCAGTGGTACTCTGGGGATGCTGCTGTTTGTAACAATATTACTAATATTTTGTTTGTTTATTTGTTTTTGTTGTCTTGTTTGGTTTTTTTTATCGCATCACTCCCCGTTTATTGTGTTACTTTCTGTGTGTGATGAGAACAAGGGAGGTTGCCCTTTGGAGTGGCTCCTCAATGCCTTGCCACATCTCAGCCAGTCCTCCCAAGGAACAGCTGCCTCCTCCAACCCCTCTTGTGCTGATAATTCAGCAGTCACCAACTTTCACCCAGCATCAAAGGCAGGTGAGGGGCAGATCACTGATGACTTTCATGCAGTGAAAAACACCGAAGAAAGGAAAGTGTCTAAATGACTATCCTTTCCCAGGATTTTACACAATGCTCCATACAATAGTTGATAACATTAGGTGAAAGTAGCACAATTTGAAAGGAAAGCACCTGGTTTCGTAGCATTGACCTTTTCTGCTGTAGTACAGGATTTTGTAGAAAGTTGGTTGAAGAAAACCATATATCTGCCTCTTACCCTGAAGCAAAAATGGACAGAAGAGTTAGTACATTACTTTTATTTTACCTTTATACTTTGTTATCAAAATGTTATAATACAGCATGCACTCATATTTTTTAATGCAGACATCTTGGCATGGATACATTTATAAATATTGTTTCTGAATGCCAAGCTCACGTTGAAGGCAATGGGGTTTGAGATGTCTAGGATCAAGCACACTCAGCTCTTGAGCAGATTTGCTGATTTGTATGAGAACTCACATTTGTTTGTGTGTCCAACCACTGCAATTTTTGTACAAAAATAAATTATTTCTTAAGCACATATTTTATCTTCTTTCATAAATCTGTAGCTGTCAAAATCCAGGCTGCGCTCTAATGAGGTCCTCACTGTGTCAGTCTTTCCTGTGGGCTAACATGCACATAAGTATCCACAGAAAGAGAAACCCCAGAATTTTCTGCTCTCCCACATTTTCTTGCTACAACAGAGTATTGACCCCAAAAGTTTCTGTACTGGACAGCTTTGATTACAAACATGAACATTTGAATCTGTTCCACATTGGGCCAAATTCAGAACCGGTATTAACTCCAATTTGCCTGTTGGGTTTGGGAAGAAGGTGGTTTCTTCCTTTTCTCAAGAGAAGTGGATTTGCTTTCAATGTAAAAATGTGCAGTGGTACAAATGTTGCTTGAGCTGTGCTTCTGACAACAGATCTGAATCTAGTATGCAAACACAGTGTCCTGGTTCAGGGCAAATTTGGGAGAGAACCCTCCAAGGGGTTCCTCTAGAAAAGCAGATTCCATTGGCCCCTCCCCCAACCTGTTTGGGAGAAAATACCTCCTTGGAGAGAAGTGGAAAAAACCTGTTTATTAAACACTAAAACCAGGGAACATCTTTGCCTCAGCTAGCTAAACTAACTAAAAGCAAGGAGAGCTCTGTCCCGCTGTCTGTCCATCCACAGACAGCACAGTCCTGGAGCAGGGATGTGGAGGAGTGAGTGCAGTGTCTGAAAACAAACTGCACGCTTCTTCTCTCCCCCTTCACTCCCTGGAACAAGTCTTGAAGGTGCAAAACTCCTTATTCAGCATCAACAGAACAGATGATTGGGGGTACAAGCATCATATAGTCAGCCCAGGACACACAGTTTTAGATTGAACAGGAAATCCTTGATTGCTGTATGCAATTCCTTGCTCTCAGATGAAAACAGGTTATAGAATGTATTTAATAAGCTTCAATTTACCCCACTTATGCAGTTCCCCCCCCCCCCCCCCCACTCCAATATTAGGAACCTTTTCTTCTAATGGCTCAAAATGTTGTTCTAAATCAAATTTTACGTGCTCAGGAACAATTTATAGCCATTTGTTCTCATGCCACCATTTTCCTTTAGCTTAAATAGCTCTTTCTTCTCCGTGTGTTTACCTCCCCACAACATACTTACAGGCAGCAATCATAACCCTCATTGTTTATCACATCTCTATTTGCTACTTTAATTAAAAACAGCAGCCCTAATTTCTTCCTTTTTCTTTTCTTTATAAAATAAAAGATTGATTATTGGATTTTTGATGCCACCAATTTTCTTTCTTTTTTTCCATGTTAATTTTAAATGGCATCAATTTGTTTAACTTGCTGCTCATACGGAAAGAAGAATTTTATGCCTAATTGGCTGCATTTTCATAGCTACACAAAGGGGACATTGCATAAAGGCAGAGCAATTGGATCCCCTGTCAAAACAAATTAGAAAGTATATTTTTGGTTCTTGTTAGGGTAACAAAAATACTTGAATCCTTCACAAGCTGTATAATCATTTGACCTATTTATGACCTCAGGTGCACTTGGTTCACCTCCAAAGACCAAATGAAGTGATAAGTGTAGCTAGTCAATAATCCAGGACTTAGCTGGCCCAGGAGACATTAGTGTTCGTGTCCTATGGGTGATGTCTAAATTAGATGGCAGTCAGGTATGTGTACACTAGAGTGGTCATTAGAGTGGGCAGATGTGCACAGCTAATGGCTTACAGTGGGGATTGCTGCAGGGGGAATTCCTTGAGAAAAAAGTGAGTTAATGTGAGACAATAGGCTATACAAAAGGGTGCTTTTCTGTGGCAAATATTTTCAACATACAGACTAGTTATGAGTCACTGATGGACTAAATATGTGAATTTTTAATTTAACATAAAACCTGAAACTGATTGGGTGCAGGAACACCAAAACCATTCAAAGGAAGCTTTTAATTCTAAATATGTAAAAAGCAGGAATGCAGCACGGAGCCTTATGCATAACAGAATAAAGCTCCACACATGTAAGCAAAAATTGTCTGTGATCTCACTGCAGCATTGAGAGGTAACCAGCATTAGTCCCAGATCACAGAGAAAACTAAGTGCACAAGTGACCTATGTTCCAGCATCTATGCAAATCTCAGGCAGATGCAGAGATTTATATACACTTTACACACCCCTGAGGAAATACCCATTTTATACCACTGATGGAGCAGATGTATTTTCCTCTGTGAAATGTGCATAGAATCTGATCAGAACAAAGTGTTTAATGTATTCAATACAGGCACACACCATCCCTTAACTTTACCAGTAAGCTGGAATAGAGAGCAATGTTGTACCAGAACTAATTAGAGGGTTTATTGCATGCTGTGACTGTACATTTGCAGGAGTGCTTTAGAAGAATCCTGTGCCATTCCAGCTACACTGGAAATTCTTATCCAGGCACAAATAATTTTTATGTTGATCAAAATTCGCATTGTCATGAAAAAGCTGTCAATGAGAGGTATTACAACCCCTTGAAAATTTTGATGTGGGTTCCCAGTATTTTCTCCTCCTCCCCTCCCACTTCTGTCTTTTAACTTTGTGGATATGGAAGATAGAAAAGTGAAAAACTCTGGGCAAAAGTAATTTCCAAAAAGAGCCTCATAGAGTAACCAGACCTGTCTTCCATCTGGATATTTTGTAACAGCAAAGTGAATATAAAGCTGCAAAATTCGAATTTGTACCTATAATTTTTTGGTGGCATGTTATCAGAATAAAAGAACACAGTGCAGTTATGGTCTGTGTAATCCTAAACTATAAAATGAGACGTATACTTGAAACGTCAAGGCATTTGAATGTGTCTTGTGCCATGATCATGGAAAATTATGTAAGGATCCATGAATAAAACATTTTTAGTACATAAACAGAGTAGAAACATAAGAAAAAAGGAACAAAACATGCAATAATGGATCAAGAAGGAAATTATTCCTTTAATCTTTTTCTGACTTTGGATCATAGCACTCCAAGTAAAGCAGAATTACTCCTAGTAATGTCCAGAGAAATACATCATTTACAATCCATCCATAGCAAATATTTTAATCCTCAGGTTTTTTTGAACCCTACAGATGGAGAAATTATTACTAGCCCTTCTAAGCCTCTGGATACTTCAGTGAGGAGATCCAAAAAGGGGCGCATTAGTGTCCGCAGATTTAAATGCAGGATTAGCAAGATGTTAGTGTTGAATTCAGGACAATGAAAGGCAGCCTCACAGAGCAGACAGATCACTCATCCTGCTCCTGCCATCAGCTGGCAATAGCATTGCAAGGAAGGCTGCTTGTGCTGAGGAACTTGTAGCTCACATAGTGACACAGATATTTGTCAGCCTAATGAAAGCCTAGGAGAAGGGAACATATAATTTGGGAATGACTTAGATAGCTGAGTTATTGAGGGGCTAAATATGATACAATTATTTCTTCATGCCAAGAGATATGGCAGCTGATTTTGAGATATGAAGTTTTAATGATAAATGAGTTCCTGGGTTATTCAGGACGTTATTGCTCATTGCCAGCGAGACAGGTTTTGGTGCTCGTTAGCTGAAAACCCAGGATCTGTCAGAAGCAGGGTACTAAGGAGATCATTTATACTGACTCATAAAAATGAAGTGCTCTCATTCTAGAACTGATTCTTACTAATATCATTTTGCAACTAGTGATGTGATATGAGGAACATCTAAAATAAAGACTATATTTCCAGACTCCTGCTAAGAACAACCCAGCCCTTCTAAAAGTGCAGACCTTTCTGCTTTTGAATTAAAACTTAAGCTTTATTTTGCTGATTTGGCTTCCTTTAGATAATCATCTGGAGATGCAGTAACTACAGACTAGGTTTTCTGCTGGCTCATAGGTTGGCATTGGTCCAGTGAATAAGTGAAACTACAGGGAGCTCCACATCTGACAATCCCCATCCTGAGCTGAGTTTAAATGGTTTTAGAGTTTTAAGAGCTTATGATTCCCCAAACTGTCTCCATGGATTTAATGCAGCATTGAGAAATTCAATTCCCTGGACAGAGACATGAGTTTTATGCTGTAGAAACTGTGACTGATGGTGAAACAGGGAAGGGTTAATTAGCTCATCAGATTTACTCTGGCTGTTTGCCATCCTTGAGAAATTCCATAATCTGAAAAAATAACTAAGTTGGTTTGGAGGATAGAAAGAGGGACTTTGAGTGTTTCCCACTTTTGGGAAATTATGAAGAGCAAAAATAGAAATATTTTATTTTAAAAATTGGAAATCTTGCAGAGATCATTGTTGAGTACAGTGGCTTGGTGTCTCCCAACAGGTAAGAAGGCAGTTTTGAAAGACTTTTGAATTCTGTCATCTACATGAACTGTTTTTCTACATTTTCTGATGGCGACACTTTCTATCTGAAAACTTCTGCCTGCTCTCAGAATTGACATAGCACTGAGGACAGTCAAATAAACCAGACTGATGGCACAGTGTTCTCACTGCAGAGCCCCTGTGGTGAGGAGGTGGAAGAGAAAACTGGCAATGGTTTGGAAGAAAACAAATAGGCAGAGGAAAGATGTGTATTTTGAGAATTCAGAATTTCTGATAGAGGAAGTGTGCTTTAAAAACTTGAGGATGTACAGACAAATATTATTAATTTTCACCCTTTTCTCCATTTAAAATTACTTTTTTAGTGGGTAAATTTCGCCAATTTACAAAAGTTCAGCAGCCTGTATGTGGTGAACAATGAACCTGAGTACTGTGCAACTAGAGAAGTAGTGCTGACTTAATATTTGCCCACCTTAGCAGTGAGAACAAGGCCAGTCCTACATGCTGGTATCTCTTCAGGAAATAGTTCTAGTCTAACACCAATGATTTCTACATTGCAGGAACATTTTAACATCACTCTTCCTTCAGATTCCTTGTACCTGTGTGGTAGCCAGGAGAGACACTGTGCCTGAGAGAGCAGCCTGAAGCAAGGCTGAGGGGAATACCCACCTGGGGCAGGGTGGGTGAGGATGCTGCTCAGCTCTGCTCCCTTGCAGATGGAGAGAGCTGTGGCAGAGGGTCAGGATGCCAGAGGGCTCCTTTCTCCAGCAGGCCTGGCCAGTGGTAGCCCAGGGGAAGTGGTGATGCTCCTGTTTCACCTACTGTGCATTAGAGCTGATGAAAACATCAAACAGCAAGAAGGAGAAGCACAGAAGTGAAAAGAGCATGATGGAAAGAAGATGCAAGCATGCCAAGGGGAAGAACCTCCTGGTGGAACAGGAGGTGAGAAGGGAAATCCATGTCTGTGAGCTCCTTGGTTGTCTTCTTTGGCCTGAAAGACCTCTGCAGATAAAAGGAGATTGCTGTTCTGTTCTGGAAGCAACAAAAACTTTTCAAGTTTTTTTCTTCTGGGAAAAAGAGAGATATAAGTATGTGTCTGTGAAAGATGTTTAGGGCACTGTAACTGCCTGGGAGAAGCTCACCTTCCTCCATGTGTGGTGCCAGGTTACTGGCTGAGAGCCTTGGCCACGGGGCTGTGCCTCCTGCGCCAGTTCAAGGAGTATTTCACATTTCTCAATATTCAGCTTTTTTATGGTGATTGAGGCATTTTCAGAGAGGCAAGCAGAGGCTCTCAATTCCCTGAGACACTTCTGAAAAATTCAACTCCAAGGCTCTTTTAAGTGCTCGTGTTTTTTCTGAGTCAGGCACAGCAGGTCTGGAAGCTGGAGTTTTGCACAATTCTTGGTGTCCCCACTACAAGTGCAGAGCCAACATCTTTTTTCCAGCTTGACCAGAATTTTTATCCTGCTGCTGGAAAAGATTTTCTGGCAGAAGTTTGCTGACACTCAGATAAACTCCATGAAAACTTTTTCTGTAGATGAAGTAGTGTGTTCAACTTCTTTGTCATAAAACTCACTGTTAAAACATTATTTCACAGAAATGCATCCTGTACTGGAGACTTACAGGGGAATTACTGCGGTGAAGCCCTAGAAAAGACTGGATTTGAAACCTAGGAAAAGCAAGGAGAGTTTTCCCCTCAGCCTGTCTTCCCCTCAGTGGGTCTTTCAGTGCACTCATGCAGCACCAGTTTGGTGGGAACCCAGAAATTCCTGGTTGCTTTTTAAATTCTCCTTCCCACAACAGGCTTAGTTTACTTGGAATGAGTCAATTAAATGAGCAGTTTATCTCAGCTAACTGACTTCTAAACTTCCCAACTGCTTTTGCAGTCCCAAGGGCAGCTCCACAGGTACTGATCACACTGGACAGGAGATGGTGGTGTGAGGTTGATGGGCAGCTCATGCCAAAAGAGAGCACCTGGCTCAACTGGTCAGTGATTTCAGCCTTCAGGATGGATATTATTGCTGCAAGTGCAGCAGCTCCTCTGGGAAGAGGTACATGTACATTATCCACCTGAGGCTTTTTTAAAATTAAAATTCATCCTCCAGAGAGACTCTAACAGCCCACAAGGATGCTGGGGCAGAGGAAGACTATAAAGAAATGCAATTGGTCTGAGAGGAACTATTTTACTATTGCACTCTCTTTTCTGCCTTTTGTGGCCTCAGCCTGGGCTCCCAGTGCAGTGCTGGGAGCTGACCATGGGCTGTAGGGTCTGAGGTGCTGCTTGACCACCCTGACCAAGGGGGCTCAGCCAGGAGCTCAGCAGCCACCAGCTCTCTCTCCAGCTGGCTCTCCACGGTGGGGACTTCAGCACGTGGTCTCTGTGACCACTGCTGAGTGCTTTGGCACCAAAGGAGACACAAACACAGGGCTGGCAGCATTAGCAGGGCTTTACTGCCTGCTTTGTCCCACCTTTGCATTAAGAATGGGAATGAAGAAATGGAGCTCTCTGAGTCAGGCCTGAATTTCTGATCTTACACTAGCTCTTCCTCTCTGTTTCTCTTCTAATTAGTCTCACAGAGAGGTGCTGGAATTGTTGAGAGGGTCCTGGAGGGAATAACAGTGTACATATGCCTTTTGCCCAAAGCGTGAGGGGAAAAACCCCTCCTGTTCTGGCATTCCTGGAAGTGTGCAAATAATTCATTTATTGGTGTTTAGACACAAATGATCTTTTGAAGCTTAGAAGGTAAAAGCTACTGCCATTTTTTTTTTTTTTGGAGGGGGTGGGGGAGTGCTGTGGACAAAGAATGACAGGGCAACTAAAGAGTCGCCTCCTGGGATCTCAGGGAGATGTCAGTACCAGGGGTTTTTCCCATGGCAGTTCTGAAGCTTTTATCTGTTTTCAGCACAATTACAGTGGATCTGCAGGGACTTTGAAAATTCCCCTTTAGGCTTGATTTGGAGAGCCCTCTGATTGCAGAATTGATTTCTGCCTTTCTAAAATTTCTGGCTGATTGTCCCATTAGTTAAAGTGTATGGAGGATGTAAAACGGGAAGCTACAGAAAACTAGGCAAGCCATGTTTATTTTTTGCTCCCTCTGATGGCTCATTCTGCACCCTTTGTGCACACATAGCTTTTATGCTAGCCACTTGCAATCTTAAAAGTAACAATAATAATTCAGGTCACAGCCTAATAAAGCATCTACAAACATTCATATCTGCTGGCATGTGAATAGCCCTTTTGAACAGGAGTTTTATTTCTTTGCTGTTTTTGTGAATAAGGGATTTTCCATGTGTCTCAGCAGATAAAGTGATTAAGTAAACTAATAAGAGAAGAGAAAACCAGTTTTGAAAAGTTTTTTGTTTTACCAAGTGGGTAAAAGATCCGAGAGCCATGGTATAATTTGGGCTGGAAGAGACCTTTAAAGGTCACTTAGTCCAACCTCCCAGCAATGAGCAGGGACGTGTTCAGCTAGACCAGGTTGCTCATATACATCTATCCATTCGATTTTTATGTTTTAAACTTATTAGGAATCAATATAAAAATATTAGATATATTTATATTAAATATCTTTATTTTACACACTTTCAACAGAAACCTAAGGGGAGTGTTTTGATCAATATTTCCATATGAATTTCATTAGTCATGGAAACCAATTAGTTCCTAGCAGTATCTGTAATACAGATGCTTTCCACTGGGAACTTTGATGAAATTTAGCTCATTTCTCATAGGTCCCTTGACGCCCATAAGAACAGCAATATCTTTCAGGGCCACTACTGGCCCAGAGTGGCAAGGTCGTGATGAAAGTTGATACCTCCTTCTTTGTTCTGTCTTTGTGTCATGAAAAGGAATGAAGGAATAAAGATTCAAACCTCTGGATTTTGCAGTCTCTAGAAATCCCCAGTTTTTGCTCTGTGGTGTGCTATAGATAGAACACAATTTACTAAGACAAAAGGATATTAGACGTAAATACATTTTCAGCCAGCACCTCCTCACAAACATGATTTCTTGGAAATTGTGATTGACTGACAATCTTGCCTACTTTCTGTAGTACCAATTGAGCTTCTTTTTTAGCAATTGTATGTTCTTATTTGAACTACAAATAATTTCTTGCCAATTATGCTGATGAAGTGTGAAGCTCATTCACAATTCCTCTTTAAGATTCCAGTTCAGTACACAATAATCTTCAAACTACCTACGGTTGGATTGTCAAGGTAGAAGTAGGTTATTTGTTGCTGACATGATTTGACCTACATTAGAAGGAGAAAAAAAATAATTTCCCCTTTTTTGCTGATTCCATAACCTGTATTTACAAAAATGTGAAGTCCATCCTTAAGGAAAGAATTTTGCATCTCAGGCCAAAAAGTGTCACCATAACTTCAGTTAGCTTCACTGCAGAATCCAAGAGGAAATAATTTACTGTAGTGTTGGCAAAAACATGTTTTGATTTGAAATTTGTATGTGCATATATGTCCTTCAGAGGAGATGATTCAAAAGAAAAAGGTGAAGACTAATTAGCAGCCTGAAAGCTAGGGAATTCCCTTGGGCTGATAGCAGCCATGATTTGAGCTCTGTAGACTGGAAAAATGACTTAAAACACAAATCTCTTACTATTCAAGCAAACGCTTTAACCATGCCGAAGGTGACTGGTGTTGGCACTACTTATTCCAGCCTTTTTTCAGTGTATATGCCCAGGGCTGATGTGTTCAGAAATGAACTCATGCTGCTGCTTCTCTGTGTCAGGTGTGGTCTGTTTGCCCAAGGGAGAGGGACCCATGGCACCCCTTGTTCCACCTTACTCAAATACAGCCGTGCTTAGGCAGGACATAGGGGTCTGGTTCAAAAAACCAACCAATCAACTAATCAACCAACCAACTAATCAACCCACCAACAAATCAACCAACCAACCAACCAACCAACCAACCAACCAACCAACCAACCAACCAACCAACCAACCAACCAAAACTGTGGACAGGGCTAGAGAGTGTTGGGACACAAGACTTTTTGATTGCCTTCCCAGGCTTGCAGCTGTCTGGATCCCAAGATTCGCTGAGAGTTTATAATTCTTTATCTACACTCTACAAGTGTTATTGCGCTTGGCTTTGTGCAGTTGTCACACATTTACACTATGAACTGTCTGAGAATAGCCCTCTGCTAAAGAGCTGTTCTCACTACCAGAAAAGTCACACTGGGTGGACATTGTAACAGACACTTGGTGACACAGAGGTAAAAATTTATCCTTTGGGAATTTAGGAGCAGACTTGTTTTTGCAGGGAAAGTCAGAGTCAGTTTGTATTCTGGAAAATCAGAAGCTGGTGTAGAGTTGAGGCTTTAGCAATCACATTTTTTGTCTGGTAACCAGCCAGTTACTTAACACTAATAAAGCCATGTGAAACAGTCCTTGCTGAATTTCTGGTTACAATTGTCTTTGAATAGTATTTAACTCCAAAGATTAGCCCCCTGAAACTGCAGACTAAGGTACTTCTCAACATCAGTTTGAGAAAATTGGTCTTTGCTATAACTCTGCGTGTGATTCTGAGACAGGAATAATTCAAGAACATAAATAATTAAACCTCCTAAGATTGCAGTTCCACTTTCTCAGTCATGTTGTGCCATGATTTTTGAGGACTTTCACCAGACAAATGAAGCTACTTGATGTGCTAAGGGGTTAATCAGTTTGGTTTCTTAACAATTCTTAACCACAATGAAAACATTTTAGCACCTAAGAGGAGAGATTGTGGGTGAAAAACAGAAGATACATGATTTATCACTCCCCTCACAAATAAAATTTATTCATTGCATCCACCAGCCATCACACAGATGGTCAGAAAATTGGCTTTGTGTAAGGATGTGGATTCAGGCATGAATATTAATATGAGACAGATGTAAACGCATATTAATATGCATTTGCTTTGCATGGACTGACATTACAATATTTTCATTAAAGAAACCGCATTTGAAATGGAAAGTATAGGTCACCTTTTTAAAACATGAAATAGTAGGGTACAATGTATTTACATCTTCCTGCAACCACAGAAACAATGGAACAAATTTTTTTATTTTAAAAAGAAAGACGAGCGTGTCACTTTTCTTGTAGGAAAATATGTTGGATGCAACACAACAATTAATAAATCAGGAAAACATCTCTCACTTTGTGGTTAAAACACATTTCCTCCCTTTTGCCTGCCTTGTTCTGCTGGCAGTAATGCACGTCGTAAAGTGGGGGTGATAGATACCGGCCTTCAGATCCAGCATACGGTGAAGTTCAGCTAAGTTAGGTAGACTGACTAAACTCATTGTGTCTCAAAATGCACCACTCAATATGTTGTTGTTTTTCCAATGGCAGCAATGCATAAAGCCCATAAGATTTATGAAGATACAATATTTCATGTGGGTTTTTTTTTTTTGTAAGGGACAGCATTGATGTTCACAGCACCACTCACATCTGTGCATTGTTAGTATTTGCTCAATGTTAGCATTGTGCCTGTGCCCAAAGAGAAACACAGTGTCATTATATATGTCCCATTATAAAAGACAATTTCACAGATATCTGCTAAGCATTTTTTTTTTTTTGCAAATGTTCTGTAATGGAAATATAATTTCAATGGGAAATTTTGATTTATTTTATTCTTATATGAAACATTCAGGTGCCTTCGAGCTGGTAGCTGTAATACTTGAGTGTTTGAGAAAACAGTTACACACATTTGCAAGGAGAGGTTGTTGAAGTTAAGATGAAAGGTATCAGCAGGCTGTCCAGTGTCTTGTCAGATTCCATGCACCCTTTGAATGCACCTACCTGATTATAAATCTGTGGAAGCACCTGACTGGCTTCTGCTTGCCTTGTAAAACAAGTAGGTGGCCCTCTGCATCCTGCCCATGCAGTTGTGAGCTCAGGGAGCCTACTCTCCCTCTGCAACTGTGTACTTTAAAGATGGCACAAGTGCTGGTGACAACAAGATGGAGCTTTTTGTCCCTGTTCATTCCCTGTGGCTAGCAATGAAACCCCTGCCTACAAGATGGAGATAATAATTACACAGCTGTACATTGCTCTGAGTGTATATATACCCAGAGAATATGCTGGGCCAAGCCCCACTGCTGGCTAAGTGCAGGATGGGGCTCAGAAGCCACAGCCCAAGGGGCTCCCTGTGCTCTTCCCTCCAGTGAGGCTGCTCAGGGGTGGTGCAGGAGCCTCCTGCTCTGCTTTGGGGTGGCACCTGCCTCTAAAGGAAATGGGTTTGGAAAAGGCTCTGTGGAGACAGCTGTGACCCCTTCGTGCTGCCTGTGGATTGCCCTGGGCAGGTGGCATTTTGGATTGGCTTCTTAGAGCAGCCAGTCACTGCGGTTGGCACAGTGAGAGGGGGTGGTGTGTGGTGCTCCAGAGTTTTGGAAAGCTCCATGAAAACAGTAGCCTGTTAGCTCTTCATGGCTGCCAGATGCCAATGGAGCTTTTTTGTATTTCTCACATCAGTGCTGGGTAAATAAATGTGGACTCTGTGACCTTTGCTCCAGCCCTCCCAGGTGCCTGAATGACTCTGAGGCTCCTCTGCACGTGTGTGCATGTATGTCAGTTCAATGGTGGAAGGGGAGAAGGAAAGTTTATACTTATTTTACTGCTCCCCCTCCTCCCTTTTCAGCTGCCTAAGTTTCAGAAAGTTTCACACAGAAGACTGCTGAGTAGCTCCTGGGAGTGTGCTGCCCTTTTGTTCCCTGTGGCTGACTGGCTCCAGCTCAGCTGTCAGTCAAACAGAGCATCTCCAACAAGGCAGTGCAGGGGGGACCCGGCTCATTATACAGCTCTGTTGGTAGAGGAGAGATCTCATTCACACAGTGTGTTTTGTATCACAGGTAACTTCCTCAAATTCCCAGTCATAAATCTTACTAATTCAATATTCTGTGGTCTGATTCATCTGGCAAGCTAGCAGAGGTGTCAGCAAATCTGGCAGCTCCCAGCAAGGCTTTTCTCTCATGACTTCCTTCTCCAGCCCTGTACTCAATATGTCTCTTTACTCTCTCCCTCTTCTTTTTTTTTTCCCCTCAAAAAAGTCCCAGAAAACCGGTATCTTATTCAGTAAGTTTTCATAATTATTTTCATGAAAAAAATATAGATTAAAAAACCCCAAGAGACAGCTACTTAGTTTTTTAAAAATTAAAATATTTTAGTTTGTTGAGCGAGCCTAGCTTGTTTATGTTGCAAATCAGCTGAGCATTCAATTGGATCTCCCTGGGATACCAAGTTGTCATCAAGGAGTCTGATTCCTTGTGTCTCACTCACAGCAAGACTGACCAGGTGGACTGTGAGAAAATAAGGATTGTTTGCTTTCTGAAAGTGTTTGATAGTCACATTTCCTATCCAAGTGCCAGTTTTCATTTAACTATAGCACAGACCACTAGTTGGGTGATGGAAGGTGGGACAGGCACAGGTGTGACAGAGCCCTGTTACCAGAGAGGCTTTCACCTTCTTTTTAAGTGACAGGAGGTTTCTGTAAGAAGTGAGACTGTGCTTAGCTCATTAATCCCCCCTGTATATACATGTTAATATACCACTTACTACATGTTATATGCTGGAAAGCTTAGTGTTCATGACTTATCATCTTGAGAGGTATATTTGCACAGTTAAATGTGTTCTGATATTTTGAAAACAAAAAATAGGAGTCTGGCATGTCTAGGCTGTAGTACCTGTAGTACCTCCTCTGAGAAAAAAAAGAAACTGGCTGAAGGCCAAAAATTGTGTCTTTGTAAATGAAATAATTTAAAAAATATCTTTCTCTATTTATTTTTCACTAGTAGACAATCAGTGAAGGAGAGAGCTGGGATCTGCATCTGCTTGTGATTACTTGCTTTGCTTTTTATACTACATGAAGAGTTCCCATAGGATTGTTTTCAAGACAATGGTGTTGGAGGCTCCTTGGGCCCCGTTGGATCAGACTTCAATTATCCTCATCAAGATATTTTCTTTCTGTCCCAGCAGCAGTTTGGAGCAGTGGGGACTGCAGTATTCCCCTCCATCCAGAGTGACTGTTCAGGCTCTTCCAGGCAGTTTGTTGGCCTTGGCCCTGACTGAGCAACTTTATCTTGCTCTGCTGAACAGCCTGCATTTCTTTCAGCTTCTGTTCCTTGTACACTTGCTGTTTTCTACTTATATGCTGTCCTCTGCAGAGTTAAGAAGTCAAACTCTGTTTCTCTCATTGTGGAAAATGCAGATTTTTACAAACAGCGTCATTGTGGTCAATGCCTTGGAGAGCTTATGGGTGCCAGTGACTGCTGAGCATGCTAGGGAAGGCCAGAGAGCCTGATGGGGCTGTCACTGGCCATCAGAGGACATGGATCTCAGTGCCAGGCTCTGTGGGGCTCTGCATTGCTTCCCTCTGGATACTGGGAGAAGTGTGCTGGCAAGGTGGGACATTCGTGCAGAGTTTTAGCCTTGCCTTCTATTTTATTGCCTTGAAATTACTTTAAGCCGGTTAGGCATAAATAAAATATTCTCAATGCTAAGAACGGGAAGCATTCCCAAAAATGTTTATAAAGTATTGGTGTACAATTGAAAAATGGGCAGCAGTGATACCTCTGTGGGGTTTGTGTGGGAAGAGCCTTGCTGTGGGTGAGCCCTGCTGTGGTTCTGTCACCAGGGATCAGCCACAGGGTCTGCCTTTCTGCAGGCAGGTGCTGCCCAAGCCCTGTCAGACAGTGCCTGGCCCCCTCACCTCCAGGTATTGCTCTTTAGCTTGTTAGTAGGATCAGGATGATTAATTTCTGTCCCAGACTCACTTCTTTCTGAGAAGACAGACAAACAGACTATTTCTCTGAGTTAATGCAGCTGCTGCTTCCTTACATAAAAGATATCAAGGCATGGTCCCTGTTGTTTAACTGATCACAACCATTCCCGAGTCAGTGGAAGTGGAGCCTCCCTTTCTCCTTTGCACAGCCTTCTGGGCAGTGATAGATACATTTTGGTATAAAATATGACTTTCACTCAACCTTACATTTTAACAGCATCTGTACTTTGTCAGACACACTCTTACAAATGTCTAAATGGTTGTGTAGTCATTTCATGGTGAAATAGTCCTGGGATGATTTGACCTCAACACTTTTTTTTGTTGATGCATACTGAAATAACCAAGTATTTGTGGTTCAAGTCAGTCAGGATTGTTTTCTGTCTGTATTGGATTTTCAAGGACAGATGGCTTCCAACGTCTAGAGCTCAATTTAAGTTAAAACTGGAGAGGAAGTAGTTTGATTCTTTGCAGGAATTACTGTCTAAACAGAACCTGACTTCAACAGATTTCTATGCAAAACCCTTTGATTCCCATTTTCCATCTGTGATAAATTTGGTTTGTTATTGTTGGATTTGAATCTTTCCTTTGATAAACATATTAAAATATGGACAAAATAGCTTTTTATCTTCTAAAATATATACTGTGAGTGAAATTCCCTCTGACTTCTACAGGTTTGGAAGCAGTTTTTCTGATTTTATCACAGCTTTACCAGGTTTTTGCAATTCTTTGCTTGTGGTTAGCTCACAATGCTAATGCAGAATTGGTGTTTGGCTCAGAAAGCAGCTGTGAAATGGAATTTGGTACCTGGAGATAGTATTTCCCTCACCTTGATGCTTTCCCCATTTTTTGCCATTGATTACTATCTCCACCAGAGTGAAACTAGGAGTCCTGGCAGTCAGTTTTGGGAGGGATGCTTAATACTGCACTTCAGATGTCAGGCTTGGGAGTGTTCCCGTGATCCTTTTGCTTTCTCAGAGCAGGACTTAACTTCCAGACAGTGTGAACACAGAGCTTTCAATCTTTAAGCTTCTGGTTTTGCATCTTCCCTCCTTGACAAGCCATAGCTGCAAAAAGAGACATCACAGCTGTCAAGATCTTATGATTCCTGTGGTGATGGGCAGTCAAAGTTAAACTGTTCTTCCCAGAGTAGCTTGAATGACCTAAGATGTTTACAGGCAAAAAAAAGAGAACACTTCAACTCTGATTCACACTGGCTTAAACTGCAGTCATCTGTTCCCAGTTATTTCCTTGTGACAATATCCCACTTTTTAACCTCTTTACTGGTATTATTACCAGAAGGGCTTGGGGATGTTGGTCGATGAAGAAGCTTGACGTGACCCGACAATGTGCGCTCCCAGCTCAGAAAGGCACTGGCATCCTGCGCTGCATCCAAGGCAGGGTGGGCAGCAGGGAGAGGGAGGGGATTCTGCCCCTCTGCTCTGCCCTTGTGAGACCCCCACCTGCAGGGCTGTGCACAGTTCTGGGGCCCCCAGCAGGACATGGACCCATTAAAGTGTGCCCAGAGGAGGGCTACAGGGACACTCAGAGGGTTTGAACACCTCTCCTGTGAAGACAGCTGGGGTTGCTCAGCCAGGAGAAGAGAAGGCTCCAGGGAAACCTTACAGCAACATTCAATTACCTGAAGAAGGCCTACAAGAAGGTGGAGATGGACTTTTGACAAGGGCACATAGTGGTAGGACAAAGGATATTGGCTTTTTTACTGGAAGAGGGTAGGTTTAGGTTACATATTAGGAAGAAATTCTTCACTGTGAGGGTGGTAAGACACCAGAACAGGTGGCCCAAAGAATCTGTGGATGCTAGGCTGTGGATGCCATCTGTGGATGGAGCTTTGAGCAACCTGGTCTGGTGGAAGGTGTTCCTGCCCACAGCAGAGGGGTTGGAACTAGATAATCTTTAAGGTTCTTTCCAACCCAAGCCATTCTATGACCTTCATTATCTGTAACAGTATTATTACAATTTGGCAACATCTATGTCATTGATGAGTCCAGCAGTCTTAGCTGTTGGTCTGTAGCTGACAATGACACCCTCTTTGACTGGGGCACCTGGGGACATCCAGCTTCTTGAAGCAAGCAGGGCCTCTCTGCAGCAGCAGCTGGGCCAGACCTGGGCAGTGTGCCTGGGTGCCCAGGAGGATTCACTCTCTGAAAGACCCTGTCATTCACCAGTTACTGATACCCACATTTTCCTAAGTTGTCTGTCTGACTGACAAACACAAAATGTAACAATCATTTTCTTCTATGTGCCTGTCACACTGGTTTTAATTTTGATAGGACAAGAGATAATAGTTTTAAACCTTAAAAAGGTAGATTCAGACTAAATATACGGAAGATATTTTTTGTGATGAGGGTGAAGTTGCCCAAAGAGGTGGTAGATGCCCCATCCCTGGGAACCCTCAAGGTCAGGTTGGATGGGATTTTGAGCAACCTGATCTAGTTGAAGATTTCCCTGCCCATAGCAGCAAGGTTGGTCTAGACAGTGTTTACAGGTCCCTTCCAACCCAAACTATTCTACAGTTCTTTGATTCTATGACTCTATTATTCAATGATTTTCCTTCAGTCTTCCTTCTCAGGCTATGACATTGAGACCCTGGCAATGAAAGTCTTCTTATATTCTCTTGATTTGAAGAGCAGAATTCCTTCCTTCAGCAAATAAGAATATAACCTTAAACCAACTAATTTAACTGACAGTATTTCACTTTCAGGATATTTTAACTCATATAGAATACTGAATATTTTGTCCCCTGGAAAGGTGAATTTCTCACACCTTTATTGAGAATCAGAAAGGTCCCCCAGAGCAGGTGCTGGTCCCTGGTGTAGGCAAGGAAACCTTGCCACAATGAGGATGAAATGCTGCCAGTGCAGCCCCAAAATCAGGCCCAGGACTGTGCTGGGCTCAGTGAGGTTGCACAATTGGAGAGTTCAGACTGTTTGCTGTCTTGCTAAGTTTAGGGTTGACAGTCAGATTCAAACCCAAGTTCAGCAAGTTTTCATCTTGCTGAGCTTTTGCTCACTGTGACACACTGTGTATTTTTGCTTCAGTTAATGGGTTATTTCTGTTGCACAGGGAGGATTAATTGTACCGTGATCATTTTGCAGTTAGTATGTCATGGATATTAATCAATCTGAGTCTGGAAAAAGATGAGTATTGATCTGTGTTATTTGCTAGAAGTACACTGCCACATTTTTGCTTGAGAGCTCCCTTGTGAAATATAATTTGTTTGTGCAAGCTTGAAACAAAAATTCAGTCTCAAGAAGGGCTAATTAAAATAATGGCTTGCTGCTATTTTAATATTAATTAACTTTTCAGTCATTCATATTGCTGCATGCCTTCCTATGCTGACTGCAGGCCCACAGAATTAGGTAATGATGTGGACTGGATGAGCCTTGTGGCCAAGCACGGTGGCTGAGAGCCCAGGCAAGGGGCAGGTTTGCAGAGCCTGAGCACCCCTCTGTGCCTGCATGGCAGCAGAGCACGGGACTTGGACTCTGAATGAGGTGCCAGGGAGTAGGATGCAAATATCTGCATTCCTCCATGCATCTCCCATCCCCAAACCCAAGGATCCACTCTCCCAATCCACTGTCAGGGAGGAGCTCTGCCTTCTCTCTTGGGCATCTCTGTTGGGTGGAAGAGCCTGGTGGAGCTGTTGTGTGGCTGGGATCCTCTGCTCTCTGGCAGAGGCTTCTTGTGCCCTCCTGTGAGTGAAAGGGAGGCTTCTTGCAGCAAAAACATGCTGATGATGAGACTGGGGCCACCAACTGGTATCACAAAGGCGACAGTAGAGCTATGAGCTATTTGGAACAGCTTTTGGGCAACACCAATCTGGACTGAATTTAAAAAGAAATCTGTCTCAGTGGTTTCTCTCCCTCCTTTTGCATTCCTGATTTTTTTTTCTTTCTTATTTTCTTTTTTTTTATCTTAAACGCTTTAAAGACTCTTTTCTGGTCTTTAGTTTTAGACAGATGAACAACAGAACTTTATAAGTTGATTGTGTTCAGATGTACATCTGCAGCAATAATTGGGATACACAAGGACAAGGGTATGTGTCACTCTAACATTTCACAATCAATGTTGGAATGCAACCACAAACAGAAACCACATTCTGTTGTTAATTGTTTGATTTAAACCCATAAACCCTGTAAAACTCAAAAACATAAGAACAATAAAATCACATAATGCTGATGAAAGGCATGCAAGTTTTGGGACCAGATTCCTGTCCCCAGATTCACATCAGCTCATGCACAGATCTTGTGTACCAAGTTAGGATGTAAAGTCTCTTTTTTCAGTCTCCTGCAAGCAGGGCTGCAGGCAGAGGGAAACTGGGATGACCTGAATGGTTCAGGAATACAGGCACATCCTACCCTCTCTTCTCCCACTTTTCCCCCTCTCCATTCTTTTTCACGCCCCTTCTCCTATGGTACACCTTGCTATGATTCAGGCTTTTCTCTGAACCACTGTGTTCTCCTAGAGAAGCAGCATTTAGGAGCTTTGCAGCTTGCCATGCAGCTTTGTTGTAGTTGCCCTAGAACTCAGTGGAAATTCAGCTCTAGTAGGAAATTGATTGTACTAATTAACAAAAAATATTTTAAAAAAGTTTTGTCCCCTCCTTCCACAAATTCCAAACCATCAGAACCTCTTAGCTAACAAGATCTGGACTTTTCAAGAAAAACTTTCCAAGCTTCAATCACAAACAAATATTCCCTGTGACTGTCTATTCAAATAAAAAATTATGCTCTTTCCTATAAAAAAATGTAATTGAAAGATTTCAGTGACCCCTACCTAATAGATTGCCCTAGTTTTGACCTTTTCTTTAGAGAGAAAAATAGATAATTCACCTTTGGTTCAGCATTGTTTAAAATTACCTGAACATGGTCCTGCTTTTCTATTCTGACTCTGAGGGTGGAAACAAAAGGTTCTTCTCCCAGGTAGCAGTAATGAAGCATCATAGGAGCTGATACCTTTGGACATTTTGCATTGAGACAGACTTTCTGTCAGTCATGGGTTAGGAAAGGAGGTGAATTTCCACTGTTCTGCACAAAATAGGAGTAAAACTAATCTAAGGTCTGAAACAACCTTGACTAGGACTGATGAATCTGCTACAACAAAGATAAAACCACATTCACTTGATCCAACCCTCATCTGAACTGTTTTCTGGAGGTCGTGGTGTTTACAGACATAAATATATATATATATATATGTGTATACAGGACAGCATGTGATAGTTACAGAATTTGATTACATGAACACATATTTGCATTACATGGTGGGAAAGTGGAAAGATGGGATCACAGCAACTCTAAATCCTCTGCAATACAGATGAGAAACTATCATGCTGAAAACTTTAGAAATCAGGCTTGGTAAGCTAAATAAATCTCCTATGTCTCTGAGTTTTCAGGTTTAAAAGTATATAAATAATGCCCACACTTTTCCTTATATGGAATTTAGCCATTTGTATTCTGCTCAGGCCCCTGTTTCCCATTCAATTCTATGTTTCCAAGCTTGTCCATTTTCATTTATCACCTCCTCTTCTCCTCTCCAAAATCATATTCTGGTAGCTCACTTGCCTGGAAAAAGTTCCCTGCTGCTTCACTAGGGCCAGATCTACTTCTGCTATGGTTTGGTGTTGGCAGAGATGCTGTTGGGGCTTGGTCATTTGTGGACAAGCTGCAAAGCAGGCAGTGCTGACTGAATGATGAATATCAATGTAAAGTGAATTGACACAGACAGGCTTTTGTTGCCAAGAATAGTAGGAAACTGTTTTATTCCCTAATTTGCTGACAGCTCTGGCAGGTTAAAGAGCCAAGTGTCATATCAGAACATTGTTGGTACATGGAGAGGTTGGTGAATACTTCTAGATTCAGCTAAAAAAAAACGGGAAGGAAAAATGTAGGATAAATTACTGTCACTTTTGCTGGAGAGGGATTTTGTCAGTAATATATTTCTATGAAGGGTTCCAAGTTGTTTTCTATATGCTCTTACAATCCTAAAGCCCCTTCAGTGTGCAAGTGTGTACTTTATTATGAGAAAATAATGAAAAGTAACCATCACATCACGGGAAAATGTACAGTAAACAGAAAGCTCATATTATGAATTTGGTATAATTTGTTTAAAGAAGAATATGCATATAGAAATAAATAGTAGTCAGTAAGAAAAACATATAAATGACAATCTCCTTCCATTTAACTCTATTTCACAGGAAGAAAACTATTATTTTAAGAGTACTATCAGCATCCAAAAAAAGACTGTTATGTGAAAAACATGGGAACATTGCAGTGTCTTCTTAAGGTATGAAAAAACCCCAAAAGAATCTGCACAGAATAACATTTAACACCTTTTTCTGAGCTGCACTTTGGAGGACTACCCTTACATTTCCTAGTTTGTCACTGATTTTTAGTGCACATGAGAAACCTTTCCCTAAACTTGATCTGTGTGTGTGTTTTCAAGCACCCCTTCTGAGCTTGTAGGATGAAAGTTTCTGAAAGATTTCCAACCAGCTTTGCTTTAAAATTGATTACTTTATGTTAGTAAATACATAAGAATTATTTAAATACAATAATCAAATAGAAAGGGATAACAACAAAATCAGGCTTTGTGCAGGCACCAGCATATATCTACCTAGTGTTAACTGCATGTTTAGGGCTTGTTAAATGTACATCATTTTAATTTCTGAAGAACTAGCCCAGAAAACAGAAGGAAGGAGCGAGGTGACACAGCAAATGTGAGCCCTGTTTTAAAATTTCTTAAAACTAGTATATTAAATCAGGAGAGGGCACAGTTCAAAAGAATTACCTTCTTTCCTTGATACTAAATTTATGGTGTAGGTTGGCAGGCAGGCTTAATTTAACTCTGGAAATGTTGGAAGCCCATATTTGACTGGGTATTTCCCTCAGCTTTTCTTAGGGTGGGTGCCAGAATCAGTGTATGCCTGTGAGGGTCTGGGCTCATGCTTTGCAATAACTGAGCCACTGGCATCAAGCAGCTCCACAGTCGCTCACCCACCTGGGTTCTTTCAAACTACCCCTTTTCACAACCTGCACAACAATATTGAAAATTAAACCCAGTTAATAGAAAAAAATGTTAAATCAGTGGCCATAAAATTTAATGGGTTTATAGCAGTCTTAACACAGTAGGACTGAATTATCATGTTAATTTAATTTCCATTTCTAAATGAACCAGAAGGCACAATAAAGGTCAATTAACCACTCTCTTCCTGGTCTTCTTTTGTTCTTCTAGTGTCTGTTTTAAATCACCTCCAAAGCGCTCAAACATTTTCTGGAAGTTCATGTGTTTCTCTTAGAGACTCCATATGAATACAATACAGCTAACAACACATCAGGTGCTCAAACACATGGATTGCTTTACCATGTTCTATCTGTATCTGTAGATAAGTCTGTGTCAGAGCTAAATAAACATTGCAGAGAGGTTTTTTTTGCTGATATTCATTGCTCTGTCGTTGTTTTTAGACGAGTTTTGGGCTTTGGAAGATTAACATTATTTCCAATCTATGTCCTTAGAAGCAAATAGGGTGTGTGCACCCCTCCCTTCTTCCCTCTGCTCACAGTGCTCTCCATCACTGCTGGTGATAGGCAGCTTCAAAGTCTTCCCTAAAATTAGCATATGCCATGATGCCCCCCCAAATTCACAGCAGCTAGCCTAAGAGACTGCTTAGCACATTGCCCAGGCTTATCTGTTTTAATTGCTTCCCTCTGCAGTCACTGATTTCCTCCTACCTTACATCTGGAGTGCAAGGTCTCAGCTGCACCATGACAAGCTCAGCTTGGTCATTGTCCATGAGAAGAGAGACTGGGCACTTTAACAGGACCATAGTAAGGAATGCTCTAGGTTTCTTCAGTGATTTCCTCTGAGATGAGCATGCAGCCATGTGGTTTATGGTCTTTGGGATCACTTGCCACATTTATTGGTGTGTTGTTTGTGTGTGCTCAGGAGGGGCTGTGACACCTGGGTACAGATGGCAGCAAACTGCAGGGGGGCTGAAGCACAAAAGGTAAAATCTCTGCAATGTCAAAGCTGATGGGAATTCTGCCTGTTGGTTTTAGTAGGGCCAAGGTTATGTTTAACTTCCCAAGGTCTTGCAGAGTCCCAGTGATCCTGCTGGGGATGTAGTCAGATGTCTTGGATTGCACCTTGGCTATGCAGCAAATCTCCCCTCCCTTCTGAGTCAAGTCTGTCCATGTCCTAAGTCTTCCTCTGGAATATATTCCTAATATGTTCTTGATTGTTTCCTTTCTTCAAAAGACTGTTTATAGATGAAATTATTTCCTTCTTTCTTTTTCTGTGATGAAATGGGATCCACTGAGCCATGATTAGAGCAATATATGTATCAGAGTGTTTTTATTTTTTATTTATTGTAAAAGTTTTTTGTTAAGGAATTGGCAAGGTTTCCCACCTCATATTTAAACAGCCTTGAAAAACTGATCTAAAGCGATGTCAAAAAAAATAGATAAATCTTTAATTTTGCATATTCTGTGGGCTGAAATTGCACAAGGCCTGAAATCTTGCCATATAAAACAGTGCTCTTTGTATGGTCATATGTGCAGCGTGAGCTGTACAGAACTGACATAGCCTGAGGCAGTTTTGATTTCTGTATCCAAGCAGTACTATTTTTGAGGTCCACAAATCAATTTAGACCCCCTCCCCTCCCCAACACAGGCAAAGCCCTGTTATGTACTGGTACAACTGTCTGCTGTGGGAGCTGGAGCAGGAAAGGGAGAGGTACCTCCTGCCCAGGCAACTGGGCATGCAAGACCCTATCCCCTCTGGCATGTGGGCACAGACCAGCTGCATCTTCTGTGCACTTAATAAATCTGCCCCAGGTCTTGCTAACAATGTGTGTTCTGCTGGGCTTTTAAAGAACGTGGCAAGTGAGTAAGGTTATGTGTTACTGGGGTGTTGTTTGAAAATTCAGCATAGTTTCCTGAAAGTTCAAACTTTTTCCTACTTTGGGAAACAAAATAAATCATGCCCAGTGGGTTTCTTACAGCAAAATGCAGGCTGCTGTTATGGCAATGTAAAAGAAGAGCAAAAATAAAGATAGAGAACTAAAGTTTAAAGAGATTTCTGCAATTGTCGATTTCAAATGCAGAAACCCCTTAGGCAAGTGTCAGGCGAAGCTGGTAGGAGGGAAACCAAGAATAGTCTGTAGAAATAACTCCAAAATGTCATTGAAAAATAGAAGGAATGAATCAATTATATAGAGCTTTTAAAGCCATCCATTAGAGAACAACAGTTCTTTGCTATAGGAGGAAGGAAAAATCTGCAGAAGTTTATTCCTATTAAACCATAGTTTGTATTCTAAAAGACAATAATGCTGTTTGTTGGCATGTGTGAATTCTTCAAGAGGTATTTATAAATAGTTATTCTGCTGAAGCAATTACAACCTGTATTGATGATATTCCAGGTAGGCTCATATTGGTGGGGTTTTTTTGTCTTTTTAACTTTAAGTGTGTCAGATTTAGACACGCTGATCTTGCTCTTTTTTTTTTTTTTTTTGTGTAAAGCCTTGTGCTGGTCATGCCTTTGTGGCTATCACTTAAGTTTCAATTTGTAAAGTCTTGTCAGACATCTGGAAATGATAGTTTATGATCTGACACAAGCAATCCTGTGCCACCCCTGACCACGAGCAGCCAGGTAGCCAAAGGGAATAACCCAGGGGCTGAACTCTGCACAAGATGTGCTTAGCTCAAAGGACAATTCTGAATAAAAATCCTGTGAATATCAGACCTGTCCTGCTTTGGTTCACAGTTCTAATTTTTCATCTGGAAGAAATCACTGTGGAATTGGATAAACTGAATACGTCAATATAATAATAAAATGTGTGGTGAGGAAATCTTGGATCCTGAAACTGGTGGGCATCATTTAGCACCTTTGATCTCTATGTGTGCCTCTTCATTCTAGACAAGAGTCAGGAAAGTTAATATGTGGAATTTGGGGATTTTAGCCAGCACTATGTACGCAAGATCTTCAAAGTGATTTTGGATGTGCCAGATTTGAGATATGTATTGTTTTGTTTACCTTAAAAGGTGCCTATTCTCATGAGGTGCACAGAGCACACAGTGGTCACCTGCTCCCTTTCCCCAGCAGAGGTTATACCTGCTAGATTTTTGTGTGAGGCAGGTTATTGATGGGTTTTATTCTGCACTTAAAAATAAACATCCTTTAGGTTTCTTTCCCCCTTTTTATATGAATATTTGTTAGTTTGTTTGTATGACTGGAATGACTTCCTATGACTGATGTACTTTGTATTACAGAACATACAGTATGGAAGCTAGCATCTATTTTCCCTGTTCTTTAGACTGAAATGGTTATTGGGTTAAGCTGGTGGTGGCTTGAGCTGCTTTTTTGGGGATTGTTATTGAGTTTCAGCCAATTAAAAGAGAAAATTAGATACTGATCCATAGAATCATTGGGTCAGTTAGTTTGGAAAAGACCATTAAGATAGGCCAGTCCAACCGTTACATTGTCTGTAATGCATTGAAAAAATAATTTTCTTTGACCAGCTTGGCCACTGAAAGGAAAGTGCCAGTAACATTATTTCTCTGAGAGGAATGTAACCTATGTGTGCATATGTATTTGTTTCCTGCTGCATCTGCCAGGAAAGCTGGAGAAAGATGTTACTCATTACCTACTTGGAAACATCTGTCCATTTTCAGAGCATGGCTTTTACAAGGCATGATATTCAATATTACATTTACACATCCTGAAAAGATTTAGAAAGGGAACAAAACTGTTACAAACAGTGAAGGGAATGTGGTTAGACTTGCAGTCAGAAATGAATGAACATGTTTTTGCAGAGGAACACCCTGCAAAGCTGCTGCTGGAGAGCAGGGGAGCTGCTTGCCTGGTTTGGAGACAGCCCCATCCAGGGTCTTCTCTCTCTTTCTCTGATGGCCTCCTTCTCTTTATCCCAGCCTGCCAGAGTACTGCCTGTATGGCACAGCTGTCCTGGTCAGCAAAAGTACAAAAGAAACCCAAGATCTCTGTTGCATGTGCACAATCCTAGAGTGGTTTGCCTAGAGCCTGATGTGCTCCTGTTTGGAGCACTGGGACCTAATTTGGTTGGTAGAAACTTCAAGAAAAGGATTATGATCAGATCTGAAGTTCACATACCAAATTCATTAATCACCTCAACTCTTATTGTTCCTTTAATACTTGAGTATTCTTCTACTCTGTTCCTTAGTCATGAAAGTGGAACTAAATGTCCATTTGACAGGTCAGTATCACAAGGCCCTGAGGAGCAAGAAGCCTTACTATTGACTGAAAACCAGATGGTAAAATGTCATAATGTACTTTTGCACAGGGAGGTGAGCCAGTTCAATGCATCTCCCCCTACCTCACACCCTGTGTCTCTCCCTCACATCCCCTTCACAGACACAGAGAGCAGGGACACAGATGACATCTTTGGGGCTAATGGCCCTTCTTCTATTTATATTTCTCAATTGGGGATTGGCTGATTACATTTTTATAGTCACTTGTCCTTTTCAACTCATAGAAAGATTTCTTTTTCTGCCTCCTCCTAATTTTTTTTTTTTTTAATTTTTATTAAGTCTAACTGTCATCCAATGGAAAGCTTTCTCCTTTCAGGAAATCTTTAACGGGATTGCTCACATAGTCTCTCTGTTGCTTGAGCTGCTTTTAGTGTAGCACAACCACATTAGTCTGAAGGAGATATTTATTAAATGCAGATATACATTACACAACACCATGTTCATGCTATAATTTTGACTATAGCATCTTGAAATCCACTAGGGCATGACTTGGTAGAGAAATTATGATTTCTCTGGGAGTCCATGTGTTACTCAATGCATGGGTTCATTCTCCAGAGATTCCACACAGGTTAATACAATGCCAGAATCAAATGTCTTTTTTTAAGGTTTAAATTAGGCTCTAAACCAGTGAGATCTTTTAAAATTATCTACATTTAAAACATTTGTAAGTCTGCACGTCTGTATCTTAACAGCTTTTACTGCAGTTAAGTTACAGGAAACAGTTTCTAGGATTTTAATGTTTGTTCAATTCATTCAAATATTATGTGGGAGAATGAAATAAACATGAGTAATATTTGCAATTTTTAAGTTAACAACATATTATTACTGCAATATAGTTTAAATATGCTTATTCAATTACAAATGCAAATATTCTTAAAATCGGTATTAGACAAATTTTGAGGAAAATTAGTCCTAAATCTCTAATGTGTTATAGTGACAAATAAGTCTATTTAATTTAGCTGAAATTTTAAATTAACAAAATTATGCAAAGTCAACTTTCTTGAAGAGGTGGGGCAGACAAGGCAGTAGGGTTGTATGTGATGGAGGGGCTGGAACACACGGAGCTCACAGGTGGCTCTGGCACACCTGAGAGCCTCTGGGTAAGGATTAAGGGACAAACAGATAATGCAGATGTCATCCCTGGAGTCTGCTGTAGACCTCTCAGGCAGGATGATGATGCTGATAAATTATTCTTCAAGGAACTAAGGGTCCAAGTCAACTGCCATTGTCCTTTATAGGGGACTTCAGCTGTCTGGAAATCAACTGGAAGCATCACACAGCTGTAACAAACAGGTCCAAGAGATTCCTCAAACATCTGGATGATAAGTTCATGGTACAGGTACCAAGGGATCTGACTCAGAAAAGTGCCCTTCTTGGTCTGCTTCTTGTCAGCAGAGATATCTCGTGAGTGATGTGGTGATTGGCACCTTCTTGGCCACGGCCACCATGAAGTGATTGAGTTTAAAATCTTTGTTGACAGGAGGAAAAGTGCAGGAAACCCTCAACTCTTGTCATGAGGAGAGCAGGCAGCTCAGGCAGCAGCACCTAGTTAGAAAAGTGCCCTGGGAAAATGCTTTTGGAGGTGCTGGGGTCCATTGTGCTGGTCCCTTTTTGGGCACCCCTCCTAATGAAACAAGAATGGGCAATTTCAAACTGCTGGAAGTCAAGCAAATAAGGCAGAAGGCTGGCTTGAGTGGGATTTTATTTTGGGTCTAAGGCAAAACAGGAAGGTGTGTGCACAGTGGGAGCCAGGTCAGGTGACCTGGAAGAATACAGAGATGCAACTTGCCACTGTAGGGAGAAAATTTGTGCAAAGGCAAATTGGACTAGAAGCTAGCTATAAATGTGGGGGACAATAAAAAGTTATTTTAAATATATTAATGGCAAAAGGCAGCATAGAAATAACATCAGGCTGTTACAGGATGTGAATGGGCACCTCACAAACAGGGACATGGACAAGGCAGAGGTGTTCAATGCATTCTTTGCCTCTGTCTTCAGCACAGATGATGGCCCAAGGGGGTCTCAGTGCTCTGAGCTGGAGGACCATGGCTGTGAGAATAATAAGCTCTCAGCTGACCCTGAACTTGAGTGGGATTTGCTGCTTCAGCTGGATCCCTGTAAGTCTATGAGTCCTAGTAGGATTAGTCCAAGAATACTCAGGAAGCTGACAGATATCATTGTGAGGCTTCTCTCAGTGATTTTTGATGGTCTTGGCAATCTGGAGAGGTTCCAGCTGACTGGAAGCTGCCTAATGGTGTCCCAGTTTTCAGGAAGGGCAAGGAGAACGACCCTGCAGCTGGCTCCTGCATTGGGCACAAAGAGTTATAATAAATGGGGTGACATCAGGCTGGTGACTTGTCACTAGTGGGGTTTCACAGGGCCAATTCTCTTCAACATCTTCGTAAATTACTTGGATGCAGGACTTGAAGGCATACTGAGTAAGTTTGCTCATGATACTAAATTGGGAGGGGCTGTTGATTCCCTTGATAACAGAGAGGCCCTGGAGAGACACCTAGGCACGTTAGAGGGCTGGGCAATCACCAGCTGTATGAAGTTTCACAAAGGTTAGTGACAGATTCTGCACCTGGGATAGGGCAATCCTGGATGTACGGTCAGCCTGGGGAATGAGAGGCTTCAGAGCAGTGCCACAGAAAGGGACCTGGGGGTCCTGGTCAGTGGAAAATTGAACATGAGCCAGCAGTGCCCTGGCAGCCAGGAGGGCCAATCCTGTCCTGAGAGGCATCAGGCACAGCATGGCCAGCAGGGCAAGGGAGGGGACTGTCCTGCTCTGCTCTGCTCTGCCTGGGGCAGCCTCACCTCGAGTGCTGGGGGCAGTTTGGGGCACCACAACATTAAAAAGACATTAAACTATTAGAGAGTGTCCAAAGGAGAGCCATGAGAATGGTGAAGACTCTGGATGATAAACTTCCCACTAATTCCTCATCTGCCTGTGATGTCCATAGCAGTCTGTAGATATTTTGTACGTCTTGTTTTTTTTAAGTTTGGACTTTATCTGAGAGAATTTGTGGCTAACCACTTATGATTTTTTTCAGACATTTAATGAGGACATACTATATTTGTTTCAACTAGTATTGTTTCCATTTTAGATGGATTCAGATATGTAATAACATTCTAGATTACTGCAGTGCTTTCTTTTCCAGTTTTCATGCTGTGTTTGCTACAGCAGTTTCCTATTCACAGTGATATCTGGGTATTATTTAGATACTGAAATTTAATATGAAATCAAGCCTGATTCCTATCTTTTTCACCTGTCAACAAATGGAATCCTTGTAGTAAGAACTGTACAACTGAGAAACTCACATTTAAGAGATCTCACTCTGCAGCCCAAAGCTGAGCAGTTACGGACGTGGTAAGGTCCCAGCTGAAACCTGTTCTAAAGATAAGGCCATTATATATGACTGCCCTGATTTCATATCCCATGAATTAATGTCTGTGAGTTGGTAATAGAAACATCTCAGAATATTCCAGCTACCATACTGACACAGGAAACACTTGGGTATCATATTAGGTGATCTAGAAAGAGCTAATCTGGACAGATGTGGTAAAAGTGATTGAGGGAAAGTAGTTTCTAAGATGGTTATTTATGTGGTGTTCAGTAACAGCATCCAAAGAGATTTTCGCCCTGAAGATTCTGAGGATGCCTTACAGATGACATACTGTCTTGTTTTTGGGTCACGCCATCCCTGGGATAAGTCATGGGATTCTATTTCCTTCCTAACACTCCATTTCCACAGACTTTTTTAATAGAACAGGGACTGTGCTGATGGGCTTGTCTGATTTCCAAAAGCTTTTGAGACACATGTAAGTAGTGATGGCCATTTTTATTCAGAACCTGATCTCTCCTGAGCAGCACCCCTGAGAAATGGAGTGGAGATTGGTCTCCTGAATCCAATGACTGAGGATTTCAACCACTGCCTGCAGTGAACTATGCTGCATCTTATTAAAGAGACCTCATCAATGCAACTATAGATTTTACTTGCAAGGTGAGGTATGGACCCTTAGCACCAAGCCTAGGAAATTCTGAAATTCTGCTTTCCTGTTAAGACCAACAGGAGTTTCACACTTCAGATCAGTCCTCAACTTTTCCAATCAATCACTTGTGTGTTTGATGAAACATTCTCCTGTAATAAGCTGCAATAAAAAGGCCATATGCATTTTTACTGTACATGCAGTGATGCTGTTCTCTGGAGTTCCAGTGGTCCTATAGCCCCACAGCACTGAAGAGATAAAACAATTTTGCTCAGAAAAGGTGCAGGGTAAACTGAAGTTGTTTTATGAAAACAGCCATGTTAATTTTACCTTTGAAGGAAACACATACACAAATAAAATCAATGGTTGCCAGGAACCATAACAGAGTGTTGCAAAAAATGCAACAAAATAGGAAAAACCCCTGAAGCAGTTAAAGCAGAACAGAAAAACACAGTCAAAATATTTGTTTCTCCTCAAAAAAAACCCCCCAAAAAACCCCAAACCTAAATCCAAGCTTTTACAAATTTAAGCTGTTCTCCCTTATCTTCCAATCTAACATGATCACAATTGAAAAGATTTTATTTTATAAATTAATACTATGTGGTTGTTAAATACAGTCTGTTCCTCATAGAGGCTGTTGATCTTTTTATTTTTTCTTGTGCAAATTGCATCATAAGGCAGCTAATATTAGGCACTGCATCTAGTTAATGACTTGATAAATTATTTGACTCAGTGGTTGCTGACCTCGAGTTTATAATGTAATTTCAGAAAAAAATCTGCATAGAAACCTAATGGAGATAGACATGTTGGTTTTTTTTTTCTAAATATAGCAGCAAGTAACAAAAGTAAGCACAACAGTTAACAAGCACAGTTCCTTAGCTTCTGATTGACTCAAAGACACCCAGTTGTGAGAAACTTCTGCTGCTGTCATTGACAACTGGTTTAATGTGTTGGATTATTTTAAAGGGCTCATCTGGAAAGGTTCATTGATAATAGGATAGCAGTATGGGCCAAAACATGGAAAATGTATTTATACTTTTGGTATCTATCTTATATTTCTGGTATTGCATGTTAAAAAGTTTAATAAAACTGTGACCTGTTGCTTATGGGCTGCCATGTAGGCTTGGAGAGCGCACAATTTATTTGCCAGCTCTTTTCTTCTTACACTTGAGGGCCTGATTCCCCCCTCCCCACCTTTGTTACTGAAGTCAAAAGAAAGAAAGGTATAGGAATGCCTGAGCTATTGTATGAAAGGCATTTGAGAGAGCTGCCTTTGTGGTGGGACTGGTCATTAATATGGACATTGGCAGACACTTGGGGTTAACACTGGGGAAGCCTCCTATGACTTGGCTGCTCTTCCAGGGAAGCCTTCTGTCTATTCCTTGAATGTTTTGTGGAGTCCATGAACACTGAGAGAGGAAGAGCAGCTGTGCAAAGCATCCATGGTCTTGACTCTATGTCCCCATAGTCATGACAGCAACCAGAGCTAGTTATAATGAACCTGAAGATCCTGCGCTGCACTATCACAAAACACAATTTAGGGAATCACCTGCATGAGCCCTAGTCTGAAGCTGGTTTTCCTCCATCAAGGAAGGAGGCAGGGTAAGTTCCTGCAGTCTTCAGGTCCCAGTCCTCCTCAGCAGGGCTGTTCTGGATCTGTTCATCCCCAGCCTGTGTTGATGGCACAACCCCAACCAAGGTGCAGCATTTTGCACTTGGTCTTGTTAAACCTCATGAGATTCCCATGGACCCACTTCTTGAGCTTGTCCAGGTCCCTCTGGATGGAATCCCCTCCTTCAGGTGTGTCAACCACACCACCCAGCTTGGTCATCTGCAAATTTGCTGAGGCTGCCCTTGATACCTTCTTCTATTTAATTAATGAAGATAATAAATACCTCTTTTCCCAGTATGAACCCCAAAGAGACACCAGTTATCACTGATATCCACTGGAATTTGAGCTGTTGATCACTGCCCTCTGTATGTGACCGTCCAATCATTTCCTCATCTACCTTGCAGCCCACTCATCATATCCATCTCTCTGCAATTTAGAGAGGGATGCTGTGGAGACAGTGTCAAAGGCTCTACAGAAGTCTGGATAAATGACTCCTGTAGCCCTTCCCATGTGCACTGATACACTTCATCCATCATAGAAGGCCAGTACTTTGGTCAGGCAGGACTTGCCCTCGGTGCAGCCATGCTGGGTGTCCCAAATCTCCTCCCTGTCCTCCATACACCTTAGCACGGCTTCTAGGAGGTCTGTCCCATTATCTTCACAGGCACAGAGGCGAGGCAGACAGGTTGGTAGTTTACAGAACCCTCCTTTTTACCCTTTTAAAAGATGAATGCAATGTTTCCCCTTTTCCCAATCAACTGGGACTTCCCTTGCCTGCCATTACTTTTCAAATATCAGAGAGAGTGACTTGGCAACTACATCAGCCAATTCCCTCAGGGCTGGGATGTCTCTCACTGGGTCCCAGAGACTTCTGTCTCTCATGTTCCTCAGGTGGTCATGTACCTGATCTCTTGATCTTTATGTACAGGGGGAAACACTTTGTCCCTCTAGTTCCCATCTTGTTGTCCATCCACGTGAGAGGTGTGAGAAGACTGAGGCTTCCTCATCTCTTGCTACCAGTTTTCTAGTGTTATTTATTGGGGGTACACCTTCTTTGACCTTCCTTTTCTGGCTAACACACCTGTATAAAGCCCTTCTAGTTATTCTTCGTGTCCCTTGAGGTTCAGTTCCAGCTTCAGGGAAAGGAAGGCTGTGGTAGAACTGAAGAATTGGGGAGCTGAGGACAGAGGTCAGCCCCCCTGTAAATTCAGGGGAACCAATCCATCACCTATGACAATTCCACACAAGATGGCAATAACTTACATTCAAAATTAAAATTTGCCAAACTGTGTTAGGTGGAGTTGTGGCAGGTTTGAGCCCATGGCTGTTCCAACACATACAGTTGGTTTATTTCTCAATTCAGCTAAATACGAAAAGGACTACTTTTTAGGGGTTTTTAAATGTTTGGATTGCATATTGTGGAACCATGATCTAATAAATATTTCTGCCAAAAATGAGTTAAATTTCTTTCAAAGATATGAGTCTTCAATAAACATGTAGACCGTAGAAATGTGGAATTTTAATCCTGATTATAAACCTGACAGCTTAAAACTTCGTATGATTCCCCTGTAATTAAAATAATTTTCAAATGCCTGTCATCTCTCAACCTATTTAGTAACAGTGAGATATGTGTCACTGAATCAGGGCAAATGTTGACACATTCATGGACCTGGAATCTGAGTCTTCCTCTCATCATTGAAACGACATGCCTGCAGGAAGGCTAAGGAAATTTGCTTGGCCACTAGAGAGTAATATCTAGCCTGTTTCTTGATTTTTGGTGAAGAGGAATTTCTACAAATTCTACAAATTCTACAAATTTTATTGGTTTTATAAAAACTTGAAACTCAAGAAAATCTAAAAATCTTCTAGAAAGCTAAAACACTGCCAGGTCCTGCTGGGTGTACATCAGCAACTGCACTCCAATAACAATGGCTAACCAGTGACAAAATTGGAAACATCCACAAGAAATTTGAAATTTTAAAAATTTCATTAATGTAACTCTAAGTCCAGTCTTGGACTGACTTGTGACTGTTATTGTACAGAATGGATTTAAGTTGTATTAAATTAGAATATGTCTCTACAGACTAAAAAGGAGTTCATGTATATATTCTAGTATAGGCATAATGATATTCTCAGATTATGTGCATGATCGACACCAGTACTAGCTACATTTTCATTTGTTTCTCTGCTAAATCAATTATCATTTCTTAAATATCCTCAGGTCTCTCTCAGATAAAGACACCTATCTTCTTACATGGGAAGCATATTTTAAATAAGAGTTTGGCTTTTTTTTGATGGACATTGCAGCTAAATTTTTACACGGGAATGTAAAAATTCACAGCCTGGGCACACCAGACCTGCTCAGACAGACTCATAACACAATTTCATTGTTAGCACTATTGAACTTTCTGACTATCAAGCTTTTGAGATCTGATTTATATATGGTAAGAGTAATATAAAGAAAACCCAAACAGCACTCACACTCAATAATCCTCTGCGCTTCTTTTCTTCTTTAAAAAAGCTCAGAATTCATTATTGAAGTTAAGGAATTATAACTGTCAGAATCATTATGGGAACTATTATTCATCATGTCTTACACCTGAAGAAACAGGTGGGGAGAGAATTTAAGACAGGTCTGTAGAAGGATGATCCTTCTCCGGATTTTCAGCATTGCCCTTTTTTCAGTCTTCAATGGTTTTTTATCTACTTCTACCCACCAAACTGAGAGTGGAAAGAAGGTTTATTTTGTTATCACTTTACACCACATCATAGGGAAGCAAAAGGACCCAGACAACGTAAAGCATCTATTGACATCTAATTGTTTATTTGTGGTACTGCTTTTCATTGGCAGAACAGAGATTGATTTGGTGCTGTCAGGGCTGGTAGCTCTTTTACAGCTCTACAGGCTTTAAAGTCCCACTAGGCTAAGTATGACTAAATTTAGCAGATTTGACTCTTTTTGGAGGGTCTGTGATAGCAGTGCAGGAGAAGGATTTTCTAGTGGCATGGGCCCTCAGCAAAGTAACTGGTGCATCATCAAACCAGAACATGTTCAGGGGTCTCCATTTGCTCTAGCTCTCCCCTCAGCTAGACTTCAATTCTGGGTTAAAAGCAGTATCTACATCACTTTTGAAAATTCTTCAGTGGACTTTAAACTTGGTTGAGTCTTGGCTGATTGCAGTCACCTCTCTGCAGTTCCCCAATAATTCACAAAGCCAATTAGCTGTGGCCTTCAGTCCTTCCTCCCATCTGTGGGCTAAGGGAGGGAGTTGAAGTCCATTTTGAGCTCCGAGATGGCACCTGAGTCCTGCAGCCAGCTTACAGACATGCTCCAAGGGCAAACATGTCACAATGCCCTTCCATTCACTTGCACAGTTCCCTTTTTCCTCGAAAACAACTGATCTGTGAGCAGGAAAACCATTTACTCAAAAATAAAGAGTAAAATGTTTTTCCTCTTCGGTAATGTTCCCCGTTCTTTCAGTAGGTATTATGTTCTGTAATGTGCTGTGTGTGCACCCATTTTGTCATCGCTTTGGGTCATCCTTGCTCACAATTGGTTATTTACTCAGAGGCTTTTGAAATTATTGAGTTGACACATCTGTCAGACAGCAAAAGCAGAAATGCTAAAAGGTCACTTGGAGAGAAACCAGCTGCCTCAGACAAACCTTTCTGCCTTCAAATAGCACAATCATTATAGTCTAACAGATGGGGCCTCTGCTTTCATTTCTGCTTTTCTCCTTCACTTCAGGTATTTAGATATACTACCTCATTGCCAGGTCAACACAGGCCTTCTAGTAATTACCTACACAATAGGCAGCTCTCTGCCTAGGAGAAAACAGCTCCATTTTCTGTCTCCAAATGGGGAACCTGTTTCCTCAGAGATATGAGTTACAGAAGGTTGGCCACAAACTTTCCTATTAACAGATTAATTTGAGCACCAGTCATTGCACTAGGAAGCATGCATTTAGTACTGATCTAACACTTCAGAGAGCCTGCGGGCTTTTGGCAAATATGGTGATAAATAGAGCTGAGTGAATAATTCTTAACAAATAATTTAGTCAACAAATTTGGACTCTCTCCCTGTTTGGTGAACATTAACCAAGCAATTGTGATTTCCTCTGATTTATTCAGTATCTGTGTTTTTGAAAAGGCTTCCATTCAGATGATTCACATTGCAGCTGGTGAGTGCTGACGAGTCTGGGCTGTGCTGTTGGGCTGCTGCGAGTCATAAGGCACGTGATATTGCCCCTGTGCTGTGACTGGGCACAGAGAGGGGTTTTGCTTCTGACATAAATGCTCTCCTCTTTTAAAATTTTCTTTCAGGAGGAAATACGTCAAAAGCTTGGTTGCTCATCAAGCATGTGGAGAAGGAACAATGGGAAGCTGCAGAAGTATTCAGGTGAATGAAAAAGAAAGGTCCTCACCAAGTTTCCTTAATAAAATATATTTTCAGAAACATCATGCACATTTGCACAAATTCTTGGACAGGAAAAAGGCTGATTTTCAATATGAAAATAACCCCACAACAAAATCCAAAGTGTTAAAATGGCAGTCATTGTTTCAAAGAATCCAATTGGATTTCAAATCAAATCAATGTCCAAGAAGAAAGTTATGCATTTTGACAGAGAACACACATTTGGACTGTGTGAAAATTCATGATTCTCAATAGACATAGTGGAACATTTTTTAAAATAAAATTCACACACTGTGAGCAATAACAGAAAACTGAACATTTTGCTTTTGGAAGGTCCGTGCTTTACAAATTAAGCAGTATTGGAAATGGTAATTTCAAAGTGAGTATGAATCTATTATGGAATCCATCTTAGAGAGCTTTAACACCAAGTGGCACCAGGACACAGAAATCTCAGAACAACTGAACCCCTTGTAAATTTGCAATTCTTTGGAAACACAGAAGGAGGTAAAGGAAGGTCTTTACTCTGTGGCACTGAGGAGTTGGCATAAAGAAAGAATGTACAATTCAGAAAGCATCTTTTGGTATTGGTGTTGGTTGATTATGGTGGCTCACTTCACTTAATTTCAGGTAATCTATCCTATTGATAGGATAGACTAACCCTCAAGCTGTGGTTAATAAATCTGAAGTATACTGCAAACTGTATGAAAAGGAATTACAGGAAGGAAATATTTTAATCACAAGGATTGTGATGTAAGAGGTCATAAAATTCTCTATAAAGTCAAATCTTAAAAACAAATCTTGCAGTCTTTAAAAGCCATATAAAAAAAAAGGACCACGACTGTACTCCAAGTTAAGGCATTTGGGAAACAATAATCTCTAACATTTGAATTTGCAAAAAAGCAGAAACAGCTCAGTCAAGGATGAAGCATTGGAAAGGGAAGACAGTGTTTCCCAGCAGGCTTGTGTAATACTGAATGATGCAAAAAAAAGAGTCATCATATGTGAAGATCTGCAAAACTCAATAACCTAAGCAGCAAAAATTCCCGAGAAACTGCTGTGCATCCTGTTTGAGCTAACCTAAGCCAGGGGAATCTCTGCAGTAGAAATAGGTCCAGAACTGGGTGTCCTAAGTTTGTGCAGATCCATGTGGAATCTTGACAAAGACTGAGGGATTTACTTTGCTAGAAAGCAAAGGCCCCTAGTACAGAGAGGTCAAGATTTCTGCTCCAGACTCTCGTTCCACAAATTGAGGAACGCATAGGCTAGAAGTGACAGGATGTCATTCCCTAAAATGATACTGAAAAATTTATTTGCATGAGTACACAGAAGTTGTTCAGGGATGGAAAGATCCAAGGTAGAGCCAGTACTGTCCCAAATGATTAGTTACACCGAGGAAGTTGTCAAGGCTTGGAACTTATGCCAAAAACACCGGCCAAGTCAAGCAAGAGAGTCCATGTTGGCACAGGAAAAATTGTTCTCCTGGAGCAAAGTATGCACAGAATTGTTTGGAATGACTGGAAAACATGATGTACTTGTCCTAGACTATTATTCTCATGTCAGTAGAATAGCTTTACTAGAAGATACTAGAGCTAAACTGTGATTATGCTTGTCAAATGTGTTTACACTAGACATGGAATACCTGGCATAGCAATGCTTGGCAATGAAGCACAGCTTAATAGGCACAAGTGCTGGCTGCTGGTGGTGAGTTTGGGGTTTAGATCTGTAATCCCTTGTCTTTTATTTACACCAGTCCAATGGGCAGGTGGAACACTGGGTCAGTGTAAGAGATTCGCTCTTAAAAAGAGGTTGTTAATCCGTAGAGAGGATAAACTGGTAGACTGCTCCATGAAAATGACACTGGTTTTAGCTCTGAGCAGAGCTAAGGGTTGAAATTAGCAATGGTATCCTAGGAATTGTCAGCCTGATTTCACTGTCTGCTGACTGAAGGGAGATACACAGTCTCACAACTTTACGGCTTGCAAGGTGACTTAACTATTTTTTCTTCAGAGAAGATGTTATGCGAGTAAAATTCCTAGCAGGTTAAAAGAGAAAAGCACAAGGATACTGTATTTTAAAAAAAGAATAGACTGTGGTAGCTGCTGCTGGTAGGAAGGTGGTAGAGTGCTGTGTGTGGTAGGACATGGGAAGGAGAGGTCTCCTTCCCATGCAGCTGCTTTGTTAAAAGATATCCTCCTGCACCAGAACAGAAACAAGCACCTAAAATAACATCATGAGAGAACATATCAAAGAAAAAAGAGACAAAACCCCAAATGGCATTAGTCCCTGTGTGTGCATTTTAAGTCTCAGGGTTGTGCTCAGGCCCCCAGATCCTTTTGTATTCGTTACTGGCTTGCATCAGGCTTATGCAAGTGGCTGAAAGTCATTACCAGCCTAAGGTTGTTATATGTCCAATGTGAGATGAATTGGTTGTGCTTGACAGCTGTGGTAGAGCTTAGATGCTTAGATGCAGAACATATTGCCATCAGGTCTCTTTCACAGTAAGCAGCAGAGATTTTTTTTTTAAATTTGTTTTTTTTCAATTCCCTTCTTACCATCAAATATCCTGTAAGAGCTGCTAGGAGCTGGATTGGCAGTGTTCAGCCTCAGAATGATTTCCTGTGCTGCTCAGGAGTCCCTGGTCAGGGGTAAGCCTGTGAGATCTCATAAAAGCAGGTCAAGATGCTTTAAGGAATGGTGGCAACCTAAAAACATAAAACCTATAAAACTATAAAACTTGAGGTTAAGGAATTTACACTAAAGGGAGCAGGGTGCAGTCTGAGTTAACATATTTAATGTCAGCTCCAGCTAGTCTCTGTTAAAAAATTCTTAAAATTTGTACCTCCTCAACGCTGTGTTTCAGGATGTGAAGAGGTAACATTATTATCATCCATCATTAAATCCACTGAGTGTCAAACTTATCACCTTGACACTTTAATGATCCTTAAGATGTCCTTGTAAAAGCTGGGTACCATGGCAACCACTCAAACACAGGGCCTTGGCATTGCTGAACTTCTCTTAATAAATCAGGCATAATTGGCATCTATGTATTATAATAAATTAAAAGTTATTCAACTGGAATGATTTTATATTGTACAATATTAAGTCATTAAATTTGCTGTTCTGATGTCTCCTTTGCGATAGAATTCCTGTGTGTGCTTTTTAACACAGAAGATTTTATCTTCCCCTCACAATGTATAACTGGGGGGATTTGAAGGTGCAGCAAACCAGTGCATAGTCTGTCACCCCCAGCCAAGTGGGTTTAAACCAGAACTCCACTGAAATGATTTGTTCCCAAGGACCAAAGTAATCAGATTAGTCAGGGTAAAATTGCACGTACATTTACTCAGGACGCTGCATGATCCTTCTGCAGTGATCTGTCCTTCTTCCCTTTGTCTCCTGCTTTGTCCTCCTGCTCAGCCTGCAGATCTGCACAGCAGCTGGGGTGAATTGCCATGGCAAAGGTGGGTGTAGCCCCCAGGAAGTACCTGGGGAAGGTGAAGGGGATGTGCCATCCCTGTGACGCCTCTGTGCCTGCTCCATCTTGACTCTGTCCTGTCCTGACTGTCTCAGGTCACCTTTTGGAAGAGGTCTGGTTAGGAATTACAAATCCTTGAAGATAGGAACAACATGTGGTCCTTGTAAACAGAGCACAAAAAGAAAATTGCCACATATGCAGGTTCTTCCCATCTATTCTGTCCTCTATGGCAGCACCAGCTACAGACAAGAGGGTTTGAATTCATTGCCTTTGTGTTGCAAAGGTCATCACGCTGTCTGTGTAGCACTTTCTGGAATCACACTGCTTGAATGGAATATGAAATGTTGGGTGGAAAACTTGAAAGCATATTAAAAATATTCCCCTGACAGAATGAATAGGTCTAGTTGTTAAATGCCATCTCCTTCCTTTCTTTAAAGATCTTTTATTGATTTTTGAATGGGTCCTTAATGTCACAGAGTTATAAGGTATTTAAAAAATTAATTATTTTGCCCATAGGATGACTACAGTGGAAGCCATGTGAAATTTCCACTTGTTTTCTGCAGATTTTGATTTTTAAATGTCTGGATTTTAAAGCATAAACCTATTCTGTTAAGGATTTTTCGTTGTACCGTATCCCATTGGCCAACTACAGAAAAAGACCAGGAGAATGAATTCACAGATGCATTGGTGGGAAATGGGAATGCAGAGATTTGTCAGGCTCTCAGCTAAGTCACTGTGAGCTCTAGCTGGACTGAGGTCTGCCTGAAATCCTACTTGTTACCTTGCCTGACCAGATTTTGTGACCCTGTGCTGGTCTGTGTGCCATATTCAGATTTCTCTTGATGTCACAGCGGTGATTTTCTGACCTTCCTCTGATTTGATACTGAAATAAAAAAAGTCAAAAGAACTGGTCCTTTGGACATGTTTGTCCATCTGTTAACTAGCAAGGAAACCACGTGTGCATGCTCTTTTTGTGGGCACGAAGTCTCTTTGTACACAGTCTGTACACAGTGTGGCACAGTGACAGCAGCACACTCCTGGATAGGTCTGCATTACACATGCCTAAGAAGTTCTCAACACAGCAGAGTATTTGTGAATATACTTAATCTGAAACCTGTTTCAATATTTCACTGATAGAAAAAACCTGCTAATACTTATGCAGGTGTTTATCTGCAGAGCTAATTAAGACTGGTCATCTAGACAGGGAAGCTAAGTCAAAACATAAACATCTATCTATGTGTCGTTGTGATTTTAACTATTATCTTGGTTGCCCTTCATAGCCAGTTGTTTTTAGGCTTTCCAGTTGTGTTTATATTCAGGTATCAGCTCTCAAGGGCAAAGAGAGGGTCTGAGCTTTTGGTGACAAACAGCTCTAGCACAAAGGAAAATGCTCAAAAAGAATGTTAATCATTAAAGGGATGTTAATAGTTCCCTTCTTTCTTTCCCTTTCTTTCACCACTACTGTGCAGTTGTATTAAACAGTACAGCAGTTTGGAGCTGTAAAACAAAAATATAACCTTGATCACAATAACATTATCAATACACAGATATTTTAAAGTGAAAAGGTAATAGTTGAAATATGTTGTTTATCAACACTTTTATTTTCAGTATCTTCTTATTAATACAAGATCAAAATCTAAAGAAAGTTGAATTTAGTTATTGAAATTTGTGTTTTAAACTGAGATCCAATTTTAGATGTCTTTGATGCCTCAAAAAAACTGATTTATTGCTCCAAATTCAAAAGGTCACAGAATTTAAAAAATATTATTTTAATTTCCTTAGTCTTATATAAACCTTTACTAAAAGTGTTTTGGATTCTGGTACACAAAGACTCTGCTTGCCTACAGAGGAATAATAAGATCCCAAAGAAAAATGCAGTGCTACTACTGTACATTTTATCACACTAATGCCTAGCGTGATAGATGTTATTTAAAAAATAAAGCTCTGAGAGGTATTGCTTACAAATATTTTCAGGATGATTTTAGCATATTCTTCCACATGCTTCTGCAGCTCACTGCTTTCCCAATTCCTTTCACTACTGATGAACTTGGCTTGTGAAGCACTTGTGGAGCTGTTGTGCACGACAGAAAAGGACATTTTAAGAGGGTGGAGGAGAAAGACCAAAATAAAACAGAGATCTGCCCAAGAAAAGATTTTTACAGTTTAGGTGGTGGCTTAGGACTGGAATAAGAGCATTTTGACTGTAGAGTTATTGTTACCAGATCCCTTGTTCCTGAAAAGACAAGTATTTCTTTGGGTATATTAATGCACTTGCACTGAGTTACCTTAGCTGAGCTCAAACTGTTTCTGCATACCAGCAAGTTTCCAAATATCATCTTTCCAAATTTTAATTTCTTTTTTTAAGTTTTTCTTCTTCTTTTTTTTTTTCCTAAAGAGGAATCGCTGCTTTATTTGTGCCAGGAATTCTTATGTTCAGCAGTTTCTGCTGATCTCTGCATCGAAACATTCACTTTGATCTAATGTGTATAATGGAAGGATGATTATCAAGTTTATGTGAGATAATTTATAAAAAGCTAGTACATTCCACCATATTCACCATTTAGGAACATTAGCCCAGCACTTCAGCAGATGCTTTTGAGGTCTCTTTTGACGGGGGCATTTTGGTCTTTTAAAAATTGGGCCTTTATTACAATGCAGTAAGGGTAAGCAAAAGCCTTAAAATATGAAATAGGTGCGCCCTGATGCAGCTGATGTCAGTAATGCTGATGATGAGGGATGCAGCCTGCCTGCTCATCAGTGGATTTTGCATTCAAATACTAATCATTTAAGCGCCTATTTTTATTAGAAACTTCATTGGTTCTATAAAAATGGAAGAAAGGAGTGTGAAAATAGCACGTGATATGCTGAAGCACATCACTCAACCTCTTGCCTACACCATTGTTTCTGCTCATGATTCCCTTTGCAACCAACCTTTTACTTTTTCTTTTTAAATAGAAACAGAAAATCTGGTGTCTGGCAGCCTCTGCGTTTGACTGTGCTTTAATTCACTATGCATCAGCAGGTGTCCAATACTCAATTCTTGATGCTTATACATTGTGTTTCATCTGCTGTCATCCTCAGAGCTAAAAAGTGATGGTCCTCAGTTCAAGTTTTATATCTGAGTAGGGGAGCAGAAGTGTGAACTGCAAGTGCAGCTGGTACAGACCCAAGTGACATAGCTTTGATCTGGTTAGTTTCCAATTCCAGCTTCCAGCACCAGTTGTAGCCTCCCAGTATGAGGGAAGGCTCATATAACCCCTGCAGAAGGGGACTGCTCTGGGCTTGAGCTCAGCTCAGTCTCTTCCTCCCAAGCTGAGGTCTTGCTGCATCAATAGAATATACCTGATTTTCCCAAAAGCTGCAGAATCTGAACGGCTTCTCATCTGTGTGCTCTGGGCATTCTAAGGGAGCAAAAAAATGGTTGTTGGGTACAATCGTGAAGAAGAAATGATTTTTTAATTCTTTGTTTTCTCCTTCCATAATGAGATCTGACTTGCAGGTTGCCAGTATCTCTCTTGTACAGTGAGTGGGTAAAACTGCAATATGACAATGATTTTACACTTAATTGTGTTCCGATGCATGCAGGCTGTGCATACCTCTTTGATGTTTGTGTTTTCTGTGTTATGCACTCTTAAGGGAATTTCCTCTACTTGAGAGAGGAGGGTAACTGCTCTGTCCTCTAAATTCTGGGAGGACTTGCCCTGCAACTCCAGAGGGCAATGTTATCCTCATGCTTTCTTTCTCCTTTCCCATATCTAAAATCCATCATTTTAAGGAAAAAATTTGTAATTTTATTTTTAATTATTGCATGGAAGTAACAAACACATAATTAGGTGTGGACATGTTAAAATTGTTTCAGGTTGGTCTATCCATAAAAATCTGCCCAGAAACTTGACTTCTAGCAACAGCAGCAAAAGAGGAATTGGTACTCTTAATTAAATACTTCTAAAACAGGTTGCTCTTGTAAGCATATTTGTTCATCACCACTTATCTGAATGTATTGGGTTTATTAGAAATTAGTAATTGTTAAGTAACGGTGAAAAGGTGTCTTTCTGCTTCTACAAAAAGACCAGTAACAGATATTTAGAACATCCACATCCCCTCATCATGCTGCAATACCATTGTCCCTTTTATCATAAAAGATATCATGTATTTCTGTATATGAAAAATGTATTCTAGAACTACTCTGAATTAGTTTTTAATGTACTGTGACCTTGAATTGCCCCAGGATATTAATGCTAAATGATTACTTCTGAATGCTTTTTGAATAGCTGCACAGAGCAATTAAATGCACCATACATCACACATGACATAGTTAAACGCCTCTTCTGGTCAAGGAACCTAAACAGTTCTTTCAAATGATGGTAATTCCATATTACTAAAGATGAAAAAAAAAGGAAGTAATTTGCTAGCATTAAGATAAGCATAACCTGGAAGAGGTTATAACTCTGCCTGAGATGGAACAAAATAAAAGGATTTTCTTTATGGTGGTCTACAAGGAAGATCACTGCAAAATCAAAGCACCATCACAGTGCATTTTCTCTCTAGACAAAAGGAGCAATAGTAATAAATCCCTCCCTTTTTGACAAGTTGCCATTTTTTTTCCTGTAAAATAGAAGAATAACGAATGTGGTTCATAAAATGGGTGTAAAATGTGGGCACTGCTGTTACATATGGCATATTGCACAGCAGTTGATTTTAGAATGTGGAACGACATAAATGTGATCTTTGCAGAACCTTCTAATAAAATTAGTGAAGTTTAGTAGTGATCACAGGGGCCAAGATTAATCTGATAACTGGAGCAAAAAGAGCCTTTTGCTCGGGTCACTGATTCAAACCTGACCTGGTTACTTGAAAGTATGTGCTATTTCAGATGCAGTGGCAATTTTGGCCCAAGTCAGAGGAGATATCACCTCTCTTGGTATTCAGTGGGTATAAAAGTTGAGTGTAACTGTTTCTGTGTGTTCTCAAAAATCAGCCCAATTGTTTATATTGCACATCAGACACAGGTGACAACTGCCTGAGAGACTCAACTTTCAGACCACCCCTTAGCACATCCTCTGGACCATTTCCTTGCCTCTAGCCTGGTTCCTGGCAGCAGTTCCTACCCTAAGGTGAAGCTGCAGCATCCCTGTCCTTATTTCCCTTCCCAGTTTCCCCCCCAAGCTCTGCTGAGGTTGGGACATCATCATGTGTCAGGCGAACCATCTAAACCACAAAAATGTTAATGGCAAATACACGTTGACCTTGAAAATAACTCCTGAGTAATTCCAAGAAATTGAGGATATATGGAGCATTCTTTGTACAAATTTCCAGCTTTTACTTTTTTTTCCCTCAAGTTTGGGAGCGGGATGGATTGTGTGTGGTGATGTCCCAAGGATGAAAAGGGTTAAGGAAGTAGGACTGTAAAGCTCTGGCAAACAGGGCAGGTTTGGGAACTGGGCTTTGTTAGCTGTGTGCTACAGAGCCCCAGGGCATTGCTGAGGAAAGGCGGTGGTGGGCAGGCAGAGAAGATGATTGCTAGAGGCAGCAGTTCATTGCAGCAGATCATTACAGCGGTCCTGCAGCACGAGAGAAACCCAGAAGGGGGATGTTAAATTAGGAATTCATTTCTCTCCATGTGTGCTTTAACTTCTGTACACTGAGAAGAAACAATCCAACAACCTCCAGAAGCAGATGCTGGGGGAGAATAGGGAGTGAGAGCCACCATTCTTAGGGGTATTGGTGATTCAGCTCTCAGACAGTTTTCACTGCGTGTTTTCAGCGTGAGGAAGTTCACTGTAGAATGACTGGATTAGAGTGTGAAGACAAGCTGTATGTGCTTTATAAAAGGAGAAAAAAGATTTTATGGTAAAACAGATTTGATGCTCCAGCTACTAAAATCAGCTGCTATGCAGTGAAATCTGCGTTATGGCTGCCCCATACCAGCCAGTGAGGATGTAGGCATTAACATCTCTGAAAAGTTTGACCATGAGTTAGCCTAGCCCAAGGCAAGCAGAACATGCATGGCTGGCACTTGCATGGCAGGTAATGCAAGCTGACACTGACCTTGACAACATTACATGACAATATTTTCACAAGAGGAAGCTGACCTTGAGCTTCCCAACAGTGTTAGATTCCAGCAGGCTTCTCTGCAGCTCCAGGACAGCACGGTCCTGTACTTTTCATTGCTTGGTGGGGTCAGCACAACTACCTCTCCTGAGTCTGTCCCTGGTCTTTGTTTGGTATCACCTCATGGCCTTCATGGCATCTGCTAGACTGGGACTTGTTTTTTGCAGGCATATGTGGAAAATAAAGTGTTCTGGGGAACATTTCATGTTTACTGGTCTGCAGAAGGGGCAGTGACTGTCACAAGCTATATATGCAAAACCTGGGGAGAAAATTTTCCAGAGACAAAGGAGGAGGAGGAAAGACGGATGTCCTTGAGATGCCTCTGCTTCACTAGAAGATGGAAACCTTTGCTGTTTGACTGGTGCACTCTGTGCACCTCTGTCTGCCAGAGATTCCTCCAGAACACATCTTTTTTGTAGGGACTCCAATGGGATTGGGCTATATTTCATGGCTTTGACTTAGTTTCCCCACTCTGATTTGATATCAATCCTTTGCTTTGTTAATCTGAAAAAAATCAAACCCCAACAAAACCCAGCATGATGCATTTTTAAATATTATTTAATTGATGAAGATGTCAATGATAAAGATGTAATTTCATTGTTGATTGCTTCTTTGGAAAATGCAATGCTTCATGAAATGTAATTCCATATATTAGGCATCAGGAAAAGAGTAAACAAAAGGTATAGATTACTGGAAGCTGGTTTTATGGGGCAGTCAGATTGTAAATCACTTTTGTTAGCCTCAAATTTGAGAAACAGCTTCTGGGAGGGCAGGTTTTTCTTACTTGAAGTACCTTAGAAGTTTCTGGTGTGATGATCTCCATGCACGCTGGAAAGGTTGGTACTCTTTGCCTTTAAAAAGAAAAAAAGCAAATTAATCTGTCTTTTCTTCTCTCATTTGTATTCACTGTATGCAACCTTCTTTGGGGGTTGTGCAGTCCAAAGGATGGAGACCAGGACAGGAATCTCTATGAGCAACTGGGAATCTGTTTCCTGTTGTTTATCTGGCAGAAAGACAAAATCAGTCTTCTCATCTTTCTTCATTAATTTCGCTCTCTGTCCCATAACTGTGTGTAGAATAATTAGTTGGTGGGACTAATTCTGTTTTCATTTACATTAATGTCATTATGTATGATACCTGATGACATCAGTGAAATGAAATAAACCTGAAGAAACTGCTGAGGTCAGAATCACAGACAGCATTCAAAAACCAGTAAGTGCAATCTTTCATCCGGGGTCTGGAGTAATGTGATATTTTCTGTATTTCCTTTGCATTCCCAGTAACTACTTCTTTGCCCTCTTTTCCCTGGGTGTAATCAGCACTGCTTAATGTAATTATCTCAGTTTTGTCTTTGTTCAATGACATTATTACATTGTTCAACGTCATTATTCCATAAATTCAGCCACTTTGATAAATGGATGGGCAGTTATGATGCTTAATTGTACCACAACACTAACATTGCCCAGAACAAAATAAAATTGTTCTTTTTGCTCTTCTGCAACTGTCTGGCAGTTTTGAAAAGTAAGAAGAGGTTCTGCAGCTATCAGTTGAAGCTTTCTTGGGTAAGAAAAAGACCGGTGGTTTGATGTATAGGAACCCTAATGGAGTAGTTTTGCCCAATTACTTCAAAATTAATTTTGATATTTTTTCTGTATTTTAGTAGGTCACTTTAATGTAAACTTTAGAATTAAGTCTAGCTTTCTTGTGCTTTAAAGTTAACACAATTCAGAAAAATCCCCCATTTAGTCATTTTTTCTCGGACATAGTATATTTTTCTAAAACTATTTTCAGTCTGAAGTTTATTTTTAATACTGGTATTGGCTTCACTTCTACATATCATTTTTATCTCCTAAGCTATTAAAACTTTATTATTGTCATTACAGTAATGTGGTGACCAGAACTGAGCACAAAACTCTCAACTCCCTGCCAGAGCCTTATATAATAGGAGAACAATGGATGAATGTTGTTAATTTTAAATGCAAAATTATAAATCAATTACAGTGATGGCAAAAGCCCTTCATGACATGCCACAATTTACTTTCAAAGACATTTAAACCTATTTCACATGCTGAACAATCTGTAATAAATTATGATTTTTTTTCTCCTGAAATGAAGCTATAATTATGACAGTTGAATTCTTGTTCTGAGAAATAAGGTGGCATTTAATTCCTTGAGAACAAATGACACTCACAAAAGAACAGTTAATTATTCTCAGCTGCAAAAAAAAAAAAAAAAAAAAAAAAGAGGGGGTAGGGAGAGAAAAAAAGTATGAAAGAGAATGTGGTAGCACTTTATATGAAGTGTCTGTTAATGAATCCTTAACGAAAGCTGTACTGCAATTGAACTTTGCTTGGTGTCCATGTGATTGAGTGACAATCTTTAAGTCCAACCCTTCCCATAAAATCAAAACCACATTCAGACAAGGGCTACAATGAAAGCATGTATCTTCAGGAAATATTACATCTCTGTCAGCAAACCTTCCATATGCAAAGAACAAAATGCAAAACAGACAGCTAAGTAATCTCTGCAGTTTAAAGCTCTGTTGTAATTGTACCATGGTACAATTAGTCCTAATACTTCTTAATTTCCATGCTTACTGTTAGAATAAGATGAATCATTTTGCCTTGTGCCAGTGATCACAGAGCAGTAAAGAGGGGTGCTCACCAGTTGGCTCCTTCTCCCTGCAGATTGTGAGCACGTGCTTCACCCTTTCTGCGTGCATGGGTCCTGCTCCCATCGGTGGGACCACGCAAGGTCACAGGACGAGGGACTTCCTGGACACTGAGTTTCCTCCCTGGAAGTTCTGACCCCCCCAGTTTCCTGCTGCAGCTTTGCAGGAAGCAGTGCAAGCAGAGGGCAGGTTCTGCAGCATCCCACGTTCTCAATTCTTGGTGGAGAGTTGTCAGTCTTGTTAATCTTCCTCAGGGAAGAGACACGTTCCAGAAGGGCAATACTAAGGGGAACACCCTCATCCTTCTTGGTTCAATTAAGATTTGTGAATTGGCTAATTTGGGGGCTCTCTAAAGTGTAGTTGGAACAACAGAGTTGCATGTAAAACAAGGCCTAATGCACTGAGTTACATTAATGTTAAATCAAAGATGATTGGATTAATTGCTGTTTCATTTTATCTTCCGTGCATGTGTGATGCTGGCAGAATTTCAGAGCTTTTAGAAAAATGGATTGAGGATGCTGTGGAAACAATATCAGCAAAAAGACTTTTGTTTCAAGTCTTTCTGCTCTTAAAAGAGTTATACAGTCTGAAATTTTGAGGATATAGTGTATTTCGTAATATCTGTATTTTTTATGCTGCTCATAATGTGTATGAAAATTAATTGATCATACAGTATGTGAGGTACTGGATATGGCAACTGCCAGTTATTTCTCTGAGAGAAAGCAGACTTTTCATCAGACTTTCACCACAACAAAGCATATGAGAAAACCTGGCTGATTTCTTATGTGAAAAAAGAATATATTGTTAATAATGTAAAACTACACACTTTTAAATATTATGCACATATTTTTAATTTGGTAACCTTTATATTCAAATCTGCTTAAATCCCTTGGTAGAATGACAGAACAGTGTTAGACCCATGGGGAAACTCACACACTTCAGTATTTTATTTTATTTTTCTGCTCAGTTCTGATAGCAAACAGAAGATTTATTAATGCAATGTAAAATATTCACTGGCAGGTAAAAGTAATTCTGTTAATGAACATGATTAAAACAGCAGCTGGAATACAGAAAATGCAGCGTTTGCAAGATCCGTGGAATTAATAGACCTTAAAATACTTGGGAAATCAATTAAAATACATCTTCAAGATTACAAAAATCACTGTGCATGTATTTAACTTGAAAATTAACAATAAAAGAATAAACCCCAAACTTCCTCAGCAAGAACATTTCAAAGTGCCTTTTCCTGACCACTGCAGAGCTTGCAGAAAGATTTGGGGAGCTGATATTTTTCCACATCTTTTAATTGGCAAGGTACATTGCCAGTGAGAGCTCGAGGTAGCTGGAAGCTTGCGCTTCTTCCTTGTCCTCCCTTAGGGCATTCTCACACTGACTATGTATTTTCTGTATTTATAAAGTTATTTATATCCCTGCATGTGGGATAAATGCTCATTAAAGTTGCTTTGCTGCTGCTGCACCTGGACTTGTTGGCAAGGGCTGGATGCTCCCAGGCAGAGGAGGCTGGGTGCAGAGAGCGGTGGCCTGGCTCAGGGGGGTGTCCCCACTGTCCTTGGCCCCATCCCACCTCCCCCAGGTGAAGAGAGCAGGGCAGATCAGTGAAGGGACCAAGCTGGTGGAGAACATGACCCAGGTCCTGCTTCGCTGCTGGTGTCACCACTGCCCTGGGGAACGTCAGCCCTCGTGACTGCGCCATCGGGAGCACCAGCCTCGGCATCAGAGGCTGGTGAGGAGGAAGTAGGAGCTGGAAGAAACATACAGGTGCTTTGTACAGCAAATTTCCATGTCAGGGTTGGCTCCTGGGTGGCTGTTTGGGGAGGAGCTGTGGGGCAGTGGGGACTCGGCGGGTGCTCACTTGCCTGGCCATGCAGCCAGAGCAGCCGCCTGAGGCACAGGCTGGACCAGCCCAGCCCAGCACCACTGCATCTGCCAGCCAAAGGAGACTGGCCTTTGACAGGAACACTTGGCTTCCCTCTGCTTCCTTGAGGCTGGCTGCCTCACAAGGGTAGGAAACATTTTCCCAGACAATCTAATGTGGTGGGTTTTTCTTAACTAAATGTAATAGCAGATTTTTTTTTACTCTGTGGATTTTTAATGCCACTTTCTTTTTATGGGCTGTATGTTATTGTACAGCTCTATCGCAGTGAAACAGGAAACTGTTCTGTGCTGTTCTTTCTCATGTAGTCAGTAGAGAAAAATTATGGATGTGATTGTGCTTTCATTTACAATTGTTGAATTTTCTAGCCTTTCTTGGCTCCTGCAGGATGAATAAAATGCTCTGGAAAGGTGAGGATACAAGGTGGTATTCCTTGGTTATTGACATTTCTGGTCCAGCACAAACAGTAAAACACACCCTTCTGCCAAATTATTTATTTTTTTATCCAGAGATAGCATCACTCAGGGGAAAAAATGAAACAAAGAATAGGCATTCTCTTTTCAATCACTCATGGACCTTGAAACATAATCACCTTTCCTTGAGACATGCTGCAGGGGGTTTTATTTACCTGATTACATCCCTGATGATCTAAACCTGGCAAATCTGGGATAGGTTTAGCATATTTTGCTACTGTGGGAATATCTGATACAATCTTGGTTTAGTCACCAGATTTTGGATCTGAATTACTGATGAAAGCATTTGATACAGTAGCAGGGATAACAAATGAAGGCCAATGGTTATGGAGGAATAAAGAACTGAACAAATCTAGGATGAATCTCACCATAAGAAATATGGTGCATTATAACCACATAGACATTCCAATGCATAAGAACCAGATTGCTGTTTCATAATCCAGCCTATGACAAATTAATACAAAGTACAATAGGCAGAGAGTACTTTGAGACAGTTACATAGAAAGTGAGAGGATAGTGGTGTTTAAGGGGAAAGAGATTTACAGATTTCTTCCCTTTAAAAAACAATTCACTTACATATACTTCCAGAAAAGATGTGAATTTGAGGATCCTGTCTAGGCAGGCAAGAAGTAATTAGTGGATGTCTGGTTGGCAGGCCTTTTTATTTCCAAAATTTTTGAGGAAAGCAATGAGAAAAAGGCTATGAGTACAAGGAGAGTGTTATGGAGACTGTTGTCTCAATCACCAAAGGGACACAAAGAGCTGCAGAAAATCTTTAGCACATTTATCATTCAAGAACTTGGATTTCAGCCTGAAAGAGATGCCTGCTTTTATAATGCATTCATTGCTACCTGGTTGCTCGTGTAAGACAATAGAGTATCTGCTCTATGCCAGTAACTAAGTCAGAGTTGTTTGGAGTGCAACAGGATCTGAAAGCTGTTCTGACATCAAGCAGTTTGCTCAAGAGTATCAATGATCTAGTACTTCAGGTGTCAGAAATGTGGTATTCAAACATCAGTTGCTCTTCCAGGGAAATTTTTTTCAAATTAGCATCTTGGTCCTTTTCCATAAGAGACCCCAATTAAAGGAGATTGATGTATTTTTCTGCTTGTAAAAAATAATCCAAGTAACTTTATCCTTTTAATGCTTTTTACATACAGTGAATCCCTTACTTATGCAAACATGATGAAAATGAATTAGAGTGAGATAGAGTGTGCACCTCCTAATGAATTTCACAATATATCCTGTATTTCCCATTCAAGGAATGAGGAAGGTGAAATACACAGAAGGCTCAAGAGCTGCTAAAGTCCTCAAATTCCTCTGAAAAGAGGATTCACCATGGGTTTTCTTTCCATTTATACTTCCTCTCCCAAAGAGGATGCAGAAAGTCAGTTCTGTCATCAAACCATAAATAAAAGTGCCTGATTTCATGGAGAAGGAAGCCCTGGTGAGCAGGGTATGAACCTCAATGGACCACAGTAAAGCCCAGGCTCCTTCCTTCCAGCACATACTTCAAGGGTATTTTCTCTTTCCTCTCAAACTTTCCCTAAGAGTGGAAGTTTTAAAGAATATAAGAAACGTTGCTGTCCATATTCATCATTATTCAGTCTAAGAATCATCTAATCATACAAACATAGAGCAGTTGGGTAGGAAGGGATCTCAGGAGGTCATCAGTCCAGCCTCTCAGAAGACTAATGAAGTCATGTTGCTCAGGGCTGCAACTCTCCTGTCCTGAGCACCTTTGAGGATGAAGGCTCACAGACTCCCTGGGCAGCCCATCCCAGTCTTTGCCCACCATTATGGGAGGAGGAAATTCATCCTACAATGAGTCAGAATCTGCCGTGTTCCAGCTCGTGTCTCCTGCTGCTCATCCCATCACTGCACACCTCCAAGAAGAGTCTTTGTCCCATCTTGTCCACACCTTCCAGTACAGAGAGTAGCAAGGTCTCCTCTGAGCCTTCTCCTCTTGGAAATCTGCTTCTGTCACAGAGTGTGTGACAACCTTTTTCTGGGAATAAAACCACGATTTCTATATTCTGTCTATAGTTTGTCCTCAATTGCTATTCTGCACTACTTTAAAAGAAGTTAAAATCTTGTTATGGCCATAGCCTACCTTTTTAAGCTCTTTACTGCTTGTTCAATTCAGGTTGATTTCTTAATCTTAATCTTAATCTTAATCTTAATCTTAATCTTAATCTTAATCTTAATCTTAATCTTAATTCTTTCTGCTTAGGTGAGCAATGACTACAGAAAATACATTACTGATTTTTCAGAATGGTAGTAGAAAGACAAAATATGAGAGAGAGTAATAATTTTGGGTTGAACATAATATTTTGTTCAATATTGTTTTTCAATACTAAATTGATAAAAACTTTTCTTTTGTCATTAATCAGGAGAAGTGTTAAAAAACCTAAAAAGATAAAGGAAGAAAAGAAGCAGTGGTCAATCTCCTGCAGCCCTATGTTGAAATCTTCCATTAGGAAGATGTCACCCTAGAATACTTCAATATTTTCCAACTTTTTAAACCAAAATTTCAACTGTGTTTGTCAAAAAAATAAGATGTTTTGACTCAGCCTGCCTTCCATTTTTTCAGTCAATAAATAATTTGCCTGGAAGATGTCAGTCAACTACATTCACAACCTTTTAGAAAGCCCCAGCTATAAGCCAATATCAACACATGGGTACATGGCTTTTGGTCTCTGGAACTATCTTTGGAGTCTTTTCTGGCCCTTGACATGTCTGCTTTTGAGTTTCATGCCAAGAAGATACCTCAAAACTTCTAGAAAATTAGAAATACTGACAATGGGAACAGCTTTTAAAGTAGAGGTGCAACCGTAGTGAATATTTGTAAAGAATTCCTGCAGCATTCTTGGCATCTGGCTGGTAATTTCATATAATCAGATTTCTCCTTTAGTTCCTGTTCTGTTAATTGATTGGTTTGTAGTTCTGAAAAATTGCAGCTCACACTCTGTTCAGCTTCCAGGTTCAAGCTCATTGTTTTAAAAACTGCACCGTGCAATATGGAAAGCTGGGCTTTTTAATGCAGGTTTTAACAACTGCAGTTAAATTATTTGGGGTGGGGGAAAAGACATATCCTAGGATAACACCTGTTTTGATGCAATTAAAGCCCTACAGCAGTATTTGGATAGAATACTTCTAGAAAACCTTGCTTTGTAGAGATTAAAATGATTACAGGGCCAAAGGGGTTGCAAGTAGTTAGTCCCAGGGAAATATATTGGTAATGATGGAAACAGATTGATTTCAACTATTGCCCAGGTGTAATGGAAGGTGTGTGATGGTGGCATTTAAAGATATAGAAGAGCAATTAGAGAGACAGGTGCTGCTTATGCTGAAACTTGCCTGTTGTGGCATACACAACCTGAAGTAAAACTGCTGGTGCAATGCAGCAGCTTTAAAACAGAATTAGTTAAGTTATTTTATTTTAAAATATCTTTATTTAAAAAAGTGTCATTGGTTCCTCTGTCCTTTCCTGCACTGGTGCCCCTTAGCAACTGTCTGTGAAAGTCAAAAATTCAAAATAAATCAAATACAGCGCAAGTCTCCCCAAAGCAAACTAAGCTTCCCATTTATTTCTTTGCCAAGTGCTCTCCTGCAGCAAGCAAGTGCAGTTCTTAAATCTTTACAACTCAGATGTTTTCCTAGAGAACATGAGGAGAAAATGTATTTCTCTGCTTGCAGTGAGATCTCCCCTCCTCGTCTTCTGGGTTGGCTTGGTTCACCCTGGGCCTGGCTTAAACCATAATAGTGCCCCAGGTTTGGGCATTGTGCATCCTGTTTCTTTCCTCTTCCCACACTGCAGGCTGGTCATGTTCTCTCTGCTTCCAAACTCCAGTCCTGGTGGACAGGGCAGAACCTGGTGTTGGGAGGAGATTCAGAGCAAAGGAAGGGGAAAGGGAATAAGGAGTGGGAGGCTAGTGTGGGGGAAAGGGAGGTGCCAGCAGTGCTCCAGGGCAGGAGGCTCTGGTGCATCAGGAAGCACTTCCTCTGCCAAGGCTGCAGGAGCTGAGGTGCTGGAGGTCTGGACTGCAGATACAGACCCCTTTTGTGAGAAATCTATGCAAAAATAGCCATGCAGTTTCTGCCCTCCCTAATGTCTGCATCTGCAGCCAGGCACTACTTACTGCTCACTACTCACTGTTTATTCACACAGAGAGCCACGCTAGAAGTTGTTTACAGATTTAGTCTCGGAAGTTAATTCAAGAGCTTTACAAAATCACTAATACCACCAGCTCTGAATACTGTAATGAACTACTATAATAAATGTGGAGTTTTTGGATAATATACTATCAACAGAGTATGCTAAGAAACAATAGAACCCAACTAACAAAAAAGAAAAAGCCCTCCAGAAAAATCCTACTAACCCCCTGTTTGGATTTGCTCCAACCACACATGAGAAGTGTCTAATCTTTGTGTTCTACACAACCTCTGCAAATGGTCTGTTGTATCAATAGACAGTGAAGAAGGAAAGTGGGAAAATCACATACTGAGAGCTACCCTCTCCTCAGTTTAATTTTGGATAATTTTGTGCTTCACTTGCTCTGAGCCTAGCTGTTCACTTAGCTTTGTTATATCCAGTTGTTTTAGCAGTGAGAAAAGGCAAGATTAAGATATTGTCTCTCCAATTAGAAAAATCCTGGGTGGAAAAATATGTAATGGTTTTGCTCTTAGGTGGGGTGGAGGGGTCACTGACTAGATTAAGACAGAATGAACTAAATTTATCTGTGACAGTACTGTGTTGGTTTTGTTAAAGGTAGGGCAGGGATGGTTTTGCCCCAGTATGTGTTGCTTCCTCCCTTCTTTGATGAAATAGAGGAATCTGTCAGGGTTCAATCCAAATACTGATGATGAGAAAAGAGCAGCAGAAGTGGGCTGGATAGAAGAAGTGTATTAACACAGGAAAAAGTCTCATCTTTCCCCAGATCACAGAATAGAGAACAAATCCTTGGGATTGTCAAGTACCTCTTCTTTCGGTTCTTCAAGTAATTTGGGGTTATTAGGTCCATTGGTAATCATTTATCTGATATAAACACAGTAAAGAACTTCTGGTTGCAGTTCTTAACATGAATTGAAAACATCTTTTGCTGTTCTGTCCAATTTGCATAGGGCTTAAAACATAATGATAGAAAATATAGTTTGGGTTGAAAGAGGTGTCTGTTATGAGCTGTTTGCAAGAGTCCCATGAAATCAAGAGAACAGAGTTATCCAGAACCACCAGCAAGTTTGCTTCCAAGGGTTTCAAGAGGGATTCTTTAAAAGTAGAAATATTTTTAATATGGTTCACTTGTTCATTCTGTTAAAATGAACCATTTGCAGTTACTTTTTTATTTCCAATTGTTTTAATCCTATTTGCAAATCTAATATATGCACATAATGTTAAGTATGTGGTATGTAAACAACTTGCTGCCCTGATGTATTTAGGATTTTGCTTGGCTCTGTATGTGTGTTGTCTGGTGGGACTGATGGTTTCTGTTTCTACTTCCTGCTTAGGTTCAGGCAGCTACAAGAAAAAAAAGTTTGAGCAGTGGCACAAATATGCATAAATATCCATTCAAAATGCATGTGTGTGACTTTCCCATTTTTCTTTCCCTTGTGGGGATATCCTGAGTCAAGAAGTGCACAAATGCTGACACAAAATGAGAGCTCAGATATTTGTCAATGCTGCTGGGGTTCACATGGTTTAGCTCACCCTGGTCCCCTCAAACAGCCTTCGTGTTCCGGGCATGGTTTAACCCGGGATTTATCCCCTAATAGGGCTGTTTCCAGCAGCTGTAATGGCTTAAGGTATGCAGATCTCTTATGCCCAAGATCCACATGAACACCCTTTGAAGTCAGTGGGTCCCATGGGGATATGGAGGGATGAAAAAAGTGAATCCCAAGCCAGGTCTGGGGAAGGTGTTTCGCCTTCCTGTCACGGGCAATGGTCTCAGTGTCATGTCTAGAATGCACTGCTGGGACTTTTGGCAGTTTCAATTTAATTCGTAGGCGATAATGAGGCTGGTACAAGCCTGTGGAAGAGGTCTTTTTGCGGCTGTGCTGCCTCTTTTAGACAGCTGGTAAAAAATACATTTTGTATTTATGACTGATGTCTGTTCTGTTACTATATTTAAAGTCGAATAGGCTTTTAGATATACTGCCTTAGCCAGCAGGATTTAACTTCATTAGTTTTGAAACAGGAGAGAAATGTTAGCCACTGTGCAGTCTTTGATTATGCTCTGGGGAATTTCCTAGGGTTAAATTAACCACAGGGGAACTCTACTCTTCTTCTTTGAATGCCTGTGAAACATATTGAGAAATACAGGGGAAAAAATAATTATAATTTTGAGATGCAAAAACTAAAAGTTCATCTTATGTCTAATCCCTAGTGCACAGTAAGTTCTGTATACTTGGTATATTTGCAGCTTTTATGTTAACTATACCATTTATTTTATGTTTTGTTTTGGCTTTATAAAAAGTCACACCACCAGCAATAGGATCTGACCGTAAAGGGCTATTTAGAAAACTACCATTTCACCAGACTCAGTTTAAATTCAGGAGGGAGACAATTTATCCACTAAACGTCCTGCCTTATCCATGGCATCACTGGAGAATTACTCTCCAGAATCACTTTCATCTCCCAGCTGCTGACAATTTAGCAGTGCTTCTTGCCTTTAATTAATCTCTTTGAATTTACATGTATAAGGTCAGTGTCAATGACTTTGGCAGAATGAGCAGAAATTTTTTCCAAAAAATACATTTTGTGAGATGTGGGGTCATTGCAATCAAAAGCCTTTTTTTGACAGTTATTTTTTAAATTTTATACGTGGAAGATATGAAAGGAAAGTTTGTTTACAATTTCATATATCAACAAGGATTTTAGTAATTTCATTTCTAAAAATGAAAATTATCCAGTTCTGGTTTTCTTTTCATATGATGATTTTTTTTAATCTCCTCATTCCACTAATTTCAAATGGAAAATTAAGGGTGGAAGACAGAAGTAAGAAATTAACATATCTAAAGGTGAAAAAAATCTCCTTTACTTCCTCACAGAAGAGTTTGCAAAGGAAATAATAAAAAATCCTGTGAATTTGTTTTCTTCCATTCAGCCTTCCTAAAAATGCTTCCCCCTTTTGGGAGTTGAAGAAAATATGAAAATCCATACTTTTGAAATTAGTATTTTTGCATTGTGAAACCCAACCTAATCTTTAAATCAACATGAAATTTCTAAGCAGTGCAAAAGAAACACAATATCACTGTCCAAAAATATTGTGAAAAGAAATTAAACTGGTAAAAATTTTCCTTTGTTTTCTCCATTTTCTTAAAGTGCACTTTTCTTAAAGCAGGATTTCTGTCCAACAGGTACAGAGCGTGAGGAAGAGCTGGATTCTGCACAAGACTGCAAGAGAAACAGAGTAAAATGTATTTCTTCTCAAATGGCATATACTACCTGATGCAGAAACATCCCTTAATCCCTGCTCCTTTTTTTTCCCTGTGTTGTAGAGACACTAGCTACAATTTTTACTACCTTTTCTCTCGCCTGATCTTCTGCTAAAATTTGAAGCAAACAGTCCAACAGTCTTCTCACAAGACACATATGAAAATCACAAGCCTAAAAACCAGATCTGTGTGCACATCCCATGGAAGAAGCATGGGATGTGCTTGGACCCTCCACAACAGGTGGATGCAGACTCTGCCCGGCAAAACCAGGACACGTCTCACATGGCAATGCCTAGCAAAAGGAAAATCTCAGCATGAATGACTGACCTATTCTCTGCCATTACAGGGGGAGGTTGTTCTGTAACAATGCAGATGAATGTCAGTCAGGTGCAGAGAGAGCATGATTTCTAATCTGTGCTGTTTAAGCATCTTGGGATAGTTGCATGCCTCCTTCATTTAGTTATCCCTCTGCATGTTTGTAGTGTCTCTAATTTTGGTGCCCTTTTTGGACAGAACTCACATTGCACTCAGCTTTTATCTAATGTTTATCCATTTATGGCTGCCAAAAAGATGGTATTTCACCATTTTCCAGACTACAGGATATATAGAAGTTGGCTGCCATTTTCTCCTGTTGGGGTAATAGGAGATGCTTCTGGCAGTCTTCATCCCCACCTACACTCCTATTTCAGTACAATATCCTTTCAGCAGCATGCAGGCTTCAGACTAGACTTGGCAGGCTTCAGACTAGACTTCTCCTTTCTGAGAAAAGGCAAACCACAATTCCAAATGAGAAAAAAAGAGGACAGCAATACATTTTTCAAGAGTAATTTGGATGGTTTGGGGTAGTTTATGACTTCATTCAACCTCACACATACCTGTAAGGTAGGATGTACAATATTGCTTCTATTCTAGAGATGGAAAAACAATTAGTTGCTTTAATTCAGTTCTAAAGAAGAATGATTCAACACTTGAGCTCCGAACCAGAGCTTTGTTATTCCTGGATTTACAAGGAGTCTGTATCTGCAGCTCAAATAACATAACCTTTCCCTATAGTGCCCCAGCACAAAGAATAAAAAATTGTCAGAAAAAATCTTTTCCTTGACCTGGAAACCAGAGACTTTTAAGAGAAAACCTGAAAAAGATGGGAATTTGTTATGTAACAGGTTTTCTGAACAAGAATAGCCCAAATTTACTCTGCATTCAGTTAAAAACCCAGTGAAAAGACAGGGAAAAAATCTTTCAGCAGGGCACATTTTGAAAGAAAGATATAATAGGTGGAAGAGAGCAGAAAAATAGGATAAACCACAGGAGAGAATGAAGATGTATTTGAATGTGATGTATTGCAAGATAAAATGGTCTATGAACTTGGGTTATGTGTGCTATTTAGAAATAAAGACACTGGAATACAGAGGCCAGAATGGATGACTAAGGGATACAAAGGGTCAGCTGGGATACAAAGGTACGTGTGCCAGAAAGAAAATGGCCAGTATCAAGCTTTATCAGAGAAATCCTGGGATGAAGTTAAGACAGTGTAACAGAAAAGAACAGTGAAAGAAGAGACTGTGAAAAGAGTACCAACTATGCTAAAATAAATATTTCTTTTTTAGATGCTGGAGAGCGATATGGTCATGTAATCTGCATATTGCCATCACAGTTGCTATAGAGAGTGTAGTGTACTGTATTTTTTTACCACCAGGGAGACTGTTGCAACAGACAGGGAGCTACATTAGGAAGTTGTGCTTAACAAGTCATGTGTGATTTTACTGTCAAACTGCAAAGTGCCGTTCTCCTATGGAAGAAGGCTGCGAGTACTTTCGAGGAGTAGATAAACACCACATGATGCAGCTTTCTGGGAAAAACAGAATCCTTTGAAGCATTTCCAGCAAAATCCTTGGAGAGGCAAAGCATATTTTCAGATGCATGATTCTAGGTTAAACAGCTATGTCCCCCACTTGTTTACAAAGCAGCTCGACAGCTGCTGTGAGCCACTGGCCCCCTTTGGACAGACAGGATACATTTGGATCTGTCACAGTGAGCCACAGTGTGCCTTTGCTGCATTACTCTGTGAAGATCTCATCCGAGATCTGCTGCTGGCAACACTAAAAGCTTCACCAGCTTAAGAGCAGCAGATGATTTGTTTCACTCTCACTGTAAGCTTCCTCGTTGCTTTTAACTCTGAAATTTGGGGAAACGTTTTTAGTGGTGGAATTTGTCCTGGGAAAGCTGCACCCTGCTTTATGCATGAGGAATAAAATATAAGAAGAAAGACAAGCAGCTGGTTGTTGGCAGAGAATGGGTTCTTTAATAGAAGAGAAAAAAGACCTGAAGTCTGTTTGAACACAGAGGTGCAGAGTCCATTTTGAAAATAAAAAAGTTTCATTAAAAGAGCAGAGCAAAGGTAGTGTTACATCTGCCCTTCAACATTTGGAAAATCAGTCTGAGAGATGCAGCTCTTGGGCTGTGCAGCCCAACCACAGCTCCTGAAAGTGCTATGGGAAACAAGCCCAAGCCAGGACACCATGTAAGCACCAACAGGACAATCTGTTCTGGAGAGCAGGGGCAGAGTTTTAGATTTCACCCTACAAATGAAGACACATGCCTTACACAGCCCCGTTCCTGTGGATGGATCTAAAGGTGATTTGGTAAGCTCAGTGCACCTCTCTGCTGAGGGGCACTGCTGGTCCCAAAACAAGGACTGATTGGTAATTGCCCTTTTCCTGTCATGGCCATGCTGCTGCTGGGGAGAGAGGGAAGCAGGACAGCAGCAGCACAACTGGACAGGGACACCTGCCTCCCACTGCACCTCTCAGCAGTGTGCACCTGCTGGAACAGCCTAAGGATGGATGTGAGGGAAAGTCTGGGGCTGTCTTAATGCTCTGCTTCGTTTTCCTGCTAAACTGCTGATGATAAATTCTTGTTATAAAATACTGCTTGTCCAGAGGCTCTTTGGCATCCCCCTTACAAAGGCTACAGTGCTCCTTAAGCCTATGTAGAATGCTATTTGATACCTTTAAGCCTGTCTAATATCCCAATGTAGGTACTGCTGCTTACCTCTGGGCATCATACTCCTCTGCTCTTCTTCCCCAGCAATGTTTTCCCTTTAACCAAGGCCAAGGAAATCGGTAGAGGCAATAAATCTCTCTCTCTTCTGAAGAGGGTGGCAGCAGACCCTCTGCCTCTGAAACCCACAAATCACAGGTGGCTGGTCCCTTGCAGTCAGCAGCAATATTGTTTCCTTTGCCCTCCTTACCAGAGACTGGTCACAGCAAAAATGATTACTGATGGCATCTGACACTTCTACATCACGTTTTGACATTAGCTTTTAGTTACTGGTTCTTTTTTAATGGCTGCTGGTGTGTTCAGTCAAATACCTGTCTGTCACCACGACCAGACAGACCTTAATGTGTCTGTGTTGTGGAAGAGGACCTCAGCATCTTTCCAGCGCTTTATTAGAGCCCCAGTGTAGCTTTTTATCACAAATTCCTCACACGTAGCTGTCCCTGCTTCACCACAGAAATCTTCTGAGTTGGCAGCTCTGATGTCTGCTGCCATTAATCTTCTCCATGCTGTGGAGAGCAGGTGATTTATGGCAATTACCTGCTCTGATGCAGCAGAGCTCAGGTGAGTTGGGTTGAATCATCATTGCTTGTATGAGTTTTATCCCCAGGCAGCCTAAGGATCCAAAATATGCCTCTGTACACCTTGTGTTTACTTTCCCTCATGTTAATTTTGCACGGTCTGGTTTTTTGTAGTGGGGGGACACAGAGGTAGTTTTTGTGAGAAGCTGCTGGAAGCTTCCACCATGTCCAGCAGAGCCAATTCCTGATGGCTCAGAAGATGGACATGCTGCTGGCCAAAACTGGGGCAATGAGAGAGGTCAGTAACACCTCTGTGATGGCACATTTAGGAAGAAAATCCAAACAAAGTAACACAGAATTTCATCCAGTCAGAGAAGAGGAGGAGGTGAGAACATGTGAGGGGAAGAACGTGGAGACACCGAGGTCAGTGGAGAAAGAGGAGGAGGAGCTGCTCCAGGTGCTGGAGCCGAGACTCCTCTGCAGGCTGTGGTGAGGACCAAGGTGAAGCAGCTGTGCCCCTGCAGCACATGGGGATCCATGGGGGATGCAGAGATCCACCCCCTGCCCCTGGGGATCCACGGGGGATGCAGAGATCCACCCACAGCCCGTGGGGATCCACAGGGGATGCAGAGATCCACCCCCAGCCCATGGGGATCCACGGGGGATGCAGAGATCCACCCACAGCCCGTGGGGATCCACAGGGGATGCAGAGATCCACCCACAGCCCGTGGGGATCCATGGGGGATGCAGAGATCCACCCCCAGCCCGTGGGGATCCACGGGGGATGCAGAGATCCACCCCCAGCCCCTGGGGATCCACGGGGGATGCAGAGATCCACCCACAGCCCGTGGGGATCCACAGGGATGCAGAGATCCACCCACAGCCCGTGGGGATCCATGAGGGATGGATGCAGAGATCCACCCCCAGCCCATGGGGATCCACGGGGGATGCAGAGATCCACCCACAGCCCCTGGGGATCCACGGGGGATGCAGAGATCCTCCCACAGCCCATGGGGATCCATGGGGGATGCAGAGATCCACCCACAGCCCATAAGGATCCATGAGGGATGCAGAGATCCACCCCCAGCCCATGGGGATCCACGGGGGATGCAGAGATCCACCCCCAGCCCGTGGGGATCCATGAGGGATGCAGAGATCCACCCACAGCCCATGGGGATCCACGGGGGATGCAGAGATCCACCCATAGCCCGTGGGGATCCATGAGGGATGCAGAGATCCACCCACAGCCCATGGGGATCCATGGAGGATGCAGAGATCCACCCACAGCCCGTGGGGATCCATGAGGGATGCAGAGATCCACCCACAGCCCGTGGGGATCCATGAGGGATGGATGCAGAGATCCACCCCCAGCCCGTGGGGATCCATGAGGGATGCAGAGATCCACCCACAGCCCATGGGGATCCATGGAGGATGCAGAGATCCACCCCCAGCCCGTGGGGATCCATGAGGGATGCAGAGATCCACCCACAGCCCCTGGGGATCCATGAGGGATGCAGAGATCCACCCACAGCCCGTGGGGATGCACGGGGGATGCAGAGATCCATCCACAGCCCGTGGGGATCCATGGAGGATGCAGAGATCCACCCCCAGCCCGTGGGGATCCATCAGGGATGCAGAGATCCACCCCAGCCCGTGGGGATCCATGGAGGATGCAGAGATCCACCCACAGCCCCTGGGGATCCACGGGGGATGCAGAGATCCACCCACAGCCCGTGGGGATCCATCAGGGATGCAGAGATCCACCCACAGCCCGTGGGGATCCATGGAGGATGCAGAGATCCACCCACAGCCCGTGGGGAGGTGCCCAGGCTGGAGCAGGCGGATGCCTGGAGGAGGCTGTGATCCAGTGGGAGCCCCGGTGGAAGGAGCAGCCCCTGCTCCAGGCTGGAGCAGCCTGTCCTTGCAGTTCTGCCCCCCGTGGGACAGTGACCCAGGGCACAGCAGTTTTGGGAGGGCCGTGTGCCTGCGGAGGGACTCACGGTGCAGCAGGTGCGGTTCGGCTGCTGCTCATGGGAGTGCCCCCACGCCAGGGAAGTTCACAGAGAACTGTCTCCAGTGGGAGGGACCCCACGGCCTCACGGGGGAAGGACTCCTCTCCCTGAGCAGCAGAAGAAAATCTCAGTGATGAACTGACCAAAACCCCCATGCCCTGTCTCCCTGCACTGTCAGTGGGAAGGAGGGAGGGGCTGGGGGAAAAAAGGTGTTTTAAGGGCTTGTATTACTTCTCATTATCCTTCCCTGACTCTGTTAGTAATAAATTTACCATGTACCTTTAAGTTTTGCCTTAGGAGTGTTTTCTCCCGATCCTTATCTCAGCTCATGAACCCTTCATTTAATTTTTTCCCCTCCTCTGCCCAGATGTAGCAGGAGAGGGTGAGTGAATAACTCTCGTGGGTTCCTGGTGTTTGGCCAGTGTCAAACCACGACACCCTCTTGAGCTTTATACTGTTAAACAAGGGGAGGGAATATGCATTTTAATCACAGTTTAAAATAGTGGTTGTGCACTGGTAAGTGAAAGGTTAAACACTTTGACACAGGTTCAGAATCAAAAACCGTAATCAAACATCTTTGCTAGTTTAGTGAAAGCAGTATATTCCCAGGAAGGCTATAAAATGCACGTCTTTCACCCGTGATTTCCCAGACTAAGTTCTAGTTTTAATTTTATGTACCATTCTCAGGTTTTACTCCTGATTTTCTGTTTTTTGAACTGGCAGGGGCCTCGAGTGGTGAGTGGGAAATGAAGGTTGTGCCAAGCTGAGATCAGCAGTGATGCCTTGAGCCAATTAAGGAGCAATGTTAATGGGCTCTCTGTGAATCCTCCTAAGCCTTCCACACCAGAAAGGATGATGCCCACAACACAGGGCTGAGCTGAGCATTTAAAGCCTACAGAAATAAGAGCAGATTTTCAAGTCTTCATTATTAAGCAGCTTCCCTACTGATTGTGTTGAAAGGGAAGTGTGCTCTGTAATAGGAAGACACAGAAGTGATTTTGTCTCTTATGAAGATTCATATGGATGCATGAGTGTGTGTGTGCAGGTATGTGTTACAGCATTGCAACAGCTTATATCCACTGGGAATTAAGCTGACTTCTACATTTCTCTTTCTTTGCTGCGGCTTTTATTTATTTAATGTCAGCAGGGAAAATGGAAAGTAAGATGAATCTTGTGATTAGGCTTCTGTATAGAGGAAAGGAAGTGAATTTAGGAGGGAATATGTGTATATAGCAGGCTGAGTGTATGCACCCATTTAGAGAAAAGCTTCAGGAGGAAGTAGCACCAGCTGCTGGAGAAGGAGGGGCAGAGGAGAGGCACTGGGGAGCCTGCACGTGGAGAGGTCTGGGGAGGGTGGCAACCGGCCCATGGCTCTGCAGAGGCGGGTCTACCCTGCCCTGCTGCCCCTCTTTGTTTTCATGTGAGAAATCACAGCGGTGAATAGCAGCTCAGCAGAAATATTGATGTGGGACATGCTTATTTGGGAATAAAGAATGGCTTTTTCTTGCTTAGCTTGAGTTGTTTTCAAAACAGCCTAAGTTAAGCTGGAAAAATGTGGTCGTTCTGGAATGCAAATCTGTAAGTGCCTTATAGGAATATAAATATAGCATCTTATCTTGCACTGTTACATACTCCCACACAGACAAGCCTGGAGGCAAGTGGAAAAAATGAAGGCTGGGCTATTCATGATACCCCTGGCATCAGCTCTAGTCACACGTGGGCATGTGGGCAGCTGGAGCTGACATATGCTAATAGAGATTAACATATGCGTGTGGAGCTGCAGCACAAAGAGCCTGGGCCAAGGCACCTTCACCAGTGCATCCCTTGGCCACTGAGCTTTCTATTAAATGCTGTGTGTGATCCATGCACACAATGTATGAGCTGGGCTTCAGTGATCCTTGTGAGCTCCTTTCAGCTCAGGATATTCCGTGTTTCTATGAATATGTAGCAAACCTGGTGTCACCCTTTATGTGCAACAATGGTTTACCTCTGTGATGCCTTGAAAGCCCAGGTTTGGTACAGCCCACTGAGAGCAGATAAATTCAGAACATAAAGGAGATTTTGGGCCACATTTCTTCCCATTGTTTGGTTCCTGTGAGAGGACCACACATGCCCTGCCAGCTGTAGGACCCATGGCTTTAACAGGCTTTCAGGCCTGTTGTGCTATTTGAGGCAGCCCAAAGTAGCTGGGTGATGGTGCTCTCAGAAGCAATTCTATTTTTTGAGCTCTTCTTTCTTTTAGCTGTCTAGGGCCATCTCCAACCTAAAGTCCTATCATAATCTGGTGGCACGCTGGGTCTTGTTTACAAGATAAACTAACAGCTGCTTTCCTCTCATCTGCTGCTCCTGCTTCGGACTTGAAATAGGAATTATCTGTGTCTGTCAGAACCAGGAGAGTCAAAGCCTCCTTGGAGATGCCCTTTGGGCCTCTCTTTCTGCTACCTTGCAAACATATTTCTGTTTTCAGAGATGGCAACCCAGCACCTAATCTTCCACAGGCACATGTATTGCTCCCAGGGAGGAATGTTAGGAATGAAGGAACTGATTTTTTTTTTTTAACCCTCCCTCCATGGTTTGCCCACTCCTGCTTATCAGCCTACTTCAGCACTTGGTGTTTGAAATCTGGATCAGAATTTTTCAGCTTTCAGGTCCTATGCATAGTTTTTCAGCAATGGCCTCATTTGCTTTCAAAGCAGCTGAGTGAAAACGCACCCATTTTTGTTTTTGTGCATCTGTAGGCAGAAATATAAGAGAAGCCGTCTTATTATTTTTTTTTCTGAACTGATGTTTAGTGACTGTATTAAAAGGCCACACACAAGCTTCTCTCTCATTTGCATATCAATACTTAGCCTATTAGAAGCCAATGGAGTGAGGGTCTTGCAGTACATACCCTCTCACAGCGTGACTCTCAGGCTTGCCATGACATCCTTTCTTCAGCTTTCATGTCAGTGAATATTATATTGTGATGCCTTGCAGCCAGGATAAACCAGGGCTGTTAAATGTTCAGATGTACGCTCAATCTGTGAAGCTTGCAGCTGCTCCACTCTTTTGATAATGCTAGTAAGCAAAATTACTAAATAAAATAAATGCTTAAGGTTCATTTGCTGCACACCCCAATACATGAATGAGAATAGAATCGAGGACATCAAAGAAAAATAAAAAACAGGCTAGTAATAACTTGTTCCCCTTAGGCCTACTGCTTAACCTAAATGTTGTGTTAAAGGGATAAATGGGTGAACTGAATTATTATACAGAGTTAAAAGCCAGCAATGAGATTTGAGATCACACTCCTGTTAGTAAAATCAGCATTATCTCCATAAGACAAAAACCAGTAAATATTTAGCTGGGAAAATGTGTTGTGTTTAATATATTCACAACATTTTCATATTATTCACCTACACAGCTAAATAATAAAATCCTGAAGCGGCCCATGTGGCTGGAGCAAGGTCACCCTCCTTCCCTCCCACTCCCCCCAGCCCTTGCTTGTTTTGGTGCCCTGAGAAGGGGCACATCTGCCACAGCTGCCTGTAGCTGAAATGAGATAGGAAGGCTCCCTGGGAAAGGAAGTTTTCAAAGAGATCTGAAGGGCAGAGGAGGAACCAAACCCAGGTGTTAGCCTCTCCATGAAGGTAGTGGCAGAGGGAGGGGGATGAGGTGATTTGAAAGCACCATCAGCTCATGGTGGCTACAGTGGATGGGGGAGAGGACAGGAAGGGGGAAGGTGTTCAGGGGAGTGGGGCAGGAAGGATGGGGCCCCCCACTTTGTCTGAGGGAGGGGATGTGAGGGGCTGGATGGGGACTCCCAGCACAAATGCCACATTTGGATGGAAAGTGGCTTGAGTAGATTGTCTCAAGGCTTCCACCCTTCCAGAGCTTCACCATTCCTGAATGCTCATGGCCACCTCTCTCTCTCTTGCTAGCCTGTGGGTGAAGGAGGGGAATACTGTTTTATGTGCATACACCACTTAATCATACTGCTGCTGGATTAACAGGTTTGAAGATGTGCATCCCAAGGGCTCTGTGCTTGAAAGAATTTTCCTGAAGGAGGCTTGCAGAGTTGGACTAATGTGGTAACCTCAAATGATAGTGACCAAGGAAATGGCCAAAGGAAAAATATTTGTGGGATGACCCTGTGGCACATGTGTGGGAAAAAACGTCTGAAAGAGGAATGCACTGAGAAAAGATCTACTTTCTGTAAGGGGAACATGCAGAAGAATAAGGTAAATTAATTACTGGACATGATACCACTAGAACTGCTGGTTGGAAAAGGCTGCATTTCTCTCTCATAGCCTCTGCTGCTTGAGTAAGGTATGACTCATGCCCCTGAAAAATATTCACCTCTATTTAAACCCACAATCTCCTCTTTATTATAAAGCTAATTAATTAATTAAAAACCCCTTGTGGTGGGAGTATCAATGGCAAAATAATGGATTGCCTTGGGAAAGGCGATCAGATAAGCTGGAGTCTTAAAAAGGTCAGGTGATACCTTAATATGAAAAGTAGGATCTGGAAACAGACACTTATATTTAGGAATGTGTTTTCTCATACAAAGGGACTGATTCTATCCAAAAACTGCTTAATTCAGAGAAAATGGAGCAAGAAAGCACAGTATTATTCTGCTTAATACTGGGGTTGAAGATTGTGTTCTAAAAAATAAAAATTCCACCTGGAGTTAGAAGTTAATTCATCAAATTTTTCTCATCTACAGTATGTGTTTGGGGTTTTTTGTCTCTCCAGAGTTTGAATGTACTACTCTAGTGTTAACGCTAACTCTTAATCTGATTTTATATATGCTTTACTTTACACTCTATGAGTTCTCATTAAAACTCAAAATGTATAAATTTAAACACATGCTTAGCTCTTTACAGAATAATGGTTGCATATTGTGAAATACATAAGATATATAATACATCTGAATTAAAATTGCAACAGAATTCCCAGCTGGATTTTCCTGGTCACTTTTGTTATTTTAATACAGCTTTAAAGACTGTGCTACATGTTAAAATATTAGTTGGAATTTTAAAACAGAGCCATGCCTGAAAAAAATACCTTTGACATAGGCAGGTAATTTTCCTATTGTGAAGTTAGGCATGAGTAACTTTGAGTCGTGTGAAATTGAGAATTTATCCCAAAATTTCCCAAATCTTATTGATAAGCAGTTCATCAGGAATGCTTAGTGTATGGCACTTCAGATGCTCCTCAGCTTTGCCTGGCAAGTAAGTCACAACATTCACCAGACTTTAAAAAAACCAGTCACTGATATTCCAGTAAATCTCATCATTCTAATGAGCTTTTCTTCCAGTGAATTCATCTCCTGCATTGCCAGTGGAAATAGAGCCACAGAGATGTGGACATCCTTGAAGCAAAATGAATTAGAGGGAGTGCACACAGCTAATTTCCAATATATACTCACCACCCCTAAATCAGAAGTAGAGGAAGATGTCCCACCCTGGCTCCAAACAGAGGACCATCAGACATGGACACTGTGGCTATAGGAGATATTTCAGAGCAGGGCATAGGAAGTCTTGTAAACAATTATATTAATGATCTACTTCTGGAGAAAATACAACTTTCATATCTGTCTGTGCAGCCATTGCCCTGCACCATGGGAATGTCAGTCTCTTAATTTTTCCTGTTTTATCTAATATCAGTATGAATATTTCCATTTCTCAGTGAAGTGCATAACTCTTTTTTCTAATCCTGCCATGCTGTTGGCCTCAGTGACAAGAACCTCATTTACAGCAATGTCACATTATATCCCTCCTTTTCCTCACTTGAGTGTGTTAGCAGACTGAGCAATGGAGAGGGGCTTCTGGTGGCTGCATTCAGATTTGATGTGCTGATAGCTAGTAAAGAGAAAGATAATATAACAGACCTTTGACACACCTACTCTACATCTGTATATTAGTAGCCATTTAAGCCAGTTTTGAATCCCCTTTGGCAAATCCCTGGAAGGACATGGAAGGAACGACACATGCTGAAAGACAGCTCAAAGGGGACCTGCCTCAGCCCTCCTGGCATGGCAAACTCCAAATTCAGATCTCTCAAATCTGGCTTTAAGAATTAAATCATTCGGTGGGAAAAGAAAGGGGACTTAAGATGGAAAAAATGAAAACAAAACACTAGTTGGTCATAGGATCAAAGGAAAATTAATACTAAAGAAAGGATTAAAAATTAGGAGTGTTTGGGGAATATTGCTTTTGTGCAATACCCCTTGGCTATAAAGACAGAACCAGAAAGATTTCATGGGATTTCTGTCCAGAAGGGGACCATTATGATCAGTTGCTCAGACTTTCTCTCTGCCGTTAAGGATGTTGCTGCAGCCAGCTTTGCCGCGAGGCATCCCCAGAGGGATGGCAGATGGATGCTGAACCTGCAGCCTCAGAGGGCTGGAGGTGAAGCAGGAAAGGGATCACTCCCTGCCTGGACACCTGTGTGCAGACCCTGCCTGGACACCTGTGAGCATTTCCCCTTTGTCCACAGCTGCCATGACCTTGTCACCTCTGCCCTAAGCTGTTACTCACCCCCCTTGCCCACCTAGACAAAAAGTCAGAAACAAAAAATTGCTCCACAGAGCTTCTCCAAAACCCCATACCTGCTGGCTTCTGCTTGCTCTTTTGGGGTGGGAGGCAGGTGGGGTGAGGCTGCTGCTCCATGGTAGCACAGACAGGAAAGACATCTTCCCACTTGCTTTGCTTTACCTTGATTTGTCGCGTCTTCTAAACATGCACAAATCACCTTTTGTCTGTGTAGTCTGTCAAGACCTAATCAGAGCTGTGGTTTGGTCTGCAGGAATCTCTGGTGGGACCTCTAGGGCTTCCCATGCCTTGTGTGGTTCTGCTGCCTGTGCTCTTGGAGAAGGACCTGCCATGGAAAGGGCTAAAGACTTGAGTGCATTTTTAGCTCATCGTAATGGTTTGCACATTCCTCTCATCAGTGCAGTGAAGATTTTGATGAAGGAACCACATTTTTATACGTAGCAATAACAGATTTTTTTCTTCTATTTTACAACACATGCTAACAGCTGTTTACAAAGTAGTGATGGTGGAATGCAGTCCAGTGGGTATACTGACTATTCATTTATCCAGAGGGATTACACTGTGGTGAACAGCATTTGGACTTCAATTTAGTATGCATCCAGCCGAATTATGCGATTAGCTGATATGCAATAAACCAGAACAGAAACACATGCAGTCCAATGGTGCCAGATAAAAAGCATATAGTTCTTATACAGGGTCTTGTGATATTGTACAGGTAAATTATAAATACATAGTTATAAGGAATTTGGCTATCTTGCCCTATAGCTATACTTGGTGTGCTGTGTACATATATCTGTAACTATATGTGCAGAGATGCACTGATTTCAGATTCTTCATATTATCCATTAAATAATTTTATTTTGTTGTTTTACTTGAAATATACCACACTTCAAATGCTAGCACAAAGCAATGCTTTTATGCCACTTAAAAGAGGACATAAAGCTTAAAGGCAGTCTTTTATTAAAAAAAAGTTTCAGAGAAACTCTGAAACTCCCAGCAGAAACCTCGGGGTGATTTTTAAGAACAGAAAGAAAGAGGTTTTTGGTTACACTTAGGAATTTTTACAGTTATGGGGTCGCCCCTCTCCAGACCCTCTGGCAGTGCTGTCACTCCCCTGGATGGAGGGCATGGGGACTGCAGGAGAGCCCACCTCCTTCCCCTGTCCTGCCACAAGGCAGCAGGGTGGAAAGAGCCCTAAGCAGAACTTTTGTCTCCCATCACCCCTAGTAGGCTGCTGAGCCTAGGGAAGAGAGCAAAGAGGGGAGGGAACCAAGTTGAGAGATTTGTCATTCTGTCTGTGGATTTTATCTTTTGTACCATTGTGAGACTGACCACAGTCCTTACTCTCAGCCTCATGAGAAACCAAAGGATTGGCAGCTCTGTCCTATGGACCAGCTGTGGGCAGGAGCTGGCTATGGACACATCATGTGTATAAACACAGATAAAATGACGTTGTAAGTGAGCAAACTGTGCACCCTAAACTGAGGGAGGCTGCTTAATCCACCTGTGCATGACCATCCTGCCTGCACACAGGGGTAAGATTACTTCCATCCTTCTCCATCCAAGAGGGATCATGTTGTTACCTTTTCAGCTTTATCTCTCTGCTTGATGTTAAAGTGATCAGTGCCCTGGCAAGGCTCAGAAGGAAAAAAGCCTTTCCTTGTTTTCTCATTTCACAGGACACAAGGCATTGACCAGATTAAAGAAACAGTGAACAGGCACTGGCGTGGTGACTGCTATTCATCCTCTGTGCCATGTGCAGCCAGAGCCTTACGGGAAGTTGCATGTACAGAGGTAATTAAAACTATATGGATGTACATGCCTAAGTAGGCCACAGGGCTGTAGGCAATTTTTCCAAAATGGTGCAATAGGAAAGTTCTTAGACTCAACATGGGGCTCAGATAATCCCGTGTGATCCCAAGTGTGTGAACAGACTTAGGTAAAAAAGTGTAATTTGTTTTACCTATGCAACCGAAAAGATGCAAAAATAGGAATTGAAAATATTATAATGCAACTAATATATTTACAATTGTTGTAATCATAAAAGATTGCTGAATAGCTTTCACTTTTTGAAGTGCTCTCCTTTCTCACAGATGAAAATAAATTAGCAGCTCTCCATCTCTGCCTTTTGACACTTTAAAAAATTGTTTCTATTTTCTATTAAAAAAATAATATTCTTGCAAATATTTCTCTAGTTTGTTTTTTAACTTGGATTGTGAATTTGCACCAATCCTTCAGAACAGCTGGGAGTCTGTAGTCCATTCTGTACATACCTGCATGTATTCATTTTTCCATATTTGCATTTTCTGGAAAAATTGGTAGATTTAAAAAAATATTTTAAAGTATTTCAATATAGAAATGTAAAGAAAAGGAGAGAAAAAATGTCTATGAATTACATGATCTTCTAAAACCATGTTTCCAAACGCATTTATCTGAATTCAAGCTGTGACTTAATAGCTGTAGCTGTATCAACACTGTATCAGTTTACCATAGGAGGAAAATATATGAAATGAGACATAACCTACTAAGGTCACTTCAGGGGCTATCACCGAGCGGAAAATGAATGCTAATATTTTCAGATTTAACATGGGTAAGCTCGTCAGAACCAATAGTTTGGGGCTGAATTCTGAAATGCCCTCAGTGAAAGCAACGCAAGGGGGATGGTCAGTGAGATGGAATTATTAAAAGATAGGGTGGAGCCAAGCCCAGCCATATGGTGAATGCCATAACCGGGGCAGACCTGTCATGGCCAAGCAAGCTGGGAAAGCAGGCGAAAAGAAATTGTCCTGAAAGAACAACATGCATCCCGCCATGAAGAAATGAGGGCAGAGGGCTGTGGGCAACGCGTTGGCCAGTGACTGACACTTGCACTGATGAAAGACAACACTGGAAGTTGAGCCCCAGCTATGCAAAGTTGATTAGGGTAGATGGGACCCTTCATCATGCCTTAAAAAATCATTGCAGCTCAAAACACTCACTTCCAATATGCCTAATAAAACCCTCCGTCGTTGATGCGAGTTGGGTGAGTAACATGTCTGTGAGCAAAATAGCAGCACAACTGGGTGCATCAGACATAGCCCTGCAAAGTATCCAAACCCCAGAGCCCCTTCTACCAACAAAAGATGTCGGGGTCTTGCTGCAACTATGAGACATGCCTGAGACTTACTGTAGACATTCTTCATTTTTCCTCAGTTGTGTAGTTTTGTGAAAAAGACTATACGTTAAGAAGCATAAACGTTTGCATTTTGATAAGTGGTATAATCAACAGAGCCATTAACTAGATATTTAATTAACTATCAAAAATTTCATCTCAGTCCTCAAATACTTTGTTAGTTGGATGACTCTCATGGGAAAAATAACCTTAGTACCATTTACTTCAGGTGCCTTCTGAACTGAGCTCTCATGCAGCAAATACCAAATATTACCTGCCCCTATGCTCCCCCAGTTGCACTGGAATACTCTCCAGCATTCTCTGAGGTGACCTGCTGGTCACTAAGGTGGGCCAAAATTTCTGGATATGCCTGAGCTGGTGTTGACTCCAGTTTCTGTGTGGTATGGGATACAGAATGTGGTCTAGTTCAGAGCTGGCTTGGCTAGTGCTGGTCCTGTGATCTTTGCAGCAGTCCATGGTATGATACAGCTGATGCATTTTTATTATCTGCATCTTTTTGCCAATAATCAGATTTGCATGAGGTTTGAAAAATTCAAAAGTAGCTCATGTCAAATTTTGGTACTTCCCTGAGCCTCTGAAAAGACAAACCTACTCTGTATTTGGAAGACACTGAGTAAAATATTTTTTTTTTTTGGTACTGATCAGATGAGTGTATCTCTGCACTTATAGTAGAGAAATGAGAAGAAAAATCAGTCCATTAAGCCCAGGAAGACAGGTCCTTGTTGTTATGTAGCATTCATATTTTCACTCTGCTCTTGGGCTGTCTTCCACCTAGTTCCCACTGCAGCTACTGACCCCATTCATGAGCATGCACCTTTCTTATGTGCACAATATAAATCCAGCCCACATTCTCACACCTATGGTCACTGAGGTTTGTTTATCAGGTTTCTGCTCTGACATGATACAGATCAGGTTGTCACATTCATACAAAAAAAAAATTATATGTAGCTAGCGCTCTTCTTTGGTATTTGAGCAAACCAGCACAAAACCACACTTGTATTAATAATTTCTCTTCTGCACAGGGTGATTATGTCCAAAAATATATCCAGAAATGGTTCCTTGCCACAATAACTCCTCAACCATGCCCAGAACCTGTTTGAAAGAGTTCTTATTGGCCTGGGCCAAAGTTCTGCTGGAGACAATTTAATTGTACAGCTGATGGAACACCACAGCTGGAAAAAGTCCCAGGCATTACTTAGTTTCCTGGTATGGGTATAGTTAGCCTGACTAGACACTGACCTATGAAAAAAAATACAGTTTAAAAAAAATAAAACCTCAGGAAAAAAGCATTCTGCTTAATTCTGATTTTTTCTTTGCACCCTTATCTCTTTGTGCATTGTTTGTCATTTTGTAAACATTCACTAAGATCAGTTTTCTGCAAGTGCTAGAATGGGAAAATGCTCTTTTGCTCAAATAGGAATACTATTCACCCATTTCTTTTTGTCTGAATTAATATAAACTAGAAACCTTTACAAGGTTTTGCTTTAAAAATTAATTTCTCTCTTAGTTTTTCTAGAGAAAAGAAAGGTGGGGAAACATAAAGAAAGATTACATCTCTGTTAGGCTTTAATTTTTCTAGGAATAATCCATTCAGGACAGCTCAACATCTGTAAGTCTCAAGAGCAAGTTGTCATACTTCAGACAAGCACAGAGAAGTGAAGGAATTTTCTAAGAAGCCAGATATAATTTTATGGTAGTGAATTGCCACCCTATGAACACTGAGGGATTGTGGCATTCCACTTCTCATTATGTATGCCCACAAGAGAAATATTAAACTAGACTTTTCTTTGACTGTTGCCTTCGTTCTCTCTTTCTCTTGTACATACTTATAAAATAAAGATCAAACTTCCTTGAATTCTTTTTATCTGCTTTGAAGTCTAAGGGAAACTTTTTTGGAAATTCTATTTTCATCTCTGTGAATTTATTCTCTAATGCTTCTAACTTGTCAAATATGGACTGTGCTGTTCAAGGAGCAGTTAAGAAAAAAAAGCCCATCTTTGAATCTACATGCACGGACAATCATTTTCACAATTCATGAAAGCCCTCAAAAACGTGGAGCCACAATATACTCTTCTATTACCATTTCTTTTGGAATGTTCTGAGGCATGTCTGCTAGATTCTGTGGAGGGGAAAAAACAGGGTCTTTTTTTCTTCTTTTTGCCCAGTAAATTACTTTGAGTATGTAAAAGAAGCACATCCTACAGCTTTGGACATCTCATTTAATAGAGAGAAAAATAAAAATTATTTCTTCATTTTTTTTCTGTCAGAACTCAATTTTTGCCTTAAGAGTTGTTACGGGAGGACGTACTGCATTTTTAGAAGTATAAAAAGAATCCAAGGCAGAGCTATTGCTCAGAGGTGGGATGACAGACATGCTCCCTTTCCTGGGGAGGTGCAGGGGGTGTGGAGCAGGAGTCCCTGGGGTTTACAGAAAGAAGCCTGAATCTCTGACTACTTGGAGAAGCACAGAAGAGATGCCATCTCCTGTCGGGGATGTTGTCCTGTTCCAGTAAAGCAGACCAAGTGAAGGCAGTCCTCACCCAATACCTTAAAGAATCTAGAAATCTCTAATTAGCAGCCCTGCATGCATCTCCTGCCCTGGAGGGCTGGGTCACACAGCCCCACCTGCAACTGAGCCTTCCTACTCCATGCAGGGAGCTGCAGCCGGGCCACCTTGGGCATCTCAGAACGGCCCTGGGACATGGGTCTGTGTCCCACTGCTGAGATTCAGCCCCATCCTTGTGGCTGCTGCAGTGAATCCTCCTTGCTTTTGCCCCCAAAAGTAGCCTTACTTTCATATTTTCCCAAGCACCTGAACCCAGCTCATCCCAGACAACATGGTGCTTCTCAGCCCAACTCCTGGGACCTGCTGCTGGCCTGAAATAAATCATTTAACCATCTAAACCTTCTTCCCACCTGTTTGTGGCTCTAGGCCAGCTGGGGCCTCTGATGGAAAGTCAAGACATGGGCAACCAAAACCTTGTTTCATTTGGAGAATGAAAAACAACCTGATGGTCCTGGTGGAATCATGGGAGGTGTGCTGCATTTACAGTTGAGCAGTACTGGGGGAAGCTTGTTGGCTCCAAAAGCAACTGAAGGGGCAGTGCTGAGGATGCCCACTCAGCTCCCACTTCACGTGTCTTCAAAGGCACATTTTTCCTTTGCAACTGATGGCATGGAAAAAGTTATCCATTGCTCCTAAAGATGGATGACATGGATGACACCCTACTTAAAATCTTCTTGGGTCTGAAATGAATATGCATAGATCTGGGACAGTCTTTATTGTAAAATACCGTTGTAGAAGTTGAATGGATATTATAGCTGTAAGAATTTTCAGAACAGCCATATAGATCTGCTTTGCAAATGTACATATCTAATGATGGATGTGGATATACACACACATCCTGTTCACATCACACCAAAAGGCTGAAAATTACAGGCTTTACATGGCTAAGGTGACAGGTCTTATGAGGCAAAGTAGCTAACTCAGAGATGTGAAAAAGCATTGTATGGTTATGTTTTTGACAGCAAAAAAACCAAACACAGAAACCTGCAGGTAATGAAGTGCTGAGTGCAAGATTTCAATTCTCTTGTGCTTACTACAATTCAATTTGATGCACTGAAAGATTTTGCTCATCTTAAACTCATGATCAGCAAGAGGGAGATGTCTTTTTCCCACCCTTTGAAGCAGGGGTGATAGTTTTAAACTACTAGGGGTCTAAACTTGGCTGCCATCGAAGATACGTCAGGAGCTTAGGTCCTCATCCTCAGAATGAAAAGCACACACCCAAATGTTTGATCAAAACATATTCTTCCAGCCTTCCTGACAAAGGCAAACTCAGAGATGACAACACAGATTACAATTTTCCTTTAAAATCAAAGAGGTAGTGATTTTGTTTTGTTTTTTTGGTGTCGTCCGTTCCCCCTCCCATCTCTCCCCACCCCCGACTTTTTTTTCCTGTGGAAGAATTAGAACATGTTCAATCAGAATGTGAAATGTGTCTCTGGCAAACAGGAAAATTCCTCAGGGACCTAAATTAAGAAAGGGGCAACTCACAGCAGGGCCTAGGCACTACTTCTTGTATGGTTTTACTCTTGTGTGTTTGATTGCCTGTGTGAGTTTTGCATCTTGTATATTATTGTTTATCAAAGGACAATCAATGAGGAGAGAGATTAGAAGGGCGGAAGAAAGGAAAAGAAAAAAGGAGAGGAGGAGAAATCATGCATATGTGAGGCCAAGGGATATTGCCTTTCAGGGTTCATGCACTGTTATCTTTAATTTTTATGGTATTTGAAAAGAATGGTAATGAGTACCAGAGTTAAAATGCAAGGATCGATGATTTCAGTGAAAATACATTGCCCAGAATCAGCTAAGGCAATGGCCCCAAGGCTTTTCTAGACCAGTGAACCACCTTTAACCCTCTGCTGCCTTGTGCCCTTTGAGGAACATACCAGGGCATTTTTCAAAGAAAAGCCCAGAGCGAATGTGCAAATTGCACTTGGCTGAAAACTTCCTCCTGGCAAATCAGGAAAACTACATTGAAAATAGCAGCATGGTATGTTTGGACACAATGTAAGTTGGTATATTTTTCTGTTTATGATCCAAGGCTTTTGGGCCACTACAGAGCCATGGGCTACAGTTTGTGGACCATTGAGCTATGAGGAACCAGTCCTCATTAAAGAATACCTGCCAGGGATTGTTCATCCTGCAGGGTAACTTTCATACATTAAGAGTCCTCTTGGTAGCAAATACAAAATAAGAAGTTTTTAAAAGGACTGGATTGCTGCAAGGTGATTTGCTTTTGCATATTGGGCTAGGTCAGCTGATGATGTCAAGCAAGTTTGCTGTGCTTTAGTATTACTTAACTCGGAACCTGGAAAACTGATTTTTTCTGGAATCTGCTCTTAAAATTATTGGTCCCAAAACTTGTTTGACCTTGTAGCATGGGCAAAGATAGTTTTGGTGATTTTAGTGATCAGCAAAAATAACCAAACCACCTTTCTAGTAAGAGAGGTTGTGGAGTCTCCCCCAGTGGAGATACACAAGAAGTGTCTGGATGCAATCCTGTGCTGTGTGCTCTGCTCCCTGCTTGAGCAGGGAGGCTGGACCAGATGACCCTCTGTGCTCCCTTCCAACTGTTTCTCTTCTGTGATTCCATGATTTTTTAAGCTTAACACAAGAAATAGACCAAATTACAAAGCTGGGTTGAAATTTCTTATACCTACTTTTTTTTGCTGGCAAGTATTTGAGGTGTGCTTGTTTGCTCACACAAAATCAGATTTGTTTATGTGTTCAATAACCATCTGTTGAATATCTAATATGACAAGTCACAATGTGCTAAAATGCTTGCTTACCTCGGTAGATATATAGGACTAGGGTGTTCTTTCTATCTGATGATCATCAAATATAACATTATCCAACTCTAATGAGGGTGAAAACAAAGAGGAATGCAGGAACAGATTAGGAGTGTTGAAAATTAAGAGAAGTAAACCTGCAAATTTGGTGGGCATTGTAATGCAAAGAATAAAGAAACTGGCTTGCAGTCTGTGGCACCAGTTTGCTTTTGCTGACCTGACATACTGGCTGTTCATGGACCACTTAATATAATGACAATGTTGACCTGAGATCCTTCTTGTGAGGCACAAGAAGGAAAGATCAGCCTTCCCATTGACTTTCCTTAATTTTGTGCATTCGTCAGAAACCAAACATTTTGTGAGATATTGATTTGTATTCCTACTTTTCTTGATCCTTAATGATATAAAACCATGTAAAACATTTTAAAGAAAATGTTGTAATCTTATATGAGAACAAACTGTTCTGTCAATAAGTGTACCACAAAACCAATTCACCCTTAACATGACGGCAATTTCTTCAGTGACATTTACGAGCTCATTGAAAGAACAGTAGCAATTTTATTCATTGTTTGGAGCTTACTACCCAATGTATAATGAAAGTGTTATGAAAATTAGAAGTTGCATATAACAAAACTCTTTTGTAGTGTAAATAACACAACCATATAAATTATACACATACTAGAATTATATTAAACACATATACATTATATGCAAAGCAGAATAGATCTTTTACCAAACTAAGCTGTATTTTAATTAGGAGAGTGGTAACAAGCCTTTAAAATCAGCCAACACTGTATTTTGGTTTTAACTCAGAAATTCTGGGGCTTTATGAATTCATGACAGACCCTTAGGGATACATTTTCAAAGCATTGCACAGGATTTTAGCCATGCAAATCCCATTAAAATCAGTGGGAGACATGTGGCTAAAACCCACGCAAGGCTTTGGAAGCAACATGCCCCTTAATGTTATCTAGACAGTGTTTTGGCCTGTGAATTTCCTTGCTTCCAATTTTTACAACTGAATTCAAAAGGAAATAAAATTTGCCATGGGGATGTGGGAATTTTAACAGGATGCAGGCTCTTTTAGTTCAGAGACATAGTTCTGATCTAACAACTGCATTACCACACGGTAAAGGTAGTTTTGATCTGTGCTTTACATGCTTTATCTCTACCCAGCTATTTTGACCTGAATTTTTACTATGCAACACTGTAGGCAACTGACTTTGCAAATAAACAAATCACAGTGCTCTGCAGATTATAATTTCTCTTAACAGAGTCTTTGAACTGAGTAAACAATGAAGTTCCTTTTGGAGTGATGATTGCACTTGACTCGAGGCCTGAGTGATGTAACATCCGCTGCTAGGCATTTCAGAAAGACCCAAATGCACTACAAAAGTCACAGATCAGGTACTCCCCAGTAAGAGCAGTAGCTGGTCAGCATGAGCTTTTAACATTTAACACGTGGGTCTTCCCTGCTTGCCTGAGTTGTGGGAACTCTGGTGGGGATCTGCAGAGATGGGCAGGGATGAGCTCGGGAACACATTCTGCTGTTAGGTGAGAAGAACTTCAGTCTCTGAAGCAGATAGAGAAATGAGGCACTCTGTAGACTGTGTGTCCACCACCAGACATTGAATATGGAAGTAAAAAATGATATGTCTGAGGAGTTTACTCAGTGAAGTGCAAGGTCCTTTAGTCAAACTCAGCTCGCAGTCAGGGAAGCAGAAACTCCTGATTTGGAAGGTTGGTTGATACTGAAAGGAATGGGGAAAACCTGGTTCCACAAGAAAGGTGTGTGGGCACATGCAACAGAACAAGGGTGATTGGATGGTGGACCTGCTTCTCTGTCTGGCAGCTAAAAGCACACACAAAATTTGAGTCTTGGGCAGAAACATTACCCAACGAGAGCTGTAAGTCCGGGTGTCTTGAAGAAAATTAATGCCAAAGAATCCGGAATTATCTCTCCATGCTTTCCATGAAAGGAGTCACAATTTCAGTTAAAACCCGGCGATTTTACAGAACTTCTACAAGGGGCCGCGCAAGAAGATTTTTGGTTCTGCGGGGCTGGCGGGCCCTGGGGGGCGATGCTGGCGCCCTTCGCGGTTCCGGGTGGGCGGTGCCGGTGCGGTGCCGGTGCCGGTGGCGGTGCCGGTGCCGGTGGCGGTGCCGGTGCCCAGTACCGGTGCCGGGGTGCGCTCCGGCCGCAGCCCCGCACTAGGTGGAGCTGCAGCCCGCGCCGCGGGAGCGCCGCCGCCGCCGCCGCCCTTTGTCCGCCCGGGGAGCCGCGCATCCTCCCCGCCGGGGCTTGCTTCCAACAGCAAATCTTCCCCTCGGCGGTGCGGTGTAAAAATCCTGTCCTCGTGGATTGGGGTTTGTGTTTTGTTTCGTTGTTGGTTTGTTTTTTTGTTTTTTCTTTAATTGTTGTTTTGGCAGAGCTTTAAAATAAACTGGCCTAATTATCCCACCTAATACTGTAATCTCGGTATTAAGACTTATGAAAACGAAAAGATATTTAAGAATTAAAATTGTACTCCAATGTAATTTGCCGTGCAATTGAGAGACATTAAACTGCGTTGCTTTATCTTTCTGGTGCTCTTAGTAAACAATAGGATGATACATTTCTCTGTTTTCCCGAATTATCTGACAACGCCATTATAATAAATTTAAACTTTGGGGTCTGCCATCCCATCGTGTGTATGCCAACACCCCCTCCCCCAGTTTTATATTACTAAATTGTCCAGGGGAAAAATATAAATAAGGCAAGTGCTTCCCCCCTTCAACAACCACACCACATTTCCCGCCCCCCCTCCCCCCCTCTTCGTATGTGCCTATACTTTTTTTCTACACTCTAATGACATTTGGCAGGCTCAACTGTGTAATGCTTGACTGGTTTTATTGTTGTCTGCTCCCAGTGGGGAATAGTTGACACTGCTCTCTGTTTTCAATTGATATCCATTTTCAACAATATTGCTTTCTATTAGATTCCTGCACAGTTTGTGCCAGCCAAACTGAATATTTACTGTGTTGCCCTCAAAGCCTCAAATCAACAAACATTAAAATAAGTAAAATATGCATTTACTATCTGACATTTTCAAATTTCCCTTACAAATTATTATTTTGACTATATTTCACAACAAATGAATCAAGGATTAAAGACACAGTATTGCCACTTAAGGTAACTCAGATTGATTTTGAGTTTTAAATGACAGGATAAGAGGGTGCATGAAAAGAGGAAAACCTAATGCACTTATCTGCATTTCATTAGCTTCTATGATCACTTCTCTGAAAGAGGGTGCACAGATTTATATTGATCCTAGTTTTCAATCTTTGTGTTGAGTGACATTGTTTGTTGTATAATCTGATTAATTCCGAGTAGCTGGCTTAAATAGTAAAATACTAAAATCAACCCTTGGAATTTTTAAATTTTGAGTTACCCGCTGAGCCTAGCAGCTCTTCTGGGGCAGACTTCTGTTTCTTGTCATTGCTTTCATGGCTTGGTGTGTGCCTGCATTTCCCAGCTCTCCAGTCCTGCGCTGTCTCAGTTCCTTTCACCAACTCTTTTCACCTCTGACACCTCTTTATCAGTTTCCACACTCACCTCAGAGGATTCTCCATTAATGGTATGTGTTGCTAATTTTTGGTCACAAGTCATTTATTATGTGCAATTTTGGCTCTGTAAAGCCTGGTTTAAGCAGTCAGTCTTGTTGATTTGCATGAAAATTACAGTGGATCATGTAATGAAACATCTTTCCAGATTTTTTGTGATAACCTTTTAGACCTCTCTCTCTTCCTCATGTGCCTCCTTCCTTTTCTTTGTTATCTTTTTCTTCATCTGTAGAAGCTCTAAACTGTCTATCTTGTGCAAAAGACCTTTGAAACCTGTCAAGTAAAAGACTCAAACCAGAAGAAATTCTGCTGCTTCTTTTCCTTGTGCTCCCTTCCATGCCTTCCAAAACGCCAGCTAGAGCTTTAGACGAGATATGAATTTTGAATTTTTTTATTCCTGGGTTCCTGCTGCTGGGAAGACTGAAGATGAGCACTGAGGAGGGCCATGGCCTGGCCATCAGCCCAGGAGCAGCAGCAGCAGCTCAGGCTCAGCAGGAGCACCAGGACAGAGTCTGAGTGTGAGGGAAGGAGACAGGTCCTGTCTGCACTCCCCTGCAACACTGCTGGATCACCTCTCACGCTTCCAGCACGAGGATGGAGAAGGGTGATGCTTGGGCCAGCCACCCCCAAGTCCTTAGGGGCCTTGGGACAGCCTTTATCTCTCTTTCAGCAGAATGATCCAAGTCTTCTTCTCCTGTGATATACTATAATTAGCCTGCAAGCCTTGCTGGAACCAGAAGATTTAGCAATTGAAGTAAACTTGCATGATGTTGAGATGATTTATGTTCATGTAAGCTGCTTGTTTTTACATTTTCTCATTAAAACAGCAACAAAAGTACCAACTTCATAAGGAAATATATAAAAGGACTACATTCAGAGAAAAGTGTGAAAAGCCAGAAATTAGGGAACAGAATAACTGAAGCTACTGTACAAATTTATTTGGGCCCTTTGTGTGCATAAAATTCTGATGCAATTTTTTTTTTTTTCAGGTGACAATATTCTCCTTAATCCATAGGCAAAACTCTTCCTTCCCTGCACAGGGTGGATAGTGTTTGCTGAACTGGTGGTTATTCAATATTTTGTTTTCCCCATCAGTCAATGCATGACCTCAGGCTTTATTTACCAAACACCATCCAAGCTCTGCACTTAATACAGAATTATTAATTTCCTCCTGGGCTGTTCTTTTACTCTCCTCATCAACAGTGCTTCACAATGGTTAATGGAGTTCTATATTTGGCCTGTGGCATAGGACTTTCAGTTTTTCTCAAATTGAGTGTGTGATATCCTTTCCTTTCCTGATATTTATTACCTTTCCATAATGGCACAGATGTGCAGAGGTCTGATCATAAATTGGTTTCATCTCCTGTGCGGAACCCCAAAGCCCCTGAAGTCCTGGAAGTGAAATGCTGGCTCCTCCCCAGTGCTCCAGGGTGGGCAGGGCAGAGCCTCCCCCTGTCCCAGCCCCTCTGCTCCTGCTTGTGGGTGTAAAGAGGATGAACTGCACTGTTCCCTTGTAATCTGTCTGGATGATTTGTGTTGTCATAGCTTGTACACTGTGGAAAATGCATTCAAATATAACACATAAGCTGTCAGAAAGCTACCAGTCTAAGACAAATAATGTACAAGAAAAAGGCACTTGACAGAGCAGAGACAACTTAAAGGCTTAAAAAAGTCAAAACCTCAAAATATTTTGTGATGTGGAGGTTTTTTTGGGGGTTTTTTTTTGGTTTTTTTGGTTTTTTTTTTTTTTTGTTTTTTTTTTTTTGTTGTTGTTGTTGTTGTCATCAGTTCTTAGAGCAAAATTAATTTGTTTATGACTGTTTAGGGACACCCCAAGTGTTTCTCTTCTGGAGATTAAATAGAAGCTTTTGGCTGAGCCAAAGGTGGGGAGGTGACTTTCACCTAAGTTTCTTTTGAAGGAAGACAGTCATCAGAGTCAACAAGTCAGGTAAACACAGGCAAAGCAGAGAAGCCCTACACTGCTGCAGATCAGCACGGCTCAAGGAGCTCTAGGCCTGGGTTTCTCCCCAGCAGAGCAGAGTTGATGTTTTTACCTGGCAGCACAGCCCTCTTGTGTCACTCCAGCCCAGCCCTGATTAAAGCTGGTTAATTACAATGGTAACCAACCACAGCATCCCAAGGTGCTCCCTACCACCTGTGAAATCCAGGGTACTTTGTGTAAGACAGGCACACGCACAAACATTGCAGGGGTAAGCTAATGTTGCCTGAGAGCTGGTTATTTTGTGAGATAATATTATGGGATAGTGATTGCCTGGTAGATAATTGTGTGTAAAGGGTGTTTTGTCATACTTGTTTTGCTTTTTTCCTGGAGTCGGCTGAAAGCTGGAATGTATTGAGTTTCCAAAATAGAAAGAGCTGGATTCTAAAGTGATTCCACAAAAAAATAAACACATAAATTACAGCTTTTGCATGAGAAAGGATGCAAAGGAAATTCTGCAATTACCAAGGTAGATTCCACTTTATTAAGTGAAGGGGAAAATAAAGCTTTGTTTTGTGGTTCCAGGATGCTTTTAACATTATCTATATATATTTACCAATTGACAGAAGGAAGAGTGTTGTAGATTATACAGCCAAGGTATGATTGAAGACATGTAGGCAAGGGGCAACTTGGGAAGCATTGATCACAATCTCATTAGATCTGAGATTGCAGCAAAAATGAATGCTAAATGAGGAGAAGGAGAACAAAAAGATGCTGGAGTCAGACTTGTGTTTCTCCAGAGGAATGGCTACACAGTTATAAAAATCAAACTGGCTGAGGAGTGGGGCTGAGGGAAAAGATAACCCCAAGAACTATAGAATAGAGAAAGAAAAGCATGTAAGCATGCTCCTCTGCCAGCAAGGAGTGTACTAAAAGACAAACGTGGTTAAATAAGGAGTTTCACACCAAAATTGGGGAAGGAAAAAAAAAAGAAAAGGGAACAATCTGATGGGCAAGTTAGAAAGGAGAAACCATGTGGTCCAAATAGCTACATGCTAAGTCAGAAGAGAAAAGAAAACAAAGAAAGTGTGCTAAGTAACAATAGCCAAAGAAATCAAGCTAATTAGTACGAAGCAAACAAGCTTGACAGACTGGCTGAGGCCAGACAGAGGGTGCAGAGGGGAGGGCAGGTAAGAGGTCAAACGAGCTCTTTGCTCCAGTATTCATTTAACAAGATGAAGGTCACATCTCAGAAAGTGTGATAGATTTTTCTGGATGGGGAAAGTGAAATGTCATCAAGAATTATGGTTATGTCATAGCAGCACTCTCATAATCTTGACAAGTCTCCAATCCTCGCTTAATTAGCAGGCTTCATGTTTCTAAAGGGGCAAATATAATAAGAAAAGCTAGCTGAAAATATTTAGCAATTCTGAGGAGACACATGACATTTTCCTCATTGTATTTTCCCATTTTCTGTGCATCAGTCACAAAATTTTAAATTGTCTGCAAAAGAAGGAGCTTGGTGGAATATGAGAGGCTTATACATTTAATCTACATCATCTAATGCCTCAGTGCCTGCCTATTGTCAAAATTCCACAAAACACTTATAATACATACTTTCTTCTGGGCATACCAATAGCTCTACTGAAGCTGATAGAATTACTCTAGTTTTTAAAATCAAGCATTGTCTACAAGATTGCATTAAAGCAAATGTGAAATGCTAACATAATCAGTCACAGTGATACACTTTATTTTGCTATGAAAGACATGCCAGCCCTGTAGCAGAGGGTGAGCTGGGGACACTCCAGTCACAGAAAATGCACCCACAAAGTCTCTAATGGACACTTGTCCTCCCGTGGGAAAAGAATGATCTCATCCTCAGGGTCACAGTTTTTGCACTTAGCACAACTGGACAGAAGCTCTTCTAGTGCCTTACCCATGCTGGGGTGATATGACCAAGCTGATGAGGAGGAATACAGTTCTCTACAGTTACTCAAATAAGTTGAAACTTAAATAAAACAAGGCTGATGGCTGGGAAATGCTCTCAGTCTCCTCCTTCACACCCTGTGTAGAAGCTGTTCCAAACTGTTTAATATGCACAAGGAAGAACAGGTGGATTGATGCATTCTTGTAGCAATATTTATGTGTATATTATATTTGTCATAATTTACTTTAGAAATATAGAAAAACAGTACATCTTCCAACAAATGAGAAAATTTTTGAGGGAAGTTATGAACTCCAAACACAAACTAGATGAATGTTTTTTCTCATTTTCTGGTGCTAGATCAGAAGTCTTGTTATTTGGTATGGAAAGGGAAAGAAAGAAAGAGATAGGAGTTGATTGAGGCTTGAAAAATCTTGAATGACCTGTCAAGAGCTCTTACTGATGAAAGTTAAAGGCAACACTTGTAAAGATGAATTACATGAGCTATTTTTTATACTGCACACTGTTTAATAGTGAACTTCAATCTATTTTATGAGACAAATACCTTAATACAGATGATTTGCAAAAAGAATGCAATATTTACCCAAATAAGAATAACATCCTCAACTGCATTTACTGCTAATTTAAAATGACAAGGGCTATCAATCCTCAAACTCCTCAGTATAACCTAATCACCAGCTGGGGTCAGGCCAACATTTGCTTTCTAGCAAAGTATTGTAGAAATAGATGAATTGCCCTGCTCTCCAGAGCATTCAGTATTGGCTGCTGCTGAAATCAGAAAACCAGCCTTGAGGAAGCATCACAGTATCTTGTGCCTTTTTCATTTTTAGTTTTTACTAAAACGTCCTTAACTGCCAATATTTTGCCACTTTTCAAGTTCTGTTACTTTCTTAGATGCACTTTAGTTTAGAATCTGTCATTTACTGCTGTAACCTTGGAAAGACCCTGGAAAAGAAAATCTGCCTCTCTGAGGTCTTACCTTTGGTATATCAATTTGAAGAAAATTAAGAGGCTGAAGTTAACTGCCAGAACAAATAAGAAATTTGGAAAGAATTTGCTTTCAGGAAACTAAAAGAAAATTACCTGAGCCAAAAGGTAAATATTGAGTGGGGAAATAGATATCCTGATGATGGAAAATCTCTGTTTATAATTATCGCGGCAGAGTTTAGCTTTTTTTTTTTTTTCCCTGAGTGGACACAAACTTCATATCTTTGTTACAGCCTTCTCTGATTTTATGTATTTCTACTTAAACTTAATAATAATAGTGTAGTTCAGTGTAAATTAGTTTGATTTTTCAATTTCTTCATGAAAAATGTTTTCCTGAAGAGGCAACAGCATGAAACTGTCCTCAGTTGTCTGGATTTTGGGTCCTGCACAGTGAAAGAGGTCTGATTTGGATCCCTTACAAAAAACTTTAGAAAAGATTTGCTTTTGAGAAGACAGACATCCAAATATGAGGGAAAGATAAGTAACTTTTCAAGAAGTTTCTCCCCCTGGACATTTAATTTCTCATTTTTAAAAATGTGCATCTAGAAATATAAGTGTACTGAGTAGTTCTGTGGTTTTGTTTGGCTGGGTTTTTTTGTTTGTTTTGGTTTGTGTTTGGGTTTTTTTTGCCACTAGCTAGAAAGCAGCAAAATTATTCTACCTTGTCATAAATAAATGGATTTCTGAGTAGTTCAATGGGAGGTGATAGATGAGAGTTCATCAATCCACCACATTCTCACAAGCTCTTGTAACACAATACCACAGCATGGGAATTTTTTGTATAGAACACAAACATACGTACATATAATAATATCTGTCAACTCCTGCCTAAAATCTTACCAAAGAAATTTGCAGAACATCTTCAGCATGATGATAGTGTCCCCATGTTACTGCTTGCAATTTAAAAAGCCTGCCATAGCACCTTTGGAACTCAAGACTTTTTTTCCTCCTAAGTGCAGACACTTGACTTTAAAAAATGCTGATATTTTGGTATCATGACTACCTTTATCCTAATTGCCTCTGTCCCATTACTCCTAGGCATCAGAAGAGCACTGAAAGATTTGTATACAGCCAGAATTGGAATGCTGCAGGATAAGACACTCCTACTATCCCTTACCTCATTCAGTAAAAAAATTGTGCAGCATGTTATGATTGCTATCTTAGGAATTAGGCCAGGAAAAAAAAAATTCAAATGGAGCAATTTTTCTCACCTTCCTTTTCCAAAAATGCAGCTCCCAATTTTCTGAAATTGTTTCAACAATGACTAGGGTTGTGAATTAAAGAAATGATTGACATAAAAGTGGACATTCCTTAATGAACTTCTTATCAGCCCTAACTTTGACTGCTAAAGTTTGTGATGTGAATCATAATTTACCATGTTCTGGAGTCTCATAATTTAGGTCTTTAAATTATTCTCAGGTGATGTCTTGGAAATGAATGTATTTATCTGGTGTGATGGTGCTCTTCCTTTTTCAGATCTTTATTAAAGCAGGCCAGAAAATTTAGTTGTTTAAAAACTTACCTGGAGAGAGGATGAAGACACCCTGAGTCATATTCTTCTGGTGTTGCTGGGTCTGTCTGCACTTCACTTGTCTTCATCACATTGCAGGTTTGGATCTTTGCAAGGGCTCCAGATTGGACAATACAGTCTGAGGAGCTCTTAAACAGATGGTATTTTCTGCAATGTGCTTTAGAAATTTCTAAGAAAGGAATTTTTATGTTGCTGGTTTTGGGGTTTTTTCTTCTGTTTTTTCCCTTATCATTTGCCTCTGTCATCTCTCTGCAGAACTCTCTCCAACAAGGGAAATGAAAGCACAGTCCATTTGTCCTTTAGGCAGCTGCTGGAAGCTGTGAGCCATTCAAAGAAACAACCCAGGACATCTCTAAGAGTATGATGAGTTATTGTCAACACCTCATGAGCTATCAGGCTCTTTTTGCCCTGATGTCAGTAATGAAACTCATTCTATAGCTGACTCATTTGGAAAATCCCTGGGTCAAGCTATTTCTGGGCTCCTGTTTTGAAGATGGCATATGGAGTTCAACAAAAGGAAAAATCAGTCCTCATTCTTCTTTTTCATTAGGGAGTAACGATTTGTAAGCACAAAACTAAAGCAGTGCAAAACTCATAAAAATATTTATACAAACAAGAGTAATCTGATCCTGCAGATGCCTTCTACACCTGTATTCATCTCAACTGTATGAAAGTTGGCATCAAAATGAAAAATCTAAGCAATTCACCAACGTGACCACATTCACATTGCAGAAATATATCTTCTGAAAACATTGAAAACTGGAGACTTGTGGTTCTTGCAGTACCCATTTAGTGTACCTGTGCAGTGTCTATCACATTCACTTGTTTCTAGGTTCCCTGATGGGAGAGGTAAAGTGCTTCTCAGGGCCTTTCCATTGCTGCAGAAGCTCCTTTACTTGATTGAACCTTCTCCTAGTGGATGCTTTACTTTGATCATTTTATCCAAGTGATTTTTCTCCTGTGGTTTTATTTTCCTTCAGAGTTGTAGAAGGTGAAGTTATCCTCTGTTGTACCCAAAGTCCACTGCTGAAGTGAAATGTCCAGCAACAAGTGGTGCAACAGGAGACATCATAGACTGCCTATTTCAGGTTGCAAAGCTAAAGCTTTTGGAACATTTAGGGTTGGCAATTCTGCCTCTGGCTTCTCCTTAGGACTGTCTGCCTGGGAATGACAGCCACTGTGGGATCTACCAGTGGCCTTTAGTACACAAGTCAACTTCTCAGATGTAGAATTTTGCCCCCAGCAAAATGGGGACTATTGGCAACAAAAAAATTCCAAGATTGTATCAAACATCTTTTCTAGATCACAAGACTGCACATTATCACACTGATGGATTTCTTTTCTCTTTCCTCTGCTCCCAGAAAAACTGAGGCTGACTGTGCATTATCCCTGCCACCTTTCAAGGATGAGGCCATTTTTTCCTAACTACTAAATACAAAAGACAATATTGAAGGCTTCTGCATTTTCAAGACTTGATGAAAGAATCACCCAATCCCTCCACATTTCTTTACAAAACTGCTCCATTATCCCAGGATTTCTCTTCACCATCCTCTGGCTAGAATGGCAAGACAGCCCCAAACAATTAATGAGGCCAGAATAAATTCAACTCACAGTCTTAGGCAGTATTTAAACAGATTCTTGATTATCACACAAGAATAAAAGTATAAATTTCTTGATTTCCTGGAAAAGCAGACCTACACTGTGATAAAGGCCTCTGTTTAAAAAGGAAGATTATGCTGTCTTTTCACTCTAGGAGCTAAAAAGACTGGGAATCCCTTGCAGCATCTCTGTTTGACAAGTATATATTTTTTCAGATGCAAAAAGTGAAAGTGTATCTGTTTTACAGAGGCTATGACACTTCTTTTTTGTTCTTTTCTATCTCGTTTTGACACTTTCTTTTAAATGAATGGGTCTTTGGGGTTTTGTTGTTGTTGTTGTTTTTCTAAGGGTTTTTTTGATTGGTTGCTTGCTTCTTTTGGTTTGTTTTTATTTTTTCCTGAGTCTCATTCTGCCTGTCCCATTTTTGCATCTGGTAAAATAGTGGGGAAGGGTAAAACCAGAGATGGAGAAGGATATATCTTCTCTGTGGTCCTCCACTGTTGTGTAGAAGATAGTCACTTACCAGTCCCAGTAGTTCCTGATGTATTCAAAGTGAAGGCTGGACTGGACAAAGGATCTGGAGGATGAGCTGGCTTTTCCCCATTCAATCATGCCAGGTCAGTCGAAAGCTTTAAGCCCTCTGTAAGCTGTTGCTCCTCCCAATGGCTGGTCTGCACTGGAGCCAGCCTGGTTGGGAAGGGGCTGGAACAGACTGCCCAGGGAGGTGGTGGAATCACCAGCACTGAAGATGTTCAAGAAAAGACTGGACACGTCCCTTGGTGCTGCTGTCTAGCTGACAAGGTGGTGGTCAGTCAACAGTGGGGCTCGATGATCTCAGAGGTATTTTCCAAAGTAAATTATTCTGTAATTTTTCAATTCTGTGAATTTTCCCTGGCTCTTGGAGCTCTGAGGAAGTGCAGGGAAGATGAGAGAAAAACACATTGAGCCTTGCATATGTGAGGCTCCAGACGGCGAACATCCTCTGTGCCTGGGATCTGGAAATGCAGTCTGTTTAAAAAAGGCTTGGAAAATCACTAAAGCTTTTCAGTGGCCTCGAATCGCTCTCGTTTCTTTTTTGATAATGGCAATGTGCTGTTGTCTCATGGGCAGCCAGTGTGACGGGGCATTCCCTGGGGTCAGGCTGGCCGCTCTGCCAGGTCAGCCTTGGCCAGTGGGCATCAAGACCTGGCCACAGAGATGGGGCACTTGGAGGTGCTCACACTGCACACGCTGTGCAGCTCAGCAGGCTCCTGCATTGTCTGTGCTGTCAGCATTGCGCCTTCCCCGAGCGCTCTGTACTTTCAGTGCAAGATTATAAAAAAGAAATTAAACTGGAACCCATTAAGCATGTTTACTCTCTGCAGCAAATATTTTTACCACGTAGTTTTGTGCACAGGAAGCGCTGTAAACTTCAGCATTGCTGCTGGCTCCTTTGTAATCACTCTGCTGATTATGAATTGCTGCCTTTTGGCAGTTGCTGCTCACACGGTTATGATTCCTGCTGGTGGGAGGGTAATAGAGGGAAAAAAATGGGAAAAAAATGTGCAGGCCAAGGAGACCTCAGAACAATTAATGTCCTTCAGCAAAGTGGAGTAGGGTGCAAGATAAACTAGCCAAATCCAGGCTTGTGGCAACTCTATTTCTATCTTCTCCCTCCTGCAAAGGCTTTATCTAAAAAGATATATGTGAAGAAACTAGAGCTACCAGTTGGGACTTGATCACAGTATATCAGAAGAAACTATGTAGCCTGAGAGCTGGATTACAGACATCACGGCAAAAGTCTGTTCAAAAAAAGAAGTGAAAAACATTAAGCTGTAAGATAAACCAAAAATCATCCCTTTCCTCTGTATGCAAAACAGTGATCTGAGTTAAAAAACAAGAACAAATCCCCATGGTTATATGATAGCTGATGTGTATTATTTATTTTTATGAGATAATCTAAAGCTTTACACAGTAAATGTGAGTATTATAGGATTTGGTGTGCTATTATTTTCATGATGAACTCACATTTTTCAGAAGTTTATAACCTTGATGTTAGAACTGGTGCGGGGGGTTTGGACCTTGCGGTAACTCAGCTCATCCTGAGGCACTGACCCTCTCTGGTCCCCATGAAACTGGGCACTTACCAGTCTGGCACTGGTGTGGTGAGGCCCAGGATGCTGTGGAACTAATAGGAATCTGTCAGCTGGAGAGGGAAAATGGACCTCATTGATTTATTTTGGATGAGCTCATTATGTGGGAGAGAGCAGGGCATGTACACATGGAAAACTTTATCCAGTGGATTTCGCACCCATCATGGAGTTGAGTAAGTCAGTTCTTTGTTAGACTGCTGACAGCAGATGGCTAACTGAAGGCATTGCTCAGTAATATGTTATATTTCTCTTTTTTTTTTTTTTTGGCTCTTTCATTCTGCTTTAGGCTGGACATCTAGGAAAATCCAAGTCTTTTATTTTGGAATTTCCAGGTACCCTTCAGGTTGGTGTTCCTGACTTTCCCCCTTTATTTTCCTTCTTGGAAGATGAAAATTCTCTTTAGACTGATTTCATGACACATTCTCTGTTTAGGTGCTTTCTGTCTTTTCTTCAAGGTAGAAAATCTGCCAGTTTCCAACTCATGTTTGTATCCTCTTCATCTATCTTGTATCTTCTTTTCATCTCACCCCGTTCCTTTTTCTTTTTTCCTTATTTAGCCCAGTCTTGGAAAAGGGCTATTAATGATTCTTGTGAAAGTAGCATTTCTGCTTGCATGAGAGTGCTGCCAGACTGATCATATTTGCTCACAGTAATGTGTCTCGCTAAATTGTAACGGGGCATCTGATGAGATTAGATTCAAATTCCAAGACTTCACACCTGCCCTTGCACAGTCCCTTAATATTTTTTCCCTAAGAAGATGGAAATTTTAGTGCCTTGGCTTCCATAAACTTCTTTGTGCCTACTCCTTGATCTGCTGTGCTAACTGAAATGATTGTGGGTGATGCTTCAAGCTCTCAGTTGTGCACAGAGTCTCAGTGAAGCCAATATGCTATGGAGTGAGCACTAGTAGCCAACATGTTGGCGTGGATGATCAGAGTGGGTCTTGTTAGAAATAAACTTGGTATGATGAGATCCAAACTTTGCTTCTTTTAATGCAGGAAATCCAAGATTGTATCTTACTCCCATCCTTGTCTCAGCATTTTTGTGAAGGGTCAGGTTAAAAAGCAAATTTTGCTCGCAGAGCTGCTTTTAATTGCCTATTCACATTCTCCAGTCTCAGTTCTTCAGGAGAATATGTCTGAGCAGATGGCTTTGACTATAGCATGGGCTGTGTACCACATAAGAGTACTCTGGCAAATATAGTTAGGTGTCTGTCTGATATGGATGACAAGAGACAGTGAAATATGTGAGAGTGTGAAGCTGAAGTGTGGTTACTTCTAAATGCTGAATTAGCTCTGGTTCCATTTTTGTTTCAACAGTTGTTACTTTCTGTAGGAGCATTATAGCAGGCTGAACTCAACTTTTCATTTCACCATGCTAGCAGGATGAGTGACCTTCAGAGCCAGAAAGACGTGAGAGGTGTAGGGGACAGTCTGACAGAGCACAGGAGTCAGAATTTCAGGAGTAGGAGAATGCAATGATAAAATGCAGTGCTAAGTGTTTTTTGTGACTGGGAAACCAATTCATCTCAATGATACCTGGGTAGAATAGTTAAACCAGGTTTATTATCTCTGGTTTCTTCTGTAGGAGAAATGAAAGTGGGGTGCTGACATGATCCCATGAATAATTGTTGTCATTTTGGTGTCAGGATGGGAAATTATGCCTACAGGCCCCTGTTGGTTTATTCTCTCCATCAGGCTGGGTGCCATACAATGGTGAAGAGGTAATACACTGGGATAGCCAAAGTGCTTGGGCTGCCATTTGGGAACATCAACAAAAATCTTTTCCTTTGTAATCTTGTCTTAATTCTTCAGAGTCCTCTTTATGTTTTCTTGGTGCATGAGGTAGTGGTGTTCTTTGGGAAAAGGCTCATATGGAGAAATAGGTTTACATCTGGAGGACACTGAGGCTCCAGATATGCTCTAGAAGCAAGACCCAAAGCAAGAATAATTGGCCAGGTTGCAAGAAGTTATGTGGCTGCCTATTTCTCAGCTCTAGAGAAAACTGGGAAGCTTAAAATGATATCATTTGCCCAAAAGCATGGTTCAAACCCTTGTGGAGCTCTACAACCACGTCCTTAAATTTGTTTTAGTATTCCTGGGAGGATACTGAAAAGAGAAAATGAAGATTTGGCAAAGCTAAGTACTCATAGTCATGTGAGAAAAAGAGGTTTTTGACATTCATTTGTCACTATTTGTCATTACATAGTTTGTTTTCAATATGTTTAGGGGCCAAAATAGTGACACAAAGCTGATGTTACCAGGCATAGACCCTGAAAAATAGTGAATGCCTAAAGTAGTGTGTGAAGTGTCTCTGCAGCTGGATATGGTTTATCTAGATGATGAATGACCAACACATCTTTGAGAACTGGGATGGACTCATGAATATACATAAAGAAAGTAGATGACATTTGTCAGCTTCCACTGTCTGGTTGCTGAAACATTTAGTTTTGGAAGCAATTATCTTTTTTTTCCTCCCATTTTCCCTTACAATAGGGAAGGAATTCCCTTTACACATCTCAGTGTAAAGGGATTTCTCTCATCTCTCTTTACTCTTCTTCATGTCCATCCTCAAATACGTTTTGTGATGTTTGCAGAACACCCTCAAGACTTCAGAGAGCTAAAACTATGGCTTACCAGGATGGTCAACACTGTCCCTTCCCCCCCCATCCTTTTAGTTCCCTTCTCTTTGCAGTTATCTGGCATCTCCCAGTTCATGCTGAGATTGGCAACTCTTAAGGACAAAGACTGCAGGTCCATGAGTAGGGCTCATAAAACAGCAATTATGGTAATTGAGAACTAATTCCCAGGTAATCGAGTCATCTCTAGACACCTTTCTTTAAAAGCAAAGGCAGATTCTCTTTCCATCAACGTTCCTCTCGCAAACTCCACGATCTTGTTTCCAACATAAAAGCAATTCTCAGACCGTGTATGTTTGTGTGTGTACTTTATAACAGAAATATTTTCTCAGGGAACTATAATGTTTCAGTTGCCATTGCAAACATGTCAGAGGAGTATGTGAGACTGAGCTGACACAGTGCAGAAGCTTTATTGGCAATTACTCCTGAGACACACACAGCGGACATTTAATTACTAACAAAGCCACTTATATTGTGGACTTGGAGGTTGCAGATTTCCCCATGATTCCTTAGACAAATACTTTAACCTTTTTTCTAATTAGGGCAGTGTGATACTTCCCCAAAGGAAGGCTATGTGGCTGCCTTCATGGAAGTCCTGCTTTGCCTCCTGGTCCCCATAGCCCAGGTGAGAACCAGGGTGGGAAAGGGGACAGGAGAGGGGGACAGGAGCAGGCTGGGCAGTGTGAGCACACACTGCTCCCTGCACCAGGGCATCCACTGCCCTGATGTGGTCATTCTCATCCTGCAGCAGAGCCAGTAAGTGCCATAGGATGGAGAGTATTAGAGAGCAGGAATAAAGACATTGTCCCTGTGTGGGCTGTGCTTCCCTTCTACTGAACCCACAGCTTGCCAACAGAAAAGTCCTTCCCCAGCCCAGGAGGATCCTTGGAGATCTGCTCTTTCCAATGAGGTTCTTGATCTAGGTTTTGCCATGCAAAGGATGATTCCCCCCTCCAGGTGAGTACAGGACTCACTACATTTATAAAGCAACTCCTGTGTTTGAGGAATGGCTCCCGCCGCTATTTTGGCAGGAGGAGATTTAAGCTGTGAAGGCATAATGAATTTCGATGTGTGCTCTGTGCAGTGTCAAACTGTTTAATTTTGAGAAGCTGAAGTCACTAGCCTGTTGTTTCATGTTTCTGTCTAATTGAAATGTTAAAGAACTGATCCTTCTGATGTGTATTTAGTCTGGACATTCCAGCCTTTGAACTCTCACCAGCGCTGTGAGTAATGTTATCCACACACATTCTCTCTATTGTTACAGCAAAATCTCTACATCTGATTTTGTAAAAAAAAAATCAAAGGGCCGGCATGATGTATACATAATATATTGAAAACACTCTTTTGGAGGTAAAAAAAGGGGAAAGAAAGAAAAAAAGAAAGGAAGAGAGAAAGAGAGAAAGAAAGAAAGAGAAAAGAAAGAAAGAAAGAAAGAAAGAAAGAAAGAAAGAAAGAAAGAAAGAAAGAAAGAAAGAAAGAAAGAAAGAAAGAAAGAAAGAAAGAAAGAAAGAAAGAAAAAAAGAAAGAAAGAAAGAAAGAAAAAAAGAAAGAAAAAGAAAGAAATAAAGAGAAAGACAGAAAGAAAGAAAGAAAGAGAAAAAGAAAGAAAGAAAAAGAAAGAAAGAAAAAGAAAGAAATAAAGAGAAAGACAGAAAGAAAGAAAGAAAGAGAAAAAGAAAGAAAGAAAAAGAAAGAAAGAAAAAGAAAGAAAGAAAGAAAGAAAGAAAGAAAGAAAGAAAGAAAGAAAGAAAGAAAGAAAGAAAGAAAGAAAGAAAGAAAGAAAGAAAGAAAGAAAGAAAGAAAGAAAGAAAAAGAAAGAACAAAAAGAAAGAAATCTCAGCCCATTACACGAGCTCTTGGGAAGGAGGGAGGAAGCTTTCATTAGACTTACCATCATTTTCAGTTTTAATCACCTCTCTTCTTTTCAAATTAAAAAAGAAATTTTGATCAAGGGCCTACAAGACCCAGAAGTGCCTTCTGGGGTTATCTGAACCAGTCACCTGTTTGGAAGAGACAGCCTTTCACCATCAGACGGATATGCATTTTCAATAATTAACTATTTTTAGCGTGGCATAAGTGAAAAATTAATAAGCCCCAGCAGCAAATAAGCATTGCAGTGTGGGTAGAGAAGAAAATACAGGACACAGCTCAACCTCCCTCTTTGAAAGTTCAGCTCCCTTCCTTCCCCCCTCCCCTGCTGCAGTCCCCAAAGGGTGACTTCCCTCTCTAATAGACCCACATTTACAGCCAGAGGTTGCCATTTCCCAGCTAGTCCAACATTAACATTCATCATCTCATTTCAGCACCTCCTGTGAGTAATTGCAGCCCTGAGAAATGGTCTCTCCCTCGGCTTTTTTCTTACCCAGCCAAGGGCTCCTCACAAACTCAGGGCACACCCCAGGGAGTTTGCTGTTCCTGCAGTGCCCCCTGACAGTCATTTGTTCATTCCCTTTGCCGTGGCCAGCAGTGAGTGGGAGGGTGAGCACGGGGTGAGGTCTGTCAGACAGAAGTGCCCCAAGCAAAGGGACATTGCAGCGGAGGTGGCAGAGGAGGAAGGACAGGGCCTCCTTTCCAGAGTGTCTTCTCCCTGGTCACGGAGCCAAGAGCAGCGAGAGCAGCCCTGGCAGCGCTCTAGGCAATAATCAGGTCTGTGCCCAGCTTCCCCCCCTGCAGTAAAACACAAGGCTTGTTCGAGGCTCACTCGTGACCACACCACTGTCAAGGTGACAAGCACAGATGTGGGGACACAGAGTGGCACCTGGCCTATTTCATTTCACATTATGCCCTCCTTGACACCACCATCTTCAAGGTCACATTTCTACATTCTGCAGCATGTTCAGCATCGATTGTTCTCTTTGAATTTTGGCTTATTTTCAAACTTAAACTGTGAGAGTTCTGGGCAAATGGTGGAGAGAGGTCTGCAGTGCCTCTGCAATGTTTGGCATACAGAATTACTCTAATGAGCCCTCAGTGATGATTCACTCAAACTGAAGGGGACTGAAGACTCTGGGACTTGCCCTATGCCATTGTGTGAAGTGGGGTGAAGCCAGAGCAAAATGATCTGCACCATTGTATAGGCAGCTGCACATCCTTTTGCAAGAGTTTTCACAGCCTGCCTTGAGCGCAGTGTGCAGATGTGTCTTAAATATTGGGCAGGTTTTAAGTAAATGACTGATCATTTTGCTGTTCTTTAAATTAAATTGAAAACTCAAAAATTGAAAATTTAAATTGAATTAAGAAAACTACAGCCTAATTTCTGTGCGGCATCATCAGTTTAAAAGGCCCAATGATCATGAGGGCACCAGTAACTGGGGAAGAGCTGATGGAGGGAAGCACTAGCACTTGAAAGCAGAGAGTTAAAGCATTGTGTGAATAATGAAATGAAATTTTGCTCAAGGAAGGGTCTCATGGATTAGAGAAGCTGTAATGCAAACTGTGGGCCCCTCTGTATAAAAAAAAAGAGAACACGTACAGACATCCACAGAAGGCATTATTTAAGTTATCACTGGAATTAGAGACTAATGAAATATTATAGGTAGAGTTGATGGATTATATAGAAACAAAGGCTTGAATATCTCTAATAAATTTGTTTTTAAAATAAGAAATTTACTGACCATATCTTAGTTAATAGATGGAAAATGACCTTAAGATTTTAATTTGATGGGGCAACTGTCCCATACTTGACTGGGAAGGTTTCTAAATGCAAAGGTTGGGACAAAATATTAAGGCAGGTGGAATTCCCTGCCTGACAGATGTCAGCTGCAGAGGGTCTCAGGGGGTATCAGTGAAGGAATATTTGAGATTATGTGTCTAAACCATTTCCATTTTCCTTTCAATTTCTAGAGTTGCCCAAACTTTTCTTTCCCCTGTAGACAATGCAATAGTTTTTGTTTTTGCAAAGCTAAATTAATTACTTGTTTAACTGTGGTTTTACTGAGAAATTAATCTAGATTGCTGGAATGGGTTCAGGGTAATGCCAGGTTTTAAAACATTTTGAAAATGTCAGTCAATTTTTTTTGGTTTTTTTTTTTTTGTTTGTTTTTTTTTTTTGAGTGCTTTAATGTATAAGGTGAAACAGCAGCTGTTATTTATAAGTTTGGATACTTGGTCACAAGTGGGAAAATACACTCTAGAAAGTATTATACGAGTGAGAGAAAAAGGATTTTACACTGAAGCTGTGGATGCTTGAGATTCATATTTTCAATTAAAAATGATAAAGCTAAGTACAGAGCATGTCAAGTGAAACTTTAAGTGAAGTATGAATTATTTGTAAAACATTATGTAGATATGCCTGGCAATAGATAAGTACATCTTTGTGCAATGTTTTCTGAGTGGAAACAGTTGTATTTTTCTGGAGAAGTAGGAGATGCCATTGGCTATGTCCTGTTTGAAAATGTATTTATGGTCAGACCTCGGAGTACTTGAAACCACTGATGTGAGATGCTGACAGTACAGATCAATGCTTCTGCCTGGCTGAGCTGACCTTTTTGGTACCAAGAAATGAAGTCCCTATGGGACAAAAACTTTAGTCCCTGGCTGCTCATAGTTGGATTCAATTACCCAAGAGGTGAGCTGAAATAAAGGTACAGAAGTTGGAATATTTTTCAGGCTGATCTAGACAGGTAGAAGACAGATCATATACCCATTGATAATCTAATATTCTTTGTATGAATTTTGAATGTAGATACAAACCTGCAGTGTTGATTTCACTCCAGTATATGTAACCTAGAGTGCAGATTTGTAATTAATAATAAATATGGGCAAACAAACTTTGCACAGCATCTCCCTTCGCCGTTACGAGCTACGAAATCAAAACACGAGCCAAATATCACATTCCTTGAGAGGATCATACTTGGGAAAAATCCCATCAAAGGCCGCCCCCTGAGTTCACCCCACACTAAAAACAACATCCCCCAGAAAGCTGCCTTCCCAACAGCAGGTCCCTTCCCTACAAGCCGTTTGGCTCTCTGTGGCACAGCTAGATGTAGAGCAGCAACACGCAGAGCTCACATCAGCTCAGCAAACATTCCCCCTTGTGCCGGGAAATTGGATGCACCATCGTCATTGCCAGGAGAGAGCTGCGATACTGACACATGAAAGTGCCTCTGACAGCCTGGGGAAATTGCTTTATTTTTTCTTGCAAAAGAAGATTTGCAATCCGGGCTAACAAATTATTCTTTTATCTGGTTGTTTGCGTTATGGGACCCCAGTCCAGGATCAGGGCTCCTCCGTGGTGCACACTGTGAAGACATGCAAGGAAGAGAGCAGTTGGCACCCCAGAGAGGTCACAATCTGCATAACAGGCAGGAGCCACGGGTGGAAGGCAGCTGGGCTGAGAGAACACAATAACGATAAAATGGGTATGCATAGCATCCTCCTCATTAAAAGATGGTGGCAATTTGAGGGCATCCTGGCGAAGGTAGCTTGAAGGAAGAATTTAAATGAGGTTAAGAAGCCAGCTATACAACAGGGATATTTTGCAGTCATGGTTTGGGCTGGGAGGCATCCAGGAGGTGCTTGAGGGAGAGGGGAAAGCAGGCACTGAGGCAGTGGCAGGAAGGCTGATGCCAGGTGAGAGCAGTCTGCTAAACACAGGCTTCATTAGCACATCTCATGCCACTGTAAAATTTCATTTGTCATCATGGTGGGGTAGTCTAGGCCACACTTCAGGATTTGAGTGGAATTTCAAGTGTTCCTAAAATAGTTCCTGGAAGACAAGAAATTATTTGGGCACTTATGCTCCTGGGGTAGACGAGCATATCTTTAGATGGTTCATCCTGATTTATGGAGTAAATTAACATCATCAAGTAAATACGGTGCTGTTTTCAATCTGTTGCATGTCCCAGGATCCTCAAGCTCCCAAAGGACAGCCACTTCTTGAGGACAGGCAGGGGAAAAGGACATGGGCTAACACATACAGCTTCTCTGCAGACCAATGCGTACAGACTTTATGGCAAAACAAGGTCTGAGGACTGACCCTGAGTGTAGTCTGGGATAGATGAGAGCTCTGTCTCAAATATTCAACTTCTGACTAGATTTCTGTACATCTAGAGACTCACTTAATGGTGCTATTGATCCTGCATTTATCAAACTAAGAAGAGGGATTTTTTTTCCCACTGGCTTTACTAGGTGCTGTTCATGGGCTGACATTTATAGACTATTTTGTGATGCTGAATTGTGTGGGCAGGTATTGTAACATGGAACTAAAACAGGAGGCCTGTAATTTCATAGAAGGACTTCAGGAATGTACAGTCACTGTAATCTCAGAAGGAATGATTTGCAGTATGAAACCATATACTAAAATATGAGTGGAGTGGTTAATGGGTATTTGTAAACTGGGCCACAGCTTGTGAACAGTCAGTAGGGGTTGAAATCCGCTCTGCATTTCACTCTGGCTATGCACCTGAAGTAGATGCCATGCAGTTAACACAGAAACTGAATTTGTAGGAAAGCAAAATTTAACTCTAGAGATGCACCTGTGTGGCCACAATAGTGCCACATGAAGTTCTTAAAACCTTTCTGCAGCTTTGAAACCTTAGCTCCTATTTCAGAAGTGGCTTAGGTGCTTAGCTGAGAGATATTTTCCAAAGCATCTAAGTAGATTAAAGACTTAACCTCCTTCAGAAGTCAGTGGCAGCCAAGTATGCTGCTAGATAGCTAGATAATACTGCTCAGGCACCTTTTTTTTAATATGCACTGAAAGTCAGCAAAATTAGTCTTTCTAGAGACCAGTACCACTTTCCAGGATAGGTTTGTGTTTTGTAGTAAATGATTGCATTTTAAAACATATCTCAGACCTGAGAATTTGCTTATCCAAGGGGAGAACATGACAGATGTTATCTTTGTATTTGTACTGCCCTTCACCTGACCAGGGAGCTGTACCTTGGCGTGTCCTTTCCTGTTGCAAGATGGACTTTGTGGGCAGCCTTAGCCTGTGCCATGGCATTTTGGACACTCAGAGCTGGGCCTGGCACCTCCTGGGGCAGCACTTTCCTCCCCAGCTCAGATCTCAAGGCAGAGCAGACCTTGGTGTTTGTGTGTCTGGGTTTTGCCTGCTGCCTGCAATAGGAACTTTCTGCTAGCTCTGTTTGTACAGCAGAGGGATGCAGCTGTACTGTGAGGGAATGGGAAATGGGGGAAACCACTGGGTTGTTGGATTTTCCCTTCACCCATGCTGGTGGGTGATTCCTGGTTGCAGAGAACCTGCCAGTGCTGGTATCAGTGTGCAGCCTTGCTCCTTCCATTTCTGGAATCAAAGGTACCTGTGGGCACTAGTCCAGCGATGAGGAGGTGCTTGCTGGGTTGCTAGCAGGGGAAGGAGCAGAGTTATGTACAAAGGAGACACACCAGTCAGCACTCATCTTGCTGAAATACTTTTTATCCTGTGCCAGAAAGCCAGGGGGTGAAGGGTGTGTGACCGTGTGTGTCGGCTGTGGGTGGGGGAATGGGACTGGAGGTTTGTTTACTACAGTTTTACTTCATTAATATTTTAGTCTCAGGTGCAGAACTTGAAGAGTCTCACTGAAATCGCAAACAGCACTGATTGTGGTGTTTGTGACAGTGCCATGGGGCATTTGCATTATTTATCCCAGGCTGCACTACCCATACAGCTTTCAGGGAATATTTTCAGACAGAATCGCTAATTAGCACATATGTGGAATCTTCTCAAAGCAGTTGGGAACTCTCCTCATTACTTTTTAATTTTTTCTATTTGCTGAACGTATGTCATAGATGAAAATTCAGAATGATGGTTTGAAGGAATTTTGCATATTAAATACTCCAAATGAAAAGAGCAGGATCTTCTCTCTGGACCTTGTGAGTGTCTCTGGTCTGGCAGGTTCATGCAGCATCACTTTTGGGCTGCCACTTGGTTACCCCAAGTCAGTGAGGACAGCTAAGGCCTTTGCTCATTATCCTGCAGCCTAACAGGCCATTCCTGGATGGCACTTAACAATCAACCACCTTCACCTTGGATGTTGCTGCTGATTAGTTCTCTGTAAGCAGATGATAGAATATGCTATCTCCCATCTTCAGATAAAAGAGAGTTTATATATGTGCATATCCAGTTTTAATAAAACTAAATTTTTGTATATGAGGAAAATTGTATGTTATTACAGCACTAAAAATGTTTTTAAAAATGGTTTTCAAAATGTTAAGAAAATGCTTTAAAATGTGTTTAAGTATCTCCATCATTGCTATGTTTTCAGATAGCTCCTGACTAATTTTGCTAAATTTTACTCTTTATTTTCTTATCCCATATTTTGTGTGTTCTTTAAATGATTTATCAGAATTTACAGGGGTGGTAGTGAGAGCAAACTGTTTCTTGTGCATTTGTGCACTGCAAAAGACTGATTTAAGGAACAGCTTTTCTAAGTTACGGCTCAATTTAGCAGCAACATTAATGTTTAAGTGTTATTTATTATGGATTTAAATAAAACACAAAAAAATCTCAGTCTGATATCCTGGGCACCCTTTCCTGGAAATTAAAACCACAGCACTAAAATGATGAAAGCCCAAAACATTAGCCCACCTATCATAAACAGTCAGCTGAAACACGTAGTGCAAAGCTGAAAATGCTGTACCTTTTGTTCTTGCTCACAGAAAACAAAAGACAAATTCTCCATCCCCTGTCACTATTGCTCCATCCTCCCAAGTGCCTGCTCAGGTTTTCCAGCTTATGAGTGAGGACCACAGAGGAGAAAATGCAGGAAAACCAGTGTCAGAAATGAAGGCTTAGGGCTGATTAAAATATGGAGAGGCTTTTGCTGAGGAAAATTCTTCAGCAGAAAGCTTAAGGATGCAATTTCAACCCTCAGAAAGATCCCATAGCACAAGAGTGCTATGTTTGTAACTCAGTCCTTCATCTGTTTTGAGGTCTTGACTTTCTGAGCAGGCCACACGATGCACCATAGCTTCTCTTTGTCTTGGGCCAGGGCAGAACTGCCTGGGGACGCCTCTGGCTGTGGTGCAGCATGGAAAGCCTGATCTTGTTAGGGAAGCCAGTCCATGCAGGGGTCAGGAAGGTCATGAAGTGTGTCTGACCAGGAATCAGGTATCACAGCAGCATTTCTGTATCAAAACTGCTTTGATTCTGATTTATATTGTTGCTAAGATAAAAAAAAAAAAAAAAAAAAAACAAGAAAAAAAAAAAACCAACAACCTTGGAAATTGAAGTATACAGTCTTTCAATGAAAACTTCAAATAACCAGGGGCGAAAAACCTCCAGATATGCCTTTAACAAAAATATTGATTTCTGTAAAAAAAATCTATTTTCTGCCCAAAAGCAGCTTTAGTGGAGAATTTGGCAATTCTACAAGGGATCACTAATTGTGAGAATTACTGGTGGCTCTCTGTCTCTTCAACTCTGACAGATCTGGCTTGTACATCTCTTCCTGTGTCAACTAAAACAGGTTGGCACACGGCTGTGTCAGAGCCATTCCTTTCACAGTAAGAGCCTTGCAGAACAAAAGAACTGCTGCTGTCTGTTGTTGTGATCTTTAATATGTCCTCAAGAGATGGTCTCAAGTGGTGGGCAGGTAGTCAGTCAGGCACAGTGTTAGTCGAGAAGTCAAAACATAGAAAAGGAGAGAATAATAATATTTTAGCTAAATTGTTGAATTTCAAATATAGATTTCCACCCCCCCCCTTGAAATGCAGTTGAGCCAATTCAGGTGAAATTAATCAGGAAAAGGAAGTGTCAAAGATCATTTAGTATATCAGCAAAATACTTGTCATTGGCCCCTGTGAATGACTCAGTGATGGTTATGTTCAGCCCTGGTAAATGCAGGCTGCAATATCCCCAGTGTGTTTTTTTGGAAGGATGGAGATATTGTGACTAAAGGTGAAAGCCTGTTTTATTTTTTCACCCTTGTCATCTACTCTCTGTGCTGCCAACCTCCACTTCAGTTGCCACAGTGCATAAATTACAGTTTAGATCACACAACCATCCATCATCAAATCACCCCATGAAAGTGCTACTAAAGTATGTTGCCAGTTCTCCCGGTTGACACTCTTTTTGTGATTGACACATATCTAACTTACACCATCACTTGTGTCACTGCTGAATTTGGCCATGAAACTTCCTCGGGAGCTGTGCACATTAAGTCAATCTGAAAGTTTCATGTAAATTAGCTCCCTTTTGTTGTTCTCTGAGCTTTCTGTTTCTTTTATTTACAGTTCCCCCTAATTATTAGGGCAGTTTATTGGCTTCTTTCTAGCTCATGCACCCTTTACTTAGGCAAGGTAGTAAATGGGTTAAATACCTCAAATTTTGTCTAATTATTATTACAAATATTTATTTACTATCACTGCAGTACCTGAAAGATAACAAATACATAAAAAGAACATACTTTGGTGACATGCCTTGGTAGCAAATACATAAAATGAACATACCTTGATGACATGCCTTGGTAGCAAGTCACTGTCCACAATGCATAAGCATATGAATAATTTTTACATTATCTGTATATTTTCTACATGATCCATGAAGAGTCTACATGAATATATATGTAAAATCACCAGATTGCTCTTTTGGCTTACAGTTGATGAGTCTGAATGAATAATCATGAGAGCTTTTGATGGGCACATGGTTATGTCTTTTCCACATGCAAGTGCACCTCAGCCATGTTAAAACCTGACTTTGAATTGTCTGCATTTGGATTTCTTTTACTGGTGTGCTGCTGAGATAAAATCCAAAATAACAATTTTGAGAATGTGTTTTGATACATAAATATATAAAAGTAAAATCCAAAATAACAATTTTGAGAATGTGTTTTGATACATAAATATATAAAAGTAAAACCTATCATGAATGAAAGGCTCAAACAAAATGAAAATGGAATAAAATTATTGATTTTTCCTAAATGGTGTGAGTCAGGTGTGCTGTGTTTGAAATGATGTACATTATGTCTGCCTTTCTCTTTCAGACCCAGAGATGCTGTAAACTAACTGCTAGGTAAGGTCTGCTAAGTGTGAATCATTTGATTGCAGTTGTTTGTGCAGCATCTGTTCCATAGCATGTTTAATTATTTTTGTGTGTTAAATTCATGTAGGTTACTCAAGAATTGCTTAACTAAGTCTTAAAATTGCAGCTATTGCAGAATTCATTATCTTGATTATCATTAGAGATGGGCAGAGGAGATTCCTCTTCATACTTTATTCTGAAACCCTAAAGTGCAGCTCAAAATTACACTTTCAAACTTACGTGCACCTTCTGTTCTTTTGCCAAACCCCTCTTTGTAGCTGACTTCAGCTTGAGAGACTGCAGACCTTTCCCTGAGTCCAGGTAAAGTTCTCTGAGTTCACCTGAGCAGGCCTGGAAGAACTGTGATTAATTTTTTCTGCTGGTGTCAGAGTATGTCAGATGTGTCCAGTGAACCAAACAGTACAGAAAAATCCCCAAAAAGTCCACGTTTAGCTGCAGAGAGATAAGGCTGGCCTATAATGTGTGTATTAACTTGGTGGCAGACGTAGTTCTACATTTCAAGATGATACTTAAAAAACAGAAAACACCAGGCAAGAGTCCTCTGCCTAAGAAAGAAAAAACCAAAACAACATAAAACATTTTCACTTAAGAGGAGTAAACTAGTAGGGCTACTAATTTACTTATCTTTGTACTCAGACCGATGACCTACCCTTTCTTAAGCTGCAGTGGAGTCTAAATTGTATTAGCCTGTGGCTTTAGGCAAGTGAACTGTACTAGCCAGTGCTATCCTTTTTACATCAGGAACTTAATTTGAATGGGGCTTCCCTATTTTATTTCAGGGTTTTGATGACTTTGAGGCTGCTCTTGGGAGCTCTTTTCAGCTTTTTACCGCCGTAAGAGCTAGAAATAATCTTTTAGTTAGAATCAGAGCTTTTACATTAAAAAAATCACCTGATTCCAGCAAGTGGGAGCTCTTGGTACAGCATAAAAGTGCAGAGCTCACAGTAAGAACTGGCAGTGCTGCTGATGGCCCTTATCACTGGCCTTTGATGCCGTGAGCATGGGATAGAGCTGGCAGTGCATCCGGCAATTTATGCAAGCAGCTCACGCGTTCGTGGCACTTACTTGTCCTTAATGGGATTGTGTTATAAGATAATGGATATCTTATTTCCTAAGGAGATATTTAAAACAGTATCTGCATTTAGAAAACCCTTCAAAACTGGAACTGAAGGAAAATGCGTGCAATACAAATACTCCTTATCCTGCAAATGCGTTATCATGTGCAGATTTTAGGATATGGACTTAAGTGAAAAGCTTAGCTGAGTTTTTAAGAGAGAAATTTCTCAACGCTGCTTGGGATTTGAATTGCTATTCTACTGTCAAAATCAATGAACAGGATGGCTAGAACTCTGCTCAGTTCTTGCAAAATGCACTAAGTAATTGCTAAGTGATTCTCAGTTGTCTTGAAATACAATTACATTGAAAAGTCAGGTTCAAAAAATAGTATGAGATTTCCAATAGACTGGTTGACTCACTTTAATTAACAGTTCTTTAATTATAGACATTCATTAATATCATAAAGTTCTTCTAGTTGGCATCAATTGGTGTTGGGCATGTAACTAAAGTCTCATTTCCCTGAGGGTGTACATGGCTAGTTTAATTTGCCTGAGGGCTTTTGACTGTAAAATCTCAACCAACATTAAGCAAGTAAAGCTAAGGTACATTGGTGAAATCCCAAATCAGGACAGATGTTTCTTCACGATGATGTGCAAGCCCCGATATTCCCATGGAAACAGTTCTGAATTGAACATTTTCATGTAGTGATTTCAACTACACAGCCAAAGTTATATAATGTGTTCACACACACATGTGGCTGTGGGTGTGTGCTAACAGGCTTAGGCACTTATTCTCATAGCAAGGTTGCCTATGGTGTTATGTGCACGTGTCTATTTATATACAGATCCATACACCTATTTAATACTCTAAGTACATGATGAAGTATTGGTATTTCTCTTCTGTTCTTTCATCTGCTTTATTCCTTGAGAAAGTAGAAAATGCAACCCCCTATTTCAGTGAAAAATTGCCAAAATAATGTTGAGGTCTTTGAATACAGTCCTTGGATTTTTCCAGGTGTGAAAACCAAAGCCAGAAGCAGAGACCTGAACCAGTGCTGGTGGAAAGCTGGTGCATTTTTGTTCAGCACTGCACACACATTATGGCTGGGTAAGCATTGCTGGGAAAGACCTCTGTTATACTCCAGTGTCCTCCTTTTTTCACAGTCTTTTTTCTTTTTTTCTTTTTTACAGGTGAAAGTAATTTCCATTTCCCATGTACATATTATCTTTCATTTTCCATGCCAAAAATGATTCCAGTAATTTATGTCAGCATTTCTAATTTGTACAGGATGATTTTTAATATTTCTTTCTCCTTAATGATGTTTGCTTCTCAGTCATAATCTACTCTCCAGATTTCATTTGTAGAGAGTGAAACCTTGCAGTGAAAATGAGAGACAGTAATTGGACCTTAGAAGGGGGCAATCAAGAGTAACCAGGGCTTTTTGGGAATGGAAAAAGGAGCTGCTGATGTAATGCTTTTAACAGCCAAAACAAAAGAGAGATACATCTTGTGAGAATGTTTCTCTAAGTATGACTGTAAGAATTATTTCATTTTATTGATTTCCTTACAGCTAGATGTCAGTAATCTAAGATAAACCCTTCTATGCTTGAAATCAGCACCTACCTGTTGCACTGCTCTTAAACCAAAAGCAATACCAAATCAAAGGGCTTTTGAGGAATCATATGTCCTGCACGAAGTAAAGTCAGCTGGCACCAGATTCCAGAATGCAGGAGAGCCACTGAGCACATTTCATCTGGTCCTAGTGCTGCAGAATACTGGGCTCTGGCAGGCCCCTTGACTGATCCCTCTGTGCCTGCAGCTTATAACGGGCGATGCACGGACACAATCTTTAGTCAAAAATGTGTTATGTTGATTACATTAGGGGAGGGAGATACTGGAGATTGAATTCAACAGACATCTTTATTTTTTCCATAAGGCTGGAAATAATGAAGATCCAGTATTTCGTTGTTGAGTTTGTCACTCCAAATCCCACCACCTCTTCAGACTTCGATGTGACTTTGGCAGCCCAGCTAGAGCAATGTTACAGCATGGGTGTAGGACATCACTCAAAACCCGTCACTTGAAGATTTATCATATAAGGCACTCACTCATGATTTTCACAGAATAAGGAAGAGTGTCAAGACTTTGCAGTAGAAGAAGTGACCTTGCTTTGGTTGCATTTTAGCCTTTTGCCCCCAGCACAAAATTACCTGCTGTATCTGCTTTGCCAGTACTGAAAGAAAAAAGAACTGAAGTTAACAATATGATTCAAAACCAGCCCACAACAGCTGGGAAGGTGAAATAGAAAGGCAGTATGTGAAAAATAGGTACTTTTCTGTAGAAATGTGCACACAGAGTATCAGGAACTGCAAGTACCCACTGTTTGCAGGTATCATCCGACATGCTTGCACAATTTAGGGAACTACCTTTAGCTGGCAACCAGGAAGGATGTACAAGTTTGTCTAGGCTCTAGGTACAAGCAAATAAATTAGACTGCCTTAGATATTTCTCTATTTTTTCTCTCCACTTGGCACTTAGCTTAGACATCTCTGTGCACGCCTGGAAGATTGAGTGCAGGCATTTGAGGCATTCTCTAGAAGTTCCAGGCATCTGCATCGTTATGAAAGGACATGACGTTCAATTTATTTCACTTTATCTAAAGGCTCTATATTGTTTTATTCTGTAGTTTGTTTATTAATTCTCCTCAGCAGTATTTATTTACCTGTCTAAAAATTTCCATTATTTCCCCCAGATTACTTATGATAATATTGAACCACATCATCACACTCGCCATCTTTAGGATGCCACTGCAAACCCTCCAGACTGGATAGAAAAGCCCATTTATGGCATTTTTCTGAATGCTGTCATATGGTCAGTTTTGAATCCATTTGAAATATTGTTGTTTTATGATGCTAATTTTTAATCAGGATATTCTTGAGGTACTAAGGTGAAGTGATTCAGTCTAAATATATTAAGTCACTGCAGGGACTTTTACCAATGTATATAGTAATTTCATAAAAAATATGATTAAATGAATTTGACAAGATGTATTTTTCATGAAACCGTATTGATTGACAAGATTATTTATTATCACCATTTAAATCTGTATTGATTGAACCCCTCATTTGCTGGTCCATTAGTTTGCCCGAGTTTTGATGTCACTCTAACCAGATTATTTCACTATTGCTCTAAAATGAGGTTTCCAGGAGTCCTCAACAGTCTTTACAGAGTTGCATACAAAAAAATGACAGCAAATGCCTTGATTTTCTTGGCCAAACAATTGAAAACACATATTATATGGATGTGGTGAATTAAAAAACTTTATTTTTTTTAAATGGTCTTTCACATATTTCTACCTATTCTTTTCAGCATTATGCATTGCTGTTGATATTCCACTTAAAATGGGGGCTTTTTCACTCACAAGTGAGGCGAATTCAGTCAGAAATTAGGAAAATGATCCCTACATGGCCATCAGAGAGATGTTTGAAGTGTAACAAGAAGCTCCAGGCAGCCAACAGTCCTCCATCCCACATCCCCAAACCTATGTCTTCCATTCTGCTAAACTCACATGAAAATTTGATCTTGGTTCCCAAATTTTTGAAGGACATTTTCTTGTTCTTTCATTTCAAAAGACAAGCATCATCCCCTGAAAACAACGGGACATGACAAAGCATGTATTACCGGGCTGTTAATGCACTCTGCGCGTTGGCCGTGTGCCTCACAGGGCCCCGGAGGCTTGCGTTAATGGCCCAGTGATACGACACACCCTATCGTGTCTTATTGCTCAATTGGACTCCAGACAAACTCAGTTAAACCACATATGCTGCCTTTTATGACTACTGCTGTACAGCTTGTGTTTCCTCAGTTCTTGGGTGCTTTTGGAGGAGTTTGTGTTGTTTCAAATGTATCTCTTGAAACCACAGATTGTAGAGGCAGAGGTTAAGCTCTACCCCTGGCCCTTTTCCATCCTGGTGACACATGAGGATGTGCTCTGACAGGCAAAACACAAACCTTGAAATGCACATCTGGGAAACCTGTAGCATAAAAGCAGAAGAAGGCATCAGAGTTCTGTCTGATCTGTTGGCCACAAAACTCACCTTTAACAGCATGTCAGTCATGAGTGCTATGTGGCTGGTATTCATTTGGCATCCATGGTACCCTCATATCAGACAAAGCACCCCTAGATCATCTGTAGTGTTTGAGAGGTTTCTCCCATATAGTTCTCCTCTAGTTAGGAGAACTGCTTGCTATAGCTGGAGCAATAATGAAATATCCTAATAGACCTTTCCCATGCATTCCCTGTGCTACAGATCAGTATCCATGTGAGGAATGCTCACAGCCATTGAGATAATTGCAAATAACAAACCTCATTCAGGCTGTGATATACCTCATGACTTCACATCACATTCCCTGAACTTGGGAAACTGAGGCCAAAAGGATCCCTACCCCTACAAGGGAAAAACAGGAGGCACTGAGCGATACCAAACAGCTTCCACCAACTTTTGGCTGACTGGTCCTGGTCAAGGGGGAATATGAAACAGAAGGCTGCGATATTTTTCAGATGTAGTGCACTGTTCTTTGTACAGTAAAGTTAATGTCTGTCTGATCAGAGTAAATTTCTGGTGTACATAGTTACTTCTTGTAAAGGGCTGAAGTTGACGACTGCAAAGTTTCATAACACCTTCATAGAATCCTACACTATGAATCATCTTTGAATGTTGTGGGACCAACACCATTGCTCCTGCTTGGTGTTCGATTAAACTGTGGATTAATTTCAGTTTTGAGAAATCACGAGTGTCACATGCTCTGTATACCATGGGTGACAAAGTGCTAATGCACACTGCTCAAGTATTTAAAGCAAAAATCTTGAAATTAGTGAAGTAATCAAAACTCTTAAAACTTGAATTTCAGAATAAAATTCTCAAGTGATTATGATTTGTATAAATTGCTTTTAGACTGTGGACACAGTTTGAGTGGTTATGATAATAAAAGAACATCATTGTGCTCTCTTTAGAAAAGAATATCACAATAAAATATGCTTTAGGAAATTATCAACTATATCTATATATCTAACTGTCTACAAGGAACCTGGGGGAAATGCAGAGGGTTTAACATTAGCCTAAATTAATCCTGATGACACCACAACCGAGGCAAAAGGAGCAATGAAACCTATCTTTGCTCAGTATGACTCTGGCATTTAATACCTCAATTAATATAAAGAATCAGCTGGATCCCCTTCTGACTAATAGTTTGTCATTCCTGCTGTCTTCATGAACTGACACCACTGCAACCATCTCAGGAATGTAGCAAGGCCTAAAAGAGTCTTGCCAGCTGTTGGACCACAGTGTCTGTTAATAACAACTACTATTTTTATTGGTAATATTGTAAGTCCCTTATTGTATGGATGTAAAAGAGGTTGCCTGTTGTCATTTATGCTTAAAATGTGGGCTTTTATCATCATGTCCCAGACACAATGAGTTTTTGGGCAGTGTGGTTGCACTGAATTAATGTTCATAATTTCTGCTGTATCAAAGACCATCCCTTTGTGTGTTCCTAAAGCACTGAAATTACTTTGGTGTATTATTTTTGAAAGAAATGATGTATAATGACAATTTGAGATGAGCGGAAAAAATAATTAAAAAAAAATTAGACTTGAAGATTTTAGAAAATCAAATATATATTTACACAGAATTTAGAAATTATTGCCTGCCTTAAATTACAATCCAGGATAGTCTTAAAAGCAAGAGACATTCTGACACTTTGAATGATCTGGATGGATTTGTATTTTTAACTTCTCTCTCTCTCAAACTGGTGCTTCAGCATGGTGGGTCACTGTGAGGCTGGTCCCCATCTGATGCTCTTTGGGAGCAGCAAGGGCTGGCTCAGAACAGCAAAGTTTACTCTTCCACCAAGATTTTTATGTTGGTTCACGGAAAGGAGAGAAGCAAGCAACACAACTTTGGCAGCCCAAAAGGGAGTTCCAAGGAGGTTACATCATATTCAACGAGACTGCTCAACTCTACTCACACTGTGTGGGAAGCAGTGTTTCAATTAAAAATATATATATAAATTATTAAATGAGGATTATTTGTATGAAAGTATTTTAACTGTATTTCTCCTAAACCAACAACACTGTACAAATATAGTATAAAATTATAAGTCAGATTTTGTTCACGTTGCAGTTTTAGGAGACCTCAGAATAACTCAGAGCCTCCTTCATCATGTGTTATAGGAGATGTTTATTGTGTCAGGATATAATACCACTCTCCACTTAAAGTTCAGCCACAGGGAGAGTGAGGTGAGACATTATTATGAGCAGTCACAACCTAAAGAAAAGAAAACCAGCTAAACTAGTGAGCATTGTCCCAGAAGTACGGTATTCCTCTGGAGGGAGGAATCTGTGAAACATTTTAGGTGCTTTACCACATTAAGGTCTTCAGACCAAAGGTCCCATTAGATCTTGAGGGGTGTCTGCACAGCTAGCACTTCATGGTGGCCTTACTTGAGCCTTTAGTCTGACCACGTCTCCAAAAGGTGCAGAGCATCTCGGACTTGGGGTATGCTTACACCTTCCTGGGGCCCTAGTGAACATAGAGTGCAGTGTGTGCTCCTCTCAGAGGCTTATGCACAAGCTCCTTCTACTGCCTACGAAGAGAGCATTTTGTTGAAGGATTAAGTTTTAACCCTTCCTCAGGGAAGGTATTTTAAAGTGTGCAAGACCAGGCTGGATAGGGCTTTGAGCAACCTGGTCTACTGAAAGGGTGTCCCTGCTCATGGCAGGGGTTTGGGATCTACATCACCTCTAAGGTCTGCCAAGCAACCCAAACCATCCTATGATTCTGTGATGCTGAGTGTGGCACGTAAGACACAGCCACCATACATTTTTCTCAATTTCTGCAGATTTGCCCTGTCATATGTGCTGGCTGGTCACTGTGCCCTGAGCTAGGATATCCCCCTTCATACCCTGCCGTGCCAGGCTGTCGGACAGCCTCATCTCATGCTTTATTGGGAGGCAGCATGCTGTGGTGCTCAGAGCACAGGCTGGGGAGCAGAGCACATGGGATCTCTTCCCAGTGCTTCCCATAGCCACAGGCTCATCCCTAAATTATACAGTCGTCACAGCTACAGCAGAAGGACAGCGATATTTATTTACACAACTCCTAAGCATGTGCAGTAGGCTTGGCAAGACCGTGCAAATTAATTCCTGCTAATGAAAGTTTGGGTTTTTTAATATTTCCCTTATGCTGTGACTGTGCCCTTCCTGTCATCACTTCTTATGCACATGAATTTGCCATTATGCCAGCAGCAACTCTGGGTCTTCACTGCTGCTGGCTGGTTATTTGAGCTGTGGTAATGACCAGAGGAATTAAGGCTTCACTGTGTCATACTCTCAGACTGGCAATTAGCTCTACAATATGTAATCACTGCCCAAATGGAAAGATGTTTTTGAGAAGAATTTACAACATAAGGCCTTTATTCTGCAAAATGCACCCGACTAGTTTGATGCGTGAGCTAAATAAATGAGTATTTCTTTTCCAAATCTGATAGCAGTGGACAAGAATGTGGTTTGAAAGATGGAGACCAAGTAATCAGATACATAGAGATTTTCTGCTCCAAAGTTCAAGTTTAAGCTGTGGTCCAGTGAAACCAAGTCTTTCTGTAGAGAGTCATATTAACATATGTGTTATAATTTGTGAGGGTTGCACAGAAGAGACAGAATCTTCTGCTTTTCCCACCATGAGGCACATGCAGCTTGGGATACACAGTCCTGAAAGATAGCATGGTTAAAGAAAGGTGATGTACTTCTCTGTGGTGGCAAATCACATTGTTTAATAGCTCTTGTTTGCTTAAGAAGCACCAGATGAATTAGCAGTAACAAAGATGAAAGGTTTAACTGGCCAGACAGGAACCGTGAAGAACCATAGCCTGTGGTACAGAGGTAACTGGATGGATAAACAGATTAGCAATCACTGAGGATGGTAGAAACAACATTGATTACATGTTTTCTCATGAGGAAATGTTTCTTTTTTTGCTGAATCAAGAGTGTTTTGCAGACTCAGAAGAAACACAGACTGAGTTCTGGCATTTCCATGCATCCTGGCAATCCTGGCCAGTCTCCAGGATATTTATTTCCCTCCTCAAAAACCCAAAAAGTTTGACAGCTCACATTTTCATTCCGATGTGACCAAAATCATATTCTGAAGCTTGAAAGTTTTGCACAAAATGGGTTTGTTTACCAGACAGCCCTATAAATAATATTTCTCAAAGCTGTGTTTGACAAGCATGATATTGCTAATATGGCTCCCGCTGGTGTGTCATCCATGGCCAGGTTTTCAGAGAAATGTCTGCACAGCAGAGCTACTGAAAAGCTCTGCATACGAGCTGCAGATACCATTTCTTTTGGAAAACTGTCTGCTTGCAGGGCAGTTAAGAATAGTGCCAAGTCAATGTTAAATCATCATATGGGAAATGGTTAACAAGACAGCTTTCCTTTCTACCTCCCATCTAATCTCTGCCAAATCAATCCACCACCCAAGACTGGAAGTTGAAAACGTAATAAACAGGTCCACAGTGAAGGATTGCACTCTACCTGCGCCTGGAGCGTTTCTCTCTTCATCTCTCTTCACCAGCAGCATGCCCTCCTATTACCCAAGGGAAAAAATTAAATATTCAGATTGTTATTATTTATTTAGAGGACACAAAAAAAAAATCAAACCAAGTCAATATTTATCCATCTGAAAGAAAGCCCAGTATATGACAGACACTTTATTCGAGCTAAATTAGTAGACGTATGTCTCAGAGAAATATTGTTGTTGTTGATTTATTCTTTTGTCCTTCTTTCAGTTAAGCTTTCCTCAGGTGTTTTTCAAACCGCAGAGCTTCTAAAGCTTCTGCAAAAAGTCTATTTTTTACTAAATTGCATTAGCTCTTTAAAATATACAGGAAAGATGAACTCATCTAATAACAACCTCGGAAAATAACTGCAGCTGAATATAAATAAAATTAAATTTTCACAGAGGAAAAAGCCATTTCAAACTATTTTTTCCATATAATCCATACCACAGATACTCAATAATTCAGTGAGCTTTCAGGCAATATAAGTCAATGTTGACTCATTAAATGCATTAGCTTTAAAATGCATCTCTAGTAGGAAGGATGAGAAATGATTTGGGTTCTTCTCTTTTCATCATTATTCCTTAGTGGCCTTAGTTTTAGGTTTTGTTTTATTCTTTTGGGTTTTTTTTCACATTTCACACTTTATAAAGAATGCTTTACAGCAACTTCAGGAGCTCCAGTACATCATTAAAAAATAAAAAACATTTTCTTCCTTACCAGAAACCTGACCATGAGCAAAATTGTCTTGGTTTTTCTTAATACAAATTCTGACAGACATTAAATTAATGCTTAATTAATCCTTCAGAGATGGCCAGCCAAACGAAAAAGTGGAAAACTAAACTGGTAGGTCCAGGAGTGAGGAACTCTTCCAGCCTGGCAGGGCCCAGTCATGCTGGACTTTGACAGGCATGTGAGACAAAGAACAAAAAATCTTAATAAAGAAAAAGTATTAATTACATTAATTCGAAAATTCCCCTTATCTGTGAAGGGGTTGCAGAAATTTTGTGGCATCAGAGTGCCAAGTTTTCGGTCTGTTAACTGGATTTCTGGCATTGACCAACTATATTTTGTTAGGATGCTCGAAATTAATGGATTGCAGCTTCTGTATGTGGAAAACTGAACATCAGCCCCTAATATGACAGTTGTGATTCACACGTGTAGTTTCAGGTGGGATGATATAAGAGAACATGGATATCAAAAGTTAGATGATGTAGGAAATTATGTAAGTTGCGACTATTCAATAAGTAAATAACTAAATAAATAAAACCAAAACAACCCTAAGGCAATACATATGGGTCTTGGCATATAACTCAGCAAAAGAAAACCGGGTAAGACCAGCCCCAGATGAACTGATTTTTTTGGTTATCAGCATGTTTCTCTTCAGTGCCACATATGGAACAAAGAAATAATGTAATTTTGTCTGGTTAAGTTAGGTGAGTTGGCTAAGCTAAGAATCTGGAATGCTATTACAAGTGCATTAGGTTGGTTAGCCACTCAAAAAGGATTTAAAAAATCAGCCTCCTAATGCCCCTTTGTTTGCTCCTCTGCTCCAAGAAGCCATTCATTTCTCCCTCTAATGCCTAAAGAATTATTTTCACATTCTCGTCGATTATTACTTCAGTGTGAAACCATTGTCTGCAATATGAGTTCAGCTGTTATCTACTCCCTAAAAAAAAATTATTTCCGCATTTGCTATGTAACAGCCTGACAAACAAATAACACCTGCAGAGGATCATGCTCAATAAAGAAAGGGAAGAAAAATAGGTGGAAAGCATGAGAATTCCACTAATGCTCAGTGATTGATCTTGTCAGTACGCATTGCCTGTCAGAGCACATTGCCCCAGCACAAGTACACAGCGCTGAAGAACCAGCAGCACCGGGAAAGAAATGCATTTCTGTATAGATCACAGCCAGACACCCTCCCCCAGCCTTCTGAGTGGAGCTTGATTGTCAGCATTATACACACGCTCAGACAATGCTTTCAATAGACGCCTTTTTGGAAGACAATTGCAGAAAGCATGATAACGGGATTTGTCACCCTGATGTGGCTGCTGTTTCAGCAGGCATTATAATAATGAAAGGAAGTTTTACTAATTGAAAATGTGAATGAAATTCAGCTGTCTTTTTATTTTAATTCTTTTGGATGAAAGCCAATTAAGATCATCTGTCTAATGCATCTATTCACCCCTACTTCAACAATGTGTCAATTATAATGGATGTCTAATAAACTCAGACTTCCCAGGACAGAGAGCTGAGCATACAAAACAACTAGTGAGAAATATTAACACATACCTGTAAAATATTTTGTAAGGATTGGCCAAACCCTTCAAATGGCTGAGTTTATTTTCCACAGCATGCCCAAGAGGAATTAACCTGCACATCCTCAGCAGGGAGTGGTTTGGGCACATCTGTGTTCTTCCACAGCTATTCTGCACTAGTGGTCCTAAGCACATCATGGGACCTCAATATTCAAGGCTATTAGATATCTATTAATTTAAACAGTACACAGTATTTTGGGGGAAAATAAGTCTGAGTGCAACGTCACCTGTGTGTTTCATCTCATTTCATCTCTTTACTCATCTGTTTCTGCCCCCCTGAGGCATCTGACTCTTGGGCTCTTCCCACTCACTAACAAGTGCGGCTCAGAGGGGGAGGTCTCGTGGAGGGAAATTGATCACACTCAGCCTGTGTCCATTGTATACATCCTTCAGGTGTTTTGCCCTAGATTAGTCTGGTTGTGTGGACTGAAAGCCTATTAGTGGCATTAAATGCTCTTCTAGAGCTCATCTTACAGCTTGGTTTAATGTATAAATAAGCCAATTCGCATTATTCAAGTGCTGCAATGCAAATAAAATGCGGTACATGAAGGCAACGTGCTTCAAAAGGACACGCACAATATGGATTCAAGTGTAACAGTAGAAACAAAGGTGCTGAGAAGAGAACCAGCATGCAGAGAGAGAAGTTGAAATAATCCTAGTGAAATAAGTGTAAAAATGCATCTTATCAGTGATTACATATAGTGTTAGCAATAGGTGCAGTACACAAATATGAAAGTTCAATATTTAAACCTCTGATATTATTAGGCACCTTACAAAGGTGGATGTTGGATAAACATTGCAAATGTTCATGTAAAAACACTGTCTTTATATGATGCACTTTTTCACTACGTAAAAAGTCACTTTAAAATGTCTGTGTTAAACATTAAAGGTTGTCTGTTGCTGTCACCAGTGCTCCTTCTGTGTCCATCTCTGCCACCACTTTTTGTCTGTTGCTGTCACCAGTGCTCCTTCTGTGTTCATCTCTGCCACCACTTTTTCTGCTTCCACTGTAGCAGTGAAACACCGGTTACAATACCAGGAACCTGATTAAACAATCTTTTAAGAGTGTAGAGTAATAAATGCAGTATTTTAAAAAAACTTTTTAAAAAACAACTTCACTGCAATTTTTCTGTATTTATTTTTCTGCAGATACTCTTGGCTATGATTTTAGTGGAAGAAAATCTTGCCTAAAAAAGACAATTTAAGTAAAGACTTTATCTTGCACATGAACTTATAATTAATCCATGGCAAGAGTTTGAGTAAAGTAGGCCAAGAAAAGTCTACTCAAAGGTTAAACTCATCCAGTCAGGCAACAGAAATCCTTCCCACTTCTTTCTCCTCAACTAGAACAGACCAGATACGAAAGAATGAAAATCTTACTCTGGAGTACAGGGAAATCAGCCCCAAGCCGAGCATTAATTTAAAATTACTATCTCACAAACCCCTACACATAACAAGAATGTTCAAGTGCCTCATAGATAATTTACAGACAGTATGGAAACAGAAATAGGACACAATGAATTGAATCTACTATGGTGAAATTATATGACCAGCTGTGGGTCCACCAGAAAGCCCTTTTGGCTGCAAACACCACCTACGAGAGCAGAAGGTGCTTTGGGAATGATAAGTTCAGAGAGATCAGCAGAAAGGCTAATACCAGTTACAGTACATCTAGGTTCACTGCCTGACTTGTTAGGGAAGTTTTTACCTCAGCCCTTTGTGTTATTATTAGCCTTACAAGAATAATGTGGGATTAAATATTTCTCCATTCTATACCTTCACATTTACTCCCATTGACCTTTCTGTTCTGAACTCCAATTTAAATTAATTCTTTATTAAAACCACTATAAAAGTGAAATATATGGCTTCAGAGATGAAATTCATCTTTGCTGATGTGGCAAAAAACTTAGTTTGGAAGTCACCATCTACTTCCAGCCTCACCTGAGTTGTTAGGCATCTATATTTGTATGCCTTTTCCAGACTTAGAACATCAGACACTTCCCAATTTGCTGAGCCATATGGTAACCCAGAGATGTACTTCCTTAGATTTTTCTATTAAAACTGTTTCACCTGCATGACCCTACCAAATATTCTTTTGGTCCTAGATGAACAAAGTTTAAATTCTTACAGAAGAAAAGTTTAGATTATCTGAGGCAAATTGAAAGTTTTGCCCTGGGTCTTCTGTATCCTAAGTTCGTTGACTATGCTTTTTGTTGGTTTATCTTTTTGATGCTCACAGCAGCTCAGGCTTTGCAGGTCTGAGCACCCCAATGGACTCTGGTATAAAGCACACCCCACTCTACTCAGCTCTGCTGTTATAATGCATAGTTTGTATATACCCAGTGGGGGAGACTTTTCCCAGACACATGTGGAAAAGATTTATGGAGCAAACTCAAAGTTCTGGGCAGTCCTGGATATTCTAGGATTATTAGAAATTTTTAAGGATCCACATTTTCCATTTCAGTCCTCAAAACAGTAATGAAGCTCTTTAACTCGTGAATTTAGACCAGGACCTTCTTATTGTAAGGATTTTCTTGGTAGAAGCATTGCAGGACAAGATTTTGAAGGAGAACAATGTGCATATCTAGTGTGTACCAGAGAGGTAGCCCTCACCTTTCTCTGCATCATGAAAACTCACCATCTCTGACATCTTAAAAGTTTTGGGGGATCCTGTTTGAAACTCTGGTAAGTGTACAGGGCAGACTGGCATTACTTGAGATCAGAAGGGGAGATGCAGAGAGTGAGATGATGTTTTTGCAGTGTGTGGGGTAAAAATATAAACTTGCAGAAGCATTTTGACTTCATATAGTATTAATGTAGTATTATATTTCTCAAGTCCAGTGAAAATACCAAAAGCTTTATCATGATTCATTAGGATTGCTAGAGCTCTCTCTGAAGGATGTTCTACAGGGAGACTCTGTAGCCTTTAAATATAGCCCAGATGTTGGTGTCTGGAAGAACGCTGAGCCAAACACTGGATTATGCATGGGATAGACAGAAGGCTGTGTGGAGGACTTGGGACAGGGGAAATGATAACCTGTGTTTTACCTTCTTTGATTATGACTCCTCTCAAGGACGCATCATAGAAACAGTCACACCTATGATTTGCACAGATGGTTGGAGCTCTGAATAGAAAGGCAAAGAAAGAGAAGTAAGTTTAGAGGAAAAAGAGAAGGAAAGGTGGCCCGAGTGTGGCTCATCACTTGCCTCTGCTGCTTTGGAACCTGGAAAGAAGATAACACAGAGCTTCTAAAGAGTATGTTGTATGAACAGAGATGAGGACATTAAGAAAGAAATTATTTCAACACCTATAAGGCCACCATGTATAAGTCTTCACTATCTCTGCTAGCAGGCCTTGCCAGCTCAGGCACCACTGCACTAAAGAACAACACGTGGTTTCGGGAAATTTCTGTGTGGACATATTATTCTGGAAAAGTTTTCATTCACAAAGGTGGGACAAAGAGGGTGAGAGTTGTTTGGAAAATGTTGTTGAAGATTTTCACTGGGAGTAATTCACCAAGACTAGATGGTATAAGCCAGTGAAGAGAAATTACTTTGACAGTGGAGGGGAGGCTCTCTGAAGAGCAGTAACACATTGTGCAGCAAATAAGTTTAGAGATTAGTAAGTGGAGTAGTGGTGAAGGAGGAAAATGTGGGTGGTTTTAGTAAAAGAGAGAAAAATAATATTATCCCATAAACATGCAAGATGAAAAGGACCAAAGAGACACCAGATGGAAAGTTTAAGTTCTCACAAGAAAATGAAGGATATGATGGACAGCATATGTAATGGAGAGTAGGTGAGGAGATGCTGTTATTGCATTAAGTAGAGGGTTTGAAGGAGAACTGTAGGTAAAATAAGAGCCTCCATATACTGTCAAAGGAAAAGAAGAGGAAGAAAGTAGAGGGGAAGTATTACTTGTGAGATTTCCCCCATTAAAAACTGATGCAGTACAATGTAGAAGGAAGGTGCAGTGCAATGTGTAGCTGCAGTGAAGTGTTGGGGTGGCTTTAGGCACAGAGTCAAGTGAATTGGAATGGAACTACAAAGGTAGAAGAGCTGAAGTAGACCAATGAATTTGAAAATATCAATAAAAATAAGTAGATATGAGGCTTAAACCAACCAAATTTTAACATTCATGTTATCACTGAAAACTCTCATCCTCCCTCAAAAGAAAGATTTCAAGCTGTGTAACTGAGTGCTAAGCACAGCTTTCTCAGGCTAAAAACGTGCCTGACTGTGGCAACAATTGCTCAGAAGGCAGCTTCTCTTTTCTTGCTTGACAAGCAAAATTCCATCAAATGAAAGGCAATTTAGTCACTTTCTGATTTTCCTAAAATAACAAGTGTGTCCACACAAGTCTGTGAATATTATCTGTGATTTATTCAGTATTTATTATCGCATATGTGAAGTAGAGCCATATGTAGTGATAATGCTCAGTGCAAACAAACAGTACTGAGCATAACACTTCAGAAAAGGTGAGGTACTACATGCTATCATGCAAACAAGCCCAAAGTTTTAAGGTTTATATTAGGGCTGCATTTGTGAAGATTTTGCTAAATGATCCACAGTATAGAATTGTACTTATGAGAACAGAATTTATCACATTGTATTTTATTGCTATTACTGTACAGAGTAGAGAAATCTTTATTTTGCCTTCAATTTTCCCATCTTATAAGAATACCCTGAAGAGACAAAAAAAAAGTGAGGTATGTTGTTAAGACTTGTAACAGCTTGTCCAGCTGTGGGGCATTCATTTGTCTTGTGCTATTCCAATGCTATTCCAAATTATCTCAAGGATTTGTCTCTGCTACTTTTCTCCTCAGACTGGCTCTGACTTCACCGTCTGTTGCCCACAGAAATGCCCTCTAACTGCATCTGGAAATGCTGTGCAGTAAATGTGATAACATTTTAATCTGCACTGCCATGCCAGTGAAAGTCTAGCCTCTTTTTCAGCAAGATAATGAGTATGGTGCAAACATTCCTGCATCTGTCCAAAAGTGGGAAAGGATTGTGCCATCTTCCGCTTATATTTGGAAAAGGCAGTCCTGAAGTGCAAACCACCTGCAAATCCTGGCAGTACAGTCTGGCCTGGGAGTTTTGTGGCAAAAATCCAGGCCAGACAACCCTTTTAGGCCAATTACCCTGTTGTGGACCACAGAGCACAGAGTCCAACTCAGTACATGCTTGTGGCATGTTGGCTCATTTCTGCTGGGACACCAAGTGCTGCAGCAGCTTGTTCTCCTTCTACAGATGCACCAGTACCTTCAAATCACAGAAACCACAGATGGGGAAAATCTCAAATAGTGACATTTCCATGTCTTAGGAAGAAGGAGGCAAAGTTTCTAAGGAACTGTTTGTGCATTTTCTGTATCATTCAATCATCTCCAGCACCAAAGAGAAATAAATGTTCCTGGATCCATCAGTGATCACAGCACAGGTTGCTAGATGAGCCCTACAGGCTGAGATTACACAGGAGCACCTTGGAGAACACTCACCTTGTGTCAGGGGAGCTGGCTGTGCTGCAGACCTTCTCCCTCTCAGATTAAGAGAGCACAGCCTGGATTCTGCCCTCTATCTCACACTTGGGTTGGACATCACCAGGGGTAAAGTCATTTGCTGTTCCCAGGCACTGTTCCCTGCTGCTAAAGGATCAATCTGAAGACATTGGTTCTGCATCATCTTCTGCTTCTACAGCAGGTGGACAAGTGCAGGAGCTCTTTCAGAAGTGCAGAGGCTGAATTTTTTCTTTATTTGCATTTATTTGCATTACAAATGACAAGAGTCATTTGTAAGATACCCGGTTGCATTTGGACAGAACACCTACAAATCATATTGGTCCTCCATAGAACAATCACTCTCTGAGTAGCAGGACCAAAGGAGATGGTTGCTTAGACATTTGCACCCCCTAAATCCTCTGCTACTCTACCTAAACCATTCTAGTGTCCTGCATTCTTCTCATCCATCTCATTTGTTTGCCTCTTACATGTTGGGCAAGGCAAATCAAGTGTGTCTTGCAAACCCTGAGCTGAAGGCACATCTCAGCTGCCTCCTGTCTCCTGAGTGAAGTTAGGGTGAGGTTTCTTCTTCAAAAGTCTTGCAGAGATATAATCTTTTAAACCACAGCCTCTCTACCAATTGCAGCTGAATGTGGCAAATAGGTTTAGCAATTGCTAGCAAGGAAAGGGAGAAAAGCACAAGCAGAGGCAGGTACAGCCAGGCACACGCGGCTGCTGCAAAAACATCACGTCTGCCAGAAACCAGATAGAAAATCACCTGCTCTGGGCCAAGGGAGGTTTGTCTTCTCCACTGTATAGCTTGGCTCCTGGGATGCAAAGGAGCAAGAGAGGGAAAAGACACACCTTCAAAATGGACGAGACAAGGCTGCACTGTAAGTGTGATAGGAGGGAGAGATGCCCCAGGGCTGTCAGCAGTGTGGCTGCTTTGCCACCCAGCTGGGCTGGGGACACAGGTTTGTGTCCTGTGTGCTCCTGCTGGGCAGCAGGAACTTGGAAAAATAGGAGGGACAACAGAGTAGGGTGGTCTGTATGAGTCCTTCTCTTGCCAGGCTACATTTCTGCATGACTATGGGAGCTGAACAGGGGTGGAGGGACTGATTTCTAGTTCTAGCTCCTCCTCTCCCCTTCATATCTTCTTCTTTGACATGCTAGGTCATTTAAACTGGAATTTCTGCACTACCTAAAACAGAGACACCCTCTTCTTATCCAGAACCTCTAGATGACACTGTAATACAGATGAAAAATAGAAATTAAATCCTAACACTTGTCCCCTGCATATTTATTAATAATTAATATCAGATTTGCTTTTTATTATTTTAGTGGCTTTGTGAAAATAGAAATAATTGTTGCTGATTATTATTTATTTAAGTGATGACAACATGATTAATAATACTTCAGCATGGGAAGGGCTCACACTGAACAACCTAGAATGGGGAGAATTATCTCTGTTGGTGGCAAAGCTCATAATACACACGTATTGGAAAAATGATAACCCACCTGTAGAGGAAGAATGATTAAAGACAAAGATGGATATGGCAACACACAGATAAAGGAGATCAATATTTAGGATATAAAGCAATTTAAGAAGCTGGGCCATGAATTCATTCTAACATGTGCAGGCTGAAGTGAGGCTGACATACCTGTTATCAACCTGCCCGTCATGGTGGGTTCAGGATCTTCCTGTGGAGACACACAGACCTAGCCACACCTGGAAATATTCTTCCCTGCTGGACCCCCACTGTCATACATAGCTTTACAAAAGTCAAATTCAGTGATTTCTGTATCTGAAGAGTTACTGAATTACTGAAAACTTTTAGCAAAGCTTAGGCCTGCTGCCCCCATACATTTTTCCATTAGAGCAAGCATCTTCCTGCTTTCTGGTCATAGCAGCTGATGCTAAAAGCCTAATATTTGTGCTTGGTCCTACAGCCTGATGCTACTCTGCTTCCTGCAACACATCTGCATCTTGTTATGGGAACAGAAAATTGTGGAGCTGGTTATAATATTTCTCCATAAAAAGTTGTTGGGTTTTTTCCCCAAGAAATTGATTTTCCTAAGGTTTTGACTATGAAATTCCACTGTGATGCGTTGTACATCCAGCCCTTTGGCTACCTCATCCTTGCACTCTTACTGCACTTCTCATAGCAACTAATACCTCACTTTCTTTTCAGAAGAGGACGTGGTGGATGCAAGTTCAGCTGGAACCTGGCTCACTGAAGAGCAGAAGCATAAAGGGGGGGGGGAACATGTATTTACTTTTTCCCCAACGCTTTTTTTTTTTCCTTGTGAAAATCACAAATTTCAATTAATTGACTTCTTTGTTTACCAAAAGGGAAGCACTTTACCAGTCTGGTTTTATGTGTCTGCAAGAAACACTTTAAATGAAACATTTTCTACATTTTCTATCAAACTTTTGTCATGCAGACTGGAATCCTTGGGAGTCCCTTTGGTAAATTCCTTGAAATACCTCTCCTGCAGCATTGCTGCTTTTCTTCTCTTGTCCCTTTACCAGTGACTGCCAAATGGTTCTGCCATCATCCTGAAGCTAAAGCTGATTTTAAACAAGCTGCTGGGTTGCTGTCTAGTGAGTATTTGGTTCAGTACATGCTCAGCTGTTAAAAACAAAATACCTATGAAGATCTGAAGTGAGAGAGAAAATTTCTACACAGACACATTTTCTTTCCCTGTTTCTTTTCATTTAATTATATGAGAAAAGCTATTGAGTTCAGATAGTGTTTGCTTTTTGGTTACAAATGCCTGGATTAGAGTTGCAGCTGCGGTCATGCTAAAGAATATTTCCCTGCTTTCTCTTTGTGTTTCTTCTGCACAAGGTTTCTGTATGTTTCTTCCAGAGATTTTTCATGGTAATTAGGCCTAATTCTTTAATTGCCTCCCCCTCCATCCCTAAAAATTCTGCTGCTTCCTAGTGATTCTGGATATAACATATGTTGCCAGATATAAACAGGGGGGCCTATTAACACAGCAATAAATTTGCATGCTCTATAAATTCCTGTATCATTCATAATCTAAAATAAAAGATGAGAAAAAACCACTTTGATTTGTTGCATTTGGACTCACCTCCAACATGTAGATTTATATGGCAGGAAACTGTTTTGAAGCTCTCCATTTTTTTAGGCTGGGAGAAAAAAAAATGCTTTTTCTAATTTTTTTAATGGAGTACAGTTGGTCCATCAAGTTTCAGTTTCATTTTGAAATGTGCCCTGGGAGAATGCACCATAAATGCCAACATATTCAGCATCATGAACTCAAGATGATATCAGCTTGTTATAGTGTTCTGTTGCAGTGACTCCTACCAGTTCCCTTTCTCTAAAAAAAAAAAAAGGAAAAATAGAAGGAATGGTTTAGAATTTTGTTTATCACCCCTTCCCTTAGAGGAGCAGAATACAAACAATTATCTTCCTTCCTCATCTTTGGTTCTGCCTTTATTGAAAATTCTCAGTCAGGGATCCTACTGGTGCATTTACTGTTGACCTTAGACAGCACTAACATGATTTCCTTGCTGACTAAAGAAAACACAATGCTCCAAAGGACATGTATTTTGATTGACAGGCAATAGGTGCATCTGTCTGCAGCCTTCTAGATTCTTAAAGATACTGCTGAATAAACCTTGTAGTTGCCATCTTGCAATAAACATAATTCATTCCCCCCAGAAACACATTCAATTTTGAAAGAAGTTTTGTGTAAAATGACAGCACTAACAAAATGATGAAACATATATTATGGGGCAGACTCATAGGCGATGTAAATCAGCACTAATCAGCTGAAAACAAAGGCTACATTTCTGTCTGATAGAATACATCCCTTTTATCTTAGTTATATTAGGCAATTTGTTAGAATATGTGATAAAATGTGTCTAAATATTGCAGGTAGGTTATGAACGTGATAGGTATTTGACAAAGCAGCCCCTGAGAGAAAGTGCATTTTTCACCCCATCAGAACTTAGTTCCCTTGATGAAGATAACAGATAGGTTTGCTCTATGTAATCTTGTACATAATTATCTTCCCTACCTAATTTCTTTCTGTTGCTATGCATCATTATCTTAAATATTTTTGTAACCATTTCATTACCATTTCCATCCCATTGTTCATTCCTTTATCTCAGGTTTTTTTTTTGGTCTGACATCATAAAACTCAATATTTATCTTGTTGTCTCTACAGCCTTTAATAACTAGCCTGGTGTCAGAAACCACAACTTTAACAAATACACCCAGCCTGATGTATTATTAAGCATTGAGAAGGCACCCTGGTGCCTCCAGCTTGTGCAGAGAAGTAGAGGAGCCTGCACTGCTCTGAAGAAGCCCCTCCAAGAACCAGCTACAGTATTTACTTGCTGACATTTAAAAATAATGGAGTTGTTTACTCAGTGTCTTTTTTTTCTTTTTCACTCCAAGCAAATAAGCATAAAAGATCCTGTGAAGGTTTTATTTCAAAAATGGCATTCTGGGAATTTTTTGCCCCCCTTTAAATTTTTTTTTAATTGACTTTTATTTTAAATTCTTTTTCTTTTCCAAATGTAGAAGTTTATTGCTTTTAATGATTAGCCAATTAGAAATACTGGTGGCAACTAACCTGTTAGAATGGAAAGAATTGCTTACAGAGCCTCAGGAGCAGGCCCTGGCTGAGTCATGAGGACACATGAAAGGGTACAGTGGCAGTTAAGTCTCCTGGCACATGAAGGAGTGTAAACCATTGATCACAATACGAAATGCTGAAAACTGAAAAGGAATCCAATTTATTCTAAATAAAACTACTCTGTTCTCCAGTGACAGATTCCAGAGTCAGACACCAGAGAGGAACTGACAGCAGATGTTTTAGAGCCAAGACACAGAGAGGCTGAGTAATAGTATAGAAAAGAAATTGCTTTGAACTTCACCCCTGCTTTAAATACTTCAAATCAATAGGGTCACAGAGCTCTTTAATAGAGTGATGAGGTCTTGCCCCAGCAGATCTTCACAGTGACAAGTTGATGTGCTTCCTAGCAGCAGGGTCATAAAAATTTCAGGCTTCCCTCTGAAAGGGGGCTTTGTATTGGAGAGGTCCATTTGGAGTAACTCCCTTGTATGGCCGCTCTCAAAAGCTGAGCCCTAATAGTCTACATCTAAATGGGACTGACCTCATGAATTACCTCAAGAAACTTAATCTATAAACTGGCTTCTTCTTATGCAGACTGATGAATTCTTGTTTATTCCTAAATGGCTGTCACAAAACCTATTCATCAAACTCTTAACGGGGAAGAGAGTCTCACATAATCCTGCTTCAAGTGCGGCACCATTAAATAATCATTAGACTTCATTGCTGGTCTTGAGACCCACTCCAAATCCACAAAGCAAGCTTTTTACCATTCATCAGAACTGCATTTAGATGAGATTTTGACCTGATAAAAAAGGGTGTTTTTTGTCACTATCAGTTTCATGGCTGTGCTCTTTCTCCTTTCAGAGGCTGTGGTGGGGTTTATTTTTTTTTCCCTTTCCTTAACAAAAGTAAAAGAAAATAAAGGCAGATGGCCAACTCTTTCCAATATCCGTTTGCTTTATTTGAACAGTTTAATGTAGTGAAACAGAGTGAAATGTTGCTACTTGCTAAATGGTAAACAACACCATTACCCAGAATTCAGCAGCAGACTGATACAAAACAGGGTGCTGGTGATTAATTAAACTGTTGTTGTAATTGTAAAGCATGATACATAATAGATAGTGTGCTGTGTATTTTAAAAGCTTCAAATTAGCAAAGAATAACTTCCTTACATAGCACATCTCCATTCCATGCTGTTAATGCACAAATAATCAAAAATAAAAGGTCATTACTGCTAACTAATAAAAAGAATGTATTTTGATTTTTCTTACCCTGTAACCATGCACTGGAGGAGTTGCATATTGTGAGGTAGCAGATCATACAGCCCTGCAGAAAAAAAAAGTGAGTCTTTTTCTCCTGCCTCTCTTGGATACAAAGGCACAATATTCATTATTAATCAATAACAATTAGAGTGATCAGCCTGAGCTGCAAAATATCAGGATCTGTTTCTGAGCTGTTATAATTCCAGTTATTATCTCCTCCCTCAAAAGAGCAAAGTTCATGTTCTGCAAATAACTACAATGAACACTCTCATTCATGTGGCAAACTCCAGTGTGGCTCCCATGGAGAGGTAGGTTGAGGTTACTTTCCCTATTCTCTGGGATACTGAAGCACACACCCTAATTCAAGAGTGATAGTGTGCCTTGTTGTGGCAGGACAATACATGTCTTTAAGTTCAAATATGTCCTGAATGCCTGGCCAAACTTGGCCTAAATCCCTCTTGTGTATCAGGTTTGAGCCGATAATAAAACAAGCTTAGCCTGCTAATTTTTTTTTTTTGCTCTGTTTACACAATATCTGTTAACCAGGGCAGGATGCTCTGACTTTGATGGTTTTCTCACTCACCACCAAAGAGCTGGGACCTGATCCCTCAGACTGTGCATCTCTGCTGGGGTCTCTGAGCTGGGCTTCTGCAGCCTTTTTTCCATGAACTGCATTTATGGTGCCTGTCCTCCCTACGCAATACAAACACCAATGTAGATGATCAAGGCACGACTCACAGCAATTGCAAAACTTAATTTTCTTTTCCAACTCTGAGTGCTCCTCTGCCTGACTATCTCTGACTCCTCTCTGACTATCTGTGGGGTTGAAGAGGTTGCTCTGAACCATGCTGTACCTGCCACTGGCAATCATCCAAGGGCAGAAATGTCCCACTTTGGTGATACACTGCTAACAGGTTGACTGTGAAGGGTGAATAATCTAACTGAATACTTTACCATCTCATTTTTATGTCACTGCTAAAATAACTATTTTTAAAAATTCTTTAAAATAGAGAACACTCAACCCAAATAAGGCCTGTTCTCCTGCTTTCAGTTTTCTGCATTAATTTTTAATCCTCAGATACCTTCACATAACCAGCAAGTATCCAATGCACCACATTTACTCTCTGATCAAGATTTTCTCCTTTCCCTGACACATATCTTCAGGTACCCTATCCACATGTGAGTGCTTAGTTCCTGCTCAGTTCTCAGTTAGTGACTAAGAAGGAGATAGTTGAAGGGAGATTGTGAAGGATAGAGGAGAGAAATTAAGTACAACTGCTGCCTGTGTTTACAGATGAGGTTCACAGGATTATGTGTCTCAGGGAAACTTAATAAGATTCTGTGAGTACGTGATGTACTCTACTGTCTTGTGTGCATAAGAGATGCACACAGGTCTTGACATTCATATTTATTCATAAAGGATTTTGAAATGGCATGATTTTAAATATAGCCTAAAATCCAAGGATAGTAATAAGGATGGAGAATGATAGTGGAGCCTGATGCCTTAATTAATGCAAAGGCTAACCCTGATTTTTGAGGAATGGCAAGTTCTTCTGCCTACACCCTTGCTGCTGCCATCCTCTGCTGTACAGAGAGCTGTGAATCCTTGGCCAGAAAGCAAAGAAGTAGTGCAGCCTTAATCTGGCTGCACACTGCTGTCAGAGGGTAGAGTAAACATCTATCTGCTACCTTTTTTTATATCCTTCCTGCTGTTCCCATGGTCTAAGGATGTGTTGTTTATCCATGCTGCTTAGTCTCCTTCTCCTTCAACTCTTTCTGTTTCCCTCTGTGAGGGATGTGGGAATGCCTGTAATAATTTTTATGAATATTATATGCTCCATCTACTTTTTTTGAGTGCTGTTGGACTGCTTACAATATTGCAAGGGGTTAATTCCAGTGAGCAATCTCAGCTTTGGGGAAGGGAAATGACATTGGGATAGCAGACTTGGTGATCAATTTGCTGAACAGGCAAGGCAGGCAATGCCTTCAAGTTTTTTAGCTCCCTTTGCTTTGGGTCTGGAGTACTGAGGAAGATAACATGCTGAAAAACAAAGATATGGAACAGGATAAAGAAAAGTTCCCTGGGCAGGAGAGCAGGAACAAGCCAAATTTCAGTTTGAGGACACAGAGATGATCCATGTCCACATCTGCCTCCTTCAGCACCAGGAACCACCTGAAATGCAGCCCATCATTATTTGTAGGTTTTTAATTTTCAATTAAAATAAAAACATCCCTTCATCATCCCATACTTCTCCTCTCTGTTACATCCCTTTTTCATCCCATACTTTTTCTCTCTGTTTTGGCTACTTGGCACCATCCTGTTTCTCTTCTTAACATATGAAGTTTTTCATGTTTCCAGCACTTCCTACATTTTCATCTGGCTTCATACTGCTCCTCAAAACCAACAACTTCCAGAAATATTACTTGATTATTTGTCCAGTTTCTTGCCCTTATCTCCCTCTTTTTGTATGAGTCTTTATCTTACTTTATGTTACACAGTACTTCAAGGAGGAATTGCATTATCCCTGGATTTCCTTTTTCATGACCTTAGGTTAGTCACTGTTTCTTCAGAGTTTTGTTTTCTCAGCTATGGTTTTGATTGACTGTAAATTTTCAGTTTAGCTTTTACACACTTCCCACATGGATATGTGGATATATCCCTGCCTATAGATTGCAAGCTGGCTGCCTGGTTTACACTGTAAGACAAGCTGTAAGAATCCAATTTTGCTCAACTAGTGCTAAAGAGTGAGTAGTACACAATTACAATACTGTTTTTTCTTGATGGCTAAAGCACTATTGACAGTCTCTTTCAAATACCTTTTAAGTAGCACATCTGAAAGACATTCAAAATGTGCATTGAGACACCTTTCAAAGTGCATCATGCTTCCTATGATCAAGTGATTTAGGGAGATGGTAATAAGATACATCATTTTACCTCTGATTTGCTCAGGCATTTGTGACAGATGCAGGAGAGCAGTTTGACTCTGAGTATGCAAATGAAAATGGTGCTGACCCCACAAGTCATTATCTGTGCAGGAATGCACAGGCTCTACTTTGCAGGAGGATATGAGAGTAAAGATGTTTTTCCTGGTCCATGAAAAGTGTTTGTGAAAATACCTGGGCAAACTAATATTTACTACGCAGGAATATTATAGAAAATGAACACTGCATTTTCATTTTAACTCTCAAAAAAGTTACTGAGAACAGTTTATGCTTTTTTTTTTTTGCACTTTCATGAATTTAAATTGGTTAAGGTATTTTCAAGGCAATATAAGCCTCTCTAGCACAGCAGCCTTGTAAGTCCTGATTGATTCCTCATTCACCTTTTTAGTGGTATCTCCAGTTTCTTTAACTCCATCTTCTCTCCCTCTCTTTGTTATTCTCTTTTAATTAAGAATTGTACTGCTCTTTAGTTTTTTTCTCATTTAATAGGCTATGCCCAGTGGCATTAACTCTTGCTTTCCCTGATTTCTTTGATTTTTTTTCCCTTCATAACTGTATTAAGCAGAGTGAAGTTTCATGAAGATATTACTGCCTATCCAGAGAACAGTCTTGAATCCCACACCTAGAATGATAGATTTGTTGTGGGGCTTCTCAGCATCACTCATCCAAGCTAACATTCTTCTTGCACCGGGATATCAGTTCCACTCTGTGCGAAGGTCTGCTGTATTTTTAATGGACGTCTCAATCTCACATCACCTCAGAGGGATGGGCAGGGAAGAGTGTCTAAAGGGAAGTATTTATATTAAATGTAAGGGTCTTTTTTGGTATTTGGTAAAATACCTATGAAATTATTTGGGATTGGCATTTTGTTATGTAAATAAGGTTTTCATGTGTTTATCAAGACTTTCTCTAATGTCACATATTACTGTTATTAAAGACAGGAAACAGATGAATTTTTTTCCGTAACATTTTATTATCTTGTTTAGTACTTGACAGTCATGTTCAGATCAGTGTAATTAATTTAGTTTATATAAGCTTATGAAAAAAGTTTATAAAAATATTCAAGAAATAATTTGGTGAAAAAAAATATATTCACTTCCTAGCCAATCTGAAGCAACTAAATACCCAGATAATACCAGGCTTACTCAAAGTGTCATGAGAAACAGCTGTTTGACCATGCTGATTTCATACTGAGAATTCCTGAGATTCCTGTAGGATTTGAGATTTTTACATGGTGTGGTAGCATGATAAGCATAGTATTTAATAACCATCTTAGTCGTTTTCTGGTATCATTGCTATGTTGCAGTAAATGTAATTCCTTTGTTACCTGGTACCTTGCTGTCTGTATAAGATCCAACATGAGTATAAGTTCCATAAAAAGCTGGTACTCAGAAATCTGAAGGAGGGTGGGTGGTCATCAATTTCTCTGTGGAGAACCTGGGAAATAGTTAGGGAGATCATTTCTCTCTCACTGTGGACACAAGGGCTTTTAAAGGTTTTTTGCCCTGATTTTGTTCAGCTGTCATGCTGCCTTATAGATGAGTCACAAATGATGTCACAGGAGGAAGAAACTAAAATTCCTGGTGTGAACATCTTATGCACGTGGCAAACCGTGAGCGCATAAGGAACAACAAAGTTGTGAAGTCTTAGTCTAAGGATTTGTGGGGAAAATTCGGGGGGGGGTGGTGGAAAATGACCTCTTAGCATATTGACACAGTAAAATAAAGCACATTTTTTTTCTATACAAATAGATTAGATCATAAGATCTGGCACCAGCACAAGTGAAACTGAGTTTTTCTTGCCGTGAATCACCATTTTGCCTGCTTCACCATTCAAACAGCTTCATCATTGGCATTTGGACACCATGGGGAGGGCAGCAACATCTTGATGGGAAGTCTGGATTTTGACTCTTCCTGGATGGCTGCTTGTCACAGCTTTTGTGTTGGTGCTGGGAGTTGCCGCTGTCCCTGGAGGCACGGACACAAACAGACTCACAGAGGGTCTGGTGAGGCCTCCACTCACATTGTTGAATGCTGATAGTTGCAATCTAAATAGCTGCTGCTGTCAATAGATATTTTTTCTGGGGCGGAGAGTAGAGATTATTGAGGAGTCATGTGTGTGGACAGGGATCAAAAACTGCATCTGTATTGTCAGTCATGGAGCTCTGCATAACATTGAGTGAAAACATGAGTAAAATGTGTCCAACATGATTTTACTGGAAATGTCAGACTTAGCTGATCTAAAAGTATTTTTGACAAGCCAGTGGTTCTTTGTAGTACTAGCTGGAACTTGCTTTGAAGTGACTTTGCTGCTTTTTTATACTGCAAAAGCTCAAAGGTCAGCAGATTTATCCATTCGAGGGTCTCTGTGGAGAGGTCAGCTCAAAGCTTCACTCTGTTTCACTCATTCAAACGAACATGGGGAGACTGCAGAGGTTAGTTAGGAGACAGGATTACAGTGTCTGCAGTGTGGAGAAGGTGTGCCTCTCAATGTCCCTATTATAGCTGTTTCTGTGGGAACAAATGACCCAATTCATAAGCCAGTCTTCTGTGAGATCACCATGCTCAACACAATCTCTAGAAATTTATCTACATTAATAATCAGCTGTATAAAGCTGTTATCTACCATCGGATTCACGGGACTTGAGAGGTCTGCAGTCATCAAGGTAAGACCTGTGGTATATGAGAAATTGGATTCCTGAGAGTTTGTGCTGAAAATTGTGGGTTTTGCCTCTGTGTTTGTTCATGTGTGTGTAACCTTTTGTTTCAGGCATGCATCCTCTTCTGCTTATCCACGTTACCCTGAGACCAGACAACTGCAGTGCATTCTACTTGCAGCTGTTTCAGGAGGGAATTTAACAGCACGAGCTATCCCACTTATCAAAGGCAGGGAACATTTAACAACAATGTGCCACAAACCGCAGCAATTCCCAGTGGTCTCTTGGGTAGGATTCAAGGTGATGGCATTGACCTTTATAAACCAAAACGGTCTGGCCCAGCTTATTAGAGCCTTCCCTCCACTCAACACACCACAGCAGTAATTGAGAAAGGTTCAAGCTGGAAGTGTTTTGGGATATTGCTTTGATTGTATAAAAGCTAGAGCTTTTCTTCTGCAAATTCTCCCAAGTATATCAGGTTTTGGGGGAGATTATGGAAAGGACTGTAACAAGAGATTGATGGATTGTTCATCAGAATGGAATAGCACATTGTGAAAACATATATCTTCATGACTTTTCCTGTTGCTGGCAAGAAGTTTCATTTCACTTTGATTGAGTTGAAATCACTAGCCCACTGGTTCAGCAATTCATTCAGGAGAGCATCATTTTATCTGCAACACTGGAAGAGCAACTATGTGAGCACTATCCTGCTGCCCTAAAACTCAGGCTGTAAGGGCAGCCAGCCTCCAAATCTCTGTTTAGCTCCTAACACAGGAACTATTTCCCTGACTTTGTGGGGGTGCTGGGGAAATGAGAAGTGAAGGTGTTGCTGAGATGCACTGATCTTCCTCAGTAATCTTGGTTATGAAAGAACCTTGTCAACACTGTGCCTTGGTGGGGAGAGGATGCATAACAAGAGGAAAAAAAAAACCCATTGTATGCCTGTTGTAGAAGCAAGTAATTCAATTGCTTCAAAACAAGCATGTAAAAAAATATAGTTAATTTATCCATTTCCTAAGTGTTGTAAATTAGAAAGCTTGAGTTTTAAACAAAAAATATCTAGACTTGCCCACAAGAAACTTTGTATTATTTTCTGTTATTCTCACAGATAACTTCCCTTTGAAGTTGGGTGCTCATGTCATCGGGTGCTTCATTCACAGCATGGAAAAAGCCTTAGGACACAGCCTGAGTGTGCCTGTAATAGGAGAGAGGAGCAGTTCCCAACCATTATAAAATTAAGGTAGAGAGGTTTCTCACCATATGTAAGTTGTTTGAAGAGAGAGTAGCACGACACAAAGACACAGCTGTGTCAATGCCAGAAAGGGACTAGAACTGGCTTTAGCATCCTTCACATGAGGACTCTGTGTGAGCTCAGAAGTGGCAAAACATGGAAATGGGGAAGCTTAGGAGGGATTTATCTGAGACCTGGAAACCTGGTTAAGGAGTTTTGCTGTGTATGAGCAGGGTCTGTCAGACTCTGTGCCATACCCAGTATGTCTGTAACAGTGCTTTGGAAAGCAGACTACTATGAATTAGAAAAGGTAAAGATATTATCTGAATGCAACTGCTAGTCTCACAGGATTCCTGTTAGGCTGCTGGACATTAAAAGTCTTTGGCCTACCTAATAAGAGCCCATATGCTTAGAGAAAAGAAAAAAATGCACAGAATTTTCAAGTTCCTCAAGTTTTTCTGGGTAGCAACAGCTCCTGAAGGAATGACAGAAATGTTTTATCCTTCCTCCCTTCCCTGTTTATAGCACTGACCTGCACTTCTTCAGCGCTTCAAACAAAGGCAGAAACTCTGTATTTGCTCTGCCTGGATTTTGTTATTCCAGGTTCCTTGTGTGACAGCAGAGTCTTCTCAGATTGCTCTTATCTGTGTTGGCTTGTGGGGATGTTAAACCTCAGAGCCCTAAGATCCCACGCACCATCAGAGCAACTATCACAGCACATGTTGGCCTCCCAAGATATAAACAAATCTTCCAGTATCAAAAGGCAATAAAACACAGAAAACTTTAATCTTTTGATAGTTTTATAGTGAATTGCTTCTCTGTGAAGTGTCCTAGATGGTGTTTCTCTGATAGGCACAAGATGGAGAAAGAAGATAATACAACAATCCCTACACTTGCTATTACCATCATTCTAACAGTGCACATAATATCCAGAGCAACCTCTCTTGTGTATTAAAATAGACACATCTCTAAATATATCTTAATATATTAAGCACAGAACTGTTTTACAACATCAATGGATATACAAAGAGCAAAGGATTTAAGTCAGGGGATAGAGTTAAAAGAAAAAATGTACCCTGGAGATGATATCTTTTGTTTTTGGAGCATCCAGGGCTCCTGTTACCCAGTTGAGCTCATGGCTCAAATCATATAAAGCTCTATCTCTTCTGCTATGATTCTCCTTCTCACCAAGTAAGCTGTCATCACTGCTCAGGTGCAAGCCCAGATTCAATCTGTCATTAAGCACCTAGCATGTGGATCATACATCTCTGTAGTTCCTGTGTAGTCAAAGAAAGGTCACTTCAGTCTACTTAAACATTAGATCACCCTTGTGAGTTGCCTGGCCCTCCTAAGACCAGGGAAGCCTGGGAAGCCTATGCACATTTACCCAGCCTCTTGGATGCACTTTTGCCTCCTATGCATCCAGGGACTGCATCTCCACCAGATGCAATTCTTTCTGACCCACCCCTCCATCCTCCAGCCTTCATCATCAGCCATAGCCCATGAGATGTATCACAAAGCCCATGGATGTCATGCTAGGAAAGACTGTGTGCAGAATGCTCAGTAGACAGTGGAGTGGAGAAAGTGGGAAGGGCATGGGTCTGGGATGTGCTTCCCCACAGGGCAGGGATGCTCCCTTTCATGTGTGGTACCCAGTCACATGCAGATGAATTGTCTTTGCTGTCCTGGCCCTGCTCTGCTGGCTGCTGCAAAGGAAAGGTGCAAAACTAGAATGGCCAATGGCTATTTTGCTATTTGAGGAAGAGACAAGAGCACTGACCTTTAACAGAAGCCAATGTTCCCTGCAGGACAAAGCTTTAGTCTGAAGTTGCTCTAAATGGTCATTGTGTTGGAGAATATTCTTATTCTGGGCTCTGGTGATCCTGACTCACTGCCCCACTGCCTGGGCAGTTGGGGTGTGAAAGACACTGCCTGGTCACACAGATCAGCAAGTTCTCAGGCTTCCTGGAGTGTATCAGCAAGTCTACCTCCACTGCTCTAGTAGTAATAATATAAAGGAATCCAAATTAAGTATATGGTACCTATAATTTTAGATAAAATCACTCACCCAAAACAGTCCTTACTGTGATACTTTAAAACAAGGAGGAAAACACACCAAACAAGTGCATTATATGCTTGGGAGAGTCCTTATGACCAGTAGGTTTCCTGACACATGACATGCATGTGAATTTTTACTTCCTTGTATAAGCACAGACACAGAAGTGCCTTATGTACGAAGGAGATTGTCTCCCCTTCCCCTTCTATGAATGATTTTTGTTCAGGTTTCATCCAGTTCCCTGGTTACCTGAAACCCAGTCTACTTCAGCTAGTACATAATCTTCAGCTGGTCTAATGCTGGCGAGAGGCTTGAAGGCATTGCTCCACTGGCAAGGTGGCAGCCCTTCCTCCTGTGATGAGGAGCCCACCTCAGTCCCACCAGCCCCCAGCCCAGCTCTCAGGACTGGGGTCCATGCAGAAGCCCCCTCTAGACAGCATAGCCCTGACACCAGAGGAGATTGCTTCGCCCCTGCCCTGTCCTCACAGAGTATTTGTTCCTGAGACTCGCCCCACTGCTGCTGGTGAGGGTCTCTGTCCTGCAGAAAAGCTTAGGGAAAAGGGTTGATGCTTTGTGAGAGTGACTCTTGGATTTAATTAGGAGTGCTCCCATCTCCTTTCCTTCCTTGTCCTCTGCTCTGAAAGTTACCCACAAAATAGATTTCTGTAGAATCTGGGTAAAACTCTGATCTGTTTTTTGCCGGTGGAGCTGCATGAGGAACAAAATCGGACTCATCAGCTATTTTTTTAGGAGAAAGAAATATATATTTCCCTTGCATCATGAAACTTCCTTGAGGAGATTTTGTTATGTTATGATCCAAGTCCTGCTATTTGGCACAGCAAGTAATTATTGTACAGTTACTGATTTTCTGACTCACTCCTTTGCAGATCCGTTCTGCTTCTTCGGATTCATTACAAGCCTCAAGGAGCTGAGCAGAAAAACAGCGTGTCCCACCTTCACATGTCAGATAGTAAAGCTTAGTCATGCAGCTTAAAATAAAGTAAGCAAGGGGCAGATGGCAAAAAGGACAAAATGTGGCTTATTTAATCTGCCTGTGTTTGCAAGGAAGTAATTGTCTTTTAGGCTCCAGAAAACAGAGTGCTACCAGAAGACAAACAATGAAGTCTCTCTTTCCAGGGCACATATGACACTATTTGTATAGCTTCAACAGGAGCCTGCAGTTAATTCAGGGCTTTCAATAAAATTTACATTCACCATATGTAGAGGATAAAACACCTTCCTTGAATTTGGAAGCTGAATTGACCTGCTTCCCCTCCCTCATGTGATCAGTTCACCCAGAGAAACTGTAATCCTCTTTTGAGCCCATACAGTAAAAATGTCTTTAACAAAACAGACCTTCCAACATAAAACTATTACGTGAGGAAACAAGGCACTAAGTGGTACAATAACTTGAAACACATAATACTGTCAGAAACAATGACTGTAGGCTTGACAGTTTCCATCAAACTGGTACCAATTTAAAGCTTTTAGTAAGTGCAATCATTAATGTATGCAGAGCTGTTAAGTAGTGAGTCAGAGTAACTTAGCTACATTTTGTTTTGTACTGACAAACCACAAAAGAACAGCTCAAGTACTGGAAGTACAGTTGGTCATTAGATATTTAGTTTTGCTAATACCTTTGGAGTTTATTCAGTTATTTTCAATGAAAGTGCACAGTGCAGTTCTGCACAGGCTGAAAGGATCTCTTTCTGGCCAAAGATGAATAAGACACATTTTACACCTGCCATGCTACTGGTGAGAAGATGAGCCCTGAGCAAAAACAAGAAGAGAGATAGTACAAATCAAACTGTCTAAATGCTCTGAAAAGTTTTAGCTTTTAGATGTTTTTGAGTAAGGAGCACCTCCTGAAGATCTCAAAACCAACCATAAGTAACACCCTTTGGGGAGCCAGAGAGATCCCAGATAAATCTAGAGGATGCTGTATTGTGTTTGTACCTGTTGACAAATGACAGCTGGGAGGTGTGCACAACTGGAGAAAACAGGGCACGGAAATCTGATGACGACTACAAATTTATTCTACATTCCTACATGTCCAGACTTGAGGTCCAGTAATTTCTAGGTGTCTTTATAAAACAGAGAAGGAGAAAGAGCCATTAGAGAGAAGAAACATCAGCCATTATGAGGAGACATTTGAGCTGAAACTCTTGTAGAGGAAAAGACTGGTCAGAGGGGCAGGTGTTTAATGGTTATAAAATCTTGGAGATGACAGCTAACATCAATGCAGCTCTTTCATTCACCAGTCACCAGTAACTTCTACAAGACTGCTTTAAAACACACAGAAGGAAACTCTGGACAAGCTTGTACAGAAAGATGGTTTCAGCTGGTTCAAAGAAAAGATAGATTCCACAGACCACCAGTATGGCAATAGAGTGAATAAATAATGCAGCCTGCATCACCTCTAATTTTGGGACTACTGATTAGAGTGAATGGATTAGAAGGGAGGGCCAGGTTGTTGCTGTTGGGGCAGAACACTTGGCCAAGTGGCCCGTTGCTTGGGGCCAGCTGGGCATTCTTGTTTCCTATTATTGTTTCCTGGAGAGAAAAGGTGGTGTGTTCCTCAGTGCTAGGAATAAATATTGGCATTTGTATATGCAGAATTTTAGTAATGCTTCTCACTTAGTTGCTATCTAAAGCCTTTACTGGTTTTTGGTTTTGAGGTTGCAGTTCATCTGGTGTTTAAAGATCTACTCCTGGGCTTGTCTTGAGGCATAAAAAAGCTTGAAAGTGAAGAAGAGCTCAGCACCACCTTCATCATTACCCTCAGGAAGTAGTTTTTTCTACCTTTTTCATCAAGCAGAGACACTTGGTTTACTTGTTCACTCACCTGTTTTCTTGGAGAAAGACATAAAAGAGCTGAGATGATTACCTACAGGACAACTTTGGAGCTGATCACCGTGTTGAGACCAAGCGTCCAAACAGAGACCTAAGGCATGGTGCCCTCCTCTCCACATCTAAAAGATCCTTTTCCCTTTGTATTAACAGCAGTAGAAGTTCTGGTTGGAAGCTGGGGTAGTGGGGTAGGATGAGAGATGCACAGCTGCTGCATCTGTGTCCTGTCCTAGGAACCAAGCATCTTCTCTGCAGAGCAGTTTTCATTTGTACGAGTTTCTCTTGCAAGGAACATGACTGCTTTGGTTACAACACTCCTTGCCTCAATCTTCACATTGCTCCTGAATGTTGCATCTCCTGGACTAATCCTCCTACCATGTTTCCATCTCCCTGGCTAATGTACTGGGTTAATGTCAAACGATACTTTCAAAGGCATTTGTAACATCCATAAAATAATTTTGTGATGTGAAAATCTGCCTGTTCACTGTAGGTCAAACACATTTACCTGCAGGTTACCTACTCAATTTCCTCATTACCTAATGATCTTCCTGGGAATCTAGAAAAACCAGAAACCACTAGTGTGTGGCTATAGCAATGAAGTAAATGCAAAGGAGCGTACTGAGAGAAGAAAAGTGCTAGTAATGTTTCCAAACCACCATTACAATAGAAATAAAATAAATTTGGGGCTAGGTCAGAACCTCAGGTCAGTTCTGGTTTTGTCAAAACCAGATTAGTTCTTCCTTAAAAGAAACACAGCAGAAGTGCAAATGTGGCATGTCATGTCCTGTTGCAGCTCTCTGTACCTCACACTGTGCACAAATTTTATTTTGAAGATGATGGTGTTTGCCAAGGTGTCAAAAATAGCTGTTATCCTCCAAGCCAGCAAGTTCCTAAAGCACCACCAATGCAGCAAATTCTTATTATCTAACTTTTAAGTTACCTTGACTCAATTTGTCTCCTCTATGGCTTTCCCAGGAGTGAAAATAATAATGATAGAAGAATGGTTCAAAAAGCAGAAACAAAACCAGAGAAGCATTTGTTCTTATCTTTTTTATTTTTTTTTTAATAGAGGCCTGGGGAAAAGACAAGTTAACTCTTCTGATAAAGAAAAGAGGTTAATCTTACCTCAGAAAGATTTTCAGTATCTGCCATCCAACTCCTCCTCTCCAAATTCAGACACCTCTGTTAGTAATGTGGTGTCTGATTAGCAAAAGTATTTAGCAAGCTAATGTTCACTGTCCACAGCAGGAGGTTCACACAGCTTGGCTGATGAGAAATGAACTGCCTGGAGCTAGCTTTTAATGGCAACTAATTTCCCATATTTGATACTCAGCTCAGCCAACTAATATCTAGCTCAACCGTGACAAGACAATCACAGTTCCTTTTGAAAATCCTTTAATCTGGGATGCAAACCAGTGTGCTCAAGGCTATAATGAACTTCTGAGATTATGTGCTGGCTATTTTATAGGAGGTATATTTTCTCTTTTCTTTTCGCTTTTCTGCCTCAGAAAGGCTTAAGAACACATATTTTCATAGTTTCCTGCTTTTATGCAATTTGCTTACTGCACAGAGATAATCTCCTCCTGAAAGTCAGTGACAAAAGTTTTAAAAGGACAAGTAAACAGCTTTCCCGTCAGATAACCCAGAGGATGTGGCAGTTCACAACAGCACAACATCATAAGTGGCTTTTAAATCAACTGATCTTGTTATTTTGAAAGTGTTTTAAATATCTAACATGTTTTATACTGCGCTGGCTGGGGCTTTGACAAATCCCATTACTCTCTGTTACTCTATCTCATTACACAGTGAATTATTAAATAGAACACTTAACCTAATTAGATATTATTGCCATGATACATACAGACATCCTGAAACGAGTCATTCCTTTTTGTTGTTCTGACTAGTCCTTCAGTTGTTTTTCATCTCTTCTGTGTCACTGGTGGGGTTTTTTTTCTTCCCTAAGAAGCATCAAATCTCTGGTAGAAGAAAAGTTTTTTTGCTGTTTCTTTTTAAAATGGTTCCTGGAGGTAACAATACACAATGTATAGATGTGTGTTTGTAAGAGCATGCGTGTCTGTACATAGATACACACAAAAACACACAACTAAAAATTATTCTGGGCTGCAAACACAGTTTTTCTCCTCTAGCAGTGTGCACACTTTCACTTCCATAGAGACAGTAAGATATACTTAGCAATATTTTGGTTTTAGACTAGACAGAAAAATCTTCATTCCAAAGAAAATCATTCCAGGAAGGAGGAAAGTCTTCAGCTCTTCTATAAATTGTCTGACAACCCCAGCCTGTACCAGTCCAGTGCAGGGCCATAGAGGCTTTTGTCAAGCCCTCACTAATGGCCAAAGTTTGCTTCTGTAAGAACGTATGGGAAAATCCCTGGCTAGTAATTTCAGAGCATTATAAAATTAACAAAGCCAGGCTAGTACATGTTCTCAGTCTTTTCAAAATAGAGTGCAGCCACGGCTAGCTAATTGGAAAAGATGCTTCCTATCATACAGTATACTTTTAAATTAACAGACTGTCACTTGTGGATCTGCTTCGGATCATTTCATTATTTTTCCAGCAAACTTTCAAAATAAAATATTTATTTTCCCTACTCATACTGTGCAAATCAGGTCAAAAATATTACTTGACATAGGCATAGCTTGTAAGAGTTGCTTTGGCTATTTACCAAGCTGTCATGTTTATCTGTTCAGTGGCATCTCCCATATTTGGAAACATGACAAATGCTGTAGACAGTGTTATTGTTGTGGGAGGCAGTTCTCCCATGTTTAATGATGCTAACTATAGAATATTCATTTTTCAGAAATGGCCCATGTGTATCTTCCATTCAAGTAGAACCCTCCAAAATGTGTTAACTCACAGCTAATTCATGCTGTCTGGATACATCTCTGTGCTGAGGATGTCCTGGGGTGATGCAGTTTCTTGGAGAATATCCCCATTTCCTTTGTATGACACCTCTGGCTCCTCTGTGCGTCCCCCTTCTTCTTGCTGCCCACCGTAGATGAAATAGCCCAGTGTGTCATGCCCTTCTTACATTTGTTTTATGTTCTTTTGTGATAAACATTAGAAAGTTTTGCATGTCTTGTTTTTTTACTCCCATATACATCCTCTTTCTATATGTATTTCTTTATTTTTAGGTGAAAATGATGCAATTGCAGCTCCACAGTCAAGCTTGACCTTCATTTTTCCACACCAACACCTGAGTTAAATACTTTTGCTACTCACAACATGTCTTAGCAATCACAACTCTGTGTGCTGTGAATATTCACAACACTTCAATGTATATTTTATGTTGAAGACGAGAGAGACACTGAAACACGCATCAAATAAGAAGAGAAAATATAAAATGGTGGCTACTGTCTGAGTCAATGAGCTGCTCGTGTTCTTAACTGTATGTATAAGAGTGAGATTACTGGATTACTTTAGCTGTTTTATGAGTTAAATTAGAAACTGATGTGCCTGACATTAAGACTCTTACTAGACACTGTTACTTGATGCTGCTTGACAAGTATCATCTCAATGTGGATGAGCTAGTTTCAAAAAGACCAAATGTAAGTATTGCCAATTCCACAATCTGAAAATCTGCACATCTTAAAAATGTTTCACTCAGTTGATATCAGAAAACTACCTTCAGAAAAGATGGCATGGATGAGATAGATTTTTTGATACACCATTGAATATCTGAAATGTAGCAGCATGCCCACCCAGAGCTTGCTAAGACAAGTTGTTTTACAATCCTATCAATATCCACAGAAATTCAAGCCTAAAATTTGCCAGGAATTCAAGATAAATATCAATTATATTGCCAAAAGGAAGTTCCCTCTATACATCTCTATTTTAAATGGTGTTTTTCTAAAGTGAAAATAGGTTCCTAGTGCTTGTTTTGATGGTACACTTGCAATTGTGTTGTATTGAGGGAAACATTGTGTTTAGAAGACTTTCTGAATGTAAATCCAAGAGTTCCAAAATTAGAAGGAAGGAGAGAAGGAGATGGAGGTTTAGGAGAGAGGGGTTAGAATTATGGGCGTCCATCTATGACCTCTCAACCAGAGCCCTTGTGAAAGAGCATAGTCTGTACTCACATGGTTCCAACTGCTTTCCAAAGGACTCTTTGCTCATTCCATTCATGAAAGGGAGGATGTCTTATACCTCTGTGGGAAAAAGTTTATTACCTGCAGGGTCTTTGCTTTCTTTGTGACTGCTGTTAGGTTACTCAGTGCTTCAGGCAGGATGTCATGAAAAGAGAAGAGCAATGTCAGAGAACCGTTGGAAAACTGGATTCTCTCCCTCATTCCACTACCAAAATCTGGTGTGATGCTGGACAGTCGTTTGCATTGGCCAATAATTGCATGTTCCACTATTTGAAAGTGCTTTAGATGAGAGTTTTTACATTAAAAGTGCCAAGCACTTCTGACTGCAGTGAAATTCTTAACTGTATACGACTACATTATGCTAAGTACTCTAAAAGATTAATTCCTAGACATCCTAAAGTGGGCACCTAAAATTAATGAGCTTTTTTTTTTTTTTTTTTTACTATTTTCATCTTAATCTCTTTACTTTCCTCACTAGTCAAATGAGATAATTATACCTCTCTCCATCATCAGGTTGTTATGTAGATAAAGTCATAAAAGGTTTTGAACCAGTTAGGTGTTACAGTGATGAGTGCTTTGAAGAAGACTTGCAGTAAAATGCCTGTACTCAGTTCCAGGATTGGATGGGGTGTATGGAAAGGGCCTCCCCCTGACAGGACTAGAACCCACAGTGATCCATCATATGGTGAGAATTATCCTGTCTGAGCACCCAGTGAAAGCAGTGGTCTGCCTCAGCACCAGGATCCCTCAAATCATGACTGCTTCATGTCTTCTGCCTCTCAGCCAGGGTCAAGCCTCACTGGAGATTTTTTCTCTTGTCTTAGTTCTGTGACAGGTAATAATGAATGAGTTCTGAAGGTTTTCTCCTAAAGGAGTCAGTAAAAAGTATCCAGATGCCCACTCTCATAAAAAAACCCCCAAACCCACACAAAGTACAGACTGTGAGGTCTCACTCATCTTTGAGAAGTTTTGGTTGAAACTAGCTGGTACATTTAAAGCACTGTGGTCACCAAAGCCTTGATGTCAAGGGAAGTGCAAAAATAATTTGTGGGGGTAGACAGGTATGTATTCAGGGTGACAGCTGAACCATGTTTCTCATGTTTCATAGTGATTTAAGGCTTCATACTGTTCTAACAGGCTGTTCCACATTCAACCCTATTTTAGAAAGGGAACTGAAATATCAGCTATGTTAAATAGCCTTACAGACCCACTGCATGGAGGAGCAGGAAGTCTGAGGTCCTAATATGAGCATCACAGGTCTTGTCAGGCTTGAGCCAGCTTTCAGTGACAAGAACAGTTTGTTCCTCTTTCCTGAAAAAGGATGGTGTTGGGTTGTGGGATAAAAGGCTCATGACATGAAGGATCCCAAAAACACAAGGGCTGATGGAGGAGCTTCAATACCCTGGTCAGGGACATGAATCACTGCCCCTGTTTTCAAATTAAACTCTGTTTTGAACTGTTTTCCTGAGTAAGAGACATTAAAGGACATGGGTCCTACAACTGGAGTTACACAAAGGACATAGGGTCCTGGGCACTGCCTGGGTGCCTGAGTACCAGTGTGGATTACTACCAAGCATCAAACTGAACTTGGGGGCTGGAAAGACAGGCAGGAACCAGAGGGTCTGCCAGTTCTCCACCAGCAACTGAAGGGACTGCCTTAGAAGCTGGGTGCCAACAGCTGGGGAGATGGGAGGTCCAGGGACAGTTTTGGGGCAGACAAAGTGCTTAGAGACAGCTATAGAAGCACCCATATGTTGTGTATATAGGTATAGATTTTTTCCCATTAGCAGCTGTCATCCTGATGAGCTGGAGAGGGGAACAGGATGAGGCCACGGTGCAGTTTGTGCTTGCAAGGGTTGTGTTTTCCATCTGTGTGGATCCACCAGGCTGGTCACAGGTGCTCAGGTAGGTGTGCACATATGGGGGGTGTGTGAGCCCGCGGGGAATGCTCGCTCAGCCTCACTGCCGGCCGAGCCGGGGGCTATGGAGCCGCAGCAGCCTCCCCTCTGCCGGGCTGCTGGGCATGGCAACCCCCAACAGATGGGCCCTCCTCGGCCAGAAGGCTTCAAACCTGTCTCCTAAACAACAGGAATGCTGCTCAGGAATACTGGATTTGCTTCCAGGATGTAAGGAACGATGGTCTAATGGCTACAGATCCGCTCGTATCTCTTCCTCTGAACCTGTCCCCTCGCCTGCTGGATAGTCACTTCACTCTGGGGAATGGCAGGCAGCCCTCAGCAGCTCTGTTTCAATAACACATTCACTACACAAAACAGAAAACACCGCTGCATGGCTTCTTCCCTTGGGATAATATTGATAATACTTCCCTGCTCCAGACTGTTCCTCCCCCTTCACAGTTTTTCTCCCTGAAAGCTTTCCTGGAAGGACAGTAAGTTGGAAGAAGAGGTTGTTGCTGGGTTATCTTTCCTAGGCTAGCTAGCAAGAGTGTCAAATGACTTCCATGTTCCTGAGCAATAAGGCTTCTCCAGACACAGATATTTCTGCTGTTTTGTAAACAGTAACATAGTCAGCTTGAAGGAGGATGTTATCATAGCAGAGCGATTTGGGGGTGGGTGAGAGGGTGAACTGGACATAGAGGCACGTGAATTTTAAGACAGGAACAGCATATGCAAGGAGTGTTTCACCAGTCACCAGCTTGATAATAACTCGTCAGCTGGGGCTGATGAGGCGCACGTTTCCTGTGACGTCCTAGATTGGCCCTTCCCTGCCTGCAGCCTGCAGTGTGCTATCCCCTGATCTCATATTCCTTCCAAGCACACCAAGGATATCTACTTACACATTTTCACTCCATGAATTACAATCTGATTTATCTCTACTTACCTCATGATTTGCGAAATGAATGATGTGTTAGGGCAGATGTATCAAAACTGATGTCTTTAACTCTTAGGTCCTGTCATGGCTGGTCCTTGGGGCTTGTTTGGAGGATTGGACTCCCCTCGTGTACCACATTTCCTACAAAGGAGCCTTAAAAACTACTAATCAAACTGTTTTTACGGTGTAGAAACTATTTGTTAGGAGGAAAAAAACACAGGCTTTTTCTTGTAATGCAATTTTTGGAGAAAATCATCCAACTTAGAATTAGATAATACTTAGTTGATAAAAATCTTCTTACAAGCATTTTGCCACGCTTTGTTGTTAAATTTCCTCACAAATTACTTGTTTCACAGCATTGTGAAACTCTGTGGTTTACTGTAAATATATTACTGCTAAGAAATGAATACAAAGGTCTCTTTTTTTTTTATTCTATTTTTTTAAGTAGAAGCAGTGCAGCTGTTGATCAATTTTGTGACATGAAGAATGGTGATGTCATGACCTGACAGGAACAAAAACTGACCACAGGAGATGGAAGAGGAGTAGATCCAGACAGGGAAATAACCCACCGGCAACACAGTGTTTAGAAAAAAAGCACAGGGGCAAAAGATGCAATTAAAAGAGTCAGGGAGACAGGAGGAGGAGGTGGCTCTAGATTTTGAAATCCTGCACCTGAGAATTGAAACCTCATACACCTCAAATTTCTACTGTCTTTTTCTGTCTTATGTGGAACTGTTGAATTTGCTCTTTGGTTCAGCGGGTTTTTTTTGCTGAATATAAAATAATTTGTCTCAGACTACATAGCGGGGGGCAGAATTTATCTGGTGTAAATGGCTCTCACTTCATACTTGCTGAGAAGCTGCTCCAACACTCTTTGTTCTTTGTATATGAAGCAGAACTGCTGAAACATGTCAACAGTTCAGTGCTCATTGCAGTGCTCTTGGTTAGGCTCTCTTCATCCTCTGCTTTTGCATCGTGCTGCTTTGTACCCTTTTCTTGCAGTTTTGTCAGAGAGGTAGCTACATTTCACTGAGAGTGTATGTGCAACTTGTAGTCTTTGGGAAAAATAATAAAGAAGCAAACTGACACTTATACTGTAAATGCCTGGAATTAATTCTGGGAAAGAATAATCTTTCAAAGCAGAAACACTACATGAATGTCAAATTGTCAGACACTCAAAATTTCTTTCTATACTGCCTTGGCATCTTGCTGATAGTTTTTTTCTTTGCCCTTTCCTTAGGTACATTAATACCACCACATATAACTGCAAGTTCACTATGGCTGGATGCAGCAAAAATGTATCTGCATCCCTGCAGGTGGATGTTGAAATACTGTGTTGGGCTGGTGAAAAGCAATTTTGCTACACAGCAAATACCTAGTTTTACTCAAGTTTTTTATCTTCTTCTCCTCTGCTCTGAAAAACTAACTGTTCTCTCAGCCCTCAGAAAACAGTGCTGGATTCTCTAACACTGAATTGCATTGTTGTAGCTACACTGGTTTCAAAGTGGATACTCCTGATATACTGTCCTTCAGTGAGAGCAGAGTTGAGGTCACTGTTCTGGGTATATTTCATGTTAAGTGTCTCTGGTATAGTATCATAAAGGCAGTTTTCTAATGTCTGTTTCTTCTAAATAATTAATCTAGAAGTCAGTATGCCCTGGCTCTAGTAATACCACTCTACTTGTGTTTGCCATTATTTATGATTTATGCTAACTTCATTTTTCAGTCAAATAAAAATCCATATTTTGTGCGCACCCAAGTCAGATGTTTCTGGGAGAATAGGGTCTTTGATAACACTGAGGGAAAAATTTAATTGTACCCCCACCCCCACATCATTTACATAACTCAGATTGATGAGATAGGAAGGAAAGTGTTTACAATGCAAGAAGATAGGAATTTGGGGATTTAAATAGGAAGCAAATCGAAATGAGCTGTCTGAGGTAATTATGGAACACATACTTCATATGTTTTCATTAGATATTGCTATTATACTACACAAGGCAAAGGACTTTGATTAAACTACAGCTCAGTATATAAATTTATGCATAAATTACCCAGAAATCAGTCAGTTCATTATCTTTCAGGAACTCAGCAGGGGACTGAGCAAAAGTTTAGGTCCACTGGGACAAATAATTTGAGCAAGAATAAAACCTGTGCTAGGTAGGAAGAAAAAACACAGGCAAGGTCCATGAGCTGGAGCACGAGGAGGGGTTAAATTAATGCCTGTGCAAAGCCCGGGCAGGGAGAACAGCCCAGGGCCAAGGCAGTGTTTGCCCACAGCTCCTGTGAGACCCACTAATGCCTGCAGAAGGGACACCTGACACTAATGCCTAAAGAAGAGACAGTTCCCACCCCTTCAGTGCAGGTGACAGCTTTATCCTCTCTGTTTAGAAATGGCAATGGAAATGGTTTCACCACTGGTTTGCTCACGGAAGGGGGCTCAACAAATTTCAGCCAGCTAAATTACTTTCTGATTTAACCTCCAGCCTCTAGCATGGTGATTTTCTTTTTGTGTGAAGGAAATGTTTTCTCAGATATTCCTAGCCCTTACTTTGACAATACACTAATTTTTGAAAACATTGTGTACAGGAGTTCAGGAAGGATCACAGCTGAAATCCATTACCAGGTTACCCTCAGCCTTGAGCCAACTTTTGACCACTGCATGTTGATAGGAAGGAACCATGGGATGAAAGTGATTCTCCCAGGATATCTGTGACAAGCACTCAGGGTATGATCTCCACAGACCCTTTGAGCAATAACATCTGTAATAAATATTACCTAGTATATGTTAAATTGGTTTTATTCTTGAGGCCAGACTCTGTCATTTAAGGAAATGAGTATTCACAAGAACATAATATCAGCCATTTGTGGAGAGAAGCTATCACAAAACACTCTGCATTAACCTTTTATATAATTGTAGTGGGTCTGTGAATTCACTTCAGGTCTGCATATAAGCATTTGATTGATAGAAACTGTGGCTCTCACAAATGTACATATGATCTTTTTTTTGCATTTGTTGAAGCAGACTGGACAGAATTTCTCCAGCTTCTCCTTACACAAAATTATGCTCTAACACTTCTGTTTCTAATGAGGATACAAGTTTAGTACCTGTGTTCAGGACTTGTGGCATGATCTCATTGAAATGCCTCTCAAGGATCTCTCTGTCAAGCCTATTTATAATTTTCTACATTATTTTAAATAGATGTAACTAATACTGTCAAACAGCTTAGCTTTTAACTTATAACTCTGCTTTAGACTCCCCCCACCCTTCCTATTCCTGCTGAGGATGCTTGTTCCCTTTTAGTCCTTCATCTCTTTAAATTTCTGTACAATCAATTACATGACAGTGATCTGTCTATCTCACTTTCTGTCTGTAGTATATCAGCACCAGCTCCAACTGTAATCCACTCTGCCTTGTTATTGACTGCCTCTCTCCAAGCCTGGTATCATCAAATGCCACTGCCTGACAAAACAACCTTTTCATAAATAAACACAACAAACCTTGGCCCTAATAATAAAGCTTCTGACTCTCTGATAATCCCATTTCCCATAAAGTCACTCTGAAGTTCAATACTCTTTCTATAATCCCTGCCAGTATAATTTATTACACCAAGCACTTTTTGGGGAACTGTCTTACAAAAATGGTTCCTTTACCACTGTGATCTCCTGTCAGCAGATGCCATGTGGTAAGCTTGTTAACTCTCTCAGAATTTTGACAGGTATTTCATAGATGTATACATTTTCACACCAGAAGGGACATCTCACTTGACTCTCAGTGTGACCTGAACTACAGTTTTATCCAGCCATTCTTAGGTTGAGTAGATGACTCCTTGTGTTGCAGAGTATCTCTCAGGAAGACTTCTAGTCTTGAATTCAAGTAATAAGAGTTGTCCACAGCCCTTGGTCATTTATTCTTGGTCGTTAATTAATATTGCCATGAAAAATATACACTTTTGAGTTTGCTGTTTGAATCTAGTTTGACTGATGTCAGCCTCCAGGCGCTCCATCCTGTTATGCTTCTGTGTTCAAGATTAAACAACTTCATGCCCTCAGTAATTTGCTCTTGCAGGCTATAGAAAGTTCATTTCAGATTCCAAGTAGTCTGCTCCCTCCCTCCCTTACTTCTTTCCCTCCAGTGAATGTTCTCCACTTTTCACAGCATCCTTCTGCCAGCAATCTAAGCCCTCCAATCTTTTACTGTCCCCTAGAAGTGTAGGTGAAGTAAGCAGAAACAGCATAACACAATAATACTCTTGCTCCTACCATCTACAAAGGTAAATTAATATCTATAACCTTACTTTCTATTTCCCTGTTCACCCATGAATGGTCCTTTTTAGGTCTTTTGGCCATGACATCCTGCTGGGAGGTTTGCAGTCTCCTCCTGCCTTTACTGAGTCTGTGATGCTTGCTGCAACTGAAACCAGAACTGTCACTATTGCTTTCTCTTGCAAGTTTTCCCCAATATTTTCTCCGACAGCACTTTCATCCAATATTATCTTCACCTGATTACTTTTCCCAGTGCTGTTTTGAATAAAAGGAATGATTTTTTGCTGTCACATCAAATACCTTTTTGAAAGTACAGGCATTAAATATGATATCTTCTATTTTATAGATTTTTTTCTTCATATTTTAAAGAGCTTTTTAATGCAGCACATTTGTTAATATATCTGAATTTATTTTTATGGAGGTTTTTTATGAATAGGGCATGGGTCTTTGATATGGGCAATTAATTTAAGCCTTCTGATGTCTTCTTTTCATTGACTTCATCTTGGACATAGCTTTGATTTATCATGGTATATTTCCATCTCATGGAAAATAAGTATTTGATTATTTCTCAAAGACAGATTGTGAACGTAGGAATAAATAATTTTTTTTTTTTACTGTGTCAGCCCCATCAACCATTTATTAAACCTCCTATCTCTCATTCCACCTCTTCTTCAGTGTATATGGATTCTGTCTTCCCATTTATCTTACATCTCATTCACACCTCTTTCCATTCCTCACCTTGACTTTCCCTATAACTTCACTACAGTATCACAAACATTTCTATAATCTTCTTACTCCTCCTCTGTATGGATGTTTTATGCCTGGTGCTAACCTGGTATATATCTCATACCTGGTTACTTTTTGTGGTTTTGTTCATTGCACCGTGTATGAATTGTTACACTCTTTGAGGTTGCCTGCTCCAATGGTACTTAAGGCTATGGATTTATGGATGAACCTGCCAATAGGGAATCTCTGGCTATCTGCCATTTTTCTTCCCAAATCTATTTCCCAGCCGTTAATATTTTTTTTAATCTCAGCCGGCTGGCTTCTCCACTAAGCTGTTCATAGCAAAGTCATGCTTTGCCCTGGTCTTGTTTTATTCCTGGGCTGAAAGAGTTGTTTTGGTCAAGGGGACAAATCTGGCCTGAAACTTTGAATGAAAAAAGGGCAGAGTACTCTTGTCTGATCAACTGTGTATCAGGACCAACTTCCTCCTTCTACTGGTAGAAGTACAAGATCTCCCTGCTGCCCCCTTCCCTGTCAACAACAACATCTTTTTGCACACGAGGGGGGTGGCAGCAATGCAGTTCTGCTGCTGGAGGCTCCTGAGGAGGAAAGAAAAATTCTTGGGCACCAAAGACACCTTGGAGAGACACATTGCTAAACCCATCACCAGTGTCTCCGACTGAGTCTTTATTCTCATTTTCTCCTTGCTTCTGACTCCACACCTTCCCTAAACAGCCTAAACAGTGATTAAAAATCTGCTGGAAATGTTGGAAAAGCTCTTCCATTCTGTTGGATGAGGCCTACATTCCTTTCCAAGTAGCTAGGTGCATCAAGCTCTTCAGCAGGGACACAGCCCTCCCTGTGTGATCCAAGGCAGCTGCTAGTGTAGGAACAATGCAACTACAGCATGCACTGGAGCTTGCTGTAGGAGCTTCAAACCACTGCCCCTACCTGTGTATCCCCGTGTGACAGATTTTCCATGACTTAGTTCTGCCCCTACTCAGCATCAGAATGGGTCTGAGACTTATTTTTTTTCAGTATGAAAACACAACAGGAATGTTATGCTTAGACTTTTATGACACTGGGTCCCAGCTAGACAATTTACTGGGTAGCTTTTCTCACCCCAGCTCTTTGTCCTTTCTACACCAGTCTCTACCCATGCACGCAGTTGCTGCTGCACTGTGCATTGCAAATACCCATTTGCCACGATGACTGATTCTGGGATTTAGATATACCTGAAAAGCAATAGGAAGTTCCTTCCACACATGAGATTTCTTTTTTCCTGTGCTGCTTGTTAATAATAATTTGCAAGTCCATTTGTAGTTTCTGATTATAATCTGACCTGCCCTGTTCAGATTTTGTGGATTGATTCATTTTTTCTTTAATTTACTTTTCCCTTAAACTTTGTAGGCATGTATATTCATGAAAAGAACAGAGGGGAAAAAAATCCCAGAAATTACCACAAGAAAAACCCCTGCTAAAAGCAATAAGTTTGCTGACAGATGGTAGAATCAGTTGAAAATCGAGTACCATATTTACTAAGTCTAACCCATTTAGTAAGCCAGAAAAGTGTTATCTAATTCTATCCCCTGTGTGTTTGTGTTTTGGAATAAACAGATGCCTAATGAGGAATGTGTCTACTATGGTTTTTGAAGAACCTGGATGGATCCTGGTTCTGATTCAATACTTGATTTTGACAAAGCTGATAACGTTCACTGCAGAACCTATTGTTTTGGCTTTCAAACCTACAGATATTCCAACACTAGCTGACTGACAAAAATGTAGTTTCAAATGTAGTTTCTGCCAGAACAGGGCAGAAATCAGAAAAAAAGCGTTAAATGACTTAACCTGCATTTTACATTTTCTGTTCTATCTATATAACACCCAAAAATGCGGCGAATGAAAGGGCAAACACGCTGGAATCACTTTCAGGCTTGACAGCTACCACAATCAATTCCTGTATGTTTGCCACTGGGTTTTATAAAATAATAGGGATTGGCTTAGAAAGACATATGTTTGTGTACTTTGTGACAGATCTGGGTGAGAAGCAGAATCTAAATAAACAGAGAAGGGGGATCTGAGCAATGAAGGCTTTAGGGAGGATGGGCCATGCTTGCCCAGCAAGGTTATTGCACATGCACAGGGTTCCTCAAAGGCACTGTCCCATCACTGCCTGGATGGCTTCTAAATTCTCACCCTGAGTAGGAGCAGTCAGGGAGTTTACCAAGGAGAATCAGCTATCCATGAATTCCATAGCAAAAGTTACAGAACAAGATTTCTCCCATGCCACATAAGGCTTTTAAAATATGCGCTTTCCAAGTGTGTGTGAAACAGATAAAGAATAGGATCTGTTAAAAGAAATAAAATTACTTGTTCACAGAGCACAGAATATTTCAGAGGATTGTTTAATAGAGGCAAGGTCTGTTATTTTCCATAGTATTTAAAAATACAGTGTTCAGTGATACATTTCAACAAACTGATATGCATTCCTACTTGTTGAAGTTGCTCAAGAGTTACTAAAGGCATTTTGCTAAACTTATATCCTGTGTTCAATTACATGAAACTGATCAGCAGTGGGAGATTTTAATTCTGGAATTATAAAATATGTTTCTCAAAGTACTAATGAGTCAATTGCTGAAGCAGTGATCTGAACACAAGGATGCACAACCCTATGCCCAGCATTTGCTATCTATTTGTTCAGTGAGTGAAAGTAAGCAATTTCTGTTGTCTTTCTATATTCCTCTGTCTACCCCTGAGGTGCCCATAAAAATAAGAATTTAAACTCACATATGTGTTATTCTAATGTGACTGATTTTCTAATTTTGTTCAATGAATATCTAAGATACAGGTCAAGTCAGCATATCGTCATCTTATTGCTACAGGAAATATCAAGTTGCCCATCAAAGGAAAGTGGACACAAGTGGTGGTAATAGAGTGCATTAACGTGTGGAGATGTACGTGATTCTTAAATATTAACAGCAAGAACTGCATTTCATCTTTTATCTAGGTTGTATCTGAAGATGGTTTTCTGTTCACATTTTAGTGAAAGTTTTGATGGGGGAACTGAGGGGGAAAAAAAGGGCCAGCACTGTGTTGTTTTTTTTCTGAAGGCTTTTCTGTCTCTCAGAACAGACAAAATGATTGTGCAAAAGATTTTACTCTGTCCTTGTTTTAAAAATACAATATAAGTACAAATTTGGCTTGTTTCTAGTTCTGTGTGAGCGAAGAAGGGAAATGGGAGAAGACTATATGTCCTGATTTTCAAGTTTCAGGTTTTACTTTGCCCTTTCTTGGCTCTACTTTGTCGCATTTCCAAGGCATTAAAACAGAGACTCAGGGGCCTCAGTAGACATAATGGTATAAAGTTTCCAGTGCAGTAAGCTGTAACACTCTGTATGCTCTGGAAAGTTTGCATTCAGTCTTTTAATAAGTAAAGACGCAACATAATGCTCCTGATAATTTTCAGCATGGGCAGATGGTATATGAACAGCCTGGTGGGAGGAGAACCAGCCCAGCTTAGGGTAACAATGTTCGACTAGCTATCAGGGAGGAAACAGACTTCCTCTGCCATTGCCCAGTGCCAAGGAGCTTGTTTTATCTCCTGCTCACCACACTGATCATGCTTTGCTTTCTTCTGTTTTATAGGCACTGGCTGTATGCAGAAAGTGCAGTTCCTTTCTACTGCCAAAATGAAACAGTATTTTAGATTATAACTAGGCTAGAAGTCATTTACAATTAATTTTGCTCCAAAACTCCTGTAGCTGGAAATGCAGATTACAACAATTTGCTGTGAGCTGTTGTAAGATGAAGAAGCCATTCATTGCTGCCATTCGACAGCGAATTTTCTGACCCACGTGCTAAAATTAGGGGAGGCTGTGGCAGCAACCCTAGCAATGAAACAGGTCACATTAGCAGGAATAAGGATAGGTTCAGGGTTCAGCACCACTTTTGGAAGCTTGCCAAAATAGGTTTTGCTGATGCTGTGTACATAGGTTACATCTGTTAGTGCTGGTCCCTCTGCAAGAAATCTCAGTAGCAGTGGCTGCAGGAAGAGTCACACTGGACAGAGACAGCATGCCATGATGGCTAAGCATGTTATTTTTGTAAATATACTCCTGAAAATGCTACTTGTCCTCTTTCAGTTAGCCCATTCTGCCAAAGAGTAAGTGCTTTTAAGAAGAAAGAGCTGGGAATATATTTTGTCATTGTTCGTTATTCTCTACATGAATGCGTTAATTGCAGAGGGCAAAGCACTTCTCCAGCCTTGGAGGGCTGCACACAGCCAGAAAAATCCTGCCATGTTCTAGTCTGGACAGATGCTTCAGCTGAGCCTAACAGTGAGATGGTTAATAGGTCAAGGAGATTGCTAGTGATGGGAGGATGGATTGAAGATGTGCATTTACTCCTAATTCTGGATCTTAGGGGCTAGCAGAGATAAGTGTCTTCCATGAGCAATAAGTTCATTTGAAAGAGGAAATTAAGGAAAAAAATGGCTTTGCTTTTTCTCTAGACTGTGTCTCTCTTGTGAGCAGGTGACAAAAGAGATTAAGAAAAAAAAATATATCTCACTCACTGCAACAGTCTTTAAAATGTTTGACTTTATTTTGCTTAATTTAATTTTCTTGCCTCTGCTCTTTTTTTTGTGTTTGTGGGTTTTTTTAAATTTACTGCCCCTGAATTCAGATCTACCAAAAATAGCACTAAGCAGTTACTGTAAACCTCTGTCTGCATCGCAGAGTGGACAGGAGTTTTTCATTTCATACATTATTGACCATGCTATAGAATGGCGATTCCACAAAGTGAGCAGAAGCCTTAAAAAGTTAATGAGGAGGGACATCATAGGGTTGTTGTTGTTCTTGTTGTTGTTACTTTTTAATGTTCTGTAGCATTCAGGACTGGGCAGCCGGGCGTGCTGGATACCGAGCGCCACTGCCGTGGTTTTTGTTGCGCTGCACTGCTGGCAGAAGATGTTCTCCCCCGTGGGCTCTGCCTGCCTGCTGTGACACCTGCACACACCTCCCTGCGCCTCCCCAGTGGCAGGGAACACCCACACTGCTCACACGGAGCTTGGGGAATTGACGCATAACACCTGAGTATAAATACTAACCTCAGCAAGAAGAAAATGCAATATATTTTTGATTTCCTAAGGTAGTGAAGCATCTACCTTCCCTGAAGACATCTGGTGAATAAGCTTAGTATGTCCTCTGGCTAACATCTGTAGCAAACTTACCTCAAAGACACAAATACCGTGAGGGTTCTTGCAGTGGTACCTTTGGATATATTATTTTACACGGAGCTGCCATCTGTTTCATAGTGTAGCACATATCTGAGTGCTCCAACAGCAGTTGCAAACACCTCTGTCAGGACACTTGGAAGCATATGGGGCCAGGCAGTATGGTGCTGGGCAATATCATGGGGCTGACGATATGCTGACATATTCTGGGCTGGATCTTCTCTTACACTGGAGCTATTTTTATATAGCTCCATAGACTTCAGCTGAACAAGCCCATATTTATACAAACATGAGGTCAGGACCTCATCCAAAGATTATTTCAGTCTTAAACATTTTAACCTACTATGAAAATCATGGAGAAATTAATTCTCATGAGAGCATCCAGTCTTTGTGAGACATTTGGCTCTTTAGCTCTCTAAATGAGAGATACTAAAAGCATAACCTTTTTGTATGCAGTTTGACGCTCTGGAATTTTAGCTGCAGTTTTTTTCTATTAAGAAATGCAGACCACAAAAGGACTTGCACTTCTCCCACGGAACAAAAAACTCAAACGCCTTGCAGTTTTATACCTTTAGGTGTAGAAGAGTAGGTCAGGCAAACGCCTCTTACAAAGGACACAGACAGTACTGAAGGGCCATAGCATGCAGGCGGGATGAGGGGACCCCTCACCAACCCCAGAGTGCAAACCCACCTGGGGATCCTGCTGGGAGCAGCTGGGAACAGGAGCCAGGTCTCCACTCCTCAGAGGGAGTTTGGCTGTTTGCTTCCCTGGATGGAAAGGGCACAGAAGCCGGGGGAGGAGATGCTCCAGGAGCCAGAACTGAGATTCCCCTGCAGCCTGTGGAGACTATGGAGAGGTAGTCCATGGAAGCCTATGGTAGAGCAGATATCCACCTGCAGACCCTGGAGGATGCCAAGCTGGAGCAGAGGGGTGCCCAAAGGAGGATGTAACCCCGTGGGAAGCCCACACTGGAGCAGACTGCCAGCAGGACTTTTTCTCCTGAGGAGGGCAATGATGCAGCAGCTTTGGTGGGCAGCTGGTGTGCAGCCAGGGTCAGTGCAGCCAAAAAAGGTTGAACACAACTGATGTTTATCTCTCGCCTTTTCTAGACCTTTTTGCTGGGCCAGACCTTAAGAATGCCTGGATGCTGTTGATTCAGGGGCTGGAAGGAGGCTGGATCAAAGGAGAACATTGATGAAGAAAGGAGATTATTGTGCCATATAACACGGATGGAAGAACGGTGTGCCCTCTGTCTTGTCAACTTGGAGGGCAAATTCTGCAAGCAATGATTGTCTTTTACTGCAAACATGTCTTTTTCTGCAAGCATCTTGAATGATGAGGTTCACTTGCCATGAAACACTTCTCAGACAACTACTGAAAACCTTTCCTTTTCACATGCATGCACATAGATTTCTTATGCTCAAAAAGAGTTATATCTGAACAGTCATTGTGTTGTCCTTACTCGTCTTCCTTTAAAACCCTCTGCCAACTACTAACATGGAGTTTGGGACATGAGGAACAGCACCCTGTTTCTGAACACGATATCAGTGCAAAAAAAAAATTAATAGTTAAAACTTAGGGTTTGTGCTACTTAGTAGGTCATACCTTCAAAACTACAGACACAAAGCACATACACCAAGATTATATATGTATGCATATTACTCTTACATGTATATCAGGGGTGCAATATGATTTTATAAGTTCACTCTGATTTTCTAAGCTCACATCTGCTGGCCATATATCATTATCAGTGATATAGATGTAGGCACTGATTTTTTTAAAATGTTTGTATCTCACCTGTCTTTTCAAAGTAGTTGGCTTTATGTGCTTTCTTTTTTAATTGAATCTTACAAATTATTGCTGCTTAGAAGAGTTTCCTCCCCAACCCTTCCAACTGAGTCCCCAAATTGTGGGAGGGTATCAAAGGAATGATGTTCACTGCTGTTTGACTTTGAATCCCTGGTAAAAGGTTTTATGTAACTCATTTTCTTCCACACAATTAGATTCTAAGGACACAGGGACTAGGCTCTTTTTTTTTTAATTCAAAGGTCTCAGTAAGCAAAGCATAATGTATTCTGCCCAAACTGTGAGAACAGAGCAATACAGAATAATTTACTTCACTAATGCCAAATTAAAATTCATAACACAATACTTTAATTACCATCTGAATCCAATTCTCAAAGAAGTTTGCCCTAATTGCATTGTTGATATGCATGGATGCAAATAAGATGTTGACTGTTTCCCTTGTAGCAAATGACTCTGTTTCTAATATGCAGACATCTAACAACATGGGGCCAAATTCATCCATGGTAAAAAGCCATTAGAATCAGCAGAGTTATACCAGGGACAAATCAACCACTCTTCTCAGGAAAGCTGGTCTTGTAATCAGCCTCTAAGAATTGCTATCCCTGCTGCCCCTGAGCAAGACAGAGAAAAGTCCCCAGGAAAAACCAACCCCCTGTGTGCTGGGAAGACAAAAGTGTGAAACAGGCATGTGTGGAACAATGTTTGCCAGAATGTAGTGGGGACATAGAAGCCCAGATGTTCTCCTTTGCTTTTGTGACAGCTCTGGATATGGATCCTGTTCTTAGCCCACAAGCACAGGTGTTTCAGAGGAAGAGAGAGAGAACATCATACTGGAGATGCAGGAAATTAAATAATATTCATCAAATGGAATCATTGGGGCATTTTTGTAACTGCTATTTACTACTCTCAGGTGAGCTGCTTAAGTGGGGGGACTTTGAAACATTCCAGAAATTAAATAGGCTAAAAATTCCTTTTCTGTTAAATATATGGGCAAAAAGAAGTTGTCACTTGTTTGTTGTTGTTGTTGACCGAAGTCAGCCAAACCTCTTGCTCTCTGAAGGCTGTGTTTATGTTCAACTTTATTTCTATCCCATTTGAAAGCATTTCTACTTGTTATATGCTAAATAAATTATTTTCTCAATTAAAGTCACCCTTTCTTCTCATAGCCAGATAATAAGCAATAAATATCAGTGTAGGTGCCTGGTGTAGTCCCAGGGACATGTACAGAATGCAGCTGTGCTGCCTCAGTTGGGGCAGGAGACAGAAGAATACCAAGAGATCAGCTTGCTGAATGTGTTTTTATTCCATTTTTGTCAGCTACTTAGGAGGAGCTGAAACCCTCCTGCTCACTTTTGTTAGAGGCCCTAGTCTGAGAGAAATAATACTCATTGTGTGTGTGTTCAGTTGCCTGAATAAGCTGTGCTTTCTTAAAGAAGATCTGCAAAAGGTGAGGGAATGGGCTTGTTGCCCTTTCTTCTTTAAAGATGTTTTAAAAAAAAAATCTGAAAAGTTTGCTCTTTTTTTATTACATTGAAATTCAATCTCACTCTGCTGTTCCTGGAAAAGTCTGTGTTCTGTTAGAGAATAAATTGTTTGAGATGTTAGAAATACAATAAATATATATAAATACAAATAAAACACCACCAAAAGGGGAGCTGCTGTTGTTCTGACATCTGCTATAGCTAATAGTTAATACCTGTGTATCTCAAAGGGCTTAATGGGGTTATTTAAACCTCTGTAAGTTGCTTACTCTAAGTGCACCACAGATCCTCTGCAGCTGTGTCACCTGAAGGAACCACTTCTTGTGGTGACCAACGCCCAGCTCCTGGCACAGGAGGCTCTGGCTCTGGTTCAGCTGCACGGCCAGGGTGGGAGGAAGGTCAGGCTGCAGTGGCTGTACAGTCCTGGGCCCCTGGGAATGCTGTCCTGGTGGTGGTAGTCCTCAATGGAAACATGGGAGGGCATGCAGAAAGGCACTGGTCACAGGAGGAGAGCTCTTGTGAGACAGAAAGGCAGAGAAAGCCAAGAATGAGCTGGTGAACGTGGGGGTAACGCATTGCTGGAGATCTTGGCTCTTTGTAGAACTGCCTGGCTGCCTCTCGTTAAAATCGGACCCAACTGCAGGAATTAGAGATTTTAAAAACCAATATTTAGTAAGTAGACATGATACTATAGATAGAAGGCTTGAAGTCTACAAATTTAAAAAAGAGACCCAAAGACAGGAAAAGAATCTGTTTAGCAAGGCTAAGAACACTGGAGGAATGATTTTTAAGTGGCTGGTGTCATGCTAGAATGTTAACAATGCAGAGCACCTGAAAGTAAAGACTCATAGAAGATTTAAATCAGCAATATTACAGGATTGGGATCACTAGGCCCCATGACTGTGCACTTAGGGCCAGCAGGTCTCTGCTCAGAACCACTTTTCATCACTGCAGCTCTCATGATTTGAAGCTGTGAGTTTATTTGACAATACACAGAAATTTTACAGAGATTTTGTCTTAATATTGAGTAGAGTTGTAATTGAAAAATGAGACCCTGAGAGAGCAATTGCAAGGGTCTCAGCAGCCTTGAGAAGTCATATACAGAGAAATTGTCATGTTGCAAGTCATTTTGAGTCAGCCTGTGTTCAGAGCATTCATAAATAATCTGGATGGAAGAACAAAATGAATACAAACATGTATAAACTTGCTTCTAATCTGTAAGTTTATTTATTTGAAGTTCAAATTTTATACTCATGAAATGACAATTGGCAACTTTTCCAGATAATGGAAAAGTAGAAAAAGAAATGCTTGTAAGGGTGACAAAGTCAGAGTGATACATGAGGCTTGGCAAACTGGTCAAGACAAAGACAATGCATTTTGGTAAAGACAAATGGGGAGAGACAGGCAGGGATAAGAATGGTGGCAGACTTTCATAGCAGTGGATCTGGCAAGCAGTGCCTCCAAAAGTAGTGTTCTTAGTCATAAACATTGCAAAGTGAGCTCCAAATCTCAAGATGTTGCAAAATGGTTAATGTAGCTATTGAATCACAAAGTAGGAAGTAGCTACAGTGCTGGCTTTATGATGGACACATTTCAAAAAAGATGTTTGAAGATTCAAAAATGGAAATGAAATACATTTGTATGCATGTGTATATAGAGAGACACGTACATGTTTCTCAAGCTAGACAGCAAAAGCTTTGCATTTGCGAGCTTCAACAGATCTAAATTATTCTGTTGAGAAAGAGACTGAAAGATTACACAGGTGCTCTGGATTCACCTTCAGGCTGACAACACATTGGGTGCTAATGGACTCTTTGGGAGGAATCTGGGATCTCAAGTTTCCAGAAGAAAAAAGTAAGGAATAAAAAATTATCACCGGAATAAACTTGTGAATTTTCTGTGTCTTGACATACTTTTGATCATTTCCACTGTTCAGGAAAGCATCAGAGCAAAGCAATTCCCTGCTGTGATTCCAGGTAAATTATTGAAGTCGGGACAGGAGTAACTGGATGTGGGGCAGGGGAAGTAAAGGAAGGCTCTCAGCAGAGTCTCTTGCAGATGAGTTAAGTGCAACAGCAGTTACTTCTGCCTTTGTGGTTAGGTGTGGGACTACACAGGAAGGACAAAGCACCATTACCATGGATAAATGTAGTATGTGCAGCTGTGACTGCAGAGCCTCCAGTTTTTTGCCACTGGATCTGGCTCCACTAACCCAGCTGAGAATGGAAATGGAGTTCATAAAAAGGAGGACAGGAAGGTGTTCCTGTCATTGATACAGAAACAACTGGGTTAAAACAGGGAGGCTTGGCCCCTTAGCCCCTAAATACCTGTAGGGGAGGAGGAGCTACTTTCTACTTTGGTCCTCCCCAGTAAGAAGACAGTTCATTTGAACAGATCTTGGCTGTGGAGAATGCTGCCTGTAAGGGCAAAGAATCCTACAGTCAGAGGGGAAGCAAGAGGAGACTCATAGAGGACTAGTTCTAAAACCAAATTTCAGACAGTGAGTATGAATTTTGTGAAGAGCAGGGTGTGTAATGCACTCCCACAGGACCTGCCCAGATGTGTTGGGGGGGAGAGGGGGGAGCATCACTCGATCCAAAGAGAACAGCCAGCATTCAGCAAACACTGTGTCATGTTTCCTTTATTTTAAGTTTAAATTAGCTTGTCTCACTTCTTTTGATGTATGATTGTGACTGTCAAAAGAAATCCCGGTGGTAAAGCTCACCTTGTACTCCTACATGCTGTGTGTCTCTGAAACCATCTCAAAGCTGAGTTCAGGAGAGAGATCAAAGATATCCCTGCTTGAACTGAAGCAGGAGTGATGTATTAGAGCTCTTGTGAGTTGGATTCTGTAAAGTTTACCAGTCACCTTCAGCAGGTGTTATCAATGTAAAATTTTTGGGTTAGAAGTAGCTTTGTCCCTAAGATCACTACCATAGTGCCCTCTTAGTTTTATTCCTAGAATATCAAAATCTATTTCATAGGGTGTTGGCCACCAAGCACCACACAGCCACCTGCTTGCTCCGTCTCCCCAGGGAGATGGGAAATAGAGATTCAGAGGAGTAAAAGTGAGAAAACTTGTGGGTTGAAATAAAGATAGTTTAATAGGTCAAGTAAAAGCCCTGTGCACAAGCAAAGCTAAAGAATGAATTCATCCGCTGCTTCCCATGGGCAGGCAGGTGTTCAGCCCTCTCCAGCAGAGCTCCATCAGGACAGGTTACTTGGGAAGACAAACAGCATCATTTCAAACATCCTCCCCTTCCTACTTCTCCCAGCTTTACATACTGAGCATGATTCCATAGGGTATGGGCTACCCTTTTGGTCAGTTGGGGTCAGCTGTCCAAGCTGTGTCCCCTCCCTTGTGCATCCCCAGCCTGCTTGCTGCTGGGGTGGGGTGAACAGCAGAAAAGGCCTTGACTCTGTGTAAGCCCTGCTCAGAAACAGCTAAAGCATCCCTGGAGTTATCAATACTGCTTCCAGCACAGATCCAAAACACAGCCCTACATTAGATGCTATGAAGAAAACTAACTGCACTCCAGCCAAAACCAACACACAGGAAAAGTAAATGGTGCTATATAAATAACTTAGAGTTGGGAGAAAAACACTATCAAAGGTTTTGTTTCAACATAGTATGAGAACAGCTCACAAACATTCCCATCAATGCTTGTCACACAGGAAAGGGAAGAAGTTATGAGGTCTGAGACAATACAAGACAATACAAATTGTTACATATACCAGCAAATTCTATTTCTTTTAAACCATTTCTTGCTGTTAAATTATTGAAAAGCTGCTTTACAAATCAAAGACTTGGGATGCCAAGAGCAGGGAACCTTGACATTTGTTTAAACTTACGCTGGGAATGTTACATATAATCCTTCAAGTAATATCATTCAGTGTTTTCAAATTCATTTTCTGTTCATTTAAGTGAAGGAACACTCACTAAAATTTTATCATAACAGTATCGCATGTGTTAGCTCACAAGATTTTTAAACCATAAACTCTTCAAAATGAAAGAATTAAAAACTGCCAGATACTTTGTCTCACCTATGGAATCAACTAATTTTTGTATTCCCTTGTTTATTCTGTGAAATTCAGACAGTCAATTCCCCTTTGATTTGGAATTATTTTCACGTTTTGATTTTAGCAAAGCTAGCAATATCTATTTTCCTTACTGGGCTTTTCTTAAGCTGTTAAACCCTAAGCACACAATCACTAGAAGGTCATCTTTGCATTAACATCACTTACTTGATATTGTCTCTGATATCTCTTTTTAGGCCTGGAACCCTCATGCACTTTTACTTGATTATGTATAGTTTTCTCTTGAATAAGAAACCATCACATGAGATGTTTTGACAGAATTGGGCACCTGGTTCCTTAAATTATAATTTAGCTCTTCAATCTGTCAGTGGAGGAGAAAGAGGTGTCTTCTGCCACTCCAGAGGCTGTGTCACACAGATAATAGCCCATTACAGCTACTAGTAAAATAATAGCTCAGTGAAAAGAGATCTGTGATATGGAGCTAACTTCAGCTGACAGAGCATGTAGGAGCTGCCATTTGGGTGGAGAGTGATGGGGAAAGGGGAATGTTCCATTTCTCTCTTTTACAGGAAATAAAAAATTTCAGCCAAAGAAAGCTACCCATATTCCCACTGCCAACAAAGACAAATAAACTCACCTTTTGGCCAGTTCTGTGGTCTGTTATTGTAGTGGAACCTTGTAATTACAATATATATTATGCCACTTTCCCTAAACTGTGGTTATGTTTTGGCTTGAAGTCCACAGCTCCAGATTTAGCTGCAGACTATAATATAAGGTTGCTGTGGGGTTTTTTTTGTGCGTGCATGTGTGGTTTTGTTTTCCCTCAAGCAAGAGATTTCCTTTCTTTTAAGGGATACTGTTGTGCTCTTAGAAAAAGGTCTGCATGAAAGTGCTGTGATCTGGCTCCCACTGCATGCCCCAACAATGAATCAGGGCACAGATATTTAGGATCACAAAGGCAAGTGGGAGGTATGCTGCTACACAGTAGATGGCACAGAACCTGGTGTAGGGCATTAAAACCAAAGGGGAAAAGTGTTGTTTTAAACCTTCCTAAGGAGAGCTCTTTGACCCTGCTAATTTATAATAATAAAGTGTGAGAGAAAGCAGACATTAGTGGCTGTAAAACGTGCCTCTATAAAGAAAGCTGGGGAAAAAAAAGAGGTTACATTTCAAAGCAACTGTTTACATCTATATTTGCAATGGCTTTGGAGTGTGGGGAAACCAGCTAGTGCACCATAGAGTTTGTGATTTATCACAGCGTCACACGGCAGCCGGGAGTTGACAAAAGGCAAGTGCTGCAGACTGCATCAATCACAGAGTTCTTTGGACAAAAATAGTTTTTCTTCAGAGAGGCTCATCGAGTCACTGGGAGACATTGGCATGCATGAGTGGTGCTGCAAATTTTGCAGTGGCCCTGCAGTAGGAGCTGTTTTTGGAGAGGTCTGTGAGACCGCTCTGCTCAGAGCCATGGCCATGCACAAGAAATGTACCACAGGACATTCTGAGTCAACAGTTCTGCAGAGACAAAAAATGACATTCCCCTGCTTAGGCAGTGCTTGCTGCTTGTGAGAGCAGCCAGTCTAAAGAGTGGATTGTGCATTGAAGTGCTGGTAGATCAATACCTCTGATATCCAGCCACTGGCATGAAGGTGCAAGAGAGCAGTGCACTCAGAAGTTTCAATGGGTGTGCATCACATCTGTTTAGCAGGTTCTAATGGATTTTATGTTTATCAGCCAAAGAGGTTTTTCAGGAGGTCACACATGTGGTGAGTGATCTGAGCTTTTCTGTTCTGAAGCAGATTGCTACTCTGATTTGTTTTAGCATCATTTTGAAGCATCCACAACTGCTGAACAAGGCTTTGGGATGTATATTTGACAGAGGACAGCTTGCCATGAACATGTTAAACATGGTCAGAGTCTTCCTATAATACTTTTAAATTATGAACGTTTTTTTAAAAATTTGATACCTGGCAAGGTACAAGGGCACAAAGTGTGTGCTAAGAAATAACTAAAGCAAGTAGTTTAGCTGTATTTGTAAATGAAAATCATTGAATCACATCAAGTTTCTTACTAATCAGAGATACGGGAAGGGCATCCCCCGTCATTTGCACTGGGAGATAGACAAGGGAGCAGCAACAAGTCAGGAAAATTCACTCCACTCAGAATCATCAATAAATTAGCCCACTGGCAGTATGTCTTTAAGCTCATGCAATTGAGTATTGACTCTGAACCCTCCTGCTGTGACTCAGTCTGGGGGAGGCTTGCAGAAAAGTGTGAACTGACATCATCAGATATGTTACAGATTTCGTGTTTCGGGCTGGTTCTGGTTGCTCTGAGCAAAGGTCATAATAAACTTCTTTCCTGAAGGCAAAATAAATGTGACTGAAAGACTAAAATGCTGGGCAGGATAGATGGATCTGCAGGAACACAAAATGCCTTTTGTGGGTGTTACTCTGTCATCTACGAAGCTGTCATGTAGCCAGGCAGCACCATGGTCCCACCACCGAGCCAGATGATACCGTGCTGGGGGTGGAGACACTGGAAAATCCCAGGGGAAGCCAAGACCTGCCTCGCAGATCTGCAGCTGCAGATTTCATGGCTTCGACATGCACCCTGCCAGATGAAGAAAGCCCTTGTTTGCCAGTGGAATGATGTAAGGCAGTTTAAGAGCTGAGTTTCTTGCCCTCCCTGTGGAAGGTGGAGACCAGTCCTCCCGTGGTTAATGGAGGGGCCATGGTTTGCCAAGACTGCCTTTGTAGTGAGTCCAGGCAAGAGGCTGAGGGTGCCCCCTCCTTCACCTTGCAAGCTGCTGGGAGCAGCACATGGAGGAAATCTCTCCCAGGAGCCTCCACAGCCACTCTGTTCCTTGATGCTTTTTGACACAAGTTGCTTTTAACAAGGTAAATACTGTTATGTTTGCGGCAACGGATGTGCTCAGGGAGGTAGAAAGCATCGGGGGTTCCTGAGCAAAATCACAGTAAAATCCATGTCTGAACAGGGCCTGTCTCAGCCACACTCACTCTCTTTCTGAAGAGTCCCTTCAAACACTTTAATTGAGGTTTCTGCCTCTTTGCTCTAGTGGAATAGCAACACCAGTTTGCTGTGTAGGGAAAAAGAGGAATAGAGGCAAGATGTGGTGACCTGATCCCCAGCACCACCAGGAGATGCCTCTTCAGTCAAGCAGCTCTCTCACAGACCTCAGCCTTCTCTCTCTTCAGTAACTGGACTTCACTGAGGGTCAGTCCTCTCTCATGATTCCTGGTCCCACAGGATACATTTGCAATGCCTTTGTTTTTTGTAAAGTAGTAATTTCTCTTGGCAAGGATGTGATGAGTAATAGAATCCTTGACTCTGGGGAAGGAAGCCTTGGGCACTGGGGATGCAGCATGTGCAGTGAGGTGGAGATTCTTTGGCCCTGGTGTGTGTTGATTTGGGACACTCAACTACACTGGAATAGATTACTTTGAGCAGCAGGAAAAAGTGGAGAAGGAAAGAGAATCTGGATGGTTTTTGGGCTGCTCATCTGCTAAGTTTTTTTAAAGAATGGTCACTTCCCAATCTTGAGTAGCAATATGATCAAAATCAAAACAAGATGGAGAGTGAAGAGGATGTGTTTTGGAAAGACATTCAGGAAATTCAGTCAGGAATCCAGCTTTAGGGGCATTAGTTTGCACAAGCGGCAGAAAACTTGTGTGAGATCCTACCTTTTTTAAAGAAAAGAGATAAATCTTGGGGGGAAAAAAGTGTAAAAGTGCAGAAGTTTTTGGACTTTAGAGCCCACACTTACACATTTCCATAAGTGCTGGGTACTTCTGGGATCCCTGCCAATCCTCTCAGGAGCCCTCCCACACAGTGCCCTCCTCTCCCTGTGACACTGAGACCTCCAAGCTGCACTACCTATCCCTGTCTTCCTCCACAGCAAACTCAGTCTTCTTGCAGGTTCAGGTGGAGCCAGAGTGACCTCCACGGGCTGCAAGGAGGGGATTTTTTGGCAGGCAGGACGAGCAGTGTCCTTGGGGGATCCTAGGTGCAAACCATAATGCAGCCCAAGGCTGTGTTATGTTTCTCTTGCAGTCTCCCACTTGGGGGATTAGGCTGGCTGCTCTAGCTGGGGGTGCCCCAGAGTGTGTTTTGGCAAAGCTGCTCTGCCAAGAAGTGTGAGGGCAGTCCTAAAGGCTGGCTGCCAGGCACAGGGCCAGGCTGGAGACCTGGCTCCCTGCATATCCTCCCAGAGTCAGGAAAGGAAAGACTTTTTAACATATTAAGTACTTTTCTCATCGAAATATAAAGCCATGTTTCTTACTTTAGGCAAGCATCCCTCGTGATCCAAAGGACTGTACTTTGCTCTCATAATTTATTCAGACAGGTTTATTTTGCTAGAAATTAATATTGGAAAAATATTTTAAACAAAGGGGAGCGCAGAGAGAGAAAAATGAAACTATTTTAAACCTTTAGAGATGGAAACAATTATTTTTTTTCTGCCAGGGACTCTGCTTGGACTTCACCAGATGTGGGAGCTGATCCCCAGTGGGGAACAAACCTGGCCCTTTGATGGGATCCACTGAGGCCTCGAGGAGGGACTGTGGGATTTGCTGCCTCTGAGCCACAGCTGTCACTTCTTCTGCCACTGGGATGAGCTGGGCCAATGGCAGCTTTGCTTTTGCTGTGGATTTTGTGTAGTTGGTGTTCCAAAAACCTGCTGAGGGTAGCAGGTTTAAAATCCCTGGACTGACGGATGGAAATGACTGCTGGAGTAAAATGAGCACATTACCCATCTCTTCCCTTTTTCACAGGAGGCAGCCCCTCCTGCAATAGTTCTCATTGTTGCCCTGATTATTTACTCAAGACACCATTTTGTTCTGTTTTGTGCCTTGTTTATGTTTCATAGTTCAGTGCAGGGCATTTCCTTTCCTCCCTAAAATTAAAATCTCAGCATTCACAGGCTTATTTTGTGACATGGAAAGTCATATCTCCTTTTTGCACAGGGATGTGCACCTTTGAAAGCCCTGCTAGGATCCTCTTTTCTGGATTCAATGGCATTTATGAATAGCAGAGAGGCAAATCAAACCTCTAGCACTTCTCCACTGTGGGAAAGGTAACAACCCTTTGCATCACAGTGCCTCTCCTCTAATACTAAACACATGTGGGATGTCCTCTGTGAAGCGAGTGAGGAGGCTCTTTTCCTCTTTTTAACTTTACTGAGATAAGCAATTTGCAGTGGCACAGACAATCTGCTCTGTTAAGAATCTGGCACCATTTACAGTGGCTGGAGCAAGAGACTCAGCAGTAGATTAGTGCTAATTTCTCTTCACACAAATAATGGCACTGATGACTCTTGACCATGTGACAGGTTTGTGAGTGATGAGCCTTGAGACTCCAGTAGTGACACTTTTCTTTCTCCACACTGGTAAATTATTCATTATTTGTGCAGCCCTGGGAAAACATAAAAAAGAAAGAGCGGGAGAGAGGAGGGATTATGTTGCTAATGATAGAAACTGCTGACAAGTCCATTGGGGTTGGGGCTGGGGTTGGAAAGAAAGATTGCAGCATGGGGGCAGGTTAGGCGTTGTGCTATAGCCATTTCAGAATACAATATCCCAGGTTCATTTCAATAATATTCCTCAGGAAAGAAAGCAAGGATAAGTGCTAACTGGGCAGTTTGGGGTGTCTCTGTGTGTGTGTGTGTGTGTGTGTGCATGTAATAAAAATGCAGGTGCTGCTGGTTTGCACCTTGATCTAATGCTTCATTCTAAGGTTTTTCACTTTTTTAATGTGAAAATCCCTCTGTGCATTCAGTACACTCCATATTTGTAGTGCTTCTGAATGAACACTGTTAAACATTTTCTTCACTCCAGCCCAGGACTGGATGTAAGTGAAGCAGGACAAAGAATTTCCCTGATAGTTTGTGAGAGACTGAGTAAGGGCTTGCTGAAACCTATCTGAGTGCAAGAGCATTGTTCATGTGGAATCCCACAGCTGCTCCTGCTGGCGTGTGCTGTGCTGCTTGTGAATCACCACAGGTTTGAAGTGTGTGCTATCCCTTCTCAGCTTAGCTGCTGAAGCACTGATTAAGCAATATCAAACCTGTCCAAGCAAGACAATGTGGCATTTTTCCTGTCCTAGCTGCTAACTTGCCATGTTCTTCCTTTTCTTTTGGAAAAGTACAACACTGGACACCATTTTTCTCACCAGCCTGCATGCAGAGGTGATGGTTTTTAACAAGCTCCCATCTGAAGCACCTCTACTCCAGCTAAGATTACTCTGCTTGCTCTTTGCTTCCATGGGCACAAAAAAAAACCCCAAAAAACCCAAACAAACTAAAACACCCCCCCCCCCAAAACCAAAACCAAAACAAGACGAAAACAAACAAACAAACAAAAAAACCAAACAAACAAACCCAAGAAAACAAACCACGAGCACAAAAGTCATGGTAGCCCAAAACCTGGAAAAACCTGGAGCTGCAAATCCTTGTATGCAGGAAAAGGACCCACACTGCAAACAGAGAGGGTTGATTGAATGGAAAGAAAATTCCTATTCCATTTGTACAGAGTACCACTCTGGTGCTCAATCCTTCAGTGCTGTTATTTAGTCAACCCTGAACATCCATTTCAATAACTGATTTGTGCATAATACAGGGAAGGCATGTGATGTGCTCCTGCCTTTCAAGGAGTGTTGAAGTGCCCCCTTCGCAGTGGGCAGGTAGCAGCACCTGGGATTTGCTGAAGCAGCAGTGAAGACCACCCAAATCTGGATGTGGGGAAAAAAAAAAAAATCAAATTTCCAACTGCTTCAGCTGCTCCATAGGAGCAGAGGAGTTGTCTAAGCAGCTTCAGGTGCTCCCAGCCTGGAGAAGACACCTCTTTTCAGGATGTGCTATTTTCTGAAGGAGACAGAGTTTCTTCCACAGTACCCACCCCCTCACGTTGAGCCACGGCAGTTTTTATCCACATCTCTGTGAAGTGTCCATCTCCAGTGCAGCTCTCTGAATGTCAGGAGCTATTTCAGTCCTCTCTAGGAAGAATTCCTACATCTCCCATCTGTGTCTGCACCTGATGGCTGTCTGTCATGTTGAAGTCTAACCAAGAGAGTGCTTGGAGCACAGAGAGCAGCCTCGCCAACCCTCCACACTGCATATAAATGCACAGCTTCACTCTCCTGACTATAGGACTGTTCTCTGGGCACAAGAGCTCCTTTCAGATGAATTTATTCTGTTCATGTTCTGCATCCCATCCCCAGAAGGTGATTCAATGCCAGATCCCACACTGCAGGTGAAATGGTCCCCCTCCTCCTCTACGCTTCCTCATGGCAAGATCAGAGAAGGAAAGGCACTTGTCTTCAGTCCCTCCAGACCCTAATCTATATCAAAGCACCCCGGGGGATATTGCAGTCTCTCAGAATCCCACAGGGTCATCACTGGCTCTGCCCAGCTATGCAGCAATGTTCAAGGCTAGCACAGCTGCTCTCAGACCTGGAAGGGCTCAAAGGCAGGAGCAAAGCAGGCGGCGCGCTGATGAAGGGAAAACCTCTATAAAAACAAAAATAGAACAGGAAGCCAGACAGTTACAAACAAAATCATCAATGGGATGCCTTCCCTCCCTGCATTCTCATCCTTTGTCTCCTTGGTAGTTCCTCGATTCTTGCTGTGCCTGCTAGGAAAAAGAGGAAATCAAATCTCAAAATTAATTCCTTGTTGACTGGAGAACAGAAAATACTTCCATACTTGAACATATTCTGATGCTAAATACAGCCGTGTTGGGTTTTTTTACTACTCTCCTTTTACTTTTATTTTCCCCTTGCAATGAATTTTTGCAAAGAATGACAAAATTCAGTCTTGTTAGTTTGTTTAAACCCTAAAGATAGTCACTTCAGAAAAATAACCAATCCCCAATTCTACACCTTGATTTTAAAATGTAATGGATTATTCATGACTAAAAATGAATCCTTCATCATTCCGCTAGTAAAAGAGAGATGGAAAGACAAGAGAACACAGGCTGGTTCCATGTCCACGGGAGTGCACAGGCACACAGGAGCCTCCTTTTTGCTGCAGGCTGCCTTTACTGGCAGCAGCAGCAGCATTAAATAAACCCACCAAACACCCAGCAGCATTGATGGGGGCAGCTAAGAAGGAACTTTGTCCATCTACTCCAGCTGAGTTATCTGCTTCTGCCTGCTGCTTTGGGAAAGGGGGACATGGTGCTGCCATCCCCTACATCCCCATTGTTTCCAGGAGCACTGGGAAGCAATGGTCCCTGGATCTTTTCTCGGGGTCCTAGCTATCAGCTTGTACAACTCAAAGCAATATTTTTTAATATACTTGAAAGATAAGCACTTGAAGAAAGGAGGTAGATGAAACAAGTGCTTAGAGCTCCTTGCTACTGTGTCATCATAACTATGCAAATCTGAAAAGAACTGATTGCTAAGCAGAGTAAAGGACAAGCTGTGGTTCTGTTTAGTCGTGCAGGTGCTTTCGTATACAAATGTTTGCCAGCCAAATCCTGGGAAATGTTTATTCCTTAAGTCTATAAACTAGAATAAGAAGGAAAAGAAAGCGAGGACACAGGTCTTAGTAGAAGCCAGAAGGAACTCCATTCTTCATTTTTATTACAACAGTAGAGGTTTTTTTTCTTTTTCTCATTTTTTTTTTTTAAAGAAGTTCTTCAAGGTGATTCATAGTGTTGGTACTTAAAGAGATATATGAGCCCAAGGCTACCCATTTAAAAAGCCTGAGAAACTAACTTCGAGGAGAGATCTCTGAACAATCCATTTATGCAGAGATGCTGCTGCATCTGGGTGGGTTAGCTTATTTATTTATTTTATGGCCAAAGTGATATGAAAATGCTGCAGGATTGGCTGAGTGCTGCTTAAAGTTTCAGCTGATGTCAGAAAGTGCCAGGCAAAATGACAGGGGAAAGTGCATCCCTTATTCATCTCATGCAATGATGGCTGTTTTGTTTGGAACCACTGAAATGATGCAAATAGAGCTATTTTTTTTAATGTTTCACAGCAGTCTCTTCCCACGCTCTGATGCACGAAAGGGCACCCCACAGACAAAATTTGATTTATGCTATTTTTGATTTATATATGTGTTTTTGTTTACTTAGCTTATGAAGCTTTTTTTTTTATATCCCTGCTATTCCCTTACCCATGCAGTACCTTTGTGCTATTAGTACATATAGCAGAAAAGTATTTATCTACTACATGAGCAGCCATTCTGTTCAATTCCTGAAACATTTAAAATATATCAAACTGGTTCAACACCAAAAGCATTTTAAAAACAGCAACAGCAAAACATCAAGTTGGTTTGGCCAATAATTCAATAGTAGCTGTTTGTTTGCTTTGGATTTGTTTTGGCTTTGGGTTTTGTATGTGTGTGTGTGTGTGTGTGTGTGTGTGTGCACATAAGTAGGATGGAATGTTTTAGTCAAGAAATAGCGGGGACAAAGCAGGGCTGGGTTCTTTTATTCCCTTCAATCCCTGGCCCAGGATTTACAGCACATATCTGAGACATTGGAGGGCAGCTGCTGGATGAGGCACTGGACCCTGGATTTTCCCCCAGGCAAAGGAAAGTGTGGGAAATGCTTGATCTGCCCTGCTGGCACTTTGCTGCTGGGGATAATGGACAAAATATTCACTAAACTGGGCTCTGAAACTCAGATATCTCATCTCCCTGCTGTTTCTCAAGCACCTTCTCTGCAGGGTATTATTAGGTGTAGCAGGGGTATTATTTGGTGTAGCAGCTGCATATAGAATCAACAGGAAGGGAGAAGCAAAATTCTGCCAAGGAGAACTTGGTGGACTATTGATGCTGGTCATTCCCGGGAAAAAATGTGCTCAGTTACATCCCAGGAAAGAAGGGAATAGACCCTAAATCTGCCACTCCTCACATGCTTGGATCTCAGAGATGTAACAAAAGGAGAATAGGGGAAAAACTGGCATTTCTGTGGTTCCTTGATTTCCTTACCTCAGAGGCAGCAAAACAAAATGTGAATTTTGAATGTACTTAGGAGTAAATGTTACACTCAAGCCAATGTGATTTGGGGAGAGCTGTGTTCAGAAGCACGTATGAACCAAGCATCAGTCAGTAATTGGCCCCATCACAAAATCAGAGAGAAAACAGTGAGGGAAAAAATAAATCCAAAAGGTGTTCAAATTGCCAAGCCGACCAGGAGTGCTTTGTCTGTAATCTGCCTTCTGTGGGTAAGACATATTTAAGGATGCACTTACAGCAAGGGAGAAAGTTAGACCAGACTGGCCTCCAGACAGACCCCAAGAAATGAAAACACAGAAAATGCTCCCAAAAACTTCACCTTTAAAATTACATTTCCATGGACTGTGAAGCAAAAGATACAATCTGTTTCTATTTAACACTCTCCATGTTGTTGTCTGTGCAGATTAATTATTCTGTGGCCACAACATATAGGATACTTGGGGTGGTCGATGAAGTATTTCAGTTATTGTTCCTTATATGCTCCTGTTATTTTTCTTTCTTGCCAGCTTGAGGTAATATCTTGATGGCCACCAGTTTGTTTGATGTCAGGACCAGCACAGTGCTGGCTTGACATGTGCACTAAGCATGCTGACAGCAGCTAGGAAGTTCATTGATGCTGGTATGGCAAGAAATGAATGGACTCCATAAGCAGCAAAATGCACTCTTAGTACATCACAGTGGAGGCTTCACTTTCCCGTGAGATACTGGGCTATTACTTGTCTGTGAGACACACTTCAACACATCGTGTCAAACAGCAGAATCATGAGAAAACTTGTGAAGTATTCCCATTAAGGCTAATTGATTTTTAAATACTCTATTATCCAAAGTTGGCATCTAATTATTTCTTTCAAGATCCTGACACGTTCCTAGTAGTCACAAGAAGCAATGATTGTTCAGGATGTAGCGCTGTGGTGGGCAGCAGAGCATCCATCTGAAAGAGAAAGACGAGGCTTTTTACTTTTTTTTTTACTGACTTGTCTGAGGCTGCTGCAAGAGGAATTGTGGTGCAGTAAAAGATGTGTGAGGTGAATGGATAGGAAGCTTGAGGATGTAGCCAGGCTCCAGCTGGACTAAGATTTCTATACAGAGATCAAACTATTCTGTCAGATAACTTATTACCTTTCTCAAACAAATCTGGCTGGCCTTAGGGTCATTAATGTTTATAGTAAAGGTCTAATTTAGCAAATATAAACCTTATGCACAGCAGAGATCACATTAAAAAAGAAAATAACCACAGACCCTTTCTTGTGTCATAGTCTCCATCTGATTTCGTGATGACAGTGTTAATTGACTAACAATAGAAATTAGATCAAATGTTGGAGATACATCAGGGCCAACCAGGGTTGTTGTCTACAGCAAGCACAGATTAAGCACAGAGAGACACCCAGCTCCTCTGGCTGATATTCTGAGCAGTTGTTTCTGTCTGAACAAGAATGGTGTGAAATGCCATCACATGAAGGAGCTGCATTTCAGGTGTTCTGCAATGACTTCCCAAGGTGTCCGTGCTGTGGGACCGGTGACCGGGAGCTGCTCCTCCCAGTGCTCTGTCCCAGGCTGCTTGCCTCTGAGAGCTCCTTCCAGCTTTAAGGAAGTGATAGAGGAAGAACAATAGCAAGTAATCTGTGTGATGCTTTGGCCCCCATATACCATACATGAGAACACAGCTCTGAAAATGGATAGTGCCAGTGTCCTCCGTAGAGAGAAGTGACATAACATGCCAGCTTTTAGCAGATGGAAGACTTCTCCCCATTAAAACACACTGAAAAATCAAAATATTATATCTACCTAGACCATTGCTGTAAAATGTAGTCATGTAACTCATATTTAATCTCAGAAGAAGACATACAAGCTGAAATTGCTCAGATTTTAACAATTTGTTCTTTGAGATAGTACAATTGCTTCTCAATATCCTGACTTGCCATACTTGTTGCTTCATACTTAATGTTCACTCATGCAGGCCGGCCAAAAATAAAGTATTTCCACAGATTAAAACTGCCTTGAACACATATGGGTTTGGTTTAAAAGAAATAGATGGAGTTTGAAACTATAACTGTTTCAGGAAATGAAATACAGTTTTGCGTTTTTGTAAGGTCTTTAAATATTTTATGAAGTACCAATGTTTGCTTGTATTTTTTTTTTAAACACCCTCTTATGTATTTTATTATGTACTTTAGTTGGAAAGACACCAAAAGGAGGGGGAGAAAGAATCTTACACCTAGGTACAGAACTGGGTTACCAACCCATATGATTAAAAGAGGAATATAAGAACACAACAATAAATACTCTTAATTTATTGTCTTTATTTGTCCCACACATTTCTTTGATTAAAAATATACAAATGGTTGGTAAAGGAACATTGCCCTGCATAAAATTAAGTAACTGTGTTATCTAGGTATATAATAAATGTTTTCTAACAGTGTCCTTTAATCTACTTGCTTAATTAGCTTTGCTCTTTATCTGGAGACACGAGAAGGTCTTCAGGACGAGTGACTATGCTGGGCTCACCAGGAGTCTTCTGAATCACATGAAGGTAGGTAAACAGGTAAGCCCAAACCAGTTTTGGCATCCACATGCAGAAGCACACACTGTAACTGCAAAACAGCATGTTCTGAGCCTGTGTTTTCTCTGGGTAGTAGTAGCAAGAACACTGTGTTCATTTAAATTAAACCAGTTCCTTGGATAATAACAAAGTAATTAAAGAAGCCACGGAGGAAAAAGAGCCAATTTATTTGAATCATGTTCATAAAAACTACAACATGAGCCTGAAGGTAGAATATAATGTAGTTAAGATGGCAGATTGATGATTTTTAAAAATGCATCTTGATATTAGTTTAAATTATTGTCTTTAGTCCGATAATAATAATGGATGTGAATATTTAATTTTATGATAGGAATGATTCCTTTAGTCAAAATCAGATAAAAACTGTCATGCTTGTTTTAAGTCTGCTTGGTCTCCAAAACAATATATTAATATCTGGTCATTTTAATGTATTCCCATTTCCATACCTCTCACTTTAATTGCAAGAAATGCAGGCACTTCACTAGATGAGTTCAAATCAATGTTGTTAGATCCTGCGACATATCAAATGGAGCACAAGAAAAATTGCACTTGAAATCATGGGGAACCTTCTATTCTTTAAAATATCCACTCTGCTGAACTTAAGGTTCTCCTATCAATCATAACTACACAAGGGAGAAAGGAAAGGTTTAGCATTTTTCCACTCTCCAAAGTTTCACTGATGCTCCCCTGTTTATTTTTGTTATTTGTTCATTGAATCATGGGTGACAGAACACTTTTGGTAGCCATTTCTTAACAATTTGCGTAAGGAATGGTCCATCTCTAATAGCCTAACAGCAAAGCACAGCTCGGGCTGACTTACTAAATTTTCTGTAACCAGGACAAGGTGGCCACCTGTCTGTTCCTTCTACCTGAGCTGTCCACCCTCCTAACATGGGAGAGACATACTTTTGTTCGGGTAAAGCTCTTTGAGAATTGGAGCAGACTTCATCTCCTCCAGAGATTTATAGGCTTTGATAAAATGTTTCTTTTTTATCATTGTCAGTGGTGACAAAAGGAGCTTTGAGAGAGCACTAAGAGTGACAACCATTACAAGTGGTATCTTGTGAGTAACCCTGTAACCATCTTGTGTGTGCTTCTTTGGCGCTCAGCCTGAATGGCAACACATAACAAGATTCTGTTGATTTTTAGAAATTTTGCTAGCACATGTTACAGAAGTCTGCTGTGCCCATGTGTCTGTGCAGTAGCACTCTATGGAGATTTCCCTCGCTATCCCCAAGCTTGGTGGTCCCAGTGCAACTGAGGCAATTCCTGGGCTCTAGCAAATTCCACAGCTCACTAGTTTGTACTAATATTGACACATTACACCCATATGACAAGGAGTCAAGGATCTGAGGATTCATATTAATACTATATTGCTGCTTTATCATTTAGGCAGAAATATCTAATGTTTAATCCAGGAAGGGAATTTCAGTATTTCTAGCAGCATCTAAACTCATTTTCTTTTCTCCACAATAATCTGTCCTGAATACATCATTTCAGTTCATCTGCCACCTACCATCAAACCTAGTATTCTAAGGCAAGCTCATACAGAATCCACTTACAAGTTTATTCATGTTAATCCAGGGTCAGAGGCGGCACAGACACAGGCCAGGGCAGGATGCTGAATCTGTCTCACTGGCACTGATGGATGACTGGCACAGAAGGTCTGCTGCTGTCAATGGATACATGGGAGAAATCCATTCTTATTCTCCTTAATATCTTTGCAGTATTTGGCACTGTTGACCTTATGTCAAGTCTGACAGGTGGCATGAATCCAAAGTAAGTCTTCAAGCAGACAAAGACCCATTCTTTCTCTAGTCCCTTTCAATGTCTACATGAATCCAGCTACAAAGCGAACTGGATTTAAAAGCCAGTGATATACAGATGGCACAGAACTGTACTTCACCTTCCCTACATATAAATTCTTTGTTATCACTGAGGTTTCTGAGCGCTTGGATATGGTCCAGTGCCTTGATTTTCTAGAATAATGACAATCTCTGCAGCAAGAATAACTTATTGCAATGCAGGATACAAAGCTTATCCGTGCAGCAAAAAGCCGAGCACAAATAGTATTTTAGCTGTGGGAAATTGTCTTAGAGTTCTGGTTATGAAACCAAAAGAAAAAAAGATACTTTGTGTAAAATACTACAAAGCAGTTATTAGAAGGATACATGCAGTAATTTTTGAGGATCAAATAAGACACAGCTTTTGTATCTTGATTAGGGTATAAATGGATGCCTCGCTATTGCATCTGGGTTTCCTTATGGACAATAGACAGAAATGTCTCACAGTTCAAGAAGTGTTTGGACAATGCTTTCAGGTACCTGGTGTGATTCTTGGGGTGCCCTGTGCAGGGCCTGGAGGTGGATTTCAATTATATGGATGGGTCCCTTCTAACTCAGCATATTCAATGATTCTATGGTAAATATCCTATTGCAAATAACACTCTGATGAACTGCTTTATTGCACTCCACCACTAAGCATTGCATACTGATTGATGACAGATAAAAGCTGGCCCCAAAAACTCATCTTTCTGCCCACAGCAAAGTCAGTGAACATTTCATAATAAAGTTCTGCCTTGCATCATACAGGTTTTAATCCAAAATAGCAAGCAAAGGGGAATGTGAAACCAAAGAAGTGCTCTGGGTCACGCTAATCTGTCTTACTTCCTTGCATTTTAAACTGTAGTTGTCCCACACTGAGCAAAACACAGCGTCAGATTTGCAGTCTTAGCCTGGCTTGGTTGTATTCAAGCCTGGGATTTGTTTTACAGTTTGAACTGAAGTTAAATAGGTGAAGTTTTTTGTCCTTCGCCCTGGCACTCGCTAGGTGTGAACCAATGTCTGCAGAGCTTCTAGAACAGGGTGCGAGTCATACTTCTGAAAAGTTTTGCTACTTGGCACATAATTAATTCTGGGCTAATTCTGACCTATAAGGCCCACCCCACTTTGAATCCTGTATATATTAATAAGATCATTGCATTTCATCTTGACAGATAAAGTATTTAAAAAGACAAGACTTGATGTGTGCATCTGGCTGGGGTAAATGCACACGGGATGGGCTTGCCACTGAGCAACTGCCAGCTCACCATCTGGTATGATCTGTAAGGGAGGGTGATGTCAAAGTGCACCCTCCTTGCCAGCTCCTCTGGAAATTTGCACCTGCGTCTCAGGACAGGACAACTTCAAGAAAAATAGTTTTATTATCTAGAACTACTTTCTAACCCTCTGCTCAACAGAGCCCAGGTCTGTTTTTTCTCAAGACCTGTTTTAAGACTAATTTTCTTTTAAGACTAATTTTCTTTCTCAGGTGATATTTTTTTTTTCAGAGGAGGTTTTTGTGACAGACAAAGGCTTTCTTGCATTGATGAAACAGGTTTGGCTACATTGGCTAACACAGGATTAGCAGCTGTCTAGCAACAGGGATGCTCTGTGACACATCTCAAGGGCAGCTGTAGAAAGAGTACCTTGTACAGGGATTTTATACATCTCTGGTAAAGAGTGCAACCCTCTGTATGTGCAGTCCATATATACAGAGGGTGAATAGTGTTCCTTTGTAAAGTATTTCTGTAACTTTCTTTCTCTCACCTCTGCTACCTAATGGTTCTGCTGTTTCTCAGGCTCTCTATATCCATGCAAGTGAGACAGGATTTCCTGTAAAACTAACACATCTGGAGTTGACTTTTTTTTTTTCAATTTCAGTGGGGCAATTTATTTACTTATTTTAAAATATTCTCTTCATGAAATTCTTACACAGGGTCTGCCATTAAAGTTCCTGCTACCTTTGGCAGGAGGTGGGTTTTACAAGTATGAAGAGCGCCATGAAAAGACAGTTTCTTTTCCAATAATTGCATCTAATTAAGGATTTCAAGTTTTCTGAAAGCCTTGCTGTTCCCTCACATCCTGTGAGCCTTTCCTTCTCTGCCAGTATCACTTGTAGAGTTTTAAGAGAATAAGGGTGGCTGTGCTACTAGAGGCACCTGGGCCCTGGGGGTAGCCAGTAAAGGTACCTGAGCACCCACAGCCCCTTCTGGTCCTGTCTCTCCTGAGACCTTTCCCCACACCTGGCCATGGCCCAGGACCTCATTTCAGCTCAGCCCCTGTGCCACGTGGCAGCTGTACCCTATCCAAATCTGCCTCTCCTTGTTTTGCCTTACAGCTGATTTTTGCAAGATATTCCCTGGAAATCAATTCAGTTTTAACCTTGCTGGTATGATGTCAAATGTTCTCATTATTCATAAATATTTCCAGTCCTCTTCTAGAAAGAAAAAAAATGATGCCACTGTACACATTTTGGTTTTCTTCTGGTTACAAATTTTTAGACGAACTGTACTTTATGATAGGTAAAATCAAGTAAAACCCAATGAAGATTTCAATTTTATGTGTAGTTATTACAATGTCTAAAACAGGAGAGAGAATTATATGGATTACATACTGCAATACACACAAATGTTTCCTTCAGAATGCTTCTTCCCCACATATGAACTTTCTTTTCCTCTATGGGTACAACAAGCCTAGCATAGACACAGGAAACACAGACAATATAGATACCACAATGTCCAGTGTTAACAGCTGTCCAGTTGTTTTGCTACACTGCCCTTCTGAAACAGTCTGTGATCTCAGGCACCGGTTCCAAGGTGTCACACAAGTGTTCTGCAGAATAGAGTCTTGCATTCACCCTTTGCAGATATTGTTTCACCTTCATTGCCACGTCTGGGATACTGAACAGCACAATCGTACACTTGATTCTCTGCTTCTTGACACTCACTGAAACCTCATTTCCAGAAATAGATGTGTACTGCTTTTTGGTCTTTGTTAACAGGAGAACAAAGTTTTCAGGACAGAAGAAATTAACAGCTAGCATACCAGGTGATCACAAGAAATACTAGCTAAACGTTTGATTTGCAAGCCTTTACTAGTAGTGTCATTTCCTCTTAACTACTGTTCACTGGTTTGCAAACCTTTATTAGTAGTGTTATTTCATCTTGCATTAATTTAATAATGTTCAGATGATTTAGTTATAATAATTTATCATTTTAACCTAATAGATTTTTTGTTTCTATTATTGCCTATGCTTTTTTCATCTTCCCAGCCATGGTTCAGACTATTCAGATTACAAAACAGCCAGCAGTAGCAGACAAAATAATGAATATAGCTTACAATCATTGCAACACGCAGTAAACATATAATAGCTGATAACAACTAATAAAAAAACCCAATAAATTATTAGCCCAGAGTTTATGTGGAGCAAACTCACATTTTGAGTCCAAAAACTCTGAGTTTTTCTTTGATAGTTCAGCAACTCTAGTTGCCAGTGATCACAATGAGAAATCAGGAATGTACTGGGCTGCCACGTGGTTTTGCCCACGCTGTGAACCACAGGCAGCGTTGTGCAGTATTGAACTGGTCACTCCTTTCTGGGACAAAGTAGGGGAGCAAAATAACAAGAAACCTCATCAACAGGGGAGTGCCATAGGATTAAATGCTACCAAACTCTTTGACACTCCGAGCTATTAACAATTCCACCTGAAAATACAAAATGTACAATGCTTTCCCTTCTGCAAAGTCTCCCAAAAGGCTGATAATTGCATTTAGTCAAGTTTGAAACACAGGTTAAAGTGAGAACGGATGCCTTTCTGTGTCCTTCAGGAGTCAGTGCCTGGGACCCAGAGTGATTGCTAACATTGCCCATGTGTATGACTGAGAGACACACAGGTTATTTATAGATGCCAGAAAACAGAATTTTAAGCTTGGAGGTAATTCTTACACTTCTAAACATGTTTCAGAACTAAATATTTAAATTCCCTTTTCCCTAGAGAAAAAGAAACTCAATAAATTTTCCCTGTGGAAATTTGATTTTGCAGAAACTGCTTTTCTGTCACAAAAGATCGTATTGAAAAAGCTCTTGAACTGCTCTGGGTGTTCACATAAAAGTAAGGAAGAGAATATGTATCTGCTTAAATATTTCACATGAATGGACAGAAAGCCTTAGATGATTTTTCAAGAACGGAACAATTCGCTTTCAAGGGCATTTATTTCTTTGCATCAAATTTGAAAATAATCAAATCCTCTTTTTTTTAATAGCATTATTTTTTTTCAACTTTAATAATAAAGTTTATTTAAAAAAGCAAACAGCTGAATTGTTAAAATAAATGGTCAGAATTGTTCCATGTAGTAATGTGTGAATGAGGAATTAATGGGACATGGCTCACATAGTTTGCTGTTCAGTATCTTGCAGTAGGGAAAACATACCAGGTTTCCCTACACATAGGGTTAAGAACATATGAATGAATCTCTAGGATAAAGTGTAGCTGATTTCATTTATTGCAACATGTTCTTACTTTTGTCATTTGTTGCTTTTTCCATTGGCCATGTGCAGTAAGTTTTTTCAGCTGTTTCACCTCCTTCTTCAGAATATGTTTTTTAAAGGACTGAAAGTAGTGGCTTTTCCCTGTGAGTAAAGTCTTCATTTATTAAACTACAGCAGCTAAATCACTCTTTCAGAGAATTTAGGAATATGAAGAACCCCTGCCAAGGAAAATTCAATGCAAATATAATGATTATATTGGATGGTAACAAGTAAAGATTCTCAGATTTTATCTGTTTGGAGAGATTATGTAAGTCAACTGTCTGCCCAGAATTTACCACTGACCCAAGGAGCAACCTTGAATAAGGTGTCTTGCCTTCTCTCCACAATGATTTCTCCTGCCATTCTCTGTCTGCTTGGCTTGTTAAAATAACTCACATTTTGTCTTAGGTGTTTGTGTAGCATCTTTTACCCTGCCAAGTTCTGCTCACACTCAGAGCAAACTGCTGAACTCAATCTATACTTAATGAGAGCAAGAGTTTTTCTGCAGAAATACCAAAAATTTAGAACCTTAAAAATGGCAATTTCAGTTATTAAAACATTAGTCCTCTTCTTGCTTGGGAAATTGTGCAAAGGAGAAATGAATCTGTGGGAATTGCTCTGAAGCCTACAGACATTCTACCTTGCTGGTGTGCCATGTGCCACGGAATTTGCCCTACTATGAATTTATCTTTGCCTCCTAATTCACCTACCATGCACATAACTGACCTCCTCAAGTTCAAAGCTGTCAGTCCTTTGCAGAAAGAGAGTCTGAGGAGATGTGGTTCAGCCCTGTGCTATGACTTGTTTGAATGGAATAGTGAGTCATAGCTGGCTGGATGCTTATGAGGTTCATTGCTATGTCCCTTTGGCTACTTTTCCAGTTTCTACAGAGCAGTCTGGGGAAGACAAGTGGATGCCTCCTACCTCTCAGGAGTCAAGGCAAGGCAGAGCACATGGGCACCAGGCTTCTTTCTGCCTTCAGTGAGGTGTGGGCTGTTCACTGCCACCTCCCACTTGAGATCAGCGCTGGCTGCAGAGTGCATTTCTTCCTCCCCATCTGTATCTGCTGTCAAAGAGGTTACTTTAGTGCCTTGGAAGAATGGACCAGCATCATAGGAGCTCATCTTGATCAGCTCTGCCTGATCAAAGAGGCAATCACTGCCTCTCACTTCTACTAAATTTTGCCTGCATGAATCATTCTTCATTCAAGATAAACCAATAGCAGCAATTTTGGTGGAGGCCTGGTGATTGCTAGAGCATGATTCTTTTCAGAGGTGACCGGCAGAGCACGGAGATCCTATGTTTGATTGAGAAATGGTCATTTGAGCAGTTCCTGCTCTGGTGAGATGAATGTTTGAAAACCTGCAGTATTAAATTTTTACAGATTGGAGAACTGCAGTGCACCATATGTAGAGATCATGAACTCCTCCTGCTCTGGCTACAGACTTGCAGAGCTTGGATCAAGTTTTGCCAGTCTCATGCTCGCAGACTCAAATTAAAGATTGACTCCTTGAGCCTTCTGTCAGTCCTGCTCCTCACACTGCACACAGAATAAATTACCTCCATGCTTTGTGGCTTGTTCCTCATCTCATTCTTCCTCCCATCTGAAAGGCATTTCTAGCACCCCTTTCCACATCACATCACATTGTAATGGAATCAATTTTTTGTTTGATTTTCTTTTTTTAATTGGACATATATGCTGGGATGTGGATTTGCATTTTGTTTTGAATTACGGCTTTCTCAATCCTAAATATATGAGAAATTCAAACATTTTTTATCAAAAGAGGAATAATTTCAATGCAACGTAAATACTCTGAGTTTCTCTGCAATAAATCTGTACAGCCAGAAAACACGGGAATCACTCTTTCAGGCCGGTAACCCTGGCTCCAGGCACAGGTAGATAGAAATTATGGAATGATAAAAACAGCCAGCTGCACAGTGAGGCACGTCCTCTGCGGTGTTTCCATGTGCCCACTAGCATATACAAAAATTAACCAAATGAGATGGGTTAGAGCAAGACCTACTGGGTGTTTAGTGAGTCAGTGTACATCCTGGGAAGGCTCTCCATGAGACTCCCAGGGCAGAAAATGCATATACAATTGTGCAGTTGCCCTGGAGTGATAGCAGGATACACAAGATAACTGAGTTTGCCAACTTGTTACTGGGCAAAGCTTCAAGCTGCTCTTGATTCTGGCCTTCCCTTCAGTTTTGGTTACTCTGACATCTATGGGAAGTGTCACAGCTGACAGCTGAGAGTGCTGGGTGAACAAACCAGTCTGAAGCAGCTGCAAAATGGGAGCAATGAGAGGACTCAGTGTCCTCAAACAGCCTTCTAAGAGCTTCCTTTGACCTGATCAGGTGTACAGACTGAAGGGGCATTAGATGATCTCACTGGATCTCCCAGTTCAAATGGTCTAATAACCCAGTTCTGCTCTATAACCCAGCAACTGAGGGTTGGTGGGTTGACTCCCATTTATGAAAGGGCGGCTAATTAAACACCTGCCAGGCATCCAGTTTCAAAGTTTCCAAGAGACAGAGGCTCTACCTCAGCAGCTTGATCATTCACAGTGCTAAATGTTACTTTATTTATATTGTCAATGTACCTGATCTCAGATATTATTTTCTGTTTGACTAAACAAGGACTTTATTGGGTTCTTTGGAATTCATCATCCAATCATCACTCTAGTCCCCATGCCATTTTTCAGTCTATGTCTTATTAAAGAATCTGAATGACTCACAGTATTTTCTAGCATATCTTCTCTAGGCTTCACATGAAGCTTAAAACTTCTTTCAAACTTTAAATTTCCCATTTAAAACTGTGTGCACAGGAACACATTTCCCATCACCAGTCTTTTCAGTGTTCTGGGACATCACCTCTTTGGCTGATCAAGTTACAAAGCTGAAGCTAGATTCCTCTGGGTATTGCACTGAAAGCTCTAGAATAATTTCCCTTCATCTTCTACCCTTGAATCTTCCTCTGAGTCCCTAGCTTCCAAGGTGTCAGATGTATCCTTCCTGCTTCTTAAATGTAAAGATGGAAAAGAGTGGATCCAAATAAGTAATCAGTCCAGATAATTTTGTGTCTTATTTTCATCATCAAATGAACTATGCAAAAAATGTCTTCTTTGGAGCATCAGAAAAGAGAAAGATCTTCCTTGCATAAGTGCACTTGGGATTGCAAAACTGAAAGGAAAACATTTGAAGATATTCATATATTGTCATCGGGCATCTAGGATTTCCAAGGAGGTGTGGAGGTGATTCATAAGTATGTGGAACATTGCAAAGCCCAAATAATTAGAAATTTAAAGGTCTGTCTGACTAAAACCATAACCTCTTGTATTCAATGCAGAGTTAATGGATAAAAAACAGATATGGTTTTGCTGCTTTTCTTCCCCCTTTTCTCCCTCCCCAGTTTGATAAAGTTTACTGAAGTGGCACATGAACATTTCTACATTGTGACAACCATAGTTAAAACATGCAAATTCAAGGAGTGGTTGCAGAGAAAGAGAAATGGAACATTACTTAAAAAAAAAACAAAACAACCCAGACATCCCAGAAAGCAGTCAAATATTTATGCAAAATGAGTGTAGCTTTATACACTGGCACTGAACAACACAATGCTCTGTCTCACACAATACTGTCATTCATGTGCATACAAACTGCCACAGGCAAAAGTCCCACACAAAGTATTTTTATACAATTGTAGCATATTTCATTACAAGTTGTTTTTTTAATTCCCCTATGCAGGGATTCTCATGATAGAGACATTCTGTCTCCCCAGAGTTTCCTAAAAGGAAGAAGGGTTGCCATTTAGAAACTAGAGAAAATTGTGGAATAAAACATTAAATTTCAGTTTTAAATAGCGCTAGCAAAGAATAATGTTATACCAATAACAAAGGAGATGGAAAGAAACTTTTTCTCCCCTTAAGAAAACACACTGAGTTCTATTGTGTGTTCTCAGAGCTATCATGTAAGCAATTAAAAACACAATGCAAAATAGAAGAATTGCTAGTATTCAATTTATAATACACAGCACATTAGGACCCTGAAATCTCTTCATGTAAACAAGAACTGGAGCATACCTCTGCAACTGAAACACAGAGCAGAACGGCCTTTCTGCCCCAACAAGCAAATATCTGGTATCATTCTACCCACCCAAGTAGCAAGTGATATGATGGCAGGAAATGGCCTCAAGTTGTGCCAGAGGAGGTTTAGATTGAATATTAGGAGAGATTTCTTGACTGAAAGTGTTGTCAAACACTGGAACCATCTACCCAGGGAAGTAGTAAAGTCTCCACCCTCAGTGGAGATATTTAAAAGATGTGTAGATATCATGCTTAGGGATGTGGTTTAGTGGTGGACTTGGCAGGGCTAATTTAATGGACTAAGTTAAGGACTTGATGAGTTTCTAAGTCTTTTACAACCTAAATTATTCTACAATTCTGCTTTGAAAGAATATCAAAAGGCAAATTTCCAAAGCCTTACAATTTGGGCAAGGCTAAAGAAAAGCATATGAAATGCTTCACTTCAGTTGCCCTGAAAGCAGTTGTGATGCAAAAGCCATGGCTGAACACACAGCAATCACATGCACCAGCTGAATCCTGGACTGTGGGCTTTCTATCAAGCTGAAGCCCTGTGCACACTACGGGCAGTCTTTCCAGGTCATTGGTAGTACCTGGCCTCAATGTTCCTGTCAGTGAGGAAGGACCAGAAAATTATGTGACTTTCCCTGCTCTACCCTCCCAAACTGGACTGCCCTTCTTTACTCAGCATGGGTTAGAAATCAGAAATATGGAAGCATTGTCTGGTTCTTTCCTGTACAAATAGACTGAAAATTTCCTGGGGAACAAAAATAAAATAAATCCTCTGTGGAAGCATCTAGTGAGGAACCAGCTGCTTGTTCTTCTCTGAGATACCAGAGACAATGAAATGATGAAATCTGCACACAAGACAAAGTCTGCTTCATAAATGAATAAAACATTGTTTTTAATTCCTCTGTGGGGGCTTTTCTGTGAAATCCAGGTGTCCATTCCATTGAAATTCTCAGAAGAGGAAAAAAATTACACTATTCATTACTCCAGGCACAGCATTTGCATAGAACACTTTTCATACTGTGGCTGTTGTCAAAATATCCCCTGCCCTGCCACATTAGCTCTCTGCCACTGTGTACTACTTGTGATGCCCTGACATGCTTTTCCTATGTCCACTACACTCCAGCATGCTACACATCCGATACCATGCATCCTCTTCCCCTTTGCAGGATGGTTTAAGATTTATCTCATTCCTCTTCCTGGCAGGCATCTTATCCTTCTTAAAATCCGTAAATCTGTATGAAAACTTCAGGTCTTTATTAGAAGGGACGTGCTGGATGATTTGAAAGTGGACTCCCTTTATGGTGTTTTTTTGTGAGATCATTTTTCTGTGACACTTTTCCCAGTGGTTCACAGATACTTGTTTTGGGGGGAACCACTTTGTTTTGTTAAATTACAGGGCCTTCACACAGATTTCAGTGTTATTATGAAGCACAGGGTTTAAACAAGCCAGTTCCTGTAACTTCATGCCTTTTAAATGCATTACTCCTCTTTTATATCCTCTTAAATCATTTATGTACACATCACTATTGAACATACCATACTTTACATTCCTCATGTAGCAGCACAGGACACTTACAACAATGTGAGCTAATTAAAGCTACAGGGTAAAACTCTGACCCTGTTGAAGTCAAAGAGAATTTTGCATCTTACTTCAATACAGCAACTATTTCACCCTGAGGCCCCTTCTATCCCCCTCAGTCTTTCTGGCTGTTTGTGCAAAAAGTCCTGGAGAATATCAGGTCTCAGAGAGCCAATTAGCCAAGGACAGCTGTAGAACAAAGCTTCCTCAAGCCAATGTGGAGCGGGCAGGAATCAGACCCAGGCTGGAAGGGGTCCGAGCGGGATGGAGCTGTGGCTCCAAGGGACAGCCCCCATGGGCAGAAGGTAAAGGTGGAGGAGCTGCCCTGCTGATGCAAGGACACAACTGGGTACAAAGCTCTGGGAAAGTCATTGAAGGTGAGGGGAAAGGGCCTGAAGCTGTGTAGCCAGGGCAAGGGATCTGAGCACTTGAAAGCCAAATGTTTCCCTAGCTGCTTTTTGAAATGACTTTTCCTGACCAGGGGTTCCAAACCCTCCCCGCTGGGTGGGACACACAGCTCCCTCCAGTTGCCACTGAGGAGGGGTACATGAGGACATATCCCCTGGGAAGGACCAGATGTTCTACACATGCAGATGACATGCAATATTTTGCTTTCATTTTCTACTTTTCCAAGGGCTTCTTGACACAGGAGAGAGAGTACGTTCTGGCTGGAAAATGACTCCCGCAGTGGCAATCCATTCCCAGTTGTGCTGTGTTCCATGGGGTCCTTCAGCCTCTCACAGATCATTTAATGGATGAGCACTTCCCACATAACAGGAAACAGGGTGCCAGGCGGGGCTGGAGAAGTGGGTTGACCCATCTCCATCTCTGCATGACAAAAATAAGATGCCACGTGAGATCTCTAATCGCCAACACCACTGGCTCGTCGTTCGCAAAGCTTTAAAATGTGACCTACAAAGCTAAGTGCTTGCATGTACAAACTCTCCAAGCTGATTGCTCCTGGGTGGGCTGTGGAGTGGTCTGAGTAGCCCGACAGAATTACCTGCTCCAAGTGTAAAGCTAGGCTTTGAAGAATGTAAGTGTATTCTGATCTGAAATACTGGTTTAAAACTATATTTCTCCTTGACATATTTTGTTTCAACAGAAAGGATTTTGGCATGATCTGGCCTTAACATTGGACAGTACATTGCAGATCATGCAGTGGGAGGATCATACAATAATTACAAGCTGTTGGATGGATATACTGGAATGGTGGATATACTGGTACTCACAGAATAGTGCACTTGGACCAATGTTCTCAGACCATGGTTACACTTACTGTGAAACTGACCCTAGAGAAGAAAAATGATCCTTGAATGTAGTATTAGATCAAGGCTGTTTCAAGGTTTTTGAGATTCTTAAGCCTTATGAAAACGTGAATCAGACATTGTTCACCTTCCAAATGACTATGCCATTGCCTGAAGGCCTCCTTGGTGCTTGAAGTTCCTTGCTATTTTCACTTTACTTTTCTCTGTGGGAATTGAATGTGAACAAACAGTGTTCATTTTGGTACTCTTGTGTTGCAAAAGGTCAGGTCCAATTCTATAATTCTATGTATTCATCTTTACAAAGAAGGATTGTGTTCAAACTGGACACAGAAAGATAATGAAAGCTCTTTAAACTGGTCAAAGGAAGACATGGACTCATTTATCCAGTTAATTTTGTTGTTTTAAGAGTAGTGAAATACCACCTTTGAAAAATCTTTGCTGAATTGCCTTGAGGAACTTTAGTGAAATCAAAATCAATATACTTGTAAATACTTAAAAAGCTGCCCATGCCATGATGGCATGAAGTTTTTTGTCTCCATACTGCAATCATTGGAAAGGATGACAGAGAAGAGGAGCTCCACTGTATTCTTATCAAATATTTGGATTTTTTATTCATGAAATGCTTTATCAGCATAGGAGTACATTAGTCTGAAAGAAGCTCAGATTCAGAAAAATAAAGTTATCAAAATGAATGACCATAAATTTATCTATTCCTGGCAGTATTATTGATGAAATGCTGGAGTATTCAGAATTGTTGGATAAATTGGAAAGAAATAGCTCTATTCTAGGCCAGAACAACTGTGGAGGAATTGTTTAATAATCCCCTTACAAATACAGACCAAATAATGAGATTACATAAACAGACCTTCCATTAATTCTCTTTCTAGTGCTATTGCTAGCTAAAAACAATAATACTCTTTTTTTATGATTTTATGTTTTGGGATGAAGTAAGAATTTGTTTTTCTTTTGGGCAAGCACAACTGGGGCACTATCAGAAGACCATGATAGATGGTCAGAGGTCTTTTAGAGAGTACAACAGCCTTTATCTCTGGTTGTAGAGGGAATAACACTTTTAAAAAGGGATTTCAGGTGCATTCTGGTGAAAAGACTCTCAGCCTACAGGGAAGAACTGGACACCATTTTTCCTCTCAGAGTCACTCTTGACTACCTCTTGAATTTCTCAGGCATCTGAGGTGCAGAGCTCAGTGAACTTGCAATCATCATCAGCAGCAATGGGGTTAACTGAGTGTAACTCTGGGCAGAACCTGTTATGCCAAACACTATCTTCCACAAAACACCACCACCATGCAATGTACCTCAGGGAATGGTCTTTGGTTGTAACAAAGCATGATGCATTGAACCACATGATTTTTTGCCAATCTTCATTTCTGTCACATGGGTGGTAGGACCAGCTGCTTTATGGGTGGTAGGACCAGCTATCCAGAGATAGCAATCTCCACAAGCCCAGGAGCCTGCTAGGCACAATCATTGTACAGCTGAGTACATTCAGAATTGCTGAGACCACCACAGTCCATTCAGTGCAAATGTAGAACTTATTTTACAGCAGCTCCAGCTAAAAGAATCTTCATGGATACAGCAAGGCAGTAACAAGAGGAATTTTGGAAGAAGAGGACCTTTGACTGAAATGCTCATGCCAGGAGTGTGACTTTCCTAATGCCCTTTCCTCTGGAGAACGAACAGGTTTTTATTCGCCACACTTTGAACAGATGAAAGAAACATTTCTTTAATCCCACACTGTAAGCAGTATTGCTTCCACTGTCAGTGGCATGGCTTGCATTTTCAATCTGAGCCGTTCTGTGATCCTCTGTGCAGGAGGTGCTGACCAGGCAGCGGGGAGCCTGAGGACAGCAGCACACACTGTGATAACCAGGGACCCACCGGTGTCTGCTGCACATTTGTGAGCTCCCAGAGCAGGACAGATGGACGTGCTGATGTGCTGCATGATAAGGACTGAAAAGGAAAATGCAGTGCATTGGTCAAAACACAAGTCCTTCTATGAAGTTGTTCAAAGTCAGTGGGTCAGTCAACTGGAAGCCCATGGTCAATGCAAACATTCACTGTTCATAGCCTATGATTGCTCTGCCCTCACCCTCCAAATGGCATCTCCCTCCTATCAGGTGTGTGCTACCCTTCCAAAAGTTACCTTCAAAATAAAAGTTATTATGCCATATTGCTTGTTGAATTGACTGCTGTGAAGTATTGATCTCTCAAGATTGGATATGATCATACTTCCTCCTCTATTCTGACATAAGCATGGAAACAACTGTTGTTTTAAGGTCGTAAATCCTTCAAACATGAGATTATATTTTGCTCTTGTAAGATGACAGTTATAGCAGTATGTGTTTTTTGATTAAGCAATGTGAACAGTATCTTATTTTGCATACCTTGTTTGTAGATTTTAAAATGAAAGGCTGAAATATAATAGAGTCATGTACTTGGAAATGTAAAATTGTATTCCTTTCTCATATATGCCACCCTTTTCTGATGAACACCACCCAAGTCCTGGTTTCCTTGACTGTTGAAAGGACTGATTTGCATCATTGGCTAAGGATGGTTCTGCTGCCCAGACAGTCATCTTCAAAAATATTGTTCTTTCCACTCTTTCTAGGTATTATAATGAAGTGCTCTGGAGTAATCTAAATTATGTAAAAACTCTTTCCTATCAACTATGCTTCTCATATATTCCCTTAGAGCAAGATTAAAACAGTGAAGGAAGTGTGCCTGATACTCCCTCTAAAACTCTATGCACTTAAACTGTACTTTTTCATGGCTTTTCTCCTGGAATGAATTAGGCAAAGCAGAATTAACCTTGTCAGTCACCAAGTCAGTTTCTATGACACAGAGCAGTGTAACTGAGAATACAGAATAACAAGAGAGCCCCAATGCATTCACCCTCCACGGATTCCTGCACAGAGTATGTAAGGTGCTTTGGGGTGCTCTGAGGAGATAGACCCAATATAAATGCAAAGTAATGGCAAAGAAAAGCCTTTTTGCCTGGAAGCAAAGAGCAAGGGAAAGTATTCTCAGGCAAAAAAAGAGTTTCATGTCCAAACCCATGTATGGAGAGGGAAACTTGGCACCAACCTGAGACACAGACATGAAGCACTGAGCTGCTGGCTGGAGTGTAGGGACTGAGCAGGAGTTTGAGTAAAGGAAGCAGGCTGCTTTAGTGCAAAGCACAGGAAAAGGGAGAGACCAGAAAGATGAAGGGAGAGGCCATGTCCAGAGAGATGTGAAAACCGAGCCCATGTGGGGGTAAACCAGCCTGAACTCCAGAGAACAGTCGCCAGATCTTCCTGTTCTGGCTAATTTAGTCTGGTAAAGGCAGATGATAAATGGGAGCAAGGCAACCATGTGCTTCTGAAACTGTGATATCTGCCTTTCTGTTGACATAAGACCATAGGAACACCCTCTGCATTAGAAAATGAAACAGTTCTAATTTTATATGCACCTTATTTCTTTCTCTCTTGGCTGTCTGAAAGTCATGAGCTTTAACCAGCCCCTCAAACCCCAGGTGTTATTCCAGCCACGTGTTCCCAAACAAAGGGCAGGATGGATGCAGAACACAGCACCTGGGATGCTTCTGATGATGCTCTTGAAGTTTAGAAAGACTAACTTCCTCTCAGACTGGGGCAATCAGAAAAAAGGGGAAGAATGAGGTGAAACACCAGTTGTGAACTGTTGAACGATATTGTTAGATATCAATACATGACAGAGTGCAAAGGGGTCTGTGTCAGAGACAGCCTCCCAGCCTGGTTCATGCTGCTGTTGAGCACAGATAGCAGCTGGGATAACAAATCAGAAATCCTAGAGTTGGCTTCAGCCCAGTGACAGGGTCCCAGGACTACTATTGCATCTGGCACTGATTCAGAACCTCTGTGTCCCACCTTGTTGCATGGCAAAGACAGGACTGTGGCTGACTGGTTAGCAGGAGCTCTGCCAGGAGCTCCACCAGCACAGTTCAGTGGTACATTTGCTTTAGAAACTCATTTGAGTTCCTCATTAGACAGGCTGCTCCTGGAGTAACTTGCTGAAAACTATACCCGCAGCACACTTAAGAGAGAAGATTCTCTGAAGCAAGAGCTGAGGGTTTTCCATTTTTTAAAACCAAGCAAACAACAATTTCCAAAACTTTAGGGGTTTTAACATTATCAGACTCTCTGGCCTCGATTTTGTGTTTTGAATCGACTGTGCTCCTATCTGGTAACTCTGAAAAAATGATGTCCTCTAGGCTTTTCAAAATTCACAGACTCCTGTCACCTACTGTAGAGCTCTGTTGTGACAGGATGTTCTCCAAATTGAAGATAAAGTGCGATGCAATAACACTATGTAATCATTAGTAACTAGCCATTTCAGTTTTGTGGTGTTGTTTTCTTGCCGCATATGGTTAATGGAGGAAAGAAGTCCTGAACACTGAATGGGAGCTGGGGGTCCAAAATCCCTCTTTTTTAGGAGCATTTTTTTGCAAAAAATTCAGTGTAACTCAAGCAAACATCTAATTGTTAATGCAGAGCTGGCATAAACAAAAGTGCCTACAGTCAGATGGAGGGTCCAACAAGGATCCATGTATAATTGCTTCCTAAGCAAAAACAGATGACCAGAAGATCTGTCCTATAAAATTTATAAATTAATTAAATACAGCTTTTGTATCAGAGACCAAGTACTCCCCATTAGCACTGGAGCACATGACAAATCAAATGTTTTTGGCAAGCTTTTCTTAATTCTGTCTTTCTAATAATGGCTAAAGTGACAAAAGTATCATTTGGTGGAAGGATAGGAGAAAAACTTGAGCAAAGCAGAAGCTCCAAGGAGAACATGTTATTGCAAAGGGGCTTGCCTTCCTGAGCTTTAACAGAATAGCCTGGTTTTCATTATAAAATGTTGCCAAATCAGAAGGAAAACACATCTCAAAATGCTTTTTGTTCTGTGAATGCATATTTGTGTAACAGCAGCAGCATTGTTATTCTGTGTCATCCCTTGTTGACGAGCCTGTTTGAGTTCCAATAATGGAAAACTATCATGTTGATTTGCTTCAGATTAACCTCATCTTCTTGTCATACTACAGGTATTTTCCATTACAAGAAACAAATATATGGTGATAGGTAAATGATTTTGATAAAGTCTGACAAATATTTTAAAACAGCTGCATAGCTGCTTATTTTGTTTTAGAAAAAACCCCAATAGCATCACAAAATGGCATTTGTCAGATGTCTTTGGTAATTTTATCATTAGGTGTTGTCATGACTTTCTACATCTCGCTATAAGCTACAAAAGCTTTTTTCTGTGTTATAAACATAATTTTGAATATCTTAGAATTCTAAACCAATCAGTAAGAAGAGCTGAAAATAGTGAAATCACCAGCAAAACTAACATTAAGGACTGTAAATAAATGCTCTAACCAATTATAACGGGTTAGCTTCAGCCTACAGTTATTTTGTATCCCAGGCACAGAGCTGCTGATTGCTTCTTTTGTTTTCCCTTTCAGATGTAGAACATTGGTTAAAAGTGAGTTATTCTGATCCTGTAAGGACAGTACTAACGTCACAATGCAGAAAGTATCAAAGCATACAGAGGTACACAATTTACTTTAGAGTTAGCAGTTACCAGAAGAGACTCTGAGCCAGCACTATTTTTGGCTATAACAAGACTTCTTCAGTCCTTTCCAACACAACAATAACTTGTGCAATTGAAACTATGGAATTTTGTTTCAGAAGGTAAGATCTGCACTTACTTAAAATGTATAGATGGTGCAAGCCTCTACTTAACCACACCCATACAAGTACTGTGGTGTGCACAGTAGCTGCCTATTAGGCAAATAAAGTACAAACAAAATACAAAAACACTTGCACTAAATGCTACTAGCACAGGGCTGAAGCTTGAAGGCAGTCTCTGCCCTTTTTCTACAAATTTACCCTTTTAACACCTCTTATTTATTAGGGATGGAGAATGCCTGACTGGAAATAAACTCTTGTGATTTAACCCCTTTGGACTGCAGCGTGCAGCAGAACATTGCATTCTGTTTGTCTGGGTTGGAGTCAAGGCGCCAAGGAGAGAGTTTGAACAAAAATCGGACTATGTGAAAATCATTGAGATGTCCTCTACGTTCCACAGTAATACTGACTTCAGATATTTTGAAACTACCATTAAAGTTTGTCAGGGAATCTACAGGTCTTGGTCTGGTTTGGGAAAAAGATACCCAAACAAACAGAACCCATGTGCCTAAATGACAAACCTTATCTCCACTACAAACACAGAAGGAGCTGCTGGTTTAATGCAGAGCATTTAAAACCTGAACCCTATTGCTGTCTGATGCCTAGCTGGTCCATGTGACCATTTTGTGGTCTCTTTCCAGCCATGATCAGAGAAACGGTCCACCTAAAAATTCCAGTACCATCATTAGCACTTAATGAGCCATCCTCAGAAAAAAGCAGAAGGGCTGAACAGGCAGCAAGGCAGAGCTGAGTCCTCTAATGTGATACCTCTGAAGTAGGATCTCCCTCCCTTGATCAAGAACAGGAAGGAAATTTACCTTGCCTCCACTTCTCCGTGGGTATCACCATCATGCACTGCCAGCTGACCAGCTCATGGGATGTAGGACTGACAGAGACCCATTACAGACCCCAGGAGCTCAGAATGGGGCTCCTCCTCTTGCTCCCACTGTGTCTGCAATTTCTGAGCACTCAACCCAGCGTGCTCCTTCAGTTCAGGAGTGTCCTCTCACACATCCAAGATCCCACCCTAGCATCCATCTCCTCTGTCCTACCTGTGTGAGGGAAGCACTTGGAATCACATGAGGGTTTCTATTATTTCCACCTTGGGAGATTTGGTGCATTTTTAGTGGTGTTATCTGTTGGTCCAGGCACAAAATAAGGTCAGATCTATTTCTAGGGCCCTGTTGGCATCCATAAGTGCCTGATTTGTGCTCTAACCATATGTGACACCCACCGAGTGAATTTATTGTAGCAATCATTTTTGAGCATATCTCAAAGATTTCATCATGATATTTTCTTGCTTGCAATGCCAGAGAGAGAACAACAGCATGGAATGAAATGCACAGAACTTCCCCTCATATGAAAGAGAAATGAAGGAACAGAAAACAGGCTGAATTTCTCCAGGGTAATTTTATGTAAAAGAAAGACCAGCAACATCCTTTAAGGCCTGAAATGTCAAGCTTGTAAAAATAGTATTCTTGGGAGTTGTATTTGATCATTTGTTAAATACTGTGATATAAAATGTAGAAATCCATGTGTAATGCTTCAAATCCCTAATCTGGTTTAAAAGGTCAGTTGAAGCCTAAAAGGACTTGACATTTTCCCTTTAAAAATCTGACTTTTTGACTCAGAGCTAACAACATTTGAGCCTGAATGACCTGAAGGATAAATACAAAAGCTGATTTCAATTGAACTATTTAGAAAGCAGGGGATCTTCTAATTTGTAAGATAGCATTCAGGGAGGTTTTTCCATTAAGAACTCAATCGACTGAAAAATTATTTCCTTGGGTATTCCACAATCTTTCAATGCTTGTGTAAATTTTACACAGGAGGGGGCAGCGAGTGAGGTTGAAGATATATATAACACAATGCCAGGAGAGCAGAAAGCCTCTTATGAAACAGAGGTAACTGGTATTTGCCTCAAAAAGATGTACCCTTTTCACCTCCTCCTTCACTGCCTTGGCAGACTGGGTCTGCTTCAAAATCTTTTCTGTCCTGTGCAGAGGAGGCTTGCAAGTGAGTACTAATGTCTTGATAATCATGAGTACAGTCCTTTCTAGCAACACCCCTTCCCACAGACTTCATTTGGCTGGCAGTGGGTGCTCCATGGGGGTTTGCTGGCTGCTTTCATGGAGGTGTGCACTAACCACCTCCCTGGCTGTGTGGTGTGGTTCCATGCTGAGCCTCTGGCTCTTCTGCCTGGCTCCAGCTGCACCACAGGTTCACTGTAACAAATAAAGAGCAGTGCCTTTTCCTTCCCCAAGCCTCCAGCATTCTCTGATCTCCTCCCAACCTTGTGCCCCGCAGTGTCAGACCTCCTCCTGCCTGCCTTGCGCCCTCTCAGCCGATTTTACCAATGCAATGGTGGAGAACCCAGGGATGCCTGGGGCTGGGTCATGCCCACCCCTTGGGCTGCTCACACTCAGGGATCCTGGCCCTGCTGTGCACAGTTCTCCAAGTGCCCTGCAAGGCAGAGGGTGATGGAGGGGTGACAGGCTGTGACACCCCACAGATCCCCCACGGAGGCAGGGTGTGAGGATGCCTGCCTTCCCTGGATGTCTGGCTGGCTGGTGTCTGTCTCTGCCCAGACACGGGTGAGATGGGTTCACTCCGATCGGGCTCCAAAGGACGAGGCTGGACTCTCAGGTTCGGTCTTCAAGGTTGTTTATTATTTCTGATCTACAAAGTTTTCTCTCTGCCCAGCCGGGGTCTGACCAGCAAGGCAGCCAAAGGCACTCTGACTGCCCACAGGGCAGGCGTGTCTTTTTATAACAAAAACTACGTAAATCTTATTTACCTTTTGTCTCCAATACTTATCATTTTTATTACCAAGTGTACTTTCACTAAGAACCTATCAAAAATATCTGCATCACACAGAAAATGGAAGACATGAAGAAGGAAGAAGAACCACGAGGCAGGCTCTAACTCTCTCCATTTTGTCTCTATAACCCCCTGTACCAAAATCTTAAAATCTGTGTTTTGCCCAGTAATTATACTATTTCTATACCTTTTAAACCTCAGTGATTCTCATATCCCCATATACAGGTGACACATCTCTTGTAGGGTCAAAATCAAGCCACCAGGTACTTTTGGCAACATGGCAAGGCTCTCGAGCCCCCCAAGGGCTCTCTCGGTAGCTCTGGACACCAGGAGCGATGTGCTGAGTTCCCACACCTGGACATCACCACATGGCTCCCTGAGCTGTGGGACCGCTGTGCCACACCAACGCCCGCCGGACAGAGCACACCCATCAGCCACCTGCTGGCACAGAAACACCCCTGATTTAACTGAGTGCTGTCCCAGGATGAATGTCTCCCCGCTTCCCCCGGTATTTGTTTTTGATAAATGCCTCAGTTTCGGCACACATCCACCCAACAGCTGGGGACTATTATGCCATGACAACCTTCTATTCCATTGTCACGGTGTCAGATGCCTGAAAAGGATAATAGGTAGATGTTTCTGCTCTTTGGATGTTAAGAAGTAAGTGGCATTCCTATTCCTTATTTAGTTACTTCTTAATTTTAATTAATGGCTTTAGTGATAATTGCTAGATTCCTATATTGATAAAAACTGGCACATTCTGCACTTTAATAATAGCACAAATTTGATATTTATGAACTGCTGTTCTTTTGCAAATACAGACATTTGGTAATCATCATTATGGTGATAAAATTCATTAGAATTTGAGAAACAACCTATTATCCCTTCTGCCCATCATCTTTTAATTAAGTAACACAAAAAGATTTTATAAGACTTTTCTAGTCACACTGCACAGTATTGTTTCTGTAAGGGACTCTTTCTATATCAGAATACCTCCCTTTCAGTTTTGATAGACTTAATGAAAAGACTGAAAGAAGACTGACAGTAGATTTATTCAAAAATGTATTTCAAAAATTCTAGCCATGCTTAGTTCAGCACACACTTGAATCTTCTGTGGATGTAGACTGGAGTTTGTGTGTAAACTGGAGACTAACAATGTTATGGTCTACAATACGATATGGTAGTTTGCAATAGGGGAAAACTTTTATGATAAATTATTCTTCAGGAATTTCTAGCACTATGGATGCTGGGAAAATGGTGAAGTTAGTCACTCACATTAAAAGCTCACTCGTATCTAAGTAAGTCTCTATTTTAATGTGGATTTGGCCAAAAATCAAAAAAGTATTAGGATGGATTAGCTTCAGACACATTCAAACAGTGCAGGCATTTGATGAGGTTCAGTTGGAGCTTTCAGTTCCTCATCTACTTCTGATCTACTTCAAAATTGTAATTTGCATTTTGAATAACAAAAATATAAATAGCAATAAAGGATTTTTTATATCTTATGTATTAATAACTGGAAAAAATAGATTTCTTAAGCAGTAGGAGTGTTGTGTTATTATGATCATGGCTTTTAGGACTACATCCACAAGAGACACAGTTTGTTTTATTTCATAATATCCTAAATTCAAGTCTCATCTTGTTAACACACACCCGAAGTTACATTTTTAATGCATATATTTACCTGGCTTAACCAAAGACTTGTACTAATTTCCTTTGATGCTTCCTTCTACTGTAATCAGTAGAACTGTCAAAAATACTGCTGACAACTTATTTTCAGAGTTCTGCTGTATTTTCCCTTTATTCCTGATCACTTTGGCGCTGGAGAATACTTATGTGCAGAGTACAGGGAAATGTTACAGGGAAAGATCTACCCTATCTTTGCCTCTCATTCTTAACCAGGGTCTAATATACTAACACATCCCAGCAGATTCTCATGCATACTGTGATATATCATCACTGTGTTCAGCCAAGAGTGAAGGAAGCAATTTTGTGAGGTCACAGGATGGTCAATGCTCTTCTATTTGAGTTTTTCTTGGGTTCATCCAGGCAATTTTAATCTCAAAAGGTTGTTCCCCTTTACATAGTTAATTCCTTCCTCTAAAAATCTGACATAGCTCATTTGAAGAAAGCTACATAGGCGTTTCTTCTTCCAGACACAACCTGGTGTCATAGAGAGACCATGATGACACAGTAACAGGAAAAATAATGAAAAAAAAACGTCATTAAGCAGGGGAACAAAATATTTCCTCCTGCTTAGTCCAAACTTCACTTTCATGTTTGTTTGGAAATTACTGAGGATAGCTAGGGAAGTAAAATTCCCAATAGGAAAAACAAACAAACAAACAAAACACAACCACCCATCCACCCAAGCAAAAAAACCAATCCAAATAAACAAAAAACCCTAAACAACAAACTGACCCCACTATTTTAATTTAAAATAAATAAAAACTCCAGAACGGAATACTTTGTCCTTAATGCAAAGATTTAAAATGGAATATGATTCTGCACCTGGGATTTGCCTCCTTTCCGTTCCCACCATTTTCTGAGGGTTGACTCTCTGGCAAACTGGAGCATTCAGGGATGCATGAGAACTGCATCTATTTTTGAAGAGTAATGGCATTTCGTGGAAAATGCCACCTTGTCCATCCAAACACCAGAATGAGGCAACTGGACTGCAACATTCAGGATGTGCTAAAATTGTACCACAGATGTGGGGTGGGAAAACAAACCAAAACAGTTTGATCTCCAAACTGAGATCTCTTCTGAAATATTTGCTTTAAAGTAAACAAATCAAAGCACAGTTTGTTTTCTCAGTTTTTCTCAAAAAATCATGTATAATCACAAATTTTAGATGAATTCTACGATAATCTGCACATCAGGAGAAACCTGCTGGGTGAAAACTTTCCCATCCCTAAGTTTCAGAATCTAAAGTTCCCTAAATTTCAGAGTCTAAAGTTACCTGGAATAATGTTGAATTGCTGTGTAAACATTTTTACACAATTCTCAGTAAATACACAATTTTGTTGCTTTGAAATGGCAGATAAAACAAGCTATTTTAGCACAGACAGTCTGTTCAAGTACCATCTTTCACTAATAATAATAAAAAGTGATAGAAATATGATTTATATCTCCAGAAATTTTCAAGGCACTGCCAAATGTTGTCTTCAAGCACCCTGCTCACAGGCAGCCACTACAGTGAAAACATTCCCAACATCTTTCCGATGCAGCAAGCAGGAATAATGTAATACTCTTCCTCCAGATGCATTACATTGTTAAGCACTTAATCTCAAGGACCTTTTTGAAGTTCAGATAGTCCTACTTTATTCATCATCTAGTGTTTAGTTTAAAGTAACAAATGATTGAGCTGAAAGTCTTTCAGAAACAAAATTCCTTTTTTTCCCATACATAAACAGAGTTGCAGCCTTTGCATTTTTCGCCATCTGGCCCGCAGTGTGAAATGACATTAGTAGCATGTCAGGTTTATTCCCTTTTCAAAGAGAGAAATAAAGAAAGCAAAAGAAAGAAAAAGCATAATCCTAATCTATAGTATGAAGAGTATTAAAATGAAACATCTGCCTTGCTGAAATGAGTGGATGAACTCTGAAGTCTACGAGCTGCTGGAGTTTGTCAAGTACATGTTTACATTGCTGACTGCTGTAAATTTGCAGGATGATGACAAGAAGTCCACCAACTAAAATATCTTATTCAAATGTTTTTAAACATCTGTTTCAAACAGAAAAGACCAGAACAATGTAGTGGCAGAGTGATCACAGGCAGACCAGGGATGCAATAATATAACTTGGGTTACATAATAAAAGACACTGGCAACAGAGGCTTGTAAGTGAAGTGACCAGCTTGTGCTCTAAAGTCAATTGACTGCAATGCTGAGAGGGTTGTGACTGTTGTCAAACTATGTGACTCTACCCAGACTAAGGACACAATATGGCCAAACGCTCCTTAAAAAAAACCTGCTTTTGCTAAAACACCTGCTGATTACAAAGCCAAATAAATTCTGTGCTCAGGAGAACAGCTTTGAACACCTTCAAGAATGAAAGATGTCAGATTTCTCAAGAGCTTTGAAAAACCAAGAAGCACCTGACCTATGAGGTTTTATTGTTTAGCAAACAGATTTTGTCCTTCCTACTGGGCTTTTGCTTTGCAGGACTTCAGACTGAAGTCCTAGGATACAGGACTTCTTTTATCACCAACATGAACTTGAGTTGCCATGTGCTGAATAGTAATCTTTATTCTCACCCTAAAAAATACAGAGATGATTAGAAAAAAGGTTCTAGATTGTTTTGCTTCTCACTCTTTTGAGACGCAGCCAAGAATGAAGCAAGAAACCCCAATATCTTCCTTGTCAGTACTTCTTTATAAACCAATTTATTAAAAAAAAAAATTACTACTCCTTAATTGTCTTTGTAATGTAACATTCTTCTGAAAATCACTGAAGTCCTTTGGAGAGTGCTGAGACCTAAGTACTTTTGATATGAAGCAGGGATTGATATAAATCTTGGATTTTATATAAATCTGGGATTTATATAAATCCTTAGCTCCAGCAAAATTAAAATATTGCATTGTCTTCAAAATAACTTTGAACTGAGGGAGCACAGTGCCAGGAAGCTGGGCAGGGTTATCATGGCAAAATATAGCCATGGCAGAATTATGGCCTGGGCTGTCTGTGGTATTTATTGTCAGCACATTCTCCCATCCAGTTTTGGCACATGTCAGTCAGGAACTAGTATGCAGGAGTACTGAGGGAGACTGAAAGGAACTAGGATTGCTCCCAGATGGATTATGTTGGGCAAAACTGTTTCTGTTCTATTTTGGGAAATGGAAGGCAATGTAAATTAAATTTTGTTATATAGGTATGAGATGTGTCACTTGCTTGAAAGTTGGCAAATAGTCCTTGGCCACTTTTATTTCCTAGTACCTCTATGATAATTTATTACAACTAGCATTACCACAAGTAAAATAATTTTACTGTGTATTTGATTAGTCTGAATGATACAATAGTATATTTGCCCCATTTCTCCCCCACATTATCTTGGGAGGATTAATTCTCAGCAACCTCGTGTTTATGCACGCGGGGTAAGGACACTTTCCAAGCTGCTCTGCCAGGCTGCCCAACCCAGGTGCTAAAGCACAGATACAGATGGAGTTTCTTGGGGCAGTCACATAGCAGCTGGACCTAAATTGATGTTGGATCTTCAAGGAGAGGAAGTAAGATGAAAGCAGGAGAGGGAAGAGGGGTGATTTATAAGCTAATGATAAAGGAATGAGTAAGGCTCCCTCATCCATTGCCTACTACAGGGCAGCACAGGTCTTTGTTCTGAAAACATAACTCAAGATACAATTTATACCAAAGAATGCAGTTAAGCCTCAAAGTTGAGCTTAGTTAACATAGTTATCTGATTGGTTTCAGATAGCTTTTATTATTATCTTTTTAATATTAGTGCCTGATATACTGCATCTTCATATTATCCCAGCCTTGCTAAACTTACAGTTAGCACTAATGATTACAGGTTTTATTCTTTATTTTCAGGGTTGCTGCCCTAGAATTCCTTTCAAGGGGAGGATCCCAGTAGCAAGTCTTCATTAGACTATCTGTGTAAAATAAATTATTTTCTCAGGGATCCTGTAGGACTAAAACTTTAAGAGCGTGGCTATCCCTTTAAAGTACATCTTCAGCTTCTTTGTGCTTGCTCACAATCAGATCACTTCATCCTTCAGGGTCCCTACAAATCTGGGCTGTATCACATAGAGACCACATAGAAAAATAACAGCCTATATACGAAATAAAACAAGTTTTATGAGTGGTTTAGATAAAGTATATCTAAAGTAACTTAAATGAACAAATGACTGAAACAAATAATAATAATTACTTCTGTAAAGAATTTTTTTGTCTAAGAGGTTTTTAATAGACTTAGGAGGGTTCTTCATAGACTTAATACCATCCTTCATATACTTAACACCATTACTTGTTAATGCAAATACTTTTTTAAGCTGAGGTTGAACAGAGAGGTGGTGGTCATGCACTTGGAGAGGGAATTTGGTGGAAAGCAAGCCATGGTTTTATGGAGATACAGGAATGGATTGCTTATAAAGGTGTTAGGGTCCAGCAGTCAGGCAACTTGCTTAGAAGAATCTTCAGCAGCAGTAAGAACCACTGGTTTGCACTTACTGAAGCAAAGGAGTACAGTTTCAGCTCTTCTGGTTAGCTGCCCTGGACTCAGCTCTTCCTGATGAAATCATTGCTCTTGAGCACATGATCCCAAGTTAATGTGGAAAAAAAATTTCTCCATCAAGATGAAATTTGCTCCATCTATTTTTGTTAGTGTTTTTTAAATTTCAGTTTAATGTAGTATCCTCTTCTATCTAATTGTTCATTTATTAGGAAAAAGATTGTTAACGTGAACTTATATACTGGACTTTCCAGCTCCTTGGTTGTCAGTGAGCAGTGTTCCTAATTTAGCCCATAGTCCAGTTCAGCTAAAAACAGTGTAGTAAAATCTTTCAGGGTGAAAATTTAAGAGCTTAAGGGATATGTGTAATCCTCATTTACTTATTAAATCTATTGCTCAAAAAACCACAAAGCTTACACAATTACCAATGTGCAGGCATGCCTGATGATAGAAGCATGTTTCTTAAGCCTAGAAACAAATAATCACACTGTAGTTAATGATTTAAATGGTATTTAGATGGGAAAGAGAAGCTTAATACCCCAAAAGAATTTTCATTTTCTAGCTGGTTCTCACACTACTCTCTACTTACTAATGTAGTCATATAAAAATAAAGCAGCCTTTACATACAGAGTACAACTTTCTTTAATATGTCTTCTGGGTTCTCAGCTCATCAGATTGAAGTTCAAACCGAAGGCCAGAATCATTCAGAAAGTGGAGCAAATGTACAATCACAGAATCTTCTTCTGTGCCATAATTCCGAGCAGTGGTGAAGTACTGCCTCATTCTATATAGGGATATAGGGTTACAATAGGTATGTGTAAATACATCTTGTGGAGATATGTGAGCATATTGTGTGCAGAACAGGATTAAGAAAAGGTCATTTGTTGGACTGTATTTATACTGAGGGGAAAATTCACAGGGAAAGAACAAACAAGCGACCTCACTAAAAATATGTTCCCAGCACACTGCCTGGGAGAGTGTGACAAGCCCCCACGGTGCTGGGAGGCTGAACTGCATTTCATAAAGGGCTTTCTGCAAAGCTGCAGCAGTGCTCACAAAGATTTGTCATTCTGAGCACTCAGAAGCTGTGTCAGCTCCACACAAATGCAAGTACAGCACAAAGCCCGCTGGATCCTCTGTTGAAGTCAGTGGAGTTACACAAATATATAATTTATGAAAATCTTTACCTAGACACAAGGTTTCTGTTGTAGAGAGGCTGTCAGAAGCATTGTTAGCTTCTCCACTTCACTCTTTGATAAAGTAAAAGGACTGATCAAGTATATCACATGCTTGGGTTCACCTGCTATACTGCATGGTTACAAAAGAACAAAAAAATATTCATGAGAAGATAATGTTGTTGGTGAGTTTGCTCTTCATCTGAACAGAAAATTATTCCTCAGCATTGCTGAAACAATTAAACTGATATTTAAAGTTAGAACTGTATTTTGTGTATGTGTTCAAAAATATTTGAAGTAATTGGAATCAATAGCAGCATTTATTAACATTAATAATTTTTTGATGCAAATTAAACAGAAGACATTTTTGCACGAACAAATAGTGGAAGAAATTGTGAACATCAAGATAAATTAAGTGAAGAAATCTTTCTTTCCCATTCACTGTTTTGGTTGGGAACAGGGAAGGCTGAGGAAGGTGTCTTTGAAACCCAAACTCCAGACCACAATTTAAATTCCACAGACTTTTAATCTACAGAATTTTGACCAAAAGAAAGCAAGCTGGCAAAAGGTCAGCCTTTCAAAAGCATGATTATTTGTAAAGAAGTGAAAAGTGCAGGCTTACTAAAACTGTAGTAAATAACAGTTTTCTGAATGAACAAGAATTTCATACAATGTAAAAATTAATAACAAAATATTTAAAGTATAGGAAAAAAGAAAATTGAGTTATGACTAAATATTTTGGGAAATACTTCATTCTATATAAAAATATTACAAAAGTTGAATAATATAATGTACATCACTACTGGCAGTGCTCTTGTTAAGGAAAATATCCAATTTGCCAAGTGCTTTTTATTGAACATAGAATCCTTCAGCTTGACTTTAACTCGATAAAACTCAGAGTTTTCCTACAGAGTGTTTAATACTTTCTTGGTGGACTCCTGAGCCCTTCTCAAATGCAAAATATTTTGTGAAGGAGCAGGCTTTTCTAATCAAGGTGCTTCTGCTTTCCAGTTTATCTAAAAAGTGCATTATTGAAAACCTTTTCCTTTCACAGGAATTTTGTCTATTGTTTATATAGGTATCACAGAGAGATGTGTTTGATACAAATTGTTTCAGTTGGAAAGAGCTCTGCCAAAGAAAACAGACAGGCAGCTGTTTGCATTGCATATAAAAATTTTGTTAAATATGGCTGCACCTGTGTAAACACAAATTTATTTCCAAGAAGTGCCCCTGCAGCTGCAAAAGCTTTCAGACGTTGCCAGACAAGTTATTTTTATTAAACCATGTAACATACTAAATAGCTCTTTCAATGGTTGTCATGCTGTAAGAACATGTAACATAAAAAAATCTTGTCCATTTGTAGGGAAGATTTATTTTGTTTTTATTTTTCAAAATCCAACAGAGCAATGGATCCACTCTATAAATTAGCATTATGCTATAATAGTTTGAAAATTTTAAGCAATGCATAGATGCATATAGTTTATGCATCCTGTGTGTGTGTGCACTTATGTAGAATATTTTGTTAGAGCCTCAGTATCTGCCTGATCCAGAATCTATCAGAGATGATAGAGAGATTTTTAGTGCCTGCAGCAGACTATGAATCAGAGTTAACTTGAAGTACCTGTATCTGGCATGGGATTGTATTTTCTGTGCTTCACCTCTAAAAAGCCTAAACAAGACATTAATTCAAAGACCAGGAGATGCTCGGATGCCCTGGGGTGGGCACAGGGTCCCCCCTTTCCAGCAGTCACCAACATGCTCCTGCCCCAGCGAGACAGGAGAAGAGGTGACAAACCCCTGGGTGTGTCAGAAGCCTGCCTGGACTGTGAGCAACCTGCACCCAAATTAAATGGCCAAAGAAAGCAGCGTGTCCAGGCAGGACAGAAGACAGTGCTTTCCAGCCAGAAGGCAGAATTTCTTCCCCAGCTCTGGTCACCCTCAAAGACACAAAAGCACCTTGCCAAAGTGGGTACAAATGAGTCTCCAGGGACCCCCTCAGTGACCAGGGGCCACAGTCCGTATTTATGAGTATGCATTCTCCAGCCTTTAGTAGCCCCTGGGGCAGGATTAATAGACATGGTCTGCCTCAGCTCTGGGTTTCCCTATGCAGATGCATATTATGTAATTTGTCTGGGGTATTTGCACTCACTCTGAGGTCCATTCTGGTCCTGTGCCAAAGTCGGGACTGAAAATAGATGTATCGTTATCCAAATCTGAACATATACACATTGAGTCTGTGTGCAACGCATCAAGAGGTCTACCTGTGCTTAATAAGTTCACAGATCTCCCACTGACATTTATTTTAGTTATTTATACTAAATCATTTTCAGGGAGAATAGAAGCTCTTTTGTACACTGTAGGCTGCATGAATGGCTTCTCTAGAAAGCCAAAATCAATAGTGTTTAGTGATTCAATCAGTGTTAGGGGCAGCACCAATTCAAGGGTTAGGGAACTTCACTGGATGGGGTAATATGGTGCCAGTGAACCCATCCGAGCTCAGTTCTCCTTTCTGTCTCTCCAGGAGGATGCAGGGGACAGGGTGCTAGAGGCACTGCTTCACTTATAAGGTGAAGTAAAAGCTGGTGTCTTAATTTATAAAGGGATCTAGCCATACATCATTATTTTTAAAGCATATTTCTGGTAACTAATGTGTAAATGCAAACACACATAGGCACACATTATAAATATACTTTTTTAGGACAGTTGTCAGTCGTAGCTCCCTTGACAGGTATCTCTCTGCTACCAATTCAAGCACTAGGGAATGGATCTTCAGTAAATGCCACAATACTTCTCAGCAGCCTCAATCTCACTACCCACGAAGATCCCAAAGGAAAACTCATTGGTAGGTGGGATATCATGGAGCTGCCAGAGCAGCATTCAGTGAGAAATGCAAGAACCAGAGCAGGTTCTTATATATTTTAACACAAATGCTAAAAGGGCACTATTAATTTATCTTTGCAGAAGGAACAAGCCTGAAGTACTGAGGGAAGGAGATTAGATAGAACTGGCATGTAGCTGCTTGTAATAAAGCAGTCATATTTCACATGCTGCTCCACTTCTGATCAGAAGCTCTAAAATTGCAGGGATGATAGAGAAACCAGTTTGGAGAGGGGGAAAGAAAATGAAGCTTATGGATGTAGGGAAGAAAGAAAAAGCAAAGCAAGTATGATGAAAGGTGATCACCAATGTTTGCTTCAATTCCAAAGGGATGCTTTCTCTGTTCTTCACAAGAAAGTTGCCTTTGGCTCCCACAAGCCTTTGGAGAAGGATTTCTTTGAACATGTCTGCAGTGACAAGCACTTGGATCTGCTACGCCACATCAGACAACCGCTGGCATGAAACTTGCACCAGATACACGAGCAAAATGTATATGGAACCTACAAGAGGCAAAGTTAGAAATAATTTGACTTTCAGAAGATCTCAGGCAAGTCAAAAAGTAGGGATTCCTGTAATTTTGCAGACTGAACTTTCAGATAGCTGTAAGAATAAAGTACTGAAATACTGCGATTCTGGAGAATCTTGCTACTAAAGTGCACATATGCACTTTATTGTTCACCACTGAGGAATTTATTATTATTATTTCAAAATTTCAACAGTTGGTCAAAGAAATGAAAGCAAGTAATAAAAAAATTTCAAACAAATAGATGTGAAATAGTGTTATGAATTCAGCCACAACTGAAAAATGAATATATAAAAATGATGAATCACACATTCACCAAAAAAAAGGCAAATCAAAACATAGAACCAGTAGGAGACAGGAGGAAAAATCCCTGATCCAAAGAAACACCCTCCCACATTCATGTTTCTCCTGGTAGAGGAAAAATATGAACCTCAGACTGTACGTGCAGCTCTCCTACCTTGTTCCAGATGAGTTTATGCAGTAAGTGTCCATCCCAGAATCAGACTGTAAATAAAGGAGCACAAGACTGAATTAATTTGTGTTGAGATCCTGGGACCATGATGAGCAAAGAAACTGCTTTCTCTGCCATTAGGGTATGAGTGAAACTTTGGACCATGGTCTGGAAGAGGGTTACTCCCTATCTATGCTGATGGCTATAATTTGACATGTTGGAACTTGACTTTTGTAAACAGCATATTCTTTAATAGTGTGTATGAGGCTGACTAGTTGGAAAACAGCACAAAGCCAACAGAAAAATAACAAAGACAAGGTCAGTATGCTCCAGTACTCTTGGTAAGTAAGACTAGGGAAGGAGGCTTGTCTCCACTCATTGGACAAACCTTCTCCTTCAACATAGTGCTGTGTCAGGAGGCAGCAGTGAAGGACATAGAGTTTCCTCAGTGGGAGGCATGATGGCATTCTGTGATGGAAAAAACCATGGCCATCAGTTTTCCTGCTGAATGGGTAAGGAAACAGATGACAGCCATCAATTTGGGGGTTTTGCTATCCAAAAAATGGATATGGCATTTTTCTGACTGTCTGCTGTGTCCAGAATGTACAGGAGCCCTGAGAGAAAGCATGATTGCTCAGCCAGCACTGTGCAAAGCAATCATGAAATGCATTGTCCCTGTGGTGATTCATATTTTATTGAAGAAAGCCCTAAAATATAAAGTGTTGGTTGATTATGGGTAACCAAATCATGCTAGATGTCCATAAGCAATTATAATAAAATATTTAAATAGTTTTATAGTCTAGCAAAAAAAAAAGATAAAAATATAGAGCCACATACTTTTGATTTAGTTGCTTCAATTTCCTTTTTTGCACATTAAAAATGTATACAGGAGCTGCCATTTCAGTTGCATAGGATATCAAGCCACTTTATTTTTTGAGAAACACCAACCTTAGTACAGCTGATTTGCCAAGTCACAAAGATTTGCCCCCACTAAGCTGCACATAACTGAGTTATGCTCATGATCCGTCCTTAAATAATAAATTTAGAATCCTTATTAGAAAAAGCGTTGCTGTCTAGCAGTTGGAGATAAACTATGCCGCAGAAGTCTCTTGAAAAAGATAGAAATAAGTTGCTTAATAAAGTCTAAATCATTCCTTAGGTTAGCTAATAGAAGCACCCGTGGTTATAAAATTAATCAGTCTCTGCTATTACAGCAAATTGGTGAAGATTGTATTGACACATCTTCATCTGCATGTCTCATCAGAGGTGTCCGTGCCATTTAGCTACAAAACCCTGGAGGCTTTACTCTGCACAGAATCTTATAATACTTCAATTAAGGGACACCAAGCTGCCAGCCAGACAGCAGAGCATTTATTTCTTGATGACTCCTTAAGTTGTGCCACAGGCCTATCATTAAGAGAATATTTTTCACAGCGTGTTGCAAAGATCCTCATGCCATTAAAAGGAATTGAAAAAGCATCAATTTGTTGTTTCCACCTAACACAGATATTTTTCATTGCTGGAACAGCCATTAAAAACAATCTGTTTTATTGCGTTCTGAAAAGATCACAGGAAGTACACATTGTGATTTATTTTAAGTATGACATTAGTATGAAAGGTGTAGAAAATCTCAAATATTTGCAATAAATACTTTAAACCACAAAGTATTAAATATGCTTTCTTTAAAATTTTGCTAAAAAATCCTTTACTATGATTTCATACGAGACCTTCAGAGATTCTTAAATGACCTTGAGGGTATCTTTGTTTTTTGAAAGAGGATCAGACCATTCCGGCCCTATGATATTCAGAACTAATGAACAACCCCATATAATGGATACAAAACTTAAAAGTAAATTTTTGGTTTCATATGCTTCCTATGGTTACGACCTTTCCTTGATGGGGGGGTAATATAACCTTATAACCTCTAGACCAGGAAACAAGGAAGCTTTACATGGAATATTTTATATATATATACACACACACACACATACACACATATATATATATATATGTGCACACACACATTTATATAAAGATAAATTACACTTCCTTTAATAATTTAGGACTCATCTGCAAAGGGACTCCAAACATTGCTCAACTGCTTGAACTGCTTATCTTCAATAGCAGGAAAGCAACTAAATCCCCACGTGCCCACACCTCCTTAGACACCAAGGTTATCACCAATACACCTGCCAGCATGAGAATGCAATTTAACTTTACTGACCAGCTGTGTGCCCAGCACCTGGGGAATCTGGAGAGCAGCAAGCCCATGCTGATCTCTCATGCAAACCCCAATCTAGGGCTCATTCCCAGACCTGCCTCCTCACTGGACTCAAGGTGTCAGGGTCTAGCTGGGTAATACACACTGCACTGAGCACTGGGGCTCACTACATGAGAAGGACTTGGACATGCTGGAGCAAGAACAGAGGAAGATGGTCAGAGGGCTGGAGCACCTCTCCCATGAGGACAGGCTGAGAGAGCTGGGGTTGTTCAGCCTGCAGAAGAAAAAGCTCCAGGGAAACCTTATAGCACGTTCCAGCACCTAAAGGGAAGCCTACAAGAAGGCTGGAGAGGGGGTTTTGACAATGGCAAGTAGTGGTAGGACAAGGGAGAATGGCTTTCAGCTGAAAGGGGGTAGGTTTGGATTACATCTTAGAAAGCAATTCTTTACTGTGAGGGTGGTGAGGCGCTGGAAGAGGTTGCTCAGAGAAGATATAGATGCCCCATTTGTGAAAGTGTTCAGGGCCAGGTTGTATGAGGCTTTGAGCAACCTGGCCTAGTGAAAGGTGTCCCCGCACATGGTGCAGGGGGTTGGAACAAGGTAACCTTTCTGGTCCCTTCTAGCCCAAGCCATTCTATAATTCCATTATTCTATATGCTTGGTTTTACCATACTGGTGGGTGAATGGGGCCCTCCTGCTTTTCTCATCATCATTCTGCCTGCTGAAAATCAAGAATGTAAGCACAATCACCTCACACATCTGCAAGGGAGTCAGAGTCCTCACTGGCCAGGACGTGCTCCCCTCTGGAGTGGGTCTCCTCTATGTCCCTCTTGCAGGTATTTTGCATTGCACTGTAAAGGCAAATAAGAAAAGGAGGTGCCTGTCTTCCTAAGCCCATGTGCTAGCACCTCATGTGAGATTCCAAAACAATGGGGTCAATGCTCCACATCAGACAGTATGGGGATCTGAAGGATTTTGCATCTCGAGTGACTCTGTCCCTGTGCTGTTGTCATGGGTTGACCCAGGCTCAGTGACAGGTGACCATCAAAGCTCCTCCATCATCCACCTCTCAGCAGGACAGGGGAGAGAAAATATAATAAAAGGCTGATGAACTAAGGGCAGAGAAAGATCATTGACCAGTTACACTCACAGGCAAAACAGACTTAGGCAAGTTAACTGAATGAATTACCAATCAAATCACAGCAGGATGAGAAATAAAACTGTATCTTCCCCTCACACTTCCCTTCTTCCTAGGCTTCCCCCAGTTCTCTGTCCCTCCTTTCCCTTGCCAGTGCAAGGGGATAGGGAACAGAGGTTTATCACAGGTTGTCTCTCACTCCTTCCTCATCAGAGAAACAACTCCTCACACTCTGCTTCTGCTCCAGCATGGAATTCTTCCCATAGGAGTCCTCCACAAATTTCTCAATTGTAAATTCCTCCCATGGGCTATAGTTCTTCACAAACTGCTTCAGAGTGGGTCCCTTCCTAGGGTACAGTCCTTCAGGAACAGGCTGCTCCTGTGTTGTTTCCCTGGAGGGTTACAAGTCCTCTCAGCATATGTGCTTCACATGGGCTGCTCTCACCATGGGGCCACAGGTCCTGCCAGGACTTTTCAGGGATCTTTCAGGAATCCTGAAAGGTCTCTTTCAGGAGACTTTTTTTTTTTTTTTCAGAAATCTTTTCAGGATTCTTTTCTGAATCCTGAAATTCAGAAATCTGGTCTCTTTCAGGAATCCTGCTTTCTGTGTGGTCACAGTCTCTTTCAGGAATCCACCTGCCAGGGGGGTTGTAGGAGGGTCTCTGCATTCCCATGGACCTCCATGGGCTGCAGGGGCACAGCATTTCACCATGGTTTGTGCCACAGTCTGAAGGGAAATCTCTCCTCTGGCACCTGCAGCAGCTTCTCTCCCACCTTCTCCACTGACCCTGGTGCCTGCAGAGGTGTTGCTTCCACACATTCTCACTCTGTCTCTCTCTCTGGATGCAACTGTGCAGCAGCTTTCCCCCCTTCTTGAATACATCATCCCAGAGGTGCTACCCGTGTTCCTGATGGGCTCAGCATCGGCCAGCAGCGGGTCTGTCATCCACTGACTCCCTTCAACACAGGAGAACCTTCTGGCAGCTTCTCCCAGAGGTCCCCCCTGTAGTCCCTCTGCTACCAGAACCTTGCCAAGATTCAAGAACCATGCTGCACCTCTTTTTTGATCTTCGTACTTTGCCAGTCAGTTTCTCAGATTTTAACGCTGGCTGTCCTGGGCACACAGAGGTGGATAAAAGCCTCTTAAAAGCCCATACAAGCTTAAGTTGCCACTTTCTCCTGAATACCACCACTGCTACCTCCGTGTCCTGGGATGATTTCCAAGGCACCTCATTCTGTTTGGGTATGAGGGAAAACTCTCACTAAGTGTTAAAGCCTTTCCAATGCTCAGGTCCCTGATCATCTCAGCCCTAATGCTGTAGTTTCATGAGCAATTTTGAAGAAAGGGCATCCTCCATTTTGCACTATACGAGGAGCATCACCCTCTCCCTGATGCTGGAACAGCTATTGATACGGTCACGGACTACATCTGGACAAACAGCAGGGATAAACTGGCTCAAAAAAAAAAAAAAAATTAGTTGGTTAGTTTTCAGCCAGATTAGTCCTTGACAAGGTCAATGTATGGCTCCACAAAGGCACAGACACAGGGCAAGGTGGGCTCAGAAGGCAGGAACAAACAAGGTCGAGCAAAGCAAGAAGCCTTCCTCTGGAAATAGAGCCAAATTTATTACTCTCTCAGGGAGTCGTACTGCTGGTATGTTGCTTAATTAGAGCTGATTAAGTATCATATTCCAAATCTCACAAAAAGTTTGCTTTCTGAACATGTCTAACACACAAAAATGAAAAGCAGAACTGAAAGAGTATGTCACCCAATTTTGGTTCCTCAAATGGCTGTTCCAGTGTAAAATGTTTGCTTAATATAGACCAAAGAGCAATCGATTATATTAGCCACTTGTTTATCTGGCCTTGATATTGATCCTAGAACCTTAACTCATGAGCAATCCCATTGAATGAAATAAGATTCTTACATGATTTAAACCTACTTCCTGAAGTAAAAACTTCTGGGATTAGGCTCCTCATTTGTAGCAAGTTTTTTTGGGATGAGCCATTAGCAAGAGACATCTTCATTTTAAATCAGCACTAAACTATTATGTTAATATATGAGAGACTAAATTATTTGGCCTCCTACCCTTATTCATATATGTAAATTTCTGAAAATATATTGAAAGAAGTACCATTTGCAATTTCACCTCCTCTGCAATTAATTTATTTAAGACTAACATGTATGGTGAGTGACAATTTTGTGGAGAAAAAAATACATTATATAATGAAGGCCAGACTCTATAGCTCTAATTCATGTGAATAGCCTTGCTTGTGGGAATAGTCCCACTGGTTTCAATGGACTATTCACACCAGTTCAATGGGATTATTCACATACATAATACACTATGGTATTTGGGATGAAAGACACTATATAAATGTAAACTGTTATAAAAATATTAATAATATGCATTTTAACTTACAGCAAAATATGCATTCATCCTGGTAGCCATTATAGCTGATAAGGTAAATCATGTTTGAGCTAAGAAACTCCTACTGTACATCCAAAACACTTATTTAACTGTGCTACTAATAAGTAGTATTTTTGTGAAAATACAAACACACATTTACAAGAATGAAAATACGACATGTATTTATGAAAAAGCTTTTCAGAGCTTACAGGTAAATGCTATGTATATTTTCTTATTCCATAAAGGCAATACATTTTCTTTTTTCTTTTTCTAGAATAAACAAAATACAAAGGTCCAAATTCATCTCTGCAGTAGTTCCATTGACTTCAGTTGAGTTTACCAAAACCAGGAAGGCAATTTCACACAGAGGGTATCACAAAAAAACTCTACTGCCAGCCATTTAAAGCACCAATTTGCAATGTGATGTGTGCAATCAGTTCTTCCAAACCAGCATGCAAACCCTTCAGCAACTTTAGAGGAGCTGAATTGCACATTATGGCAACATTCATGTTTCTAATGCCAAAACCTAAACATCCATAGTTATTATAAATCCACAGAAATTCATATATATAATTCATTTATTGCAGTAATAACAATAATTAGAGAAAAACTGACAGACAAGTTTCATCTGAAGAACCTTTCCCCAATGAAATGTTGCATTTAAAAAACTCTGTGGGGGCACATCCACAGCCACCATGACTCTGCAGTCTTCAATTCAAAGTCAGCCAACTCCTTAAGAATAAAAAAAGGAGAGTGAAAGCACGTGAGTGACGTACAGCCTTGTGCCTCCCAAACCAATTGCTGTGCAGTGAATTAATATCATATAGTCTAGGAAATCAGTCACTGTCATGGAAACAGTTTGCTAATTTATTAGTTTGTTATTAGTCTATTTTCTTATTTATTTATTTATTTATTTATTTATTTATTGCCAATTCTTCAGTAATGCAGTGAGTATAATGCAAATGCCAGCAGTACCCTCTGGTCTGAGAGGCAGACCTTTTTAGGTAACTGCTGCACACAGGTGAAACCTTATAAAATAAGGAGCTTTTTACCCTTGTAAAATCAGGGCTCAGGCTGGCTGCTTAGGCTAAGTAGAAGGGAACTATGGGAGAGTGACTCAGCTGGAATGGGGTAGAGAGACACCAGAGGCACGAGAGACAGAGAGATGTGAGAGACGTGAGAGACGAGCTGCGTGGCTGCCACGCGCTCACATCGCGCTGTAGGGTGGTCGGATGGCATGGGCTTGTTGTGCCTTAAAACTGTGCACACTGATAACCAGCTAACTGCCCAAAAAGGGCTGGTTTCTGCAATGAAGGGGCTCTCCTCTGCACCTGCCTGGGGACTCTGCGTCGCTCTGCTTCATGCAGGTAACCAGCACGGCAAGCTGGCACAATGAATGAAACTCTATGTTTGTGCTAGATGAGGCGCTTCCTCAGCTCTCTTCCCACTTCTTAAAAAAAAATGGTCAGAGATAAGGGGGTGGGGGCTGGATATTCAAACTTGTCCTCCAAAATGCTGAGCACTGCTACTTCCAACACCAACTGGTGACACCAACTGGGCTCAGCACTTCTCCCAGTGTATCTCATCAACTTGTTCTTTCAGTTTGTCTGTGTTGTGCTCTGACCCATGTGGGTTTACAAGGACATGAAAGAGAGGGAGCTAGGCCAGTTCAGCCTAGAAGAGACAGCTGAAAGGGATCTCATCAATACATATCCAAGTATTTCAGGGGAAGGTGTGAAGAGAGTGGAGCCAGGATCTTCTCAGTGGTGCCAAGCAATAGGACAAGAGGCAATGGGCAGAAACTGATGCACAGGAAGTTCCACCCAAATATGATGAAGAGCTTTACTCTGTGGGTGACTGAGCACTGGAACAGACAGGCTGTGGAGTCTCCCTGACTGGAGATATTCACAAAATTTCTGGCTGCAATTCATTCCATGTGCTCTGGGATGACTTTGCTCGAGCAGGGAGGTTGGACCAACCTGACCCATTCTGTGATTCTGTGATTACCACACATGTGTATGGCACAGGATAGGAAGGGCTGAGGTTTGATTTGCTGGGGCCTTGAGTGGCTCCAGTATTGTAAATCCACTTTACAAGTTCAATGGTGAGGAGGTCTGGAAGAGGTTCCAGTCTAGGCACGCACCATCTGTGCACAGAGGACAAACTGGTGGAGGATTGCAAAGCCACACTGTAGGTGGACCACGCATATTTCATCATCATGTGTCTTCAAATGCCTCCAGTAAAAAGGGAAAGAAACTTCAAGTGTAATAGTGTGTCTGAATGCATGTTGTATTGCCCCATGTATAAGGCATAAGGCAAATTTACACTCAAAATAAGCCCTCCAGTTCACTCTATTGACACTCTTGATTGAGACTTTAACCTTCTCCTTTTTTTCCTCCCTACTCCTGGTGCTGGTGCTGGTATGGTTGTGGCACCAGACAATTTTCACACGTTCTGCTCTACTTCTTTCTTAAATCCTTCATCCCATGTGTCAGACTACAGAAGACAGAGAGAAGAAATGCACAAGGATGAGGAGAAAAAAGCAGAAGCTTCTCCCTGCTATGTCATCTGGTACCTGTCACTCTTACACATTTTACAGGTACTAATTTTCCAAGCTCATTCAAACTATGCTGGACTTTCCAAAGTGAATAATAAATGCTGAAATGAATCAGAACTACAGTGGAATGACTTCATAGTAACAGTTGAACTTGACCCAGAAGCATGCTGATCTACATCCCTCTATTTGTCTCCTTTTCTTGGCTTGCCTTGTCTTTGTTTTCTCCTTCCTCAGGTGAAGCATTTAATGTCATCTCTACATATTCTTTTCCAGTTTTCCATCCTATTTCTTCATCAAAAAACCAACAAACAAGAAACCAAAACAACAACAACCAAACAAACCACCCCCCAAAAAATCCACCAAAAAACCCACCCAATCAAAAATCCCAACCCCCCCAAAGTAGTACATTATTCTGTAAGTACTCCACAGCAAAAAGCAAAATTTACTGGTCCCTGGGACTATTCTTTCTTCTCCTTCCTCCATTTGCAGTGGGGAAAGATGACTGATCAACTGAAAAGAACAAAACTAATAGAAGGACTGAAAGTGAATGGAGACAACAAGGAGCTGCACAGCCCAGAGAAGAGAAAAGAGATCTAATACAGTGATCTGGATCTCACTCAGTTTCAGTCCTGTGCTTAGTGACTGGGGAAAGGCAGCTGGATGCATGAGCTGCCTCAGGACACAGGAAGATCTGAGAAGTTGAAAAGGGAATGTGTTTTCCCTGTCAGACTCAGCTCAAAGTCTGGACAGGCTTCAGTCTCTCAGAAGGACCAGGCAGACCCATTCCAGTGGTTTCAAAAGGGCCCTTGAAAGCCTGGTATTTTCATCAGCATCCTAGAAAAACTGGTATGTTCATCATCTTTAGGGACTCTTTTTGCACAGGGCTTCTATCTGAAATCAAAGTAATAAGCGGGTGAGAAGAAAAAAAAATTAAATACACCATTGTTCACTGACTTAAGTTGAAGGTCCCATTGGGTCAGTCATGTTTAATAGGTATGAATGAACCAATCTCACATAAAAGTCTAATCTCTTTTGGGAAAAAAACCCAAAAAAACCCAAAAAAACCCAAAACCTGAACAAAAATTCACCACTTTTTAGTCTTCACAATCATGTAGCAATGAGTTCCACAGCTTAACTATATATTTTGTTTTACTTCCACTGATTGATCTCTCCTAAGCCCCCATAAGATAGTGACCTGAGAGTCATTCTTACTCTCTGCTTTTGGTTAATCTCATCTTCCTCTTTCATCTGAATATAAATCCAAATGTTTTTCCCATTTTAAAAGACTGCTCTTCAACTGTAACTGTATTTCATTCTTGTCTCTTCCATTTAAAAAATCTCGAGTTTTTCCTGTTCAAAATTTTTTTCTGTATCCTCTCCAATCCAACTTCTACACTAAGCCTGGAAAATTGCACTTGAATTTCCCATGAGGCTATTCTGACCACTGAGGCACTGTATAAAAAAGAAGAAGTGGCATTAATTCCTCTTCCAGATGTGCTTTCTCTGGGAAAAGCAAATTTTCACAAAGCTGCACCTTATTATTCTCTGCACAGCCAGCCTAGAATTCTTTTTTTTTTGTGTGTGTGTGTGTGAAACCTACAGCAAACAATGCTAAGACAGCAGCTTGTTTTAATGTTCCATTTCACTTCCTTACATCCATCTGCCTTATATTTTTTCATCCTCTGAAACTTACTGAAACATGTTTTTTTTTGTCCTCTGCTTGTGCCTCTCCTTGTACACAGAACTCTGCTGTGCAGCTGAGACTCCCAGATGCTACCAAGCTGCGAGCAGTACTAATAACTTCACATCCTGCCATCAGTTTTTTGAATCCACACGCAATGTGAATCACATTTTGTCACAGGTAGAACAGCACACTTTAAAAAGCCAGGTACCCACTGGGAGGATGTTAAGTACAAATGCCAACATTTTTAACCAACGGTTGGTGCCACGCCTGGGCTGGGGCTAGCCGCGGTATCAGCACGGGCTGGGGATGCTGAGAGCAGCCCTGCCCAGAAGGACTGGGGGTGCTGCTGGCTGAGAGGCTGGACATGACCCAGCCCAGGAAGGCAGCTGTGTCCCAGGCTGCATCCAAAGCTGTGTGGGCAGCAGGGAGGGGATTCTGCCCCTCTGCTCCGCTCTGGTGAGATCCATCCTGGAATCCCAGGCACAGGAAGGAGGCGGATCTGTTGGAGTAGGTCCAGAGGAGGACACCAGGATGATCAGAGGGATGGAGCACCTCTCCTATGAGAAAAGGCTGAGAGAATTGGGATTGTTCAGCCTGGAGACCTAGTTGCAGCCTTTCAGTACCTGAAGGGAGTCCACAAGAAAGATGGAGAGGGACATTTTATAAGAACATGACAGGACATGGGGGAATGGGCTTCAAATAAAAGAGCAACACAGTAGGAAGGGTGTAGATTAGATACTAGGAAAAGCTTTTCTGTGAGGGTGGTGAGGCACTGCAAGAGGTATAGATGCCCCATTCTTGGAAGTGCTTAAGGCCAGGTTTGATGGAGCTCTGAACAACTTGATCTAGTGGAAGGTGTCTCTCCCCATGGCAGAGATGTTGCAACTGGATGATCTTAAAGGTCCCTTCCAGGCCAAACCATTCTATGACTCAGTGATTTTTCTCCCATTCTATCACTCATTTTTACAATATCTTAGCCCTCTTTTCATGAAAAGGATGAAGCTGAGATACTTTTCCTTCTTTAAAAATCATTCTGTTGAGTACTAAACCACTTTTCATTCTTGCTGGAAGTTAAGGTCATTGTGATTGCTTGACCGGGGTTACCACCGAACCAGAGACTAAATTAGGGCATGCTGAGATGCTCATCACTCAGCTACTTATTTACATGCACACAATGAAATAAGTGCATTAATCTCAGAAACTCAAATTCTAGGCACAGACTGAGAGTAATAAAATTATACAATAAATAAACTGGGGAAAGAAAGATGTAAATACAGGTGTGTGAGGGAATTTTCTGACATTGAAAGGAAAAACACTATCAAGAGAGGCCCAGATCCTGCAGATATTAGTTTGAATAACTCAGGCCCTCTGTGCAGTAATTTGTTTCAGCATCTGAAGTTCTGAAACCAGAAATGTGTGAATTTTCAGTTGATTCTTCCTCTGTAAGAAGCCACCATAACTGAGCCATGAAAACTTTTTAATCTCTGCAAAAATATGCCTGTAAGTAGAATAATACCATAAACATAGATGAATGCTCATTCATGCTGTACTTTTTGCAATAGACTTGCAAGTCACTGTCAGATGATTAGTTTCCATGAGAGGGCTCATCTTTCTTATATAATTTAGGCAGCTCAAGGCCCATGCATTACCTCAATCTAAAAGAAAAAAACCCTCCATATACAGGGTTTTGTCTTATTCTGGCAAAACTTCCCCATGAAAGAACTGATGTGCTTCAAACACCCACTAATGGTACAGTAAATTACATTTTCACATTTGGAACATTGTAATAGATTTCTCTAAGAGTGATTTATCATGCAACAATTAGGAACCCTCGGGAATTGGATGACCATTTTAAATTTTATCAGCTTGTTTCAATAAACTGTTAATGTGACCCTAATGTTTGGGAAGCACTTTAATATAATCAGATTTCAGTTGTTCAATCTACTGACATTAATGGCTACCTCATTAATCATAGGATTCTCACTGAGACCTCAAAGGCTGTGCTAAGTTCAGTGGACCAGTTCTTACAATAATAAAAACAACAGGCAATTTTCAACAGGGAAAAACTCTAACTGAAAAACATTGGGTTCTCTTATCCTCTTGGAGTTGACAAGGTCATTTAATAATCCCTTAAAGTGTGGGAAAACATCATTTTTGTGTAGTTCACTTTTATTTGTAAAAAGGTCAATTAAAAAATTATAGTCATAAGAACTGCAATCTCATGCTTTAAACAAATAGTGCAGCCTACAAGGTAAAACATGGGAGGAAGACTGTGTAACAGTCTGTGTACAAATGGCTTGGAATGTCTACCACATGTACCCAGGGACAGTGATGTTTCTGCCCTGAAAGTACTTGTATCCTGCTATTGTGGCTCTCACCTTGCCAAATAAAAATATGTAAGATATTACCAGAATATTGCAGTGGCTTCCCTACTAACACCATCAAAATATCTTGTTGTCCTGAGCTGTTTAATGGAAGACCATACCAAAGGCTTTGTATCAGATAGGGTGTTAGAATTTGTGTCTCAAGGTCTAGGGAAATTTTTATGACTGTTCTTATAAAGGTCTTGACTGTGTCCATAAGGAGTATGTTAGGAAACACACAAAGATATTTCAGTGCAAACCCTGAAGAAAGGTGTGGGCAAAAGATGTGAGGAGATAATTAAACAATTTCTGAGAAATCAGAACTGCAGCAAAAATTACTAATATCATAAGGAACTGTAAAATCAGTTCAATAGGACTTTCTCCCGTTCTGCACAAGCAGGTTTAGTAGCTGATGACCTGTTTATCAGCCTTTGATGGACAAGCAGAATGGTGGAAACTTCCATTGCCTCTGAAAGAAAACACCTTTCCTAATGAAGTGTCTTCTGGAAATGCAGGAGCCAATAATTGTTCTTAACTCTTAGCACACAGTCTGAGAGTATCAAACAGCAGTAAGCACTGAAACAGTTAATTTTAGAAGCTGATTTTAATAGGTCCTGGTTTCTTTATTGAAAATGTAGTCTATTTTTTGTATATGTATTTGACATGTTATTCCCCTGACAGTCAATAATGTTAATGTGTACTTGCCTTATTTGCTGAGTCAATCTGTCCAAAACAGGTACATGGTTGCAAGCCAAAGAGGGTATGTACAGTATTGACATATTTATCTAACAGTTTGTTGGAGCTTCAATAAAATTGGTTTTACCAAGTTAGAGTGTCAGTTCCTTACATTAGGAAGGAACTTGTGCATTTTGATTCCTACTTTGCTTAGTAATGAAGTTACAAAAGACCACTAAATAAAGTATATTACACTTGAAATAGAAAAATATTTCTTCAATCTTATCAGGTAGATGTGTTCAGAGGAGGAAATGTTACCAGCACTTTGAATAAACTGGGAGGTCCCAACACAAAGCCATAGAGCAGAGGTACTTGTTCATACAGCACCCAAGAAAGAGATCTAGCAATTCACAGATACATTTTCAAGGTCAGTGAAACAAAGCAAGGAACAATAAAAATCCCTGGATTTTTATAAATAAAAATCACTAAGTTTACCTCCTGGCTATCTAAGCACCAGGCCCTTTTCTTAATGCCTGTTTTTAAAAGGGTCAGATTTCTTGTTATAAATGCTTTCATTGAAAGTTACTCCAGTCCTTCTGCCCTCAAATGGTTAGAAATCTTCTTAGTAAAAAGAAGTTATCCATGGTAAATTTTACCATTGTATTACTCTTCTATGAAAGTATTACCATACTCCTTTTGGGTATTTGACTAGCTTTATCATCTGACTTAAATGTTTTCCTACCAGCCAATACCATTCCCTGGGCATTTACCCTACCAAACTTCAAGTCTTTTATTCCACTGCCACACAAAATATTACTTATTTACATCAGTATCCAAAGCTTTTCCTTGTCTGTTCCACATTCACCTGATTCTTTTGAAACATAGCTGATGAATCTTGCAGAAGAGTGTCTTCAGAAGAGAGCACAAAATTGGTGTGCAGGGGGCTATGGCAAACACAAAATGGTGGATTTGTAATCAGAATAGAAAAGAGAGCTCTGATTAAAGACTGGGAGCTGCTGTTCTGATCTAGCCAGACAAACACAGGTGTGGCTATAGGAAAAATGCATGAGTACAGCAATTAGAGACAGTAAATTCAAGAGGTAAGCAATTGTATGACAAGTTCTCACAATCTTCTAGTTCTGTATAGATTTTTTTTACTTATCGAGAAAAAAATCCTACTAAAAAAACCTCGTATAATTTAAAAGAGACGATGTGTGAGAGCTGGGATTAGTGAGGGCAAAAGGCTGTAACAGCCAGCATCAGAAGTTTGAAAGTTTCTTTAATACAGCACCTTTCTACAGTATGCAAGTGCAGGGACAAAATGAAGGGAAGAATTTCAGGGAGGGGACTGGGGAAAGAAAAAAGAACCAGCAGAGCTCTCAGCTTTTATCCCCCTGTGTTCTCAGAGGCGTATCCATATCCTCAGTGGCCACACCAGGTGCCAATATTCAAATCTGAGCCCCTATTGGTTTGACCACAGCATCCCCAAAAAAACCTACTTCCTCTCAAACCACGACACAGAGAACATAGCACAATGATGAAATAGATCAGAATGAAGATTTGGAGAGATTAAGTAATTTTAATTTTGACTGAAATCCTTAAAAAAAAAATTCAAGCCATAACCTGTTAGTAATTATGTATGTGGCCTTGGCTGATGGTCCAGAGCAGGAGTTACTTGATATAAGGCTTTAGTGTGAAATGTGACATTTTCAGTACATGTTATCAGCAGTGATCCATCAAATATGTAAGATTACCCACTGGAACCCAGTCGTTTGGCTTCAAGTATTTTTATTTATAGTTTGTGCAGATGCAAATGAAGCAATGAATCTAGGCTGGCATTGGAAGGCTTCAAAAAAAGAAGCACCTTCCTTCTGGCTTGTGCTTTGAGATAGAGAGGGTCAGTCAGTTGAACATCTTATGTTGAACATCTATTGTAAGCTTTAAAGGGACACAACTCCAGGACACAGATCTGGATGTTTGCTCTGTGTTTTGAGAGGGAGGGAGTATAGTAAGTGTTGGTGTTTCAAGGGAGGATGGTATTGCTTGTATTTAATTTATTTTGCTCTTTCTCACTGCTGTTTGGGAAGGAATGGCTTTGAACTCTTAATTGTATATTTTGTTTTTATCAGAGCACAGACCCATCCTGTCCTTTCTCACTCCCCCTCCTTTTCTCCTGCAGTCCTCACTTTACTGCTTTCTTCCTTCTCTCTTGCCTTTCATCTCCCACCCCGACAATAAACAGTCTGGAGCTGAATCCAGAGAGCAGACACAGCTCTGACTCCCTCCCCATCCAGTACAGATCCCAATAAAACTTTAAAATGGCACCCAGATCTTTGCTGTGTGGAATAGCATCTGTCTCTAGCACAAAAGAAAGCGCACACCACAATTAGTCAAAGAGGGGGATTTTCCTCAAGCAATCTTGCTCACTGAAGTAAGTGCTCCTCCCACATTAGTAGGAATGTTTTTGTTTGCAGAAATGAGCACTAGGAATGGAAGCAGCAGCAACTTGAGAAGAGGTGGAGCTTGTGCAGAAAGGATGATGAAGACACTAAGGATTAAGAGCCTGGATGCCTCTTGATGCACCAGGTATTTATGTCAGTAATTCTCATTAGATTTAATGTGAATAACAGTCACAAATCCCCCGAGGACTGAGAGAAGAACAGATTCCTTAATGTTTCCATGAGGAATACTTTGAAACCTTCATAAAACATTCATATTTGATGGAAAGGAAAACCTACTTTAATAAAACATGTTTACCACTATTATACAATCAGCAGTTGGTATTTTATTTACTTGAGTATAATGTATAACATACTTGCATGGTTATTATATATTATTAGGCTAAGATTGCTTTACTTCATATTATTGGTTTGTTTATCTAACATTAACAGTTCATTTTACTGCAACTTCAAAACAGCATTTTAAGAAAGCCAGAACGAGCCCAAGTTTACAGAACAGCTACTTCTCCTTTCTCTAAGACCCTTTTCCTGAATGTGGTTCAAAGGAAGACACAGAACAGATGAGTTTGAAGCAACTGCTGTTTAAGGTTTATTTACTGCCTTAAAGAAAGTTGGAGTTAGCTTGGGGTCCTTTGTTCTGGGCGCTGAATAAATGCAGGAGATTTTCAGAGGGCTAGTTTGTTGACTACAAAGGTGTGTCACAAGACACCTGATATGCCCTAAGGTACTTCACTTCTTGGCTGCTTCCAAAAGCAAAAATTCCTGCAGGCTCTGTGCCTTATATGACAGTCCTGGGGGGCAGGCTCTTAATGCCCCACAGCAAGCAAAATAGCATTAGATGCACAGGTTCAGGCGTCTTAATCCCATCTTTAAAACATTTGATGCTTCCAGAATACATCCAGGGACATTTTGCTTGTGACTGCACACCTTCAATGTCCTTTGGCTACAGAGTAGCACAAGACATTCATAAAACAATGCACACAGCTACTTAAAATACTGCAGGTTGCATATACACTGGTACTGAAATTAATACAAATAATTCTGAGGAGAGCAAGAAAAGCAAGCTGTGCTCACTAAAAACCTTTCTCTGTCCCAATGTAATCACCTTTCCACAGTATTCCAAGTCAAACTCATTGATGAAATTTACTTATCATAGTTTATTTTTAACTCATGTGTGTACATTTTAGAAATTGAGGATAAAATGTGTCCAAGTTCCTGTGCAGCTGGTAAGTACAGGTCTGTGATCCCAGTGTTTTACATACCTTCTAATGGTTGCTAGCACTGCAACCATTGTGAAAATAAGAGAAATACACATTTAAAGCTCACATATCATGAGTAAAATCTGCAACACTTCTTGAGGAAATGTTAAAATGTTCAACATCCATGTTCTCAACAAGTAAATAACACATTACAGGGCTACATTATGACCAGATTATAGCTATTAGTTACTGCTGTGCACCATGTAAATCTCCAGATTCCCCTGGGAAATGAGAAAAATCATTTCAGACTTCAATAACTAACAATCAGTTATTGCTCTGGGCAATAATAAAGCTGAATGCAATTACCTAAAGTGAAGTTAGCAGTGTAACAAATGAAATACAGATTTCTTTCTCTCCTAAAATAAATGTAGCATCTCCTCATCACACACTACTGCATGGTATAATAGGGTCTTCTAAACAGTGTTTTCTCTGAACAGCCTACTTGAGATTTGAAATATATGTGATTAAAACTTATATGAAAAGTTACTTTTTATGACATCACTTGCATGATTAGGGTTAGAAAAAGACTGTTCAGATTCAGGCTATGAATCTGAAAAAGTAAAGCACTCATTCTAAAAAAAAAGATTTTTTAAAAAAGGATATCTGCTCCCAGTAGTACTCCTCTTTCCACAGTAAAGACAATTTACCCCAAAAGGGAAATAGAAAATTTCTGTTCATAAAATGGCTTTGACCAGATTTTTCTCAAAACATGGTAAAGCTGTAAATGCAGCATTTCAGTCTCCATACTTATCCTACCTTCTGTCACATTAATTTATTATTTATTCTGTTAACATGAAAATGTTCAGCCTGTTAGGAAGGAAAAGCTGTTTTTATTTTAAGCTGATTTTTAAAAGAAGTGCTTGAAAACTGAAGTCCCTAGAAGCTAGAACTTTTCTTAACTTAGCACTAGATTGTATAATATAAAACATTTACATAAATTTTTGCAGGATGAGAATTTTTGCATATAACTCAGGAATTAATATTTCAATAAGAATGAAAATACTAGATACTGGATGAAAGAATAATATGCACAAAAATATCCATAATTAAGAATAATAGTGTTTTCAGCTATACTACCTTTCACCTTATTATGTAGAGTAAGTATTAATTCTCCATGCTGAATTATTGCTGATTAATTATCTGCATGTACTTTCTCTTTGTCACTACAGAATTCAATTATCCTGGAAAAGATTTTGCAGTAGAAAGTTAATCCTAATTCCTGATCTTTTGAGAAACCAGTTTTTTATTTATAAATACAGACTGGGTTTGAACCATAAATTTTCCAGTTATTTTGAGCTACTTAAAACTTTTTTTACACCTGATGTTTAAGAAATAGCTTCCTATTATGCAATGGGGTGTTTTTTCATATTTAATCCTACACTGGTGTTGACACCTTTTTACAGATCCTTGGAAGCTAATGACCCCCTTTGAAACTGACCCACTTTTTAGTTATTGGACACTAGCTCAATAGTGTTACACAAAGCTCATTTTTATACATTTTCAGGCAAAAAATATCTTTCTTGTTGTATACTTATATAATGCATAATTCAACATATTAGTTCTATCAGTAACCATGTATTTACAAAATGTGTTGAAGCAATTCCAGTCAGATCTGGCTGCCCTTCATTTTGGTACATGTTTTATTTGAATAAAGATATTAAAAACATGCCTCACTTCGGCTGTACTAATCTAGAATATCCTTTTGAGGTAATTTTGGCTTATATTTAGATCATTCTGATACAAATCTCATTTTTTAAAAAATTAAATCCATGTAGCCATTAAAGCAAAGCAGCATCAAGAAGAGCCTCAATATACAGCAGATAGGATAAAACATTTCGGTGCAAAGCTGCACCACTTTGGTTCAGTATTGTCTCAGTTAACTGGAACAGTGCTTGGCCATTATTTGTAAGGTTTGAGAAGTTCCAGCTTCTTATTGCTCTAATCTTATCCTGGCACTGCAAAGCAAGGAGGAGAACAGGGATGCTCTCCATGAATGCTGTCTGCCACTCTGCTGTTAAGATTCAGTGTCTGAACTCTGGGTTTGATAACATTTAGACCCAGGGGAGAATGACACCCACAAAGCCATATCTCAGCAAAGGGGAATTCAAGACCTCATCACCTTACATCTTTGGACTCGTGGCCAGCCAGGAAACATGGGTTGTCTCTGTACTTACTTTAGTGGTTTGAAGTGCTGACAGAAAAAGCATCCACATTATTCTTGAATTCAGGCTGTGTAAAAATCCCATCTGTTTTCCCTCACAGGTGATGCCAGGATCTTTCTAGGAAGGATCCTTCTGTCTTGTGTCAATCATTACCAAAGGGAAAAGGTGTTGGGATGGGCAGCCTTGCCAGGAACAGCATGCCAGACACACAGGGAGTGAGCTGGTGCCTGGGTGGCTGAAGAGCTCTTGCCACCACTTCTGCTGTCATCCCTCCCAAAATGGCAAAAATAGCCAAGAGGATACTCCTGAAGTTGCTCTCACACTTCAGTGGCCTGTAGTCACAGCACAAGACATAAGTAGGCAGAGGCTGTCAAGCTAAAAGACCTGATTTCTAATTGTGAATTTTGTTGTTAAGATTTTTTACAGAATTTTGTCAGTCCACTTGTGTTTGTGGGAAGAAATGGTAAAGGGTGACTTTTCTCGTAACAAATCAATAGAGCACACATTAAAGATACTAAGAAACAGACAGCGAACCCCAAAAATAGCTATTATTGATGACACACTTTAATAAGGTTTTTCTGGGAATTAGAGCCAGAGAGGCTTTAAGGTTTTTGCCAAAGCTCCAGTTAGCAACAGAAACTCATTTTAATTAAAAAATGAGAACAACAAGGTTGGCCAATAGCAAGTAACATTGAGGATGAAATTGAAAGAGTGTTAAGAATCCACTGCTGGTCTGGAATCATTAAACCATTTTTAAGTGAAGCCAAACAAAAAAATTACAAGTGATACTTAGAAAGGTGGAAAGCTTTAGTCCAAAAACTAATGTTTTGAAACTATTATGGTCACTGCTTCCAAATGAATCAATGCAGTTTGCCAAAGCAAAGCCTTGACAAAGCACATGCTTACTTGTTGGATAAGAAAGTAACTTCCAGGATTAATGGCATGCTTTAATTCTGAATTTGTCACTGATGGGATAATTTTTTGAATAAATCATGCACTCCTATCATCTGTATTTCGGAAAGCATTTTGATAAATTAGGCAGACAGCAGCAGACACCTGTAAAAATTATGTGAGAGCTGATGGAAATTCCTAGTGATAAGAAATCGTAGCAAAACTTCCCAAACCTCAGTTTATTAAAAGAAGGGTTAGTCTGTGGTCTGATTACAGTATATAAGTACCTTCCCAGTGAAAAGATGCTGAAAACTTCTTGGATGGATTAAGACAGAAGAACATTATCTTCTGATGTAAACTATGAATCTGGAGAACACAGACATCCTTGAACTGCTGCCTGTGACAAGCTAAACTTTCTCTGGAATAAGTGTCAGGAGGAGTGAAACAAAACTCTGTAGGAACCATACATACCTTGGTCTGTATCGTGTAATCAATTGAATCACTTTGTCAGCTGTCCATAAAATGTATTGATTATATAAAAGTTTAACAGTGTCCACATTAAACAAACATTTAGTGAGAAGAAATATTTCCAAATAGCCTTAACTGTATCAGCCTAATAATTTGGGACTATCATGCAATTTGGAGAGTACGTACCTCAAAATATATTACAAATAATTTATAAAATTGTATATAGGTTTTTGTTTTCTAGATGACAACACTAATATTTGGAGGCAGTGCAATTCTTAGGTTAATTCTGGCATTGCAAAATCCACATTCATTCTTGGAAGCTGAACTTTTTATTTGATCCTGTAATAGACAGCTATTATTCTGATACTTAGCAGGTAAGCTTTTTAAAATAAAATTAACCAAACTAGTGTCACAGTAACTTTCAAAACATGCTTTTTCCCCCAATACAAAATACACTATTGTAATTACCTAATTAAATCAGCAAATAAGAAAATCTTCCACAACAGAGATGACAGTGGTTCAGGTATAACAACTATGTGTTCTGTAGGTAATTCTATGTATTACGTAGAACAATTATTTGCAAGCAGAAATTTTAGCAGAAAAAGATTTTATTATAATGCTACCAATCTTCACTTAGAATCAGGACATACATATATAGATTTGTGGAGATGTGTGTATATATATATATACACACACATACATATACATAGTGTATATATATATACACACACATATATAATTTTTGAGGTAAGTGGGGATGTCTAAGTGCCCAAATTTGCTTCATAAGAATGGAAAATCTCTACCACACTAAGAGATCTGTTAATATTATAGAATACAAATAAGGAGTTTTTTCCTTTTTATTCTTCAAGGTTCCCAAACAAATCACAGCTTACTTCTGTCTTGTAATAGGGCCTGTTCCAAAGACCTTTGATGCTTCATATCAACTCAACAGGCTTTGGATCTGGCCCTAAAGTAGTAAAACCTTTGTGGAATGTTTATAGATAACCATTTAGTCCGTGCCAGCTTAAGGAAAGCAAAAGGCAATAAATTAAATGCATCTTCCAGTGACATAAGTCTCATGAAGAATTAACTAGGATAAGCACTTACTCTAGCTGGTGCACTGTCGATCTGCACAATGTAGACAAAAATAATAATTAAAACATAGCTTCATGCTGAGATGAAATTTTCAAGGGTGTCTACTGTGTTAAGCTTATGATTTTTTCTGGTTTTGTATTTGCAAGCATAATTACGTCCCAGAGGCAACAGGAGCTAGAGCTTGTCAGTCCCCATTTCCCCCTCTGATAGGAGATTAATTTCTTTACACAGAAATCCAAAAGTTGATGCCAGAGCAATAATAATAATGTAAACAAGTCTTTTATTCTTTTAATCTGGAATGCATAATTTAATGGCATAGTTGTATGAATAATGAAAACATCACATCTACTTTAGACAACTAAGGGTAAACTGAAGGTAACATTTAATGTAGTATTGATTGACCGCATCAACCGAACAAGGGCAGACATCTGTATGGATGACAGCATTTAGGAAAATGCTACCAAGTCTATCAATACAGATTAAAGCAGGGGTGGGATGGAGCAGACTTGATGGCTCAGAGTCCTGGTAATGGAATACAAAGCCTTTCACCTCCAGCACGCTGACTTGAGCCAGCCCAGGTCAGTCTGTCACTGAAAGTCATTACCATGGGACGGTTCAGTGAAATGGGTTTGTCCTAATGGCAGGCTGTCTGTGTCACAAAATGCACCATCCATCATGACTGACATCATGTTGAGATTTTCAGCTGGAAGGCTGGAAGAACAGAGGATGGGCTCCACAACCCTCCTATCCCTGCAGGAAGCATGGGTAAGGACAGTTGTCTGGGGCTATGCTGCAGGGATTTTAGGAATGCCTGATTTTAGGGATAGTGGTGTCAAGCATGATAGGAGTAGGCACAGCACACCAGCAGCATGAAGTTACAGTAGCTCTCTTTTGGATAGATTTGTGCGGAAAGCAAAACAGAGCTATTAAAACAAAAAAAACAAAACCAAACAAACAAAAAAGTAGCAAAATCAGAATTCTTTATTAGGCAGAGGCAAGAAATGACATATAAAAGCTAAATAAAAATGAGACAGATTAGGAAGAAAGGATTTGAAAATGAAGACGTAGTGTGTACAGAGCCAGCATAGGGAGACATTGGAGAGATGCAAAGTGAGGAATTACATGGATAATGGGATGAGCTAAGGTGATTAGTTCCTTCAGTAGCAGTTCTGGTTGGGTATGAGAAGAGCAAGACTGTATCTGTCAAAGCCACCAGAAATTACATTGTTAGGAAGTGACAGGAGCATGAAGAGAGTTTTAGCTTTGTGGTTAGATGGGGAATACTGTAGAAGTTCTGAAGTAAGGTACTACCTGAAAGCTACAATGTTAGTGTGAATAGTAGCCCAAATCAAATAGCTGTTTTATTGGCAATACTGGCTGCAGTTCTGCTAAAGCGATGGGAAAAAACTCTTACTTGGTGATAACAAAATTAATAGAACAAAAATAATTCAGAACATTGTTTCACATCTTTGAACTTGGTGTTTAGACATACATTAGGAGACATCAGGTTAGACAGCAGACAAGTTGGTGCACTTCAGGGAGATAGTTTTCTTTATGTTAATTTAATCTATGTTGTCAACTTGGAACAAAGATGTTGAGCATCATTTCCCAACCTCTTACCTAAAGTAACTAAACTCTAAAAGCTCAGGAATGGCTTCTTGGAGCTTTGCAAAAGATAAATAAAAAAGGAAACCTATTTTCAATGAGCTCAACTTCGCTTCTGTTAAGAAAAGATTCACAAATCAGAAACTTAAAAACCATTGCATATGATGAGGACAAAAAATGACAGATTCCTGTTAAATTATCAGAAGAAGCTGAAGATCTTATGAAAGACCGAAAACAGGAGGAAAAACAGTAGAAGACAGTCACTGAAAACAACGGCTGATATATTTGCTTTAAAAAAATGTGAAATGAACCGATGTAATTTAAAAATACATTGAGAGTTTTACACTAATCTGATCCAGGGATATGACAGCAAACTGATGGGTGTGGCAAGGTCAATAAAAATCCCTCTCTGATTGACATACATTGCAGTTACAGTCACATAATAGTAATGGTACCCCTCTTCTATCACTACTCATAAGAGACTCCACCCAGGCTGCTTCTCATCCCACGAAACACAGCAAGCTTGTCAGTAGCACTTCACTGTCTAAAAGTCAACTGCCCTTCTGACCATTCCATTCTGACCAGTGTGAATCCCTTCTTGCAGAAAAAAAATCACAGTGGGAAACAATTTTCCCATAAAATGAGGATTAAGAATGCAGAAATGAAAAAGTGAAACTAAAATGATGAAAACATCTCAGTGCTTATAGAGTTCTTTTTCATGAAGTCATAATTCCTTATGGCTTTTTTACAGATTAGAATTGAGGCTGCTGGGCATACACTGGTTTATTACTTAGAAGAACAACTGAGTAGTGAAATAAATATTGTGATTAGGTCAAATTAGGTGAAACTGAACTAGAACCAGATGTACTTTGCTACTAAGACTCACATGGACAAAGTCCTCAGCAGTGGTTCAGATAATACAAAATAATGTAGCGTAGAACACTGATCCTGATATTTCTTCATGGAATTTTTCTGGTTGTGATTCTACAGTCAAAGATCACATGTAATTCCTGTTTGAATGTGACTGCTGTTTTTTTCATAGTACCATACGCAAAAATCCATGAGCATAATTGTGAGTTGGGTTTAAGTGAATCATATTAAAACCATCAAGGAATCAAAATGAAGTACTAAAATATTTTACACATATATGCTTTCTGCCCTACCACTAGGAGTATGGATGAAATAAAATTATTGTTGAAAATTTTGAACACACAAAAATCAGAAGGTGCCCAGGGTGGCTGGGGCAACTCCAGTCCCAGAGGGGCACAAGATTTCTTGGGAAGAAAACGTAATGCTGCGTCCAGTGAACTGCCACATTCAAAGCGGCTAAATATCCTCAGCGTGAGATTTCCTGACAAAAGGGTACAAAAAAGGTATTTTGCCACATGACTCAATATCAGGACAGGCTACTCTTCTATGAAACCTGTATCATTTAAAGCATCTATTAATCTTGCTATAGAAATGACTGGAGAAAACGGTGGTTTGGTACGCATGCCAGATACAAACTCTGAGTAATAACTGTTCTGCAGGCTCATTCTCCATGTCATCTAGAAAGATGGGAAAGTTCACCTGCGTACGGCTTTCACTTCCAAAGTTGCAGAGGTAAACAAATGTAAATATTTCTTTTTCTGTGTATCTTTCCTTACAAGGGAGTGCTACGCTTGGTCAATAAGTGCCATTTCTCATGAATCAAGGCATGTACTTTCAATATTAATCAATAAACTGTTCCGAGAGTCAGTGGCCTGCTTCTTGCAGAAGTAAAAGTTGAGGTTCATAATTTTCCACGTGTTTTGTTTTTAGGACTTCGAATCTAAGTTTCCACTTGCCTTGTGATGATGGGGTGCTGCGAACTAGATGATTGTTTATGGTCCCTTCCAACCCAAACCATCCTGTGGTTCTACAATCTGAAAGTGGCTAATTGCTTTTCACTCCACAACTCTGGAGCAACACGGCACCTTCCCTGCAAAACCCTGCAACACACCCGAGCGCCACAGGCCAGCGGCACCCACCCGGCCGCCGCAAGCGCCGCGGGGCCGGGGCACAGCGGGCGGGACTGGGAGGCGGGGACGCTCGGGCAGGAGGTGGCGGGAGCCCCGCTAGCACAGGAAGTCGCCCCGGCGAGGGAGGAGGGAGGAGGCGGAGCTCTGCCGCTCGGCCCGAGGTACCGCGCCGCGTCCCGGGGCGGGCGAGCGGCCGCGGCCGCCGGGCCCGAGCGGGCGCTGCCCCGGCCCCGGCCCCGGCCCCTCCCGGCCGCGGGGGCGCCGCCATTGGCCCGCGGGCAGGGAGGGCTCGCGCCGGCGGCGCGCGCGGCCGGCCCGCTGACAGCGACGCCCGCCTTGGCCCGCCCTGCCATTGGCCGGTGGGAAGCGCGCGGCCCCGCGATTGGCCGGAGCTCGCTGTCAATCCGGGCGGCCCCGCCCCCGGAGCGCGGGCTGAAGGGGCTGGGGCGGGAGAGGGTCGGCGGTGCGGTCGCCATATTGGGCGTGGGCGGGAATGTGTGCCGTGCTGCGCTGTCCTGAGGTCGCGATTGGTGTTCCGTTTCACCGTGCCGGGACCCCTCGACTGGCAGGGCTACTTTTCCATGCTCGAAGAAGTACGACCCTCACCAGGCAGCCAGAGTGAAGGGGAACAAACCCCTCACCGAGGTGACCTCGGCGGGGCTGTGTTCGAGGCCTGGCCCGGGCACGCCAGCGGGGCCGAACTGGCCGAAGCCTGCAGTGCCTCCATGGGAGGATAGCTCACTATTTTCCTTCGTGAGCACATGCTCACATGCTGCTGGCCCGTGGTTTGGTGTGTGTGCACACAAAACTCTGTCTTGTGTGAGGTTTTAGGGTGTCTGGAGCTGGACAATCCGCTGCTCTGTGTGTGCTGGCCCCCCACGTGCAGTGAGACTGGGCCGTGTAGTGCTGGTGGATGTGTTCGGCCGGCTGTGGGTGTGCAGTAAATCTGATGCAACCCAGAGTGTTGAGCTGGCTATGTTTGCCTTACAGGCGTGATGTGTTCCGGGTACATTGGACTCCTTTGTGTTCTCTGCAGAGTGCTCTGGTCATGCCTGTGCTCAGAAAATCCTGCACAGAAATATCTGAGAATATGTGAGCTGCAAAAACTTCTAAATGTGAAGTGTTGGCAGGGGATTCTCTGCCACACTGTTCATGTGGCTTTCAAGCTGCTCCACCTTCCATCAGCCCACACAGTTACAAGGACAGATCACGGTAGTATCGGAGACCCCCTCTGAAAGAGCTTATGGTGTAATTGGGCAGTATATGCAGCACACACCTTCACACTCAGTAATTCAGTTGCATGTCATAGGTTCGGAGTTCCTTCCTTTTGGAGCCCAGGCTCATTCCTAAAGAGCTAATCAGAATGGAAGGGTACCTGCTATTAAAGATGTATTTCTATAGTGGAAAACTATATAAAGTGATGTTTGAGAGATACACTCAGTTCTACAAATACGGGGAAAATTGAACCATTTCTTCAGTACTGTGGTTTGGCATGTCATCCTTGGCTGAATCACTTTGCTCTTTGGTACAAAATGGGCTGGAGACAAACCATTGTTCACGAAATAGCTTGTCTGCTCGCCTAAAGAAAAATTTGGCCAGTTTTTTTGTTGACATGATTGTCTTTCATCATTCATTAATACAATTTATCATCTAGGACTTATTATATGTCATTGTGAAAGTTGGAAATATGTAAGTCTGCTTCAGATACAATTTATGTGTAAGTCTTCTAGCTAAACCTGATTGAGCAGGAGTAGATGAGCAGGAGTAGATGAGCACAAGTAGATGACCTCAAAAGGTCCATCAACAATCTTGGGAATTCTGTGAATTCGATTTATGTAGTCAAGAAGAGATTATCACAATGTTCTACAACTAACTTATTGAGCTTAAATTAGTATTTTGCTTTTGCAAAAACAATACAGAAAATACTTTCTCAATGCAAATGTGGGAGCTCTTCAGATATCCAGGTTTTGAAAGATTACTTCAAATCAGATTACTAAAGCAGAGATGGCTTTCAACAGTCGTAAAGTTTCTTATGTATTTAGCTTTAAGTCTTACACTGAATTTTGTACAAAGACATATATGTGGCTTTTATAAAGTCATATAAGCCAGACTATGGTTTCTATATCAGATACAAGTAACTGAATTCCAGAGTTTATTACTGCATCACATTGAATGACCAGCATTTTTCCATATGTTGTTCCTTAAGAACATACTTTAGAGAAAGATAATACTTAAGGAGATACATACATTCTTCATAAAATTGGGAGTAAAGGCAGTGCCTTTGTTACTGGTTTTTGCTGGGTTACTTGTGGGTTTTTTCCCATGAATTTGAACTATGCAGAGTAAGTTTATATGCATTGAAAGATGCTGCACTCACTCCTGCCCATTCTGGATCTCGTAGTTCTTGCTGTTAGACTCTGCAGCCCCTTCAGATTAGGAAGCCAGTTTGTGTGCCAGTTTGAAAATCTTCTACCTCACTCTTGGTCAAAAATACAGAATGAAGTCTAGTCATGTAAGCAAATATATTAACTTCTGGTACCACTCAGGGTATTTTTAGGATTTACTTAATTCAAATATTTCAGCCAAATTCCCGCAGCCCAGTCTAAAGGGCATCTGTACTTTATGGCAGTAGCTCCAGAGAACATCCAGTTTTAGTAGACCCTACATAGAAAACAAGAGAGAAGTTGTTTTCTTTGGATTATATTTTTGCAGTGCAGTGAAGGTACTGTTCTTGAATTTTTCTGTGAAATTGGTTTCTCTAGACCATGAATTAGTTTTGGTTAGATAATTTTAAATACTTTTTAAAATTAATTGATACTGTGAAGACTAGTTACTGTTAATCACAGTTGGAATTTGAGAGTTTCTGTGAGTTTTTATTATGACTAGGAAGTTGTTAGGTTTCTTTCTTTGAGATATTTCCATATTAATATAAATTTTGCATTAATGCAAGCTGTGAATTATAGGAGAGGCTAGGAGTTGGGCTAATGTTAGAAAATTGTGTTGCCTGTTAAAAAACACTCTGTTAAGTACCTGTGAAGAAAAAGTGAATTATTATGTTTGCATGTTATGAGATATGTGAAGAGAATGCAACATAGGTGATTGTAAGATGTAGACAAAGAAGGCAGTCATTTCTATTTGCAGTAGAAGTCTCCCCCAGTCCTCTGACTCTCATACAGTGCTACTCTTGTAAATGCAGTTACTCCTGGGAAACAGGAGTGTGAAAGTCAATGTTTTCTGACCCAAGCTCTGCCTTAAATTTTTCTGCTCTTGTGGATTTTTTCATTTGCTTGCAGGTTTACTTTGCTTGAGGAAAATATGTGAAGAGATTTACAAAATAAATACTAGCTGATCATTTTTCAAAATAAAAAATGAAGTGCTTTTCAGTGAATGGCTATCCTCATTCCAAGTGAAGTCTGCAATGATTAAATATTAAAATGATCCATGGTTTAAATTATTATAAAAATTTTTCAGGAGATTATTACAAAGATTAACATTTTAAATGTTTTAATAGTCCCATAGTTGATCAATCTTAGGCACAGTGAAACTGCTTTTAGTTAACTAACCTGATGATCCTATATATCACTGCAGTATTATGTACAACATAAACCTTGTGGGATGATTGGTAGAGGAGATGAAGAAACAGTGTCTCTTATAGCTCTTTAATAATCAGGTTTCTTGAAGTATTTTTTGATACACAAAATAAGCTGGTAACAATTTTTTTTTCTTTTTGAAAAGAAAATAGGAAGGAAAGGTTGTTGTAGAAAAAATGTGCTGTTTGCTGTAGAGCAAGGAGCTGTTGTTGCATGTAATGACAAACTTAGATGGTCACTGGCATGGCTGTGGAAGAACAATGTGTGTTTGCAATGTGTGTTCTTGCATGTGTGTTTTCAAATAGAACTTGCATTAATGCAGCTTAATATCACAGAATTATCTGCAACAGCCTATGATTCCTGATACATTTTTATTCTTTAGAATTTTGTTTGAAGGTCATGGGAAAATGTCATGGAATCCCAGGTGCTTTTATATCACTAGCTGCGCACAGACACCCCTGTAATCAGTGAGTTGAGTAAATATTTGAGGCATTCCTGACAGGGACAGTGCTAATTCCTTTGTTTCTCATTTGTTCTGCGTTTTTTTAGCCACAGGGCAAAAATCATCATTAGTGATTTTTTAAGTCTGATTCTGGCTTTCTAAACACACACTGCAGTGATACAGTGGAGCTGTGCACAATACAGTTTGTTGTGTCCAAGATTTTTGCAGTTTTAAATATAATACATACATAATCAAAATATTGTTCATTCATATGTTGTGATTGTTCTTGTCATCATCCTTCACTCAGTATGTTTAACAATCAGAAAAGAGGCAGAATTGGGAAGAAAAGCTTATGAATTAGCCAATGTAAACCTAGAAGGGTTTGTAAAGAAGGATTGGAGATAGGAAAGGAAGGGTGCAGTAGAAATCCAGGGCTTGATGTTGAGCTGGTAAAATGAATAAATAAGGAAAGACTGTTCTGCCAGCAGAAACTTATGATGGAGAAGTCATGGCAGAAAGGACAAGTGTGAGAGGGGAAAAGAGCAAATGATGGTAGTAGGTTAGTGTTGGGAATGATACTTGGAAAGTTAAAATCCAGAGGACAAGCTGAAGCACACCATTTTCTACACAAATTTGTTGTCACTTTTCAATGCTATTATTTCTAGTTTTGGGTAAGACAACAAATTAAAAATGGGGTTGCATTCTCTGTAGTTGTTTGCCTCTAGCCAGAAAGCTAAATTAATTCTCATATATTTCTATTAAAATAAAGTAAGTAGTGAAACAAAATAATAACCTTTTATATCATGAGCTGTTTTTTATATTGGGGAAACAGATTGGGTTGCAAATGTAGTAGGTTTCGAAGTCTCAATTGTTGTCTCCCTGGCTGTGCTGTGTTGTAAATGAAGAAAAGGTTACATTTACCCATGATAATTCCCTCTCACATTTACATTATCAATCAGCCTGTGTAGCTTTTAGTGCTTTTATCTATTATGTTTTCATTGTAATCTTTATAAATGAAGTTCTCAATTCTACAAACTCTTATGCTGAAATTTATTCACAAATGGCTCTGACAGATGTAGTCTAGAAGCCTTAAATGCTGTAGTTTAAGTTGGTGCCAGCTGGTCGCTTCTCCCCACCCCTAAGATTGCAGTCTGTATGGAGGAGCTGGTAATACCTGCCCCTCAGTTCACTTCCCTCACCTGAGCTCACACTCCTTTTAGGGTGCTGTGTGCTGATGTGGAGGCTGGGAATCAGATCCTGGGTCCTGGGCACAGAACCTACCCCCTTTTGTTGTCCTTTCTTACAGCCTCCTAAACTGTGGCAGGAGATTAAGCACCTGGGTCAGCAACAACTTAAAGCCTCTCAGATACCCAGAGCTTGTTGAAGAAATTCCTCTGTGGTTTTGAGTTGAATATGTTTTAAAACTTTTTTTTAAATTACCTATGTTTTCAATTTGTCACTGTATCAAGTCAGTGTGAGGATATTTCCAAGCTTGGCTTTACCATATCACCACCTCTGCTTAAACTCTGACTTCTGTCTACTTTTAGAAGTGATCATGCCTAAAAGCTTATATTAAAAACCATAGATCTTTCTTTCATGTAATATGTACGCTATAGAAATTGTTTAGTAGGCCGTGTGTTTCTCTCATTGTGTGAGGAGCTGGTTACACCGCCTCCAATTAAGATTGCATCACTTACTTTACTGCTAGACCAGTTTTGTATTACTTACACTCTTGCCAAAAGGAAATTGTTAACCTGAAGCAGTGGATTACTTGTTTTGTTTTTGTGTCTTGACTGTCAAAGTGAAAGCACACTATTTATATAGCTAACATTTAAATTTGGTTAGGTCCTTGATTTACTGTTACTCAACTAAAATTAATTTTAAAATTCAAACTGTACAGTAACAATAAAATGGATAAAGAGCTGCTGAGCTGCCAGCACTCAGAAGTTATGGCTGGGAGGCCACTGGCAGTGGTTGACAGCCTGTGGGGACTTGTCCCAGCATTCGCATCAGGTGTGATGTGCTTGTCGTTTTGGTCAGTTGTCTATGTGTAAACATACAAGCATAGAAGCATAGTGGCAAAGGATGCATAGTTCAGTGATTGCTGGATTGATGAAGAAAGGATGAAGTTTAAAGCACGGCTGAGATCATGGTAACAGGAGTCTGTTAGAATGTAGTTCATGTGTGTGTGCCAAGGAACAAGGAATGCTGGATGTGTGTGCAGAATGGAAAATTCTTAGCTTCTAGAGGTGTGGCTGAGGGAAGACTTAGAGGTTTGTGAGGAAAGTCCTGTAGACAAAGGGGCAGGGCAGTGTCAAGTGCAGGGCAGTGTCAAGAACGTGCTGCCTAGGAGAGGTAGAAGCACGGTTTGAATAATAAGACCAGTGCAGGAATGTTGCGTCTAGTTTTATTTTGATGGAAAACCTGTCCTGAAAAATTTGAAAGCGTGATGAAGGTCCTGAACAGACTTAGTTCTATTTGTAGAACTGCCCTTGGGAGGTGGGTTTGAGATTGGGTTCACGCTTGCTGTGGTGTTTCTGACCACACATCTGCCTTACCTCAGCCAGCTCTCTTAGCTCTCCCTCCCACCTGGTTGCTGCAGAGGCCCTCCTGCATATGTACTGTTATTGTCCTAGGCAAGGCTATGCTGAATCTGTTTCAATTTGTCATTTCTTCCCCATGCAGAGGACATGAGAAGCATTGTTTCTGTTTTGTTGTATATATATATGCAGCATGAAAAGCTTTCAAGAATATGTTTTTTCAACAAATTAGAATATTATTTTAATGGTGCTGCTAAGAATTGCAGCAGCTAATAGTTTACTGGTTTTTTTAAATTCTGAAATCATGAAATGGTAAAAGCAAGGGTGGATATTGCTTTCCTTGGAATTTTTTGACATGCTATTTAATTTATGAATGAATCTTCTGTAATTTGGAGTGAAAAGGTTAATAAAGCATTGTTAGATTGATGCTTACGTTTTATTCTGAAAGACAGGATAATTTGACAGCCTGGGTTTTTTTGGTATCTTTCTGTGTATACAAAGCTAGAGACAAGCAGGCTAAAGAGGGAGGGTGTTCTGAAAAAAATATTATAGAGACAAAACCTATTGAAAAAAACTTGAAACTATTTTCATTTTAAGTACACCAGTGGGGCTAAATAATGCTAATAACTTCTGTTAGAGTAACAGATCATAATAATTTAAAACTAAAGTTCCTGGCACACTTGCTAATATCTTTTATGATTTCATTAAAATACATCTGAAATAATTTACAGAGCAAGGCTTCTGGGTGAATTCTTCCAGTTCTGCATGGGAAGAGTGCCTGTTTATCTTCATGCATGTTTATATAGACCCGTGGAAATTATGATGTAAATGTGGATGCTGTTCTAAAACATAGCCATATATGCAGACTAAGGAATTCAAAGCATTTGTATTCTGTCATTTATTGCACACAAGTAATGTATATTGTATAGGCTTAGTTCAATTCTGTATCCTGACCATAGAAGGGCACTATAGAATATGTACTCTACCTTGAGGGGACCTTGAAGGGGAGGGAATAATGTGTGTAGGAAAAAGCTCAGGGTGATGACCAAACCAAACTCTTACCAAACTTGTCTCTTTTTTGGTTTTGAGCCTTCACATTTATGCACATTGCTGGAAAGAGTGAAGAGCTGGAAGGGTGTTTCCCTTGTACTATACTGTTACACATTTTTATTTACTCACCTTACTAAAATAAATATATAGATCCGTGTGGAAACAACTGGGACAGCTGCAAAGCTGAGTGTGGGGATAAAGTCTTCTGAAAGGTAAAAGAGGAGGCAACTCAGCTTCATTTTCGGAGTTGACCCAGCTCTCCTTAAACTTTTAAAGTTACTTACAGAGCTGTACAGCTGTTGATACAGTAGTGGCCAGACTGGGCCGTTATAGCAAGAAGGGAACAGACCCGTAGTTTCTTGTGATGTTGGTGTGTTCTTAAGAAGACCAATCTGAACTCATTTTACTGTATGCTCTAGAAGGTTTTTCATTGTTGTATGTCACTTAAAAGGCTAGATTTCAGGCAGTGCAATCACCTTCTCCTAATAAAACTTTATGGCAGAAGCACACATTCTGCTTTCCCTCTAGCCAAGGGTATGTGCAAACCCCTTGTCCTGGTTTCTCACCCAAGGACTCCCTAGTGCTTAGAGATATGGACTCAGGAAATTTGAGCAAATGGAGTGGATTGTCATCTGCCATTTTATCTCAGGCTAGATTCCATAAGAAATGCTCACAAACTGCTTTTCAAATGATGTCTTTTAACAGTTTTACTACTGTTCTGTTTGTAACTGGTTTGTGGTATAGGAATCTCTCATCAGTGGTATCTCTTAGGCCAGAAAAAGCCAACCTTTAATGCCTTAGAATTCAGGATCTCACAAATGAGCCATCTTCTAAAGCAGCCACCCATAAAAAAGTGTTGAATTTTGTATTTCACTACTATTTTCATGGTAAATAAAACTTCACTCATACTGAATTACTCAAAACAAAATGAATACTTTTTAAAATGTTTTTATCTCAGTGTCACCTTTCTTTTGGCATTCTTCTGGACAACGAACCCTGAAGCAAAATCTCTTCCTTATGACACACACCTGCATGTTCAGAAGCAGAGGGAAGAGATGGGGCTGTAGTCTCCTCCAGCCCTGTTCCCATTAGTGGGAAGAGCCATGTAAAGAGCCCAAACAGGCATTTGCACAATTGGTGTAATCCAAAATCTTTAGCTGTTCACATGACGTTCTATTTCAACTGATAATTTTCTGCTGGTCGATGGTTTTTCATTTTGCTGCCTTTCTTCCCAGCTGTACTCCACAATTTTCTCTGCCTTAAAACGAGTCAAGGAAACAGTTTACCAGGTTTTCTGATGATTATCAAAGCTTATATTTTAATTTGGTGCATATAAAAGTTTTAGCCTGATTTTGATCCATTCATTTATTTCAATCTTTGTTCAAGGTTCAGATTGTAGCTAGATATCAATGATCTTACACTCCCCTTTTTGCCCAAATACAACATAAAGCTCCCAAAGAGATGGTATCATGTAAGCTATTACTTTATTCTTTATCTTAAAAATCATTGCCATTAATGGGATCTCTAGGTAGTTTTCAGGAGAGCTAAATCTTGAGCAATTTAGATAAGATCTGCAGAGCCTGTACTTGGCCTATTGTTTTGAACAACTTGGGAAACTACTGAGCTGATGTTATTTATGCCATATTAAACTTCTCACCCACTTATGGCCGAAACCTTCAAAACGAAATAGGACTTATTTTTGAAAATGATGCTGTTAACATCTATGGGTCTGTGTTCACCAAGGCTGACTATTAAGCTCATTATTAAATGTTGTAGGGCTGAACATTTTTTCTGTTAACACTTAAGTTAGCTACTGGTTATCTACTGGTCTTTGTCTCAATTTTAAAGAAAGAAAGTACAAAAAAAGATATATTGTGTTAAGGCTGATGAAATGCATGGCATTTTTATGTTCTGATCTTTATGGGGAAGATCTGCATCTGGGTGGAGTCCTGTGCCATGTGTTGCAGGAAGACCCTCCTCAATCGGGGATGTTGGACCAGATGACCCACTGTGGTCTCTTGTAACCTGACCAATTCTGTGATTGCTCTGTCTTTAATGAGCTGTTGAATAATGGAGGAAAAACCCACCAAATTAAAACTCCTTATACTTAATGTTTCTTTTGCCTGGTGACTAGACTAGATGATTTTTTTTTTAAAGCTGAGTTGTTTTCCTGAATGCTTAATACGGCATGTGAAACAAGCAAAAAAAATGGCATAAAATTATTTTTCTTCATTCATAGATCAGCCTTTTTAATACTTATTGAGCTGCAGTAGCTTCAGAGAAAGGAAAAAAACGTGCATTTGTTCTGAATGCTGGATGGAGAGATTACTTGAAGCAGTGAGCTTCAATGGGCTCGTCTGAGAGTGACCAGCACTTTCGGGGCCTGGAGCATGCTTGCCACGATGACTGACGAAAGAGGCGAAGGGCGGGTCTTTCTTTGGAGATCTGAAAGCTGTTTATTGCTTCCAAGGGGCTCCAGGGACAACGACAAACTTGGCCTGCGGGCACAGGGTTTTATATGGGGGAAAAAGGGGTCGATCTGAGGGTCAAGGACCAGTGGGAGCAGGTGAAAGTGGTGCGGGGGGAGGGCAGCCAACCAGGGGAACCAACAGGGTAGCAGGGGTGGAACACTGCAGCAAACTGGGACCAGTGGGGATCGGGAGAGGGGAGAACACAAATAGAGTGAGCGAGGGTTGAACTGGGGTGGAACAACTGTACAAACCAATAGAACTTAAGATGTTACCATGTGCCTGCAGAGGCCTATGGGAGGGAGGCACTTCTGACCCTAATCTTAGCGGGGTGTTTCTCCTTGCCTGCTTTGGCCTCTCCAGGGCCGAGGTGTTAGAGCTCTGGTGGCAGGCCTTTAGCCCTCTAGGATTATCCTTTAAGTCTTGTTGTACACCAGGTTTAGTAATGGAACTAATAATTTAGTTTTGCTGAAGTGTTACAATTAGGTTTATGCGGACTGAATTATTATTTGCTGCTGTCATTTGCAGAGTGCTTTCAACTTTTGCAGGCTTGCTCAGGGTAAGAGGGGAAGCAATCATTTGGACATAAACATGTGACCAATTTTGGCAGTTACTATGACTTGAAGTTGTATGATGGGACGTTGGGTGATACTACAGTGAAATATGTTACAGAAGTGCACATTTGTCTGCCTCCCAACTTTGTGCCTGCATGATACATTTTCTCTTCTGGTTTTCAGTTATTAAGATAATTTTAGAAAGTGGATATCAATGATAGAATTAATGGAGAAGAATTAAGTGGAGACTTAACCTCACAACTTTAAAAAGTTTGGGTGTTTTATAAACAGTATGAGAGCATGAAAAGAAAGGAAACATTACAACAGGTTCAAACTGTCTTGTTGTGAGATATTACTTTAAAAAACTATTTCCGCTTTTAATTGCTGAAATAATTTGCTCTGAAATCCTTTGGTTTTAGTAGTCTTAAGGTAAGGCAAGTGAAAAGAAAGGCATCGCAGAAATAAAAACATGTAAATATGAAATTGCTACCTGTTCCAGTTTTTGTGTGTGTGTGAATAACTTTAGAAGTCCCAAGATTTATTTTCAATAAATGTCATTGTCCCATTTGCAATATTGAAAACTTTGTGAAACACTGTTCTCTGGATGGTTGAGAACTGTAGTTTAGGATGGATATACTAAAGGGAAGGATAATCCCTAAATACTTCTTCTCACTGGAGGAAGAAATCAGAATTTAATTTCCATCAAAAATGAGCCTAAGCCTAAAAATCTACAAATGAGAAATTAACAAGTGTGTGTAATCGAAGCATTCAGGCTTACAGCAAGGTCATGGCTTGTGGCAGTTCAAGGAAAGAAGTAGCATTTAGGAAAAATGGAACTTTTGTCAGTTCCCACAACTAATGAGGGGAGAACAGAGGCCCTAATTTCTCATTTAAGGAAGGGAAAGAAGTCACTCTTCCCTTCCTGTAACACCTAGGAGGGCAAAGCAGTCTCTGAGACTTTGGAGTAAGACTTCAGTAAAACCGTATGGCCCTCTATTGCATTTAATAATGGCAACTTCGTATCTTACTGGAAGTGCTTAGGCAGACTTAGCTGGTTTTGAAATTTAAGGTCTTTAACCTCTAGCTTTATACCTGTTATTTAAGTTAGTCCCTACTTTATCAAAGGAAATGAGTGCTGAAGGGGTATGTGGCGGGGATCAAAGAGGGAGTAAAATTGCTGGGATTTAACTGTACTGCAAAAGTGTCCTCTGCTGACACATCTGTCTCACGTCCCGGCTAGATGGTGACAGTGGGGGGGAGACAGTCCCCCTTTTCCGGGGCTCCACAGGATCCCAGCTACCAGTGGAGGTGCAGTGCAGAACAAAGGACAGCAGCAGCCCGGGCCTGGGGTGGCACTGGGTTCCTTTATTTGATGTTACACTCCCCGAGTCTCGGGGTCCCAGGCAATGAGCTGGGGGCAAACAGCAGTTTATAAAGGGGGGCAGGTCTCAAGGGAGGATACAATGTAAGAACTGTGGGTGGAATACTAGACAAGGGATACAAGGGAGGAAAACTGCTTGGGACAGAAGGGGTTAACAGCTGGATGTGGGAGGAAGGGGTTTGAAACTTGGCAGAAAAGTAGCTAAGTAGCAAAAAGATGAGACACCTGGCTCAAGTGAATAACAAAGGCAGGTCTGTGTCCTTCTAACACAGAGGGAGAAAAAACCCCAAAAGGACAAATCAAACAACAACCTGCAAAATAAAAACGCGATGCAACACACGTCAATTACTCAGACGAAATAATTGTTTCTCATTGTACTGTTGACTCTATGAACTTTTGACTCTTGAGGCAGAGAGCTGTGCTTCACCCTGTTTTGTGTGGTGGTGGTGGGGACATCTTCCCTACACCTCGTGCCCCAGAGGTGTCTGTACAGCATCTGCAGGTGCTCCCATGGAAGCCCTATCCATCCTTGGTGGATCTGCCTCTGGGCAATGGGGTTCTCTGCGTGTCTGCTCTTCTACCCTTTGTAGCTCTGATTTCTACCATAGTCCCATGTCTTCCCTCTCCCCCCAAAAATGTTTAGACAGATTCAGTTATTTTGAAGAATGTTACTCTGAAATATGGTGTCAATTACTGTGTAATTGTCCCTTTAGTGGAGATTACTTTTCTCTCTCTGAAGTACTACATTTTGAACTGTCTGGCAAGGCAGAAATGAACCTTTTGTACTGATTTTTTTCCTTCGTGAACTTCTTTAAGGATATTTTCTTGATGCATCAGTGCCATCATAGATTAATGAAAATGGGGGGGGGAAAGTTCCTCTTTGGACATTTGGAATTTTAAATTCGTTCAGATGAAGATCTGTCTTCATATTAAATGGAATATATGTTTCACACATGCTATAGTTCTACTCATCTCTAAAGTAAGTAGGGAATCTTGTTCTGAAGGCGTAACAATCCTAACTATTGCATTTCTTTCTTCACCCATTGCAAAGGGAGTGGACATGGCCCCCTGTGAAACTTGTGTGTCTGAGTTATGTTCCTGAAATTTAGTGGGATTAATCTGTGTTGTTGATGAAATTAGTTTTTCAGAATATATTTCCTCAGGATTTTGAAATATTCACAAGGATATGCTCAAAATTCCTGTGAACTACCACGTGTTTATTACTTTTGTTAAATAAATGCAGAGTTAATTTCATGCAGTTTATAGGTATTGTATAGCTAAAAAACAACAGAGCATCGCCTTTCCCTGTAGTGCAGCGGGTCATAAATGGAAGTAACAATGTGTGTTTTATTCCTAGTGCTTACATGAAGCTATGAAACAGCCTGATATATGTCTGAGTAAAACTTGTAGTTCCTAAATTGTTTGAATCTTGGGATGTGGTACAGTGTTTGTTGTCCTTGTGTAGAATGTTGAATTTATTTTAATATCTGACTGGAGTTATGGATCCTGTGTTTTTGATTAATTTTCCTGAATTTAATTAAATTTAAATCACCTCTGCTGCTGTCAAGGTTAAATTAAGTAAAGAAGTATTGCATTCCTTTTATTAACATAAGAATAAATAAATCCCCAGATAAAGCAGAGATAGATTCTGCAAGAAGCAGCATGGACAGGGGACTCTTTCCCTGGAAATAATAGTCTCACTCTTTGAGAGAGACTTTCCAGAGGAATGGAAGACTACTGTAAGGCTTACCAAAAGAACATGAATGTATTTTGTTTGTAGGTTGTTTTTTTTTTTAAGGTAGTAATAGTAGTAAAGATTTTTAATTCTTTTTCTTGGATACAGTATGGTTAAATAATTAATCTACATTATTTTAGCAATTTTGGCTGCAGGCTGCTTCCACTAGTGTGTAGACAGACCTTAGTTACTGTACTTCAGCAGTACAATAAAAGAAATCCAGTTATAATAAGCAGCAGCAACAATTTCCAAAATACCTAAGTCCAGATGGCTTTCCACTTTAGATTTAGTGCTACCAGTTCTTTGGGATAACTTGATGTTTCCAGATGATCCAATTTGCTCCTTGAATTTTACCTGAGGTAGATAAAAAGGCTGGTTTTGCTTTCTTGTAGTTTGTAAATATTTTACTATCCATTAGTTATTAAGCTATCATCTATGGAGTTAACTGGGAGAAGACCAGTTCCTTCAATGATATCAGTAAGTTTTCATAGCATCTTTGAATCACGTTAAAAAGGAATCAGTTTATGAATTCAGATGATCAACCTGCATTACATCCAACAAAACAAACAAAGAGTTATGTTTAAGGTAGATATCTATTTGCAATTAAAGATGAGGAGCTTTTACATATATACAAATGGCAAAGACTTGGTTCGGTACCTTTACGTTCTGTAGTGGTTCTTTTCTGTCCTGAAGTTTTACTTATTTTCCCTCAGCTGACTAACTATGTGTCAGCTACAAAACCAGTAATTTCACTGATTATTTCTTTAATGTGTCCACTGTTAATATTTAGGCAACATACTGGGAGAGTGCAGGCATGCTGTCGGATAGCACTGCTAAGAAAGTTTGTACACATGCAGATATGCATGTATTGTGAGTGTGCACTGATTTACATTTTAAGGCTTATTATTGCTATTAATCATTTGTATTGCACCAATAATGTTCAAAGTGCAATCTCTGTATATGTAGATCCTATTCTTATTTTTTATTAGTATTTCTACAGTCATTCATAGTAAGTTTCTATTTCATTAATGTAATTTCTTCAGTTTTTTTTAGAAAAAAACCTGGTGTAGAAAATGCTATGTATACATCAAGAAAAGTGAGTTGGGATTGAAAGTGTAGCCAGACCTTGAGTGGACATTTAGGACTGGTTTTTATCTCACCAAATGCTATTGACAGTTAGAGGTTATAATAAACAATTTATTTTGTGTTTTAAATATTATCAGCCACTGCTTAGAAGTAAAAGAAGAGAGGAACAAAGTGTTTTTCTGAGTGTGTAACTTTCAAAGGTGAATTACTAGAGGGGAAGTCAAAGGAAATGAAAAAATAGTGAAGGGTATGAGAAAAACAAAGATGTCTTTTAATCTTGTAGCATCTCTGAAGCAGAAATAAACAAAAAATCATTGGGACCTTGCTTTGTTTTCTTAAAACCATCTTTTATAAAAGCTTGAAAGTTGAGGACGGCTCACATTGCTTTCATATTATCTGAAATTACTTGTCAAGTATTTTCAGTAAAAGGAGCAGTGATAAGCTCCTTTACATGGTTTTTTAAATGGTTGTGTAATCATTAAAACTTTAGGGGTTTGAAGGCTGCTTGGGATGCATGCAGCATGGTGTGCTGCCTGCCCCTTTGGTTTGGCAAAGAAATACAGGAGGAGCCTCCAGAATATCCTACATTGGCTGATGTTAGAAGCAGCAAAAGGGTCAGAGACCTAAGTGTAAATTTCTTTTACAGTAAAGATGATCACTTATTGTAGGAATACCACTCCTGTTTTAAATGGGGAAGATTAGTTGTAACTCACAAAGGTTTCAGGCTTTTTCTTTATCAAAAAATGGTTAGAAAGTTGCATTGAAAATCACTCCTACAGCAAGGTTCATAAATAAATATTACCTCTTATTAATCCATATTTTAGTTTAAATCTAGCTCATGGCAAATTTCCCAAGAATGTTGGATTCTTTACAAGAGAAGGTGATGAGCCATAGTCCCCAAGGAATTAAATTGTGAAAACAATCTCAGTTTTGAACATGCTAATATAGACCTGTTATTCCCTTTCCACATCTATCACAACACATTCTAAATTGTGGCTGATCTTCTATGCAAATAGCTGTCTTATTAGACGCTGGTCTCTATGTGCCAATGTCTCTGTGGGTTTCTTAGGCATTTGCTATGTAACCATCAAAGCAGTGGGAATGAATGATTACTGCATCCCTTTGAAGAACAAAGAGGACTCGAGGTTCTAGATGCGAGAGTTGGTGACACTGAGCCACGCAGACAAACGCCAGTATCTCTGTGGCTTGTTTTAAATCATGAAATAATCTTTGTCTGTGTTTTCTTCTTCTGTTTTATTGGCATTGCTAAAACTGCAAACATCTTTCACAGCTGATGTTTTGTTATAAACCATTAGTAGACTATGGAAATTGCAAAAGGCAAGTCAAAACAGTCTCTTAACAGTGGCATAAAAAAGCCAAGAGCCAGTTGTGCAGTGTAAAAATGTATCTGTTACCTCTTCAGTTAGCTGAAAGTTCAAATTGTACTTCTATTTTTCCATTCTAATTATTATGAAGCGAATGTTATGAAATACAACCCAGTCCTGTGAAGCATAATAAAAGGGGAAAGAAATGCAATCCAATGAATTACAGTTCACTGCAACAGTGTTTTACATAAAACAGGGAGTATTCTCTGAATTAAACCAAAGTAATGTATGGAAAAATTAAAATGCTATAATTTAATTTTTAGTTCTGATTCAAAACTAGTGGCACTCTTCTCTACCTTGGTATTATTCCTGAATAAGTTTTTTAAAAGGTTGCTGACTTTGGAGTATCCCAGTTCATTTTATGCCATGTGTCCCACAAATAAAATTAAGGAGCCTGGATTTGTCACTTGAGGTTAAATGCTAGTAATTCCTATAGAACAGATAAATATAAAATAATAAACTTTGTAGTTTTAAAATGCACAAATAACTAGTGGGCATCATTCCTGCAGCTATATTTTAAATCATGTTTGAAGCTATGGAGAAAATAATGGTGGTTGCTTTAAATTTGGGGTGTTGGCAGTAGTGTTCAGCAGTGCCATGGCATGCTTTTTGGGTCGTGATTTGGCATCTCAGTGCCTTCCAGAGTTGCGCTTCCCAGAAAGCGTGCCTTGGCAGCGACCAGGGACTCTTGTCTTGTTGTAGCACAGCTGGTTATGCCTAACAGAAAAGTACAACTCTTGCAGATAACTCCATGGCCATATGTGCACAATCTGCACATGGTTTGTGGCTACCCAGGATGATTCAGCCAAAGTTTGCCCTTGGCATGGTTCTCACCAGGGCCAGTTGGGAAGAGGCAGGGGTTGGCTGCTGTGCATCTTCTGTGCTTGAACAGTAAATCTGACACTTCTTGAAAACGTCAGACCTCTCATGAGTGTGGGTGTTTATGTTGGGACTCCTGTGTTGTAGAGGCAGTCAGATGGTGGGGCTTATCGTCACTGTGGTGAGTAATGTCTCCAGCCCAGATAAAATGGTTCAATCCCAGTGTTTTGAGCAATAAGCGTGACTGTAACAGCCAGTTATTTTGTAACCAGGGAAAAAAAGGTGAAATGCCTGTGTTTGTAGTATCTGCCACTTGAGAGGCAGCCCTGTGAGGGATGAATATAAAACCATAAGATTTTGCATGTTAAAAGATACATCAGGAATTTTCTAGAGCAGTGTTCAGATGATGCTTGTTCAGTTACATGAATGGTGTGGAAGCAGCAATATACCAGAAGGAGCATCTTTGTATGGATGATTATGCAGTTCCTTGTGCAGTCCTAGTGTCACCTCCTTGTAAGGGTGTGTGCAACATGACTGTGCATCATGAGAATCCCATTCAAGACTCTGGCTGCTTGTTACTTAAATGCAATGAAGGTGATTTAAACTATCAATACCATGCCTGAGAGGTGTAAAATGCATACAGCCCCTGCTTTCAGTTTTTGTTCTCCATTTCCTGTTCACTCACAAATATCTAGAGCCCATGGCAGGAAAATAGGAGAGAGTGGGGTTGCTGTGTTTTAGGTATCTGCTCGTCTGCCGGTGGTTTTCCTGAGCAATTTCACCTGTGGATGCACACAGCCTAGTCCTGCCTCCAACTCCTATGTGTGGTATAAATGTATTTTCAATAATGGAAACAGCTCATAATACTACATTCATTCCCTGGTTTATTGAAAAAATAAATTATATAGGAATGTAATTGGTGGTACCAAATGCTGAATTACAGTGGTACCAAATGCTGAATTACAGTGCAATCAGCTTAAATCCTTTCTTTTTTCTTTATTTTCATTCAAACTAACAGGCGTTCTGTAATGTTAATAACCCATGCAATGAAGAAAAAGGTATGTTTAGAATGTATCTAATAGTCTTCAGAATAGTGATGATTAACTCCAGTGTGTCATTGTACTCTGGGAAGGCTTATGTCTTTATGTATAATTATATAAATGTTGTTTGTTACCATTTTTCTGATGTTATAAGCAATTGATTTTGTTAGTAATTTATTTAGGAATAATGTTGTGGTTTTTGTTTTGGTTTGTTTTTTTGTTTTTGTTTTTTCTGATACTGACAGTGATTTTTGGATTGAAAACAATGGGTAGAAAAGATGCCTCCACATCAAGGACTCCTGTTGACCAGTACAGGAAACAAATAGGTAAGAGTTTGAAAGAAAAGTTTGTGTGCTTAAAATAAAAACAAAACTTTTTTTTTCCCAGCAAGGCCCACTAGTGTAACAAAACATAGCATTCCTCTTCAAAACCTTCATTTTGTATATGCTGTTGAATAAGTCATTCAGCTTTCTGAAGACAGTATTTTGAGTGACTTCAGATAAAGTAGATGCTGTGTGTTTGGAAACACTAGGGAAATACTGCAGCAAAGTGGCTTCACAATGTTTCTGAACTGTTGGAACTTTCCTGATTCTCCTGTTGGTCTCTAATTTCATATATAGGCATTTCTAACAAGATACTTTCCTCATTCATAACAATTTTTGATACACTGAATGTTACAGACCTCTTGCACTGTATAACTGCATTTATTCTCACACTAATGGATATTTTAAACATGTTAATTTTTTTCCTTAGGACTTTTTCTATCCTTGACTAATGCTTATTTCAGTAACACGTATACAAAGTATGTACATTCACACATGTACCTTCACATAGATACTCACATAGCAAATGCAAATCCCTCTTTCTTTGCTTAAATGCAATGGTGAGTTATTGTTGAAATCCATATATGAGGATTCTCTCTCTGCATGTTAAATAATATAAAAGAGTCACAGTATTTTTGAAAGTTTATATATAAAATGAAATACCTTAATCTGTACGCAGTTATTTAAGTAAATGATTTTGTTTTACAGTTGCTAAGCACACACATCTGTTTAAATATGCAGAAAACAACAAGTGTCTGGGGAAAAAAGGTTGTTTACAATGTGCATTCTCAAGGTGAAAGAGCTAGGGTTATGGGGGGGCATTCATAGTAAACTCATTTTCTTTAGATGTGACACATTGCTCTTAAGTTGGTGAAAGCAAGTGTTAAAAATTATTGTAGGGAAGAATCTCATGCTGGCAGGCAAATAAACTGCATAACCTAGGAGGTGTTTCTGCAATTGCAATACTCCTTAGAGGACAGAGAGCATGAATAGACTGTGCTCTGCCGTTTGCTCTGATAATGGTTGTTTCAGCTCCTACTCTGGTCATTCACTGACACCACTATAGAGTTTGCCAATGAAAATCAGTTCTCTGAACTTAATGAATGTAAGAGGGGGAGTTTGAAAATGTGTGGATATGATTTAAAACTCAAGTTTGGCAGGTGTATTTGAGTTTTATGCGTAAGAATTTTCGGCTATCTTTTGGCCTGGTAGCTGAGCTTGCTGGAGTAAGCTCTCTAGTCTCATTATGCCATTAGGTGTATTATAGGACAAATAGGTGTATCATCCAATATTGCCCTAATGAATATAAAAGTGGTGTTGTTCTTTGGGTTTTGGTGGGTTTTTTTGTCATTACTGCTTGATTTTTTTTTTTCTTATATAGTTTTGCATAACTGGTAATAATTTATCTGTTTGTAACAGGATAGTTAAGGTTGACAGGGACCAGTGGAGGTCATCTCATCCATCTGCCCTGCTCAAGCAGGGCCACCTAGAGCTGGTTGCCCAGATCAGTGTTCAAATGGTTTTTAAATATCTCCACAGATAGGAATTCCACAACCTCTCTTCCTGTGTTTGACTGTCCTCAAAGTAGAAGGTTTATTTCTTACGTGTTTCTGTGTGTGCCCATGGCACCACTGAAAAGAACCTGGCTTTGTCTTCTTTGCACCCTCCCTTCAAGTATTTTTATACACTGATAAAATCCTCTTTGAACCTATTCTTTTCTCCTAGGTAAGTACTCTGAAATCTCAATTTTTCCTCATAGGAGAGATGCTCTAGATTCTTCATTTTACCTTCTCCTGATTCTTCTTGACCTGATTTAATTCAAATACTTGTTAGAAATTATACAGAAAGAATTTTTTTAAACGCAGTCATTCTTTAAGACTTAGATTCGACACTTAGGTACTTTTGCAGGGATGTTTTAGTGTGAAGCTGTTCAATATATGATCCCAGAACACAGAGTACCCTAATGCTCCAGGCTCAGTTGTTTTGGAGAAGGACATTTGGTCACTCTTTCTAAGGTAGATTATATCTAGAAACAGTAAGCAAAGTGAGGCTGCACAGGGCCTGTCTTAAAAAAAAAAAAAAAATCATCAAATGCATTTAAAGCTCAAAATCCATGCTTGGAGTGATTACTGGCCTTCTTTTCTAGGCATTTGGTATCGATGGATTGTTGAAAACATTATGATAGATGCTGGCTGAACAGCTATCTCCTGCTGACTAATGGTGTGATGTTATTTTTTAGCTTACAACTTAATGTTTTCTTGCCTTGCTGGATGGAAGGTAACCAGATTGAAACGTTTTTTGTACCTTTTTTTTGATGGAAAATGGCAGCCTTCAAGGAACAACATGTCACAAAGTCATATCAACTTCCAACACAATTTTCAGTTAGATGTTTAGTGGAGTAATTTGAAATAGAAGCAGATTTTTAATTTCATTTTGTTCCAAGCTTTCTGTTTTGTTCTGAGTTTCCATACGGCGTGCCACATGTTTGCCCTGTGCCATGGTTCAAGTTCATGTTGATTACTTCAGTTCAGCCGTTTGCCTTTTTCTCTTCTCCATGAGAACAGGATCACTCGTGTCTTGTTTGCCTCTGTGCCGCTAGCAGTTGCTGTTTGCTTCAGTAGCATTTTCAGAGGATTCCCCCAGCACAGAGATTGATACTGTTCTTCCCTGTCAGCTGGCTTTCAGCCATCTCTCCTGACACCAGCCAAAATTTGTCTGTAGTGCCACTTAAGCTAGTGCTCCAGTATCTGACAGTGGCACTGCCTTCTCAGTGGGGAGCAGAGACAGTCTTTTAGTTATTTCAGACCAAACTGGCAATGGCTTCGTGAAGCCTAGCCCCAGGTGGACAGGGGACAGCCACAGCAACCTTTTCAAACTGGCTTTAGCTGTGCCTGGAGGAGGGAGGATGGCACCAAGGGATCTCTCCCTGTTCAAATCTCCATGAGCAGCCAAGGCTGTAGAAGAAACCATGAGGAAAAGTAATTTTAACACTTCTTGCTCATCTCTCACTCACATACCCAAATATGTACCTGTAGTGCAGCAGCAAACAGGGAAGCTCTTCTGCAGAGCGTTTCCTTTTCCCTGCTGCTGTTTGTGCTGCTGTGCTTAATTTGCTGGAATCTGAGGAAAGGTGTGAGGCAGTATGCATCCTTCTGCATTTATGCAGCTTTGCTCCACAAATGCTGTGAAAATAGCAACAGGTTTTGTACCATATTTGCTTTGTTTACTGTTATGTGTGCTTTAAGTTCCCAGAACAATTCCACATGTATATTTTCCATCCTTCTTCATCTGGTGTGTCGCTTGCTCGGCACGGAAGCTGCAGGATTTGTGGGTAGTGTTCATGACTTGTGTGATTGTGGGATCCTAAGCAGGCATACTGAGAGGATTATAGCATAACTAAAACCTGGTCTACAAATCAGGAATAGACATACTTTTGGCTCCCATTACTATTGTGTTGCTGTAGCATAATTTTTCATGAGGAGAGGTTGTTTGCCAATCATTCAACCTTCAATTTGTAGACTCAAAGGTCTGCCTATTGTCTGTTCTTCATCTCCTGACTTGCCAGCTTGATCTTTTAGGAGCTGGAGCTTATACAGGCATAGCCCGGGGGTTCTTTGGAGCAAATAAGGCTTCTCACATCCCTTGGGAAGGAGTAAAAGTTATGAATGAAAATATGTTCTCTTTTTGTTTTGGAAGGCACAAAGCTACTCCCTTTGGTAGAGTGAGCGCGGTGACTTGGTGATGGAGGTGGTGCTTGTTGGCATCACACAAGGGGAGCCGTGGGGCAGGGAAGGGGACTGGGTAGGAGTCTGAGTCCTGCTGTGGCACCACAGCAGTAGAGAGAGCAGTGCCCACCTGAACTAACAGATAAAACTTTGGGGGTAAAGCTGGGCCTTTGTGGATATGTAGGTACACAGTTTGTGGTATTTGGGAGTGGGGCTGCAGCCAGCCTCATCCCCAGTGGGCTGCAGCTGTGAAAAGCAGGTGAGCAGCACGGAAAGCAATGAGACATGGAGTGCCCAGGTGTACTGAGCAATCACCAAAGGGAACAGGAGGCACACAGGGGCAATGCATGTAAGGTGAAAGTATGAAAGGTTGGGCTAAAGAACAAGAAGGGCAGACACTTGAAGCCTTCTGAAGTGATATGCTGTTACTCTGTATGGGCACATGCTTAAAGCCTTCTGACATTGCATGGTGATACTCTGTGCATTGTGAAGGTCTCAGCTGTCTGTGTCTGTGGAGGCCAGTGACTTGTCCAGAAGAAAGGTGCCTCATCCTAGGGCTGAGGCTGTGATGTCACTGTAGCCCTGAGATGGAGAAGAGCTTGGGAGCTAGTGGCAGCGCCATCTCTGGGGTTCCCACCTCCAGCTACCAGTTGGAGCATGGACCTGTTGTCTTGTCCCCAGAGAGAAGCCCTTCTTGTGGCAGATTGCCATTTCTACCTACCTTACTGCTAAGGAGTTGTCTTTACTCTTACCACCTCAACTTTTCTGTTTTCTTTTACTGTTTACCTTCTCTGTGTTTTTATGAACTTAGTGTGCCTCTATCTTCCTTGTCCTGAGTAGTGCTATTGCATACTCAAAAAAACCTGGCCACTGTCAGCCTTCCTTTTCAGCTTAAAAAGAGGGAAATTGATAATTTTGATACTTTTATTTAAAATATGTTGCACATTGTGACATGAAATGTGGTTGTTTTGGATCAGGAAATGCTTATTATCAGAATGAAAATTTTGCATATAATTTCTGAAATAATAGCAACAGCAAAAAATGTTTGGACTGAATTTGTACTGCAAATTTCAGAATTTCCCTGTTTCTCACAAAACAGCAATTCCTCTATCTTTTGTCTGTTAAGAAAAGGCATGGAACCAGAAGGCAACAACTACATCATTGAGATTGCTCTCCTCTGCCATAAGCAAAGATGTAGCAGGACAGATGTCAATGGAATAAAAATTCTCCAGTCTATTTTTTTAACTAGTCATATTTTTTCCCTTTTTTCAATGTCAGTTGCCTATTTACTGTGGGAAAGGAAAGGAGGGGAAACAAGTACTGACTACTCAGAAAGTCTTCTCCTACTGTTTATTTATATTGGAAAAAAACCCACAAAAATAGTTCTGGTGTACCTTTTTTTTGCATATGGAGCATTACATTTGCTGTCTTGAATTTTTCTAATAAAAATCTATTACTAAGCACATAATAAAGAGAAGTAGGAAAAAAAGCATTCCTTTTGCTATTATGTGTGACTGTTGGCAAGTTTTGGAATTTGAGTTTCATACTTCTCAGGGATAGGCCACTGATACCATGTGTAGTTCCTTTTTTTATGGAAGGAAGTTTTATGAAGAATGAATTTGGTGTCACAAAAAATGAACTACATCCTTTGGTCAGTTAGTGCTGTTTTGATTTTAATTTTATGCCAGTGGAATCACTTTCTGGAAACTGAAGCAGGAGCAGCTGAAGAAAACACTGCTGTGAAGCAAAGCCTAGTCTGGCTATACTAATTTAATCCACATTTTGTGATGATTGGGATGTTTTAAAATATGTTCTGTGAAGACTGATGATGAATTTTAAGCACATGCAGCTTGTGATCACATATTTTGTAAGTCCAAAGCTGTGGAGCTGTGTTTTATTGGCTCTCTTGGCTGAGAGCATAGAAGGTGATGGTAGATCTGGATATGTACTTACATATGTGAGGATATTATTTAGTTTTCATTTGTTGGGCAGACATAGACTCAGTGTGAGCAAGAGTGAGAGGGGTGGCTGCAGATCCAGAGGACTGTGGAAATGTGTTCACACACTTGAAGAGAAGCTAAGGAGAAGGCTTGTGTATCTAAACCCTTGGCTCCCATCCCTTCTCCACAGCAAAGTTTCTTTGAGCTTGTTTGATTATACTACTTTTACTATATGTTCATACTACACTTGTTTAGTACTCTTTTACAGATGGAGGCTCATAGCCTGCTCTTATTTTAATCACATCAACAGTATCACTATTTCACTCAGTGGAGTTGCTACAAGTTGGTATAGGTGTAAATGAGAGTGAAATTTGACATGTTTCCAGTTGCTGAACTGGCTTTCAGCATGGTGTTACTTCAAGCTCTTGCAATTCCTGTAAGGTATGCGGTGTCTACAGGGCTGTTGCAATGTTACATGTTTTTGTTTGTACTTACTCTCACCTTCATTCAATTCTTCAATGAATTCATTTCTGTAGTCAAAGTCAACCGAGAAAGAACTCTTATAATCCTTTGCAAAATACATAACATTTTCACTATAGACACATAGAAGCATGTATATATTACATTCAGGAGCAGAGCAGTTTAACATTTTTAGAAATTCTTTCACCAGGCTTTGAAAATCTTAGCTCATGTGTGAAAGCTGGACTTCAAAGTACTCTCATCTCAGCGTGAATATGTGAATCTAATTTTAGGCACCCATTTCTAAAAAATCTCAGACATAATTTTTTGGTGTGTACAGTGTTCATATATACACATTCTCTCTGTGTGGTGCATGTGCTTATATTTGTAGGTGCTATTGCATTAATATAAATGCAAGGAGAGTTGGACAGTGAACTACAAATTGGATTTCCTCTCATTTCATCATAACAAAGCACTGGAACGGATGAGAATGAAATGCTCAACACAGATGCATCTTTCAGGATGTACTTGATAGATATTAAAGGTGAATATAATTCATAGTTGTTAACTGCATTTCTTTAGCTGCAATGCTATGAGAAGTAGCTCTGGGTTTTTTGGGTGCAGTTCAGTTTTGTCCAGCCATTGTCCTACCATGGAAATTGGTGGTCTCTGCTGCTCCTCCCCTGTCTGGGCTAGCAGGAATGAAGGCAGCAAAGAGTCTGACAAGCATTGCAGGGGCAGTGGTCTAAGAAGAAAGACATATGAGTCACCTCGGATCAAGTCAAGAGGTTTAACTGAAGGGATTTTTGTATTTCATGCTTCAGTATGTGACCACGTGCATTACATAGTTCATCAGGTATTGCACCTATTTATGGCCTTGAAAGAATGTGTTAGATGTCCGTGTTCAGGACAAGCATGACCAGGGAATAGTCATCTGGCTTTTGTAATGAATGAGTGTAATGAATCACATTAGCAATTGCTATCATGCAGTCCATTAATTGCCTGTTGTCATGGATTTCTGTAACTGGATTGTATTAAAAATGTTTTTCTTTTCAGTGGAAGCTTTTGCTTGTATTATGCCTTATTTTGGAAGAAAATTAGGAACTGGCTACATTGTGCTTTTCAAGGTCTTGAACTATTTATGGGATTGTCTGTTCAGCTCTACATATTGCTTGCAGGCTTAAAGTGTTGGATAAGAAAAGAACTTACAGGGCAGAAGTAGAATAGTCTTAGGAAGCTCAAACTGCTAGAATGAAAATAAGAAAAGGCATTTGCTTAATTTGAATTACCGTTACAGAAATCACAAACATCATGTGACTAGCTTTTATTTGATGGTTAAGGCTGATTAAAATAAGCACTATTGAAAGTATTCACACATTCAAAGTTATTTTCATTTGTGTACTATGTTGAATCAGTACAGAAAGACGCTGTGAAGTGAACGAAGAGCTCTACAATAAGTGGAATGTGGGAAAACAAATAATTTGCCCTGATTGAGCACTCTGGTTTCACTTAATAAATTTGCAGATAATATAAGGCAAGTCACTAATCTGTTGCTTAATTTTTGAAATACTTTACTTGAAATCTGATCCTTGTCATTATCTCAGTTACATAGATACCTTATTCACTATGGGATCAGCTGAGGGAATTTTGCTCAGCTAAGCTACTGATACTGTTCTAGAATAACTCATAGAGTAAACAATAGTATTTTCAAGAATTTTGACTGCCTGTTAGATAGGCAAAGTGGAAAAGCCTGGCTTTTCGTTCATTTATTTTCTGTGAATGTCTTATTATCAGCATATTTGCATTTGTGCTGTAAGATTTGTACCAAAACTGATATCCTCAGTTGCCATATTTAATTTTACATTAACTAATTAAGAACAATTTTAGAGTACATGGGGAAGTTTTTTTGTTAGAAATAATTTCTTGCGAGATTTTAACCAAATACCTGTGGGCCATTCATAAGCATTGGTATTTGGATGATCTAGGGTGTGATGGGTAAGAGGATGTGACACAGATTGTCAGTAAATCACTTGCTCAGGTTCAGCCTAGGTGATAGTCATGGGAAGATGGTAACTGCCTGGCAGATGTTGGGTGGCATTTATGATGCGATGTTTTTGCATTCAGTTCCTAGTGGAGAAGTGTTGAAAAACATCATTATTTGTTGGCAGTCAAAACAGAGAGGAGCTGGATAATGAACTAGCATATGGAGTGAAACAGTGTCTCAGCATTAGACATAGTCCCTTCAGCTCAAGGTTACAGCATACTGGTAAGAGGCCCAGATTTACTGAAGCTGTTTTGAGTAAGTCTGAGCTCACACTGTGCATTAAACCCTTCAGCTTTGGGCCTCTTGAGCACAATCCTTGAGTTGACCTATCTCTTATCAGCACTAATTAACCTGGCCATGATGTTGTGTACTGTGGCAATGCATTTCCTGCTTGCACCTTACCAGTGCAGTAGTCTGAGCTGTCAGTTTAGACCTGGCCTGAGGGACCTGCAGTCACTGTGAACTAAAGAGCAGGGAGAAGTTTTAAGTTAAGTAGAATGTAAATGGGGCCTTTTGCAGGCACTGAGGGGAGATGTGTAAGAATAATCTCTACAGGCTTCTGTTCTAACGGGTGAATGGTGAGAGTTTGGGCTGATGATTCATGTCTGCACTTGTAGGTTAAGCAAGAATTGTACTGCTTTCTGGCCCAGAGGTCGAATAACCCTGATGGTACTGTTAAACTCTTTTATCCCTAAAACAGAGTGGCTGCTTGCATACTGCTTATAGAAAATTGCTCTAGGCAATTTTCAGTTCCTTCTTAAGCCATGTGTAGGAATTATTTGGGAGAGAGTGGGCACAGTGGGCACATGTGTCAGCGGCTGTTGTAACAGTTGGAGTGAGCATACCCTTTAATTCCAGTTCCTGCTCTTGTTGTCTAAATACATTGGTGCACCTGCAACTTGCTATTCGGAGGGTACAGTTCAACATTACAAAGTGACCTTGAACAACGCCTACCACTCTCTCCTTGTTCCTGCCACCATGTCACAGTGTATAGTCTACCATCCTCTGGGATGGCAGAGCTGTTTGTATACCATTTTGATCCATCTTGAAGTAAAACATGTGCTGAGCAGTTTGTGAGTTGAGTGAATTCCCTGATCTGCTTCATCATCTGGCTGCTTGCACCAACTAATACACATCAAAGCCAGGACGGCACACTGCAGGAACTGGTGTGGCAAAACTCAGGCCAGCAAGTGCCATAAGCCAGTATTGCTGTTGAACACTTTGCAAAGCCAAGCCACATGTCAGCTGAGTTTAGGAAGAGTTGTTATTCCACATACCATGCAGATTGAACAGATTAGGAAGCGTAAGAAGGATTCATGCCCTCTGTTAGTTTCCCTCAGTTTCTCAGAATCAGTTTTGATCTCAATCCAGTGGCCTCTGTAGGTCAGATCAGGCCTACAGGCTGTGTTACTTTATGAATAGTAACAACAATCGTTTAAATCCATGTATTTTTAGAGGTATTTTACACTGTCTTCAGTGAGCAATGATGTTGTCTTTCCTACGTGGAAGGCATAACAAAACCTGAATGCAGTCCTGTTTTTGGCACAGCCTATTCCATAACATTCAGGTGTAGTGCAGTGGTGTTTTGCCTACTGAACAGTGGAAAGAAGTGGAGTGAAATGGCAACCCCCAACTAGTGGGGCTGTCTCTGAAGAAATACTTTTGCTGTCCTCTCTGTCTTTTCTGGATCAATGAGGACTGTGCAAACTAGAGTGCACAGAGAGAAACATTGAATAAATTGCAAATCAAATAGAACTGAAGGTACAATCCTTAACATACTTCATAGTGTGAAGTGTCTCAGAAAATCCACCTGTTAAGTACAATACCAGATGGAAAAGATTGGTAGAGTTACAAGACTCATGTCTGTGATACAGGAGGCTCTGTGTGTCTTGATAGGCAGCTTGGAAAACCACAGATCTTGTAGCATATATACTCCATGAAAGAAATTCTATCCAAATGGTTTAATGGAAGAAAGAAATATAACTCATGTTTGTGTGGATAAAATTATCAAATTCTAATGAGTAATCATTGTGAAAAGGACAAAGAGGGAAATGCTTTCATGTATTCCTCGGAGAGGGAGGAAAAAACATTTTGGGTCTTACAAAAGCAGAAAAAATGTATCCCACAGAGGGTTCTCTTCCTCATCTTATTTCTGTCACAGATGAAAAAAGAGTAATTAAAAGTATAGTTTAGTGTTAAATTCTTTTTGCTTTATTCAGCTACCTTTCAGGTAATTTTTAGTCTGCAGAAAAACACTTCCTACAGTCAAGAGACCATGAGTAGGAAGGTTGGATTTCCTTTTGGTGGAAATTGGGGACAGGTATCACACTACTGAATTTAGCAGTTATTTCAGACGCTTATCCTTGTAAGTGGGAGCAAAATCCAATCCATAAGTGTGAAGATAAAATGTATAACATTTTGGTGCTGGAAAAGCTAATTATGTTTCTTCACCATTTGTTGTTTATGGCCAAGGTGGTATCAAAGAACTGTGGACATTGATGACCAGCTAGTTGACAACCAGTGATAATTAATTGGCTGGAAATCTTAGTGGAAAGGTTCCCTTGCTCCTAGTGATTACTCATGGTCATGAAAAAAGTGTCGTTTATCCTTGTATGTATTTAAAGTAATGATAAAAAATATTAAAGCCATTAAATAGGGTACTGGGGACAGTGAGTTTGAAGTACTGAGTATTGTTTTGCTCATCTGTGTTTAAGAAAGATGAATTGAAAGTGAAAGAAATGCTGAAAGAACTGCTAGGGAAGACCAAGAAGAGCCGTGTTTAGCACAGCTGAACATGAATTAAGACAAATATGGTTCCTTTTGGAACTTCCCAAGTAAACACATGGGAAAGACACAGTCCATAATTGTATAAATTGTTCATAAAGAAACATAACAGGAGACAGAAGGCAGTTTATTACCAACAGGAGATTGAACTTCTTGGGTAATGTCCTATTGGTAGGCTAAAGAAAGAAATAAAACAAACCAACCAGACTCCCCCCCAAAAAAAACCCAAATTGAAAGCTCTAACTTGTTTTCCAACTGATCGTTTTCTATGATCAGTTTTAAAGAAAACAGCATGATACATGTGCCTTCTCTAGCAAAGCACTGGATTTCAGTAGTTCACCAAGTCCTTCCTAGTCATATGTTCCATATGGACAAAGTTTCACTGTGAAGTGGAACAGCTTTCGTAGATATTTATAGCAAGAGAATGCATTTGGAAGGATTACCATAACTTTCTAACTGAAGTTTTACTTGTGGAAAAATTAATACTGAATATTTTTACCAAAATGAAGATTTCAGGAGAGCTGACAACATATTCTTGAATTTCACTGGGTTTTCCTTTTTTCCTTTTTTTTTTTTTTTTTGGAGAGAACGTGAAATTCATGCTGAAAGGAGAGATAAAAGATAAGGGATAAGGAACACATTTTGGTCATAACACTAAACTTTGTTTTTTAGTGCCTGTGCTCCCCACACAGAGGTTGTGGTGCAGCTATCACAATATTTCCACAGATTGTTTTTTTCTGTTTGTTTTGGGGACTTTCTAATAAATTGTTGAGTGCATGTTTGGTGTTGCTGTACTTTTTGTTCTTTGCATTACAGAAGTGCAGTACCTAACAGTCTAGTAGTAAGTATAGTGTGCAGTTTATCAGAGGATCCCCAGCTGTACATCTTGGACAGGACTTTCCTATGTTGCCCATTGGTCCTCGCTGTTACAGCATGTCCCAATGGCAGGATATGACACAGGCATTTTGTCATCAAAAAATCTCAGTAGGAAACTAAAAGGGCCTCACACCACATACTTCTAGCAATTAGCTCATCTCCAGGCAGTGACAGAAAAGAAACACATAGTGTCTGTAGGTTGACAAGGAACCTAGGAGCATATTTTATTTAGTAAATAAAAAGGAAGATTTTCAAATAGTTTACAGCAGGCACCAAAGATGGTGGCATAAGAGCACTGGTAATATGTTCTGTCTCCACTGCATATATCACTGACTGAGGTGCTTTCTTTAGGTGGAGTTTTCTTTCCCCACTATTTATTACACAGCATATGCAAAGCCAATCATTTGCCAAGCATTATTTTAACTTAGTTTATCACATTTTGAAAGAAATCCATGCAGGTGCGCAGCAGTTACTGGAATCTTCCCCACAGAATTGCTCATATCTTGGAAGTGTACACCAGTGTGGGGGACATTGGAAGAGCTCTGGAATGGGTTGATATATAGGCTAGACTGGGTTATGGCAGAGTAAACACCTGGAGTGGAAAGTTATGAAGACACATGTAGGTCTGGGGACTGTTGGTCACTAACGTATCACACTGATGTGTTGACTAGGGCTGCCATTTGAGCAGTGTTTGAACTCAAATGTTGTACTAATACTGTTTTAATAAATTAGTGTTGTCTATTCTGCATTTGCAAAACCCCTTTGCTAAAGTCTTAGAACTGACATGATGAGATTCAGTGGCTTTTTTTTTGGCTCTAGGAAAAGCATGTCTGTCACAAGGACCGTGTTGTTACTGAAAGTGACGTTGTGTCTCTTTTCTTCTGAAGAATGGAGCTGTTGAAAAACGGGCCATAGGGAGGGTGTGTGGCTTTTTTTGTTGTTCTTCTGTGTTCTTGTATCTCCTATCTGTCTGCAAAATGAGACATTCAGAGAAATGTTTCATTCCAAATGCAAGACAAACCTCTAGGTTGCAAGGAACTGAAAAATTACTTTGAAAAAGAAATGTATTGACTATTTTTCACTCTGCACGTTATGCATAATGAAAGTGTCCTTTCTGTTGTGTTTAAAGAACAGCATCAGCCAGATTGAGGGATGTCAATAGAGGACCATTTAGAGAGTTTACAAACAGACTCTCATCTGCACAGATCAGCGCCTGTCCTGTCTGCGGGGAGCCCACCTGGGAGATGGGGGTTTCTCTGTGCTGGTGGTTTGCATCAGGACTCTCTCACAGGAGTTGAAGTAAGACCAAATCACTGGCCACCTAATGGTGCGTGGCTGACATTCTGCGTCTTGAGTCACATGCTAGACCACATTAGGTGACTCCAGACAGAGGGACTTCATCAAGGGAATGCAGGGGTTGGCACACAGGACCTTTGCGATCAGAGCAATGTCCACACACAGTTTGTGAGGAACAAAGCATAGCTAAAAGTTAGTTGTCTGTTTAATTCTGTTTAATTTTGTATGCTTTTAATTCCAGAAACTGCAATTGCTTTGTCCATGGATTTATAAATATTTAACACACATTTTTAATGAATAAGAAATTGAATTTAAGGGTCAGTAGCAGATTCAGTTACTTTTTCAGGTACTTGTTTAATTATTTCTCATTATATTTGTAAATGTAATTTTAAAATCTTTAAAAATAAATTAATATAGGCCATCAGAGAATCATCTCCAATAGATAACATTAATGAGTGTTTTTTTACTTCTATTATACCATTAGACTAGGATCTCAAGAGTTTTTGGTGAGTACCAAAGTCTTGCAAGGAAAAGAGATTTCCCAAGGTCATACAGTAATTTTATGAAAGATTCAGGAATAGAAGACAGCTCCATGCCTTATCTGATCTAATCAAATAGTTTTCCAGATGCTAGAATTTTTTCCTAACAGTCTTTCCATCTTTTGTATGTTTCCTACAAGAGACATCATATTTAAAATATCATCCTATGGAATAAAGATTTGGAAAAAATTATACTGGGAGCAACCTTTGATTCTTTGAATAGATTGCCCTAATAGATGTCTTTCACTATTTAAATAATTTGTAATGTAGTAATGTTCAAAGTAAGGCTATTACTGAAACAAACTGATTTTTTTTCATTAAAATATCAACAGAGCAGTGATCCTGATGCAAATGGTGAAATAAAATCAAAAGATCTCAGATAAAACCATTACCATCACTCTGATGCCAGTTATTGGAAAAAATGAAACGTATTAATTACTTGACAAAATTGTGTTTCTAAAGAGAAGGTTGGAAGTAAAGCCTAGCTTCAGTGTGTATTTTAGACTGCAGTATTTGTGAAGGATTCCAGACATTCACCTGTCAGGCAGTAAGTCCAGTCCTGAAGTTAGGAGTAAGATGCCATTGTTTACCTACGCACACATGTGTAGTTCCTTTTCTGTGAGCTTTCAGAAAAGGATGGAGCTGAAGGTCTGAAAAATTAAATTTAAAAGTTAGCGAGACTCCTCTATCCTATTATCTTAACCCCCATCTCATCACTGACAGAAGCCTAGTTTGGCTCTTGAAGGTAAAATTCCATCTCCTAATATGCCTTCAAGACATTATTACACCTTTAGTTCTCAGGTCCATAAACCATTATTCTAGGTGCTCATAAATATGCATTTCCTTTACACTTTTAAGTAAGCTGCTATTGCTGTCATTCACTTTTAGTTAAGACCTGTCAGGTGGTGTTTCTGTTGAAGGAAAGAAGTTTAAATTACGGGTGAACTGAAGATATGTAGTTCTTAGGCATGCTAAAATTATGAGTGAGTTGTAGAGATTATTCCTCACAAGTAATTTTAGGATCCCAGGGGATAACGGTGATGTGTACAAGAGATGTTCCCTTCTTGGCTAATTCCATTAAAAGCTTCTCATTTCTGCATTGCTGAAGTGAGACTCCAAAAATCTGCTTTTCCATCTTACATAATCACTTTCACAGTATCCTGTGACATCCACCTCTGCTACGACTGTCAATGCATTGACTTCTGGAGTGACAGTGATATGTAGGTCTGACGAAGCATCCTTTGCAATGTGCTTCATTGAAGTGAGAACTGCAAATGCTGTCAGCATTACTGGAAACCTTTTCCTTACGCAGAATTAATAAATTACACCTTGTATTTTGGGATGGCTTTATTATATACAGCTGGTACAGAATGATATGACTTCTAGTAAGAAATGAATCTCTGCATCTTGGCAGAGAGAATCCTATTTATTTTCAATTCTGAGAAAAGCATTATCTGCTGGATAAGACACTGGATCAGAAGTTCAGGTATTCAGGATCACAGTTTTGCCATTCTTAAGGGACCTGACTTCTTGCAGGTGTCCTTACTCAGATGTTTTCTTCCTTTCACTTTCCAAGCATGGTTGTGATTATTCATAGGATATCCCCCTCAGCTCTTGCAGGTCTTCTGCTCCTAGGTGAACAACATGAATCCTATCCCTTGTACTAAATCCATAAATTTAGTCTGTTCCCCACAAGTTCTAGCTCCAGTCAAGGCTTTGTTTGGTTCAGACCTGGGAAGATTTTCTTTAGCAATTTGTGACCAGTGGTGAATTAATGTAAACTTGGCAGCAGAGTCTCAGGTTACCGTTTAAAGGGATTTCTGCCCAACAAAGGAGAAGTGGCCCTAGCTTCTCCTGAGCCATACTGTCTCTGGTACTCTGTCCCTGGTTCATCATGGGGCTTTGTTAGTCTTTGTTTACTGCAAGGCTTTGTTTGTTTCTCCTAAAATCAGATACATGCTTTAATACTGTTCAAATAGTGCCATCCCCTTCTGTGAGAACAGAAAACTGAAGCTGACAGAAACAGATGTGGTGTGGTATTTGTGGTGAAAGTCCTCTATTATATTTCATGTGGCCTCGTCTGTTCCCCGAGTTGCTCCGATTTACCGTGCCACCTCCAAGCCCTCTCTGTTCCTACTGGGAAAAAGAAGCTGTGGGTGACAGATTGTGTCATTCCCTTCTTGGTATAGTTGTCACCATCTCTCCTTTAAGCAAAGCCCCACAGCAGAAATGTTAGTGAGGTATTGTTGGGGATGTCTTTGCCTCCTTGGAGGGTGCTTTTGGGGAAGCATCAGACATGGGAGAAGGCATGACTCCAGGTTCCTGTGGTGCCACAGCCCAACGTGACACAGTCCCTGTGTCATGCCCCAGGGACTGGCCCCAGTCACCCAGTAAGGTTGGACATGTCAGGTAGTGCAATGTCAACTACAGCAGAGAGACAGCCTCCTCTCCTGAAACACCAGTGACTCTTTTAATAGTGTTGCTACAGTACTTGGTAATATGGTGCTTATTCAGCAACCATTTTTGGAATGACTTAGTAGTGTTGTCTGGCAGTAGCACAATACACACCAGAGTAATTAGGAAGAAGTTTAAAATTACTGTTATTGAAGAAATTTTTCAGGCAGTGGTTGATTTGATCCTGCTTAATGCCAGAGATGTGGTCTAGAAGAATTTCTTGACAATTCAGATGGGCTAGGGCTGCTGAACAGATTTTCTTCAGCGAGGAATGAAGGAAGGTGGCATCCTTTTGACCAGGATCCTTTTGATCCTGGTGCTAGAATCATATACAAGGTTGTTGAATTTTTTCCTAAAAACATAACCCAGCGAGTATCTGACTTCTCCTTTATTGTTTTAGTGATTTTAGTTGCTCCTGTTCTGTTCAAGGTCTAAATACAGTAATTAATATAAGACAATCATAGAAATTTCTGGCTCTGTACTTGCAGAGATAAGAAGAGCAGAGAAGATATTTTGTGGAACATCTGCTACATGGATATGTTTGATTGTAGGCAACTGAATAGGATGACCTGGTTATCAGTCTCTATATTTTCCTTTTTTAAAGTGCTGTCAATAGAGAACTATTAGTAGTATTTTTCTACCTTCCTGCCTAAGTTCAGGCCAGTGTTTATTGGAGCTAACCTCTGGTAATTATAAAGCCAACACCTCAGTAACAAGCAGACAGATGGAACATATAATATTCATAAATTATTGATTGCAGCTTCCTCATCCTTCACAGTAAGCTCTTCAAGACAGAGACAGTTTCTTGTAAGGATCCACAGTCCAACAAGGAGATCAGCAACAGCCAATGTGTTTTGTCAAACCAGTTCAATTTTCTTCTCTGACAGAGTAGCAAACTTAGCATTGATGGGGAAGAGGAAGAGGTGCCATTTACCTTGACCTTGTCAATGTATTCTGGTAAACAAACTAGAGATAAATGAATATTAAGCTACTGCAAGATGGGTATCAAAGTGATATGAAAGCTGTTCTCAGTAGTTACTAGTGGATCCAGAGTGGCCTGGACCCAGTATTTTAATTGGCAGTGGGATGATGAATTTCATCTGGGAATTATACCAGTTTGAGAGGCAAATTTAAACTCAATTTGAGAAATCAGGGAAATATCTTGGAAAAATAGAATAAAATACAGCAGAAGAAGGGCAAGTTTCTTAACTGTGGCATAAATATTCAACCTACAAACTGAGTAAGTGTAAGAAATGCTTATTCAATAATCTTGGAGAAAGGCTTTATAGCAGTGAGTAGAGTCACAGGCAGACTAATTGAATGTGGAAGAAAAGTATGTACATAAAAGATACCAATAAGATCTGTTTCCACTTTTGGGGGGGATAGATCACATTTCCTCTGTTTGCAGCCAACCATTAATAAAATCAGTTTAAGCCAAATTGAAGCTGTGTGCAGCCTGAATCAGAGGCAGAAAGACTCATTGTGTTCTGTGTGTCTCTCCTATCACACCTTACGCTGCCTTTTTCACACCTCTAATCATCAAAGAAATACTACAATAGTTTCTGGTCCCCCAAAATCATCTCATCAAATGTTTGATAAAAATGTGGCTTTTAATTGCATTGATAGTGGATACTTCATAGAATCATAGAAGGGCTTGTGTTGGAAGGGACCTCATCTTGTTCCAGCCCTTGCCATGGACAGAGATATGTCTCACCAGACAAGGTTACTCAGTGCTTTATCCAACCTGACCTTAGAAACTTCCAGGGATGGGGTATCCACAACTTCTCTGGGCAACCTTTTTCCAGCCTCACCACCCTCACAACAACAGAGAATTTTTTTTTCTAATATTTAATCTAAACCCACTCTCTTTCAAGTTTGGGGCCGTTCTCTCTTGGCCTGTTATCATGTGCTCTTGTAAATAGTCTCTGCAGTAGTAGTTTTGGTTTGCTTTTTTCATTTTCAGAATTTATACTAAAATGTGGTTGTTTATATGAAAGTGTAACTGCAAGCAGTTGTTCCATAGCAAAGTTGTACAAATGTACTCAAAACAACATGTACAAAGTGATGTATGTATATATTACGTAGGTGGAGAAACAAGAAGCTAAATACCCACCCACCAGTGATCTGTTTCAAATTAATTGTTTTAATTTATTTTTAAGAAAGGTATTTAATGTTTTCCTAGTTGTCTGTTTGAGTAGGAAATGTTAAGGAGATTGTTGGAAAGGCGAATTGAAGAGCTGCCCTCCTGTGTGTGGAGGCTCCTTTTACATGGAGCCAATACTGTTTAATGGCTATAGGTATGCACCTGTTGGACTTCAGCACAGGATTGCAACAGATAGTTTAGCACTGAAAGGCATTAAAAAGGACTGCCTATCAAATAGTAGGAGTAAGCATCAATATTTTTAGTGCTGTTCTTCAGATCTTTCATTGTAGTCTTACAGTTGATTGAGTATATGCTACAGGTATTGAAAACAAATTTCCCCTGAATGATTAGCTGATTTATTGTTTTTATGTGTTGTTCTGTACATTATTAATAATTTATTTCCTGACTTTATTTTCTTAAACAGTTATATAGATTTCTAAAATATTCCTTAGGTATCAGAAAAGGTGCTAATTTAAATATGTTCTTAATTACTTGTTACAATCAAAGTATGGCTAATACAAATTTTAAATGTAAACCATTTTTAAATGAAACACTGCTTTTGATGGCAATTATAGAAAATTTGAGGGATTTTCTGCTTCCAGTCAGAATATTATATTTAGCAAATATTACCAGACTTCTGGTTTGGAATCAGGGAAAGATAGCAATAATTAAATGGGTATATTTTGATGTACTTAAGAATGCATTATATTTTGGGGTTTTTAAATCTTGCATGCAGCATAAAATGGAGTTATTCATTTTAATGCATCCTTCTTGTTGGCTTAAAGCTGAAATATAGTTGCTTGAAAATTAATTTACCTCTCATGAATGACTGGTTGGATTATCTTTGTAGCATTAAATGTCAACCCTGAGCTCAGAGCACATTGTGTCTACGGTAAAAAGTTGTCCCTGAGCACTTAATGTTGTGTTAAATGATGATGTGTCCTTTGCAAATGTATTATTAGTGTCAAGCTGTTCCGTCTCTCAAGATTGAAAAATGGTCAGTGATTTGAGCTGCCATTAAACCTGAATAAAATAGAGAGGCTGTAGGGGGTTTTCATGCATTTTCTGAGTATAGACACACTCTTGTGTAGGTACAAGACATACAAAAATCTTTCTGTTAACCTAAGACTCCAAAAACTCCCTTCAGAATCATAGCAATTAAAAAGAAGAAAATCTCACTTCTGCTTCTCAGGAAAAGAATGGCCATTGAATTTATCTGTGTGACACTCATAACACAACACACAATAATAAATACTTGAGAGTTTGATCTTGTTTCCATACATGTGAGCTAGGGCTGTGTTGCCAATTCTCAGACAGAGGTTATAAAACTGTTACTGCTGTGTGGTTTGCAGACTGATTTTTACTGAAGTTAGGCTTGAAATTCCCATGGAATCTTGTTTTTCTGAGGTTCCTCAACATTCCAAATAAATAGTTATTTTCAGAATGAAGCAGGCATGTTGAAGATGTGTTCTGTGAGAGTAGAGTTCCACAGTTTCACTGGGTTGAAATAAATTCTATTTTTCTGTGAACGTACAATGACTGGATTAAAATCTCTCCAAGATCATAGAATTAAATACTTGTTCATGCACTTTAGGAGGCAGGTGTGTAGGTATTTTGATGGTGTTACAAAGCACTTTAGAAAACACTTCTTTCCCCATGCCAGACACCTAACTTGTTGGCATTTAGAAAGGCACTTGAAGAAAAGTTGTACTGCTATGTGTGAGAGGATAGAGATCAGTTTTCAGCTCATACTCAGTTTTTCTTATATCCCAGGGCATGTAAGAAAATAAATCCTTACCTTTACTCTTACTAAAAAACAAACTACAAACTACTCTAAAGTTAGGGAATTGGTGGTAGTGCAAACTGATTTGAACCTTTTAGTCCATTGACTTGCTGTTTGCAGACCCTACTGAATTCCTCTGGTGCACTTTAATTCCAGTGCACTGGTGGCATCAAGGTACCTCGGGCAATGTGATTTTATGACTAAATTCTCTCTCAGCTGTCACCCATTTAGCTGGTTCCATGGAAGTGTTTCCCTGATAGTTGAAAAAGGCAAGGACCATGCACATGCAGAAGAAAACGAGGAGGACATGGACACACTAGAGTGAGTCCAGTGAAGGTCAGGATGTCCAGCTGGAGCACAGGATGTACAAGAATAGGCTGAGAGAGCTTTACAGCTTTCAGAAGAGAAAGTTCAGCTGAGATGTTATTGCTATCTGCAAATACTTAATAGGAGGCTACAGGCAGGGTAGCTAGCTTAGCTTTGAGAAAAGCCTAGCTTTTCCCAAAGGTGCACAATGGTAGAACAAAAGGCAAGTAAGAATATGAATATTCTTGGTAGGTAGGTGAAAAATTTTTTACTAGAGGGATGCCCAAATGTTGGGAAGAGTTTCTCAGGGAGATTGTGGAATCTCTACCTTTGGAAGTACTGAAAACTCAGCCGGATAAGCTCAGCTAGCCTAGCTGCCAGAATCACTGGAGCTGACTTTCAGGTTGAATGCAGTTTAAAAACTGGCTCTGTTCTGAGCAGAGGGATGGATCATATGACCCCCAGGAACATCTTCTAACCTATGCCCTGAGAATGCAGCTTAAAGCAGGACCATAGCTGCTCCAAGGGAGCGGTTCTGAAGAAGCAGGGTGCTGACTGTGGTACAGAGTGCAGTGGCTCTGTAGCACAGGCATAGCTAACTGGCTTGGGAACCAGCACCTCATAGCTGGGCAGTAGTGGAAATCAGGCTGTGGGTTCAATGCAGTTCACAGTCCCTTCATGGCTCTGTGATTTTCTCTCTATGGTACTAATGATACCCAAGATAATTAATTCAAAGGTAATTTGGCCGTGTCTGTAAATGTCCTGAATCAAGATAAAGTCATGTAGGAACTACTTCTTCCTCTCCATTTATCCCTTCTTCTTATCCCAAGCTATTTCTTGGTTCATATTTATTCTGCTTAACCACAGAGTTGGAGCCAACCCACCTGACTTGGGTTCTGAACATCTCTAGTTGTTCTTGACAGTAAAACAGGCAGCACCAGGGAGCTCTTTAGGTTGTGCTAGGCTGCTGTCACTCACTCTTTGGAGAAATCTCGCTATGGGGAGTAAAGAGAGACCTAAACTAGCAATCACCTAAAACTGAACTCAGGTGTAATGGGTGTGTCTTGCATATAGGGAGGATGCCATGACTGAACCTTTCTCCATCCTGGGCCTTTCTCCATGCTAATGAGATCTAATTCTCCCTTACCCGTGTTACTGCAGGTAAAAGGATGGGATGCTTGAAGTCAGACTGTGGAAACCCTGACAAGAGCAGAAGTCCATTTTCTTCTGTGTGTTCTGTGGGGTTTTGTGCAGGATTCCTGGAACCTTCACTAATTCATATCAATAATCATGATAAACCAATTGATTGCAGCTTAACTAGGTGTGTGATTTCACACTTGCACTTGGTCAGTAAATCTTGCCACAATCTGTCTCTAGTTTCTAATTAGATATGTATGTATTTTAGTATGGTTTTCAGTATCACTTACAGTGAGGTACTTTAGTTAAACTGCTACTGGTAACTAAAATTTACCCTCTAGTTGTAGTTTTATTGATCCTTAAGCAGTACTTTAACATATGAAATGGATTGCTAATGTATGGAAAACGTCTTACTAATGTTTTGAGTATGACTGTAATACCAGCACAGAAAGATTCAGGACAGCAGTTTGTTGGTTGTTACAAATTATACTGAAAGTGTTGAAAGGAATTTTAAATCTGTAGCGTGATTAAAAAATTTAACTATCTGTCAGGTTTTTTGGCATGCTGTAAATAACTAATCTTCAAATTATTTGTCTGAGTAATTAAATTTAGATTGCACATTTCTCATTTCAAATATTTTGACTCTTATCTATTTGGTTTTCCATTGTGGCTTAATTGATGTGGTCTATATAAACGGACAATAAATTTATATACCTTTGTTATAAAGATCAGTCAGTGAATAGAACTTGGTATTCATCCCAGACAGAATTATGATTGAATGTATTTGCAAGATTAAAGCACTGAATTTACTTCTTTCTAATTAAAGGCAATTAAAGATTTGCAGACACAAATAAAAGACAATGAATTGAGGAATAAGTGTAGAAGCAAGTCCATTTGCAGGTGAAAAGAAGTGCCTTTGAAGCAGAACCAGCTGTATTTTCATTGAAAGAATAACAGTTTAGGAAGCTTTTCTGCATGTGCTTGCTTGATAGCATAATGTACTCATAAGCAGCTTACGCAGTACAGTATTCAGAAAATAGCAGTGCATTAATTTTTAAAGTAGCAAATGCAGGCGAAGAGCAATGCTGCCACATGATGATAATGAAGGTGGATATTGTAAAGTCTGCTGAGAGAAAAGAAAGCAGGGAGCTCCTGAAATGTGAACATTTATAAAACAATAACTAGATATTCATATGATAATAAGCTTGGACAGCAGCATCAACAAAGGCCAAAGATGCAGTCCTGTTTCTGCTTCAGCCTGATGAATTGAAAAGCAGAGAGGCAGTCTTTAGTCTGTTATTCAATTCCAGTAATGAGCTATTGTTAGAATGAAAGACTAAATATCTAGAAGGGTTGGAAATGTTTTTTTTCTCGTGAAGTTATTCTGTAGATTTTTTTCAGGTTGTGTCTTAAACAGCAGCATCTTTAAACACAATCCTAAATCTAGTCAGTTTTCTGTAATACAGTGCTCAACATCCTGCATTCTTGGTTGCAGGCATAAAGGAGCTTGGTGTGTATGCAGAGGTACAGTGTTGTGCATACTACCTGGCAGTGTCACAGTATTTCTGTAGACTAAAAAAAAAAATTAATCCAGAACTTAAATGAACTTGCCTAAATTATACATATTATTTTGGATTTTTTTGCATTTATCATCATGTCATTGGAGGGTTTTAATTAAAAAGAATACTGAATATACAAGATCAGGTCACCTCTGATCGTAACATATTATGGGATCTCAATTTCCCTTGTATGCAGAGTTAAATTTTAAAAAAATTGTAAAATGCATAGATTTTTATTCCTAGTTACATGAAGAGAAACAAACTCACTTTGCATATTGTATGAATCTCTAATATGCACTCTGAAGGAGGCATCCCTTGTCATTTTTCACAATATAGCTAAAAATCTTCCTCATCTTCACCCTGTTTTAATCCTACAGCCAGTAAAATAGTCTTCATTTCTATCCCAGGAAACTTTTCCAATCAGGATCTGTAAACATGGCACAGCTCAGTTCAGGTGCTACTGAGGTCACTTTGCCACCAAAGGAGTGGAAAAGAAGGATGGAAGGAAGGGAGGAGGTGCCAGGAGAGCTCTATAGAGTTTTTGACAGCCAAAGGCTTCTTCAAGCACTGGATGGGAAGGTGGATGATCTTTGGAGGCACTTTCAGGAAGCAGGACAAGCAGAGAGCTGCAGTCTGTAAAAATAGTTGCCTTGTCATGGAGTACTTTAAGTCTTTGGCCTTAAAAATAGAAAGGAAGTGAAGGACCTGAAAAGGAAAGAAGTAGTACATTTGTAAAAAAATAAATAATTAAATAGTGGTAGTTGTAAAAAAAAGTTTAGGGAAGCTGGCACTAGAGTTTAGAGAGAAGAGATGACAAATTGATAAGAATAATGACTAGTCAAAGAGGTAAGGATTATGTTTAATAGGAAAAGTAAGATTTGTTCTGGAAACCTTCCAGTGGTATCTTTTTGGCTTCTTCTTGCCTTCATATATTCCATCAGGAAAACTTGGTGTCTCAGATAGGCATTGGATAAAGCAGACAAATGGGGCATTGTCTGATGAGCCTGTCTCAACTGGCTTTGATGATCACTTCCTGAGAAGAAGAAATAGCTTAAACTGATGACTCTGACAGGTAAATATACAAGGCAGCTTGCAGGATAAGTGAGATAAACTAGAAGACATGGAGAGTGTGAATATACTTATCCCAACTGGTTGAATTTGCAAGCCCAAAAGGAGGGAGGCTGTAGGGAGACTGTATTACTTTTTTCTGCTTGTTTTCCAGGTGGTAATGATCAGTATTCACGTGACAGGAGCTTTGCATTTCATTGTTCTTTGTAGTCCTGTAGTGCAGATGTCTTTCCCAAGGCCTCAGAAAGTTCACATGTTTTAAGAGTCTTTTAGTATGATTGCTGAATCTGGTTTTCATTACAAAGAAGTCCACAGATGCCCTTTTTAAACTTTTGCACTTGGTGGACTCAGACTGTTTCCCTACTGTATTTTTTTCCTTTTGGCTATTACATTTAGCAAGGAGAGTGGTAAATTAATGGCAGGTGCCTGGATTTGGAGAACTACCAGTTCTAGAGTCATCACTGAAATAGCCTGGTTGTTATAGGAGGGTTAGTTGTTCATGTCTGACTTAATATAAATCTGGAAGTGTTCTCTGGGTAAGTAGAGTACAGTCTTAGCTGTAGCCATGATACTGGAATAAAGAGTAGCAAGGTGCCAGAAACCAAGGGAAGGAGCACCAGTAAGCTTTCTCATTTGGATGAATAAACATGGTTCTGCCCATACATATGTTTCACAGACGGGTCTTCTGTGCAGTATTTGCCCCTGCTCATGTCACCTTCACACTTGAGCTGTGGAGAATGGGAGGGAGAATGGGCCATGGGAGGAAAGGGAGGTGGGTTTTACTAGCTGACTTGTGTCCCATTCCTAGTGGACCTTACCAGGCTTTCTAATTTTCAATATCTCATGCTGTTGCATCACTGGAAGGGAAATTTCTGACTGTCTTGTTTCATTTACCCCTGATGGAAGAGCAGCAAACCTGAATTATGAGAACTGAGTTTGAACTTAGTGTTTGTCATTTATATAGTTCTAAATGAAGACATTTTTCATGCTTAAAATATTTCAGATTGATACATTTCTATAGTTTGTTCACAAGTAAGTAAGAACAGCTGCATCACTTGTGAAAGTTGGCTCCCAACAAACAAACAAAAAAATTCAGGGCTGGGGTGTGTCTATGCCAAATTTCAGCCTGGAGTGTATTTTTATGAGTAATAACCTCCTGCCATTTGTAATGGAAATTCTGAAAGGTCTTTTAACTATTTCATGGCAAAAGTATGAGTGTGGGACTTTAGGGAGAAGAAACACATTCTCTCTCTGGCTGATGTCATCTCATGACTTAGGCATTTTTGTGGTTTCTGCAAGTCTTTCTCCAGCTGTTCTAAAAAAATTACTGTATTCCTGATGCATCCTATTATCAGATATTACTGACTTCTGAAAAATAATGCTGCAGTGGTCTTGTCCTGCTAGTAAGATGTATCAACTGAATGAATATATTGGAGCCTCTGACATAAATCATCTCTCTTTCATCCTTTCTTCACTCTGTCTTCTGAGTTTCCTTGGATATAGGCTGCCTTTGTTTTTTTATTCCTAATAACTGGAACATATGGTTCCAGTTATTTTTCCATTTGTTATTGAGTATTTTTAAGTTATTTCAAGTCTTTCATGAATAATATCTGACCAAAGAATAGTATGGAGACCTTCCCAATATGTAATCCATAGGGCTGAGGAGAGATTATATAATGAAAGCAAATTTGTATTGCGAGTTCAGCGTTCACGTTATGCTACACAGACAATCTCTGTATTGAGTATGAGCAGGGTAATACAAGGAGCAGACAAAGTCAGAAGTAGGTTTCCATGAATCCAGTGTATTACTGGAGAGAGACATTCACATTTCAGAATTTCATCACTACACAATAATATCCCAGTTTTCAAGGTAGCCATAAAATGAGAAGTTTGCATTATTGATTATGAATATAAAATCACATCTGCTTGGATAAATGGGATTTTTGTATACAAACCACTGGACAAAGTTTTAAAGTAAAGGTTAAACTATTTGACTGTAACAGTAATGAAAGCTAATGTAGAAATAGGTAAACTCAGTGATTTGAAAAAAGCCAAACACTCTGCTTTAAGCATTATAGTTTAGCTTTGGAATTAGGCATAAAGAAAAAAAAGGATATGTGTACACATTAGGAGGGGAAAAATAAAAAGGACTTTTTAAAAAGCCAAAGCAGTTGTACTGAGGCTGTATCCCTCTGAGCAGTTTCTTCACAGATTCTTCTTTTTCTTCTCCTTTTGTGACTGTATCTGTACCTTGACTTCTGTTAACTTAAAGAAGCTATGATTAATAGTTCATAATACAACACTAAGAGGCCTTTCAGACAGCAGGAATATCCCTGAGAGATGTCAGGTGTTTGATGATTTGTTATTAAGTCGAGGTAAATGATTTTTACCATTTCTACCATTTCTGAATGCTTACGTGTCCTCCTCTGAACTCAGTTCATATGGACTCAGTGTAATCAAGCCCTGGGCTGCAGTCTTTGTGGCTGCAAGAGATAGTCTCTGTAACTTCTAGAAAGTTAATCTAAAAGATTTTGTATAACATGTTTCTACAAGCAGATGGTGTCAAGCAATGATTTTATTAGCATTTACTTAGGCTGATCTCCATATCTCTGAGTTCCGATACCTGCAAATAATGTTCCAGTTCAAAAATAAAAACCTTTACATTCACCAGAATGTCTTGTCTTGCACATTTACATGTGCATTAGAGATGACTAAGCAGGAAAAATTCTAATGGAAATTTTTGTTTTGATTTCAATGAGAGGGAAAAGCATAATCTACCTTTAATCAACTTATTTATTGACTGATTCCTATGGAGCAATTTATTAAACATTGTACTTGTGGATATCTATCCATAGGTCTATTTTGATGTCACTCTGGAGTAACAGGTTCCACACTGGCTTGTCAGATCTTGTTTCTGTCGCTGTCTATGTTAAACATGGTTGTTCCACAGATTGAATCCCTGTGTGACAGAGTAGCTGTTGTTAAAATGCTGGACTGTGGGATGTTTTTAATATGTTGAATTTGACTTTTCAACTGAAATAAATGCTCACATTCTTTGTATTGTTTTTATGTTTTCATTGAATATGCTTTTTTACTCTAGGGAAACAAGATTATAAGAAAACCAGGCCTATGTTAAGAGCTACAAGATTAAAAGCAGAGGCCAAGAAAACTGCACTAGGCGTAAAGGTAGAGACTTCTTTGATAGCTCAAACCACCTGTGTGTTTGTTTCTTTTCCCCATAGATGTACTGTGTGAATATTGATTTCTGAGAGATATTGTTTATGACACTTCAAAATCTAAGTAGACTGCTAGAATCTAAAATATTTATGATTAACTGCTTTCACTTAACCCTAAAATGACTTGAATATTTGAAGTGCTGAAAGATTTTACATAGTCTATGTCCTTGTTATGATGCATGCTTACTTTAAGGTTTAAAGCACTGTGTGCTTAGAAAATTGATGGTTTTAGGGAGCCTGTCTACACACAGAACAAATTCTTTATTTCATATAGTTAGACAAATTACAATAAACATTTCTCATGTTCCTCTTCTCATCCTATACCAGTAGTAATTTTAAGATTGGGTTTGTTAAGTATTGTTAATTCTCAGCATTATTGTCTCAGTCTGCATCCTTGTGTAGCACCTCTGACTTGGAAAAAGAAGGCTTAACCAATAGCAAAGGAAAGCATATGGAAAGGTACTAAACTTTATTTTGAAAATGTTCCCTTTTCAGGCAGGTATGAAGTATAACAATTATTTTAGATCACAGCTGTGAATATGAGCAAGGAGGACAATTAGAAATATTCTCTGTTATCTACTACCTGGTGTGTCATCAAAACGGGATCTATCTGAACACACATTACTTATGTTGCCTCCAGTATTTTTTCCTCAAATTTATTTTTTTTTAATCTGATACACTATTAACTTAACAGCAAGAGTAAAACCTGAGGAAAATAAAAAAGTAGATCCATTATTTGGGTATTCTAGTAAAAGAAACTTCTGAAATGTTAAAAGGAGAACATTTTCTTGTTTCTGGCAGATGAGAAATCAATTTTTTCAAGTTATAGCTTATAGCAAATGCCAAGGTATTACTACCAAGCTGTAACAGCTGTTAGGCTGCCAGATGATGTATTTGGTTGTCTTCCAGAATTTGCTATTATAATCACGAAACAGTGCTTTCTTTTTGCTCCTGATTGCTGATCTCGATCAAGCATTACCGTATGATGCAGTATGTTTTCACAACATAATCTCCTCAGTTAGTGCTGTGTGTCAGGTTTTAATGAGAAAAAGTAGATTGCCTTTTTTGTTTAAAGGATAAATTATTAACCTTTTGAGTTCCTTTTCCTTCCTTTCTTATTAAATTTTCCTTTTTCTTTTCATTTTTCTTTCAATGGCGTGACCTTTTAAAAGTGATGTTCTACTTGGAGGCTTAGTGTACAGCCTAATTCTTTTAAAATGAACACATTTTTTGCATGTCTTCCCTAAGCGAGAAAAGTATGAGATTTAGTCCTTCAAAACCTGTTTCATTTCCTTATTTTCTTAAGTAATTCTTTCCTAAAAATGAGGGTGAATGGGAAAGCATGTGTGTAATCATGTAAGTCATGAAGAATTGAGTATTAGTGAATAAAGGTGCCATCAAGGTGCATATGTACTCTCCAGGTCCTGAGTGGATGTGTTTCTGGAGTTCTGCTAGTTGCACTGTGTGATTTCTCAGGTTTACAGTTCTGCTTCTGCCTTAAAAAAAAAAAATCTTTAAAGTATTTTCTTCTGGCTGTAATATTTTTTTGTGCTTCTGGACCTTAAAAAATATATGGATCATCTCCAAAAAGATCACAGTAATTTATTTTGCTTCCAAATTGCTGAGGAAAGCTGACAAGGCTGAAGCAAAAAGGAAGGTAAGTTGGGCACCTTTCCCTTCGGGGATTTGCTTGTAGGGGAAGGAAGGCAGGGCTTTTAAATGCTTCCTTCTCACTGAGCCTGTTTAATGCCAGCAACCTCAGGCTTAGTAAATGTTACAATACTTCTACCAAAACATGGGCAATTTCTGTAGAGTAAACTCTGCACTTCTGCTTATAGACCCCACAGTGCTCAGCGTGGAAGTGAAGTGTATTTAATGTCTTGGGGTAAAGGTGCACCTCTTCCCACCTCACAGTGACAGCTCTTCACCCTGCTCAGTCCCTCCAGCAGCAGAACTTCACCATGGGCAGTGGATGCTCCTGGAGTATCTGTAGGGAAATCTCCTTCCATTCCCCTGGAGAGGCTTAATTATGAAGCCCCATAACCGATACCCTTCTCTCAAGCACAGCTTGTTTTGCTCAGTCCGGCGTTAAGATCCTCCAGCTGCCAAGTGCCATCTTTTCATATCCATCCTCCACACCTATCCTAAATCCTCCTCTGTTGTTTTCTGGATAATTTTTGAAATAATTCTTGACAACTTATGGTTGGTGTGACAGCAACTGGCAGGACAGAAGAGAGCACAATTGGTTCTTCAGATCCCTTGACCAGTTGTCTCAATGCCCGCTTGATCATCCTTAGTCTTGTTGGGACTTTGTATGTGTCCACCTGGCAAACCAGTGGGCAATGGTCAGTGGGCCATGCCAAGCTGGGAAGTTTGTTGGTGATTTCCCCAAGGCTCACACACCTCCCTGTGAGCTTGGTCCAGTTGGCATATTGGGCCCTCCATTCCTCTCAAAAGGGAGTCACCAATCACTATTACCCTTGCCCTAGGCAACCCCTCTAACCTGGATGGATCTTCATCCACATTCTCATCTCCCTGGTCCTCAGATTCCAGGGTCTCATAGCTGTTGTTTAGGGGCCCCTGGAGAGGTGAGGTAGGTCAGCAGGGAATTCACCTGCCACCTCAAGCAGAAAACCATTTCCACTCCCCACTGTCTCTTAAGAGCTCCTCCTTTTCCCTGGGATGAGTAATGGTAATAAGCAACATGATTCACCTTCCAAAGGCTGGGATTTTAGTCCTTTTTTATTATGTAGGTCCTAGTTCTGTGCTGTAGCAATTGATTAACTTAAATTTGTGTTGAGAGAAAAAAAAAGTGATATAACTACAATGCAGTGTAAAAGTAGGCACTTTAAATAGAAATGTCCAAAGTTCTTGTAAGTCTTTGAGGAGAAACCAGACACATACGTGTGTTTGGAATGTACTTTGTTTATATCTATTCAGTACATAATGCAGTATGCAGCATTTCAAAATAAATTAACCTTTTATTATAAAAAGCTAAGTTGAAGCTAATAAAAATATTGTAGAGGAAGGATAAATGTAAAAGTATAAAGGATAAATGTAAAAGTATAAAGTCTTTGGGAAAGGGGTATATATTTGTAGTTCTGTGAAATACATACACACAATAAGCTAACACAATAAGCACCACACAGCCACTTAAAACAATAGGCTTTTTAATGTCATTGATAACTCTAGGGTTGTTTTGCTTTAGTATCCTGAAGAAATTACATGCCTGGCTGTAAACTAAGACTTAGTGTAGTATTTGGGGCAGAAAAAAAGAGGACTAGAAAATAGTGAAGGGATTTTAGTCTTTAATTTCAATGAGGATAATGGAATTCAACTGTTGTGTATTTCACCATGAGAGCTGACAACATTAGCTTAAGAAAAGGCCCTATAAATGACATAAAACTTTTCAGAACCAATCCCCTGGAGATTCTTCACATTTCATCGCTGGCATACTAATTAGCTTGTCTTGTCAAACTTTGATTGCCTTGTCATTTTAATGCAAGGTTTAAAGTAACAAAGTTTCTTTCAGTCACTGGCATTTAGTACTTTTTAATTTCCCCGATGAGGGATTTTTATCTGTGTTGATAATGTCAGAGAAGCAGCTGAGCACTAATAACTATCCAAAGTTAGTTCAAGCAGGGTGACCATGCTAGTACTTGGTGTGTCATATTTGCTCTTTAAACATATTTAAAGATTAAATATTGTAGCAGGGCTATTGTACTGGCTCTGTTTCTATGTGACACTAATGTAGACAGTGCCAAAATACATTGTGTCTCTTGGAAAAGCAGGACCCAGTCTCGAGAAACAGCTCCAAGAGAAAGCAATGTGCTATATGTCTCCTGGTGTTTGGATAAGACAAAATCCTTTGTAGCAGTACCAAAAAGGGAGCCTCTGAACTTTCTCTGGGTCATTTTGTTGGCCCCCCACAAGGGGTTTGTGCTGCTGGAAGCCCAGCTGTTCATCCTTACCAAATAGAGCAGGAAGGCCTTTCCACCACTGGTGCTAGCTCTGCTCTCTTTGGGTGAGGAAAACAGGCCAGCAGGAGGGTGACAAGCAGAAAATGGTTTGAGAAGTGTGGAAGCTGGGCCCCCAGATAGCTGAAGTTTGATATGCAGAGACCAAAAGTTATGGGTGTTCTTGGGGAGAGATTTTTTTCACAGGCTGCTGCAAGAACAAATCAGTAGTCCATGGAACAAGTAATGAAGTTTTCTCTTTTCTTGAAAGGTAGGCACAAATCTTAACAGTAGTATTTGCAAACTACTTGCAAAGACATTATTGATTGCAGAATATCACTACACAGAGAATTATTAGCAACACAGTCCATCGATTCAGCTAAGGGAAAAATGTTCCTAAACAAAGTGAGAGCTTACCGTCTGTCATGCTTTTGCATATCTGCTTAATCTGTTGTGTAGTTAGATACCTCACTATGGAGAGTTTCTCTCATCTGGAACAAGTTAGATAGGAATAGATAACAACACATTCCTGGTGTATTTCAACAAAATATATTCTCCAATTTCATGCTGTTCATAATCTGATAAGTTAGTGAACTACATTTTTCAAGATACAGTTTCATAGCTTTGTAGAAATTAAGGCCACAAGAGACTATTAGATCATTTGATCTGCACTTCTGTATGTTACAGATCATAAAATTTCATCCAAATGCTTTCTGCAAAGTCCAAGCACTTTGTAATGGCCAAAATACTGGGTCTTCAAACCAACTTAGATGTCTCACAAAATGCAGAGCAGCTTAATGTGCCAGCAATGGATAAAATGTGATGTTCCCAGTTATCCCTGTAGTCAGGCTTTGATCCCTGACCTTGAAATGAAAGGGAGGGGAAACAACATGTACAAAGAGAAGAACAGAATCAGATCCTTGCCTCACCTGAACACATAAGTATCGTAATCATGGTGGTTTGAAATGTGAAGAAGATGCACCCACCAAAATCTTAGGAGGATTTTCTGTACCAGCTTGGAGCAGTAGACCATCTTTCTCAAACCTTCTTATATCTCTACTTCTGTAGCACTTCAAAGAATAATCAACAACAACAACACCTCAAATCTTGGAAATGAAATGAATACAATTGGAGGAAAATGTCAACATCAGAAAACTTTTAATGCTATATTAAAAAGTCTGAACAGTTAGCATAGGGTGCTATTACTTTTAATAACCTGATACTTGTGGGGTTCAGAATGTAGCACTGACCGTGGGAGTAATCTGAATTTTCCTAGGACCCTAAAGGAGAGGAGCAGCTAGGAGAGCTGAGTTTGCTGACTCCTGGCAGCCAGGTCCTTCTTTTCACACAAGCCAAAGTTGAAATATTCTTTCCAATTGCTAAATAAAAACATACTTTTTTGAGGGAGATCAGCTGATAAAGGACTCACAGATATGGAAGTCCATATTTTGCTGAAGAATGTTCAATCATTCTTGCTCCTAGAAAATGGCTTCTTAGTTCAAGGCTGAACTTACCTAACTGCAGCTGGGCCTTGAAAGTTTCTTGTAAAAAGGATAAAAGGACCCCACACAGTGAAATGCTTTACTTAAATACTGGTGTATATAATGATATGCTGTAACCAAACTACCTCTCATTCTTCTCTATGATACAATAAATACTGGTCATCTCCCTGCTGGAAATCCCTCCACCTTTGTACATGCAGAAATCACACTGAGGGAGTAGTTACCCATGAAATCCAAAGACCTTCTTAGAGTCACAGTTTTTCAAGGCAGAATACTCCACTTTATAAGTGCTGTATGCATCTTTGATACCTGTATATATTATTTTACATCTAGCTGTTTTAAAATGAATCCTGTTGTTTTGTAGGCATATAGCCAGGTGGTTTTGATGACTCTCTAATAGTACCTGGTTCTCATTATTTGAGACAACAATGATTCTTCCATCTGAAATTTTCACAGTAAAAATTTGAACCTAAAAGTGTGGATAAAAGTTCATAAATTACTTTTGTTGCCTTCTGTTAGCTGTAGAATGTCCTGCATTAAGGAAGTAAACATTCATTTATAAATACAATTTTGCTGAAACTCTAAAACATCGTCACAGTGAATATCCACCTAAAGTCTTCAGTTAAAAACTATGTGAGATAAAAAGATTTTCAGTCCCTATATATTTATTTTTACAGGTATCCTTGGTCAGCATGATTTTCTTTTCATCTCTTTTCAGAAAGAGCGAGGGAGAATTTAGCAATTCAAAGAGAGCAATTTGTGCTACTCTTTCACTTAATTTTAAGCAGGTTTCAGGTTAAAAAGGTGTGATTCTATTTGAAGGGTAATTAAAAAACATGTAAAACCCCCCAGACATTTCCTGGAAGTATGATATTTCTCTATATGGGTAGGATATGATGCTGCCATACATAGTGTCCAGATTTGTGTTATCATAGCTAACATTTTTTCCTCACCCCCTCTCCTGATTAGTCTTGTTTAGATCCCAGCTCTGCCACTTGCTCCATTAGGGTGAATTTGAGGACATAATCAAGTATTTGGCAGGAGAGACATAAAACTGACCAAAAATGATAAGAGAATTAAATCTACATCATGCTGTAATAGTATACATTTCCTTTATGAAAAGGTTCTGGAAAACTTAACCAAACTGAAATCAGTAGGGTGATACATATGCTATTCTACATGTAAGAGAATAAAATAGAAAATTCTGTTCCTTTTTAAAGGCTTCTATGACTGTACTTTGGGATTTGAAAATAGAAATGTTGTTTCCTAGTGTTCTGTACCATGATATAAAAGAAAAAAAAAGGAGAAAATGTCCTCTGATCATTTTAAGTTTATTTCTATAGAACTTTTTCCTCTATTCTTTAATTATTCATGGTAAAATCCTTTGAGTAAATGGATTTTGCAGAGGATGATGGGGATGATCCATAAAGTACAAGAGAAAGGGAGCTATATATGCCAAGCAGGGAGTATTTTAACATTTCATTTCTATGCATGACTTAAAATACAAATAGCAAAACCTGAAAAGTATAAAACAAATTAAAATGACAATATATGTGTGTTGTTGCAAATACAGTACAGTGGTGCAGCATCTCATTTGCTATTTACCTTGCAAAATTTATGTTTATAAAAGTCCATAAACTGGATGCAATTCTTAAGAGACTGCATATCCCTAGCTGAGAGCCAGATGTCCTTTGTAAGGCCATTTATTTTATATTTTTTTTTTACTCTGCCTTTTTCAGTAATTCAAAACTAAGGTTCTTGCATAATTCTCAAACCTGGAGTTTTAGTAAGACTTTTCATTCCCAGGGATAATAAATACTGATCCACCCACACAGTTCCTAATGGCTGTGCAAGGAAAATAGTATTGTTATCACAGAGTTACTCATTGTGAAACTTAGGCAGAGGAATTAAAGAGCTGCTTCTGTCAAGCAGTTACTGGGCAGCCTGAGAATAAAACTCAAGATTTTCCCAACTCCACGTCCTTTGAAACAAATTTTTAATGCAAAGGTTCCTGAAAAGTTTGCTGCTGCTACTCACTGCATTTCAGAAGGGAGACTGGGGAGGAGGGAGGGGAAAGGTAAACCTATTGTAAAGCAGAAAGCGTGGGAAGTGTGACAAACAAACAAGGAAAAAACTTTTTAATACTGGAATGAATTTGCTCTCTGTGTCAAGTGTGAACGGTGCCTGCATTGTGCGGTTTTGTTGTCCACTCTCCTGAGCAGATGGAGCCTGCAGTTGTATGTCACTTGTTTATTACATCCTCTTAAGATTAGTAGCTGTGTGGCCAGATGGGTCTGGGAGCACAGCTGTGGATACAAGGAAATAAATGAAACCTGTCTGATGCTGCCATGCCCTTTTGTGAGATGTTGACGTGTTGCAACTGCAACAAAGCAAAAATCACTTTCCTTTAATATATGAGGGAATTAGATGTACTTTTTAAAAATCAAATCATGATATCAGGAGGATGAAGTTCAGAGGATGGTACAATTCTAAGAGGAAAATGTATTTGAAATCTGTAGCCAACAGCCTCAGCAAATTTGCAGGAGCAATTTTAATGTGGTAAAACAAATTTAAAGTGCATCTCAATCATCCATATAAAATAGAAAGCAAAGGTTTCTATAGAATAAAGAATATGCTCCTATAGAACATATGCCAACTAGGCAGTAGTATTTCAAAATTTATTAGATGGCATATGTTGAATTATTGATCCAACATTCTGATAAACTATATAATGCATTCATGTAAATGCAAATTAAATGCTGCTCTATAGAAGAATGCCAGATTATGGGCTAGACTTTAAAAAATGAAATACACAGTTTTAACTCCTTCATGTCAGTGAACACAATGCTGGACACAAAGCCACCACCAACCTAGAGATGCTGGGTAGGATTAATCCCACAGTGCACACACGAGGTACCATCTGCACTCTCTTCTAGTCTAAGGGGAGAAATGGTAATTTTTGGGAAGAATTCACTTGGCCTCTCTTGGAGGACACAAGATGGACATATTCTGCCCTTGAACAGTAAAGATTGTCTTGTCTTAGTTCAGTGTAGGCATCTTCTTTCAGTCCCACTGACAGAGTAGGTTTGATGTGACATCTTCTGTAGCAATTCAGATCAGTTGTTATAAAATCACCGAACATTTTTTCTTCTCTCATTTTAAGTGTACATTGGGATCATTCTGATTTAATTGTTTTATAGCTTAATGTGAAGCTGAGAATTGCAGGGGAAGTTTTGCTGCTTTCCTTAGAGGGAGAGTGGGTTTGGAGGTACAAACTAAACTTTGGAGCATCTCAAGTGCACAATTTTAAAAGTTCATCATGATGATCAGAAGTCAAATTGTAGCTATAGAGTCATACTTTCTGTGAGCTGAAGGGGCGTAAGAATTTTTCTCAAGCTTATCTTTCATCTTTCATTGTCTAGCAAAATGGGAGTCAACACTATAGGAAGTGTGGTGGGTCTTACAGAAAAAGAAAACCTTAAAAATGAGAAATATGGTGTCTGTGAATGAAATAAAAAGGAAAGAAATACAGGAAATAGAAGAAATATTAAGAGGATGATTGTACTATAATTGCATTTTTACAGAGTCCAGCCTTAAGATGACAGGCAGCCACATAATGAGTATAATGTGTAGTGTAAAAACATTTTTCTGCTTCTGAAAGCTGCTATAAATCATGTATACTTTGGAAGTCTCTTTTATGTTAATTAAGGAAGATGCAGCAAGTTGCAATATTTTATGGGAAGGGAGGCAAGTGCAAATTGTTGTGCTTTTTGCCTTATTGCAGCGCTGAAGAAAGAAAAGTTTCATCCAATTCTGAGGGTGTTTGTAGTTCCATGTTGTACTGCATGCCAGGAGGTTGGGAGGTAGAGGTAGCAATTTTCATTGACTTCCACCATACTGTGTTTGCTTCATTAAAAAATTACAAATTTGTTGGCAAAAAGCAGTAACATATTGCTAGAAAACATCAAAATTCACAGTGTAAATTCATAACTTAAATTTGTGTTCAAAACTGTGGTTTGTGAATTCTGTCTTTTCCTTTAAAAAAGAAGGAATTGAATAATGAAAAGATATAAAGCTTCTATTTCTAGGTAAGACTAAAGATTTTTAAGCTAAATATCATCTTTCTGATGATATATCAGACTCACCAAAATCTTCATTAAGTGAATGGATTCTACAACACTTGGAATGGTAACCACAACAGAGAAATCCTTAAAGTATCAATGCCTTGTGCAATTATATTATGTCTGATGTTATTTTGATGTGCATCGTAGAAGAGAAATAATATTTATTCCTGATTAATCTGAAAATATGGTATTATTTCTAACAGGTTTTTGTTTTTGTTTTATTTCTACAGGAAGTTGCCCTTGTCCTTGCAGCCATACTGGTATTTTTGTTGGCTTTCTATGCTTTTTTTTATCTTAATGTTTCCAATGAAGTTGACCTTGATCTGGATCCAGATGAAAACTAGCAGATGCAATGAATCTATCATCAAGATCTCTTCAGCTTCAACAAGACTACATAGGAACACACAGTCCCTTCACTGTAAGACAGTAAACAATGCCATTTCTTGCAGTCCAAATTCATAAGAAAGTTTTGCAATACGTCAGTCACATTCCAGGTCTCCTAATTAAGAACACTTATGCCTGGCCAAGTGTATTTGTCTAACACCAAAGCCAGGAGCAACAGTACAATACGTGAAGTTTATTGTTTACATTATGTTTTTCTCAGGCAGGGAACTTTGATGTCAAAAGACAGGTGCTACTATTATTATGGGTATTGATGCTGACTTCACAGGAGTGTCTGCCTTGACTGAATTTAGGAATCAGAGCTTCCTAATAACCAAATTAGTTTCCTGTATCTTTCTGAAAAGAAAGCAGAAATACCAAATAAAAAGTCTTTTCTTCATTTGTGTTTATAATATATCAAAACACCCTCATCCTTTCTCTCCCTTTTAATCTTTCTTGTGCATGTGTGTGCATGCATGAAGATGGAAGAAATTGTAGGAAAAGAATATCTTCTTACAAGCAGTCTGTCACCTTCTATATGGACTTAATTTTCTGTCATTCCAGATTCTGTGTGCCCATATATCTACAGTAATCTTTTTCATTCTTTTGCCAACTGTTCAGCACACATGTGTTCTGTTAGAAATGGCACCTGGATGACAGAAGCTCTAACATTCACATATGCTTCTGAAACACAGTTCTTTGCCTCCTGTGCTGTCTGAACTAGTGTAAATAGAAAGTTTAGTCGATGTTGGTTTTAATTAGTGTATTGGTCTACTATTAATATAAAGTCAAAATTGTGTTTTAATTATGCTCTTCCTGATGGTTTTGGTATCAACTTGCTCTACCTATTAGGGGCATGTTGTATAAAAACATTCCAGCTATACAATCATTTTAATCATCAAACTAATGTGAGAGGCTGTAAGTAATAAGAAAACACTTTTTCTCCTGGCACACTAATAACTGGTAAATCTTGGCTCCTTTACATCCTTCAGTTCTTGCAAAGTACCTTTCAAATTAGGCACTGTAGATAGCATTTTTGTTCCTTTTGATAGCCAAAAGCCACTTGAAGAATTTGTTGTGTCAGAGCAGCTGCAGGGAGCTTTAAAATTCTGGCTTTATCCTGTTCTGCTTTGAGTTTGGCATATAACTGAGCTTGTGGATGTAAAGACTCAGTTTTGACTCTCTTAAAAGTGTGGACAGTCTTTCTCTGACTGAGATTCAGTTCCAATTCAGTTTGATATCAAGAATGTGTAGAGCCATTGGTGCTGCATGTTGCAAGGAAATTTAGGCAGACTGACTTTCAGAAAAGTTTTCATAATTCTGAGGCTTGGTTTTGCCTTTGACATAAATTTCAGAGCTGAATGTTAGATTTAATTGCAACTGAGGTATTTACTGTCTTGTTCCTGAGATGCCTGGCTAAGATTTCTTATAGTGATTTTGAAGGCAAAGGGATACAAATCACAGCAAATATTATAATGGAAAATATATTTATTTTAAATTGACTCAGTCCCATTATCACCACTTAAGAAACTTGGATCAATACAGTTAATTTTTAAACCATACAGTAACTATGACCGTATACATTATGAGTCTCTAAGGATCCACTTCGTATGTGTCAATGTTCATTCACTTTATGCCATGCAAAACAGCAACTCTAGAAATTCAGAGTTCAACAGTCTTCCGAAAAATATATGAAAGAGAAAATTATATATGCAAATATATCTCATTTTCTACGTATGACTCTTACAGACACAAAATCCTAACATTTATGTGTGCCTATGACTTACAGTGCACTACTAGTCGCACACTTGACCAAACACCTCCCAACATGTTGAATTTATGGTGAAGCATTATCTGACACATGGCCCAACTTCCATGCCTTTCACTCCACCAGCACCCAACCACATGTCACAGAAGCTGCAGACCTCTCCTTTTACTTTACATTAGCAGTTTTTATGTTCTATAACGTGCTGGAAAGATTGCTTCCTTAATGTCAGCATACAGCTCTCTGGGTCATGTATGGTCTGAGAAAGATACGTAGTTACTCCCTTCTTGCAGGTCATCTCTCTCGCTGACCTGCTCTCTCTCTCTCATAACCTGCCCTCTCATTTGGTTGCGTTAAAAAGCAAGCAATTCTTACTGTCAAATTTATGAATATGAAGTTCCTAGAACAGGAATATTCCGTTTCCCAAAATGTGAATCAGACCAAATCTGAAGTGTGCATATATGTGATTCTGTCAGCTTCCCCAATGTGTGGCTTATGAGTCCATATTGCCCACAGTTTGCTGTTTGTCTATTGGCTTTGTTTGGATTAGGTCTTTTCATTTGCATGAAAGATCATAGAATCATTAAATCATTGAATGGTTTGGGTTAGAAGGGATGCAAAAGATCATCTATTTCCAGGGCAGAGACACCTTCTACTAGAGCATGTTGCTCAAAGCCCCATTGCCGTGTCAAACACCTCCAGGGATGGTGCATCCACAGCTTCCCTGGGCAACCTGTTCCAGTGCCTCACCACCCTCAGGATAAATAATTTTTTCTCACTATCAGCTCTCTGTTCTGCTGTCACTACATGCTTTTGTAAAAAGTCCATCTTTTTTGTAGGCTCCCTTCAGGTACTCGAAGGATATTCTCATGTGGCAGGAAAATTTCTTTTTGCTTAGACCAGGTAGACTTCTGTTCAGTATATGTAGAAATATGTGGTAAATATTGCAGCACATATGCTTCCTCTCTTATCAGTACAATAATTCCTAATGGGACATGTGGCCTTTTTTTGCCCTTAATTGTATCTAAGATTGAAATATGCCTTTTGGATTTTGGACCATCTATCTTTGTATGAGTTGTTCGGTGTCTATTAATAAATGATTTTTTTCTATTTTTGTTCTCTTATTAATGTTGAACATACTGAATTATGTATACATTTGAAAGGACATTAAAACAATCTAAACAGCACAATGTTCAAAAGTGAGCACTGATGTCAATTTTAGATTATTTGGATTACTTTAGGCAGTTCTAGCCACTAAACTCATATAAAACCCAATGTGGCCTATGAATACATAAAAGGCAATGAAGAGAACTTCCTTTGGCATCCTACCCAATACTAATAGATCAGATCTCTTTCTGGAGTTGATTCATGCAGCTCTATCACTTCAGTTGTACAAGACTTTTTTTATTATAAAATCAGTAATTTTATATGCTTGTTTCAAAGAAGGATTGCTGACCAAATAATTGACATGGCAAACCTGGCTTAATGAGTTTTTTCAAAGATATTCACCTGAAGGAAAAGGTAGACATCAGTTGTTGCCCTCTACTCCTGCAGTAAACTGAATTTCTTTCTAGCAGAGGTTGTGGAGGAGATGCCTATGCCGAGTCCTTGTGCTGTGGGGGGGGAGCAGATGTCCTGTCTGGAAGAATCTCTGGCTAGGAAGGCATAACAGTCTTCCAGAAGTGATTTTGCTCTGTAAATCTTCCTAGGTGGTTTTCCTTTTCTCTTTGATTCTTCAAAAGCAGAGCCAGCATGTAGACCATCTCAGGACAGAAGCCTCAGTCTAGTATTTCTAATAGTGCTTCTAGTGAACCTTGCCAAGGAAAGGCTCTAGTTCTACTACATAAACATATAGTCCATAAACATATTTTACTGGAAGCTTAGGAGGCATGTTAAGCATTTCCCTAACAGACCCATGAGATACATTTAAACTTTTCTTGAAGAAAAGTTGTAGTAAAGTTCACTGTTGCATATCATATAAGACACCATGTGATTCAGAATCAGCTCCTTCCATCCTTTCAGCTGTAGCAGGTCTGTAGCAGGACATGTAGACTGGGAGATTGTGCTGCAACACATAACTGCAAGTAGCTACAACATGAGCAAACTCATCTGTTTACATAGGTGTCTTCTAGAGCAGCTCACCCATAAGTTTTATTTGACAACACAGGTTTTAAACAATTCTACTAAAGGAAAGCACAGTGGAAGCCCTACAAAACAGTTCATGCCTCTTCCATGAAGGTTGCTACCATGGAAGAGGTTCATCTGCTGACTTAGGGCCAAGTTTTGAATGCTGCCATTTTCAAAGGGAAGATGCTGCTAGGAGTTCCCAGCAGAGTGATGGCTGATAAGGGATTGTTGTCCCTATAAAGCACAACTGAGCCAGTTGGTGAAGGTCAGATGCATTCAGGACAATTCTTTGTAGAGAACTGTACTTGAAAAGCAGAGTAGGCAAGTTAGAGTGCCAATAAAAAAGATACTACAGATCTTGATCGCATTTCAAGTTCTACTTACAGTAGCATAGTAATTAGTGGTGCTTATGACTAAGAAAATAACAGTATGGCACATCAATAAGACAACAGAAATTGGATGTTGGAACTGCATCCTAAAAGATTTTACAGTGGATTATGCCTGCACTTTGGGAAGTGAAGCCATGAGATGAATAAATTGGCAAAGATTATCTGTGATCTTATGCTTACAATGTTTTTTCCTGAAAGAGCCAATGGAGATATTTTGCAGTACGTTTCTCCATCATCCTCTTAGTTTGCTGTAATGCATTTTTGTAGATGTATTTCTTTCTACACATTTCCAAGAGTGAAAATATATTTTTTTTTTGCAGTTCATCAATTCATTTAATTGACAGAATCCTCTACTCATCCTTTTATCCCCTCTTAATCACAATCAAATTAGTGGGGAGACAGCCAAAATGTTAGGTACCAGTGTCTCTCAAGCAGATGTCACACCACTATTTTTTAGCTCGTTTAAATGAATAAACATGTTAAACTGTGAAGTATTACATTTTAGATTTTTTCATTAAAAAAAATGGGACAATCTGTTTACTGTCCTTAATTGAGACAACAATCCTGGTGGTTGCCAGTTTTGGCAGTTGTAATGATGAACTATAAATATTGGGACAGACTGACTGATGATTGTGGAGGATAGTTCAAGTACAATACTCATTCTGCATGAATACTTTTTTTCAGTGCTACATTTTTTCTAGCTTCTGTGATTGTTGTACTGGTTTTGCATGTTAAAAACAAATAAATACCTGACTAGTCAATCAATAGGCTTGATTCTCTTGTCTTATTCTCCATAGCTACAGCATAGAAATGCTGTCCACCCTGGACCACAGTTCATGCCTTGCCCAAACTCTCCCTAAAAGGTTCATGTCCACGTCAGTTACGAATATGAGCTACAAAGAGCTTTGTTTTGCTGGACCGTGGAAAAACTGAGCAGCATAAAGATCTTTAGTATTCTTTTTGCCATTTCACAAAGATACTGTAGAAATTTAAGAGTGCAGCCACAGGAGGTGAATATGGAGTTTGGTGACAAACAGATGTCATAGTTCTATTGCACTTCCTCCAGAAACAAGACTGGAAGAAAATCAAAGCAAAATGGCCAGTTCTTCCAGGAGCCAACCACCTCACAACTCGTGTTGCTCAACAGCTAAGTCAGAGCTACCACAACTACTTCTTTTTCATAGGATGATATAAGGGCCACAAGGAGATAAGGGTGTCTGGAGCAAAGCAGCTTCTTCTTGGACCAATTGGTCATTTATTTAAGTAACAAAGAAACAGGGTTTGGGGATTTACACAAAGCATAGGTCAGAGTAGTTGCTGCTGCCTTCATGTGTAAAAAAGCCATGTTATGCTAAGATAGAGTAGTTTTGTGTGTCTGTAACAGAGTTAAATGTGAATGTTCTGATACTGGCAATGTCCACATTTCTCTAGAGGCACCTTCTCCTGTGAGACTGTTATGTGGATGTGGAGGGAAATGGCAGGGGAGCCCTTTTGCTGATTCTGCACTCCTAAAGCATCTCTCCTGCTCAGTGGGTAGCTGCTGGTGTTTAGAGTAGGACTGCAGTCCTGGGTTGCTTTGGACAGGCTACAAAAAGAATAGAGCAGAGCTTAATCTACAGGGTGAATCTCCTACCATTACTGGTGCCTGATTGGTTACCACGAGTAAATTCACTTTTATTTATTAGGTTCTCAGGAAGGTGCCAGAAAAATTGTCTTTTGTTGTTTTCTTTTGAAACTGTTCTGCATAGTTGCTGTGCTTACTGTCTGTGGGACTCCTATCCAGTCAAAGAATGCCACACTTATTCCTACTGCTCTTTGGTAGTATGAGCCCTTATCCTTTTGCAAGGAGGGGCTGGGGAGTGACCTGACATCTTCCCTGCTCTCACCTGGCTGGAGCTCAAGTCACTATTACTGTGTAATCTATTAAAATTTTTTCTGTTTTGGTGAGGACAGCAAATTGTGAATTCAGGGCAGCTTTATTTAGCCTTTCCTGCCTGAGGAACCTTTAGAGCCACAAGCATGGTGAAACACAGTTTTTTCCATACTTCCCTTTTGATTACTTCCTTCAACTTAAGATGAGCTAAGGTGCTATGCTTGTCTACTTAAGGCAGGGCTGTTTTAACAACAGTATCATGAGGTTTTGCTGCCCTAAAGAGTTCATGACTGCAGATGACCATATTTATGTTTATGTGTTCATTAATCATAGCCTTTCTTGAACTGCTTTTCTCAGGCAGTACTCTGCCTTTGTTCCACTCAATCTCTGCTGCTCCAGTAATAACAGGATGCACTAAACAGAAAAGAGAGTACAGTGCTTTTTTAGATCATTACCAAAGCCACAAATTAATTTAAAGTTAGTCAATATATGTGGAGGCATTCTCCCAGTACACTGTATAGATGTTTATTTTGAAGAGCAGCCTGTCCTTGCACTTTTACATGGAGGTTTTTGAGTTCACATTAAAATAAGTTATAAACATGACTGTGTTATTAATGAGAATACATCTGAATTTTTTATTTTCTCATAAACTGCCTCTCATAAATCAGCTGCCTTTAATTAATAGAAGAGTGGCCTTTATTTTTCAGTGATACAGTTTGGTCAAATATAGCTTCTTATCTGAAATGTTACAGGGTGGTAATTACATCCCTTTGGTTAAGGGTTACCTCAAAATAAGAGCTACTTGTAATATGTATGACTTTTTCTGGAGACTGCGATGATGAAATTTGGTAAATTCTTCACAGAAATATCAGATGTATGACTCCAACAAAAGCAATAGCTTTGAAATTTTTCCTTCAGTGGGTTTTACCTTCTGTCTTAGGAAATTTTCAAGTTGATATCAGGATGGAGTGGGAAATGCCTGAAGACCAAAAGAAAGGACTCAAATAAATGCTCAGGAGACTGTTCCCATGCATTATTCAACCTCTCAAGTACACACGGCTGCGACTGGGCTTATGGCAGTGTTATGGGGGGATGGAGAGGCAGCACATCTGAGACAGCCCACTTGGCTTGTGAATGTAGCACCCTCAAACCCACAGTGGCAAGTGTTTCTTCTACACTATTATTAGGCTCCTGTACACAGAAGAGATATCTTACTAAATTAATTCCTATCTACAGAAAAAGATGGGTTCTGTTCTATACATCTTTACAGATAGAAAAAAGAAAAAATGTTCCCCACAAGCAAGGGCATTTAGAAATAAGAACCATTCCTGCAGCACAGGAGTTGTGCATAGGCATCAAACACTTTCTATTTAAAATGAATACAAATACAGAAAGGAAGATTTCACTGATCCACTATTCCTTACAGTACAGATCTCTAGAATAATTTCCACAAAGCTATTATTCCCCCTATTCCACCACTAGTTTAAGGATTGTCATTGCCAACTCAGAATGAAAAATGATCTTGTATTTCCCAGAACTTAAACAAGAAAATTAATGTATCTTTGTTAAACATTGAGTTACTCAATTGCTTTGAAAGGGTGTATCAAAGGGTATTTACAATAATGTATAACTCAAAGTGATGTAGAATAACAGGAAATAAAATATAACTGGATTTCAACCAAACAGCTACAGAGCTGGCATGTGGACCTTCACCACTTCCTTGTTGCTTGCTTGCAAAGCCTTGAGGAACAGTTTGGTCACATCCACTCATTGATATTTATCTTAGTTACTGAGTTTTCCTGTCATTTGTGAAGAATTAAGACTCCTTGGTCATTGGTCTGGAGAAGGCTGGGTTTGATCTTTGCACCTAGACCAGGCTTTCCAGATGCTCAGATCAAGGTTCTTCATCAGGTTCTTTCCAGAGAGCCTAAGCAGTTTGAAAAGGATCTGAATAGCCTTCCATCAGGTGAGCAATGAGGTAACACAGGATGAGCACACTGGAAAACTGACACAGCCTCCCTTTGAGAGAGAAATATTTGCTGAGGTTGTCTGGCAGTGGGGTACACGATGTGTCAAGTTCTGTATCAAGGGAGGAGTGAGCCTGGGCAGACAGATCTCGGGATGTCAGCAGGGACTTGATGCAGATGTTCTGCCAGATGCTGCTGCTTATGGATTCCCTCCTCCAATGGCAGAAACCCAAGAAGACTTATGAGAGGACCCCAATGCAATCTTTTCATGAGTAAGATCATGAGAAGTGTTTCTCAGGCTAAGAAGGAGGAAAACTTGTTCAGTTCATTAACAATTCAGGATTATAGGAACTGCAGGTTCCTGTAAAAAACCTACAATAAACCATTCCTAGCCTAACAGCGAAGGTTCCTTTGTAAAGCTTCACAGAAGTCTGTGCACATTACAGATAACTAAACAATTTAATTCTTGTAATCAGGAAATTGATGCAGCTGGATATGGGAGAAAGAAAAAACACACACCAGAAGAAAGAAAACCCCAAATACCAAATCCCAAAAACATTTCAATAAGACATATGCTAATTCTCTTCCAAAGGAAATAGAGAGGCCCTAGCTCTTATGGAGTCTGAGGAAGGAGTCCTGTACACTTTTGATGTCTCCTTTCATCATGTGGTGGTCACAGGGTAACACATCTTTCCACCCAGCCAACAGGAATATTTTAATTAAGTAAAACAGGATTACAACACACCAGGCTACCTCACTGCCCTGGTTTAGAGACCTGCAGAAATAAAACTCTCAGTTCATTAAATTATAGCTTATATAGATACCCCACTATTACATCCCTCACAGCCAAATATCAAAAACAGATCCACCAGCAACATGTTCAGGCTCTAAGTTCTGTGTCTCAGAAGTCTTGAGGAATACAGAGACACTGTGAGAGATTTTGTATTTTTGCATTATGTTGGTCCTCTCCTGTTTCTTGACCTTAGCATGGGCTGAGAGATGAAGTTGGCAGGCTAATGAGGAGGAGAAAGAGGATAGTCTGTAAAAACCTCTACTTTATGCTAGTCTTAATTATTTGAGGGCAGATATCACAGCTGTCCTTGGAGGTGGAACTGGAATAAAGTATTTCAGGAAAGACCCTGTTGTTCCTCTTTGGAAAGTCCAATGGAAAAAGCTTTTGGCCATCTATGTCCCAGTGGAGGAATAATCAGTGATGTGGAAGGCTGAATAGGTGGTAGTGAAATGAAAGCAACCAGCAAGCAGAGCACACTCTTCTTCCAGAGCCTCAAATCCACAGCAGTGCCATGGCCTGGAGGAGCAGCACTTCCTTTCCATCTGAATCCCAAGCCTTTGGCCAGTTCACTCTGCCTGGGAGCTTGGGAAAAACAAACCTTATGTGACCTCCAGCAGCAATTATGCAGGAGGTCTCTGCAAGAATAAAAATTTGCTCACAGGGAAGAAAATAGCTTGGAAAACTGCGTAATACTCCCACCCACTGACACTCCCTACTTGTGAACTGTATCACTGCTTTCATCCCTCTGAAAAACAAAGTTGATTTGACTAATACTGCTATGTTCCTAATGACTTGTTTTTTTGGATATATGGCAGCTGTATTAAAGGGGGAAAAAAGCCCACGCAGACAGTGGCTTGATTCACTGTGGCTGGCACAGAGATGGGTGCAGTGTCTCTGGCAGGGCAGCGTGTTTTGGGGAAGGCAGAAGTCTGTTCATGGTTATGCCATCATGACACACTTCTCCCAGTGGTATTGCCCGCTCTGGGAGTTCAGAGTCCTGCAGGGTCAGTGCAGCTGATGTGTTCCTGCTGCTGCATCAGCCTTCCAGGCAGTTTTAGTATTGGCAGGGCTGGTCGCTGCAGTGGACCTGAGCAAGCAATACCCTGGAGACAAAACCAAGTCAGGAATGCTCATGGCAGGGTGAGCAGAAGCCACAGGGGACACAGAACCTTGACTTGCTGAATTGTCAGGAGGCTGGTGTCTGAATCCAACTCTGGTCAGAAATGAAGGGAATTTAGAGGTTGGTTTGGTTAAGGGCTGATTCTCAACTGATCCTGAGTGTGCAGTGAACAACTGGACACACCAGAAGTCTCTGTAGAGCAGAAGGCAGTCTGGAGTTGCAGACGTGTGAATATGCCACCAAAGGGCCACCAGCTGCCAGGATGTCTGCTCCCAGTCCACAGTGGAATCACAGGTGACCTTTGCAGCCACCTGTCTGACCCACTTCATGCCATATTAAATTCCTGTCAGTGTGCTTGGGTGTGTGGTCTCTGAAGGGCTGTCTCCAGCTGCTCCCAGGCTAGCCCACATTTGTAGCCTGTATGAGGGATGAATACACAAATTATGCATGATATTGTGCAGAGCAAGCCTCTTGGCACATGCATAGAAGTGTAGGATGATTTGGGCTGGAAGGAACCTTAAAGATCATCTAGAGCCCCCTGCCCTAAGCAGGATCACCTTCCACTAGACCAGGTTGCTCAGAGCTCCGTCCAACCTGGCCTGGAACACCTCCAGAGATGGGATGTCCACAACTTCTCTGGGAAACCTGTTCCAATGTCGCAGTGTCCGGGCCGGCTGTTGTCTGTCTCTGCCCAGACACGGGTGAGATGGGTTCGCTCCTATTGGGCTTCAAAGGATGAGGCTGGACTCTCAGATTCGGTCTTCAAGGTTGTTTATTATTTCTTATCTACAAAGTTTTCTTTTGCCCAGCTGGGGTCTGACCAACAAGGCAGCCAAAGGCACTCTGACTGCCCACAGGGCGGTCGCATCTTTTTATAACAAAGACTACGTAAACTATATTTATCTTTTGTCCCCAATACTTATCATTTGTATTACCCAGTGTACCTTTACTAAGAACCTATCAAAAATATGTACACCACACAGAAATGGAAGACATGAAGAAGGAAGAAGAGCCACGTGGCAGGCCCCAACTCCCTCCATCTTGTTTTTCCAACCCCCCTGTACCAAAATCTTAAAATCTATGTTTTGCCCTGTAATTACACTATTTCTATACCCTTTAAACCCCAGTGATTCTCATATCCCCATATACAGGTGGTACATCTCTCGAAGGGTCAAAATTGAGCCACCAGGTACTTTTGGCAACATTCCGAGGCTCCCGAGCCCTCCAAGGGTTCTCTTGGTTCTGGGCATCAGGAGAGGTGCGCTGAGTTCCCACATCTCAGAGTGCCACCCTCACAGTAAAGAATTTTTTCCTAATGTCAAAACCTATCCATTTCCAATTTAATGCCATTACATCTTGTCCTATCTCTAGTGGTAAAAAAGTTGTAAATTTTCTCTGGCATAATTATAACCTTTTTGTTTATGACTTGTGATTTGTTTTTTTTCCAGTGTTTTTCACACCACCGTATCTAATCACCACTGAGATTTTAGCAGAGCTCTAGTAGACTGTGTCATATTCTTTCTCCCACATGTATGTGTGTTTTCTTGGGCTGCATTAAATAAGATGTTTTGCACTCACCATATTTTGCAACAAGCCAGTATAATAGAGTTGCAATTTCTGAACAGTGCTGAATTGAAAATACAGAGAAATTAATAAACCTAGTCCATTATTTGCAAAAAAAAAAAAAAAAAGAATTTAATAATATACATTATTCAGTCACTGATTTAAATACTTATTTCTAATTATTAAAACATTAATAAGTTAAATACTTTAAATATCTTTAATTAAATCCACTGTGCTGAATAATACCAAATTCATTAAGATGAAAGTGATAGGTTGGGATGAAAGGAGTCATCCTAAAAAGCAGTTCACTTCATTCAGTGCATGGTTCCAACAGGCTTCCTCCTGAAACCTCTTTGGGATATGTTTTACAGCCAGGGAAGTTACAGTGCTGGTATGTCACAGCCAGGTTTTTTTCTTCCTCCAGTATAGTGCAGGGATCACTGCACAGCTTAAGATTTTGCCATTAGGTTGAAGCAAAACTCAAAAACATAATAATTACTAAACACCTGGTAGGACTTTTCTCTGAAGCAAAGGTGTTTTAGCTGTTGTTTTTCTACAAACCTGAATTCGAATACTTTCCCTTTCATTGTTACATAATAGTACTTCTTCCTTCTCCTGATCCTAATCTATCATAGAGGATTGATCTTACCCATATTTGAGCAGATGTTGTGATTCAGTCCAGAGGTGGCTGCATTTCAGTATCTGAGTAAAATGGTCCCACTGCATCATTTTGCAAAGTTTGTAGAATTATTTAATGGAAACATTTTATTTAAATGTCAATTATTTCACTATTATCATCATGATCATCATCATTATTATTACTGTCATTGTCATCAACTACTAAGTGTGAATACTAAGGATTTTTCTATCCACATTAGAAGTAGAAAGGAATACAGCACACAGGATTACAGCCAAGGTAATTGTCTGCCTATTCCTTAGTGTGATAGAGAGCAAACACGGTTTACTATCAGCTTTGTATTTTTTTACTTAACTCAGGTAGTAGTAAATGTAATGAAAACAGTTGAGAGGTATTTGTCTGAGTTCAGCAAACAAGCTGTTTTAAACAGATTTAACATGAATTTTACATTATGTCTTAATTTTCCTGGCAGATTTTATTATTCCTTTGTAGGACACTGGCTTTTTGAAGGCCACACACTTTGCACTGGCTGTGTGAAGCCCTCAAATTAATGTTTTACAGGTGCATCTCACCTGTTGTTCATTGTGAAGAAATTCATACCATTAAGAGAACAGCTGTAAAATGTTCTATGTGGAAGTGCATTACCTCATTATCTAAACATAGTGCATAAAATTTATTCCTAATAAAATCTGTTAGTCATTATAAACCATAGTCTGTTCTGCAACAGTGGGGAAAAGTTTGTCCTTTGTACTTTTGAAGCATGCTGGCCACTGGCAGAAAAATATTTGGAGTTTCCCAAATACAAAATCCAGGATTTAAGAGGATTCAAAGCCAGTGCAGGTTTTATCCATCACAACACTCTACCACTGATGTATGCAATTTCCCAGTCCCTGATCCTTGATTGGGTGTCCAGGGTCCACGGACAGCACATGGAAGTGCTGGAGGGTGGAGCATACTTGATGACAGGACACAGATATGTGGAAGTCAGGACTCTGAAATCCCATGCCCTTCCTCACTTTGGAATGGCTTTTTAACAGGCTTTTAATTTCAATGCCATCAAGAGGACTTGTCCATTTCCCCACCATCTGAATGCTCTCTTGATGGCAGTAGGTGTCAGGGCTGTCAAAAGTGGAGCACCTGTTGGATCTCTTAGTCGTGGTCCTGATGGAAATTACCATTCTTTTTTTATGAGAAGGGATGAAGATCTCACAGTAACTTCCAGGGAGATGAAATCTTCTGACTAGAGTATATCACAAGAGAAGTATGTTCCTCTGGGGGTCCTGGTCAGTGAAAAGTTGAAAATGAGTTGACAGCAGCCCAGCATCCAGGAGGGCCAACCCTGTCCTGGGATACACCAGGCACAGCATCACAGGCAGGGCAAGGGAGGGGATTGTCCTGCTCTGCTCTGAGCTGGGGTGGCCTCATCTCGAATCCTGGGAGCAGTTTGGGGTGCCACAAGAGAACAAAGATAATAAACTATTAGAGAGGGTCCAAGGAGGGCAGCAAGGATGGTGAAGGGCCTTGGGAGAAAGCCACATGAGGAGCAGCTGAGGTCACTTGGTCTGTTCATCCTGGAGAAGGGGAGGCTGAGGGGAGACCTCATTGCAGTCTGCAACTCCCTCATGAGAGGAAGAGGAGAGCAGACACTGATCTCTTCTCTCTCTCATGACCAGTGACAGGACCTGAGAGAATGGCCTGAATCTGTGTCAGGGAAGGTTTAGGTTGGATATCAGGAAAAAGTTCTTCACCCAGAGAGTGGATGGGCACTGGAACAGGCTCCCTGGGGAGTGGTCACAGCACCAAGCCTGACAGAGTTTAAGAATTGTTTGGACAAGGCTGTCAAGCAGATAGTTTGACTCTTGGAGATGGTCCTGTGCAGGGTCAGGAGTTGGACTTGATGATCCTTGAGGGTCACTTTCAACTCAGGACCCTCTGTGGTTCTGTGAGCTCTGACTGGGCATAGTCAGGCATTGAGCTGCATCTCTCATATCCCATTCAAATACTACAGTAACTTAGACCAGGGGAGGACTCCAGCAGCCGTATTTCAAAAGAAATCAATAGCTGCCAGTGTGTTTTATGAAAAATCCAATTTCAGAGCTCTTTGGTAGAAATTCTTGGAGTGCTCAAACCAGCCCTGGGGGAAGATAAACAGAGGAACATATTTTTGTGTCTGAACTAAGGTGGTGCCTGAAGTGGATGCTGGGCAACTCCATCTTTTTAACACCAAAGAGCTGTTGAGTATGACCCAAATTCAAGATGCCTGGGAAGCTTTCGTACTGGCAGCTGAGCTTAGAGTTTGGAAACCTCCTGAAGCCGACAGCAGAATCTCTCTTTTGGATGCTAGCACATAAATTCCAACTCTGCCAGGTTGTAAGCACCTAAGTCCTCTTCTGAGCATAAAGCCATGATAGATACATCCACACTCTTCCATCTGAACTCCAAGATTTCATTCTTATTGCACAACTCAGGAAACTTTTTAACCTTAATTTATGCTGAATGTATATTGAAGAGTGTGCTGTTTTGGCAGGGGTTCAGTTAATTTTCTTCACTGTGGCTGGTATGGGGCTGTGTTTTGGATTTGTGCTGAACACAGGGCTGATCATAGAGAGATGTGTTAGTTATTGCTGAGGAGGGCTCACTCAGAACCAAAGCCCTTTCTGCTTCTTGGACTGCCACAATGGCGAGGAAGTTGGGCGTGCAGGGGAGGTTGGGAGGAGACACAGCCAGGACAGGTGACCCCAAATGACCAAAGGGTTGCTCCAGACCATGTGGCATCGTGCTCAGTACATAAAGTAGTCGGAAGAAGGAGGAGGGGGGGATGTTGGGATTGATGGCATTTGTCTTCCCGAGTGACCATGATGTGTGATGGGCCCCAGCTCTCCTGGAGATGGCTGAACACCTGCCTGCCCATGGGAAGCAGTGAATCAATTCCTTGCTTTACTTGACTTGTGTTCATGGCTTTTGCTTTCCTTGTTACACTGTCTTTATCTCAACCCATGGGTTTTCTACCTTTTGTCCTTGGATTCTCTCCCTGATCCTGCTGGTGGGGGAGTGAGCTAGCAGCTGTGTGGGACTTGGCTGCTGGCTGGGTTTAGACCACAACAAATAGCATTTTCATCCTGAGTTTTCCTTTCACCATTTCTTGTTAAACTAGCATACAGCAGACATGAAAACACATGAGGGGTTTCTATAACAACACTGTGAATAATAAATTCCACAAAGCAACCCTGGAATCTACAAATGATGTAAATGTTTTTTTTCATTTAATTGCTATCCACATTTGTGTCCAGCTTCAGAATAATACAGCTGCAAAAGTAATTAATTAATATAGGAATGCAGTTTAATAACAGCGCAAGGGTTCTGTGTTCACCGGTTGGTTATGGGCCCTAGCTAGCATGTTGATAACAGGTTGTTGCCATTGTTGCCACCTCATTAGAAAATTAGCATTTAATTAACTTAGGAAGATATGGAACAATTTTGGTATGGGAAATATTTGTACACATTGTCTATTGGAATTAAAAGCTCCCATCCAGCAAAAAGCACAGCAGCCTCTACAGCTGGTGGCTGTTGGCCCACAGAAACTAAACAGACTCGCTGGTCTGTGCAGCTGCAGCCGCTGCCTTTGATTTGGAGGGGAAAGGGAAGCTGTGAGACTGTTATCCCAGGCACAGCTGAAAGCAGAGATCCAGCTGTGACGTCAGTGCTTGCCTTGCAGGCACCGTAGCAAGTCCCCAGAAGTATTAATGCACAGACATTGCGGGCTCTGAACTGTCGAGCAAAAGTTTGAAAGGAAAGATGGCTCTGCTTCAAGCTGGGCTTGCTGCAGCCTCCCCTGAAGCCAGTGGGAGTATTTCCACTGACTTCACTGGGCTTTGGATGGCCCCGCGGGGGTTTCCTGGCCCGAGCATCGGTGCTGATTGAGCCAGGTGCAGGGAAAGGCAGGTCAAGCTGCTCGAAGGTTATCCGCTGCTGGTTTGGAGGGGCAGAGGGTGGGGAAGAGAAGGGGACAGCTAGAAAGGGAATGGACAGCTGAAAGGCAGCTGGATTTTCTTGGGGTTGCTTTGTTCCTGTTAACACTGGCTGAATGGTCTGAGGTTTTGTATGTTCTTGTGGATGAAAAGATCCTCTTTAAACTTCGGTGTTGAAAAATAGCCCTAAACCTCCTGCTGTCAAACACAAAAACAGAAAAAAAGCTCCTGGTTCCTAGGGTGAATTATTTTCCTGACCAGCCCCTTCTATGTAGTTAGATGCAAAACCAGAGGAGCAGTCAGATGACATTGAGCCTCGCTCCTGTGGGGTGAGGAATTCACACCTACCCTGTGCCAGCCCTGCCATGGGCATCTGTGGGGGATTCCTCCAGGCGGGGGTAAATGCTTCTATCACCTCTGTCATCCCTTGGGCTCAGGAGCGCATACTGCAAACCCTCCGCACGTGTTTAATGTTGCACATGCAAAGCCATGGAGCCGTGCCAGCATCCCACAAGTTTCTCCCGCTGCCGTCCCCTCAGCTGCAGCTGCAGCAGCAGGATCTGCGCTAACCCCGGGCTGAACCAGCGCTCCGCAGCAGCCAGCCTGCCTCAGCTGCTCTGGCAGCCCTGCTCCGGCGTCTCCAGGTACTTGTGAGAGAGATGTCACGGCCCTCGCCAGCGAGAGCTGCGCTCGCCGCTCTTCGTGCGCCCTTCCCCCGTCCTGCCAGGCACATTGCCACCTGCCAGCAGCGCCGAGCGGGGACATCGGGGTCTCGCTGAGCAGGACGGCTGGGCTGTACTGTGCAAGGCTGCCTCCCCCGGGGGATCTCACTCCTGTCAGTGCAATGAGCTGACAGGTAGGGACCGACAACACCCATCAATCACACCCTTAAGAGCCTGAAACGCTGCCATTTCTCTTGCGGAGAGCAGCAGCCGAGCCGACAGGCTGCGTGGGGCTGTCAAGGAGGCAAATGTCCTCCTTGACAGAGCTGCTCCTGAGGATCTCCCACAGTCATTCGTGTTTATCCCAAGCAAATGCCCCCTATCCTTCCTCCCGGTGTGAGGCGAACAAATGCCAGAGCTGGAGGGACTAAGAATAATTGTGTTGTGATCGGCGCAGATGCTTTTCGAGGCGGACGCGGAGTGTGTGACACCGCTCTGCGCCGTGTGGCAGGCCGTGAGGGAGGCGGATAAAACGCGCCGGAATTCCTCGACACAAGGACAGACAGACCTAACACGGCGGGGGGGACAGACAGACAGACCTGGCACGGCGGGGGGCGAGGGGCGCGTGCCTCCGCAGCCTTTAATTGGCGGCAGCAATTAAAGTCTCTTTGTGTGTGCGAAGGAAGGATGTAGATGAGCGTGAGTACCGAAGCTTCACCATTTATTTGACGGGGAAATTATTTGGGCTTGAGAACTGCAGCAGCGTTTTATCACCCCCAAATCATCTGACCCATTCACAGTAAGATTAGTGCTGAAGGTCAAAGGTGCACGTAAGGTAGCTCCAAGTCTTTTCACTGCCCAGCAGCAATGGTTAAATACGAGAAGAGAGGGACCAAATAAAAAACGAAATTAGGAAGCACTGCAAAAGGCAGCAAGAACACAAAACATCTCATTAAAATCTTACTCTGTGATGGTTGTATTTTTTCCCACCAGTAATTCAGAAGAACCGGCTGCTTCTACCTTACAAGCAATCCCACAGGATTATTGTAGGGCGCACACGGACAGGCGGCTGTTGCTGTGTGTGTGGCTCTGTGGGAAGGCAGAAGGACAGACAGACCTCTGCCTAGCAGGGCCTGATGAGCCACTGTGTGACACAGACTGATGTGGGCAGGGACCTTCAGAAGAAAACACCCAAAGCTGTACACTTTAACACTGGCCTTTCCATTTACCTCTGTTTATGCATTGCTCTCACAACCAGTCATTTATCTTTGGTGTGATTTTGACTGCTTACTGTAGCACTAAAATTGAAGAACATGATATAAAAACCTATAGGCCACTGTAATTTAAACCAAGAGGCACCCACATCCGTTTAAGTAGATCCCAGAACTCCCAGGAGCAAATGCTTCCTATTCTTGGAAACATTTGGGCATTTGAAGGAGTACAAATTGGAACACAGAGCCATCATCTTGTGGCATCCCTGCTCCATATACTCCATTCCCCACGCTCTGAATACCTGTGGGATGCATCCACATAAGCAAACCACGCCAGGCCAGAACACAGTTGTGCCTCCTGCAGTTGTCCAAGATTCTTCTTCGTCATGTTCCTCCCCAGCAAGGTTCATGCTTCACCCCATCTGCTATCACCAGTCAAGGTCTGGTGACAATCTGGGACACTATGTCCATCTCTGCTTGTCCTTTATCTAACAGCCACCTCTGCCATCCCTGGGTCCAGACATGCAGTCGCCAAATCCTCACAGCCCCTCCTCATCCAGTCCCTGCTCTCAGAAAATGTACAGAGAGTTATGCTGCTGAACGCTGATGAAATTTCAGGTAGTGCTAATTCTCCTCACTATACACTACCTACATTCTGGCATTTCACTGATTTGAATTGCTGATCTATTTAAAATGTAAATTGCTGATCTATTTAAAAGGCTACAGCAGGAGCACAGTTTACGTGGAGATCCAGCTGGGATGGAGGGTCAACATTCAAGTTCAGTGTTTTCTTTCTAAACAACTTGGCTGCTTGAACAACACCTCGAGGATTTGAATTTAGTGGATCAAATTTTCTTCACAGTACATTCCCACTGACACCACTTAGGTCAATGGACCAGCTTGTGAACTCAGTTAAATCAGCATGTACTGGGAGTAACATTACAGAGAGTAGTGGAACTATTCCAGATTTAAATTGGTGATAATGAGACCAAAATTTGGTCCAATGTACTTGCAGAGATCTGAGAGCAAAGCATTCATTTCAATCCTCAAGTAAAAAATACCACCCTGCAGACTTTTTTAAATCCTTGAACACAAGTCTCTGTGTAACAATAAGCATAAACAGAATGAACACTAACAGAATAAAAGATTAAAAGTTATTCTGTAGCCTATACCAAAACTAGTAAAACCTGAGTGTTCCTGGGTAGATGCAAAATAAAAAATGCAGATAAGCTACATTAGTTTTCATATTATGAGCTTGCAAATATTTTTAAATGTTCTAGTTTAACACAATATTTTGAGATGAGAACTATAATTCAAGGTTCTGCCCTTGAAATAACTAGGTACATTACTTTTGTTAGTGGCACCAGCATCCCATTTTATCCATGTTATTTTTTTATGTCATTTTATCCAATTTATTTTATCCATGTTTTATTAATCACCCATATGATTCTTTGTACTTGTGGGCTTTAGACTTTTGACTAAATACTGGCCAATTCCTTTCCTTTTACTCTTCTCACCTTAGCTGGTTTGTGATTTACCAGCTTGTCCAATGATTATTTCAGAAAGTGATTTTTTTTGACTATATGCATGAAAATTTTGTTGTTGATTAGTTCAAGTTCTTGAATGCTTATTCATAGAAGAGACCTCCCCCTCTTTAACTTATTGGAAATGTCTATATTCTTCCTGTTTGGACAGTGAAAAGTGATAACTAGCCCTCTGACAGCTGAGCTCCTGCAGTCAATACATACGTGATGCAGTCGTAGAAAACAGTATGCCATTCAAAAATAAAAGTATGCACTGGAGAACAACCATAACTCCAGCTCCAGCTCCTCCAGCATTACTGGAGCTCCATGACCCTGCCTATTTGGGCAGAGGAACAAAAAACTCTATATTGCTTTCCACCAAATCAGTTCGTTTTTCCAGGTGTGCAAAATGATAGTTTAGAAGGGTGGGATCAAAAAAAAAAATATATATATATATATATTGTCAGGAAAGATTTTTTTGTGGTTTGAAAAACAAAGAAAGAGAGAGAGATAGCAAATGTATATATCTAAGCTCTCCTGTCCCTTTTCTTTCAAAATAAATGAGGACACACAAGTGGGTGGTAGGAGAGGGAGTTTAGGGCAGGAGAATAGGGGAAAGCTGAAGAAAAGCTTTAATTCCTTTTATTCAGAGATACCTCTGAAGGAGGATGTTTCCCATCCTCCTGTTCTGGGAGTCCCATTTCTAGGGGCTTGCCTTCCCCCCCCCCTTCTTTTACAGTTATATGTATGTGGACTGGAATTCAATACAGAAGAATGTATGTACATATATATACACACGGGGGAGGCTCAGCTGTGGAATCACTACAGTTTTTATGGGAATCAATGGAGCTGTGCTGATTTACATGACAAGAGGATCACACCTTTGTACCTGGTATTTAAACTGAAATAGCAAACTACTCGTGGCCTAATTTGGCCAAGGTTTGTATTTCTGTTTTAGCCAGTTTCTGATATGGGCTAGGGTAGAAAAGCAGAGATCTTTATTATCATCCTAATAAAAATCAAAACTTGATAGTATGTGACAGTGCATAAAATTAACTAGATGTGTCAGTTAGCAGATCTGGCTGAAGTTGTGCCTGATTATATTCTGCATGCATATTTGTTTTCAGTCATATTTGCAGGGGTGCCTCTATCCTGATGCTTCAGTTAACTGTTACTTTGAGGAAATAAACAGAGGTGAGGGTCCAGTCACCTTCAGCTGTTGGAAGTTAATAAGGTGTTAATGAAACGTTGGCAAATAGCAGCAGTTTAGCACTTGGTTGACACTTGATTTTTAAAAGAGACAGAGTGTAAATAAGCTGTGTTTGCAGTGAAAATTAGAAAAAGTGGGAGGTGGGGGAACAAATAACACTCTCACAGCTTATTAGTTTTAAGCAGGAAATACTCGATAGACCACATCAGGGAGAGTAACTCTGATGCTGCGATCAGTGGCAGTAAACAATGCCCGAAGGCAAAGGGGTCTGTTTTCATACAGGCTTTTTAAGACACTCTTCTAATAGAAGAGCAGCCAATGCACACAAGGAGTGTAAGAGGACCCTTGGCACCGCTGCCTCTGACCTCTGCAAGTGCTCTGAGGGAGCATCTGGCCCGTTTCAGACCACAAATCCTCTGAAACCTTGTAGTTTATGAGGGATGGGCAGTCTCTTTCTGCAGGACACTTAAGGCTGTCAAGGAACATGAACTCTGTTATTCCTGCTGCGTTAAGGACAGCAAACGACACCTTGAGAAATGGTAGCACTCTGAAGATTTATTCACTACTGCGTGCTGTAGCAGGGTTGTGGGAGTGATCTTTGGGATTCAGGGAGCAATTTAGGCTTGATATATATTAGGCAACCCTAAATAAGATAGTGCAGCATCATCCTGAGTGAACCTTGCCTTTTTACACCGCTCACAGTATATGAGTCTGTGCAGGAGATGGTACAGCCAAGCTTTCTTTGGGGGTCTCTTGCTCCTAGCTCTGAAGGAAGAGGATAGTGATGAACCAGGAGCTTCCCTGGTGTGGGAGTAGAATTGAACAATGGTAATTTAGCAGGGTAGCATTTCAGTTGCTAATTGTCTGGGAAGACCCTTAGCAACTCTGTTTCAGAATGGCTTCTTTGAATAGGGATCATTGACGTGGACACCCAGCTCAGATCTAGGCTAAGTAGGAATATGAATAACTGGTACATTGAGAATTTCCTGTTCATGCAATGTAATCAGAAAGATTACATTGATGATTGAGCTCTTGATAAAATGTTCATCGACAGAAGAGTTAACGCCAAGACCATTCAAAAAGGGAGACGCCCTGGGGGCATCACTTTTTCTGCATAGTTACAAAGACATGGTTTGTTTTTGCAGGTGAGTAGTGTGTGAGTGAGGTTCCTTTGCCAGGCTGGAGGGATTGGTGGGTTCTGGCAGATTATCAGCCACATCTAGAATTGCTTTAGCAGTGTGGAGATCTTATAGTCAGAAGCTGGAGCTACTTGATGTATCTTTTCCCTCATTCTCATGTGTCACATTCGTTCACAGCAGTCCTTAGCGTGGCGTACCTTACCAGGATAAGGTAGCTCCTTGGGCACACATACTGTATAATGATCTCTTACAGTGAATTATGATTGCAAATTAGAGCTACCTTTAATTTAACATGTAAAATTTGATTTTCTGGAGGTTAGCGTTTTCAGGGGAATAAACTTGTGGGTGTAATATACCTATGGGTATTACCAATTCTAAAGTGTTGAATAAATGAAAAGCACAAAACCTATATTTTTGTGTAGGGTAAATAATGCCGCACATAAATGTTGAAGTGTTGAACATAAAATACTCTGTGCAGAAACATAGACTTTTGTTTGCTTGATTCTCCTGATGTCTTAGAAAGGGGGGCACTGTAAATCCAGTCTTTGAGATTAATTCAAGTGTCACATGTTGTCTATAAATTTCTGTATTGAATTACTGTGTTATTTTAGTTTGAGGCAATATATTGTTTTGTTTATGAAGATTACAGTGTAGCAGGGATCTTTTTGGTATCAACACGCTGTGAGATAAACATCTTGCAATATTTTTGAAAGAATCTGCAAATCCACACCTCCCAAACAAGGCAGAATCTCAAATTCTGTAATATACTTCTCCCTAGCACTGGAGTTTGGCCACAGTCAGAATTGGGATGTTGGGCAAGGCAAAGGGGTGTCACAAGTTGATTGTGAAACAGTTTGGGTACCTGGCTGTTCAATCACTGAGGACTTGAGGTCAGGATTTCCCTTGACAGGCTGGCAAAGAACACTGAGAGTACTTTCTCTGTCTTTGTAGTATATGGCCAATTTCCTAGGATAATCCATTTTTTCACTAGCGGCTATTATGAGGACATAAGACACCAGGAGGTGCACTTTGACCTCTCCTCTTCTCTTCTGTCATACACAGAGTATTTGAAGCTTTTGGCCTTTTGTACCAAAGGTCCAGTTTTGTTGTAGGATGTCAAGGCTCCTTTTGTAAGGGGCACAGAGCATAATTCCTATGATGCTTTTGTCACAACAGTGTATTTGTTTTAATGACAACTAAGCCACCTTTAGCAAAAGCAATTGACCCTTGGTGATGGATTGACTTGCTTGCCATCAGAGCGTGGAACATTTGTTTTGACATTAATGCAATAATACCAGTACTGCTACTTTCTCTAAGTATTTTTCTCTTCCTGTGCATCCAAAATTTTTGAATGCAAAACCCTCAGTAGATACAATACAGGATCTGAGTGAAAAATCTTTTGCCAATGGAACTTTCATCCTTTTTCTCCTTGTTTAGAATTTAAAATATGAAATACAAGGTCTGTTTTCTTCAGATCCAGGTCAGTGCAGCAGAAGATTGTGTAATCACTTATAAAAAGAATCATTTGAGGCCACACAACAAGAAAAGAGAGAAGGTGAGGCAAAAATGCTATCATTTATGGTGTAGGAGAAATAAAGAGGGGACCAAGATGAATAGATGGAAAGAAGCGCTAATATTACTTAAATGAAATTATTCCCTCTAGAATATTTTAAAAGCAAACCAAAAAGTAATAAGGGATTAATACCTGGGGAAGAACTGCTCTGTGATTTTGCTGTGAGTTGCTCTTTGCTCATAAGGTTTAAAGTCTGAAAGTGACCCATTTGGTTTAGTCAGGAGCCAAAAATCTCCTGCACACACTTCTGCCTGATTGCAGATCTTGGGGAAATTTATTGGGGGTGTGCCTTTTCCTCAGCCCATGAAGACAACATTTTCCTAGGCTAGGCCAGAAGTTGAGGGCAGTGTTCAGTCTGATATTAAGATATCCATACTTGAGCACCTAAATGCAAGTGTCCTAATCTAAAACAAGCCTAAGCCATCTGGCCCTCCATGGCTATTCTGGACTAATGTCTAATTTCCATTTATGCTCATTGAACATGAACAGTCCTCTCCAGAGGAAGAGACATCCAACCAGTGGTCAGGATTTCAAACTAAGTGGGAACAAAATTCCTGGATGTGCTCAGGTGGCTAATTTGTATTGGACACCTAAGTAAATTTCATTAAGATGACTTCTACATCTAGCCTTTAAAATTAACTCTTCAGCTATTCCAGATTCCTGTCAGTCCTTGAGCATCTTTGAAAAAACACACTGTCCTGTACTGGCATACTCGTTTATCATACCGCAAGGACACTGGTGTTTTACAGACACTTCTGATGGGCAGGATGGCACATGCTGCTGGGACAGATGTCAGCCTGTGAGCAATACTGTGCTGGACATGCCAGAATTTCAGCTTCTGCTCTGGGCAGCTCTGGAGGAACTTATGGCTTCCCCTTGTGGAATTGCCACTAGTATGCTTGCAGTGTGCAGTGGGGAGTGGTTGTTTCCCATGCTCTGATCAGGACTTTAATTTAGCACTATCTACAATGTACTGCTGGTTTTACTGCCCTTCTACACTATCTGTGAAATTAGCTTTTGGGCACTTTTGGTGTTTGTTAGCTGTTTTCCCCTGTTAGCTGTGGCACATGGACTACACACACAGCTTGCATTCAGACTTCTGCCCCGTTTGGGTAACTTGTCTGGGGCTCATAAATATGTTGCACAAGCCCAGCCCCCCAGTGCATAAATCACCATTGCAAATGAGAGGAAGGGAGGCAGACCCAGACAAATGGGCAAAGTTCCCAAACTAGCAGTGGTGCAATAGATGTTGAGACCTTTCTTCCATACGTAATGATACCTTGTGGTTTCTCTTATTGAGGATAGTTTGAAGTTTACACAGGTGATTTTCTGATGGGTGCTCTGATGCCAAGGAGCTGGACCATTAAAGTTGGAAGATCTGTTTAACTGCATTCTCCATGTCCAGGTCAATAGTCATTCTGTTATGAAGCAACAAGCATAACTGTGCTCAAAGGGTTGAGTCCTTTTTAATTAGATGCTCCCTTGATGATTATTTTCCTGACATACAAAAAAGGAAAATTAACCTATGCGTAGTTTTCCTTCAAGCAGTCTTCAAGGGTTTCATTTAATTTGTCACTGATACAGAAAGAGGACTAATTTCTTAGTAGATATTTATCTGGAGAGAAGAAGGTGGTAAATAGTTACCCATGCCTGTGAAGTGCAGGTGTTCATTAAGTGTAGCCTGACACAAATATCTTCCTTTTGTCTTTCGTCTCTTCTGTTTGTTTGCTCTCTGCTGTTTTATTCAGGAGCAGCCAAGTGTTACCCAGCAGGGATATCCACCTGTGGTCACTGGGGTAGATATGTCATAAATGTTCCTGGAAGCTCATTAAAATTAATCTAACTCCCAAGCAACTTTTGTTTGGTTTTAAGCGTTCTCTGAAGAAACTCTGTAGCCAGGATTTTTCTTACATCAAAATATGACTCCTTTCTTTTACATGGACTCTTTTATATCACTTCAAAAAGAACTAGCTGTGCTCTTTCATCGAAGTGAGAGTAAAAATTTCATTTGTAATTACAGCAAGAACACACTTCCTTAATAGGCTAGAACAAGAGCCTTAAAAGAAATTCAATAAGAAACAAACAAAATTTTAAAAAGCCCTGATGTCTAAAAGCCAAAACTTCAGAAAGCTTTACACTTTAGTCGGCAATTTGCATTACTAACTTTTTGTTTGTTCAAAACCTGGCCAGATAAAACCCCTTTTTTGCTCTTTCACATTTTTCTCAGTTTGATTGTCTGTGTTTTTCTGGTACAAATATTTTACAGTTATACCTCTTAAATAAGTGGGTAGCATTGCAGCAAAGGCAGGTTTAAGTCAAAAGGACCTTGAATTCTGGAGTCCCATTCCAAAATAGTTGCACTTTCATTTTTCTGACTTGTTTCTAGGAGTTAGTTTCACAGATTCCACCTCTTCAAATATTCTACGGCCAAATTTCAATAGCCTTCATTATGGTTGCAACCATTTACAGCAAACTTTAGCACATGGAGTTGCAGCTACCTTGGTGGCATCTAAGTTAAAAGCAGCTATTAATATGGTAATGACTTTACCTGTAATCTTCTTTGAGAATTAGAATCAAGGCACTGACCTCATGCAGTTAGGCTGAGAATTAGATATGAGATTCAAGCACACAGAAATCCTGGACTTTGATTGCCTTTCTCTTTTGCTAAAACTCTAATTCCTATATTTCTATGCAATTTCAAGCATATCTTAGGATTTCTGAGAGATGCATGAAGCTTTACAAAAACAATTTAATTTGTTAATGAACAAGGTTATTATCTAATAAAATATTGTTTTCCTGGTTTGTTAGGATTATTGTCATGTGTGATACAGTAATAAAATCCAAATTGTCATGTGTGATACAGTAATAAAATCCAAATAGTTAAGCCAGAAAACTCAGAGTGTTTCTTTGCCACATTCACCTTGGAGAAAGGTGTTACTAAGGGACTGAATGTCATTATTTTAAACTTTTTTGGCACTTGGTCAAAGGAGAATAATGATGATTTTGTTTGAATGCTTTAAATGTTTGAATATGGTTGTGTCTATATTTACTAGAAAATATTAGTAAAGCGAAGAATAAAAGCAGTAGGCACCAAAACTCAGTTGTGACCAACTCTGAGAGAAATTTCTCAAGCTGGATCTGAAAAGCAAACAAAGAAGACCACATAGACCAAGAGGGTGTCAGCAGTTAAGGTCTGGGCATGATGAACTTGAATCAAACACAACTTGAAGAATGGATTCTGCAAGGCCTGGGGACCCAGTGTGGTCTACTAATGGACTTTGCCCTTGCAGTGGAGAACCCTTGGCAATGATGTCAAATGTAAATCAGCTACAGGATTGTCCAAGTGTGCCTCTACTCAAGGCATCACATAGCACCTAGAGCATATCTGCTGGGATGACACTGCTCTTTTCTGCCTTCTTTAGTCTTGCCTAATTGATAATGAAAAGTTTGGTCAGCAAACAGATATTGGAAAAGAATATTTGCCATTTAGATATTCATAGAATTATTATTCAGCATATGTTATATTCCAGTGGGGAATAACGGGCTGGGGTGTTTGGGGATGAATGCATAAACCATTCAGGAACTGTTTGATAATAATTAAGGAAATAAGATGCCTAGTGTATATAAAGTGGCTTTTAATTATAATAGAAAAGAAATTCTTCAGAAATAATTTGTGAGATAACTTATTTCTCAAGTATGTTTTGGCAGGGTTTCAAATAATGTATCAGATAGTGATCTCATATTCTGTGAATGGATTGCAACTAACCCAACACATTTTACAGGCCCAGCTACTGAAGCCCAGCTCCCATGCAAATTGAATGGCATTCCAGGAAGATATCAGAAAATTTCCATTTGTGTGCAAGATTTTCTGAAATTGAGTCAGAAGTGGAGAAGTGTGCTGTTTGCTCTGACACACAAAATCCTGAGAGCATGTTGATAGGATGGTCTTTGCTGGGAGTGTGAGAAGCACACACTCCCCTTTGCAGGAAGGTGGTGGCTGCACAGTACAGTATTGGGTCTGTTAAGTCCACATTTGATCTGGATCAAAAACGAGTATGTGAGCATTCCTGATAAATTTGTCAAACCAAATTAGCATTAGGGTTTAGACCTCATGTTTTTATGTCATTCCTTGTCAGGACAAAGAATAGAACAAAGGCATTAAGGCTGTCAGAAAGTTTTGTCAGAACTTTTGCATGAATTTGTACTGGGAAAGTGAAAGCTTGATTTGCTCTTTTTATCATATGACTACTGCTAGTTTTGCCTCATCAGAATTTATAGGAGGAGGCTTGTGCATGTTCTGTTTAGTGAACTTTGATCTGGTGGAAAAGCCCATGCTGACCAGTGCTTATGCTTGTGAAGACAGTTGGTGCTGCTTTCCTTGTCGGTGTCAGGAGTTGGAGAATAACTGCAAGGGAAGATTGTCTTAGGTTTAGCTTCCTCTTTGTTCATTTGCAGGGATATGACACTCTACCAGCAAACTCCCAGGAGACAGCTGCAAGTGTCTGAGGACCTTATGGGATCTGGAGGCGAGCTGTTGGCAGCTCCTGGGACAAAAAATCCAAGGAGATTCAGAGATTCTGGCATCACCCAGGAAAGTTTTTCCTGAGTTCCCAAGTTCCAAAACATGTTGCAGTGCATATTTTGGTGTTTCATATAATAATATGAGTGTAGCAAAGCTGCAGCTAATCCTTTTGTGTTTGGGCTTTCTCCTGAGCTCAGGAAGCCCAAGCTTGCTGTGTCTGTTCATTTACCATTAATACTGTAGTAACACCTGCAGAGAAGATAGGAGAAATTCAGAAAATGCCACCTCAGATTACAAGCTGCTGATTAAGGTGTTTTCTCAGGAAGATGAAGGTGAAAAGGGAGATACCTTGGATTTGGTACGTGAGCAGCCATTCACGTGGCTGTGAGAGGGCACAAGGCCGTGTACCATAGCCGGTTGTATATCACAGTTGCATGCCCACCACCTGGAAGGCTAATTATTAGAGAAGCAGAGAACAGCTGAGGTTGGAAGTTGTCTCTGGAGATTGCCTAGTCCACCCTTCCCCCACTCCAGTTTTGGGAATATTCCGACAGAACTCCTACTTAGCTTTATGCTTTTGAAACCTCTAAACCTGTGATACTCTTGACAATAAGACCTTTGCATATAATACCTTGAAAGTAATTATAATAAGATCTCCCTCTTGAAATAGATGTAATTCTTTTTAATTCTCTGTCTTGGCTTAGAATTTAGTGTAATATTTGCAGACTGCCCTTGGCAAATGGTTCCTGCTCTTCAGCTGTGAATCTCAGGCTGTATACAAAGCCAAGGGTATAGCCCACAGTTTGCATTAAGTAGCATTTGATTAGGTGGTAATAACATTAATTGGCACCCAGAATCAGTTGGCTGTAGGTGATCTGAAGTGATAATGCACTAGAGCTTCTAATAGTCTAAGTCAAAATACTCCCTTAGCCTGGGGAAAGATGCAGGTGTTTGGGATAAAAGAGTGTTTTGTAAATGAAGGACTTGAACACTGTGATTCCACTTCATTACTCCTCTCCTGATGCTTAATGTAAAATGATTACTTTATTGCCACCTCTCTTCTGTGTTTTAAAAGTATTAGAAAATTAAACAGCAAACTTTAAAGATAAAATATGTCCCAAGTTATTAAAAAAAAAAAAAACAAAGCAAAGAAGCAAAAAGGATATTGAATTGCTAAAAAGTAATTTAGAAACATTCCACATTCAAGCCAGTATATCTATTACTAAAAGATACAATTATAAATGATCAGTTCTTGATTATCTTGCTTGCCTTTGTAACAATGAACCCCACAAAACAATTGCCTTTCCTGAAAGACTGTTTCAGTTTTGTGGATTAGGGATCTTCATGGAGGCAGAATATACGTATGCAGCTGGCAAAACAAGTGTCTTAGTGAATGGTAACTGTTCCCCAATTCCCACAAATCCTTTCAAAAACCATAGGCCTTGTTCTTTTTTTAAATGTCCTTTCTTATATTTCATTAACAGCTGAGCCATTGCTGAATTATACTTGATATAATCAGGAGTTAGCTTTAGCAAAAATAGCATTGCCAACTGAAGGAGTGCGAGTGTTCCAATAATTTTGCGCTCTTTGGAAAAGGAAAAAAAACATGAGCAAAAAATTATGAAAGCCTCTCAAATTTGTCTACACTATATATGCCCATATAGAATATTGACATAAATATTAAATTTGACATTGTTGTGATACTGCAGGCATGCATTTCATGTCTTATTGTCTTCACTGAAAGCTTTCTTTCCTGTCTTTCTCAAGGCCCAGGACCATGTCCAGGAGAGATGTTCTGTTATCAGTGCATGAGCACTGACAGAGCCAGGGCAGCCCCGGCAGGAGCAGGGTGGTGTTCTGCAATATATAAAAACAGAGGGCACAGCACTCGGTGCCTTCAGGGACAGTGTGGCAGGGGGTGGTCAGCAGTGGGGGGGTCAGGCCGTGGTGCCTCTGGCAGGTTTGTGCAGAAGTGTGGCCAGCAGCTGGACGGGCGGGCAGCGCTCGGAGCGCGGGGTGAGGCCACTCGTGTGAGCGGCAGGATTGAACACATTCCTCTTCTTAAACATATGCACTGTGCTTGTCTCTGCTCCAAATGGTTCTTGTGGGTTGTTCTGAGCAAGGTTTTGGTGTCCTCAGTTGTACCCCAGAATAAAATGGGTTTCCTTTATTTTTAAACAACAGGAAAGAACAAGCATAATAGAGAAGAACAAGCAAATAATGGAGACACATAGGGTGAGTAAAACTGTGCAAAGGACAAAACAGCATTTAGACATGTAGATCAATATCTCTTAAATTATGCTATAAGGATATCCGTGAGGCTCTATGGGCAAATCACGTGTATAAAACACTGAAGAGAAATGTGTAGTGTAAACACCACAAAGATCTGATTCTTCTCCTAAAGACTTCTCTGCAGTTTACATAGCTTGTGATTCCCAAACAAAGGCTGGTTTTGTCAGACGGGGAACAATGTGCATTGCTGCAGGCATGAGAAAGGAGAGCTGCATTTGGAAAGTATTGCAATTATAATGGGAGTAGATTACTAAGCAGATAATTAATGATAGGGATACAGGATCTTCCCTTCCCACTGGGATTCATTCTCACTCTGTTGGTGTAACTTATAGCCCTGAGGAACACCCTTTTTAGTTTCAAGACTCTCTTTTCTAATCTCTAGGTCTTTTGGTGTTTTATTGCCTTGGTCACAAAGGTTCAAGGAGGTCACTCCAGAAGATATGCTCTGCAAGGGATTAAAGTGACTCAGAAGAACAAAGTAATTTGGAAGTTTTTGCAGAAGCCTTCTTCCACCTTTAAACTAAAAAAGTATTTTCTTCCACTTCTACAACACCGTTTCTGAAGTGTTTTGCTCTTCTGATTTATATAATTCTTCCTTCAGAATAATCAGAAAAGAATATGTAAATTTAAATTGACTTCATAGTTCTAGCTAAACAATAGAAATAGTATATTAAAAAATGTACATGCTTGGAATGATGAATTAGTTAATGATATTATGACTGATAAATATAGCATTGCTCTTTTCAATTACATGAAATAATATCATTTTCTCCCCCAAAAGTATCTTTTGTTATTAAAAATAAATATTTTAATAATATGAAGAAAACTAATTGACAGAAGATGACACTTAATAGAGTAGATCAGTGTGTGAGATTTATTCCTGAAAAACATGGAATAGATATTGAATATAGTTATTCACAAGACTTAAGAAAGCAACACAAACACTGCAAGCAGAGAAATAATTTTTAGATTTTGAATTGTTGACTGGTCAAGTATAGAAGCAATGGATAAGAAGCATAGGTTACTATCTTCTTTAAATTATCTGATGCAGATTGTTTTTCACTTAGTGTCTGGCCTGTAAATAGAAATCTTCCAATTTGCATGCTAACACATATATAAGAGCAAGAGAAGACTTGTAAGTGGAACACAGCATCACCTTGAAGTCTTCAAAGTTATTTGGAGTCATCAAAACAGTAACTCAAAGTATCATCAAAGCAGTGAGCAACACAGCCTCCATACAGCAAAATGTAAATAATTAGCAGAGAACCATCTGTAATGCATTATGAGCAAGTGTGTTCTGGGTATTGATCTATTAAGGCATACATGTATTAATGTAGTCAATGTGCTTGGATATGTCACGCTGCACAGACTGCTAAAAAAGAGGAGGAAAACTATTTTAAAAGCTTTTATTTTTCCTGTGTACTCAAAAATGCATTTCTGTGTTTTTGTCTTATGTAATATTAAATTTAAGCTTCATTGATTATATTTGTGGGAAGATAACTAAGTCTTTCAGTCAATTGGTATGGCCTCCTGATAAGGGTAAAAAAAGCTTTTATCTGGTCACTCAACCCCCTGTGGTTTAACAAGCATGCATATCATCCATTCAATTAATGTATTTCAGTGCAGAATAAAAAAAAAATTAGGCAAGTTTTATAATTGCTGAGGTTGCTGGAAGAAAAGGTATATATATTCATGAAGTGGGCCCTGGACTTTGATGTTTTGCATAATATAAGCCCTAGAACCTCACCAAAAGACAGTCTTGCTTAGAGAAAAATGCTGACTATATTGTTTAATAAAAAATGAAACATTTTATTGATTTTATAGTAAAATTATATATGCAGACTTGTTTAAGATTGAATAATGTTTAATTCATAGCTGATTCTATTTATTTTGCAGAAGGTTTTGTGCAGTTCAATGTTGCTGAAAAATAGTACTTCTGCAGTCAAGCTTAGGGCTTGTGATATGATAAAGTTGAATAGGATTGAAATATATAATATCTTTATATGCATACAATTTGTGATTTATGAATAGCATATAGATATAGTTTCACTGAGACTTCAGCATTTTTCTCTAGCAAGTCTAACAGACTTTTTTTCAAAAAAACAATCGTACGGTAAAATTTTGCACTTTATATTCCTTTAACCTAAACCCCATGGAGTATTTTTCCATGAAAAGGGAAAAAAAAATGTAACAGGCCCTTAGGAGAGGGTACTTCCCATACCAGTGTTTCTATGGGTGAAGGTGAAGAAAGAGGACAGAGAAGCAGGAAGACAAACAGGTGTAGGTGTTATCATGTCATATATAAGATAATGATGTGGGAGAGAAATTGGCCAACACAAAGTTATTCAGAGAAACTTTAACACAACCAAGAAGCAAGTCACTTGTCTGGTCCCAAGTCCTATTACAGGTTCTTAACCACAAGACTGGTTTTCCTTCTTCAGTTGCAAATAATTAATAGCATTCTGAAATTATAATTTCACTCAGCCTTGTTTCCTGTTGTGCTGGCTGGTGGTTTTCAGTGTAGCTAATATCTTACCTCTTATTTTTCATTAATTGGTTGGCATTTGATTAGCCACCAGCTCCCCAAACCACAGGGAGTTTTGCATTTGAGCAAGCTGAGGTGAGAATTGAGTCCAATATATGTTATTTGAGTGCAGCTGAGCTGGAGATTCAAGGTGTTAAGTACTTACTGAAGACTGTTCTTATAAATCAGGTCAGTCTGTGTATATACAACTGTGCAATTTGAATTAATACCCTTCTGCATGTGCTGTATTTTAATAGAGCTGGACAAAGGAGGTACAGTAAGGAACTGAGTAACTCAGGGAAAGCCTGAGCTGCCTTAATGCCAGTGGGACAAAAATATCACCATATTTACCTTCAGTGTAACCAGACAAGTTTTTTTAAATTTGCATGTTTGTCTACCCTGAATGTGAAAATGTGAGGTAATATGGGACATTAGGTTTGTTGCTGTGCTTTTGCTTCTCTTTGCAACTATCATCTTGCTTTTCTCCCTCAGCTAATATTGAATTGAGGACACCTTATAAGAAAAGAAGTTCTACAAATGTCTGCTCTGTTCCCTAAGGAAAGAGTTTTTTTAAAGGTTTTTGCTTTTTTTTTTTTTTTTTTCCTTTATATATGGTGGAGCAAAGGGCTCCAATTCACTCCTGGCTGATGTTGAAAAGGGCTTCTTACAGTTTGTCTCCCTTTATGTTTTGTACCCTCTGCAGTGCCCTTTTGCTGCATGGCAGAGGAACAGAGATCCCTTAAGTATGAAACAGAGTTTGCAACATTTTGGAATCAAAATACTTTAGCACTAAAGCTTCCTGGTTTTCTAGCATTATAGGAAGAGAAGAGTCCATAAATTTGTAAAGTGAGTCACTTGCTTAAATGTCACACGAACTGTGCTTGTCATACAAATTTAGCAATTGATTTACAGGCTGAAAATGTTATCAATTGAGCTACAGTGTTATGTAATACCTGAAGTAACTGCTTACCCTGCATTATTCAGAAGCATGTGTTTATTAAAGAAAAACAAATTGAGCTCAACTTTGGTTTTTTGTTAAATTTAAAATGGGGAGAAAACTGACAACTAATCAGTCAAAGCTTTTGAAAATGATTTGTGACTAGAAAAAGGAAGAGAAGGAAAGAAAAAAGACAAGGGGTGAGAGGTAAACATTGTACTGTGCAGATTGGTTGTGCTTTATTCTGGAGCAAATTTGTCCAAATGTGTATAAATGTGGTAGCTCAGTAATAAATGAAGAGCAGGAGAATACAAGCAAAAAAAATTAGGTGAATTCGTAGAGTCGTCTGTATTTTAGTTAAGTGGATGCTGTAATGTGGTAATAGAAATGTGTTACCTACACATCCTGTTTTAATGAACATTGCTTCATTATACTGCTGTAGTGAATGTCTCTAATTTACAGGAACATAAGAGTATTTTACTGTGAGGAAAAAAATATACTTATTAAACTGCAAGCATGCCATTTTGACAACCACATACACACACACACATGCATGCATATGTATAGAAAGTATAAAATAGTTAAAATATTCCTGAACCCATGCATACAATTTCATTTTTGTAATATTCACTTCATCTGTTGTAGAGAAATGCTGTTTAATTTGAATGAGGCTGTGAATTTTGCAAAATGAGCTGGTAATAGCATTTTACTTAAACTTATGGCATCTCTGTTCATATTGTATAGTTCAGGAATGGTTTCTTTATAATTAAAGTGTCAAAAAACCACATTTGAATCAAGAATGATGAAATTCATTCAGGATGATTTGCTAAAGAATAATAACTTTAAACTTTCTCCCTTTAAACAGAATTGTTTAGGCTCTCTCATCAGCTGTCCAGGGTTTCCTTATTTCCTTTTCTAGCTACCCTAGGAAATGAACTGGTCTCTTACAATGCTTTCTTTATTTCCATATGCTCTGCATATTACACACATTTTATGGGTCAATTATTGGAGGCTGTTGTACCAATGATTTACAGGAGTATTTGTAAATACTTTTAAAACTTTACTGAGTAGGAAAGAAGATGCAACATATTGCACCTCCAATACAGAGAGTATTATCAGTGAAAGTCCAAATTTTTTTCAGAAACGTGGAGACTTCCAGGAATACAAGTTGATAAATGTGAATTTTTCGGTATGTTGAACTTGACTCCACAATATTTGGCTTATTAGTTCACTGCTGAGCACAGGATGGTACCTCTGGCCTTGATTCAGCAGTCTTTAAATAAATGGACAAGTGCTCTGCTGAATCGGGGCCAGACTAGTGCAGTGTCGATATAGGGCATTTTGGGTGAAAGAAAATGCTGACCACAGGGGGTTGATTTCTTCTTCCTTGTAGGGGAACAAATCTGAAATAAATATACAGAAACAGTAGCAGGAAAGAAGATGGACTAAAAAGGTTTTGCCTAAAATTAACCTTAGATTGTATGTTCAGAGCAACAGTGCTTGTTCTGTGAGATGGAAAAGATATGCTTGACTTCAGTATTATTTTTTTAATTACACAGTGGGGTTGTATATAATAAGGGTGGGATTTGCTGCACCTTAATGGCTATCTGAAAGCTGTCTGGTCTGAGCTTCTATAGGTGGAAAGAGACAGCCTCTCTCTAGGAGCTGATTTATCCTGTTGTAAGGTATGTGTGGTTAATTACCCCCCAGAGCTGCTGCTTCATGGAAGGAAACCACTGGACTCTAATCAGACAGAAGCTAGGTGAGAAAAAGAAGATGCTACCTGACTAAATAGAAAAAAAAAGTTTATTACACAGGTGTCTGTCTTGTCTCTTGCCCAGCAGAATTAAGACATGAATCAAAGGAAAGAAATTAGGTTTACAATTTACCCCTGTGCCTGTGTGAAGCAGGTGTCTGAATACGAGCCAAATAGCCGGCCCTTGGATCCAGCTTAATTTCTGGAGAATGACTGCTGTAGCAAAAGCTCCCAGTGTTCCTCACATTGACCTAGTTTTCGGTTATCTAGTGACTCTGTGCTAATGTGACCCAGTATTTCTTTGCAGTTCCCTGTCTGGTGCATTTAGATTTTTTTCCTTTTGTTTACCTTTGGTGTCTATACTCACCAGACACCTAATCCTGCAAAGTGTTAAATCCCACATGGGAGGTAAGGGCTGTTCTATTTTCTCATCTAGCACGAGTCAGGCTGCCCCATTTCTCCCAAGATTAGGCTGGATAACAGACAGGTAAGCATAAACAGCATTGTAGCTGGTTTTAGGATTGTACCCCAGCAAAGGTCAAGCATAATGGTGCAGTGAAAATAAAGCATTTTGAGTCATTTATTCCTTTAAAAAGGTTTGTATCATCCATGCAGCTGCAATGCCATAATGCTTTCATTAAAAGTCACATCTGTGCTGAATTAAAACAGGAGCCTTTTCCAGCCAAGGAGTATTTGTCAGCTTGAAAGTTTTTCTCTCAGCTCCTGAAGCTTTTTTCCAAAATCCACGGGCTAAGACAGAGAGCAGACCTTGTCACGAGCTGGTACCGAGGTTTAAGTACATTCCTGCTCTGTTATTCACCGTCTGGCTCCAATTTAGAGGTACATCTCCCTTGTGTTCACTTTATTAACCTACATATGACTGGCTTTTTTGTTTAATGTGGAAATGAAAAAAATAGATGCTGGGCCCAAGAAAAGTAGTCTGAAAACATCTTTTTCCAGATTTTCTGTTCCTTGTGGCACATTAACCACTTGCATGGAATGTTTGGTGGATAAAATATATTTTAAAAGACTTTTTTTGAGAGTAGGCATTTTTAGCTCTATGTGAAAAGAATTAAACAATCACAAAATCTTAGTCCTCTCATCTCCCCTATCTTTTTGAGCCCATTTACCCCTTTCTACAATAACTGACTTCAAAGATGTAAATGTACCAAATCCATGAAAATTTACTAAGTGGATAGAAGAGGATAGCCAAAATTAATTCCTCAACTGAGAGTGCGTCTGCAGCATGAGCCCAGCAGCTGTGTGCTGTGTAGCTGCACCAGTGGAGGAACAGATGTGCTTTCCTCAACACACTGCTGGATGCCTGTTCCACAAAAAGCCACCACACAAGCTACTACTGAGGTGTCCGTCGGATGGGGTGAGACCCAGCAAGTCTTGAAGGAGGAACTGAAGGTGTTGTGGGAAGATCTGTGCTGGATGGGAATGTAGTGTGGGTTGCTGGCAGGTAATGCTTAGGGCAAGAGACTTTGCTGGTTCCACAGCTCACAGGCTGGATGACTTAGAAGAAGGGTAGAAAGCTTCAAAATTTTTCTTTTCAGTGTGATCACTTTAGTTAGAAAAGGACAACAAGCAGCTGTCTGTACAACAACTGTAAACAGAGTCCCCAATTAAGTTGGGTTTCTAAGGCACAGCAAATTTTTTGGCACAGCAAATTATCTTTATTGGCTTACTGAAATTTTCTTTTTAAATGCAAAAGCAGCAAAGCTTTGAGAAGTAACTAGGAAGAAAAAGATGGGCGTATCTTTATCAACACAAGTGACAGCAAATAATGCAACGGGACAAGAAAGGTAACCTACCTTTTATGCAACTGTGCTGTCCAGGAATCTCTGGTTTTATCCAAGATTCCTTGTGCTGATCCTTGTATGACGAAGGAGAAAAATGCCATACCCTCAAGGATCTTTATCTATTTTTTCCAGGTAAAATAAACAAACTTCCACAATTAGTCAAGCTTTTAATGCCTAACATACAATATATTTGTATAAATTAATTATTTATCTTTACATGTGTATACACAAAAAATTTGAGTGTGTCTTCAGTCCTTTAAAAAAGGCCAACAACACCAAGAGACCAGATTTTATTTTGGAACAATAGCATTCAACTATATTTTCCCTTTCTTAATCTAACACCCCACATTGCTAGTCTCAGTGTCTTCCCCACTCACAGAACTGTGCTCTTATTTTTCCCTGTAAGGACTGTCGTCTCAGAGGAAAAGTTGTACCAAGGTTTCTTCCAGGTTTTTGGCTGTGCTGCTTCACAAGGGAAATATTTTGTTTGAAGAAGATATTTGGATGTAATACAAACAGTGTGAGGAGCTTCCCTCTCTGCAGAGGAGAAGGGGAAACCACCTCCAATTTTTTTTTTTTCATGAGACGTGGCAGATTTTCAGGATGTGTTTAACAGTGCTGTGCTGATTCTCATATCCTGGGGAGAAGTTCTGGCTCTGTGGAAGCTCCCATCAGTGCTCCTGCCAGCTCCTGTGAAGTCAAGCAGAGGCAGGACTCCCAGGAGCAGGGAGGAGCTCATTTCTTCCTCCATACTCTGGAGTGAGGTTTTTGGGGGGGTTTCCTCCAGAGCCTGCATCATGCCAGGTCTCTGAGCTCATGCAGCTGCAGCTCTCCCTTCTTCTCTGCTGTGGAATAGATCACTTGTTGCCATTGCATATTTTTATAGAAATAAATTTAAGGAAAATACCCCTGAAGGTAACCTTTGACTTAGGTGGTCCCTCAGGGTTGTTGATTGCTTAACCTCCTCCTTCTGAAATTATTTAAAAGGAGAAGAGGATGGAGATAAAAATGCGGGAAAGCAGTATTTTTCTAAGCAAAACAAAGGGTATTGAAAAATAAAAGTTGATAAAAGAAACTTTTCTGACACAGTCCAAGCTGGCTTTGCAATGATGCAATTTTCTTCACCCTGCAAGGTTTTACTGCCCCATATCTCTTGGGAGCAGAGGAGGAGATCTTGGGCAGCCTATGCCCATGTTTCTCCCGACAGATATTCTTGGAGTGGTAGTAGCAATCAATAATGAAGCACACTTTGATATTTCTAGGTTCCAGTAATTGAGAGTTTCTGAATTTAACTGTCAGATGCAAACATTAAAGAGGATGAAAGGATTTCATTATTGCCAAGTTGCAATATTGTTCAGAATCCAGCCTGTCTCTGGAGGCTGACTGGGCTCCTGTTCTTCTTTCCTTGCAAATTAAAGGAAAGAGGGCTTCAACAGAATTCCCCACTACACAGATTTTGCTAGCTAAGAATAGGCATCTAGGAAATTAGAGAAAAGAAAGTTAAACACTGATGTCTATAAACTCTAGCAGTGGAAATTCGTATGCTGAAAAGCTGTTAATTCAGTGTTTGTTTTATCTTACTGTTTATTGGCTCATTTTAATTTCCAATAAATTTAGTCTTTAGAGCCTCTGAACTCAGGCAGAAGTAATTATTTGCTTAACAATAAAATAGTTTCCTCATGCCCATCTTCCTCCTTGTGTCTCATCACACAGGAGGGGTGGGGTGGTGGGGCAGGGGTGTCACTGTAACCACTCCTTCACTGAAGAGGAGATGCAGATGATCTCCTAGAGCTGTTCATTACCACTCCTTGCCTTGTTCACCACTGGAAATAGGTGTAAGGTGGATGCTGCTGTCTGTTGCAACATTGCAAGATGGAGTAACGTGTGTTGGTGAAGACTTGGGTGAAACATCTTCTTCCCTGACAAGCTTACTGTGAGGAAAGCACAGGGAGAAAAGCTCCATGGGGCTTTCCTTGTGAGTGTTCAAAGAACAAGGCATTTCCCTACTTCCCCTGGAAGGGAGAGGTCTGAAAACCTATAGTACATGAACATGGATTTAGATAGAGTTCTCTTTATGTTTGCAGGAGCACAGGTTCAGTTCTTAAAGGATCTAGAAAGTGGAGGTAAGAGATCCTGGCAGGCCCAGGACACTGGGCAGTGTTTTGGCCAGTTAGCCAGGAAGTCAAGCAGAAAGGGGAACCTGTGCTCTTGAACCTCACTTCTGTAGGTAGGGGATGTTGGTTCAGGTGTCTTTCCCCTGTAAGGTCACTGACTTCTGGGTGGAACTTCATAGGTTTCAGACTGTTCTCAGTTAAAACTGGTTGGAAGTGGTCAAGTTGATTCTTGGCAGCGAATGTGGACAAATGTTCCTGGACAGGAGGTTAGTTGCCTTTAGGTGCCTGGGCAGGGTTTGTGGGATTGCTATTTTGAACAACAGCACCTAGACTTATCAAATGGATAGCTCAGAGGTTTGGATCTGAGTACAAAAGCACTTGGTTTTCAAAACTGCATGTGTTTTCCCTGTATCTCCAAGTACAGGTACAGATTCCTCTCCTCAGAAATGCAATGTTGCATCCACTTGCTCTGCAGTTCTCCTTGGCTGTCATCTGCTAAGAAAGTCCCTGACTGTTTGCACGTCTTTTGGACAGCTGCATTGAGTGATCAGGATTTGCATTTCTGGACATTATTTGGGACTAGGAAAGGTGGTGTTGTCTGTACCTTTTCCTATCTGTAGGCTGCACTTTACCACTGGTGTTCTCAGAAGAATGTTTTTGACCCCCATTTGGTTTTCCTTTGGATTTTTGTCTAAAATTAATGCATACCAAACAAGTAGCCTGCTTAAAAAGAAAAAAAAAGAAGGAAAAAAATAAGGAAAAAAAAAAAGAAAAAAAGAAAAAACAACCTAACAGCAAAGTAACAGCAACAATAATAATAAAATCCCAGTTCTTGCTAGGTTGCAGTCTCAATGCAATCCACTTTGACTGTAGCTGTGGCAAATTGCTGTCTGAAAATGACTGCCCTATTCATCTGTTAATACTGTTAGAAAGAAAGCTACAACTGTACCTATCAGTGTAACTAAATTAGAGCAGGTTCACATAAGGCAGGCACACATAAAAATGTACTTATGAAACAGATGTATCCCTCAACAGGAAAATGACAGCAATTCTGATAAAATGCTTTTATTATTTACTTTCAACAAGTATCTATAACTGCAGCTTGACTATTGTTGAATCATTTCAATAATCTCGTTATAGGCCTGGCAATAAAAGGAAAAGCACTTCAGCACAGTGAAATGGCCTGGCTTCTGACATCTTCAGTGGCATGTCAGTGATACAGTGATGGTTTTTTTAGCTGTCAAAACAAACAGCTGCATTATTTATCCAGGTGATGAACTGCTTCAAAGCAGTGCACATCCCTGGCGTGGAAGAAGGCAGCTTGCACAGCTTGGACCCTGCTGGTAGGGGTGGAGGGATGGATGGATGGATGGATGGATGGATGGATGGATGGATGGATGGATGGATGGATGGATGGATGGATGGATGACTGCAGTGTGAGGGAAGCCTCAGTTGTGCAAGTGTTTGCCTGCTATTTGCAGGCGTCTGCTTCTTATATGCTGTAAAATTTATGGCCCACTTACAAGTTCCTCTAAAGCTAGTGCCTAGAGCATGTCCTGTTTCCAGGCTTAAGTTTTTTGGTATGGATTGTGTGCATTTTGAAAATGGATGCAAAAGGAGATGGGGAGTTAGCAGTTATACATTCAGTGTCTTTCCAGGTTTTCATGGGTTTTGGAAGAACTGAGAGATGACAGCTAAGTATATGCACAAAGCACTGCAGTTGGCAAATATAGAAGTATCTTTTGCTATCTATAGGAACACAGAGAAATAGACTCAGTGGCTTGAATATAGTCATGTAGGTTGCTTGTGGCAAACTAAGTACTATCTTTAGAGTATTTAATTTTAATCTGCTACAAAATAAAATCTATTCCACTTCAAAAATGTGAAATAGTTTATTTTCATCTGTTTTCAGACTTGCAGAAATTTTCAGAGCAGAGAAGGAAGTTCAGAGCATTTTGGAGCTGGAAATGTCTAAAAATGTTCAATAGTGGACAGTGTCTATAAGAAGTGATATGAAATGAAAAAATCTAATGTCAAAAAACTTGTTTTGATTCTTCTGGTAATTCTGGTGAGTACATAAAAATGTACTCTTTAGCAGAGATGTTAAATTACAGGCTCTGGTAAGGAAAGTGTTAACCTTTCTGTAACAGCATCACATTTTTATTGTGTATATTATTCTAAATAGTAGAACTTTGAGTTTTCTTAATATTCAATGTAAGAACATACTGCAACTGAAGTCTTAAGCTTTTTAATCTTTAATATATTTTGAGGAGCTTCCAGTGAAATTGGCTATACGAGTTCTGCTTTTTATAATTGTTTAAATTTATACTTCCTCTGCTATATTTATATTTAGACTTTTAGTAACTATTTATTTTTACATTTTGTTTTAATATTTGTTGATTGAGAGAAACATTAATGTGTTTTTAAAATATATGTTTGGAATGTATAAGTTTCTGAAACTTCCTCCCCTTACTCTGAGCACACTGTGATTAGATACCACCCAAAGGAAAACAGTTATTCTGAAAATTAGAAATAAAGCCCATAATAATTTTAATAATTTTCTTTTTGTTCTCTTTTCATTTCAGACAATGGCAAGTGAGAAAGTGCTCCATATGTCAAAAATGTACAATTTTAATCTTTGCTATTCCAAGAAGCAAGAAAAATTATTGAATTTTGAACTGTTTTCTTCAGTCAGGGCCACATACTTGGACAGTTTGAGCAGAAGATATCACAAACATCTCAGGCAGTTGCCTAAACTCTTCCCATGCATCCTTAATGAGTCTCTGCCAAAATATTTCAGGCAGCAAATAAAATTGCTTCTCCTTTGAGAGCTCCCGTTGCCTTATTTCCTTTCTCAGCCTGAGACCCCCAAAGGAGGGCTTTGAATGGGAGATTATAAATATCTCAGCAGAACAGACATAACACCTAGAGTGAAAAGGTAGTGGTAGAAGGAAGGAGGGAGATGGGAAATTTGGGATATTTTTGGGAAAGGTGTTTTTTTTCCCACAGGGAATTTCCTTTTAGCAGGTGTCTCACTGATCCTGACTCAGATTAAGTAAGGTTTACATCTGGATCACTTCTCTAAACCACATGTAAACTTCATCGTCAGCTCTACCTGATTGATAGTTCCAAATACTTTCAGCTCTAAAAAGATATTTTCTTTTAGGTGACACGAAAATTGATTTCTGGTCAAACCAAATATTCTGAAATGCCCATCCAAAGCCTCTAAATGGAGAAGCCAATACTGTATCAGTGCAACCTGGCAAAAGCAGGGAAAAGAAGTTTACTCATTCTGCCTACAAGAGCTGTGTAAACAAAAACAAAACAGTCTTTCAGGACAGAACATGAAGAACTGGCAAGCAAACACAAGTGTAACAGAGATTTCTAGGTCACCCAACTGCCTAATTGCTGGCAGCATCTCTGGATTGTTACGGCATGTCTCTCTAGCATAGTCCTTAGGGAAAAAAATGCTATATATTGTAAAATAGATACACATCTAAAGCATTTTGTATTCTGTAGACTTCAACTTTTACCTACAGCAGGATTTGTGAGAGAGTTGCTCTGCACATTGAGCTAAAGAGAGCAACCTATCTTTTCATGACATATTAAAATTTAATGATGAGTGAACTGCAAAAGTATTTTCATCTTCCAGCTTGATCTGGAGGACAAAGGTGGCATTACTCACTGTTTTCTAGGGACAATAATGAAAACCCTGGATTTTGTACAGCCTTGTACTTGCAGTGTCCCTACTGTGCTGCTATGGAATGATTTAGCCATTCCCTTGACTATTGGGATCTCATCAGCAATGTTTGATACCCAATTCTTTAACAGTACTATTAACACTTGATGGGATGGAACTAGGATATTTTTAACCTCTGCTAACAAACTGTATTAAAATGAAATACCAGAATTAAGAAGCGAAACAATGGGGAAAAAAAATCCCCAAACCTCAAACCTACAGGGACAATACATAGGTTTTATTCAGTTTCCTGAACATATGGCTCTGCTTGCTTATACATAGAAAAGACCTTTGGTTGTTCTAATGTTGCCTTCCAAATTGTAAACATCTGTATAAAATAATACAGATGTATGTAATTATAAAAATATTTAATGCTTATTTAAGATTTCTTGTTTTTAATCTTTGCAGTCTTTCAGGGTTGAAAGAAAACCATGAAAACCATGTTGAAAGTACCTGTCTTTATTAGGAGAAATATTTTTTTCTAAATTTGAACAAAAAAACTTAACTCAGTCTGTTCTTTAGTTACTACTCTCCCATGATGCATTGTTGTTGCTTTTAATACTTTTTCTATGTATTAAACTTTGTTATCACAGTATTACTGGGGGAGTAATTGCAATCCATTTAGCAAAAGCAAAAAAAAAATTTAGGTGAGTTACTGTTCTCTCCAGTGACTAATGCTAATTAACTCTGGCTTCACCTGCAGTATGAAAATGAGCACTTTTTAAATGGTTGTGAAATAATCTTGTGACTCAACTATATTTATAAAGTGTATTTCCATTCTTAACCCAAGAAACTATCCAGTATTTTGAACAATTTACAGATCACACCAGTTAAGGAAAAAAGTCATATTAGTCAGGTATGCACAATTACTTCTGCTTACAAGAAAATATCAATATCCTGTTCCATGGTCAGGAGGATCAAATTACTCCAGATTGTTTAGGGGCTTTACTCTGTCTTATCTGTGTCTTTAAGCCTATCCAGGAGAGCACCCTTTGCTCCAGATGGGCTTTTCCATTGAGGCTCACTGTAATCCTAATTCTGGCACTAACCACATCTGCCTTGTCTGCCTCCAAGAACATTTCTTTCTTTCATCCTCATCCATTCCTACACAGGGAGGTCAGAAAAGCTTTGGCATCCATGTAAGTTAGGTTCCTGAGGGTATTTGCATACTTCTGTATTTTGGGTTAGGAAGTCATTTCAGTCATTACCTGCTTGCCCAAATATGCTTCTTGCTTCCCCTCAAACATCTGAACATCAGCTCAGTAGCTTCCTAAGTCAGCCTTAGCAATGCTTAAAACTAACTCTAATGGTATATTAGTTGTAACACTGTTCATTGGCAGTAAGACCATTTTTATTGGCGCTTATCAAAGCATATTTAAATCTTTTTAGATGCCTAGTTTCTGTGCATAGATAGGATCTATAGGTCAGAGTTTGCAGAATGGTTGTCATCTGGTCCCTGCTCAATGTAATCAGCACAGGAAAAAACCCTCTAATGTGATGAAGGGGAAAAAAGCAAAATTAATTCAAATTAATTCAACTACATGAGTATGTATTGCTTGTGTGAACTGGCTTGTGTGTCATTTTTAGATAGAAGACTCAAAACCACACCACTAGCAATGGACAATCTATGGTGAATGTCCAAATATATTGAAAAGCTGAACTCTGTCAGATTACATCATCCCCAGGATATCAGAGAGATTTCAGGGCACAAGCTAAACAAGCAGGAGGAAAGTTAGGTACTTTGGCTGATCATACTCTCTATACTTTCCTGTGCCTGATTGCCCAAACACATTATTCACACAAGGTCATGGCATGGTCATCAGTGCATGTTTCAGAGAAGGCACTCTGAACTCATTGTCTCAGGAGACTGAAAATGTCATTTCACTCTGCCTGCACATATTGATTATTTATTCTCAACAAGTTCTATTAAAATAACACTTCTGTGGTGATTGCCAAATAAACATATCCTAAGGTATCCTCAGCCTTTAGCCTATTAACTCAAGACCTGACCCAGTTCAGATGGGATGGATACAACAGAGATGCCCAGACGTCTCATACATATGTTCAATTAGATCAAACATGTATCAGTGGATGGTGACAAACACCAAACCTATGCACAACACTGCTGCATGTGTTGCTCAATCCTTTGAGATGCTGTAGTGATACCCTTCAGTGATTTTAAACCTTTAGAACACAAGGGAAACAAATGCTGGCTTGCAATAAGTACTGTTGGTTTGCTAATTGCTACTTATTTTGCTAAATCTTTGGTGTTTGTGTGTAGCTTGTATAGAGTGGGTAGCTGTGTTCTGTCTCATTCAAAACAAAAGCCAGAAAATATTACACTGTTGCCCTACACTACTTGTGTTATCTTGGGTTGCTATGGCATTGCCACACATAATACAACATAATGGCAACAGAAAGCAAAAAAGCATTCTGGCCTGTGAGAGTGTTGATGTAAATAGATAATGAAGCTTTCTGTTGTATACCATGATAATAGCAAAGTAATAGAAACAGAGCTGCATGCGATAGCAGTTTGGATTTATTTACTGGGATTTAAATAAGGCATTCTTCATGATTCTCTCCTCCTGCACAAATAATTGCATACAAATTCCTCCTGCCAAGATATCGGAGCTACCATCTAATGCAAGGTCTTTTTCACTTGTTGAAACCATTTAGCCACTGAATATGACAAACCTTCTTTAACTGCAACACTCCTTGTGGTCCCAAACCTTTTGAGCTGCTGGCTTTTGGACCTTTTCTTTCAGTCAGGCAAGGGGACGATTTCATTTGGGGTCTCTGCATAGGCTGTTTTCATGTGAAAAATACTGGTGGGCACCCTAAAAGTCACTTGTTGCAAAAGTATGACACCAGAAGAGAGACGCTTTCCTTTGGTGCTCAAGTTTGGGTCAATGTGAGAATAATTTTAGCCACACCAGACAACCAGCAACACAGCCACACAGCCAGTGAATGTCAGCTGCAGCATCAACCACAGACTGAAGGCTCCATGGATGACATGAGCATGCTGAGAGACAGATGCACTTTTTTCCTGCAGGATGTTGAGAACTGACCTGATTCTCTGGGCCCAGACATGCAGCAGCAATACCAAAAGTCCTCCTTCCTGACCCCTGGCAGCTCTGCATCTGTCGCCTCTCTGCTCTCTGCTACCCATAAGTCAGTGACATCAGATTCCTGTAAGCCTCCCATAGCATGAAAGAACCTGAGTTATACTTCAAGGTTACCTTTGAGAGTTCAGAATTGCAGCGTGGACAACTTTGCTGAAGGCTATAGGGCACGGTATAGATGGAGTTCTGTGTTAAGGGATCTCTAAGGTTAAAACTATATATTGGAGTAGAAACCATCTAAGTTTGCCATCAGCTGAAGTCAGAGGGGGCTTGACAGCATGTTAAGTCTCCACAGGGAGTGAAAAGGTTGAAATAATTTGAATTGGGATCCCTCCCCCTCCCTAACCAGTTACAATCTTAAGTAGTTTAAGGCTCAATAGAGCAATAGGAGTGCTTTGCATTGGCCTCCAAAACAAACTGTAAAGTGGTGCAACCTGAGAAGCTCTGCTGCAGTATATTCCCTGGCTGCTGCAGTAAATGATTGTAGGGGTATTCTGGTCCCAGTATGGGAGTTTCAAATTCAGTAAGAGTCCTCCCCACACCCACACCACCAAAAATTTGTCAGTGTTAAAGTCAAATGAGACAAGAAGAAAAAATGTACAACCCACTTGCACCTCTTTTCTAGAATTAATTTTTCCCTAAACATCCTTTTCTACGCTAATTTCGACTACTGGACTGAAAATCTACAATTTAATAAATTCTGTTTAACAGCACTGAGAAAGGTGTCATATCAGCCATCCTGTGAAAGGGACTCCAGGAGCTCTCTGATACTGGGATATGGCTCATTTGTGTCTGTTGCAGATGGATGACATCTTTACAGAAACAATTTCTATGTTAGACTGAGAAAAGAAACTGATGCCTTAAGATGTCTTCTTGATTCATTCAATATAAGTCATCCAAAAAAATAAGCTTGCTCAGGAGCATGGTAAAAAAAGGGAGAAAGAGAAGATGATAAGCTGGTGATAAAGATACCAAAGCTCTTGGAAACATCTATCAGGACCTTGCCAGTGCCCTGGAACTCTCAGGAGCTCTGAACCTCGTAGACACCTCTGGTCTCCCGCACCACAAAGGTGAAAACTGCATGAGTTCACAATGACAGTTTTATTCTGTCACTCTTTGTGAGTCTTTAGATAGGTAGCCTAATAAAAAAAATGCAGACAGTAAGAGAAATTAGCAAGGATTGTCTCTTTTAAGGTTTAAAATGTTAATATATATGTTTTCAGCCCCCATAAGTAGTCCGTATATTATGCATGTTAATATGTACCTTTGAGTGCTATTAAAAATAGAATCCTGGTCATATGACAAACCAGTTGCTATAGTAACTACATTTTTGCTGTAGAACAGCAAAGTACTAATGTGTAAAATGTGTAAATTATCAGTGTGCAAGAGCAACTGATGTGTCTTCGCTCTGCTATTCTGTTTTAAAATGAATCTTTCTATGAATATACATGTCTCATTCATGTATTCTCATGACACTCCTGTAGCTGGCTCCATCTCTTCTGTTGGCCACCCTTCTATGCTTAAGTGAGATGTGACATTTCAGCCAAAAGAGAAAGAAGCAGGAGAAACACAGATAATGGCCTTGATCCAAAAGAAAAAGGCTTATACTGATTTCAATAGACTTTGCCTTGGGCTTTATGCAAACAAAGGTGATTTATGAGGGATACCAGAAAAAGGCAGAGTTCACTCATTTTTGCATGCCTGTTACCACATTCTCCTTCGGAAGTTTGAAGAGATATTGCCCTTGAAACTGGGGAAAGGTAGGATCAAGCACTAGCATGCTGGAGATTCCCATAGCAGGCTGAGCATATCTCAGTGAATGTGGAACCAATTTTTGAGAACTTGTCTTCCTTCACCCCAGATTCCAAGCTTCTAGATTTACATGCATGTCAGATGTTGTTTTGCCATTTAAATTTCTTAGGCTAGATAAGATAAGCGTTACTAAAATTTAAGAGTGGGTGAAACACTTGGAATGAAGTCCTGGCTTAGATGAAGTCAATAGCAAAACTTTCATCGGCAGAATTTCCCCTTTTCTGTTTAGTGTCACACTGAAGAGGGCACTGACCTCCTGCCCTGCAGGAGATTGTAACCCCTCAAAATGCAACAGAGATATTTATTTTGGACTCCAGAGAGAGAAAGAGTGTTTGGAGCAGTGCTGGCCACAGATCAGATGTATTCCCATCCAGGGGGAATTATACCAGTTAACCAGTAAATCTTTTGCATGACTCGCTTTAATTATACTAGGTGGCTGTGATACTTTATTTTATTGGGCCTTCTAGTTTTGCTGTCGTCCACATTTTAAATAGAGTTGGTTGAACCTGAAGTCATTCTAATTTTAAGGTTTCAAGGCACTGTGTTTTTCTTTTTGCAACCACAGCGTAGATGTAATTATAATCTGCCTTGTAACAGCACCTGCCTGAGTGGAACAGTTAGTTATTTACTAACACTCCAGGAGGGACTCCAGATTGAAGGAAATCAGCTGTGCCTCTGAGCTCGTGGGTAGCCCAGTACTAAAATATGGCTCCAGATTTACTGTGTCTGAGCTTCATGACACAGCCCACCCCCTGTTCTCCATTGCAAGGCAAAGGCTTTTTGCTCAAACGAGACAAACCCCATTCTGTATGCAAATACATGTTCCAAAATAGAAAGTGTTAGTTTAAAATCAGAATTTATTTTTCATCTTAAGTCATCAGCAGGAGCTTCTACCTTTCCCTTGGAACTTTTGACAAGTAGAGCTATTGTCTTAAATTCTGCTGTAAAATTATGGGATTATGGAACTCCAACCAAAAATGCTTGTTTTGTAGCTTTTTGGAACAAAGCTTTTTTATAAAGTAGTGTTCTGAAATCTACATATGGAAACCAACAGACTTTCTATCAGATTTGTATTTGTGAAATATTCTTTTTAATGGTTTTATGTGACAGCAAACGAACATTTTTCCTGTTTCTTGTGTCATTGTTGCAGTATCAGCTCTATCATTTAGTGTCAAATTTTTGTATCTATATCAACAAATTGTGAAATAACAATTTTTCTGAGGATTTCTTTTCTTTGGAGTGGGAAATTTGAACTTTTGGCATGCATCAGGACTTGTTAGATGGAGGTGGAGATGATGTCTTGGTACCTCTGTCCTTCTTCTTGCTCTCGTGGACTTGGTGCTCAGACAGACTCTCACAAAGCACTGTAGAGGTATCAGGAACTGAGGTGGCCCAGGCTCCAGAAAGAGTGTGGGACTCTATCCTGTGCATTATAATATGCTATAAAGCTTAATTAATTCCAGTGTTAAGCTTATTTGGATATTTCTATACTATCCTACGATATACTCTTGCTTTTTTATCAGGTGGAGACAAATGTAGTGATGGAGAATCCAGCCCAAACAAATGAATTGCAGCACGAGGTCTCTGACTGCAGTATTTAAAATGTTTTCCAAAGAGAAAACCACTGAATTGTTTTCTTTAAAAAGGCCTTGGGGTAGAGGGTTTATGTTCAAACATTCACCTGGAATGCTTTTCCTTTGAAACTTGAGATCTCTAGATAGAGATCTGCAGTTTTCTAACCGAAGGAAAATTCTTCTTTTTCTCTTTCTCTTGGTTTGTTGTTTTTCAAACAACTACAAAATTTCATGAGAAATATTATGAGGAAAATATGCATCAATTATCAACAAAACAAATATTTTATTAAATATTTGTGGTAAGAAATAGTTAGGAAAGCTAAGTTCTTCTAAGGTTTATTATTATTCATATTGCCATATTATTGTAATTTTCTATGACTTCTTTTCCACTAACAACAAAAGATTCAGTAATATATCACCTTCCCTTTTTTAAGAGGTATGGTAAAGTGTATTCTGCTCTATGTCTTCCTACACTTCCTTGGTATTGAAGTTATAGCTCCTATTAACAAGTCACCTTTAACATATAAGTCAATTTGTGCAGTCAGAGTTGAGTAATTTAAACCTGTTTTCTTTCCAGTAGTACAATCATTATGGAAGATTGTGAAATAAGGCTCATAATTAGGAACTGCTCATGAACTGCACTGACAAAATAATTTTTCCAGGAAACAATTAATTGACCTTCAAGTTGTGAAGATATGAAGTAGTTTCTTCAGAAAAAATTTCTTGGATTCAGTCTGGGATTCCTGAGCAAAACAAAGACCTTGTTGGATAGTCTGAATTGATTTCCTCTCCTCTGCACTTGTGTCCCCTTTTTGAGAGATCACGATTTTGCTCAGTGTTAGGGTATTCCTTGTCAATCCCTGGACTATTGTAAGTAGGATTTTTCTTTTATTCTCCTTTCCCATTTCTTCCTCAAAAACACTCATTTTAAGCTATCACAAATTCATGCCAACATGGAAGGGAGCAGATGCCAATGGAGAAATTTTTTTTAAGATTAAAAGAGGAGTCTCAACCTTCAGTTTGATCCCAAGGTTCAACTGCTTCAGCTTTGCAGGTATGAGACCCTATTTTTCAAATGGGGAGTAGAAAGCTCACAGATGCATGCATTTTGTCATAAAACCCTTCACATGTAGCTTACATATGGTAGCTTAAGTTATGCAAAGCTTTAGAAATCTATAGGAATATTCAGGGAATATTCCTATGTAGATAAAGACAGCAGAATCTAACATTCAATTTGCCAAATATTCTGAACAGAAGCCAGAAGTCCATTTACATATAAATATATAATTTATAATGTGGAAATGCTTCAAGGCCCTGAATGCAAATGCTTTGGATTTTTCTGGGGAAAAAAAAAGAAAAAAAATTCTTTTCATCCTCTTGTCTTTTGTTTCAATTAAATCGTGTTCCACTGTTGCATGCATTAAAATAAATTAAGAGGGCAACCTTTTCTCTCTTTGCATACAACTGGCATATAAATGACACTTCCTGCATGACATAAAAACCTCAGATAATTGTTTTATAATTAATTTACCTAAATTAATTTAACAGATAAAAAATTGCATTATTTTATTATAAATGTGTCCAATTCATTTAGAGAAAATAAACAGAATATGGTTCTAACTCCAGCCTTTTTCTTCAAAATGCCATTCCTCCTGAAGACTAGATGCTTGGGATTTTTAGCTACTGATGGTTTTTTTTCTTATTTCTCTTTCTGAGTATCAGTGTGTTCTGGATGTTGGCTGGATCAAAAAGAGATAAATACAAAAAAATCAGATCTGAGAAAATGCTTTTGTAAATATTTTCAGTATTTTTAATTTTGCAACTAAAACTTTGTTACTTGGTTATGTTCAGCTGCTGTTTTAATGTATTTGTTTGCTGGCAATACTAATGACAAATAACTAATTCATCTGAGGAAAAAAAATTCTGGTTTTGGAGAAAGAGCTTCTGATCACAGGAATTTGTTTTTCAGACTATGGAACTGAGTATCAAAAGTGGAGATGTTTTACAATAAATTGGGTTGCAGTCATTTATTCAAAACTAAAAGTCATTCAGCAAATACTTTGATGAATGGTTACATGAGAAAACCATTTTGCTGGTGGATCAACCCCAGCTAGGAAAGAAAAATCCCAACAGCTGCCTGCCATTTCTACAGTTCAAAACTCTTCTCATGTGCATATAGGTCTCTTGAACTCATAGATAAAGAAATAGCAGGTTGTAAAAGAATGGCTGCTAAGAAGAAAAGGATCATTTAAGCAGATTAAGTAGCTGCAGAGATACAATGTATTGTCTCTTTGACTAGAAAAATGTGTGCCTTTTATGAGAAGTAAGTATTTGACCATCAATTGAGAAATATATTTTCCTGATACAGATTGTGAAAGCAGACAATCCAGAGATAAGGGAAACCTAGAATCCCAGAATATCCTGGGTTGAAAGGGACCCACCAGGATTATTAAGTACAACTTGTTGTGTCTGTGCAGGACACCCCAGGAATCGCACCAAGTGCCCGAAGGCATTGTCCAAACACTCTTGAACTCTCTCAGGCTTGGTGCTGTGACCACTTCTCCAGGGAGCCTGTTCCAGTCCCCTGCCACCCTCTGGGTGAAGAACTGATATCCAACTGATATCCACCCTAAACCTCCCCTGACACAAATTCAGGCCATTTCCTCAGGCCCTGTCACTGGCCATGAGAGTGAAGGGATCAGTGCCTGTCCCTACACTTCCCCCTGGGAGGATGCTGCAGGCTGCAATGAGGTCCCCTCTCACTCTCTTCTTTGCCAAGCTGAAGAAGCCAAGTCACCTCAGCCACTCCCCACATGACTCCTCCTCAAGGCCTTTCACCATCTTCACTGCCTTCCTTTGGACACTCTCTAAAAGTTTAATGTCTTTTTAATGTTGTGTTCACCAAAGCTGCCCCCAGCACTCGAGGTGAGGCTGCCCCAGGCAGAGCAGAGTGGCACAGTCCCCTCCCTTGCCCTGCTGGTGATGCTGTCCCTGATGCACCCCAGGCTGGCACTCCTGGCTGTCAGGGCACACTTCTTACTCACCTGAAACTTTTTATGTGAACCCTGGTGAAAGGGAACCTGAGCTTGGAGTGTGGCAATCCACAGGAGTGGACAAAAAAATTGCTCAAAGGAAATGGAAAAAAAAAATAAAATTAGTGCAAGACTTTAAATACTAACAGTGCAATTAACTGTTCAAAAAGAATACAGCACACAAAATAACACAATTGGAATAAATTTCCTTTGAGAAAGCTAATAAACACCTTATTTTCCACATGGCAGTAATAGTGGCAATCAGCACACTTAGATTCAGAATGGACAGCTTCTTGAACAGAGGCAGTGTTGCCAGGAGCTGTAGGGCTGTGCTGTTAAAGGAGACTTTAGCCACAGCTGAAGGAGCCAGCCTAACGTGAGAGGTTTGCCTGCTGCAGTTCATTCTGGATGTGGTGGCTGCCCTATTGATGCAAAATTGCCAGACCAACAAGAATTTATGAATTGGTGTGAGTAGTGAGAGCATTACAAAAATTACGGTCTCAGACAATTACATTGTATTCTGATCAGCAGCGATTTCTATTTGAATTGAATGAAATCTAAGTAAAAATAGGTGCTTAAGTAAGGTTTATTTACTGTTTAAGATATTGAGAACCCAATGAGCAGAGTGTGGTGGATTTAAGAATTCAGTGTCTTAAATATGGATGAGCCCTGAGATATGTTAAAGTCAAAACTGCAAAACCTTTCTAAAAATATGAAGGAGAAAATGTAGAAAATACATCAGGCACAAATACATTGAAAGTAAAAATTTAAAGTAAAACAGGCTTACACCAAGACAGGCTGAGACAACTGAGTCTGTTCAACCTTGAGAAGAGAAGACTCTGGTGAGACCTTATTGCAGCTTTCCAGTACTTGAAGGGGTCTACAAGAAATCTGTAAAAGGATTTTCTTCACGGGCATGTCGTGAGAGGACACGGAGGAATGAAAGAAAGTAAGTTAGATATTTAACTTAGATATTAGGAAGAAATAATTTACTGTGAGGGTGGTGAGACACTGGAAGAGATTGCCAGTGGCAATCTGTGCCACTGAGAAGCTGTGGAAGCCCCATCTCTGGAAGTGTTCAAGGCCAGGCTGGATGGGGCTCTGAGCAGCCTGGTCTGGTGGAAGGTGTCCCTGCCCAAGGGGAGGTTGGAACTGCATGACCTTTCAGGTCCCTTCCAACCCAAACCATTCTATGTGTCTGTGATTCTAATTGTGCAGAGATTCTAGATGGACACAAAAGGGAAAATATTTCACAATCAGCCACTGGAATAATCTCCCTAAGGAAATGGTTGGTTCCCCAGCATTGGACACATTTGATATTCAGCTGGACAGGATGCTGGGCCATGTTGTCTAGACCATTCTTTTGCCAAGAAATCTTGGACCAGATGATAGTGTTCTATGATTCTATGAAATAGCAGAAAGCTATTGGTAGCAAAGCTAACAAAAGAACAAAAAAGAAAGCCATTCTTCTTTGCAGGGGGTGAGGTCAGACCCAAAATGTTTTGGTTTTCCTAGTTTTTGCCAAGGACAGAGATGAATAATTATTCAATAATAGGTAATTATTGAATCATTGTTCAGTAATAACAAGATTTAAGATTGAATAATAATCATGGTACCCAAGGGAAAAAGAAGAGAATCTGAAATCTTCACAGTTGAAGTAAAATCAGAATCTGGAGAGTGTAATTTCATCATGCACCAGGAGTAAACATGAAGTTAATTTTCAATGACACATGAAACAGTAAGGGTTTGATAGCTGTTATTTTTATAAGTTACAAGGTGGAGAGCATGGATGGAGTGTAGGAAGTATAAACCCATATTAAGAAAGGAAAAATTGCGATCTGGGATATTACAGGTTCTGACTGACTTATCTAAGAAGTAGGGTAGGTCAAATCCACTTGGACTTTAGCAGGGCATCTCACATAGTGCTCCACTGGAATTTACTAATTGCAATAGGGAGAATGGGGATTAGAAGGGAATTTAGGAAAAAAGCTAACGAGCTGAAGGAGTACAACACAATCATGCAACGGCTCTTGCTTGAAGGGGATCATCAGGCTGGAAGGAGGTACTGTGCATTCTTGAGGGATCATTAGGGACTGATTAAGGACACCTAATCAATTGTCATGACCATCATGGGCAAGAGTGTGAGTTTGCAGCTTAAGCACAGTACCTATTTCTCTCCAGACACTTGCTGCTCAGTGTGCTGTGATAAATAGGAGACAGCTACTCTGTTTCACTACAGGTAGTTGGATGCATGTGGGCAGTTGCTGCACAGTAAATTATGTGTTCAGGTTTTCCCTCTGGTAACTATTTCCTCTCCTCATACCTTTCCTTAATAGCTTTAGTAATGACAAAGGCATAAAAAGTGGCAGTGTGGTAATGAGACAAAATTGGAGGTTTTGTCAATATGGAGAAGATCGAAGCATAATGCAGGAAGATCTGTGTTACCTGGAGGACTGGAATAGCAGAAAAGAGCTGTAATTTAATAGCAAAATGTGCAAGAGCAGTCACTTAGAAGGGCAGCTAGGAGGAATTCTCTGATCAGCTCAATGGCAGGAAATGGCAGAGGAGAGAGAGCAAGATGCCCTCGTTGGTTTCAGGATATGTCTAAGAAATCCAAGAGATGCTTCCAAGAAAGTGGCAGGCTCTGCCCTTAGATAAATCAGCTGAGCCTCATGTCTCACTCTGAAGACATATTATGAGCATACAGAGAAGTTTTTGCAGTTTCTGGTCACTCATATTAAGTCATCTAAATTCAAACTGGAATAATGGTTATTGGGAGGAATGATGGATTGCTTTTGTGAGAAGAGATTGGAAGATCTTGGTGTGTTTGCTTCATAGAAAAAGAACTAGGAAGGAACATGTTATTGTCCAGCAGGGGAAAAAAAAAAAAACAGGAAGTGGAAAGTATATTTGAAAATATGACAAAACTGATTAAAGGCAATAGTTAGAAGCAGACCAGACCGTACATGAAGGTGGAACTGGGAATGAAAAATTGTCAGATTATTTCAGAATAAAGTCTTGAAATTTCAAGGAACTTGAAATCTCATGTAAAAGATAGGAATTAAAAAACATGTAAAAAGATTTTTTTTTAAGTTGTAGGGTTTTTAACTGTTTAGAGATGTAAAAATCACTTTATACAATGTGGCTCAGTCTCAGCTGTTGGTAAGACCTGATAAGTGGGTAAGATGCTCTACAGGCTTACAGAGGAAGATGAGAGAAGGGTTCAGGTTGGTAGTTCCAAAGCCTTGAGCAGAGTGCATATCTGCTGATCTTTTTTTGATGTTCTGGTATGTTGTATCTCTACCCTTGTATCTAGTTCTATTACTGACATTCTTGGCAATAATTAGTTGTGTGCTACAGTGCTGCGCTTATTGTGGAAGGCCTAAAGGACCTGCTGAAACAGTTTGCAGAATTAAGACCATAGAGATTTCTGGGCTGATATTTTAGGGTTTTTTTCATTAATTTTTTGTGGTAATTTTGTTCTGTTCTGTCATTTTAAGATGCATAGCAGAATATTTTAATGCCGTATTGTTATGTGAGCCATTCGAAATTATTTTTTGTTGTTGTTTACAGAACTCAGAATAAAAGTTAGGAAGATATAAGTCCATAAGTTCCACTAGAACATAGGTATTTTCAACTTCTAGTAGCACTAATAAATCTGTTCCTTTAATTATGAGCAGATTAAGTGTGTCAAGACTTTATCTTCAAGTCATTATATGCATATATGTGTGTATATATATATATATTCTTGCCCTGTAATTAATGTAGGTAAACCTAAACTTTAGGTGTATTACTTAATGGAAATTTTTAATGCTTCTAGCATTACAGTTAATGAAAGCCAGATGGAGTCCCAGCCATGACCAGAAGTAAAAATCCCATTAACTCAAGAGACACAGGAGTAGATCCACAGTCCATTGGAACCTATCAGTAACTTGTAATCTTTAATGTTTGGAAATACACTTCTTTCATCCAAAAAGTGCCAAAAAATCCTTGATGGCTTCATCTGAAAGTTGTACGACTCAATGAGAAGTTAAATGTGAGATTTTAAGAAAGCAAGAGTGAAACACGTTTTATGGTTACTAGTAATGAAATACCAATGTGATCTCATAGGTAATTCAAAATTCCAGTGGGAATCACCTGTGATGAAAGACAGGTGTAGTGGAGAAGGGTGCATGTGGATAAATAGTTGGAGACTTCAAGGTCTCATTGCACCATAGAACAAAATAATGTGTTTCAGAAACTGGAACACTGACAAGATTTAAAAAAATAAACCATTCAACACACTGGAAACTACATGTAAACAAAAGGTCACATTGCATTGGAGTTGAGCATGTGGATTTCAGCAGGCAGAAGAAAAAAGATTAAAACATGTAGTGTAAAAGTCTGTAGTGGCCTTACACATGAATCAGTCTGAAGGGAGAGAGCTGCCTCAATATTTCAGGTACACGTAGTGTACAAGCAGTGGTGGAACAGCAGGAATGGCAGGAGAAGAACAAATAACAAGCAGTCCTTTGGTATTCCACTGAAATACTTCTAAGTCATAGTAGGGATTATATTTTCTGATGTAGGAAATTATTTCTTTGGAAAAATCCTCTAACTGGAACACACTGCTTTTCAGTGAAAACTGGAGAAGTTAAAAATGTGTAGTTGTAAAATTTCAGGGAGTTTGTCTAACTGACCTCCTCTTCAGGTGTCTAGGTTGGCAACAAGGCTATTGGAGTGAGTCATCAGAATTGTGCCTAGATTTTGTGTCACATAGAGCACCACTTCTGAAATTAATACCTAAATTACTGCTATGTGATGGCTACTACATTCAGGGCAATAAGCATGCAGAGGACATCACAAGACACCAAACAGAGAGAAAGCAGGTGACTTTCAAAGTCACTGGAGAAATCTTCCAGGCCTGTCACCTCAAGAGGGTTAGGAAAATTGGATCCTTGGAGCCTAGCTGAGCTGAAGGGCTTTGGGAACAGGAAGAGGTGGGAGGTGACAAACTGCAGATCTTGACTTTGTGTGAAACCATTTAGAGCAGGACAGAAATTGTAGTGGGCTGGGAGAAGGGCTCTGGTGCAGCACAGGTGCATTGCAAAGATACCAGGCACTGTGGAGGAGGGTTTTTACCCACCCTTCTACCCAAGGGCCCCCAAACCCCTGCTCACAGCATGCCCTCTCTCCTATCAGAAATGGGGCAGCTGTGCTGACGTCCATTTGTAAGGAGCACTGCACTGCACAGCCTCTGGGGATGCCTGCCAACTGGAAGGGGATGAAATTCACTGACCCCAAGGGAGTATTTACATTCATTGCCTTTAATAAACAAAACTATTTTAAGCTTCAGTGTGAATAAAGCTATTTTTCTTAGATGCACAGAGTGTTTGCCATTGTTCTATGCACCTCGTCACATCTAGTGTAAAACTGCTCTCAGTAGAAATACCTGGAACAAAACCAATGAGGAAGCTGCACACATACTTCAAACACCTGCATATCACAAAAATTTAACAGTGCCAGCACCAAATAGTTCTGGTTTATCTCAGAAGAATGTTTGCAGCTAATCCTCTCCTGTGGACATAGATAAACATACTGCAGCTAATACATACTTATCATAATTCAGTGGAGACATTTCAGAGTGCACCACTTAACTGCTTTTCTATTTCTTTTCCTGTTTTGTCATTATCATTGTTGTGGGGATTTGGTTTTCTTTTTTTTTTTTTTTCTTAAATTTTGGTTTTTGTTTGTTTATTTGTTTTCCAAATCATTTACAGGTGATTGCTTGGTCCTTTCTTGGAGCTAAACCCACAGTGTGCTTCAAGTTTCTCTTACTTTCACTGCTGCTTCTCTTAGCATAGAAATCTGCAGAGCTGTGGGAGAGGAGCACATAGAGCACCTAGATGCACTGTAGGTTTTTTAGACCCCATGACAGCACTGCTAGAGTCACTTCGGGCATTGCAGTTTAAATTGCAGGTATGTTATCTACTTTTAGTGTTCTGTGGGACCATTGGTTTTCTTGATCAGGTTTCAATTCTCATTTCCTAAGTATTATATTTTCATTCAAACCAATTCAATGCTACTTATTCTTTGCCTTTCTTTTAAATGTATAAAAAGTTCAAATCCAGAGTTTTTCTAGATCAGGACATATATATCAATGTAACAGTTTGCATGAGCTGCGTCAGTACTTTCCTGTCCTTGTGTTCTTGCTGTAACTTCAAACATGCTTTTCTTCAATTCTCCCTCTTAAGATGGTATTCTTCTTCATGTCTCTCCTGATTTTCTGCTCCACAGACTTCAGAGTGTCTTAAATGTTTTTGAAGTTTTGCTCATGTATCTTGTGTCCCAAACTTTCCGTCTGCTCAGTCATATGGTTGTACTGTCTCTGATATCAATCTTCTGTTGTGAAGAACAGATATTTTGTCTCCTGCACCTTCCTCATAACCATATTGTCAGAGAGCTAGTGCCAACCTCCAGGTAGGTAGCTAGGCCAGAGGGCTATATTTGAATGCCACTCTTCTAATGGATCGAGCGGTTCAGTTGCAGAAGTGAATAAAAGAGAGTGTGTTTGCCAACAGATTTAATCTACTTCAGTTTTCTCATCATCTGGAGACTTCTCTGAGACATTGTTGTCCTCTTTTGATTCCACAGCGTCTCTCTCCCTTGCATTGAACAAGCTGTTACATGCACTACAGAGATTTTTTTTCTTGTCTGCATTTTCTTTGAGACTATGCTGAAGTTGTGAAGTTGGGAAAGACAGAAGCCATTAGGAGAAGCACTGCTTGTTTGTAGTAGCAAACTTCTGATTTAAGAAAACAAAGAATTGTTGATTCTGCTTCCATAACGTGGAGCTCTCTGTCTCACCACCATGGGTTACCTCACTGCCATGCTCCAGGATGGGTGCAGACTGGATGTTATTAATCTTGGATTCCATCCTTTGCACTAAGAGCATGTTGGCATCTCGGGGTGTGGAGGCTGTAAGACCAGGCAGTCCTTGACACCATGCAAGTGTTACTGCCACACAGGAGAGGTTTCAGGTTGTAGCAGGATAGAGTTTCCTTTCACTTCCTTCACCAAGGTCATAAGACAGCTCTCAGGAAAAGAAAGTGTTAATTTGCCACAAGACTTCAGCCATCTCCAAAAGAGCTACATTTCAGTGTTTTCTCAGCCCAAATCTTTCCCTGCTCTTGCATATCTGAAATTGGTAGTTTGCCTCTGTGCAAACTCCTTCTGCTGATTGACCTGACCTTTGGATATTTACTCATGTGCCTCCACCTTTAATGTTTCCTGCAGGACCTAACCCAACATGTGAGGCCAAGAATTAAACCAAGGTTTTGTGTATTCTTTGAAACATGTGCATTTCACAGTATGGGAATCTACCTTTGTTTGCTTTAGGAATGGTGTTCTCCAATTTAGTGTTCCCACTGAAACTGCTCTAAACCACTCTCCAGTTTTTCACTCCCCCCCTTCCTCACTCCTCCCCTTCCCCTGCATCAGGCTGCAGAGGAGAATTGGAGGCACAAAAGGTAAAAAGCACAGGTTGATATAAGAACTATTTACTGGACCCAGCAATGAGATAAGAAAACTAACAGTAACAGCAACGATATTTAATAACAAAGGTGTTTAAGAGATGTGAAGGATTCAGATGCAAATGCTCACCATATCTCACAGGGAGCCACCATCACCCTACCCCTACACAGAAGGGAGCCCTTCCCCATCCCCAGAAAGTTAGGTGGTATAGAATAACGTCCAGGCCCTAGCCATGCCCCTCTGCAAAAATTAACCCTGACCTGGTGAGAACCAGGACAACCTTCTATAAAAATATGTTCAGCCTATGCTTTTCAATGTTTGTCTATAACAGTTTGGTAGTGCAACTCCCCAACTCCACCTCAATTTATTTTTTTTTTTTTCTTGTGACAGGCATTCCTTACAGCAAATAAATACTAATATTTTGTTCCCAGCGTGATTTGATAATTTTTTTTTTTTGTGGTGGGGACAGAGAGCATGTCAGGATGGAGCATAATTGCATAATCATCAGCTGAACAAGCAGGGACTGGTTTTGCCAACCAGGAATGAAATAAAAGGATAATCACACACTCTGACAAGATCAATATATACCTGGCTGTCTGAATCTTGAGAGTGGTTAAGCATCTCAGTGTTCTAGGATGCTACAGCCTCTCCTGGATTTCTCATACTCTTGTTCATTGACTCGATCTTCCGTTTGCCTTTTGATTTACAATCCTACTATAAATTCTTTGTGAACAGAGATTATATGTTTCTACAGTGGTTGGCAAGTGATCCCATTCAGAGCTGGAATTCTCAATAAAGACTATACGTTAGATGCTGGTGGGTATTCCTTTGCAGATAGGCATAGCATATAATATCTGAGAGAGGGCATGTATATATGATTTTACATATTAAGTGGGTTTGAATCATTCATAGGCTTCAGGAAGTGCCTTTAAACCTGTTTCACCACCATAGTAGCCTTGGAGCAAATGCAATGCTAATACTCCTGCTTAGTGATTTAAAATAGTTTGTAAGCTGCTGTAAAAAATGTGTTGTCAAACTCTGCAACTAATTTACTTCTTCCAGTCTATAAAACAAGGGAAGGAAACATCTGTTTAAATGGGAATGTAACAGCAATGGGGATTATACTTTTCTTGTCTCTGTTATTGTTCATTGTGTTTAATCGGTTTAAATATACAAAAAATAATGTCACTGATTCATAAGTACTAGTATTTATTAGAGCTTGAGACCCTGTACAAGCCTATGTAGATGAACATTTTTGTGACACTGCTGGCATTTCTGAAACAAATTAAGCAGATGTGGGAACATTCCAGACATTGCTGAAGACATAGTTCACTCCACATGGATGAAGTTATGGCAGAGTTAGCACAGATGACTGGAGCTATCAACACAACATCTCTGTCCATAAATTTTCTGCAGAAAGGGTTAACACATTGCAAAAGGCATATCCTGCATGGGAATTCTTATATCCCTCTGTGTGATTCATTTATTTATATGTGCTCTATGTCTGTCTCTCAGATTATTCAGCCCCTGGAATGCCAGAATAAATGCTTTAGAAAGGTCAGCCCTGCTTGCAGGGAGCCAGCCTTGCTGTCCTCTAAACTTCCAAAAGCCAGAGACTGTTTCTTGCATGTGCTTTTTAACGGCCCTGAAGAAAATGCACTAGAACAGTATTCAGTGGAGTGTGAAAAGCACTAAAGGGTTTTACCCTGACCATTGTTTCCTGTGAAATGCAAGTCTGGTGCTCTAGCAAAATTTGGGCTTAGGGGCTGTGCCTTGTCTGCTCTATTCTTAGTTTATATGAAGATTTTTCATTCAGAAGCTGAGACAAACCAAGGTTAACTTGTTGCTGACAAAGAGGAAATAAATAATTTGATATGAATGTTTCGACACAAATAAGTTGGATGAACAAAAATACCGGGGGCACATTTCTATTGATCATTTCTTACTCTGGAGCACGTGGCACTGTGTTGCTGAGCCTTGAGGACCCTGGAAGAAAACTGGCCAAGGCGTGAGGGTTATTTCCTAGGTTTTGATGTAGAATGTAGATGGTATAGAATATGCATCAGTAAAATAGCGTGCAAAGGCTTTTTGTTGATTCAGGCACTTCAGTGGTACTTGTAAGATCATCCAGAAAAACATTCAGAAGCAAACCCAGTGGGACCAGAACCAGGTAAATCTCTGCACTGGGGTGCAAGGAAAGTGATGTAGGGCTGGGATCTTCCACAGACATGGTTGGCTGTGGCTCAGGATAGAGGCTCTCCACTGACTGTGCAACTGTGTGTGTACATTTCATGCGGTAATTTTTAGAAAGAGAAGCAAATCCAGATGCATTCACAGTTTTGGTCTCCACATAGAAAAGCATGAGTGATCATGGTTCCTTTTAATTTACCTTGGGTAGCTGGAAAGGGCAACTAGAGCTGAGTGAAATGGCATAAATGAATCAAAGTCTGGGTATTTAATTTCTAACTTCCCTAGCAAATTTTTGTCTTTAACTAACACTTTCTCATCATCGAAACAAAACAAAACAAGACAAGACAAAATTCTCTTCGTCAAACCATTCCCAAGACTTCATTTGTGAAGTGTCATTCCTCTTCCATGGTCCCTGATAGAACAAAACCAACGGTGTCGCTCCTCTAGTGAGCCGTGAGGTAAACAAAGAGCAGGCACTAATGACAAACTCTCAGTAACATGGAAGGACATTAAACTTAACACTTAAACCTGCACAAGGCACCACTGAGGGCCTAATTCATATTTTTATGAAAAATAAAAATTACTTAAGAGATGCAATCGGATTTTTGCAAACCTGAGCTTTCTGAGTGAGAACTCAGATGTCATTCCAAGGGCTTAAAATTTTCTAAGACCAACATTTCTTTTGGACTAAGCACGAAAAGGCAGCTTAAGAGCTCTTTCAAACATGGGTTATGCATTTTGGTTTTGTTTTTTAGATCTTTTCATGCATTTTAATCTCTCTTCTGGAAAGTCTAAGGCAGGTATTTTGCACTTCATAATGTCCAGTGGCTACTCCATGTCAAAGGGTGAAATTCCAAGGGTCAAGGTATTTGCGTCAGAATAAAGGATGTTTTTCTAACTCAATGAAGACACTAAGATGAAAAAATGATCTTTGATGTTTTGTTTTAAACACTCCTTTATTTCCTTGAAGACTCACCGACCAATGCAATTTTAAAATATTGTCTTATCAACCAGGAAAGGAGAAACAAATATGTCCTTTCAAATATGGCCTCTTCACATGAGTAAGGAAATGAAATAAGAAACTCAGCATATGCATTGTCTCATCAGGATATGAATGAGCCTTTTTTTAATGTCTCTGAAAGGCAACAATCACTTTTACAAGACCAAATAATGGAAGGGCTTAAAAAATCCTGCATGCAGGCTACTTGCAACACCTGAACAATGTCAATCAGTGAGTTTTGAACCAGTGGGAAATGATTCCATTGGTTTTCTAGCTTTGATCACAAGAGGGAGTATTTGCAAATAATCTTTCCCTGTAAAAACAAAAATGCTGCTTAACAGTGCAAGCAGTGGGTTTGGGCCATTAACTGTTTTCTGCAATGCTCTAGCAACATCCAAATCAAACTTGCAACAAGTGCAATTTCTTCTTGTCTGTTTGTAGAAGTATGCATGATGAGACCTTCAGAAACTTCATGCAGGTTGTACACCAATCATAGTGAACAATTTTAGAGGAAGAAATTATAGTCTTACACTCAGAGCCACATTACTGTGGCATAAATTCTTTGTCAATGTCTCAAAGTAATAAATTAATCTTTCTTCTACTTGTATCTTTCTGCCTAAGAGAGACTGGTCCTTCCATAAAGGAAGTTTTAATTTCTATTAGTTATAATCTTTAATTATAATTTTTCAGGAGATAGAATGTCAAGGAAAGGAACATATGGAGTGTAAAAATAAAAAATGGCAGCTTTGGACTAGTGTGATTTAAAGGTCATAGTTTAAAGCTATCTGCAAGTTCATAATAGCAACAAAAAAGTCCTCATTCATTACCAATGACATGGCTTGCAGCTGTGTTTGGTGCTGATCAGTTATCTTGCACTAAATAAAGGAAAGGCAAAACAACTGATAGAATTAAAAATAAAGAAAGAGTAATACTAGCTTAGTTTGTTACATGTTCAATCCAAACATCTTGAAACCAAGATATGAATTAGTGAGGGTTCATAACTTTCAGGCAAATTAAGAATAATTTTTGCCTCTTCTTTGACCTATAAGCAGAATTTGACCCAGAGAGGGAAATACTGATGATGCAGTGGGAGTGCAATGACACTTAAAGGAAGGGAGGGGGGAGCCCATATTGTTGTAGGAATAGAGACCTGCTTGAGGTTTCAAAGGACAATGGTAGCAGGCTTCATGACTCCCCAACTGCTGGATTAACCTTTTCCTTATTTAAAAATGTTACAGAACTGTTTGGGAATCAGAGGAACATGGAGAAAGGGAAGAAGGACGAAGGATTGAAGCCATACTGTCAGGTAGAATTATGCTCTATATAAATGTGATTTTTTTGGAAGACTGTTAGATCAGTAGAAAAGTCCTATGAAATCAAATATGAAATCAAATGTGTATTCTACTGAAGAAAAGTCTTCTATTTGTATTTAACCATTCTACCGCAGCATTTGCTATCTGAAGGAAGGGTCTTTGTTCAAAACCCTCAGTGCCAATTTTTCTGGCCTTTTGTGAGAGCACTTAATCATTTTGCAGTGAGGAGAGCTGCTCTTTGTGGTCAACACATACTTTTCCTGACTGCACAGAGGTGTTTTGATGATGCTTGGCAGAGCAGTGTGTCAGGAACTCGCTTAGTGACATAAGTGATATGTGGGAACGTGTCAGAGCCACTGGCATTGCCTGACTGGCCAAATCATGGAGTGGAAAATGCCAAGCCAGTGCTCAGAGGTGTGAGCAAGGATGGTGCCTCTCTGCCCTTCCCCTCCAACCACACACACCTGTTGGCTCTGCAAAGCGCTGGCAAAGCCTGTGCTCTCGAGGACAGTGTGTGGCAGCAGGAGGGAAGAGGAGGGAACAGGACAGGAGAGGACAGGAGGAGGCACCAGCTGTCCATGGCCACATACCCCCTAGCTGTCCTTGCAGCTGGGAGGAAGTATTGTTCCTCTCTTAAGAAAGAGAAGCTTAAATTGGGGAGCTTGAAATGAGTTTTAATAGCTCTGGTTTGCTCATCTTTGTGCATAGGCTATAATTTCATTCTCCACTCTGTGTGGGTAGCCATTCTTCTTAATGCCTGGAATAAACACTAAAGTAGCTGTGCTGGAGCCAGCCTCTACCTGCTGTGTCCCTCTGATGGTGGCACCTCATGGAGAAGAGGTGACGGAATGACATCCATTCCTGACACTTAAGTGTTCATGTCTTAGGGTGACTTGGAACTGAACCCATTCAATAGCCCCAAGAGTCAAGATACAGTGATTTTTTTTTTTTTTTGCTTTAACAGCACTGGGCAAGCTTTCAGGCAATGATTTAAGAGGGTTTCTATAAAATCATCTTTTTTTTTTTTTTGCCAACTGTTTCTTGATTTTCCCCAGTTCCCAAGTATACTGCTTCCTCCTTTAAAGCGACATGTTCTCTTTGTCCCAGGGTTGCCCTAAAAAGCCGGAGTGCAGAGGGAGAGAATATCCTTTCAGCTTGATGTGAATTGCAAAGCAGGGCTCTCTCCTTCCATTCTTAAACACGAAGGGTGGTACAAGTAGCAATGCTGACAGTGTACATTTGCAGATGCCACCATATGGGTCTTGAAAAACTAGTTGCACCGATGATTCCCTGCACATGTAGGAGACAGTTTGCATTGTTGGCATCGTCCCTGCACAGAAACAAGCACAGCTTAGCAAAGCTAAGCAGATGGCACTAGATCTGGTGCCAGGGAAGCACTGAATTAAAGGTTATACCCACCAGGTTTGATGCAGTGCCAGTTTGAATTGGTACAGAAGCTTCGGCCCACCTGCTTATTGGCCCCGTGACATCTGGCATCTTTTTTTTTTTTTCTTTTTCCCCTTGGACTAAGCTAAATGCAGCAAGGAAAAATGTCATTTTAAAAGCTAGTTACCAATAAATGGGATTAAAATTCTCTGAGAAAAAAGAAAGCCTTGCAAATGCATTCTGTTTAACACTGTTATATTAGAGATCTTGGGACAGCTTTGTGAAGATTATACGATGGAAAATACGGGTCTGGGTAAAACCACATTTTACAGAAGGCCTAATGGTCAGGGTGGCATACTAATGAGCTCATGGAGCTGTTAGGAGTTTAGGGCTATCAGCAGCCTGCACACAACAGCTCAGAGTCTCAGACTGTCACCCTACATATGTTGTCACTCAGAGCAGGAGAGATATTTTATGCTATGCCACCTGAGTGTGGCTGGTGGAGGTGCCTAACAAACAGCAAAGCACCCTGCTAAACTTACTGCCTGCTCCACTTGAATTTCTGCCTCTCCTTTCTGCTGTCACCCTTCACCTTCTTTTTTTTTCTTTTTTTAAACCAGTCTCTCCTTCTTCTCCACACGTTCACAGGCTGTATACACAAATATGCTGCCATGGGGACTGTGCTGGTTGCAAAGACTAAACCTGTTTATATGTCTTCTCCATTAGGGATTTAATCCTTGCTCCCTTGGTGTGAAATGAAAGCATGCAGCTGTATGGCACTCTGGAGATGATTACCAATAGAGCTAAACCTGAGTTTATACACACCATGAGCCAGATTAATCAACAATTTATTGACTCAAAATTGAATCCATACAGCAGTGTTTTTGACCTTTCTTCTTTCTTTCCCTTTTTTTTTTTTAAGAGGGTCTCCGACTGCCTGAATAATTTTGGTAGAGAATTGTCAGAAAATCATTGAGCCAGATTTATTAAATATCTGAAAAATAGTGACAGGCATTGTGTGAATTCTAAGGCTCCATCACAGAATGGCAGGGAGGTCGATGTGCTTATAAACTGTAGACATACATTTTGAAATCATCAGTGCTGTTTTGCAGTCTTCATTAAAAAAGAAAGGAAAAAAATGGTCAGCTTTGGACCTTGCCTTGAATTTTCTTGGCTTCTCTATATCCAATACCAATGTTTAGAAAAAAAAACTGAAATGAAAAGCTGATAGGAATGGATAAATAAGGCAATATATTTCTGAAGAAATAAATGTACTGGGGAACCAGTTATAATGCAAGTGTATTTCACCATAAAAGACCATTGATCTCCTCCACACAACAACACAAAAAATGCTGTACACCTGGAAATTCTTAGGCTGAGAATATTTTGTTATAAAAAAGAGACTAATATTAAACATCCAAATTTTCCACTGCTGACCTTTGAGTTAGAAGGTATTTGCAAAGATATCCAAATCCCTCTGAAGTCAGTGGAAAGACTTTGTTGGCTCACGCCTGTCTTTTCTTGACCTTGTTGCTGGTGTCTCTGCCTCTCCCTTTCTCCAGCACAGGCAGCTGCATTGGTGCCCTTCGTTGCAGAGGCCATTTCTGGCACAGATACGTGTTGAGTTTCAAGTTGGACACTGACTTTTTAAACTGTTCTACAGCACAGCTTTGGCATCTGCTGAGCTTTTGATTTCCACGGTGAGAATTTCATGGCTTTCAGCTCTAACCTTCCAGATTTGCTGCTCGTAGACAGCAGCCTCGTTGCACAAAGTGAAGTCTCAAGAGCTGGATGTCTTCTGGCAAGGTTTCAATAAGGATCAAAGTCTTGGAGGTAGCTTCCTTCTTCAGCTGTCTCTGAAGCAGCTTGATCTGTGAACTCTCCAGATCTTCAGATTCCAGAGATGAAGGTGTGCAATGGCAGCTCTATTGCCATTGAGTGAGGAGAACCAGGCTGGCCTTTTTGTGTCACATTTTACAGGTTGCCAAAGCAATACTTGGGTTATTTCCTTGGGTTTTGATGAATGTCAACACTGAAATAAAAACAATGGGCAAGTCTTTGAACCTTATTCACAACAAATCCTCCTCCTTGTCTTCCCCAAACTTAGGGAATTTATCATTCAGTCCAGTAGCAGTACTAGTTGAAAAGTGGTTTGTTTTTTGTTGGCTTTTTAAAAAATAATTTGACAAATCTTCTATTTACATGACAGATTGGTAAATAGTTTGGAGACAAATTGCTTTTGTTAGCTCTCAGATTTCTTCATCTAATACTGCTTTCTCAGAATATTGTCTATTAAATGTTTTCTCTAGCATTTTTAAGTTAAAGACAATATCTCATGCTACCCAGGGACAATGATGTTGAATTAAAAATAATATCCGTAATTAAAAAGGTTATAAACAAAGAAGTATATTACATGTCTGTTTACCGACATACATCAAGGATAGAAATTTCTTTAATTATTCACCTGAATTTAGTCTATTTTCATCTTTAATGGTTTATTACAATTGCAGTTTAAATTTTCCATCTAGCACAATAATTTCCATCACTGCTGCTCTCTTCACCATCTTCAAATTCTTTCCCGTGTTTAGTGTCTTCATCACCCTCATCTTCCTCTTTGAACTCAACTCATCATTGGCCCCTCTCATGGAATTTGAAATTCAGTCTTTCCTAAAGCATTAAGTGACAACATCTGGATTTCTCTGATCCCATATTGTCTTGATCCAATGACAAAGCTGTGCTGCACTAGGACTTCATCTTCCCTGTAGGAGTTACAGCAGGATCCCGTGCCAAGAGCCATAAAGGCTACAAGCATTCTTTACAGGGCTTGTTCTCTGCTGCATCAGGCACCTACAGTTGTGACATTCCTGCTGGTACAACTGCAAGGGCTGCATTCTTTCCTCCAATGATATCTTTCACTGCTGGTGTTAGATACCCTCCGAATGTACCTAGGACAAGCACTCTCCTTTTGTGCACCAGCACACCTGGTCTCCTGTTCCAAACGATGTTCAGCCAATCCTTCATTAAGTCTGTAGACATCCATCCTTGGTTTTGACACCTAACAATTATTCCAGCAGGCAGCTGGTCCTTCAGCATTGTTTTCCGCTTCAAGATCACATACGGTGGCAATTTTATACCATCTGCTAACACTGCCAGCATTACTGTAATGCACATTTCTTCATTCCCCAAAGTTTTGATGATGACGGATTTTGTGCCTATTTTTCCAATGACGTTATTGGATGGCTCATCAAAGGAAAGTGGTGTCTCATCTGCATTTCCCATTTGGCTCAGCAGGTAATCGTGACCTTCATGCAATCCAATCACGTACTGCTGGAATGCAATGACTTTTTTGACGAAGTTGGAAGGTACACGTTGGCAAAACGAAGTCCTTCTCTTTAGGCAAAAACCTTTATGACACATCATCTTTATGCACCAGTCATTAGTGATTTTGAACTTTTGCCATGTAATTTGTCGTGCTTGTGCTATGCTGTGAAATCTTCATGTAATGATTTCCTGTGCAACAAGGGTTCTATCCTTTTTCCTTTTTTGTTTTTAGGTGCACATGTTCTCCAACTTATCTTTCTACTTCAGCAGGCAGGATGGATTAGATGACCTCCAGAGGTGCCTTCCAACCTCAACCATTCTGTGTTTCTGGCATTCTGTGATAGTTCATGGAAGTGCCCGTTTCAGGCACTGAATAATTTCTGCATTGAGACTGTTATTGCATAACAGTTTCTGTTTTCATTATTTCTGTCTTGCCACATGTGCCTCAGTAACATTATATTTTCTCTTGGCTCACAATTGCTTATTAGTACCCAGAGTTCCACCATGACTTTTAAATCTGCACTGTAACTCCTACTTGCTTTTTGGTATGTTCCCTCTTGTACTTGTCACTCTGACCTCCAGATGTTTAGCTATTTCCCTAAATTTACCTAAAACTATTTTAAAAAATCACACTGGAATTTTCTGATCCACCTCACATCTATTCTCTAGTTGCTGAAAAATCAAATAGTAAATCATTGTATTCAGTCATTGTATTCAAACTTCTTCAAATGTTGGGCTTTTTTGGGTAAGTTTGGGGACATAACTAAGGAACCATCTGCAATGCATAGTCATGGTATCATTATAATACAAAGGAAAGACAATCTCCAGTTTTTAAGTTAACTTTCTGGTCAAAATTCTCCAATCCTACTTCTGTGTAAAGCAAGTATTGGGGTCTTTTTTCTGGAACTGTGGTCTGATTAAGTCACAAGTATTTTTAACTCAGGAAACCATCAACACAATCTGTATATCCACTCCAGAACAGCTAATTTTTTTATTAAATGAGTTAAATGAGGTCTGCATTGCACATGACCTGTGAAATCATCTTTTTTGGCAGGTAGTCCTGCAGCATGTGGGCTCTGGCATGGGCAGAGCTTGGCTGAGCAGTGACCCTCAGCCGTGGGCAGGCCCGAGGTCCCAAGGGTGCAGACATTTCTCTGGTGTGCTGGCCAGTCATCCCCTTCGTGTTTGTGCAACCAGAGAGACAGACCAGCTCCCTAGCCAGGACTTCCTTGCTGTAGATTATATGACATTTATACTGGCCCTATACAAACTTTTAATCTGAATAATATACAATAAAAACCACACACGTGAGTGATGTAATGCTAACTGACAAGCAGAATACTGCTCAGAACAACCCAGAATAAAGGGTAATTTCAATTAATAAATTAACCTATTAATAAACATTTTAAAAATTAAAGCATACTTACTTGAAACTTTTTACCATATTTTTATATTTTGAAATGTGTAGAAATACAACTAAATTATCTGCATGAACAAAAAGAATCCAAGAATCAGCTCCTTGTCTTTGCTTCTAATTTCTTGAAACTAATTGCTAGCGTGGTGTAAAAATAATGACAAAATAGATTGGTAGCATCCTACATTTCTACTACCTTAATCTAAATCAGCGAGCATTTAACTTCTTTTTTTTTTTCCACCCAGTGACTAATCCCAGATAATAAATTGTGTATTGCTGTGAAGTGCCTCATAGCAATGGAATGTATTTAACTTTAATTAAGCTACCACCGGATCTATATTTAAAAGAACGCTGTTCCTTCATTATTTTGGTGAGTTGTATTTAACTTCAAGAGTTACAGAGTAGAACTATTTTATAGACTTTCTTTATTATTTGAATGGTAGACAAATAAAAGTGGACATAAAAAAGGTCGTTTGTATTTGAAAGTTTTATTGCTTCAGTTACAGATAGTACATATGAGTGTAAAAAGACTGTAGCCCATATTAGTTCCGCTATATATTTCTGGGCTTGCTCTTTAAATTAAAAAAGTGTGGAGGCATGAAAAACAGATGCTTTCAACCAATTTTCCTCCAAAGTGAGAAAAAATATATGTTTGTTTTGAGCTGCTAGGAAAATGGTATGTAGGGATGGAGTATTCTGAAAAGATTGTCTACTTCCTGAGCAATTCCTTTGAAGCTGGCATAGACCACATTTCAGTTCATGGACTCAGGTCTGAATTTTGGAGATGAGTTCTTGATGGCTAAAAAAAATAGGGTTTTTTAGTGCAAAATCTGCCCCACCATGTAAAGCCTCAAAACAAGACCACATGAACATCTGTTGCATGTTGGTTTCTGGTAGAAATCTTGAATCTGGAGGCCACTGACCAGGTGCAGATCTGCTCCATGCTGAGTATGTCTGTGGTGTAAGAATGCAGTGTGCTGTGAGGAGGGAAATTACTAGAAGCCTTCACTTGGCAGGTTGGCATGATATGGCTGCTTATGATTTTATTCATATAACAGTACAAGTAGGGTTTAGTTTTTTGTGTTCATCATCAGATATTATCTCTCTAATCATAAGAATAAAATCAATGCAGGACAGCTTGCAAACTCCTTTGTGGGTGTTCAGGTTTCTCTTCTTGATTAGCTTCTTTTCCATTTGTATTAATATAATCTTTTATGTGGAATAATTTTCTCATTTTCCCCCGGTTATTTCTTAAAATGTTAATACTAATTTCTTCTTTTCTAATTTGACTTTCCACTAAGATTATTTAGTTTTCAATTTTATTTCAAGAGACCAAGTAATGCAGTGCTAAAAATGAGTGTAAGTGTTAAGGGTATCAAGTAGAGTAAATGTTAGATCATCACCAGAACATCAGGCTTCTTGTTTAATGTGGTTTTGCACTGGCACACCATGTACCTATGTCATTTATAGGCACTGGCACAAGTAGACAGTCTATAAAGTATCCAAATACAAAATCTGTATGGTTTCTGTTGGATTTTCTTGTAAAAATGTCCTAGTTTTCACATAACTGACATTGTCATACTCAAGTTTGAACCCTGTCAAAGGGCAAAGGGATTGCAATTTTAAAATTTGGGCTTCAAGATCCATATTGCCACCACTGGTATCGGTGATAGAGTCTTCAAGGACAGCCTTTGTCTTTGAATTTTATAAAGCTTTGATGCAAATTGTAGCATGCTACTCATTTTGTGAACAAGAACACTTGAAAACTAGACACATAGGGAAAGAACTCAGAGGCACATCTCAAATACACCAGCTGAAGAATTAGAAGATAATGGCACAATACAACATACAGGAAAACAATTCAATGTATCAGCCTGTATTAAAAATCAGTCCCCTTTCCACAATGGGCATTCTGTGGTATGACATCCAGTGTAGTGAGCTGCTTCTTTGAGTATATAAAAACAATATGTTCCTCCTCCCCTGAGGAGGACCAGCACATATCTTTGAGATAATTTAAAGCAAACAAATAGATTTTTGGGAAATTGGGGGGGGGGGGGGGGGGGGGGGGCAGAATTAAATAATTAAAAGAAAGACCTAAAATTAATTTTTTCTTCACATCTTACAATTAAAAAATAAACATAATATTGTCTTCAGCAGACATTGCCTGCAACTAAGAAAAAAATATTCTGGTATATCCAGCTCAGTGCTTGAAGGAAAGCAGCAACTCCTGTGATGTGTAGGATCGTAGGGCTGGGAACATGGTACAAAGGCCAGTCTTCAAATGATGAGTCCCAAGATTATTTGGACAGGATATTTGGACACTTACTTATGGAATCAATAGTTCATTACAGTGTCAAAGGCAAACAAAATAATAATTTGGAGGGTATTTTTTAAATTATTATTATTATTTCTTCTGCGCTGGGAAGTTTTATGTAACTAGAGGGTCTGGGGTGAAATAACTTCAAGCTGATGAGTTTTGATGATGAAATGAATTAGGACAAAATTTCCTTGCTGGCATGTTATGATGTAGATTTAGGGAAAAGAAGATTTTGTAATATTCAGATAAGTATACAGGAATGGCAATACTACAAAGTCTCCATTGAGAGAAACAGAGGATTTAAACTCTCTCACCTAGATCACATACTGCTTCTTTACCTCTCTAAATATTCTTGTGATATAATAGCTGGAAAAGATTACTTTTCAAAGACACATGGAAGAATATCTCTTAAAATCTGCTTCAGTTTCCAGTGTAGCATTTTGTTGAAAAAACCTGAAGGAACATTAGCAGCAGTGATGGCTTCTCCTTGGAATCCTCAGTCAATGAATGAGCAGGGTTATGCCATTTGAACAGTATTGATACTCAACTCACACGCTGCTTATTAAATACATGTAACACTATGGTGACAAAGTTGAAAATAGAAATTATATGATGAATGTTTTGGAAAAAAGATGGTTCCTCTTTTTTGTGAAAACAGGCAATCAGAATTATATGGTTAATTATTCACATAGCTTTAATAGGGGCAGCAATTCAAAATTCAGAGGAAATGCCTACAGTGTTTCAACAGTAAGATTAAGCAGCATCTATGAAATATAAAACTGGCTGTGAAGATAATTAGCTCCAATGTAATTTTACATTGAAGGGGTTCTAAGGATCCAGGACTTGGTCTGTAGTCAGCAATGGTAACTTTTCCATGGTTCTTTGCACGACAGTCAAAGCACCGAGAAGAAATGACCACCACAACATGCTTTTGACATAACTACAGGTAAGAGATAACTAAGCAGGGACTGCCATTATCAGAGTTTTCCATGCAGAAGATTCAGCATGCTCTTGAAAAGTATCTGCCGTGTGACTGCAATGTCGCTAAGTTATGACAAGGAAATATCTGTGATATGACAGTGGCATCGTACAACTGTCAATATAGAGTAAGTGCGATGGGATTGCTCTGTGCTCTACAGCTCTGTCATGTAATGGGGCTGTGACTAGTCTGTAATAGCAGTGTGACTGCAATGTGCCAGCAGAGTGACTGATAGGTAGCTCCTGGAAGAGACGGTTCCCAAGTAAAATTGGCTCTAATAGTTTTGAAGTGCTGCGGACCCCATTTGTAGTGACAGCACTGCCCATCAACTGTGGCGAGCTTTTTGTCAGTACCTCATGAGAGACCAAGGCAGTTTATTGCTGTGCTTCTGGCAGCCTTAGAGTTATTCTGAATAAAATATTTTGATATCTGTTTAGAGTTGCACTGTGCCAACAGAGCTGACTCTAGGTACAGCCTCATGCACAAATGCCCCTAAGCCAAAGATGGACAAACTGGCCAGTGACCAAAACACGGGATCAGAGTGGGCTCCCTGGATGGCATGGCAAGAAGTCTTTCCCCTGGACTCCATAGAACAGTGTTACCCTATGGCAAGCAGAAAAAAAGACCTCCCTCTTGGGGAGGTCCCCATTACCTGAGAGCACTTTGGACCAAACCTTGAGTTCTTGACCTCTCTGCTGGTCAGCCCCTCTTGCTCCCCAGAATTAGACCTCCACAATGAATGTTATGGGCACTTGGCAAGCAAGGGGAGAAAATATGGCAAATTAATTAAGAAAAAGGGAAGAATTATTATATTCATTTCACAGATGGAGATATTGATGTTCAGATTAATTGATTTGCCCTGAAGCCATGCAGCATGTCATTAGCAGCCTTGTGAATATAGTAGTGTTGCTTGAAAAATGGTTACTGTGGATAATCTTCAATTTTCTATTATATCAATGGAGAAACCTATTTCTCTAAAGAAGAAATATATTCTTTCAAAAGTATGCTGTTAGAAACTTACCATTATTTTTACTTTTTAAAATTCTTTGTCTCCTCCCCTCTGTCAGATTTCCTTATCTCTCAGTTTGCCTTAAATAAGATTTGGAACATTACAGCTAAAATGAGAAAAAAACCAAAAAAACAAAAACAAAAACAACAACAACAACAACAACAAAAAAAAAATCAACAAAAAAACCAAAAAAGAAACCAAAAAAAAACCAACTAACCAAAAAAAAAAAAAAACCCAGAAGAAAGGTTCAAGACTGCTGATGTGCAATTTACACTGAAATTAAAGAAAAATAATGTAGTCAGATTTCTGTCCCCTTGCATTCCCACCTTCAAGAATCCCAAATATGTTAGCTCGTGTAATGGATCATTGGTATGTATGTCATTGTATTCAGGTCACAAATCAAACCAACTGTGTTGGAAAGGAATGCAAACATCACTCAAGTGGAGAATAATATTTCATACTAAACAAAGGAGGACAGGAATAGAAGTTTATCCTATCTGAAAATGGTTCTGTTTCTGCATACCAATGCCTTCTATCAGCAGAAACACCTGCAGCCACCATGAGGTCTACCTTTCAAAGAGAACATTTTCATCTTTTCCCCTTTTCTTTCATAGAAAGGAGCAAAATAAGTATACTGATGTGCAATTAATTGTAAAGGCTCAGTGCTGAAAAGATTTACTTGTGGTTCAGCAGTGTAATCATCTGTTGGGCATTTGCTATAAATCATGGGTGTCTGCTGTTGTCTCCACTAATTAGTACACTAACTTATTATTAAGTCCCTTAAACATTATACAAGATCTGGGCTGTGCACAGAATTACTGGGGGAATGAGAACACTTGAAGTTTTATTGCACAGCTACAAAGCACACAGTAAATATCTGGGTGGTGGACAGTTGTAAGGCATAAGACAAGATGGAATATATAACCTCTAGTAAGTGCTCTACCCATCCATAATTATAAAAGCCCTTTATTTTTCAGCCTTCAGTGTGTCTGTTCAGTCACTCAGGCACCAAATAAAGGTCTCAAACACAATAATTCAAAGCAACCGGTACAGTAGTAAGTGAAGTTTTAAACAACAGTAGACAAGTTGATTAGAGCCTTTGGAGATGCATGCCCTGAATAAAGGTTAACCTTTGTGAACTTTGAATACAAAGCTTTCAGATGAATTTTATATGAAATCTGGTGACAAAGAAAAGCACTATTCAGCAAGGGCTGATTAATTGAGTTACACTTCATTGTAAACCCCTGACAATGATGGAAAATAAATTTAGCAATGTTCTTTGTAGCCATACATGTTGACGGGATCTCACTAAAAAGCAAGAATCAGACCACATAAAGGCCCTGTTGAATACCTCTGAAGATAGTCTGGTGAGTGAAATGTAAAGCCAGGATTTACAAATATTACATAAGTGAACACTGTTACTGCACTCAGGCTGAAAAATCCTGTTCAAATCCAATAAGTGGTTTAAGATGTGTAAATAGAGGTTTCTGCAGGGAGTCAGGCATTAGAAGCCACCTGGAGCATGTGGTAAAGATTGTATCCATCAATACAGCAGCTGGGCTGAAATTATAAAGAGAGCTGCTTTCCATCACGCTTGTTTTAATGCATACATTTCTCCTGTCACTAGCACCCCAGGAAAACTACTAACTACAAAAATGAATGGTACCCATTACCTGATATTCATACTTGTGACAACAGAGACAACAATCACAACACAACAGTAAGCAAAAAAACTGATATCCAAATTATTTTTAAGTTGTTGCAGTGGATAGATCTTGAGAACCAGTTGGTAATATTTTAATAACACTGTAGGTTAGAGGAATGAAGCAGGCAGCTGGCATTCAATCCGAAGTTTCCTTCTGCTCCACACATTCCATCAAATCATGCACCAAAGCAGTTTAAACAAATCAAGATTAGTAAAAAATTGTTCCAAGAAGGGGAACCCTATGTAAGGTTCAGTTGTATGCCAGCACCAGGGAAAAGCTGACATTGGTTTTCATTGTGATTATTTTAAAATAGCACAGATTTACTATCAGTGTGTTCCCAATGCATAAGGAGCGTTTTTAACCCTACATTAGTCTTGGACTGTCTGAAGAGGCAAAGTAGGCAGCTGCTTGCCTGAGGTAGCAGCTCAGGGCACCAAAAACTCCTCTGCAGTTTCCTTCCAAACTGGCAAGAGTCATGGGTGAGAGAAACATGATCTTCAAATTACAAAAAGCTACAGTGAAAGCAACGTGCAAGTGTCACTCCAAAACAGGCAAGGAAACTGTTAAATTGCTCGTTGTAAAGTCAATGTTAAAAAATAATAAAAAACAAGCAAGCCATATTGCATGTGTAGGGACAGACTGTGCCACTAAGCCACAGGCCCAAGCTGTGGGTGGTGTGGAGTAGCATTGTTCCCCAGCAATTAAAATGAACATGCTCGCCACACAAAACTGCAATGTGTTCCTTCCTCTGTGAGTTGTGCCCTCCTTCTGCCCTCCTTCTGCTCCCTGACACAACCAGCCACAGCAGCGAGCCGAAACTCTCTTGTGTTCCAAGGAATTCGGGGGACTGCAAGCCTCACTGACATCTCATTGCAAATTAGGAGGTAAACAGCACTCCCTCCATTGTTCCTGTCCTTCTTCCTGTGCATCAGTTCAAGCATCAGAACTGCCAGTCCTGCATTTAGGTTATTATCTTGTTCCCTGTGGATTTTGAAGGAATACATTAATACTGTGTGTACAGCACAAAGCAGGTTTGCAGCTGGATGGATGAGATGTAGGTTGTGTGGTGGTTTCTATGCAGACCTGAAACAGTTGGACATCAGTTCCCCATCCCAGATCCCGCAGGTGAGCAGCAGCCACCTAAGGAGAGAGGACCACATCCATTTCTTATCTTTTTTCTTGCCTTACTTCTGGGTAACTATGTTTCTTTTTGATTGTTTATGAAGGGAACAACAAGTCTGTTTTTAAACTTTATCAGAGTGTAGCTTTTCCATCAATTAATACTTCTTTGCAGAGGAGCTGCTAACAGCCCGAATTCTTTCACTGTTTACTTTGCTGTGCAGCTTATTTTCTCAGCAGCCAGATTGATTTAAATGTGCTAATGAGGGTGCCACAACCTTGCTCTGAATGATTAGTGGGCCAAACCAGCTGAGAGGTTTTCAGGTGTTCTCCAACATACCTGGGCTAACATCAGAGATAGGGATCACAGGCACTAAGTTGCTACATGAATAGTCTCCAGCCACATCCTGCATGTGTGCACAGATACACTGATTAACCTCCCCTGGGCTCCCTCCAGGCCTCATGACTTTAGTTCCATGACTCTCACTCACCCCAACTGCAATGATAAAGCTTTCCCTCCCCACAGATATTTTCTAGAACTTCTTTCTGAAGTATTGATGGAGGAAGGGAGGGAAGAGGGTATTTTTCTCTGTGTCCTTGCCTCCAATCTGTAGATCCTTTCACTCAGTAGAACTCTGTTTCTCTTTCTTTCTGCTGCCATGGTGATTTGATGAGTTTGATATTATTCTGCTAAATCTGCCTCTCCCAAGAGAGTGGTTTGATTCTCGGTATTCTTAGGTCAAGAATAGCATTAGCTCAGGGCAAAATTGCTCACTGTACAAGGAGGTGAGTTTCAAGATCTTGGCAAAGCAGCAAAAAGGACTTGCTCTTGACTCTTGTGATAGATGCCATGATGCTGCCAAATAAAAGCAGTTTTGCTGAAAGAAAACTCAGAGTGATATTGCTGCAGCCAGGGACAGAGCAGCAGTGGTGCAAACAGTCCACCCACAGTGGAAGAATACGGCACGATGGCATCAGGCATAATAAAGGAAGGGCTGGCAGGTGAATGCCATGCTTATTTTGCGTCTTTGGAGCCATTTAATTTGAGATGAATTGCTGTGCGATAGCTACTCAGTAGCCCAAAGGCAGCAGCACATTTATGCTTCACATTTCCATGACTTGTGTTGCACAAACAGCAGTATAAAAGGCCACTGTTCTTGGTTTGCATGTGCACACGATTAGGTCCATTCACAAATCCATTTTATCCTGCCCTGTTATTTATGTATACACCAGTCAGCTACACAATGCAGCACATGGCTCTTTCTGAGCAGGCAGTCTGAAAGTCTCAGCCTTCCTATTTTGAAGCAGAATTGGTAAAAAGAAGAATTTTTAACCACATGGCAAAGAAGATTCAAAAATAAGTGTTCTAATTTAAATCTAAATTATTAGAAAACTTCCATAATTCAAATCATTTTCCTAAGAATTATTACAGGGGGCTGTGATAGTTATGTCATAGTTATGTCTAATACTTAAAATATTCTATTAATATTTTCAAGATTATTACTTATTGCTGTTAGGGAAGATATACTAAGTTGAACATCCCATAGAACTGACTCTTGTGGACCTTTGTTTCTCACCATTAAAAGTTCAGTAAAAATTGTTTTACCCGTATCTAACTTAAAATGCTCTCAATATGCAAACTTCATGTTGTGGGTTATGTATGTTTTAATATCTTGCAGATCAAGCTTTTCCTAAAAAATGTCAAAGCACTTTGCAAGTAATAGATAATGCTGCAGTCCAGCAGAATTTATTGTCTTACCAATTTTGTGAAGAGTTCTGACTCTGAAATCAACTGATTTCCAAACTGTTTCTCAAACTGAAGCTCATTTGAGTGGTTTTATTAATGGCAGTGGTTTTCTACAATTTATCAGTATCTTTAAATTCTGCTACCAGTCCTGCATAAATCCAGGAAACACCTTACAACAATCAGGGTCTGTAAAAAGTGGTGACCTGCTCATCTTTACTTATATTGCTATACTGCCATGCTATTGTGAAAAGAATATTTTGGAGTAGGCTGCATTTCAATTCATAGTAATAGTTAGTCTACCATATCAGGATTCGTGTGAGCTTTTTCTTCTGTGACCATGAACTTTAACTTCTTCTTTATGAGTTCAGAATATTGCAAGGAATTTTATTTCTTAATGTTTGTGTTGTGCCCTGACTTATTCCACATGACTTCTTTCCCCATGTGTTATTTTTAGCTGCTAGCCTTGTAAATGCAGACTTACCAGTAAGCAGAGTTCAAGTTCAATCTCAAAAAAGAAAGGCTTTTAAAAAATAAATACGTTGTCTAAATATGAATTTCAGGAAAGAAAACATTCTCAGATGAAGCAATGTCAGAATTTTTGATTTCTGTAATTTAGAAAAACATAAGGAAAGAAATTGGTGTAATTCTTTTCATGGAAGTTTGCAATTTTGTTAAAACAGTTAAAGCCATTAATTTGTGAGTCATTCAGAGTTGCAAAGCAGATTTACCTACATATGAGAATACATACCTGAATTCTCAAAGGTAATGGTGCTGTGGATTGTTTGTCTTGGAAAGACATTTTTTGGTCATAATTTTTGCTATGTACATATGTTTTTACAGGAATTTTTTTTTCTGTTTCTGCTATTCTCAAGGAAAGCTAACAGAAAACCTGACACTGCTGTCTAGCCCTGGGAAAGTTATTAAAGGATTAGATTCCCTTGTCTAGGAGCATAAACCAGCCTTCACACTGCAGCCAGGACTGTGGTGGTGTGTCCTGCTCTAGAGAGGGAACATCATGAGGCCATTCTCCTGTAAATCTGCTGCCCAGCATCAGCTGTGGTTGATACCCACTGTGACACAGCATGACAAGGTGAAAACCACAAGTGCATTTCACAGTGGAAAAGACAGTTCAGAGATCTACGAAAAGTTCTTGATGGCTCCAGTTTACACACAGGGAGGATCCCAAGTAACCAAATCCAGATTAGATTCACAGTCCCAAAATCCAGAAAACTTGCCAAAGAGGGGGGAGGTGTGTGTAAAAGGTGTTACATGAAAAGGTAGAACTTTAGACTAAACCTGGAGATTTGAGGCTGGAACATTTACCTAAAAGTCAGCATCTATCATACAATTTATGGACATTTTACATACCAAACTATGTGGGGAAAAGATTATCAGAGAGATTATTTTCCATCATATGAATTGCCTTTTGGCTATTGAATGAATATTGAATGCAACAAGCCATTTCCTTTTCTCATCCACTTTCCTACCTCACTTGCTTAAGTGCCTAAATTAGGCTACATGTGAGCAATTGATGGATGGCTCAGAACCTTGACCAGAAATAAATCTTTTCTATGCCTGCTTGTCATCTTTTCCCTGTGTCTCCACTTTAGAAAGCTGTTTGGGGAGGAGGGAACAAAAAAAACCAACTTCCTGAACCTGTAGACTTTCCTCTTAGAAAAGCCCTCTTCTCCTGCTTTGCTGTGATGAGATTGACCTGAATTTTTATTGTTCTTTGATAAAAAGTTGAAGATGGATAAATGTAGCCTTCTCTATCATGAGGGAATTTGTATAAAATTTTCTGTGCCTGGATCAGTTCCAAAGCTGCTATCTCTGGATTAATGGCTCTACCTGAGCTGAAAACTGTGCTTCTAGTGCCAGTAACATAGGAGCTGAGTCAGTATGAGCTGCAGCTTCAATAGTCCACCATCACCACATTAGCAAGTAGTACTAGACACCTTAACACTTGTGCCTTTGCCTTGTCAAAAAAATGCTCTTCAAGAATGTGAATCATCAGCTTGATGTACGTTTTAAATCAGGAGGCATTTTATAATGGTATGATTCTAGTCAGAAAGAAAAAATTGTGAGTCTTCTTAGTAACAGCTAGATTTTTTTTTTTTCCCAGTTTTTGTTTGCAAATCATTTCACTGTGCGCATCGCCAATGTGGATATGTGCCTTCTAAAATCTGTAGTGGATAGGAGGATGGATATTTTAATGTGTTAGGGATTCTGTTTGCTGGGGGAGTTTGCCAGCCAAGCATGTTAACTTCCATCGAAAAGCTCAAATTCGCCTTAGACACTGTTCAATGTCAACAGATGTATTTGAACTGTGCTTAGATTGATGGAATTCTGATTTTTCAAAATTGGTATTTTTCTTAATCTGTGTTGCCATGCCAGAAAGAGTCACCAAGAGTGGACTTTGTATGAGAATCACTCTGACATGAAAAGGTCCATTTGTCTGATCATGCTTAGTCTATTGCAGGATTTTACACAAGTTTTTATATGTTGAACTGACTAGAAATGTAATTTTGTGGGCTTTTATATGTATGTTTTAACCTAACAAACACCTTCTATCTCAAAGCTCAAGATATTTCTAAGGTATGTGGTTTGCTTTGAAAGTGCAAGCTTTCCCTTCTGCCTGGACTCCCTAGTCACTCATAAATAATAAAGACCATATACATTCCTATTTTTCTAACAATATCTCCTTTTTTAACTTATCCATTTTTATTTTAAGCATTCACAGTGAACTGGCAAAAAATTCAAGCTAAAATAAATATGTCCTTTAGCGAAGAAGACAATTTTATGGAAAAAAGTGCAACTAGGACTTACTAATTTCAATTAAAGTTGTGTATCTGATCCATACATTTGGGTTCTATATTTCAGTGACAGCTTAATTGGTGGTTGTGGCTGGATCTAATTAAGTCTAATAAGGACAATAAGCCTTTTTAGGTTGGCATGTAGATACCAATGCAAGTTACATGTGTACATTACTGTGTCACGTATCTTGCAGTAGAGAAAATATAAATGTCTTTACTGTGCATCCACTACCCATGTAGGAAAACAATGTCCTAAAACATTACAAATGTGAAGGAAAAATTAACCCCTTTTTCATATTTATAAATTATATTTTATTAGCATAAATATCAGCTTCAACTTTCAAATAGGGCTTGGCCAATTTGTTGTATTTTGAACAAAAACTAGTCCAAGCAGATGAGGATGATGCACTTAGAATTCTTTATTTAGGACAATGTTAGTCTCCAGTTGAGGAAGATTCTGTCAGTGTTGCTCCCTGAAAAAGTACATTTTCTGTCTGTAACACTGAATTCATCAAGGTTATCCCTGTATTTACATTGGTTTTCTCTTTGCTTATTTATCGGGGAAAGATGTAGACCTTCTTCACTGATGATAAGTACTGCAAAGGGCTTGTTGCTGAATTTGCTTCTTCCATCTAATTTGATCCTTTTGTTCACTTAGTCATTCACAGGGTAAAAATGCCTCAAGGAGACCAAAGTCAGCTGAAAAAACATAAGGGATATGTTCCAAGAAAACAATACCAGTATGTTAAAAGAAGAAAACTGAGTATCAGAGAAAAGTTTTATAATTTAAAATTAGCCCAAAGCAACAGTATTATGACAAATATTATGCAGTGTTTAGGTGGTAAATCCTTGCCACCCTTGTTTTCTGTTGTTCGATACTTATCATCTGTAATAGTGTAATTTACCTCCTTCCTTGGGGAAAAAAAATAAAATGAATGTATATGCACATTTTTGTGTATATGTGTGTGTACATCAAAGCACTAATATCTACATACCTATGGAAAGAAGATTCAGTTCTCATCTCTACAGCACATACCCAAGCGATTCTGAAGAAGATAAACTAAGCAGAGCTTCTGCACTAATTTGCCTTTTAAGAGTTTTGGTCTGAGATGGATTTTTCATGTGTGCTCAAAGCTCATCACTCCAAATGACATCAACAATAGTTTTGTTTTGAATGTACAAAGAGCAAGATAATGCCAACTAATCAAAAAAAGTGGTCTCACAGGTCTTAGGTTGGGTCCCCTGCATCATCAGACACTTTAGGATTACTATCTATGCCTCATGTCCCCAGCTGAAACATAAAGAGTAGCCGCTCCATCACTTCACAAGGCTGTTATAAAGATAAGTGTGATTAAACAAGATTTGGATAACATTGTGATGAGCACTGGAGAAACATTAATCATTCTGATTTTCAAAGGTTGTTTGAATAGTATGCATCAGGGGGCTGCAAATGGGACAGGAGGAAGAAGAATGGCTAGTTGTTCATTAACTGAGGAAGCATGATCTACTTCTGCCCTAAGTGAAATCAGAATGCCATGCAAAAATGATTTTTTATGAGGTTATCAGAGACTGTATTACTAAACATACAGAAAATGCATTTTCTAACTTCTAAGCGCTTGACTTTCTAAGCAATACTGTTATATTCAACTTGTTTTTAAAATATTTTGCTTGTATCAAAAACAGACAAATTGCATTTTCACTTTTTCAAATTTGTGATTTGCATAAGCCATCAAATATTGTTATAAGCATCTTGCCCCCTGTACTTCATAGTTGTGCTCAGTGTCTGCTAAGATATCCCAGTCAAGCGCTTCTTGCCTTGTGTATCAGCACAGGTTATCACCGAGGCAATTTTTCTCAACCTGTTCTTGAAATTTACTCCCTGTTGAAGTTGAAAGAAGAGTTGGTTTCCTGATTTTGTGTTCCTTCTCTAAGCATCAGCAAGGTTATTAATGGGGGCTCAGTCTCCCTGCAAAGCTTTCCTTACTGCCCTAGGCCACCACCACCACCACGATGGCACTGCCTCTGCTCTCCCATCGCCTTTCCTGATGAGCCTGCTGCAGCCCAGCTGCTCTGGCTCCACCTGCACACCATCTCTTTTACAATTTATGGAGGCTTTGAGAAATTAATAGTATGGCCAGGTGAAACTGCTTTTCTTTCTTTCTTTCTGACCCAACCTGGGCTCAAATAAGGCCACCTAGCTTACAAATGAAAGCACACAGAGAGCAAGTGGTTTCTCTTGGCAGAATATTTCATGTAAATCAGCTAAGGAAAACAAGACCCTTACAATTTTATCATTAGATGGAAACTCATGCAATGTGACTACAACCCTATTCCAGCCTGGGATGTTTTCCCCGACCCTGTTTTATCAGCTCAGTACTTGGAATTCTGACGGACAGCAACTGGTACATGCTGCAGACTGCAGTTCCTGAGCATGTTTAGTAATGAGCACACCACCACAGGAGAAAATTGAGCCTCCAGAAATCATAGTCTGGAGGCAAAGAGATTTCCGTTTCATTAAACTAACAGCAGAAGCTCTACTGAGCTTTTCCCTGCAAGCTGTCACTCTTGGATGTTTCTATAGACTTTCCAAACTGCTAAGTTGCAGTAAATAGCAAATAAAATAATTTGGCCCAGTCATCATTTGGATCTATGAAGTTTTTACATCTCAGAAAGCTCCTAACAATCAGACAAGCTCAACAGATTTTTAAGGAAGTGTAATCAAAAGCCTGGAGGATGTGTTAGAAGTATGAGCTCTGCCTGACTCTGCTAGTGCAGATGAAGCCAACTGACAGTGCATTATAAAGAATATATGTCTCTGTAGCAATGCCTTTCATGGGAGAGCACTTGATACTTTCTGATGATGAGCAAAGGGATTGAACAGTGTGGTTTTAGTACAGCAGTCATGCACTCCCAGCTATGTGAACTGAACTCAGAGATGTAAGAGACAGATGAAATTTTTGCCTGATATTTGATAGTTGCTGCTACCAAAAGATCAGTAATTTTTGGACCTTTCTAACTGGTTTTTTGTTTTGTTTTTTTTTTTCTGTAACAGGACACTCATTAGAACAAGTGAATCATTTGCTAATAAGCTGTGTTCTCCAGAGATGAACATTTATCACTGCATATTTGTATTTTTTTACATTTCATTTTTATTAAGCATGATATAAAACAGTAATTGTGGACTTCTACTGTACAGGAGGGTTCATTCCAGGGATGATTCTGCATGAGTCAATGCTGATCCTGTAGAGCATGTTTTGAAACTGCTCAGTTGGACTTACCATCAGAGAAGACACAGTTGCTGTATGGCAAGGGTGCCTTTGCTGTGTTGCATGTATAGTTCCAAAATCACAGCTTGCTCTTTGGATCATCCAGAAAGACAGAGGGAGAGAAACTGCTGGGTATATAGACTGTGATTGCTTATTTTAACTCAATATAAAACATAAGAATACAAGACTTCTGACAGCTTTAAAGCTCAGCAATCTCCAATATGTTGATTCTGCTATTCTATACATTTAATTTTCTTTTTAAAATGTATCATATTTCTCCAAGCAGCGATTTGCTTTTCAAATTATCGTTGCCTAGCTAAGACTTGTGTACCAGGTGCCATGTAAAAGCATGTTAAAAGTAGATAAAAGCAATTTATCCTGCCCTCTAATTAGAGATGTCTTGTCTTTACCACTGACAATAGCAGCATGCAGCTGTGGCAGAGAAGAGATAATAGCACCAGAGCAGAGAGAAATTAAAGATAGGTTATCATATGCTGGCTGATGTAGAGTGTCATCTCTCCATTGCATTGCTAAGATGGTCCTTAGGAAGAATGCTAACTTAGCTCTTGGCCTGACTCAAGCAGATTTATTTTAGTTATTAAATCCAAGGTAAGATTTTATTATAATGAGGCAAAGGGGGCAGAATAATAATGTCTCCATTAAATACACAGAAAGAGAATGTGACTCACTGTGATTACTGTATCAATAAATACATGCACACCACGTCCCAGTATGTGCTGGATCTTTATGAGGGTGGGACTAAGATTCATTTTGCCCTGCATAGAGTTCCTCTTCAGATGAAGTGAATGAGTGCCTGGGGGGTCATATAGTGGGATAGATGACTCGGTGGCATGCCTGCTGGATGATATAAAGGGCACCTTTTAGTTCAGCAAGAGGCTCAAAATGAATGGGGAAAGGGTGGCATAAGATATTCTACAGATATTCTCATTTTTATACCTCGATGCCTTAATATGCTACGTACAGGGAGTCTGCGCTGCAAAAATGATGTGGAGAAAAAAATTTCCATCAGGATTAGGACTGAGCAGTGTATCAAGAACTGCAAACAGGCCTGATGTGGGGGAGCCAGCTGGGAGAAATTCAGTGAGAGTGAAGCTGAATGGAGGATCTGTTTTGGTTTTAGAAAGCAAATTTCCTCATATTGTTACAATGATACTGGGGTAAGAGTGCTAAATCCTTACCACAAAACTGTAGTCTCCAAATTATGGTGGAGTTAAAGAACTTGTTCTTTGTCTCCAGCAAGATGCTGAGAGGGTAGGCATCATCTCTGCACTTGTCCAGGTGAGAGAAGATCTAAGAAACTCACTTCTGGGGTAAAGAGTAGTGATGGGGAGAGGCTGTATTCAAGGATGTGGTAGAGAATTAGATCATGACTAGGAAATGGGCTAGACCATGCCTTAAACACGTGTACTCACGCCATCACTGACACGTCTGCACTTCGGAGTTAGCTCACAGTCACATCTCATGGGCTGAATGACATGGATCATCATACTGAGGAAGCATTGCATGTCCTAAGTCCTGATTGCAAGAGATGGATTTTATTCATCTTTCCAATGTTCTAGATATATGTGCAGACGTAATAAAACTGAAAGAATGCACTTTACCTCCAGCAGGTTCACAGACAACAACAGGGTGGGCAGGAGGGTTGGGTTGATCTGCTGCAGGGTAGGAAGGCTCTGCAGGGTGAAAGGATCTGGACAGGGTGGATCAATGGGCTAAGGCCAATGGCGTGAGGTTCAACAAGGACAAGTGCTGAGTGCTGCACTTGGGTCACAAAAACCTCTTCTAATGCTAAGGTTTGGGAATGAGAGGACAAAGAGCTGCCTGGCAGAAGAGGTCTTGGGGGTGCTGGTCAACAGCCAGATGAACATTAGCCAGCATGTACACAGGTGGCCAAGAAGGCCAATGGCATCCCTCTGTACTGGGCAATGGTGAGGCTGTGCCTCGAGTGCTGTGTCCAGTTCTGGGCCCCTCAATTCAGGAAGGACATTGAGGGGCTGGAGCGTGTCCAGAGAAGGGAGAAGAGCCGGGGAAGGGGCTGGAGCACAAGCCCTGTGAGGAGAGGCAGAGGGAGCTGGGGGTGTTTAGCCTGGAGAAAAGGAGGCACAGGATGACCTTATCACCCTCTTCAACTACCTGAAAGGAGGCTGTAGCCAGGCATGGGCCAGCCTTTTCTCCCAGGTAAAAAGCAATAGGATGAGATCAAATGACCTCAAGATGCACCAAAAATATTTAGATTAGGAAAAACTTCTTTACTGAAAGGGTGGTTGGATTTTGAAACAGGCTACCCAAGGAAGTAGTGGTGGATTCACCATCCCTGGAAGCGTTCAAGAAACATTTGGATTTGGCCCTTGAGGACAAGCTTTACTGGTGAACACAGGGGTGTTAGGTTAACAACTGGGCTTGATGATCTTAGAGGCCTTTTCTAGCCCTAATCAGTCTACAGTCAAGGCAAAAAAAGAAAATCAATTTTAGTGTACAGAATTCAGAATCAAAAATGACTTCTGCAAATCTAAGCACACTTCCAGAATGAGTAAAGCTTGTATTGACATTAAATAAGTTTGGGGGAAAAGTGTTTGTTTAGAACACAACATGCATGGATTTTCCTCTATTGCTCTTGCAGTGTGATTCCTGAGAACAGTGCTTATAACCTGCCTCATGCCATGGTATTGCATGTACTCTGCACAGAAGTTTTTCTCCACTCTGACCTGTCTAGCTTTTGATTTAAGGGAAAAGAAATCGAGATATGCCCTTCTACTTCTCTTGCTATTAAAGTTTAATGAATGTCTATTAAAGACATTCATTAAAGTTTGTTGACTTGTTTAGTTGTTTTAACATGTTAGTAATGGCACTTGCAGTACCTGAAATTTTCTCCAAAGATCTAACAAATAATATTTTAGTGCTAGTGGGAAGAGCTGGAGGGGAAATTGCAGCCAAAAATCATTTTAACTGTTTTGATATACACTGATACATTTCTCCAGATTTTCACCTGACTAGATCCTATCAGGGATTGACAGAGATCAGATTCATTCCATAGTAATTAAAATGTTGACGTTACTGCTGAATGTAAGTAATTCCTTTATAGGGATATTGCCTCTAAAGGGGACTGGAGATAAATCTGGTATACATTCTCTCAACTGTGGTACATACAGCTACAGAGAGGGATGTCCTTGGATTAAATCTGAGCTCTGTTTTCTGTTTTGAGACAACATGAATTTAAGCACTGAAATGAATGAGTTCATCCATTCCTACTTAGATAGTGCAATGCAGAGTATAGGTTCAAGGGTCTTAAAATTGTATTTATATAGTATCTGAAGTATTGCAATATTTTATCCTATAATTTTATATTTACATCCTGTGGTTCTGAGCTTTATAAATAAATTTCTAACTTTATAAAAATAGTTTTACATCATGCCTAGTGGGATTACAAGGTGCACTGCAGAACGATAGCTAGGCTTTCAATTAGTGGCCTCATGCTGCTGCTTGTTCTTACTGGGGAATTGTTTCGTTTCTCCAGGCCCACAGAATCTTCATGGTTTAAACAGCAGTTACGGCACTGACGCTGGTACACTTGTAAGATTACATTGCTTAATAGAAATATTTTTTTTTTTTTAGTCTGCTGTTAGTTCCTTTTGTTTGTCAAGTAAATTTGTGTTTGTAAAGGTTTATGATGCTAGCAGCACTGGGAATAAGACCCTCACATGTCTCTAAGTAACAAACACTGTGAATTGCTGTGACCCTCTGAGATATCATGCTTTCAATAGGATTTTTCCCTCTAAAATCTGCTGAGCATATGAGGTAACTGCAGTTCATCCTCTCACCCTACCAATTTAATGATTGCTGATGTGACCACATCTCCTCTTGCAACCAGCAAGCCTCTATAATGCAGGTCAATTGCTGAATTAGCAGGGGAAGAAGGAAGAAAGGGGATGTATCCCATGAGCTAAGTGAATGGTAATGTGTACACTTGCCTCTGGCATGGAGGGCTGGGAAGCCTTCATCAGTCTAACCTGGGAGGGCTGAAATCCCATGAAGCAGATGGAGAGTGGATGGGTGAGCTCACAGGGCAGTGGGGAACAGGGACCACAGGTAGGGAGCTTACATGGAGGTCCATCTGTGGAGCAAACAAGTCAAGGTGGAAAGGAGAGGAAAATATACCTGTGATGGAGTGGAGGCACGATGGTACAACAAAGGCAAAAGATGAGAGACAGGGAAGAAAGGAAGAAAAGTATCCAGTCAGCTCAGTTGCTGAGAAAGGGAAAGGAAACAGTCTGTATTCTTAGGCTGGGACAAATGAACCTTGGTACTCAACAAGGACAGCTATGGCTTTCTGCCACCTCAACAATTTTTTAAAGCACAGTGTTACTGAAATGTGAACTGTCTTCCAAAGATGTCAGCAGATGTTTGACTGAGGCTGTATCCACCTTCTGTTCACTTCAAACTTGCCAAAGAAACACAGTAGGCAACTGCCTACAGTAAATGACTGCTGAAGCAGTAAAATAGCCATGACCTTCCTTCACTTCTAGACCTGCCACGGGTGCTGCCACCAGGAAGGTGCCTGGGTGTGTGGGGCCGTGATGACCACTGAAGGTGAGGGTATTCCCCTGCTATATCAGGAGAATAGCCCAATATCAGTCCATAGCCCAACCCTCCTCTTGTTCATACTAGTGGCAGGAATGGCAAACTTTCTTCCACATTGGCCTCACTTTGCTGCTTCCAGTCCTAGGATTCTTGATTAGCTCAGATCCTTGAGAAGTCCTCTCTGAGGAGGACCAAATTTTCATACATTCTGAGAAGATGTAATCCAGTTTCCACCCTCTTCCATGCTTCTTATGTTGACTGTGGGAAAGTGGTACTCAGTCTGGGAGAGGAACCTTCTGTGAGCAGGGAAGCTGCCTTTGTGATTACTTCATCTCGTCAAAGTGGTGCAGAGAGAAGGAGCAGAGCTAGTTCAAAGGGGCTATCATCAACAGGGTCCATGGTTTTGTAATTGCCAGCAATTTCTTTTCTGCTGTCTAGAAGTCAATAGCAGATCATTTTGGATGTGAGAGAAGATGACACTGCCAGTATCATGTATATATTTATACTTTTAATGTATATATTGGGTCTGGCAATGAGGAGTCCGAACTGGTGACTCCAGCTCCAGCCTTGGTTTGTGTTGTGAGTTTGCATTCATCTTTGAAGTCTGGTCTTTTAGAATGGAGTGTGTGCAAACTGAAGCACCTTTGTGGGGCTAATTTGACATAAAAATAGGGTAACAGCTGACCAGAAATATGTGGATCTGGTTGGCTTCATGAACAAGCATTTAACTTGTGCTTACAATTCCATCAGCTGCACTCTTGCCAGGTCTAAGGTTCCATTTTCAGTAAGTGGGAGGCATGACTTTCCTAACAGGATGCTTAATACTGTGGTTTACAAGTAATAAGAAAATAAGGTAGTGACTAATTTTCTGCAATGGGGGGCTTTGAGGGTAAAACAATTCTTATTCATGAAATATTTTAGACTTTTGCACAGAAGTGTAAATTTTACAGAGCAAAGATGTGTGTGTACATATATATATATGTAATTGGTGAAGTGCAGTGTTTTTGTACACAGAATATTTTATTGAGCTCTCTAATGGACTAGGTAAATGGATTGCCCCATAAAAAGTTTACCAAGGCAATAAAAAGATCAAAGACATTTTTCACATTGCATCTCCAAACATCTAAACCACTGAAGTTTAAGAGTTGTAATGTGACCTTCCAGCCTTGGAAAACTTGTTACAATGACTAATTGTCCTGCTTTGCACTTTCAAAAGGTGATGACTGTATATAGAAGTTGAGATCTAAAGGAGGAGTGAAACGTATGTATGAGAGAGAGGCAGAAAACCAATTCTGTAAACAGCCAAAGGCAGAAAGTTATAGTCACAGGCTATAATTAAGGTCTAATTAAAGAAAAATAGGCATGACATAAACAAAGGGCAGAAGACTTGATTATAACAGGAAGGTGGAGAACATAACAATGAAAGACAATGTCCTAATACAAATAGAATAAAGAGAACAAATAGAACAAGCGGAGTCTTGTGAAGAAAGCCAAATATGCGTGCGACTCATTTACATTGAAGGAACTGAAATCAGAAATCACATATATATTTTTCTCCTTGATGATGAAGATTTTGTCAATTTGTCAATTGCTAGCAAATACAGTTTTTGTCATGTAGGTCAAAGCACTATTTTGTCCTCCCCAGTGCTGTTACATGTCCCTGCGAAGTGAGTCTATGAGCTGGCATTACATGCAGTGAAGGCTCAGCCTGAGCAACCATACAGAGGAACAGAGCTCTGGGCTGGGACAGCTCACACAGACAGCAGCTCTCCTCTGCCATGGAAGCCACCAACATCAGGATGCTCTGTCACCAGTCCATCTGCCTGGTCCCCAGCATGTTCATGCACAGGACACTGGCACAGGCTCCTCAGAAGCAGCCCACAAGAGAACAAGCCGATGGGCTGGGGCTCGCTGGCAGAAAGGAGCAGATCACTGCACAGCACCAGCGGGCAACACTGCAGTGGGAGCCCTGAGCACAGAGGGGCTCAAGGGCTACTTCTTGTCAGGCTCTGGTTTTCCTCCACAGCAAACAGCCAAGCTGCAGCATGGACACAGAAGAATGTTAAAGCTGCTCCCAGATAGCATGGGAAAAGTGAAACCATTTTTCTTGAGGTTCCCAGGGAGAGAAATGCATCACCCAAAGTTTGGTCCACAGTTCCCAGTGCTCTTAAACACTGAACATCTTCTGCAATGCTCTGTACATCTTCTGCAAGCTCTGAGCCTCCTCAGCTTCCCAGAGTTTCAGTGAGAGCCAAGCATCTCAGCACCTCTTCACACAAAGCACCCTGGTAAGTCAGGCTCCTGGATGAAATGTGTGCCTCTTGGGCAGTTGTAGGTGTTCCTTCTGTCTGCTCAAGCGTGTTTGTGTGTTCAACAAATCATACATAATAATGTCAAATTATTAATAACTTGTGAAATTTCTGGAGTGCTTTGGGAATATTTTCCTAATGTTTTATGCAAACTACTTTGCTTGTTTCTTTGAGAGCCTTTATTTGCTTATTGAGCCACTGGTAATTTTCAAGACAAAAATGAGCCTATTTAACATTAAAAAATCTATTAGTCCATGCAGTAGAAGTTGTAATTTTTTCAAAAAATTGAGAGTATTTCTTTGTACTGGAGAAAAGACCACACAGGCTTTAACCAAGTGAAAACAGCTGTGTACAATCTCTGGTACTTGCTTTGCAGGATCACATCTGTGTGGTCAGCATGTGCTGCAATACTGTGAGCAGACTATTTATAGATCAGCTGTTTAGATGTGGTGATCTGTCTGAAAGTGTCAGTAGCTGCTCTGGTTGTTCGCTTTATTTTCATATTATATTTGGTCTAATTCTTAAAAAGAGTTTGAAACACAGATATGGCTTTTGTTTATTCTTTTTCTCTCAATGTTCACTAAATATTCAGCCAGAGTATTTTCTGAATATCCAGTCCTACTCTGGGAATAACATAAAGGGGGCACGCTCTGCTTTGCTTGTGAAATTCAGTAAACAGAAAGTCTGTATAATGCCTGTTTCCTACTTTACTTTCATTTAGACTGTGTCAGGCTTTTTGTGTTGTGCAGGGTTTGTGTTCCTGCAGAGGATAATGCTTAGCATGTGTATCCAAGGTGAGTTTCCATTGTAGTCTATCAGATTGCATCAGACTTTCAAACAAATTCAGTCCTGGGACTGAGTATTTCCAGAGCCTTGGCTGCCTCCTCCTATCTAATGAGAATACCTCATGTATTTTATTAGATAACTGCCTTGAGAAATATATAATTTTGCAGGATCTCATTCTTTAATAGGCATTATACTGCTGAGGTTGTGCTATAAAAAGTTTTAAATGGATAATGGATAGCATAGGTTTGCAAAATAGCCCCTGAAAAAGCATTATTTTCTCAGGTCCGTTCAGTGAAGAAATACTGTATGTAAAGACATCTGGTTTTCTGTCCTCATATTAACAAAGACATGAAAAGGCCAAGTAGAAGAGTGGCACCATTGCTACAGTTTGCAAATGGCTGTGGTCAATCTGTTGTTTCCCACACTGGGGTTAGGGGGCAAACACGTGGAGGAGTGTCACACAAGAAGAGTGAAGGCACAGGTCAAACACATGCACAGAAGTGCTGAGAAGTAACTTGAATGTTTCTTCATTAATTGAAAGACCAGTATAACGTGAGGATGAAATTATGAAGGTATCCTAGCAACTGTATTTTCAGAACAGCCATGGCCTGTAATATTACAGTGAATGCCTGCCGCATTTTATTAATTCAAGAGGGTGAGAGCAGATAATTTTAATTAATAAGACTTAATGGCAAGCTCCTAATGCAGAAATTTGATAAGCCCCCTATTGTGGGCACCATTGCTACAGTTCCGTAGAGCTTTTAGAGTTTCCTAAATCTGAAATTATGGACTAGTCCTAGACATGTTAAGACAATCCTTATGCTATTCTTATTTTGGAACATAAGCATGGTTGTAGACCAGGACCTCCTGCCCTTGCTATAGTAACATGGAAAATATGAACAAGAGGGGGAAATGGTTCCTGTTCAAGGGAGCCCTGCAGTGGCACCTGAGTGCTGCCTCCTGAGCGCGGCAGGCGAGGCGCTGGGTCAGGGCACAGGCTGGCTGGGCTCGGGCAGGGTGGAGCTGGGGATTGAGCTGCTGTGCCAGCAGCACACATGGGTGTTGCACAGTGGCAGCCAAGTGTGTTCCTGGGCCAAGCAGCTGTCATTTAAAGAGCAACAAATGGTTTGCTGTAGAGCAGATGGAACAGAGAGTTGACCCTTTAATTTATTGGCATGCATGCGTATATAAAGACAAGATTCATACGAAAATGAAAAGTAAAAAAAAAAACCAAAACCCAAAACACGAAATGCTTAATTACCCAGGTTATTCCATGTGCAGGGTGGCAGAAAAAATAAACTAAGACTTTCAGCTGGCGTAATTCAGGTTAGTTTTACAAAACTTATGTTGCTACAGTGGATTTCTGCCAACTTCTACCAGCTGATGATCTGGCTGATTATGTCTGGTAATTTGTTTGTAACGTCCATAATGCCTTCTTAGACATTTTAACTCTGGAGATGATTTGTTTGATTCCACATGCTCTGGGATGATTATGAATTTTTATGTTCTGAGTGAGCCAGGTCAAACCACTGCTGATGGCTTTCCCTGTCAGTGTGTTCCATCAAGAGGTTTCCATTTGCAGTTCAGCCAGGGTGTACAGGCATGCAAGTGCCAGCCAAATTTGGAGGAGGCACATCCCTCAGGTCTCTGGAAAACATCTTCCTGAGATGGAACCCAGCATTGTGTCCATTTATCAGCACAGACAAGGGGACTGCTCTTGTGGGAGAGCAGGAGTGGAGGGCTCCCAGACTCAGGCCAAGACCACATCTTTTTCACAAATTGTCCTGCACCCTTACTTAAAAACAGGACAAAATTGGCACCACTCTATGGACCAGATCATCAGATCCCTGGCTAGATGTGGACTATAGTTTGGGAATTGGTGTTGTAAACTTATTTATGAACCAGTGGAAAGTTGGGGAATTGCCTGCAGGGCTTGGTTTTTTCATTGGACTTTCTCTGAATTTACATGTCTTGTAAATACTTAGCAAAGATCATTTAATTGAGGGAGGTATAAATGGGCCACTGTGTTTGAAACTGCTTTGTGAATGAGGCAGATATATGGAGATATCCCCTGTAGTTGTGCTAAGGTTCCACATGGATCAAATGCACATCTCTGAGAGCCGGTAGAAAGCATCACAATACACACAAAGAACTCTTCCAGTGGTCAAAAATATGTGTCTCAGTCTATGCACAGCTGGCATGGTATTGCCACTGTCACAGGCTGGCCAATTCAAGAGGTTTTGGTTGGGTTTTGTTTACAGAACATCCACAATAGCTGTTTCAGTATGCTGCATGAACACTGGAGGCAGCTTTCTCACACAGCAAGAGGATTCACAGCACTTCTTGTTTTGCTTTCCACAAATATTTTCTTAACATAAAACATAGTTCACATAGAAATGCACAAAAGGGAGGATTTGAACCCGACCTAAAGGTGAAGTTCTGCCACATGTGAGATGGATTTCATAGAGGTATGAAACTTTTACAATGTAAGGACACGATGCAAAACATGGAGCTCCTACTTTTTTTTTGTGTAAGGCAAGGGCTGCTGATAGGATCAATGTGGTAATCCTATGAAACTGAACGCCCTACAATTGGTGTTAGGGATTTCTGGTTAATTAAAGAAACCAAAGTAACATTTCCTTGAGCTAAAATAAATATTGTCTGTATGGAAATTACTCATTCTCAATGTAGAATGGCCAACTATGAACATTTTCCCAGAGAAGATTGGCAAACACACAACAATTTGAAAGTTTTGTAAGCTAAATCATGGAAAACCTCCTGCACTTAACAATTTGCCTTTACATCATTGTAATTTGATGTTACCTATGTTCCTGATTTTCTTTTTCTATTCCTTGCTATAATGAAAAATTATTTATCATATGCATTTTAAAAGTTGAAACACATATTTTTGGGAAGTCCTTCTTTATTGCTATATTTCTGTACATGTTGGGACACAGCCTTTGTTTTAGCTGAACCCTACTATGCCCTAGAATATTTACCTTATAAAGCATTTTTCCTGCTCTTTTTTTCTTTTCTCACTTCTGTAGGAGAACTGTAGAGCACAGTTCTATTTTTTGCACTCTTTTGAGCTTGATGGAATCCAGTGTTTAGAGCATTGTCCAAGGCAATGGCTGGGCTGAGCCATTGGAGAGGATGGCTGGGAATTTGTTGAGGACCAATGTCTTCCAGGGGATGGAATAGGGCCAGGGCTTACCCTGGGAAATTAGACCCATCAGCATAACTTCATATCCCAGGAAAAGAGCTCAAGACTACATAAAAGAAAATGCAAGGGATGATTTGCTACATTTTTCATTTTTAAAGGCTGTAGTCATTTTATTTGAATCAATTCTCTTGCAGTATATTAGATTTTAATTATTTTTTTAAAATTTGTGTGCATGTGTATGTGTATGTGTATGTGTATGTGTATGTGTATGTGTATGTGTGGTGTTTTATTTCATTCTTTTCTCAAGGGGAAGGAAGGAACACTGGGGAGAATAACTGACTTGTCTTTCTTCCTAAAGCAGACTTTTGGAGCCCTTGGCCCCAGCCCAGATGCAATTGTTTGAAATTTGCTGTTGTGCAGTAATATTTATATTTTATAATACAAAAATATTCATACGAGCTATCTCTTTTCAGACTGCTGTTCCAATTATGTAACTCTGCAGCTAATTTTATTGCCAAAAAGTTTTCAGCCCTAATTTTGTGGATAAACCCTGAGTCCTCCTTCTTCCCCTAGTACTTGTGATACCTTATTTTGTTAAGGAATACAATTTATTATTTATTTTTATTATGTACAAACAATGCAATATTTTATTTGGAAATGCATCATAGTAGAAATATGTAACGCTTATGCATAATGCTTACAGGGTTGTGTTTTGTAGCTGTTAAATTGTTTCCTAAACATAATTGTTAATGCTAGATCAACTGACCAAATGTTTTTGAGAGGCTGAGCATCCTTATCTTTAAAAGATTCTATAAGTCAGTTTTATTTTTGTGATTTGCAAAATGAAAAAAAAACCTTATTAACACTTGAAAAATATGAATGTAATAATAATGTTGATCTGTTTACAATACATTTAATCACAAAGTGCTAAACAGAGAAAGAAAATAAGAAGTTAGAAAGATTGTACATATTTTAGCAAGTACAGGTTGCTCCTTCCTGTTTTACCAAATCTGTATTTTAAATTTCCACATATTTTGGTATTTATTAACATAATATAAATGTCTAACAGGTCCATTGCCAAAGAAATGTATAGATCTTGGGGTGAAATTCTAGCCAACACCAATTTCTGGTAGCGGTGCAATCAGCGACAACGTGGTACTTGCTGAGAGACGCTGTGTCCCTGAAAACCAGTGTGACAGAAAAAAGAAAATTTTTAGAGACAAGAATAAAAGCACAGAGATTGAAAGATTTGCTCACAGCTATGAAGGCACAAGCTGAGTCAAAATGCAAAAGCTGCTCTGTCCCCTGCACTTCACACCTATGCCCTACGGAATGTTTGTCTTTACAGTTCCTTTGGCACCTACTTAGAGATGGTTGAGAAGCTGATGGATTAATTGCTGCCACAAAGCTTTGAATTAAGCAGTTTTCCTTCAGAAGTCTTCCTGAGCTTGCTGAAGGACTGAGCCATGCAGCCCTTTTTAAGCAAAGCCTCGTGTAAAAATGAGCTTGTGACTTAGTTAGCTATTTCTGTAGGTGGCAGTGGTTTCTCACCTCTGTCTGTCCCCCCTTTGAAGACACTTTCAAACAACAGTGTGGAGGGAGGCAGACAAGAGCCCTGGGAGAGAGCTGCACTCAGAAACGGGCACTTGCCATGGCAACTATCTTTATTTCCTAAAACAGTGGAACGTGAAATTGTGTCACCAGCAAGGAGTGAAATATTTTGCCCTTGGATGGCTGCCATCCAAGGTAGATGGCCTTCTCCTGGAATGGCCACCATCCCCAGAAAGCACAGGGGAACCTGGGACCCCCACTGCTGCCTTGAATCATCACCCTGAGAGGCCACCCCAGCGCTGGTCTAACTGTCTAATGCTCATAAAGGTCCCCGCGAAAGAAACTGACACTGGTGGTGATAAAGTCATGAAAAAACATGTTTTCTCTGTTTCCCAAATCTCCCACGTCTGCCTGGCCTAGGTTTGATGCTTATTTCTTCCAAAGAAGCACCTGGCTTGTTTGGATACTGGAACTGCAATAATTATGATGTGAAGCCTTGACATCCCTGTGTAACTCAGCTGCTGGTGGATATCTCTTTGTAAATTGTCCAGATCATGAGACCTTGAAATTAATTTATATTTTGAGCTGTAACTACTATGTAACATGATACACTTCAGCTGGCAGATGAAGTAGATGCTGATGTGCCTCTAAGTAGTATCTGAACTTGTAGGGAAAGACCAAGCTGGATTGTCATAATCTCATTGTTCATGAGTCTCTGGTCCTTTGCTTTTTGGTGTTGCTGTTAAAAACACAAACTATATATCTCAGAGGGTATACTTCTCCCTCCCTCCTTTCATGATCTTCCTGTGTGATCCAGGGCATGTTTCTGGGTGGCTGGGATTATCTTCCCTTCACTTTGTTATTTGCAATTGCAATGTTTTGCAATGTTTTATGTGGAAAGGAAAGGGGGACAAAAAGGCACAGCAAAACTGGAAATGTCTGATCAGCTTCCAAAATGATCTGGCAGCTGGTATTTTTTTCCCCTCACACTTTTCTATAGTCTTTGCTTCAGATACAGCATTAATAATAAAAATAATAGGGAAAAACCACTGGAGCTTTTGATTGTATTCATCTTTTTTCAATGCCCACTGGCCCTATAGACATATTTTGACTTCTGACTTGGGAATAAACTTTCTAGAAAATAACATCTTTGCATTCTGTATTTGAATCCACACCATACTATGAAGCCTTTTAGAGGGCACTAAGACATAAGGTTTTATGGACTGATTGGTCTTTTTTTCAACTGTGTATGACATTGCAAACTCTAGTGTGCTGTCTGAGTGCTCACTGGGAATAAACATTTGAGTAAGTGCCACTTTTCCAAAATACTAAGACCATTTGCTAGTAATGCAAAGAATATTGACTAAGATTTCCAAACATTCCGGGCACCTAAATCCTATTAAAAGTAGTTCACCTTAAAACACTTCTGTCATTCTGTCCCAGCTTGTAGCTTGTGGCAGAATTGTGATAGACTGAATTTTAAAAAACACAAATTTCTGAAGCCATCTTGAAAGAATTCTTGGAACTGCAAGTATGTTTAATACTCATGTTTAACTTTCAACAATGTCTAATATGATGCTAAAAAGCAGCAGTGGAACCACTTGCTTTAACCCAAAATACCATCAATGTATTCCTGCTGTCTGTGAATTCTGATGAAAACTTTACCTGAAACTTTATCTGTGTTGCAGTGCCAAAAAAGGCATGAGTGAGTTTTCTGCACCAAGGAGATCTCCCTTCTGTCCTGCACCAAGTGAAATTTGGGACTCATGACTCCAGTGAGAACACTCATTCCTGGAACCTTGTGACTGAATCTGTGGAAATCTGAAATGTGTCTGAAAATAATGGAGCGAAAAGAAGTCAAGTCCTAATATGAAGACCAACCAAGCTGGCTTCTGGGGTGTATTGAAAACAATCGAAAAAGCTCTTGTTTGCTTCAGACTGTTTTTTTCTCCAAGGTTTGCAGGCTTTTTTTCCTCTTGATTGTGTTTTAAAACAGTAAGGAACTCAGTGACTAACCCAAAGAAGTGATAATAGATTTTCTTGCATTATAGCAGTGTGTAGCATAATGCCAATACTGACAAACAACTTTATATTGTACAAAGTTTGTTTTTAGAATTCCTTTAGAAGAAATTTAAAAAGTACTAATTTCTATTATTCCCATTTTACAAATATTTAAAAGTATTTCCTTTTTTCGTTTTCAATAGTACTGTTTAAAAGTTGTCCTGTTCATATATTCTGTTCACTATGTATATATTTTTTCCTTCTAATAATTCCTTGACTGGACATATTTACTGTTATTCAATCAGCTGAATTCTTACAACAGTGCTGCTGTAAATCACTCTGTACTCGTGACCATTTCCTACAAAATCATCAAATACTTACAGTTCAGAGTTATGACACTCTTGAGGGATTTGCAGCCATCTCAAGACTGCAGAGAACCAAAAGGAGTCAAAGATGACAGTCCTGCTTAGGTGATGAAGCGTAAAGAAGTTTCTTGATGCTGTAGACTTATTAATCACAAACACTTCCTAAATCAGATGTATTTTAAGATAAGAAAAAAATGCTCCTAGCAATTCTTTCTTCTCTCATGGTGCCCAGCAGAGGCAAATAGTAATACTTAATAAAAAATAAAGATATTTTGAATGCTCTTTTGTGTACTGCAGTTGAATTCTAAGTCCTGTCCAAAGTAACATGAACAAATCATGTGTAAAGATTTTCATCTGGCAAATACTGTCAGTCTCTATCTTCCAATAGAATAAATATATTTAAAGAACATGGATGTTAAATGTGTGCTATGTTCTAATTCTACTTAAATAATATATGCACTTTACTTAAATAATATATGTACACACATATTAAATTCTTCCCAGCAGCAACAAAAAAACTAAATGAAAATATAAATCTTATTTTTACTTCTACATAAAATGCTATAGTACTAAAATAATATTATAAAGTTTTGCCAGTTACTGAAATTGAACATCTCATTATAATGTTAATTTCAAAAAAGTCCAAAATGTAAATTCATACACTTTGTCTTTATCTAGTATCTTTCTCTGCTTGTGCATTTAGTTTCTTTTAATTGTTTTTCATTTACTGTCAAGAAGGTAAACAGTATGACCTGGAAGATATTGATCCAGGCAATCCAGCTGAGAGAAAAAAAAAATTAAAAATGTAATTATTGCTGGCATTCAGCAAGGTTTTCATGAAAAGAGCTTTGTCAAAAATTGAATTGTTAAGTTCACAAAGAGGATTGATAAGAAAAGTGTGCTGGAATAACAAATACCCATAAAGAATCCAGTCTCCCACAATATTTTGGTATAATACAGTATATGCGATACATACAGCAAATATTGTACAGGTCAAGCCTAGTTACCAACTGAATGTAAAAGGCAATTGTAAGCTGAAATCATTGTCCCCCTGGAGGTTTCTAGTGGGTCTCTCAGGGATTTATTCTCTGTCTACATACACTGTCCTTGGTGATGGTAGGAAAAACACTACAAAATCATTGCTGGTAACATTAGCAAACGATTAAAAAACTATTAAAGGTAAATAGAAAATAATGATAAGATATGCTGGGAGAATGAGATCCTTGTAACACAAGTGAATGTCAGGTCACGCTTCTAGGAACAAAGAAGCCAATCTTAAAATAGGATTCCCTCTTGCAAGTGTGTCCTCTAGGACTAGGAAAGATGGAGGGGATATTAGCATAAACAGCCAGATCTGCATGAAATAACAGCATGATGTGAAGCCACACTGGGGTATGAGAACTTAGAAACAATGCCACCATACTGATGACAATACTGTGATTAATGTTGGATTTGTCAATCCAGTATTGTTGACTGTACTTCATAAAGGAAACTTGAAGATGCAGAGAATCAGTGCAAAATTAGTTTGGTAGCTGGAAGAGTTCTATAGTGCAGTGATTCTTAAAAATCCAGAACTCCTTAGCATAGTCAAGGCAATTTTAAGGAATAACTTGGTATCTTAATCTAATGAAAGTAAAAAATGGTGCAACTATTGCAATTCTTTGGGCAGTAGCTAAGTCAGAAATACAGATTTAAGTAAGAAAACATCTTAAAAAAGTGTTTTCTTCACATTTTCATTTACATGCATGTTTTTAAATCAGCTTTAAAGAGTGTGCTGTTCAATGTACATAAAAAAGGGGGAAGGTCTGACTCAAGACTTCCCCAATAGGATTGCTTACCTCCTGCAAGGCTACCCCTGACTGCAGAATCAGTAGCTGTTTCCTTGAGGAAAGAGCTTGGAAACAGGACTGTGCTGATGAACTGCTCTGCACTTCTTCCCCCTTCTGGGTCTGGCTGCACTAAAACTTGGCTCCCTGGTTTTGCTCTCCTCGTTCCTTGGATACTACACTGGACTGCTGGGCCCAGTGTCTGTCTTCAAAGGGACACCAGCTCCTGTCTTAACATCCTAAAAATGAATTCATTCTAAAAGAATGCATTTTGAACATTTTTTTTTAATCTGCATTTTAAATCTTTGCTCTTTGATCTGGTTTTGTTGGATTTTTTAAAATATTCAGTGAGATTGACAAAAGCCTAATTTATTTTCATGCTGTATGAAACACAGGTACAGTGAAATTTTGGGATAGCAGTGATAAGAAAGAAAACTTTTTGACTGGTGAGCTTGGTGACTGTACATGAAGTCATGGAAATAAAATCAAGTAATATATGTATGCTTGAATTTAAGTCCCTAACGTGTTTTCACAACAAGACCATTCAATAAAAACCTTTTTTAGTATGTTTCTTCATGATTCTTTCTTCAAATGCCATCTGACCTTAATAAAACTGCCCTGGCTGCTTTACAGGGCATAAGGCACTGTTCCTAGTGGTCTCTTGCAAACAGCAGCATTTTTATAGTGTTCTCTGATAATCTTTCAGAACTGAGCCTAGTTCCTGATAAATTTGTGTTATTCTCCCAGGTTGACTGTGAACAGTTATTAAACAGGTAACATGGTGTAAAACATGACCAGGGGTTTATGTGTGGAAAATTTTAGACAGAGTGTGAAAATTTATATTTGAGTAGAGAAAAATTATTCTTCATATGATTTTTTTAATAGGAGCCACTAATCCTAAGTAGGATAAAATGCTGTGTATATTCTAAATATTCTGCTCTACAAATGCAGATTTTAGCAAATATTTGTACTAGTGATATTTATAAATTTTTTGTCACCAATTGAAAGACGGTTTTGCACTATTTTGCTCTGATTCCTGGGTTTTTAAAATTATTTATTGTTTTCTGTTTTGTGATATTTCTTTCAGAAGGTGCTGCACTTTACATAATAAAAGTCTGCGTAAAGTTTTATTGTATTGCATCATATTTTCCCAAGAAGTTGCATTCAAAATACTATTCAAAGTCCAGCACCAAATGCTGCAGTTTGATAGTTTCAGCTGCAAGGATATTGTTTCAGCCCAATATAGATGCTCAAATAAAAATCAGTAATTGGCACAACCCATGCTGTGCTAAGTCCACAGAACAGACTGTATCTGTGATGCTTTTATTTGTATGCAGCTCAGTATTTTTCTCTTCCATGTTTACTGATGGTTAAATTCTGCAGTGAAGTATGGAGACCACTGTGCAAAAATTTAACCCCAAATTTTTGGTTCCTTCACATTTATGCTCATTGAGAGATCTGAGGCAAAGCTTGCATAGGTAGCTGAAAATCTTTCTGCCAAGATGCTGCAGAACCTAATAGTCAGCAAGAGTCAGCAACCTCTGACTGGGTTATACAAAACTCTGCTCACACACTTCACAGATCATCTCCTTTCTCTAAATGTGCTTTTGCTGCCAATTCATATGGAAAAGGTTTACTAATTCCACAGTTGTGAGCTAAGGCCTGTGAAAACCCAACAGCTCATTTAGCTTTTGTTGTTGTCGTCCATCCCTGTTGCAAGTGAATGTCTAATATTCTGCTCAAATTCAGCCCTCACGTTGTTTCTTTGCTCACATTAAATCTCTATTTAGAGTGTTTTCTCACAGGTATATCTTGCATTTTTCCCCTTTTAATCTTATTTTCTTGCTCCTCTTCCTAACCACTTGATGTCATATTAAATTTTTTCTCTTCTCTAGCATTAGCAGTTCCTCCCACCTTAGTGCAATCTTTGATTTTAATTTATCTGCTTCATCATGAATGATAACATCAAATATGCCTAGACCGAGTACCTACCCCTGCAGTACCCCAGACGAAACCTCTCCCTCCCCTGAACTGATACACGGTCATTTATCATTCCCCTTTGTAATTCTCCTGGAAAGGTTAGATCTAATGGGTTTCTAAGCAAACACATAAAACCTTAACTTCCCTATCAGAAGTGAAGTGGTGGAAGACAGAGTTAGGACTGTCTTTCATCAACGTAATATTTATAGCCAAGCAAATGAACACTTCAGCTCCGCAAATCCTAAATTTGTTGCCAGACAGTATCTGGAGATTGTTTTGCATGTTTTGATTAAATGCAGATTCCTTAAACTTTTTTTCTTTTTCTTTTTCTTTTTTTTTTTTGACAAAGCCAGGGTCCTGGTTTTGTTCTTGTTCTTTGTTTTCTCTGGTAAGGGTCTGTGATGAATGAGATGTCCAATTAATGACCCACGTCACTGAGTGTAAAAAGTCTCTTTGTTCATGAATATAGCAGTTCACCTAAATTAACTTTTTACAACAGTTCTGAGGCAAAATCTAAACCTCTGCTCAATCCAGGTGCCTGGGGAGACATGAAAAAATAATAATTCTCAAGCTTTAAAAGAACTTGGATTTTTTAGATATGTGGGTTGTGGTTTTTTTTTTAATCATTCAGTCCTCCAGAAACTGGACACAGAGAAAAGAGGTAATATTTGAATAAATAAGATTTACCCTTTAATTTGTCCAGATTGATTTACTGATGTCTATTTCCATTCTATTTTAAAAGAACGTGCTTGATTCATAACCATGGGAAAAAGAAGATGGCCATTTGCAATGCTTCTGCAATTGTCTTATCAAAATTTCAATGGAAAACTAAGCACTCTCTCCTGCTCTGAGAAACAGCTGGGTTTCTTCTGGATTTGAGACAAATATAAGGATGAAAAGAAACCTGAATCAGGAAAAGGGACCAAACTGAAAAAATTACTTTTTTATTTTTGAGCTGAAACTTCTGGCTGAATTGGAATCACCCTTTGGTGCTCCTCAGAGAACTCCAGGGATATACCTGGCTCATGGGAAAGTGCCTCATGTCCCCTGAAGCAGCTCTTGAACCACGCAAGGAAGCCAGAAATGAAACTTTGAACGAAGCCACAGGTTTTAGCAGGCTTGAAAAGACAAAATAATTTTACAATTCAACAACTCTCACCACTGTAGCCTGCCAAATTTCCAGTAACCCTTTCATATGACTCTTACAGTCCAATGTTGAGAATGGGCAAAGGTATTTGCCCTGAACTACTGAAGCTTTATGAGCTCCATCGGTGTTTTTTGCTGTTGTAGCGTTTAATCAAAAGCAAATGACCATCAATTTTTTTTATTGCGAATTGTTACAAAAAAGGCCTTATGTTAAAGAAAAAAATAGAAGTTCTAGGTTTTGTTGGTGGGTGCCATGGATCAGATTCATGCTGGAGAACAAACTGGCTCAGCTGCCTCTAGGAGCATGCTGGTTGTGTTCAGCTGCGAAGGGCTTTGCTGTTTTGTGCCCAAATCGCACCCCAGTGTCCCCACCTGGGCACAGCAGGGACGGACCTGGCTGAGGGGCGGAGCTTAGCATGGTGTGGGCGTGGCCAGGTGTTATTCTAGGTCATAGACGTCACCACTGGGGGCGTGGCCTCAGGAAGAAAATGAGCCTGCCCTGAGAGTGGGTGTCCTTCTGTCTCTTTCTCTCTCTAGCAGTGAGTATGTTGGGATTTGCCCTGTGGATCTGGTCCCTCTGCTGCCCTGCACGTTTCTCCATAGTGCAGTTAAAGATGTGGTGCTGAAAGGAGAGCAGAGAAGTGCAAGTGGGTGTTGGATGGCAGCGCCAGCAGGGAGTGGATGGACTGCTGGGGGTGACCCCCAGTCCAGCTGAAGGGAGCCCAGCCCACAGGAGCTGAGCTGAGGGGAGCACAGTGGGGCAGGAGGAAAGGAGCGGGGACTGACCTTGAGCGTGGTGAAGCTGTAGAACTGTGGAACAGGCACCTGCGCAAAACTGGGCCCGGCAGAGCCGCGACACGGCCCGACTTGGAAGATGCAGCTTTTGGGTGTTTGTCATTGTTTTTTGCTGTTTTGGGCTGGGAGGGGCAGAACACTATCTGTGGGAGCCCCCTTGCCCCCGACCATCTTGCCTTTGTTCCTGATGGCCAGGGGGCATGGGAGCGGGCCCTAAAGGGCCTTTGTTCCTGGCTGCTGTGTGCCAGTGTGCGGGAATGGTCTCCGTCATATCTTCATCTGGGGAAGCCAACCTGAGACCTACAGGGTGTGTTCATCATCTTGTTTTTGTTCCTGGTGGTGAGCACCTTTTCTGAGGATAAAACATCTTCTCTTTTTGTATACTTCTATAATTAATATTGCTGGTGTTACTGTGAGTTTGTTACTCCATTGCTCTTTGCTTTCAGTGAATTATCTCAACCCATAGCCTTCTGCTTCTGTCCCTTACTGGAAGGGATGTGGAGAATGGGTGTGGCTTATTTGGAGGTTAAATTCCTGCTGGTGTTAAACCACCACACCTCCATCCCACTTCCTGCAAGGCTCGTGCTGCGCTGCCCTCTGTGCTCCAGCCAAGGGGCACTCAGCCCCCAGCCAGCTCCTGCCATCCTCACCATGGAGGGCACACAGTGGGTGCCTTCATCACTCCCAGATGGGTCAGACAAGGCCTTGGTGAGGCACTGATGATTCTCAAGACAGCTTCTTCTCTGTATAGGAGCAGACTATAGAACAAAATGTGTAACATATGACCCCAGAAACAGACTAAAGTCAGGTGTGACACCTGAATTTAAAGGGGTTTAATGATTGATTTGGATGCTTAGAGGACAAAATCTGATTCTTACCTCTGATTGATTTCGTCTTCTCAAATGCATCCACATGCATGATACCTATTACAAATAATAGGTATTAATTATACTCCCTTGTGATAATTCCTTAATAATTACTTAAGATCCATTACACTTTTAACACTAATCAGAGCAGGGATCGTATCACAGTTGTCCTTCTTGTAGCTGAGTGGTGTAATCAGTCTGATGAAGTGACATTTTCATTCTTCCATCTTCTGTTTCAGAAAAAGTGTTCTCTGAATGGTCACTCCTGAAAAAATCCTGGAGTAGCACATCCTTGCTTGTCTGACCACGGTCTTTTAAGGACATCATAGGCTGAACCTTGGTTTCCCACATTCTCTTCCTGTTTTTTTCTTTCCAGACCAGTTTGAATCCTTTCTACTAGATAACAAGACCAACTGCAAGTAATGTGCTGTCATGCTCAGTTAAAAGCGCTCAAATAATTTGATCAGTCATGCTTTTTTCCTGCTAAAACTCTTATGAACATTCTAAAAAGCTCTAAAAGAATTTATAACCTGGTATTTCTCCTGTGTTGGGTATTTGGGTTTTGCAGTTGCACTAGAAGGAGATGAGCTGCTGTGAAACATTTGCTACACAATAGATGTTAGGGCCAAGCAAAAGCTGAGGCGCAATATGCAAAACAGCAGCAAAACCATACCCATGGTTGCATTTTCTCAAACAGCAGTGCAGGGAGAGGGAGATCAAGCTTAGTAAAAGTGAACAAGCTTAGAGTGGGAGATGGTTGTATTGAAGAATAAATACTTCTATTCTGGATATTGGTCTTGCCTTCCACTCTGTTACTATGTTACACATCAGGTTGCAGAACAATAGAGGAGCATAAAGGGGAAGTAGATGGAGAATGAAAATACTCCAGAGGAGAATGTTGCAAGTGCTTCTACATAGTGCTGTCACTAGAAGCAGCAATACAAACCATCTCGGTACCTCACCAAGCCTTGCTCAGATTCTGAATGGTTGGTTGTCTTTGTCTTCCTTCTCAAGACTTGATTTAACCCGTTGTCCCCAGGCTGCAAGCAACAGAACAGCATTTAAATATGAACCTCACTAGCAAACTGCTGACTGTGGTTTTCTAGTTCATGTAGGCAGGCATGGGCAGTGTTATAAGGCATTCTTGACAAATAATATAATACTCCACTAATAGGCTCTATATTAGCCAGAGGAAAGTTTTTAGTAACTTGAGAATCCTGTTAGCTAGTAGTGCTTGAAATATGATGACGATTGCTTTAAAAGTTGCTTTATTCTGCTTCCCATAAGACATTTCCTGTCCATAGGAGTCACTGGTAGGTTGAAATATCAAAATATTCATGAGAACTTTCATCAAATATCAAAAGCTCTGTATTTCCCATGAGAGGCTATTTTCCCTATCAAAGGATGTGAGAAATTATCCAGAATCAGTGTTGCCAGAGTAGACCCTCCTGCTTCCTCTTCTCTCCCTCCCTCCCCTCCTCCTCCAGCTCCCTCCAAGGCTGCAGCTCTCAGCAGCTCTTTCTCCATCCAAGTGCAAGAGTCAGGGTGAAAAACAACAGGTCATCATAACCCAGCCAGGTCTGTCTTCCCCTGTCAGCACGTTCCAGCAGCACCTTTAAAACCTTGCTGCTGTTTTGTTTACTTAGCCCTTTTTCACATTCCTTTCTCTGAGGGTGAAGCTGGGGTAGTTTAACAGCTCGCTGCTGCCAAGAGGGAGGTCCTTCTTTTTGCCTGCTCCTCTCTCTGTCAGGCTCTTCCTCTTCCTTTTTTGGGTCACATCTGCTGCTCATCAGGCCTTTCATTGGTTCAGCTTGTGAAGCCAGCAGGAAAATTGTCACTTCTTTTGGTCACCTTATCTGTCTTGCCAGGGAACTTACCTAGCCCAGCACAGGGCTGAATTTCAGAGCTTGAGCAAGGAAAAGGAGTGAAGATGAGGGAAGATAAGGGACCATTCAACACTGGTCTGCCACTGACTTGTTTTAGGTGATGAGATGTAACTTCATCCTAAAATTCATTATTATCCTGAGTGAAATTAAAAAAGAGCAAATGTAAAACCCAGCATAAAAGAGCCACATGCCAATTTGTTGTCCATGCAGTGAACTAGTCTTCATAAGAAAGAAAGAGATTTTTGTGCATTAAATTCTGTGATCCCTAAGAGACTGATTTTTCAAATGGACACCCAGGTGTTGTGGCTCCCTTATCTCCTGAAAAACCCATTTTTCTCCATTCTGTTTCATTTTGCCACTTCCTTTGCCTTAGATGTCTCAGGATCTGGCCCCAAGAAAGAAGTTTTGAACTTTCAGTGCTTGTCTGTTAAGGGTAGTAAACCATTGCAGAAAAATAAGAATATAGGCTTTTAGACTTGGAAATTCTAGTTCTTTTCTTCATTGTTGGAAAAAACTTTGTTTCCCACCTCTCATCCAGTGCCTTCTGGAGCAGTCTATGTTGATGTGACTGCATTTAGCCTCACATTAAAAACAATGTGACTGAGAGATGAGTTTTCCCCTGTAGAGGTGTGTAGCAAGATTAATTTCTCCTGTCTGGAGAAATCAAAGTGCTAAGCTGTGCTGCAGAAGTGCTGGCTTGTGTTACCAGTCATATGGTCATTAATTCTTGAGGAAAAAAGGCAGCCCATCCCAATCAGTCTGCTACATAAAATACATGGGAGGAACATCCCTTATGAGAAATGCTCTTGAAGACTCTTTTTAATTGTTACAAGTCTTGCACCTATATTTCTAGAGAGCTCACTCATTACCTCTAAACTGAAAAAAGTATATACCTGCTTTTTAATGATAATAGTTGTCTTTTCGAGACTGAAAAGCTTTTCAAGCCATACTATAAAAAGTTCTTATTTTCCTGTTGCTTTACTTGAAGGCACAACCCTTTCATTTACAAAATCATCCGCAGATCTCAGCTGATCCATCTAGGCTTTTACATTTGTTCTTTCCTAGTTTAAGTTAGGTTTAGTCCTTCAGATATGCCTTCAGCCTCCTGGATCATATCCCAAAACCACAGCTCCTGCTAAAAGGTAGGCAAATGAGAAAGAAAATCAAATGTCCCACTAAACTCAGTTGAGGAGAGGCCAAGTTGAGCAGAGAGCAATAAGCAGCTTTGTCCCTCAGCAGAACCTAACACAGACAAATGACACACACCTAAGTAGAAGAACATATTTACCCTTTCATCTGTATATAAAAGCCAAAGGCATCCCCAGTCCAAAGCCATTCTGGCAGATGAAGTCTCTGTCACTGGTGTCACTGGGGTCAGATCGAGGCGCATGAAGAAAGAGATTATCAAAAAAAGAAGAAAGAGAATTATCAAAATATTGAACAGCATTTCTTGTTTGTTGCTGTTTTTCCCATGAACAAATTACTTCTCAGTTTCACAGAACAAAGTCTTCAGCTGAAGACTTTGAAGACTCAGGCAAAAGCTCTAGGATGTTGGATAAAAGCTGAAACAGGGCTGTTACTTGGTGGTAACACATCACTCACTGTAGCAGACACTTCATCTTTTCCCCTGTCTTTTCTTCCCCTGAACATTTTCCATGCTGGAGAAGTTACTCCAGAAGGTATTGTTTGGGTGCTACACAGCTTTGGTCATGCCTGAAATGCTATTTGAAGCTGTGTGGGAAAACAGAGCTCTTCACCAGAGTCCAGAGTTCCTTGCTCTGAGTGCCCTTTCCTGGGGCTGTGTTCCACTCTGCTGTGGTGTCACAAGCCTGGTTTTCTAAACTCCCATGAAGTACTCCTGCAGAGAGAGCATTTAGCCTTCCTCACAAGGGGGATGGTCCCTGAAGGGCAGGGCAGCTGGAAGGAGAGGATGTGTTTCACACTGCAGGAGGGATGCAGTGTCGGGGATGGAGGCATCTCAGCTGCCCCTGAAGAGGTTTTTAGTGAATGCTAATAATATTTCAGGTGCTAGTGCCATGAAGGGAAATGCTCAGATTTGGTTGCACAGCTAGGTTGAATGGGGATTGAATAATATTAGCTTTCTGCAGGCCTCCCAAGCCATGGGACAACAATAAATCCACAGTCAGACACTGCAGAGAAGATCTTCACTTGTGTTCTCTCTAGCTCTGTTTTAGTGTATCCTCAGATCTGGCTTAGCAGGAGTTCAGAATTATGCAGTATTTTTGCTGCTTTACTGTTGTGTTGCTTTGATACAGATATTTTCTTAAGCTGTAAAAATAGCCTGTATTTCACAGTAGTGCTAAAGCAGCAGATAAAGGCAGATACCCAGATCTGGATGGGACTGGCTATTATTTTTCTGTACCTCATTTCTTCCCTAGAGACCAAATATGTCTATAAAACATTAGAAAACTGTGAAAGCAATGTGGGCTCCTAGGGGTGATAATGCTATATAAACTAAACAGGATGAAAGACATCCTGGTAAGCATACAGGCTTGCCTGTATCAGTTACAATGGTACAGATATAATTGCTTACAGTTCTAGCCTCAAACATGAAAAAGGCCTGCCATTTGGCCATTCCACATTAAATAAACTAGAGATAATGCTTTGATATACTGATCTTCTTTTCCTTTGAGGGTACCTATTTAAATCTGGTAACACCTTGCCTGTAATGATGAACAGTGAGGGTCTGAGTCTGCTTTCAGATTGGTGAGCAGGGTCAGATAGTAATCCCAGCACTAATGAAGTTGCATGAAGCCTTAGTGCTCTTTGCTTCACAGAGAAAAAACACGCAGCTCTGCCTAGCACCAGGTCACAGCTCTTGAAGTCTGCTTAGTTTCACCTGAAGTTATCTCAAAAGCTTCTCCTGCCCAAATGATCCTTTGCTCTGCACAAGCCAGATTTCTCTTAACAACTTTTGTTAATACAGTTGTGTGATCTGGTAGTGTAATTTATTTTTTATGACACTTTTACTAGGACAGATTCCCTAGCATACTCTTAGTTGAACCATCAAATCCTCCTGCCAGCAGAGTTTGTTTCATCCAAGGGACGGGTGAGGCATTCCTGTCGATAAACATCGCATCTGCACCGGAAGGATCTCAAAGGAGAAGCAACTTCACCAGCAAATCTTTTTATTTCCTAAGAGTGGGGCTTAAGCCAGGTTTGCATTTGGCTCTGTCACGATTCTAGCAGGTCTTGCTGACAGTTCAAGAGATACTGCAAAAGTCAGCTTTCAAGTTGGTAAAAATTCTTTATCTGAAAGTGAGTGTCCATGAACTGAATGCATAGGACCTGCTGTTCAGAATTTTGGGCATCACTCCACCATGGTACTTTAGAAAAATTTACTTGTAAGAGTTTGCTTCAGACAAGGTATTTCCAAGTCAGCATTTCCATGTGATGCCTGAAGAATGAAGACTTCAAATTTTTGTGAACCACAATTTTCATAGTGTAAAAATGTTTTTGAAAAATTGGCCCTTACCTACCAATTACTAGCTAGGGATAAGAAATAATGTTTTGGGATTTCAAGCTTTTTTTTTTTTTTTACTTTGATAATAGATTTGAAAATTTAGGAACAGAACTTTGTTTTAGATCAAATCAAAGAAAACCTTAGTCATTTCAGGAAAGAAAAATAATTATATCCAGAAAATCTATTACTAATAAAAAAATGTTGCCATATATCAAGGGAGGTGAACTGAAAAATGTAGTTATTTCAAAATACCAGCCAAACCCTTAAAGTTGGAGGGGGGAAAGGGGGGAGGGGGTGTTTAAATTTCAATTAATTTTTTTTTCATCATATTCTTTTTCAGAATATCATTTAAATTAGAAGTTAGAAATAATTCCAGTCTCTTCTTATAGTGAGTATATTACTTATCAATAGACTTGTTCAGTACAGTCAACCTGTTCTTGCTTTTTTCATCTGGTTTTCAAAACAGAAATAGAATTAAAGTAAACCCAGAAATACTACTAGAGGTTTTTTTGCTTGCTGTGTTTTTGTTTGTTGGTTTCTTAAAATGAATGTTTTTTATGGTGATATGCATATAATTAACAAGAGAATGATAATAGCAATGACATTTTCATTCTTTTGACCTTTTAAGGCCTTATAAGGCCTTTTGTGTTTGATCTTCCTTACAACAAAGCTCCGCAAAGCTTTAGTTGCCATTTTACTCCTCCAGATAAGAGAGCTGCATTGTTATTTGGTCTAGGTTTTAACTTAAATAACAAATAATTTATTTAGAATAACAATTTGACATGGCAGCAGTATAATTTGCTTTAGCCATATGCCTGGCACTAAGTTGTCCAATACTTTATTCTCAATGCATGCAAACAGAATATTCCAACTACATCTGAAAGGCAGAGAGCAGTGAACTTTTTAAATACTCTGTATTATTTTATTTAACAGTCATTGGCATAATAGACTTGGCTCAGGATTCAACCCTATTGCATTTAGCCATTGGAAAGGTTGCCTGTCACTGCAAAATAACATTTGAGTATTGATTGAATATTGATTTCAGTGGGACTGACTTCAGTCCCATTGATTTAAATGGTGTTTGGGCATTTCTGAAAATCCCACTTGACATCTACCTGCAAGGTTAAATGCCAAATTGCCTTAGAAAACCCTGTCTCTTGGACAGTAATATCATGTTTTTAAAATGCAGTGTAAGTTCCTGTGTGATTTAAGCAGTTTTGAAAGTTCAGTCCATCTGACAGCTCTCATTTAGGGGAAGTACATATATTGCCTACCCTCTTGGACCTTGAACCCATGTAGGGTGGGACAATATTTGATCCATCTTCATGACCAGAAATTACCTAGCATAGATCTTGTTGTTTGGTCTATTTTCTCACTTATATGCATCGTTTAAAAATCAGCTTTGAAAAACAAAGTTGGTATCACAGCACAAGTACGTACAGGTCAGGAGAGATGAATAAACTCTATGTGAATAGACTCTGAGTACACAGGCCAAAGGGAGTGCAAAGTTACAGGGATTATATTAAGCCTCTTCAAACTGTTTCACATTTGGTGAAGAATGAAAGCACATGTATAACTTCTCTTAGTCACTATGTAGTGATTTGGTATCTCACAGTTACCTGAGGATTTCTCAGTTCTTAAGATGCACTCTCAAACTTATGTCTGGTTTCCAAATACTTCCAAAAGGTGTGCTGTCAGATCTAGAATCTGACCCAATAATGATTTATGGATACTTGGAAAAGTTCAGAGCAATTTGTGCTTTCCAAAGTCTAACACATCCTAGAATCTGAGAAAGTCTTACTTTTTTGTGTTTAATTGTTTGCAGGTTTTCTTTTAAGGCTGCAGTATTTATTTGATTAATTATTTGTGTTCCATAAAGCCACAAGTCTGAAGAGACATGGACAAGAGTGTGATGGCAGATTACTTTCTATGTTTTTTTACTGGTATGCTAATTAATGTTATAGCGATAATATTTGCATGTGTTGGATATTGGCTGTTAGGCATGTATGTGCACTATGCTGCAATGGAAGGCAGTTTTACTGCTTTTCACAGCTCTTGTGTAAAATATGCAGCACAATATTGACAGATGATCTAGTTTGAGACCTAGTCTGCTCATCAGTTCAATAGGAAGGATGAGGAAACACCAGTACTTTAGCTGGATTGGATTCTACCCTTTTAAACTGTCTATATTTGATCAAACACCATAGAAGAGTGCACCTCATCTATTCAGATCTTACTCCTGAGGTATCTCAAAAAGAAATTTTTGTTAATCATTTTATTCTTGAGAAGTGAACCACAAGGGTCCAATATATACAATCTTTTCCTGGCAGGAAAGTAAAAGAGAGAGCGAACAAGGCTGGTAAAAATGTTGAATAGAAAACAAGGTGTGGTCAGGGGAGTTCCTGTTCCTGTGTTTCCTTTGGTAACACACAGTAACAACCATTCCACCTGTGCCCTGACTTGTTACAACCACAGCAGCCAACTGCTTGCAAAAACAACCAAATAGTAAACTTCTTACAAAGAAATTAGCACATGTATTTATTTTTTCTCCTCTTCTTTGCTGCCACTCAATCCAACTTTCCTTTCCACTTGCCTGGAAGCAGCTGTGCTTCCACTTTTTAATTGGAGAAGCAGTACTGCTTCATATGAGTAGCATTGGCTTTTGGCAGCTTGAGATGTGTTAAATTCAATCAAAATACCCATGAGCAGCAGAGAAATCAGACATTTTTTCCTTCCCACTCATTACTTGTGAAACCTGAATCTTTTCCCAGGTAGCAAGCCTTTCAATTTTTAATTCACTTTTTAATATTTTTTGCATTTAACTAGGTTAAGTTGAAGACAGATGATATGTGAGATATCTGTATGTATATATAGATATATATGAGTCTGTGTAGATGAATGAGATTATTTTAAGCAAACCAGTTATTTCCCACCACTCATTTCCCAGGCTGGTATGTCATTGTTATGAAATGTCATGTCTCTTTGCAGACTGCCTGAAACTGATTGACATAACTGGAGAGGATGCCTTGGAACTATTTCATGGGAGTTGAGGGCATTTGGAAAAAAACTCACTTGTCTAAAAAATCACAGTTTGAAAGAGGGGAGGGAATTAAATGTCTCGGCATAAAAAAAACCCCATGAGTTTGAGGCATGTAAGGTTTTTTTAAAAACTGTTTCATTTCCAATTCAAGATGATATTTTAAATTAGGGGAGGAAGCAGAATGCCCTTATTTCGCATTTTGACACTGTTTTCATGAATAAAATAGGGGATAAGTCTAGTCATTGGCTAAATTGGAAAATATTTTAACTGCCTGGAGAAAACAGGTTGCATGATTTTGTCAAGGCCCTGTGCATACTTTTATGAGCAACATCTCTATACATCAATCTAAATATTCTACTCTGCACACATTTAAGTTAACAAGTCTTATCTCTCTAACTAATGTTGAATAATGGAGAAGGGACTGGCAGAAAGAAGCAAAATCTGTGTCATGGATTTGTATGTTAAAAAAAAAGTTGAAAAAGCAAAGTTAAATCATAAAGCCTGTCTTGTTCATCTGATGTCAGAAGAACATGAGACAGAGACAGATCATGGATGGGATGTAGTTAAAAGATGCATGGCTTATTAATTATAATTTAAGTGCTGTCAGCTGCAACATCCTGCACTCAGTCTGGATAGCTCTTCTGTAATCTATATCATATCTGTACCGTGCTCCCCATGGAATGTGTTGACATGCAGGATGGGTTAATTCTCAGAAAAATAATCCGTAGTGATAGTGGGGAGAGCTGGGGGCACATGCGAGGAAGGGAGCACTTGTGTGCCACCAAGTGCAGTGAGAAGGTGTGGTGATACAGGCAGCTGGGCAAGGGAGATGCAAACAGATACCCTGTCACAAAGAGAAGGGGAATTGCACAAAGAGATACAGGCTGCTCTGTGAGGAGTGTCCTGGCAGCACACAGGGCAGCCTCAGTCCTTCAGTAGCTTTGAAGCTAAGTGTCCTGGGGAGAGGGTGTGAAGTGATGACACTTGCAGCCCTGGTCTACCAAAAAATTACTTTGCAAAATCAGTTTTTATTTCTCCTCCAGACTAGAATACCCATGCATGCATCAGAAAGGTGCTCTTAGTGCCGTTCAGATCCTCTGCATAAATACACACTTAAATAATTTATTGAAATATATATTATGTAGCTGTTATACAGGAACACTTTGGTTTGTCATTGAATATGTATAAGGCAAACATTTTCCCTTAAATGATTGCCTGTGGATCTGCTTGGGTTTGTTGTACCAATTTGTATATAGAACATGCTCTCCTGGAGACAAAAAAGAAAAAAATCCAAGCTACAAAAAACTAGCAAACAAAAAACTTCTATGAAAATGTATAAGAAATGAAAGGTAGGTTCCTACAAGATAAATTTTTACATTTTTGCTTTTTTTTTTTAATTTGCAATGCTTAACATTAATTAGGTGAACAGAACAATCCCCATGCAATTTTCATGTGTGTATATTCAAAGCATCTCAAAACAGAATGCAAGGAAAAGGTGGAAGAGGGAGAAGGCAGGAGGAAAGAGATGCAGATGTTGTCTTTATGACTCAATGTTTAAATTCTTTTCTATTATAGCTGCAGAATCCCATGGGACTCAGTGTGTCTGCCAAGGGTGTAAAGGAGGTGTGAACTTGATCCACATACTTTCCAAACTGATGAAGGAATCTTTTGGGATTGTATACATCAGTGTCTCTGTTTTAGAGGACAATGATTGATTTAGATTTCTTCCCTAGACTAACAGAACCTGGCTCCCTCTAGAATCAATGGAAGTAGTGAGACTGCCATTATAATTATTTAACTCAAATGTTGTGTCTACCTCTCTTTGAGTGTTTAAGGGGTCACAGGCTAACTGGTCTGGCAGACCTTGAATTAATTGCTCTGACTCATTCAATGCTTTCTTGAATTTCAATTTAAGTACCCACTATTCATTCATCTTAGATGTCACAGATGTCACAGGAGATAATCCCTCTACATATATGCTTAGTCCCCTTAAGCATATTCTTTAAAGGGAAGAACATTCACCTACAAGACAAGACAGCTGGAGTGAGGTGCTTGGACATATTTGTTCTTGGTGTAGCTGTGTCTTCAGTAAAACCTGTAAAATTCACTTTTGCTTCAGTGGGAATAGAGGCTGCCAAGCCAGAATGATTGTCTTAAAAGTGTTCTTTATGTGCGCCTTCAAGTGTCTCAGCTGAATTGTAAAACAAAAAGACCTTGATGCCCAACAGAAACTAGCATAAAATGAGAAGACTAACTCTGCAAGCCAGGGTCTGGTACCTGTGAGGGTGTCTTTGGTCAGGACACTGTGTGCTAAAGGGGATGAGGTTGGTGGTAAACTGATAAGGTTGATGAGCACTTTGGCACTAATTTTCCTGTCCAAGATGGAAATGGCCATGTGGGGGGCTGGGGGTGCAAGGGGAGTGGGTGGGGGAGTTCAGCTTTCTAAGCTAAGGCACACAGACTCAATCTGCAGATCTGACAGAAATAAAGTGGCTTCTAGCAACTAACATCACAGTAGTTTCTCAGGCACAGTATTTTAAAATGTTGGCAACTACATCTCTGCCTAGAAATTCTTAGGCAGTCAGTGTATGTTACTGAGCTCTCCAGTATTTGAAATCCTGATGAAGCACAGAGATAGAACACGGATGCCTGATCTGGATGGTCTGTAGTTTGCCTCACACAGACAACTTAGCTAGTGTCAGTACTGCAGAGATGAAATAGGTCCTGATGAAAATGTGGGGCCACAAAGCACAGAACATAATGAAACTTGTAGCAAATAGGAGAGGCCTCCAGAAATATCAGTCAGCTATTTGCCTACAGAACAAGAAAATAAGTAGGTGTGATAGATTTGATGGCTGTTCTGGAACTGGCACCTCCAACATTTTCCACCAGGTGAAAAACCTGACTGTGAGACATTTCTCAGGTGCCCAATAAAACTTTTAAGAATCTTGTTTTGGAATAATCTAAGCAGGAGTGAACTTGATTTTTTCCAGATGCTTGCTCTTTTCCTTGTTCTTTGGATATATTCATATGCAGTTCACTTTCTCACTTTAATCTCAGAAGTTAATTTCTTACTCCAAAACAGTCCAATGGAGCAAAAAGTTCTCTTAGGGTGGTGATGATCAAGAAGTAGACCTAATTCAAAAGTGTTGTTTCCTCAGACTGAAAATACTGATTTATACTCTTACAGTGTGTAGAGGTGTTAGTGAACTGCCTTAACTACTGTACCCTAGACCAGAGGCATGAATTCACACCTTGCTGCAGATCTGTTCTGAGGTTTCCTCCCTGTCAGTGGAGCTGTAACCAACTTTGGACTGTATGGTTCAGGCTGAGGAGCCACAGGCCATCAGATGTTAAAACCCACCCGTTTGTCTCTGTGCTTTTAATTAGAGAAGTTGGCATGGCATACCTCAAGTGCAGTGGTAGGCCATATGTGCTCATGCCAGCCACATACTGTATCAAACATTTAAAATTGTCACTTCTGCAGATACTTGGCTTTCAAATAAATAATTTTTGTAATTTAGTTATATGTGGAAAAAACCCTGAACAGACCAACAGGATATGTGAAAGGAGACCATGGACATGCCAGAGAGAGAGAAAGCATTCAGTAAAACAGTAAGATTTGAGAAAAAAGTGCCAGACAGCTAAGTCTTTGGAGTGCCCTCTTTGCTGTGGATTCATGCTATAAGTCAGATTTTTTTAACAGCTGAGCTGTGCGTGCACAAAGACGCTGGAAATGAGCTGCAAGCTCTGCAGAGTTCACTATTACCAAATTACTGAAAATAGTGAATTTAGTGTGGGATAGGTCATTGTCTTCTACAACATGAAAAACATTTCTGTATGATTTCTTTGGTATGAGAGATCATATGGCAAAAGCATTTAAAGTAGCCAGGTAAGGCTCTGACCATACCCTTACTAAGTAGAACTGCATATGCATATATTATTTTGTGTGACTGTAATGACAGAAAATTATACTTCTACACTGCATGCTGCCTAGATATTCTGGAAGTGATACCTTAGACAAAACAAGAGTAGCCCAGGAGGGAAGAAAGAAATTATTTCTAAAATTCCATAATCCTTTTTATTTTCTATCCTAAAGTAAAGCATTACCTCCCTACAAGAGATAATATTTCTTTTTTCTCTTTCTTTATGTGAATTCACCCATCCGGAAGAGAACAGAATTAATTCCTTCGGAGTTTATTCCAAATAGGTAGTGACTGAAGAAAAAAAACCCTCATTTTTCTTTACAATAAGGTCTTCACTACACTAAGGAGTCAAATGCATCTCTTCATTGACATCTGGTAAATATAATAGCCATAATCATAAACAATGGTATCAGTAACTGGTGGTGGAAGAAATAAGGCACTAAATTCAGCAAATACATGTTTGACACAATACAAGGAGGCAAGGTAGAACTAGAAGGCCTCCAGAAACTGTTCTTCATTTACTGTTACTAATCTGGAGCAAATAAAGGTGGCTGTTCTGTATGGGCAGCCATCAAAATCTGCCTCAGGAGCACAGCTATTGCCTGGTGGTGTCATTGAAGGTTTGAGGTAGCCTTAAACAGTAGCAGATAAAATGTCATTTTAATATACTTCTTAGAAGTGTTTTCTTTAAAAGCTGTAGTATGACCATATCAAAACGGTGTGATGTTATCATACCATGTGCTGAAAGGGCTGCTGACTGGATTCCTGACTAAAACTGAAGATAGCACTGCCTGGCTACTGGAAGTGTCCCCCCAGGAAACCACACAGTCCAGCTTTCCTGTTCTGCTAGCAAGAAACCCTGGACACACGGGTTAAGACAGTTATGACGTGCTCTTTGGAACAGGTGAGACCACAGGTAGCAAAGCCCAGTTCTTTACAAAGTGTGGGGCTTTCCCAGAGAGGATGTGGGGTGAAAGGCTGGTGAGAAACAGAGCAAGACAAGTTTGAAGGCAGATTTCTGTACTGGTAGACATGCCGGCATGCTGTTGAAACACTGTATTAATATTTTAGCCTCTATATAGGAGCTAACAGTAACTCATGTTATGGTTTGAAAATTTCCTGGCTTCCTTACTGTCCTAAACAAATTATAGCTCGGACTCAACAGAGGATCTTTGAAAAGCTCACACAACAGTCTGATGAAAACACTTGAGATGAAGTACAGGCTTATGTTCCATCCAGCCCCAAACTACCAGGAAATAACTTCACAGCTTCCTCTTGAGGTGTTTTTCCATGTCAGGATTTTCCACACTGCTCATTTCCACCATGCATGATTTTAACCTACAGCTGCTCACTGAGACAAGGAGGCACAAATATGTGGCTTGCTCGAGAAGTTTAAAGCACCACTTTGAATCAAGCTCAAGTCTTGAGACTCTTATGTATTACCCATTAGGTTTTCCTTCCTCACCTTACCTCTGGGAATGGAAACAGACCACAAACCCCACACTTCTTAGAGCAAATTACCTGCTTTGTTATTCCGTCTTTCAACCTTTGCCATAAATTCCACTTCATTAACATTGGCTGAAACACCTCACTGAGTTGCACTGCTTGGGCTATAAAATGTGTCTGGTGAGTAGGCAGGAGAGTATCTTCAGGCTCGACCATGCAAAGGAGCAGGATTGGGAGGCTCTGTCTGTTCTGTCATAAATTGGCAGTGAATACTAGCAAATACAGACTATTTATTTTCTTAGTTGCTTACCAGTGTGTTGCAGTGTCAGTGTGTCTCACCACACACCGTGGAAAATGTTTTTTCACTCTATGCTAGTGGGCAATAATTTCGAATGGACAGCCTGTGCAACACACTGCAGGTTAAATCCCATCTGGATTAAGTCTTTCCTCCCTGAGTCAAGCCTTGGAGTGATGAACTAGCCAGCAGTTCAGCCCATCTGCAGATCATTAATGGTACATGTGACAAAGAAAACACCTGAGCAGGCAAGCAGAGTTCACAAGCAGGTGTTGCTGTCTAGGGAACAGGTTGAGTTCTGCAAGGCATCTGGAAAGCCTCAGACCACCAATGTCTTTAGCAGAGCATGGCAATGCGCCTCCTGTGCAGTGCTCTGATAACCTAAGGTCAGGTGCAACAGCGGAGAGATGCTGAACTTTTGTGAAGAATGTAAGAAAATGGATTAATCTTTCTTCTGTTTTGAAAGGAGATATGTGATAGCTGAATCCTGAAGTATCTGGGCTCAAGCTGGAGATACTCACTTGGAGAATGAATTTTTTCCCACTTTGATGTCCCAAAAGCAGTGAGGTACTACAGCAGTGTTCCAGTTGTGCTGGCTCTATTCTGCTGGTGAGCCAGTTCCACAGAACTGGAGATAACAGGGATCTACTGGATTTCCATTAACTTCAAAGAGAGTCCATAGCAGACCAGTGTAACAAGTAGACCAGGTTAATAAAGGTGGTGTTGTTTTGGGGTTTTTTTAATATAAATACTTGCAGCTTTCCATAGGAATATGTTGAAATGAACATTCACCAACTCCACACAGCTGTTATTTACAAAAATAGATAAACACTTTCCTTCAGTGAGAGGTTGTATTTGCTGCTTTATTTATCTAGGCACTTAGGAGGAAAAAAAAGGTAGTTTGTGTCTGGAAGCATCAGAGAGAGCTGGAAAAACAGATGTGAGAGCAGAGACTGGGAAGGGGGTGGGAAATTGGCATAGCTGAAGAAGCAGCTCTTGGCTTCTGCTGGTGCTGCGAGGTGAGCTAAGCAGAGCCCTGTCAGGGCGTGTGCTTTCATTGCAGCTGATTCCGAAATCTTCCACTGCTATTGTTTCAGGAAAGGCTCAGCTTCTCAGAAAGCCCTATATAAAAATGGATACAATGAAATACAGAATCACAGGCTCAGAGGAATAGTATTAGTTCAAAAACACCTTCAAGCAAATGGGAAAGTTCAGGTCATTGTTTACCTTATAATTTCAAAATTATATTTTGCTTGCTTTGTTTTTTCAGGGTGGATTTTAGATTTTCATCTAAAATCCAATGCCACAAAACCACCCTTCCAAAACACTGTGGCCTTTGCAGAGGCCAAAAGAGGTCTCTCTTTTTTCTTTCATCCCTCTCTGTACACTGTAATAATAATACATCTGCATTTTTATTCCTCAGCAAGTGAGACATGGGAAATGAGGCGAGTAAAGGCATTATCAAGGACAACAGACAATGGAAGGTTGACCTAGGTATATGTTTAGCTAAATTAAGAAGGAGAATATGAGAGAGATAAACAAGCATCCAGGATGACAGCTACTGAATTTTGCCACTAGTTACATCCTTTGAAAGCTACTATCAGCACCACTCAAATCTCTCTGATCTGAGAAAAGACAAGGCAGAGTGCGCAGCTTTTTTATGCTCCTAAGCAGCTTTACCCTCAGAGACAATCGTGTGATCTACTGTTCATAAGGACATTTGAATGTGAAAATCAGGAATTAGGTGAATTAACCTTTACACTAAAGCACCACAAATACCTCGGGTTCTAAAGCTTCAATTGCACTTGAATATTGTTGAACTACATTTCCATTTATCAGTCAGAAAAGGGACAGCAAGAACTGAAGGAGAAAATAGGCTGGGACAGAGCAAGTACCATGAGGAAAGAAATAAACAAATAAATTGTGACAAGAGACCCAAGCAGGAATGGGACGCTATGGGATCCAGCTAAGACAAAGAGAATAAGGTCTTCAAGACTATATGGAGTCGGCTATTGCTTTAAAATATTCTGCTACTCTTAGAAACATAAACTTCATTATTTTATTTTTTTAAAAGTGAAATATAGAAACAAAAACAGTGTATGAAGAGTACTTTTCACTTAAAAATCAAGAAAGGTGGACTAACAGAATTAAAAGTCAGTAAGACTCACTTTCTCTGCAGAAAAAAAATGCAAACAGTAACAAGACTCCTACAAGATAGCAGAGCAATAAATTACCAAGTGGAAGGAAACAAAACGTACAGAAGGAATTAAGGTTAGTAAGACTTCTGGATAAAGCAAAGAATAGATGTCATGCATCTTGACTTCATTAAGAGTTTTGACACTGTCCCACATGATGTTCAATAAAAATAAGTGAAGGATGCACCGTCAGAATGTAACTGCGTGGGAAACTGTGCACAAAAAGTCGTTGCTGCCAGTTCACTGTCTGACCAGAAGGGTGGATCCTTCAGGCTTTTTCTTGGGCCCGGTTCTATTATTTATTTTAGTTAGAAACCTAGGTAGGAGACTACACATGATACCAAGTCGGGATGGACTGCAAAGGCTTTGGAGGATGAAAATGATCTTGAAAAACTGGGGCAATGGACTAGAGCAGAGAGGGTACAATGCAGTGTGGAAGAGAAGGCAGCAGCGTGCTTGGGCTTCAGTGGGGGCCACAAGGGGGTAGAGTGGGTTGCAAATTAGTTTTTCTTCTGTGAGGGAGCTGGGGGCCAGAGCAAACACAAAAGGAACATGAGCGAGGAAGGTCAGGCTGTTACCAAACCCCCGAATATCATACTGGGTTGTATAAACAATGTTGGCATATGTAAGAAACATGAAATAGTCCTTCTGCTTTCTCACCTCATCTGGAGCGCTGTGTTCAAGTTGGGGCACTGCATTTTAAGAAAGATGTGAATCAGTTGGAAAGAGTCCAAGGAGAGGAGCATGAGTGATTGAGGGTCTGGAAGACATGACCTGTGAGGAAAGCCTCAAGGCAGTGAGGTTGTTTAGTCTAGAAAGAGGCAAACTGAAGGGGCATATGATAAGTCTTAAAATGTTTAAAAGGTAGCTGCAAAGAGGAAAGTAATAAACTGTTGTGAATGTCCAAAAGAAGTAGCAGGCTTAACTTTGAGGAAAAGAGATTAAGGGTAAACACATGGAAATCTTTTCTGTGGTAGTACCAGAATTGATTGTGTAGGAAGCCTGTATAAACTTCACTGTATGAGGCCTGATAAACAGGTTGGACAAACGTCTGTCAAGAATAATTTAGGGACAGCTGATCCTGATTTGGTGGAGAGGATGGGCGAAATGATCCCTTGAGATGCCTTCCAGGCTTATTTCTGCAACATTATAGTGAATGGGTGGAAGAAAGCTATGGGTTTATATTCATTAGGACAGGTGATGCATGAAAGAGTTTGGGAAGGAAATATTCACTCATAGAAGCTCCAGAATTTCAAGTCACATGTGCATGATCTTCTCTTCTTAAAAACAAGATGTTCTCGTAGGGATAGGGGCCAATCTCTGACTCAACATTTCAAGCACAGTAGAATTTGGGGATGTAGCCTCTCTGTTGGACTGTACCAGGTAACCTTTCTGCAAAATTAGTATGTCTCAGACCCCCTCTCTGAGATACTGATTAACGACTTGTTTGGATTTTTTTGTTTAGTGGGTTGATTGGTTTTTTCCCTTGGCAGTGAGGTAGTTGTGTTTAGTCAAATGTGCTTCTGGAGAGGTCAGGACTGCCATAAGTGAGCTTACTTACCAGCATATACATGTTCAAAATCTGGTTCCAGAGCAGAGCTTATTTTACATTGTGAGTCTAAAAATACTTTGAAAATTTTTCCCTTATTTTCATCCAGTAATTTTTTTCATAAAGGGCAATAATGTGTACATGACTGTTTCATCTTCTTACCTAAGATAATTTGTAATAGTCACTTTATAAAAAGAAAATCTTCATGATATGTGACCATCATTCTGGATCTTTACCTGTCCTTGTGATTTGTGTTTTTCTTGCTGTGTCCTTAAATCTCCAAAGAAGCTCCTCAGTGTGTACACTGGCTTTCATCTAATCAATTAAAAAGGGGTTTTGTGAACATAATGCAAGCTTTTTCAGATTTTTTATAGGCCCACTGGTTGGCATTACCTCAAAGTTGTTTGATCTTTAGAAAAAATAGTCCTGGTTCCATAAACTCCCTGAAAATTGTGGAAATGCAATGTATGTAAGACCTTCTGATTCAGACTGCTGCAAATGACTGCATGCTATAGATCTCTACATACGGCTCATATTGGATGCCTGTGAAAGACTTCTATCAGCTACAGACAGTTACCTTAAAAGGGATCTGCATCCAGGTAGATGGTTTATAGACTGTCAGGCCACACTGCTGGTTTAGATTTGAGGAATTGCTTTGGAAGAACAAGGCGGGTTCTATTTTTGACATTTCAGCAATGAGACCACTTGTACATTATGACCCAATTTGATTTACTGTAAGAAAATAAGAGTGCTGTAATTTGTAAAAGACATTTATTACATGAGTCAAAAAAGTAAAAAAAGGGGAGGGAAGGGGGAGAGAAAGCAGCTTAACGTCTCTGTCCATCCCCATCTGGTTTTATTTTAATCTCACTCTAGTCACATATGAAATTTTGCTTAGCTGTCTTCATTTTCTTAGTCAATCTTGATTAATGGCCTTCAAAGTAAAAATAATTGGACTGCATCAGGCTTGTTTTATAACTCTTGTTCACAAAGAATGTGAAAGGCTGGAAAATGAGCCTAAACAGAAGGAATGCATTACGTTAGCCTTTGAGAAAGAGCAGTCCTCCAGTTGTGTTTCACTGTGTATTTTTATAACAGGCGCCTCCTTGACTGTCCATGATATTGCAGATATGCAGTGCCAAAAGCTTTTGTGTGCTTCATCAGGCTGACCATGTCACCTCGCAATCTGGCCATGGCCGCGCGCAGGGGCAGGAGACAGAGACAGCCCACGAGCAGAGCCAGCCCCATGGGCAGTGCCAGCCCCACGGGCAGATCCAGCCCTATGGGCAGAGCCAGACCCACGGGCAGTGCCAGCCCCATGGGCAGAGCCAGCCCCATGGGCAGTGCCAGCCCCACAGGCAGAGCCAGCCCCATGGGCAGAGCCAGCCCCACAGGCAGAGCCAGCCCCACAGGCAGAGCCAGCCCCACGGGCAGAGCTAGCCCCACAGGCAGTGTCAGCCCCACAGACAGAGCCCCCCGCGCCCACCCAGGCACCAGGCACCTCCAGGAGCAGCATCCCTGAGTCTGAGGGGATTGGGCTTTTGGGCAGGGCTCTCCTGATGGCTCTGCTCCCACTCTTCAGCAGGGCTGCCATGCGATGTAGGGAGCAGAGAAGAGTAGTTGTATGTTGACTTTAGCTGAGGTGAATGTTGCCCTGTGGCTTTATAATTGCATTTATTCCCCTCCAGTCAGGCCTGGTGGAACAATACACTAAACTGGTTACAAATTTGATATTTTTAAAAATCTGGTACGTTACGAAAGATCACAGTAATTTACTAAGCTCAACTAACTTTTGAATAAACAGAGTGTACGCTTATATTCAAGAAAACAAAAAACCAAAAACAACAACCACCACCACTAAAAACCTCACACAAGAAAAAAAACAAGCAAAAGCGTTTTTCTTTGGTGTAATAGGAAAGGACTTGGAACAGAATGTTTTCTTTTTCTGTTGGGACAAGCATTGTTTCAAACTTGCACTCTTGCTGTCAGAAAGTTCAGGAGATTGAGTGTAGTCCTTCCTTTGTGTAATGCACAAAACAGATTATTGTGTTTGCATGCTTACTGCAAGATTCAGTATTATGTCCTTCTCACCAAAGAGGAAATCAGCTTCCTGTTGCACAGCTCAGGGGTGAAAACTATTACTGTGATATTAACCAAAGAGAAAGAAAATGTCTTCTTTTGAGTTATGTATGTTAAGATAGGAATATTTGAGTAACTCATGACAGTGCCATGAAGTTATACCATATACTATTTCCCCGTACAATTTTGAAATAGGAACAGTTTATGCTTTTCCTGATGCTTTTCATGTAACAGCCTCAACATATGAACTGAACTTCCATTAAGCTTCCTAAGATTTCTCTGGAGTATGCATGTGATATAGTTATAATACTTTTGCCAGATATGGCTGGATCCAAACTTGGTCTGGAGACGAATATTTTCCCAGAGTAGCTGAGACCAGCTGCTGAGGCCTGTATCTTCTCTTCTCCCAGCAAGGCAAGCTGGGGTTATGCAGATGGTATTTTCATGTCAGTGCAGATCAAGCTGTGCATTAACCTCATGGCATGGACCAAAATCAATCTGCAGGGCTGCCTGCATTCAGTGGGAGAGGAATGTGTATTTTCTTATTTTCACAAAGGGGCATGCAAAATACAGATATCAAGAGATCCCCTTGCCTGCACCACAACATTTTATGTGCCATTCTTTAAAAAAATTAACAGCGTATTGTAACCCAGACATGTGACCTTCAACAAAGGACAGCTCCACCATGATACTCCTCCTCCATAATGTGTCACCAGCTTTTGGAAAGTTGGTCTTACAGCAACTTCTGTTGGGCTCAGGGCAAATAACCAAGATCCATGAAAAATGGAAAGAACTCCAACATCTTCCTCCCTGCTACTGGCTGGAACATGTTGGACTCTTCAGAAAATCTGCAAAATCTTCTCAGATCCTTAAATCTTTTCTTCAACAGAATTCTTGACCTATCTGAAGAGAGGAGAGAGACCTTTGCCAGGCACCAAATTGAGAAAATATCACCAGCTGGAGAAACAGAAGTACTAACTCCAAAAAGTTTAAAACTTCAGAATTATGGCAGTGCCCTCTTGTTCCATGGGCATATTTTTTGAGAATTAATTGTTCCCACTCTTTAAAGCTTTGTTTCAGCTTTGGCTTGGGCTACATTAAATCATTGTTCTATTAGACAACTATAAGATGCATCTACCTACATGAAACTGCTGTGTCAATCTCTTTCAGCAGCTGCATTTTTCACATGGAAGAAATGAGAAGCTTCAACACTTAGTTACTGTGCGCATTACAGCAGCAGTCTGTGTAACTGGTCTCCTTGCACTCTGTTTGCTTTGTTTAGAGTACACCATGATACATCCTCTGCTCATTCTTTGTCTTGGAAAGACTTGGCCAATGGATATTGTTGTGTTTGTGGATGATGCTGTGTTTGATGATTTTGCCCAAGTGCTACATTTAAATCTTACAGGCATAGGAAATGGTCTGAGCTCCAACAGCACAATGTGGTGTGAGCAGCCCAATGCTGGCTTTGATGACCTGAACTCCTAATGCTAAATATCAGTGGAAATCTTCCAGGTATTTGTCCTAACTGGCTTTATCAAAGCAACAAGAATATCCAATATATTGATTGGGGTGCTTAGATTAGAGAGGAAAACCTAGAACATTCTGGTCTGATTTATAAAGTGCTATTTATATCCATTTGCTCATACTGCTTCTTCTTTTCATCATTCACTCCAGCCACCTGTTTTGCCTTAAATTTCAAAAAAATGTAAGCTTTTTGGGGTAACTTTTCCATAAGTTTTCTTTTAAAATGGCTGATGTCCTTAGAATAAAAGAAAGTTTTTCATCTCATCTGGAAATGATAGGATTTTTTAGAACTAGTTTGTTTGCTTTGCAGAAATAAGTGGGCTTTTTTGATGTTGTTTGCTTTCCCTTGACTTGCGATGAATTTTTCATTTAGATTACTTGTTTCCATTTGACCAGCAACTCTCCCAGTCAATTATTTGCATCGTTCAAGCTGTAACTGCCTATGCGAAACTGAATTTTCTTTTCCACTTGGAGTGGAAAATGACTGAAAATATCACTGGATTATCTTATCAATCAGTAGTATGTTATCTCATATATTGTGTGCAGAAGGTGTGGTAGAAGAAGGAAAGGTAACCCAGACAAGGGTAGCTGATATCAATAGGTATGGTACGGCTTTCATGTGCAAAGAGACTGAACAGAACAGGACTTTTCAGCTTTATAAAAATGCGCAGATGATATGAAAGAGGTGCATGAATAATGGATATTTCAGAGAATATAAACAGGGAGCTCAATAGAGGAATAAGGGGAATCCAGTGGTGCTACTAAACAACAGGTCTAAAAGAGAAATGTTTCTGCTATAGCAGCCACAGTCTCATTTTGTAATACACTTTGCTGAGGAGGCTTAAGTTTGGAGAGGATCAGTAAGAAATTAGACTTTTGCGTGGTTTGATCAGTTTGAAACAAAATTGAAACAAACATCCAAGGGATATGGGAAATTCTTCCCTGCTGCTTCTTGCTCTCAACTGGCTTGGCTTCACAGGAAGGACCTGGCTGGGAGCTGTTGATCCAGTGCACTGGCCAGGAAATGTGCTGGTCCTGCCTGGCCCGAGACACTGGGCAGCCCAACAGCAGCAGCTGTTTTCAGATGTCAGAGAAGAAAACCACTCAGTGACAACGTGTGCTTGCATCCTGTGCAGAAACGCTTTACGCACCTGTGTGGTGAACACAAGTGCATCAGACACTTTGAAGTAAAAAGGGAATAGAAATGTGAGGAAAAGGTAGTTTGTAGTTTGTTATGCTTCCACAATATTTGCCTGAAGATGCAAAACAATTATCTCATTATTAGCATTGGGAAAGGAGAAATCAACATGCACAATCTCTGTGAGAGTCCTCAAAGGCTATCCTCCTTATCTAATTTTTCCCAGGAAAAGGTTTCTGAAGGGAGCTGGTGCAAAATGAAAAATGCTGAGAGTCATATGCATATTTTCATACAATATTTTCACAATTCCAATGTGGTATGGATAGAAATGGGTAGCAGAACAGTGGGAATGTGGCCATTATATATTTTATAATTTATAAATTAGTTTCCTTTCTTCTGTTTTGTTTTTTTTTTTTCCTTAATTCTAATTGGCATATCTTCCTTTCTGAAAATTGATTTTTCAGTTCAAAGCAGCATTCAAAGGAATGAGAAGAAACTGAAGACATTTTGAATGCATTTACATACTTCTAAATAACTAATCCACTTTTTCAGGGAAAATGAGAGACAAGTATTTACATTTACTCACCTCAAAAGAAGCCGTGAAAATATTAACACTTTCATCCAATTTTCCTTATGCCAGCAATTCTGTTTTTTCTGTAAGAAATCAGCACCTATTTTACCTCAGTCTAGGACACACATACCTCGGATTCTCAGGTAATAGCATGGGGCATGTAGGTATGTACAAGTAGCTTAGAGCTGCTGGACTTACGAGTTGGCCTTGCCTTGCTCTTTGATCACAAGAACTTTCTGAATTATTAAAACCTAAGGATTTGGGTTTTGCTGTTCTGATATACTTACCTACACTTGAGCAATGGACTTCATGTAAACACTGTTAACAGTGCCAGCAGCCTGTGACATGCAGTCATTTCTAGTTCATTTAAGGCTCAGAAATGAAGTCACCTTCATGCTAACAGTAGATCATTCACCTCATACAATTTAAAATGTTATTGCTCATGGTGTTGTTGGTATAAAATGTCAATATGATGCTCACCTTGGATGTGGGAATGGGTATTAGTTTGAAAATGCGTTCTGTTGGTTACTCAGGCTGAACACCACCATGTAAAACTGCATTTGTTTGTTTGTCCAAAAAGATTTAGGATTGCACATCATCATTATCCATAGTAAACATTTTGTTATATACAGTATACTAATTATTGTTGAACTGAAGTGCTTTTCAGCCCCAGTGGCATAATGGAAATTATACTTCAAACTACATAATATTCTTGGAAAGGGAATATAGACTTTGTAAAGAACATCATCATTTTGCTATAATGATAACATACCTATTTACATAATGATAATGTACATATTTACTGCCAAGAATGTTTGTTCTGCATTAGTGTTCATAGTGTGGCAGGGAGAATTGCAAAATGGAACTTCAATTTGTGCCCGGTGACTGTTGCCTTGCAGGGGAGCAGAGAAGGGAGAGCAGGCGATGGCATGTTTCTGGAAAAGAGAAAGAGAAAGGAGTAAGGCTGTGTTCTGGGCTTGCATTGTGTACGAGATCTGATCTGCACGTGTGCATTTGCTTTCCTTTCTTCCTTTTTTTTTCTAAGGGACCTTGTCTGTTCAGTAAGTGAAAATCCTTTGTGAGATTCCTGGCAGCAGGCATCAAAAAGATGCTAAAAATCCATGTTAGCTATGTGCTCTTTCTTTGAGCACATTCTCTTGTAATGCCACTGTTGGAATCATTTAATCTGGTAGATAAAAAAAAAATCTACATTTTTGGTTTCATTTCAAAACCTGTAAATCTTTGTAAACCTGTATACATCTAAAGAAGCAGGAAATCTTAGTCTTGGAGGAGACAGAAAAAAAGTTAGGAGACACGGTTTGGTGAGCTGTCATATGTTTCCTGAACTTTTTGTAATAGGAAGAAGTCTCTAAAGAGCCCTTTTCTTCGCTCCTCTAACAAAGGCATGTCCCAGTTTATTAAAAAATCATACACTACAATGCTGCCTGCCAGGTTTTATAGCCCTAATGAAAATTTGGTCGAGAGCACAAAAAAATATCTGGAAAAATGCCTGAAATTTCCCTGTCGCAGATGTTTCAACAGAAGGTGCTTGCATGCCATTCGTTAATGTAGCGCCATACGGGACTCGGTATGACCACTGCAATAACCAGTAAGTAACACACGCAGTGTGCGCATCGCCGCGCCAAATCTTCCGTCTGTTGTGTGGGGCTTGCATCCTGTGGATTGAGACGTACCTTGATAAAACTGTATTGTCATTGAATGATAATATTTGTGGATCACTCTGCTAGAAAACATCCTATCAAGAATGTGGGAGGTCTGTGTAAAGTCGGTGCAGCTCGTTGGTATTGCAGTCAGTTAGGAAGGATGGCAATGTTCGTATTTATGCCCCTTTTTTAGCCTATCTTTCAGATGCCAATTTACAGGAGCAGCACTTCAGATATTAAAGCACTTTCTCTTTGAGAGAGGCTGTTGAATTTTAATCTCAGACATTAAGTAATTAAAAGGGGCACGTGAAATACAGTAATTATCGATACAGTGGAAAAAATTACACAGATATAACATTCTCCTGGGATGATTATTTTTTGTTTTGTAAGTTTAAAAGAGGAATGGACTGAAACGAAAAAAGAAAAAAATTCTGGAGTACGCTGTACTTCATCAGCTCTGGTTTTGTATCTGGAAAGGCAGGGAAACACCTACATAACCAGATACATGCATACACACAGATGAATATTGTCTTCTGTTCTTGGAAGGGAAGATGTGGAGTACACTGCTTTGTTTTCTGTATGTTTGAGGGAGGTGATGTGGATTTATCCTATGAGCAGAAGTGGGAGTTGTGTGTATATATCATCCATGCTGTGGTGAGGATGTACATGAGTGCTTTTCATGGATCAAACCAACACCCTTAGAAAGACTTCCGCAAGAGTTAAATCTTCTAATGACAAGGGTTTTGAGATGCTTCTGTGATCTTTCGTAATCTTCCCCTCTGTTTAACAGTAGGATTTCCTGGCTCTTTTGTGCCACAATGATCAAAACAGGAAAAAATGCTGAGTCTGACTTACCTAGAAACTGAGTTTGGGTTCAAGATTGAGGAAGGGCTGAGATTCAACAGAAGTCAGACTTTTTCTGTCAGCTAAGAGAATCATAAAGATGCCATCATATATGATTAAACATGTCTCTAGGAGATTTCATTCACATTTGAAATTAATCTGGAAAATAGTTAAAGGCTTGACACAGAAGGAAAATCACTGAAATGGAGGGTTTGTGAAGCTAAATTCAGAGAGCTTGAGCTTACACTTCATATGAAAGGCAAGGCTTTGCTCAGTAGTAGTCCTTCTAGACTAATATCCCACTCCAGTAAAACCAGTTAGGCTATTTATGCTCTTCCTTTGCTACAAAAGACACCTCTTTTCTTGGATAGATCTAAATACAGATGTTTCTAAGAACATGTAAACCATAATAACTGGAAGTCATATCTCCAGACAAAGGGAGACTACTATATCATAATAGATTGTACATTTTGTTTGCCAGGCAGTATTTATAGGACAATGTTACTGTTTTGTTGGGTTTTTTTCATTTATTTCCCATGTGTTTTCATGTATAACTTTTCATTCATAGTTCAAACCTTAGAGCTTCAAATTAGATTTTGGCCAGTGGGTTTTCATGACATTATGGGTTCAGAAGAGCGCCCAGGACATTCCTATTCAGGAGAGCAATCTATCTTTAACTGTTCCATAGCCAGTCAGGTTTGCTGTTGCCAGAGAAGGAAGAGTTGGGTGTCTCCTGTTTTGGCTCCTTGAGGCATCATCAGCTGCCCCTCCTGTGATCTCGTCAGCAGAAAGGACCAGGCAGCCCAACTCTCTGATGCTGGTCTCCATCTCAGTTCACCTTCCATGGAGCATTTTTCCTTTGGGGAATATCCAGACCATTCTCAAGTTTCTGCTATGCCAACGTTGAAAGACCTTGAGTCTGCTCTGCCATCAAAGATGAGAGTTAAAGAGTTTAGGCATACCAAATTCACAGAGCATTCCCTTGACTTCTGCATGAAAATTGCCTACATAACCTCGTCATGTGGAAAATTTGCTTAATTTTGTCTCAGGAAGAGTGGGCAAGTAAGGCACACAGAACTGCCTCTAAAGCCTTTGCAAACTGAACTTCAAGAAACTCACAAACAAAATGTAATTGTTTGAATGGGAAAAAAAAAGTCATTTCCTTTGATCTGGGAAGAGATCAGCATTATTAGAATGGATTAATTTCAGTAAGTCAATGGTATCTGTTGGTTCTACAATCATTATTATCTATTTTTCCTGAATATGGAATTGGTTGAATTTGCAAATCAAATTTCCCTGCACTCTATAACCCTTTTTTCTGGAAGCTAAAGTGAGTGGCTATTATAGAATTGTTCTAAGGAAAATAAAAGTATGGGGAGGTGGAGCAGAAGGAAGAAAATAAAATAATAGGAGGTACTTTGATTAATGCCCACCCCACTAAAACATGCTGCAAGGGTTGTGTTCTAGCCTGGTGTCTCAGAAAAGAGGTGTGCTGTTTTATTTCTCTAACCATATATTTATTTGTAATTTGTTTTGCCTTTTGTAAGATTTCTTTTTGCTTTTGTAAGCACTCACCTGCTCTATTTTCTCACTGGCTTCAGCAGGTAGATTCCTTTTTATATTGCCTCTTGAAGTACATAATCAGGTGTTTTAATGAACTTGGACAGCATTAAAGGTTCAGAGCAATCAGAGTTGAAAATGATGCACCACCATCCACCCCCACTCCCCAGGAATTCCTTGACAAGGAGGATGATGTCTTATATCCCTGCCCAAAACTGCAGTGCTACTACCTATGTCTTTATCTCCCAACACTGTTTGCAACTAAAGTGCTTGAGGACCTGACAATGATCCTCTGTGGGATTATGTCCTCTTTATGGTAGAATATGAACACTTAAAGGTGATGAATCTGGAATTACAACAGTGGGAATTTGCGAAGCAGTTGCAGGAGCCCTGCCCAACCCCGCCATTTGCACAGGATCATAAACAAGGGCAGTGCAGGCAAGAAAACCAAGCAAAATCATCACTTACAGTATGAGATTTCTAGCCTGGCTGATAAAAAGGGGACCCAGACACCTGCGAAAGAAGCTTGACCTTTCAAGCTTTAAAGTGAAATCTTTCTGTGAGCAGAGATGTTAAGGCCACACACCAAAGCAAGGACCTTTCTCTCCTCTCAAGTGCTGGGTTACAGAGCTCAGGAACATTTCTGAATAATTGATTTCCTTTCTCCTGGGAATCAGTCTTCCCCCCAATGTCTCTCATTTATTTGCATTTTTTTATTATCATGCACAACTTTTAATAGTGATAAGGCAGATTATTAATTGTGATATGGAAATGCAGTTCACTATAATGTGTTTTTTTGGAAGAAATGAGTCTCCTAAAGCCACTGTAATTTTCTTTGGTACCTGTGTAGTGCAGCTATGTTGATTTGCATGGATGTTTCTCATTAGCAACAACATAAGTGAGATTTTTTTGTACAAACTTGGTGTGCATTTGTGCATGTGTGAGAAAGTAAAACAAGGAGAGAGCAAGGGAGGATTAGTTTCGTTCATTAACCCTGAAATTTCCATTAAATTTGCAAAGTCAGAGGCCAGCTGTGTTACTGTTAATCAACATAAAAAATATTTACTCTGTGGCAGCAATTTTCCCAAACACACTTCACTGTGGCAAAGTCCCTATGAGTCATTTTGACACATCATAATTCATTTGCTGAAAGACCATTTTGTATATAAGAACAGCCATATACACACTGCAAATTTCCGGTTTTATGGGACACTCATCTTCAAGAGCATATAAAGAACCTCATCCATCTCTTTGCTAGCACAAGGCTGTTCCTTTTACAGTAATCAATACTGTCCTGTACATTTCTGCAGAATTCAAGATATGATGCTTTTGCTATTTATTATGAAACTGGAGATGAGAACATTTATAGATTTTTATTCCATTTCATCTACCTTACACTCAAAAATGTCCACAAAGAGGTTTTCTTGTGTCTGTATTTTGCCTACTTCACTCTCTGCACCCAACAAGATTGCTTTTAGAACTCCTTATCATAGCTCAGGACTTCCATCTGCAAGAATGTCTTGTTTTTCTACAAACAGGTGGTCAGCCTCTCTAATTTAGCCAAACTAAACATCCAAAGCTGTTATTCTTGGAAAATAATATGGAATGCAAAGGGTTTACTTTTTGGACAGGAAATGGCTGGCAAGGAAATTTAAAAATCAAATTTGTCTTACCTTGCCAACCCTCCAAAACTAATATAGTTTTGGTACTGCTCTTCCTTACCTTGGTTCTGCACAGGACAATGGTAAAATCCTATTGATATTGTTTATTATGAGATGGCCTTACAGAACAAACAGATCTTTCAGACTAGCTCATAATTATCTCTTAGCAAATAATTTATCTCTTAATATGATCATTTGTCATTAGCATCTATGTGTATTTTCCTTCCACTGTCTCATTTTTATACATTTCTATTTCACTTCACTTTGGAGCATCTCACTGTAGGTAGAAACTATCTGGGAACCATACTATTACTTATTTGTTGTAGATCCAAGGCCTTGGAAAGCATAATTTTAAAGTAATTTTAATAAAATCCTTTTAAAATATCTTCTTTACTGTTCAAATACTGTTATTAAAGATTGATAACTGTAAGGTAAAATATGAGAAAGTATGGGGGAAGAAGCAATGGAAAAATTAACCCTTCAAATATACAGTGTATATGTATGTATACGGTAGAAATATGAACAAGTTCTTTCTATGGGATAGGAAACAAGAATAGTAAAAATTCTTTTTAAGAACAAGAAAAGTTTTGAATGTTGTGTATACTGTCTGAACAGTCAAGAGTTTTTATTTGCAGTTTTGCAGAGTATATTGCCTATCTATCTAGCAGCATTGGCATTATTCCGTGAGTGTTTCACTGCTGGAAGGGAGCAGTTCAGAACTTCTCTGTTCATTTGGCTTCTCAAACATAAGGTACTACAACATGCACAACTGCTCAGCATATTTACCACATTTGTATATTGTATTCCAGCTTGCTAGTTAACACATGGGATGTCACAAAATCACAGAACAAGCTGGGTTGGAAGGGACCCACAAGGATCATCAAGTCCAACTCCTGGCCCTGCCCAGGACAACCCAAGAGTCACACCATGTGCTTGAGAACATTGTCCAAATGCTTCTTGAATTCAGCCAGGCTGGTGCTGTGACCACTTCCCTGTGGAGCCTGTTCCAGGAGTGTCCAGCTACCCTCTGGGTGACAAACCTTTCCCTAATATCCCACCTAAACCTCCCCTGGCAAAACTTCAGGCCATTTTCTCAAGTCCTGTCACTGGTGACAATTACATACCATTTCATAACATAGTAGAAAAGTTACACTTCTTAAAGAAATTGATGCAGAGTATTAAGGTTCAACCTGTTAGTATTTCTGTATCTGTTGTAAGGTTGTACAGCTCTGTATGCAATTAAAACTTTTAAAAATATTTGACTGTTTGATGGAACTGTAACTTAGGTAGCCTTCATTTCTTTGGGAAAGGTACTCTTCACTGATGGGACTGCATGTATTTCCTAGAGATGTGAGTTACATTGCACTGGAAAGAAACCTTAAGGCTATCAAGTCCACGGTCATTGTGCCGCAATGTATAAATGGACCCCATAGGCAAATCTTTTTATTCTTCTTATTTGCCTTTTTGAGGTAGCCATGCACCAACATACCAGAGAGATATCCTTTCTGCTGTTTTAAACATGATAATACCCTCATATGATATTTGCCTCTTTTTTTACGTTGTTGTTTTTCTTCAGGATTGTAGTCATAGTCATCTGTGGCTGACTTTCATTGCAAAGTCCATTTCTTCTGTCATCTCCTGCCGGTGACTTTATGTGTCCTAGCAAGCTGTCGTCGGAAGCAGATGAGCTGCTGTGGATTCAGACCTGTGCAAACATGCTGGTTATTGCTGTGTGCATGCCTCCTTCCATCCAGCATCAGAGCTCACTGGTCCACAAATTAGCTTTATATCTGCAACCTAGAGGAGCCCTAAATGGGACACCATGAAATATCATCTTGCCCTCATATCAAAAATGGAGATGAGCCCTTCTTGAAGAGGTGGACAAGGTGTTCTTTGCTTACTCCTGAGAAGCGCTGTGCCATAAGTGACAATGTTTACCAGGGGAAACCAGCCACCCAGCACTGGCAGTGTCCCAAACTGTTCCTCTTCCAGCCAGCCACACGCCTTGCTTGTCACTGACGGATTCACGGTGTGTGTGCAGTGGATGACTAGTGGTGGCTTTGTGTTGCCAGGGCACGATGCCACAGAGCTGCATTTCCCCTCCGCATGGCCTCCATTTGCCTTTTTCCGCATGATTATCACCCATCTGTTGCCCTCTGCCATGTGTGGGAGGGCAGCAGATGGGCCAGAAAACTGGAACACAGGAAAGCAAGTTCTTCTGAGAGGCAAGGAGAGAAAGTGTGAGGTCAGAAAAGAAATCCTTAGACTAGCTTCAGGAAAAGGAGCACTCCATAGAGGGTACTTACCATCGATGGAAACCCCAGAAAGAGAAATTAGGCAAAAAGGACCCCAGTCAGAAGGCAACAATGATGATTTAATGGTTTTGCTTCTCACCTACAGAACCATCAGTTTCATTCTTTTTGTTGACCTACCTGTAAGGACCATAGTATTTATTTACCTACATAATACATTATTGCAAACCCATGGTTGTTAGACGTGTGAACAACTATTTCCAGGCTCCAGCTGTGGCACTTTAGCTTAAAGGCTACATAAAGTGAGTAAGAAACCAAGATGATCTCTACAGAGCCATCACAGCACCCTCAGCATTTGCAGCCTCTCTAATAGATTGGTAGGAAAAATAACAGTCAAAGTAAGTATTTCCTAACTAATATTTTCTTTACCTGCAGGAAAAATAACATTCATAAATGCATGCCACCAATGTAACAGAGATCCTACAGGTAGTAAACCGAGTCATAATTCTTCAGCACTAATTCTATTAGGTTCTCATCAACAGATGCTTGTTGATGTTCCCATTGGTCATAAACATACTCATTAGTCTTTCTCTTTTAATTTATTGATTTTTAACTGGCAATACCAAAAACTACATTGAAGCAATTGATGTTTTTAGCAGGGGCAGAATCTGTATCTCTTTTATTTGTAGTTGTCAGTGTCATTCCATTTGATTCCAGTGAGAAATTAAAGTTTGTGCTCTCAAATCCACTGATGTTAGATGCTGATTAAATGAATATTTCAATGTCCCTCCAGCATCAGGTAGAAATAATGTATGCAACTCCCATATCCCTTCAGAAAGAAGTCTCAGGAAGTTTTTCTCAGAATATGCAAACACTATGCTTGTCTTTACCTCCACCTCTTCCACTTGGCCAGCCACAATGCAGATGGAAGTGTAAAAATTTGTGCCTTAAACAGTATTTCTGAGTTTTCTCCCTAATTTTCATGATTTCCCAAATACCATAATATTTGATACTCTGTGGAGCTGAGCGTCACTAAATTGTGGAGAGCTAAGTATTAAGCAAGTGCTCAGCACATATTTCAGAGCATTTCAGAGATTCAAGTCCTCAACTCAAAAGAAAGTAAATGCAAGGGGAATTATGAATTACACTGAAGGGGAACTTAAGATACAGGTGGCAGGAACCTAATGAGGAGAAATAAAGTAGTGTTCAGTGAAAGAAAAGAAGACAAAATTTTAATATGTTTGGAAGCATCCAATTAAAATTAGTGATATTTTTCTTGAATGGCTACATGTGTATGAGTATGATATTTGTAATTAGCATTGATTAATGCTTAACACTTATTTGTGATTAAGGGCTGAAGATCTGAAGCCTTCAGCATCACACAGGATCATGCATCTTCAGGTGCAAATGAACTGCATGCTACCTTCAAGTAATACCAGATGCTAAACTCAAAGTATGCCCTGATTTATTCCTAAAAAAGGCTCATCAACAAGCTTTATTCTTCCATCACGAGCAATAACCAGTGGTACAACACTAAGCTACAACAGAGCTCTGGGTGATTTGGGGAGAGGAGAACAGAGGGAGGTCCTAGTAATGTCTCAGGAGGTAGAGTAATGAATGGCTCATCTTCATACTCTGAATCTTGCAGAACAGGTACTTGAATTTAGGTCTTCTTTGTTTGCAGCTAACCAGTCTTCTACATGCTCTCAGGTAGGAGCCAAAAAGAACATTTTCCTTGAGGTGTCACTACCAAACATGTTGGAATTAGACTCAGAGCCTCCAGGCGTAAGAGGTGAAGAAAGACATGAAGCAAATGTTGGCAGTCAGCTGAGCAGGGGCCCATTTCTGGTTTGGGGTCACTACAGTTTGTTGACACAAGCCATTTTTATGTTGTTGAAAAATTTATTTTTCCACTGCAAAAAAGAGGGGAAAAAATGAAACTCTGAAGGCTGTGACAAAGTGGAACTGCTGTCCCCTCCTCAGCTCCTTCCTTGAGTGATTTCTGGTTCACAGCAGAAATTTGACCATCCTTTGGGCCATCTTGCCATGCAAGCCTCTGCAGTAATAAGTGCCCTGTTTATAATCAGTACTAAGATATGAAAGGGAAATCTCTGGCTCATTCCCATGCTCTGTAGTTAATAAAAATCTATTCAGAGGTTTGAATTTCCGTGCAAATAACCTTCTCATCTGCAATAGTCAAAGGAATGGAAAATACAGGAGAGTCTTTGGAGAGTTAACACCCAGACCCTGTGAACATGAAGATGATTATTTTCCTCTACAAGGCTTTTTCACATGTGATAAGCTTGGCATGTTGCCTTGGTTAAGTGTCAAGCCCTGAATGTTTTTGGTTTTGCCCTGGTGGTCCTAAGGAGTTACTGGAATACTTGTTGGACCTGTTTTATATCACTGTGTGCACTGATAGTGACATTGAGAAGAAACAGGTAGAGGAGTGGAAGGGGGATCTGGATTTTCTCTTGTTCAATTCTGATAGCAGTCTCCCTGTCTGCCCAGGCAGCCCTACAGCTTCCTCCAGTCTTTCTTTGGCTCTTTGACTGTGCTTTTTACATTATTACATTGTAATCTCTCCTTGTGATTTTGTTGGTCTTTTTTTTTTTTGGTTTGGTGGGGTTTTTTTTTCCTCTCTTGCTCCCAAGGGATAGTTGTCAAAACTCCTTATCTGTTGATGAATGAAAGGAATTTTTGTCTCCACTGCCTGGAACTGGTTAATGCAATTCTGGACAATACCACTGGGTCACTGAGTCAAGTGAACAGCAAAAGTTTAAATATATAGAAAGGTTTTGTTTGGTGCCAGTTTGTATCATCATTTGAAGATATTTTCTGCCATGCAAGAAAGTGAAAAAGACAAGACTGAAGGCAGTTGCAAAGAGTTTCTAGAATTGAAGAGTAAACATTACCAAATTCTGCAACTTAAATGTTGGCAGTGGAAATCAAAAGAGAGATGCTTTAACATTTGCACTAAAAGGCATTTTCATTCTGTTGTTGGAACACTTCTTCTCATTACTGTTCATTAGAATCTGATGCCAATCACGTTGTTGTGTGTCTGGTGTGAGAAATGGTACTTCTGGCCAAAACCTGCTTATCTGGGTAAAGACAATAGACATTGTCTATGAATACAAGACCAAACAATAACAGCTATGCTCCCTGGCAGTGACCCAAACCCAATTCTATAAGGTCCCGTGAGTTTAACATCCATCAAAATGACACCTTGCAGAACTAAAATTCAAAGTAGTAAGAAAATACTTAAAAACTCTGAAACCTAAAGCCCAAGTTCATCTCTATTTTCAGCATTTTTCTTAAGTTACAGTGCCGAGAACAATCTTGAACCTGCCTTTGTTGAAGCCAAATGTGCTACTGCTTTCAGGCAGCATGAGGCCAAGCTCTACCTGTTTGTTCCAGACACAGCACTACTGTGTCCCAAGCTTGGACTGACAGCTCTGTTTGGGACAGAAAAATCTTTGTTTGAAAAACTAGATAAAATACATGTGTCTGTGACTACTGAACTCTCCATAGTTCATTGAAATCATTATCAAAAATGATTACTCATAGATTCTTGTGTTGATAACACTTCCATATGACCATATGTAGTCATAGAGAAAATTCATGTATTTGTGCAGAAATGTGCGTTACCCCGAGTAGAAGCTTCATCCCAGTATTTGCACAAACAAAGCTCTGCCTGGATAAACATGAACAACAGACAATCAGCAAGCAAGTATTCCTTTGAATGGAAAGTCTTGGCTTGGAGCTTGAGCCAGACTCCTGGAAGCCAACAGGAGTCATCCCATGGATTGCAATGAGCTTTGTATCATGCCCTTTATTCGTAGCAGTGTTTGCAAATCATCTTTTGCAGTATTCACCCAGCTGAAATCATACTGCAAGCATATTCATATGGTATATTCACATAAATATGTGCTGTGATTCATAAACAAATTGCATTTGCATCTGTCGACTATGGCTGAGGAGCAACAATAAAGAAAATAACAACAGAGAGGAAAGGGGAAAAAAAGTGATAATTGTGTGACAGTGAAGGGAAGAATCTCAACTACATTTCCATATCATCCCAGGTATCAAGTAGCAAGGGCTTGAAAGGTTTCTTAGAACTTTCATGAGAGTTCTAAGCAGAAAAAACTATTTAATCCCTGTAGACTGAAAATGCCATTGTTTATTTCAGACCATTTCAGGAAAATGTTTATACAGTAACTCTTGCACTTTCAATCCCATATCTTGCACTTCCAGTCCTCTCTTGATTTTTCAAGAATGTCCTTTTTATACATCTGAATTTAAGTTTCAAAAGCCAGTATGAATGACAGGTTTCAGCACCAAATGGAAGGTTCTCTGGCGACAGCTGTTGCATTGCAGTAAAAAATTGCATATTAGGAAAAATAAAAGACTTTCTTTGGTGGGTGTATGTACATGTATGCTCACACTCTAAGACAGCCAGTTTTAACTTGAAAACAATAGCCTGTTTTAACTTGAAAACAGTAATTTTTACTTCTATTTCCTTAGGAGAGTGGCAGCATTTGTTTTTATTAATTCTTTTTGTGACACTTTCTTCTAAGCTGAGAAAATGACCTCTCAGCTGATTCTACCACCTCTGGTTTGTGAAAAAGTGTCAGTACATATGATTAAAGAAACACCTACTTAATCATCCTCCTAGGTATGCCAGGACTTGTAAGGAACCAAGCAAGGTCCTTGTCACCCCCTCACCCAGACATGTGTCTGTGCAATCCACTGAACTGGCTTATGTGCAGTAATATAATGCTGTTTCTTCCCAAGCCTTGAGCCAGGCTTTGAAATGCATTGCATGTTTTCCCTTGTTGTTGTTCTGAATCCCATCCCCTCTGTACAGACTATCTATAAAAGAAGGAATCAGTGTTCTCAAAGCAGACTAATTGTGTTGGATGCCAAATAAAAGACAAATTAAATGGACCTGGTTTCATTTCAGAAGGTGTGGGGATACACCATGGTAAGACATCTTGGCTTAGATTTCCAAAACCAATCTTATCTTCCAAAAATTTTATTCCAAATTTTTATAAGCCCTTGGCTGTAAGGACCGAAGAAACCTTCACCGTAAGACGGATTCTCACAACACAGCGAGACACAGTGAGAGTCTGTGTGAAACCTCATGTTGCCTGTCTTTGGTTTAAGAAATAAATGAGTTAATCATGAAAGCACATATCTGGGGAGTTTCAAACTATAGAACCATGCAGGCTTTGTACAGCTGGGCACTCATAATCAGTTATAGCACAAAAAGCAGAAAGGTCCTTATTACTTTCCATATAATTTTTTATTTCTCTCCGAATATCAATGTTATATTGACTGTTAATCTGAAAAACCTCATTTAATGTCAGCTTGCTCACAGTTATGAAAATTCAGGTAATGTATTCCTGCTACTAATTGTATTTGAGAAAGTGTTATTAATTTCATATATCAAGTTCGTAGTGGCCATCTGTTCCCTCCGAACTGCTGCGTCTCCCTCCATCTGCCCTGTTTTTCTTCTGCTAATCGGGTGGCAAGGGCTCAGATGATTGGGAAGTTTCACTCTGACTTTTGATTTGTCACTCATCATCAAGCCAGCTGTGCATTTTTAAACAGACTCTTGCAACGGGTGGTGCTGAATTTAAATCTTACTGTCTGATTTTTTTTTTAAATAAAACTTTTTTTATTAAAAAAAAATCAAAAAGAAGACAGATTGTATTTTCTACTGTGTAAAATGTGCTTTGCTGCCACTAATTTGGCTGCATCTGCACTCTCATGAATAAAGATGACGGTACATGTCCAGGATATTATTAGGGACTGTGGAGAGTGGGGAAGAATTTCAAGTGCGGAAAGACACCACAAGTTTCTAGCGCTCAGAGTAGTGAGCAAGCATTTGTCAAGGTTCTGGCTTCAGCTGGCACTGGCTGAAGTTAGGGCAGACCTTTGCAGATACAAATAGTAGAAAATGTTCATGCTTTAAGTAGGTAAAATTATTAAGGAAAGGTAGAATGGTCTTTAAATGCTTTTTCTCCTTTATTCTCTGTGAATCCAGACACAACAAATAAGGGTTACTTAAAAAAACTTCTAGGATCTATGTTTTGTATTGATGTCAAATTCACATTTTCCCTGTTTTAAGAATGAGGCAATTACCAGACATTCACAGGCTTTGAAGTTCTTGTGAACCCCAAATTCTCAGAATACTCCAAGTACTCTGTCTCCAAGGATGGTCTATAGCAGGTGCTGGGAACAGGGAGACCTGAACAGTTGGAGATCAGAACAGTGAGACAAAATAAACTCCGCACTCAAGAAAGTAATTTTATAATTTCTGGTAGTAAAAAGGTGGTCGACATTCTCAAACATAGCTTTTTTTCTCCTTTCCAAAATCCACTTTTTTTTAGCTATAATGATTCTAGATATTTCTGTTATTCATGCAAATGCTCAATTCCTTTCGACTGTTGTTGAAACGATTCAAACCTCAAGTGAAAGATTAAATATTTATGCCAGACACAGAGGGGATATTGCAAGAAATGATTGGCTGAAATTAAAGCAGACAAACTTCAAGCTGTATCAGAGGAGGAAATTCCCAGACAATGAGATGTATTAAAGTATGGAATAAAATTGTAAGGGATATTATGAAAGCCTCACCACTTGGCCCATTTGAAACAAGGGCTGACAAAACAGCCTAAAACATGCGGCAGTGGAAATGAGGTGAACAGGATGGTTTATCAGGCTCCTTCTACTTCGAGTTTCTATTGTCCTGCAATCTGATTTATGAAACCCAGACAGCACAAGGGCATTTGCAAGTGGGATTTTATCATAGTACCTGAAGCATATGATACCGTTTTACAACTCAGAGGTGAAGTTTGATGGCTTCTCTTTGCAGGGGTTCATGAGAACATTTCCTCTGCTTTGTATTTATGAGTGGTCTGAAAAAATGATCACATGTGGAATACTGTTTGCATTAGGCAAAGACAAAAAAGAGAGACTTGCCAAATCTATCACATACTCTTTGCTTTGTACTCTCCACACAGATATATGCATACCTTGGGTCTTTAGGCCAGTTCTGTAGGGGAATAGGAATATTTTCTGTACTGAAAAGTACTTCTGTTAAAGCTACTTCTGAATAAAGATGCATGCAAATTTTATGTGTATCTATTGCAATATTAAAAACATCTCTGTTTTGTTTGATTTTCCCATTTCAGCAGTCCTAGAATTCTGATTAAAATAAATATTTTAAATTGCCATGTTTTACCCGGGTCTTATCTGCTGCCAAGGAATACCACAAATGTTACCTGTTCCTGTTGTGAAAATGTAAGTGCAGGCTAACCTGTTCTGAAGTTTTGAGAACCTAATCAAACATCTCATGTATCTTGCTAGCACAATCCAATAAAATGTTCTACCCGGTTTCAATGGGTGGGAGCAGAAGGGGGCAGGGGCAAGAGGAGGGTTGTCACAATGTCCCCTGCCTGATAGTACTACCAGGATTTTTACAATCCTGTATGCATCCTTTCATCTCATTTTATTCACAGCAAACATAGTTTTTGTAGATCATTATAATGCATTGTATTCACAGGTCACAGCATTTGTATGCGCAGGGGACCAGTTAAGCTTGTGGTTGATCATTTCCAGGTAGACTTGATACACTTGTGGGTGTAACCGTGGAAACTGAGTGTCACTTTTTTGGAACTTTTCCAAAGACATGTACCCAAATACTAGATTGGCAGTGTGGAATGAATCTCTAATTAGTTTAAAAATAAACCAAGTTACAGTCCAAGTTTTGAAAGGTAGCAAAAACTCCTTTTGGATTTCAATTCTTGCCAAAAGGGCCCTGTAAACTGAAACTGAAACTTGACTCTCTTTTATCACTGAGCATTTTAATGTTACTAGTGTTTTTTCTATAAAAGACATTATTAAAAAAAATCAGAAGTCAAAGCACAAGCTATCCAGTTTTAATAAGGATCACAATGTAACTCCTTTAATTACCTTGGTTTTTTTGTTCCAGTGTACAGCATTTTAATGCATCCCATGAAGAGAAGCATTTCACAAAATAGTGGAAAAAAGTCACATCATGTTGTTGTTTCCTGGCTCCTCTGCAATATGATGTCTAACTTGCTCTAGTTTTTGAATTTTTTTAGTTGCAAGTGTGTCTTTTGTGAGGCCTTACCTGTGTTTGCTTTTGTGAAATGAAGAGAATTCCATAATTGCCATTATTAATAGTAGTGACAAAATATTTACCTGGCATCATTACTTTGACTACAGTCCACGTGTGTAATCTCATTCTTCTGTTTATCAGGTAAACAACCCTGAGACAATTAGTACCATAACAAGTAAAAAGCTGGAGTAAGATCAATATCTCCTGTAACAGCTCCCAGCTCATTACACTTCAGCACAGCTATACCTTGTTTTGTAAAAGGAGTCCATCTGTCTTTCCAAAAATCCAGTTAAAAGTCAGAAATGCAATGATTATACAAGATATTAATACAACTACTGACATGCAAAAGTAGAACAGCAGATGAAAAGCATTGGATAAGAACGCTTGTGATAAGATTAGCACTTGTAGAGCACACTAACTCATATCCTGTGGAAATTTTAATACAGGGAAGATGCACAGCAAAACGACCCACATATAAACCTGTGACAGAAAAGGTAGTTTTGCTTTTCATACTTGACTTGGAATCCAAAAAGGAAGAGGTTGCAGTACTCATCAAGGCATGTCTCAAGGTGATTTGAAGGTAGATGGTGCCTAGGATAAGGTTAAATAAAACCAGTATATTTACTTTATTTCTGGGTCACATACCAACCACAGAGCCGGTGTAATTGTCCTGAATATTTTAAATGGCACAGTGTTCTAGACAAGTTGAGGCTATTACATCACTAGTCTGTCCTGAGGAATCTCCCTGTAACAGAAGAAGCATGCCAATGTGCAGTGATGTTCTGCTGTCTTGGGGCACAAACACAAAGCACAGCAGGATTCAGACCTTTTCACCAGGAGAAAAAGAAAACTTCCCTGAATTAACTAGACACTTCTAGTCTGTCTGTGAGTTTTAATTGTTTCTATCTGTGATTTGTCACTGTCGAGTCCCTGAAGAAGGAGATCAAATGGGGATGGAGACCAGATAAAAGCAAGCCATGCCCTAACCCTTTAATAGTCACAAGGATAAGAGTCAGAATCTTAAAGGAATGTGTCTAAATTCATTGATATCAATGAATATTAAGTGTCTAAACACCTTAAAGTATCCAGTTTTGAAGGACTAGCCTGGAGATCATTTGTTTGAAAAGAAGGTGTTTGCCGCAGGAACCAGCTGGTACATTCTCTCAGAGGTCTTGATTAATCCAATGCCATGCTTTCCAAAGAAGCACAGCACTACTTTCCTTTCCAGTATCTATGGCTGAGGACAACTGACAAATCTGGCACCATCAATAATGTGGCATACAATCTGTAAAATTCCTATGTAGAAGAAATCCATGCTCACAATGGCTCTTTCACGGCTTTCTTACAGCATACAGCCCATAGATTATCATAGACTGCTATTAAAAAACACTGTAGGACCCTGAGCCTGAGAGACAACCCCATTAAGGCAACAGGCCTATGTAATTAATGACTGAGCAGACCTATTAGTGGCCAAAACATTCAGATTTCCCTTCTTGACACACACCTGCAGGAAAGAGAATGTGCAATGTCTATAGAGACAAGACAGAAGTGTACCAAGCCTTTATGTAAGCTTCTTTATCCCTATTTTACAAGAAAATCATTCCTGAGGAAGAGTTCTTCATTTTCCAGACTGGAACAGTGAAGTACAGTATATGCTAGGTTAAATTACAGACCAAAGTAATTGTACAGTTTTTGTAATGCCAAAAATGGGAAGAGAAGTTGGGCTCTGGCCATGTACATACCAGCACAGTAATAATTTCTTTTCCAAGTCTAGTCCTGTGCCTTTTCAAATCAATTGTTCAGCTGCTAGATCAGATAATTGATGACTAACAATAAAACATGTTTCCCTCTTCTGATTTCTTTCCTCTCCTTGTGACCAATGGAAAAAAAAAAAATAGTTATGCTATGTTTTGGGAATTTATACGTACATTTGTCAATAAGAGAAGAGTTAAGTAAAAAGTCATGTCCCCAAGCTAAAATACCACTATCCCCTCTCTGCATGGGTAATGGAACAGATTCACCTTCACCGTAACATTGGACTGAATTACATGTTATAGTCCTTGACATGCTTTGACATGACTAATGTGACCCAGCTGGTCTCTGCAGTAGAAAAATGTGAACATAGAATGTGTATTTTATGAGACACACATATAAGTTGACAACAAAAAAAATACCCGTGGTTTTGTTTGTGTGACTCAACCAAAAATAAAAATAAGAAGAGAGAAACCCATGAGCTTATAAGGCTGTGCAAGTACACAAGCTGTGGTATTTCAGTATTTACAAGTATTGAAAGGTGGTGGGTAACGGCGTGTTTGTAGACAGTGGGTTTCCAAGTGTGCGTGTGTAAACTGTTCCCTCTGTCGTTTCGAGGATGACCATATAGCCAGCTTTTTTTTACTGCAGTGTTTAAGCAGGAGCCATATGATATTATGTTTTATTTAAAATTGGGCTTGTACCACTGAGGCTGGAAACTTGTATCTTTAGAACAATTTCATATTGCACAGTGCCACCATATGTTGCCTACTTTAGTGTTTTTAAAGAGATTGCTTACTGCCTAAAGGTAGCATGTCTCAAATTTACAAATCACATATTGCTTGAGGGCACAAGTGAAACCATTGATTTAAGAGAATGCAATATGCTTAGTTTAAAGGTGTTAATTCAACTCTATCATCTTCCAGCTTTCCTTACATTGAAATATATATTAGTATGGGGCCAGGGAAATTTAAAAAGTGGGACTACAGGTTCTGTAATTGTGTTTCAGTCTTTAAAGGAAAAAAGAAACTGGCTGATTAGGTAGACAGACACATTTAGCATAAGTGTTCTTGGAACCTCTTGAAGTGAACACCCTGAATTATGAAGCTGGCCTTTTACATTTCTCATCATTAGTGTAAATGGAAAAGTAGCCACCAGTATCTTGCGACTAATTTAGCAGATGGACTTGTTCTAACATTTTCTCTGAATTACCTTGTGCATATTTTAAAGGGGGAGCTTGTCATTTTTTTATATATCTTAATATTTAACTTCCTTAAAAAATTTGGATTGCTCACAGTAATTTAATGTCTTTCTATTCAGTGTTTGCCTTCAGATAGCTGCTGCAAATTTGAAGATAGAAAAGTCCTAATCCCTCCAGAGGTAAAATCATTACCCTATTCTCCACTTCTTTATCAATTCTAAATTAAAACATTGCAAGTGATGAAACATCTAATATTTTCCTTGAATATATACCATAACAAAATAATTCTCTCTGGCTTCGTAGCCTAAGGGTGATGAGCAGCTCTTACAATATTGTCATTATTATTTTATTTTGCTATATTTCTATAAATGTACCTGATGGGAACTGATGCCAAAAAAAAAAAAAAAATTGTAGTCCCGTTGTAGTGCAGTGACCCCTAACAAAAATGAGTCTGTCTCCGAGAGCTCACTGTGTAGCCCTCGGGCATAAATACACAGGTGGACAAAAAAAGCAAACAAACAGTACAGAGTGCTGATGGAACACAGAAGGTATCTGCACTTAAGGGTTCAGACACAGGCGATCTTGCTTTCTTACTGCTTGTAAGGAGGGAGGTTGGGTGAAAACCAGTCTTGCTCTCAGTTTCCAGCATCACCTGTCCAGCACAGTCTGAGCTGGTGCATTAGCAGAGTGGAATGTTGGAGAGTTTGAGCTATTATAGAATGAAATCCCAGAAGACTGTGGAACCAGGGGGTTCCCTGAAAGAGACTAAGGTTCCAACTTTCTTCATTTAATGGGGAAAAACACTCAGAAAAAGCTCAGACGTGCATCATAAAGAAGCCAATGTCTGATGCTGCTGCTGCTGTGGCCTAATGGAAATAAGGGTGCTCCACAGAAGGGCTCAGGACAAGGGTCAGTGTTGGCAGGTTGTCTTTTCATCCCTTTTATGTAAGTATGCTAGTAAATATGTCAAAAATGAACACTGAAACAGAGCCTGAATAGGTCACGCAATTATATGTCCTGATTCTGCAGTATTTCATTGTGGCTAAGAGATTGGAATGTGAAGTTTTGGAAATAACCTTTATTTTTTGCATAAGTCCTGTCTGTGTTTCATGTATTTCTTGCTTTCTTATAAATTTGATAATAAAGGCATTTTTAAGCACTTTGGTGACAGGTTACGAATAGAGTGTATTTTTTGGAAAGTGCTGACACCAGCTGCTGGGACTCACACCAGCAAGTCAGGTAATTCTTTACAGGAGCCTGCTGTGGCCTGTGCTGCACAGAGTCTCCAGTTTCCAAAGCAAGCATTCAGCCTATGCAGCTCACAAGCCATCCCCATTAGTAAGGACCAGCACCGGCGGCGTCTTTACAACGCTTACGCGTCACTAAATAGTCTTCAAAAATACCACTGTGGCTTAATTTACTTAATATTAGTATACATGTTAACTTAATACCTTTCTTTCTTTTAAAAAAAGGGCAGTTTGCAGGACGCTTTCTTGTCAGGTAATAGCTCTCCGGATTAATTCAGAGAGCCCTTTCTTGTCAGCACAGGCGGCAGCCCCCCGCCATGGCCAGAGATTAGGTGCCCCCCAAGGCTGAGCCGAGCCGGTTGGCGCCTTTGTGCGGGCGACCTTTGTGCGGCCCATGCTGTGGCTGCCGGTCTGAAGGCTGTGAGGAGGAGATTAGGCTGTCCCCAGCCGGCCAGCCGGCGCTGGGTGTGGCTCGTTCCCATTTTGGCGAGCAGATGGTGGCAGCCCAACAGGTGCACCCTGATGGCAGCGGCCGGCCCGGCGCATCTGCTCGCCGGGCGAGAGGGAGGCTGCGCCCCAGCCCCGCACCAGCTGCGCCCCACGGGGCAGGGCGCGGGCAAGGTGCTGAGAGATGGAGGCTGGTGACCTTCAACTCTTGACCTTTCTACATTGCACTCTGGAAAGGGATGGCACGGTAAGAATGCTTTGATCTGAATATTATGGGATGAAAAATGACCGGAGATTAGGAGGTGATTGATTACCAGGTGTAGGAAGTGGTGGGCAGTTTGATTTTAGGCTCTCCAGCAAGTGGCAGGGTCTCTCAGCCACTAACACCCACCGTCTCCTCCTTTGCAGCAGTTGTTTCTCAGGGCATCAATGAATGGAGACTGCGCTGGCTGTACATTATTTTGGTTTTCTACTCAGAAATAGAAGTAGAACAATCAGACCAGGATTTTTGAAGTCTTTCATGCTCAGTCCTGCTCCTCTCCCCACCAAAAATCCCCAGTCTCTTTTATGCAAAGAACACAGTCCCTGCACTTGGGGAAACATCATATATTAATGTGTTATTTTACTTACAAGCAGCACAAGAAAGAATGGACTCAAAATGAAAATAATACTCCATTTCTAAGAAATGTTTGTCTTAGCTTCTAAAGTCTATGCTCTATATTACCTTCTCACTTTATACATGTCTGTATTCAATCCTTTCCTTCCCAACTTGACCAGATCCATACTCTTTGCTTGACACTTGCTTTAGTCCAGCCTTAGACCACCTCACCTATCACCCTTGCATAAAGTAGCAGCTCTCCAGCTGATCTTCTTGGCTCAGATTTAGACTTTTTAGCTATTTTCACTTTAACTCTTCTCCCTTCCTGTTTCCCCTTTTGCTCTGCTTTTGGTCTGACTTGAGGTAAGGTCTGCTCTTCCCCCAGGGCCCTTTAATTCTGCTGATGTTCTGGGTCTCCTGCAAGGTCTTTGCAAACCTGGCAGTTTCTGCTAGACTAACAGCTGTCTCCATCTCTTGTAGCTCTGGGGCTTTCCAGGGTCAGAAGCACATCATGAAGCAATGAATTTCACAGCTCTCATGTGGAAAAAATACTGGCTCATATAAGCTTAGAAGAAGCCTTCTGGTCCAGAGGATGCAAGACAACCTGATGGACTCCCACAAAAAGGAGCCACTACAATGTGGCCAAAGACGAGAAAGAGCACTGGATGCCTTTGAGGAGGAGTAAAAGGGTGGGTTATTGCTCTACACCTTCATGTTTTCAGAAAGTCTTAATGGCTGGGCTGAGCTGCAAGCAGTTGCTTGTTTCTGTTGGTCAGCCTCAGTTCCTCCCGTGGCTGGAGAAGGGAGACACAGATGCAACAAGAAGTGTTTCCATCAAAGCAAAAGTTGAACTACATAATGTCTGGAAAGATGAGTGGTGGCGTCCAGACTTGTCTGGGTGCCTATTTGGGGAACTGGAGAACAGCTCTAGTTGCAGTTATATGAATCCTGAGTGTCCTTTAGAGGGTTCATTTGGAAGACAATATAACTAATATTAAGCAGATTGCAATCTCACAGCAGAATTTCCAGGAAAGGGTACAACAGCCCTCCAAAGAGGAAATTCTTTGGTGGGAGAAGGAGCTGGCTGTAGTGATGGAGAAATAACTATATAAATAACTATATAACCAACCTGAAGGAATGGGAGTCAGCAGGTTACTGGATCTATAATTAGATTAAATTCTTTAAACTCCATCAATTCTTTAAACTCCATTATCCCTTTTTCATCTTTACAACGTATTGGTAGTTGCTCTGCACTTAAAGATATCAAAAATCGCTTTATGTTGCAAGAGGGAAGGCTTCTGCTCAAATACATTTTATTTAAACACCTTTACTCCTAATTTCAAATGATTATTCAGAAGTTTAGATTGTTGAAAAAAATAGAGTAAAATTTTCAAATAAATTCTTACTGCACATATAGCTAAATTCATACATAAACATTTTCAACAGAACTACTCATGTTTAATTTTTGTGATTTTCCCCAGCAGGTAACAAATACTTCAGCCATCACAAATGCCTATATCATATTGACCTCATATTTCTAAAGATTTCACAAGCCCTAAGAATAAATCCTTTTGAATATAGGGCTCTGTCTAAATGTTTTTTAACCACTACACAACATACTTGAAAAATGCCACCATACCAGTAGAGTATTTTACAAAATAATTAAGGTAGTTATAGGGCAGAGATCATTCCACACCAAACTCAACAAATTATAAATAATATCCATAAATCCTTAACACACTTGTGTATGACATTATTGTTTTCAAGTCTCCTTAGTTCTCTCACATCCTTGTCTGTAACCTCTATAAAGAGTTAGGCTTACTACACTGTATAAAAGTCTTTTCAGACCATGGCAAGCTTTTCTCCCCAGATTAAGCCTGTACTGTCTTTCCTGGTAGGGATGCTCCTATTGCAGACTCTGGGAGAGTCCTGGAAAGCTGACAATGCTGCTTTCCTTTGTGGGGTTGTGGAACTAGCTCAGAAGGGGTTAAGTGGCTGGAGACCAGCTGGGCTCTGTTAATCTGCAGGGACCAGCTGCTTTGTATGAAAAGGAAGACGAGAAACAGAGTGGCTAGTGCTGAGGGAAAGCTGAGGGTATTGAATTGCTAAGTTTGGGAAAGGGGGAGTGAGCACTTGTGTATCAGCCTTTTGGTGTGCTGGAAAAGGAAGAAGAGCTCTGTAGGTATTTTGGTTTGCCTGAGGAGCTGTTATTGCTGGTGATGATTGGCAGCCCACCCAGGATACTGACTTTTATTTCTTCAGCACTCCTAAAAAAATGGCCCTGTAGGGTAAAAGCTGGTAACTGAACAAGCTGGGGTTAGTTAGTCCCAAATTGTCTCTGATTTCAATTGAATGCTTTTCAAAAAGGGAGAAAAAAAAATTTAAAAAAGGCAGTGGAAGATTTTGGTATCTTCCTAGAGTCCTGAAATAAAGAGCCAGTGCCCTCTCTTTTGGCTGTCCCAGCAAGTTGTCTGATAAATACAAGTTGTATTTCTCAAATGTGACAAAGGCTTTCATCTGTCCCAATGTGCATTGATTGTACTTGCTTACATCACATGACTTCACCTCCTGTAACACTTGTCTGTGACAAATAGGCTGCAGAAGGCAAATCCTTCAATAGTTTTTACTACTTTTCTTCACATATTAACTCTGAGAGATTTTAGTGCTTATTTTACTGAAGCTGCTTTGAATAAAAAAACTCTGTAAGCAGAAGCTGAATTGCATAATACAAAGCTATTAAACTATATTTAGTGATTCCATTAGAAATCTGCTGTTGAGCAAGGCAGAGCATATGGAGAGAAGTTGGTGAAAACCTGATTAAACATTTATATGGGGCATATTTTGATTTAACTTGCATAAATAATTAATTTTTTTGTTGGTTTTTTGTTTTTTTGTCTTCTTTCCTTCAAAACCTCCTTTTTCTACACCTGCTCTGCTAAAAATAATGCTACTGTAGCTGCACTGAAGTAGTAGCAGGAGTGAGTGGGTATCTCATACCTACCCATCTGCACTGGAGGCTATTCTCTCTCCTTGATTTGATAGGCCTGTACCCTTTTGAGAAACAAAAAAACTTTATTCCTATAAAATCTGCAGTAGTTTTCTTTTGTCCTTACAAATAATAAAGTCGTGATGTTCCAAGGGCAGTAATTATTATGCAGAAGTTAAGTTATGCTAGGAGTCCAGATCAATAGGAGAATTTCCCCAAAGCTAATGGGAATTGCAGCTCACATATCAGATGACTGATCTATTTTCTAAACCCAGTAATAGTTTTAAAGGAAGATTCATTTCTGAATGCTACCAAAGTCTGGGTTTGATATTCTAGTGCAGATTCAGTTTTTGTACTCAGTTGGGATTCAAAGTCCGATTTGCAATAACAATAAAGGTCTTTTATGACTTCTTGGTATTAATAATGTGGTATAAAATGGTTCTAAATCCTGCTTTAAGGCCCCCTCTTGCCACTAAATATATGAGGGAATTCAAGCTTTTTCTCTAAGAGTTGATCTGAGTGAACATTCAGGTGCCCCAAAGCATGGATTTTTCTCTGAATCTCCTGAGAACAAGGTATTTCAGAAAAACTGTATCTCTTTTCCCTCCCACTGAGTTTCAGAGTTCAAACACTGGCAATTTCCAGTACCATCTTTTCTTATCTCCTTGTTACAAGTAGGATTTCATTACCTGCAGAACAACCAGTGCCCACTCTCCAGCATCAGCATTGTCCCAAGATCTTTTCTCTGACTGCCATCACTCATTACAGCAATGCGCTGCTCTTTCATGGTGGCCCAGCAGATTGCAGAAACATGGGGCTCTGGATCATTACCAGGGAACAGAGTCACTTTGGGGTCATTATCAGAGAAAAGTATTACCTTTTTTTTTTTTTTTTTTAAAAAAAAGGCATATTCTCTCCAGCTCTGTGTGGCAGCTGTTGTCTTCTGAATCCTGTCTAACTTCTGCAACCCAGCGGTTTCAGCTGAGGCATTTCAGCAGGGAATTAAATTATGAAATTTTTTTGGAAAGAAGCAGCTAACATCTTTTGAAACAGAAATATTATCTCCTGGGTGGAACACACTATGTTGAGTACTGAAGGGCTTTATGAAGCTGCCCAGATAAAAGCTTCTGATAGCGTCTGTTTGGTGAGGTATTAATCACAATGTGGTGAAGCAAAAATCCACCCCAAACTCAGAGAGGCTGTGAAGAGTAATTCTAGTGTTTTGGCCAGTCTATGGGCGATTGCTTTTGGCTTATATGACAGCAGCCTGCCTGTTAGACTGCAAAAGTGTGCTCTGATGAAAAATTAGTGCCTGTGGCTGTGGCTCTGGGCCTGTGTCTTTGACAGTTGTATCTCATGCCTGCACTTTTCAGCATGGTGAGGAGTTTAGTGCTGCAGACCTGTGCTTGAGCAATCCTTGCAGCACGGTGTGTGCAGGGAGAGTGCTCAGGTAGCACTCAGCCAGGGTCATGCCCGCCGAGAGCTGCCGATGCTGCGGTAGCGGCGAGAGCGTGGGGGAAGCTATGCTGGTTTCTGAATTTCATTAAAAATCTGAGATGTCTATGCACACAGCCTTATTCACAGTTTTTTCTGTATTGTGATTTTAGGATATAACAAGGTGTTAACAAGAAAAACATGTTTTCATTAAAGCTGTATACAAAATGTATCTTTGCCCTGAGCCCTTCTGTGTGTTTATTTTTCTGAAACAGTCTGTTACTTAAAGAAGCAAACAAAAACTGAAGCTGGGAAAGAAACTTTTTCCTTTCTGAGAGAAGGTCCATTTTCAAAAACCCCTTTTATTTCCAGACACTGAGGGTTGTGAGCTGTTCTGTTGGGTGGGCTGTACTAGCCCAGGTGAGGGCCACACCTCACCTGTTGAACTTATTTAGTTAAGCCGTTGTAAACATTTACTCTGTTTTCTTTCTCAAAGTGAAAACACTGTAAAAATAATGGCTGCCATAAAGACTGCATTAAACACTTTCTAAAAGGTTACAGTTTGCAGCTGTGAGGTCGTTGCCCTCTGATTACTCTGCAGCCCTGCCTTTCCCCCAGCGCTCCGTGAGCCTGGGAAAGCACTGCCCTGCCTTCCATGCTGGAGGTGTTTGGCCTTCAGGGTGTTGAGCATTTCCTGGGGGTCAGGACAGGGATGAGAACCAGGCTGTGGAGGCCTGTTGGCAATCTGCTCTCACCTGCTGTGGGCTGTGGGTTTGTCCATCCCTCCCATCAGTGCCCATCTGGGAGATGGGGGTAGCAGCAGTGAAGACAATCTCACTGATTAGGATGTGTGGAGATACAAGAGAAGACAGCAGAGAAGATGAGGTGAGAAGATGACATAGAAAGCTATAGAAATGGGAACTCCCATAGGACACCAAGATAAGGAGTGTTCTGCTGATTGGTGGTGGGCAGAGCAGGAGATGACAATGGGAGGCTTCAGTCATTTTAATAATTTTGATTGAAAGAGTTGTGGGCCACAGGTACAGACCTAGGTAAGGAAAACTTTAAATGGTCCAAGCTGGAGTTTATAAAGAGTCATCTAAACACTGGTCAATGAGGAATGACTGGTTGTGAGCAAGCCCTTAAGCCTACTTCCCCCAAGTAGGGGGAAGTCTCCCTTGTCTGCCTCTCGTCTCTGCCTCCCTCCTCATCTGTACAGGTAATGCTGCAACAAAACCAGGGTCCTTATTCAGGTCTTTTGGAACTTGAAGTAGTAGCCATGGGCTTGTGAAAATAGAGGAATAAGCTTGGACCTGAGAGCGTGCTGTTTGTTGCTCTTCATATTTGTATGTTCTGTACTTACAACTGTGCACAAATTCACTTTTATGATGTGACAGAAGATAAAACAGCCTGTTTTGTCCCATACTCCCAAAGCATTAAGGATCCTTCTGGCGTATATGCTGTGCTCAGTCTGCTACAGGAAGGATTTTCCATTTTTTAAATGTAGGGATATCAGATTAAGGCAGAACTTCCCTTTTTGTCCTTAGCCTTAGAGTCCTTTTGCTGTTTTGCACTGTGGTATTCCTCACATTTTAGAAGCAGGCAGCTAAAATCATGCTAGGTTTTATAAAATAAACAAACCTCAAATCTCTCCTAACTACAGCATGTGGATTGACTAGAGAAACCAAACAGGTACTCTGGGGCAGATCCTTAGGTGGGTGTGTTATCATGTCAGGCCCAGTGGAGCTGTCACCTCACTGGGTGGCCTGCATATCCTTGGATAGTACAGGTGGAGCTGTGTGCTTTTCAAATTCAATGGGCCTGTAAGTTCACATTCCAACAAGATAAAGTCCAGTCCAAGAGGAATAAGGGACAGAACAGACAGCCACGTGCTGGGATCAGTCTGTTGAGGACTATAGATATTGAATTGGTTCTCTAAATTAGCAAGCCCTCGTGTTTGTTCCTGATCACTTATCCCTCTACCTTCTAGTTGTCATGCTTTTTTCTCCCATACCATAGACTTGGAGCCAGGAGAAGTAAAAACCTTTGGGCCAGTATAGTCACTGGAACTGCATGGAACTGGGGGAGCTGCACTCTCCATCCCAGCCAAGAAATGCATCCTGGAAGAAATTCTATACTTAAATTGGAAATTAGTTTAGCACTCACATTTTTGCCTACATTAACAGTTTGGGGAGAGAAAGAAAAGGAATACTTGTTGGCACGTAACTGTTGTAGCTGGGCACAAGAAAAGCAGTTTTAATCCACACTTAGTTTAGCTGGCAACCGTCTTTGTCATCTGCTTGGAAGGTGCTTAATGAACGCAAGGAAAAGAGCAGCCCCTTGTACCTGCTGCTGCAAGGAAGTGCAGAACTGAAGGGTACATTACTGCTCTCACCTGAAATATGTGGGGTGAAACTGCATAAAATTTAAACCAGTCAATGTGCATGATGTTCTGTGCACTTGAGGACACATGGTGCTACATTGCTACTTTGTGCTTATTTTTTCAAATCCATTAGTGCTGCACTTTCTTGGAATGTTTTATTCAAGAATTGAGGGAATAGTTTCCCTCTGCTTTGTATTTATTACTTAACCTTTATATTCAGAACCTTTATTGCTTACCCTGAGGAAACCAGATTGGTTATACCTTCTACAAGTAGGTAGCCGCAATGTGGGAGGCACACAGCTGTCGTCAGTCTGTCTGTCTGCACAGGGCTTTAGCACTATTAAGGCTCTCAGACCTTTCTCCCCTGTGCCACCTTGGAAAGGAGGTGTGTGGTGATGCTACTCCAACTTCTCCCAGCACTGGAAACAGCAGAATGACTTAGCTTTGCTCAGGACAACTGAAGAAGTGTTTTAGCCTTTGGCTTTTCATCCCCCTAGTCTTTACAGAGAAATTATTGGTGCTGTTTGAGCCCATATATTGTCTTACTGTTATTTATTAAGCTGCAAATGTATTTTTGCATCTGACAGTAATCATTCAAATACCAAGAGAATGGTCTGCTCTTGCCAGCTTCTGTTAGATCTCTACCATGATGTCAGGAGAAGTTGGTTTAGACTGACAAAAGCTGACTTTATACCTAGCTTTGCTGATTTGTGCCCAAAGAATCTGTTGTCTTTCCTTCACCGTGCTCAATTTTGTGTTGCACAAATGATGTCAGGCAGAGAGTGGGAGAAACAGCTCAAGACACAGCGGACCCTGAGCACTATCAGCTGGTGCTGGCTCTGGGAAATGCTGGCGGCCAGTGCATTGTGCAGCAACATGGAATCTGTCATCAGCTCTGTGTGCAGAATGTTCAACAGAGGAGCACCTATTTCAGAGGGATGGAAAGGCAGTATGGCCTATGGTCCTTGAACCATTTGATGAAAAGACTAATGTAAAGCTTTACAGCAAATGAGAGGCTCCATTTTCTTCTGCAGTATGCTTTCCATCCAGAGGAAACTTCAGCCTAAGAATGCAGTTACTCTTGCCTGATATCAGCCAAGTAAAATGACAGTTCTAGGCATGTGGCTACCTAATCTGCCTCCTACTTATGCTCTTTCCATATATGTTGGAGAGACACAGGCATTTCCAGCAGTAACTGATTCCTTAAAATGGAGAAGACCTTGGAAGGTGCCTGAAAGAGAGCCCATTCAGTGGGCTGGAGTGGATGGTCCATGCTTTTGGGCAGCTCTTAGACCTTATCTCATTACAAGATACATCCAGTGCAGTTATAATCTCTTCTCTTGCTTTACTTATCACTTTTTCTTAAAATATTTTGGAAAAAATATTGTGACAAAAAAGCTTGGAAAATATTAAGAGTGAGATCACAAGAGCTGGATAGGAGGTCCTGTGGATATACATCCAGTAAGTCCCATTCTCATGCAAGAATCTCTTCTGAGCTTGGCCTGTCAGCATCTATTGGTGTTTTTCCAACAATGGTGTCTGGTTTGAGCTGGCTGGGAAGAATTCATTGAGAGAAGAGAGAATTCAATGAGAGAATTTTCTGAATGCCTGCAAGTGGGTACCTGCACATATCCCCTCTTACAATACACCTTGTTTAAATGAAATGCCTGCAGTTTGTATTGCAAGGGCTGGACATTTCAAACCAACCTTCTTTATTGGGCATAATTTTTTCAATAGATTTTTAATGATATTTCCCAACTTTCTAGAATTCAAAATAAAACATAAATCTTTCCTGTGGGCTGTTTTTTCCACTGTCTTTGGCAACTTTTCGGTCATATATATACATATTCTTTCATTAAGTAGAGAACTAATGACAAATAGCACTCAATAAATGTCTAAAAAGAAAACATTTTATTGTTCTCTTCTTCAAGTATAACCAACATTTCTTTGTAATCAGCTAAATAAATTACGTTTGTTGCAGGAGTCATTACTGGGGCAATTTCCGCACACTGCTTGTTACAAATAGACTAACCCAATGCCTACAATTAGAATAAATCAAGCCAGCTGAGAAGGTTCAAATACATGACACAAACTTGACTAAATAGCAACATGACATAAAGGGATGCTGTAATGCCTCCATGATAATAGTATGCAAAATGTAAGAGACCGCTTTTCTGTGTGCTGCCATATGTCCACTGCAGTTTGTGGACATATGGACGTAGGACTCTCTCATGTGTAACGTATATCACACAGACAGAAATAAAACAGGAGTAAAGGGCTGATATCATGAACACTGTTTAGAGGACAAATTAAAATGTTTGTTGTGGCAAAAACATGGGTGTACTAATTAATAGCTCTAGATTGCTTACTGGCACTGGCTGCGGCAGCCTCAGGTTTTTGATAGGTTTCAATAAAAACCAAAGCTGAATAAAACTAAGTCTCTGAATATAAATGTAATTGCTTTGATAAGGTCTCCTTTCTGGGGAGACACGTTGCTTGATCTTTCAAATTGCAGTTTACAGTATGAATTAAGGTATTTGCAAATTTACTTACAGTGCGAATATATTTATTGCTTTCTATTGTTGCTCACTGGATGCAAAAGTGGAGTTTGAAACAAGCAAGGAATAAGAAAGCTCACAAGAAGTTTTCATATTGCTGAAAACATTTGGAACATAAAGTTTAATTCTTAGCCAACAAGAAAGTGATAATGTACATCAAGTGATACGTGCATGTTGTGCTTTCATTCCTCTCAAAGACAGAAGCTGCCTGTTAAATATTTTCTTGCCAGCAATCAAAATGGTACAGGCTTAAACCTTGTCTCTCTGAGAATCTGGGGAGCTGATCTAAATCAAAAGGGATGCCCTTTTCACTTAGTAAAGCCACCTATTTGCATCCTCTTGTTAAGAGCTACAGGCTAAAGAAAAGCATGAGTAAAACTACCTGGCACCTAGAATGGCAAACAGAATTGAAAGATAAAAATTAATAGTATGTTATTTCACTATACTATTTTAATGGTTAATTTTAAATTTTTCCTTTTATTTTGCAAGCAGACCTGGAAAAGCACATCAAGTTGTGGAAAGACAAAAGGATTTTTATGGCAGATAGAAGCTGTAGCCTGAATATTAAGAACACGAGTGAGATCAGCAGCTAATGTGCACATAGCAACTTGCTTCCATAGGAGAGACACCAATTTCTCCCCCAGAGAGATTAATCTCCTCATACATGAGTCATTCAAGCATGAAGAAATATTCTTTGGACATGGTGCACCAAATGGAAGCCCATACATCAGACAATGATGGTGTATTATATTGAGATGTTTATAGAACTGGGACATGCCAGCTGGGATGTGCAGCTTTAAGGGAATAAAAAAAAAATTACATTTTAAGGTGGATCTGCAGAGAAACTCAGACGGCCAACACTGTAAATGGGTGTACATTCACTTCTCCCCTCAAACGTATTTTCGGCATGAGGGGAGTCCCTTCTCATGGAAAATATTTACTCATGTTTTAATCTTGGCTTTTTTCAGCTACATGTCACAGTCTTCCTAATTGGATGCTTGCCCCTTGTGAGAGCTGTACTCTTGCCTGGCCTCACATCCATGCTGTAACTCAGTTTATTTCTGAGTTATAGCCATACTAAAGGGTTTGATATATCCTGCGAAGGCCCTGAACAGTGGGACTCTGAGATTTCCTGAATAAGCTTTGGAGTGTGGGTTGCAAAGTGTTCAGAAACTCTAATTGTTAGCTTCTGAACTGGAGATGGCAAGGCAAATGTGGGTTTTCCTACTTTTTACCAAGGAAGACTTTTGGTCAGTGTTTGGCTGAGCAAACATGGCTGGGCTCCCTGCAATGCAGAGCCTGTCTTAGTTCTGTCAAGAAAGGTAAATCTATGTGTTTATCATTAAAACACAACTAACTCATAAATTTCACCTACAAGCCAGTGTAGGCAAATACTACTCAGTGGCCATGTTTTTTCATCTAGGATTCCCATCTGCAAGATCTTCCCTGGATTGACAGCCCAGGAAAGGAAAAGCAGTGGTTAAAGCAGGCACTCTCAAACCAATAGGAGCACTTCAAATGCAATTTCTATTTTTGCAAGTATATAGAAGCACTAAGTAAATTGCTATTAATTATTCTCTACATAATTAACTTTCTCTGCACTTAGGCAGCACTCTTTCTTAGGCAGATACATATAAGTCCTGGTAAGTCAATGGGCATATTTCACAAAATATGATACTCAAAGGCTTTCCCAAACTGATAGAGGACAAATGTGCTTGGGTTATGGATCCATCATCAGGGAATTCACTCCAAGAAGGGGCAGGCAAGTGGCTGTGTGCTTACCCATCTGAGGGGACTCAGACTCACAGGTAACCCCAGAAATACACCTGCACCGTGGACTGGGAGAATAGAGCTGTGGGATTGCTGTGGTAAACATTTCACACTTGGAAGAACTTGGTAGAAATATGTGATATTGTTCATATGGCTCAACCTTTTTTCAGAATTCCAAGAGCATCTGAATGATGCACTTAGCCATGTGGTTTAGTTTTAGGTAGTCCCATGAGGAGCAGGGAGTTGGACTTGAGGATCTTCATGGGTCCCTTCCAACTTGAGATACTCTCTGATTCAGTGACTGGAAGGGGCAGATATGCAAAAATGCACTTTTCTATTTCTAGTTTCTGCCATTCACTTGTGGCCACTTTAATTATTCTTGTTTCTACTTGTCTTAGACTGGTTTCTGATTATTTTCTCTTCTGCATGCTTCTCCTGCACAACAGAGATGGATGGTAGAGCCCACTCATAAGAAACATCTTTCAGACCATATTTGCGTTTGCTTTTGGGATAAGGATTTTCCTGGGGCAACTTATCTGTCTTCTCTGGCTTAGATTTTTAATTCCAACTTTACAAGAGGCACAGATCTCTCACAGATCTCACAGACCTTTTCAGCACTTGTATCTGTTTGTGATGAGTGCCAGTGCAGCCCTCGGGATAAGGCACGGCAGCCGGGGCGTTACCTGGGCTCACTCGTGGCTCTGTCACCTCCCTGCAGCCCAGCTTCCAGTGGGATTTCTGCCTGAAGGTGTAGCATGAAATGGGCAGCACTAATCCTGCACATGGCATGAAGGACTGCTCTCCCCTCTCCCAGACTCTGCAAGAATGGGAAGCAAAACAAAAACAGATCAGCCCTCCAAAAAGTTTAATTTTAATTAAAACAAAAAAAACCCTCACAAACACAAAATATTGATCAAACTTTTCCAAGTCTGTGTCCTTTTCATTTTCCATCATCCTCTCTCTTACAGACTTGTACTTGAAAAAAAGCTACAGCCTTGCAGGTTTTGGCAGTCTATCTGCTCTCTTCAAGACTTGAGGTTGTGAGTGTTTTCCTTGAAAAGTATCATCTTTTCATGTCATAAAAATTTCTACTGGTAGATAGGGTCTATCAGGCAAGCTTCCTGCTTGGGATATTTAACTCTACTTCATTTCCCTGGCAGGAAATCTGGATTCTAAGAATGTTTCAAAGTGTGCTTTAATGGATGGTTGTGAAACATTTTCAATTTTAAATTCCACTTACCTATATCAGGAAAGCTGTGTGTTTTTTCAATAAAATATTTCATTTTGAATTCATTTGTGCCTCAGAAGCACATTATATTTTGATACATGATATACAGTAAGAAGAAATCATACATATTTTATGTGCAACACATTGAATTTGTAATATGTGTCTGATAATGACTTTACACTAAGTTGCTACTCCTCTGCAGTTGTAGAGGAATAGCAATGTAATTGCTGTCCTGAGCTAGACAGAGTCTGCTTTAGTGCTGCTCACTTGCTGATACAGTTGTGGGAAACCTATAAATCTGATTTGAGTCTCTGATGAGACTTTCATACACCAAGGAGAAAAAGGATACATTGTGATAAAATAAAATCCAGGACTTGTTTTCTTCTGGATGATTCTTCTCTTTTAGCGTTTGGAGACTTCATTCAGGCTTAAGTACTTTCTGTGTATGTTTTGTTTTAGATATATTAGGAAAAGTTTTTCACTAAACATGGCTTCACTTGGCAGAGAGACTTTTTTAATGATTTCAGCAGACTCAGTTGGAACAAGTGCTCAAGCTGCCATAAGGAGAACTAATTATTAGATTTGAGGGTTTATGTATGTATATTTATACATGTATCTGTAAAAACATAAGGGAATAAATGCAATGGATGCCTGATATCCTCTGCAAGTCCTGCATGAAATAAAAGCATAGCAAAAGCATGGAGGTAGGACAGCATCAGGAAAAATGAGACTGAGAGCTAGGAGTTATTCATTTTCCCACAAGATGGTTCTGACTTCCTGCCAGAAGGTCAGCATCTGATAAAGTATTTTACACTAGTGCCTTTCGTTTTTCCATGATCCTTAAGAAAGTGAAGGATGTGGGCTTAAGCTGTAGAAGACAGTCGTAGATTTCAATTTCAGCATAACACCATTGAGAGAGTGCTGGATAATAAATAAGATTTTCAGTTGTGAAATAAGAGATGCAAAGTCCTTGCTAATGCTCTGTAATAAATAGTGGTGGCATTTTTATGGCACATTTTTAGAATTAAAAAGGGAATCCTCTTATTTCAAAATGCAACATCACAACATGATCTTATTAACATCTTCAAAGGGAGAGCCAGTAGCTCCTCTTCCCCTTTCCCCTCTCCTCCTCCTCTCAATTCTCTTCTTTTTTCAAGAAAAATAAGTTATATTTAGGAAACATGTCTCTTCCCTCACAGAGATCCACCACAGCTGGACTTCACTCCTGCCATGTGGGCAGAATATCACTGTACATTGGCTTTCTCTGTTTGACTGAAAACACATTGAAGCATTTCTCTCAGTCAGACTCTGGACTGGAAAATAGGTGATTTTTACTGACATCTCCTACTCCTGATACTTAGTAAGGTGTTCAGGGCCCGGCACAAGGATGGATCCTTCTCCAAGCCCCTTGCTGAAGAAATGGGAGAAAATGTATGCTGAGTGGTCTGAGGGCAGTCCCTTCCAGGATGTCCCCAGTTGAGAGTTTCTGGCTCTAGCCTTGAAGATGTCCAGTCAAATGCCAAGCATTCCTAGGCCAGCCAATTAAAAGAGTCAGTTAATTGGTGCAGAACAGGAGGTTGTTGTGACTATTACCTAAATAATATCTTTTGCATTTAAATGAAGATGAAAGAGGGTGGAGATTATTCCTCCTGTAAGTTTGTACCATCCTAGAACATCAGGGCTCTGATTCCTGTAGGTATTAATGTTGCTCCAGTATTCCTGAATATCATCACCCCTTTACTTCTGTTCATTTGCTCAAACTCATCACCTGTACCCTTCCTGGAAGGTGATATCTCTTTCTGGGTGCCTTTTCTGCACCTACCTGTACACAAGCACTCTTCTCTTCATACTTCTGGATGCCAAGGGACTTTCTGGGAGAGAAAGGAGGGGGAAAAAAAAAAAAAAAAAAAAGGAAATTTTTGGAAAGTGAGAATCTGTTAGAATGAGGCAGACATGGTCCTCTCTATAGATACAGGCAGCAGCAGTACATTTTTCTATGCTGGGGTGTAAATGAAGTCTTCCTGTCTGCTTTGTACCTAATGTTAGAGCAATATCATCAGGTGAGATTGGAAGGGGAACTCCCAGGTCACTGTAATGATACATTAACCTGAAGACTGCCATCAGGCTACAGGCTGCAAACTAAAATGGGCTGTGGCAGAGGAGATGGTAATTGGCATTATTCCAGTCTAAGTGGAATCTTGACCCATAGGCATGGGTTACCATGTGGGAACTTCACACACTGCAAACATCAGCTGATATTCTTTCATCCTGGCCAGAGTGGGAAGTTTAAGGTGGGAGCTACATGACTGTTATCTGAGAAGTAGCTTTTAAATAAGCCTGAGCTGTGTCAGTGATGAGCATATAAACTGCTATGTTATTGCCCATGTAATGTGGGAATTTCTTTCCCAAAACAGGTTGATGTGTGTTAGAGCTAGCAGAGCTTGGTTTCCTACAGGTGTGCATCCCTCAGGCTTCTCTGTTGTAAAATCAGGTGTTGCTTTTTGCAAATCCTTGTCTGTGTTTTCTGTGTGAACTTGGTGTGAATTCTCTGCATGATAAAGGAAGAGCTCATCCTCCCACCCCTCCTGCAGAAGACGATAAATAGGGTGTCTCTTTCCTACCTGGTCACCTAATTTTCTGGAAGCTGCTGTTAAACAAGTCCTTTGAGACACAACTCCACCCATTTTGGTTGAAAATGGTTGAACACTTCAAAATTTACAAGAAAGAAGAAATATATACTAACTGTATAAACACTCAAACCTCATTTGTAACCAAGATAAAAAAGGACTTTGGTATCTGAAGCCATCAGGTACCAGTCAATCAGACAAAGTAACAATAGAAAAACTACATCAGAAAAAACACAAATTATTAATAAAATATTTAAAACTTGATTCTTCCTCAGTTTGAAAAAGTGAATTTATGAACACATCAATCAAATCCCTGAAATTCCAAAAACCTTCAATTTACTCTTATTGTCAATGCATGGCAGGAAAGTAGCCTTCACCCAGAGCTACCCACTAAAATGTAATTAACTTTTTGTTTGTGGAAGAATTTTCTTGGGAAATTTCAAATGCTTATTTGGAGCTCTTGAGGGGTATTGAATCTTTAACAAAGACATCACTTCTCTTCAGAGTTCATTTGTTAGTGGAGTTAAATGAGTGTTAAGAAAAGTAAAGAATCTAGAGAATATAGCTAAAAACATCTGGTTTCTGAGTTGCTCAGATTTCTTAATTCTCTTGGGAGATAACTATCTGACTAGTTCTGCAGCTAACATGCTCTCCTCTAGGGTAGACAAGACATGGATTTCTAGCATTAAACTTCTTTGCAATTGGCAAAAACCCCACCATTTCCTTGATTTGTTGAGGATGTGTTTTGGCCCTGAAAAATTTTCAAGGCTTTCATATGTATCTGTCATAATCATGAACACAAATACACAGAAAAAAATTAAGACAAACTGCTTATTTTCTTCAATCCCGATGACCTTCAAAATTCTTTAGCTCCAAAATTCTGTACAGCCTCTACTGTGACCTGTTCTGTGTATCTAAGAAAAAAGGGAAATTCTGAGATGATTACATAGAATATGACATGAATTCATGGAGCACCAAGCATTTGTGAAGTACCTACGCTATCTTCACAGATTTTTTTACCTAGCATGAATTCCTTGAAAATCAATTAACTTGGGTTAAGGATTCTAATATTGATGAATCTTGGTAAGAAATTTGGGGGAGGTAAATCAGCAGAGCTCCAGTCTCCAATGTATTAGAACCATATTGCATGCACTAGGCGAGAAATGGTCTCATGCATACTAATGTAATTTGATTTTAGCTATGGGATTTATAAAAAGGTGATAATGACATGTACATATCTTTATAAAGAGATCTACAGGTGAAAGCGGGAGACATGTTAATAGCTCTTACTTTACAATGAGCAGTACTGATTCTTAGCTGAATGTCTTTGAGGATTCAGTAGAGAGATGCTTTGAATAATATACAGAAGGCCTAGCCCAGAGGTTTAAAAGCAATTCTGATTTGATTGTTGTTGTAGTAATAACAATTCATATCAGGATGGAATTTGTTACAGGTTTTTGGACAATATTTTGTTTCTACCTGTGTCATAGTGTCATACATCACTGTTAGTTTATACTTTGCTAAAAGATACAACAGTAAGTAGCATACATTTCCCCATTTTTATGTAGAAACACAAACATTCCTGTTTCTGGAATCAAGCTGTGACACTGGTAGCTTGCAGGAAAGAATAGACATTTCCTTAACATCATCCACTCCAGCTGGACAGCCCAGGGCATTTTCTGGAAGTGAAGAACAAAGATTGGTGTGCTGTAAGCACAGCGGGGAGTGACACTCGTACTCCATCCCTGGTGTGAGCCAAGGGCACGTGCAGAGCTGTGCTTCTCCACACACTGTGTATGTCCACGTGGATGGCAGGGGTGGGACACTGATGGGATCCCCCACACTCTCCACAGAGTGTTAGCAACCAGCCCAACCCTGAGTCTGCCCAAATGATTCCTGAAAAAGCTTGGGTTTGCCAGCATCATGTTGTCTTGCACTGAGTGGGAATTTGTCCCGAGAAGAAGAGCGCTTCTCGTCGTTTGCTTTTGTCCTTGCAGGTGAAGCCGGGGTTCAGAGCTAGCCAAACTGGATCCCCACGAGGCTTTCAATCCAACAGGATTACTAAATATTCCCAGGATTTCCACTGCCTTCTCATTTTTGGGCACTGTGATCCACACACCCTCATGCACTCAGTGACTGCTGGTTAGACCTATAGCTTGGCTTTGTGTTGCCTGAATTAGAGTGACATTTGACCTTGGCTGTCAGAGAAAAGCCCCACTGCTAGTAATAATTTAAGACCTAATTTTGCCAAATTCCCCCTCATCCCAATGAAGGGCGATTGCATAAGGGAAGATTACAGGACTGGTCCTCTATGATGCAGCAATGTAAAAAATCCTCTTGTCTCTAGAGTTCAATTGTTTCCCATAAACCTGCTAAACTGCACCTCTCAATTCATCTTGTTAATTCACTGTCATGCTCATTACCTAAGCAATAGAATCAAATGTGTGTCCAAAAGGTTGTAGCCAAAGTACTCTGGTAGAACAGGGTAATGTGTAGCATGTCAGATTCAAGTAACCAGGGAAAAAGACCTACCACAGGGTAGCTGCACTTTCTGAAATCTCTGAAAAAAATATTTTTAACTCTTTATAATGCAGTCTTTGTACACTTTTTCATGCATTCCTAAGACATGAAGCCCCATCTCTGCTCACACAGATCTCCCGTTTTTGAAACAAGGCCTCCAATATTGGGTAAGATGGAATTTTGTTGCTTTTATTTATAGTTCCAGGTTTCATACCAGAGTTTCACGGGATTAGCAAGGAGCCAGCATGTATGCATAGCAAATTCTCTGCACAGAGAACTTAATTTCTCAGTTAGAAAACAGGATTTTTTTTCTCTTTCTAGGTGCTGTAAGACGTCTTCAAATTATGCATTGTTCTGTTTAACTAATGTAATCCTCTCTGATGAAAGGAAAACTCATTTTCATTAGTACGTGAGCAGTGGGGTTGCATTAGTAGTCAAGTCCCATTCTCCTTTACACTGATGGAAATCCAGATGGTGATGCTGAAAGCAGAATTCAGCCTAATGTAGACAAGGTAAAGCAGGATTTTGAGAAACCACTTTTCCTTAAAACACAGCACAATTCATGTGATCCCCCTCTTTATCTTAAAACAGCATTTATGTGTCATTCAAATTGCCATTTTTTTCTTCATCATTTTGCTGTACTCAATCTTGCAGTAAGTAGCTGAGTGTATCTAACTTTGGATGGATTTGTATTTTTAGGCTGTTTACAGCTGAGATTGTTTTTTTCCCACCTGCAGCTGTAGGATGTTTAACTTCTCACCTGCACTCGTTTTAGGGTCACTCTGTAGACATCAGAGGGGCTGCTCTGGGCGGGTTATACCTCCCTCTGTTTTAGCCAACACGGGGAGTTTAGACACTTTATGCTGACTACCTGGTTTTACACAGCTGAAATGAGAAGCAACGAGAGCCCTCTCATTCTTCTGTGACTTTGAACCCCTCCTAAACCATGTTTCATCCCAGTGTGGCATTTCCATTTTTCCTTTTCAGTAAACAAGCAGAATTCAGCCTGGCACTACAATTAGCTGCTCTTTTACTCACCTTCCCCTCAAGCATTCAAAGTTGGCTTTTTGTGCTGTGGGAAGAGAGGTTTAATAAATCACACAAAAACAATGTTTTCTGCTTCTATTTTTCAAATAAATTCTGCAGAAGACTTGGGTAAACAAGGCTTTTTTTTCCCCTGAATTGGGTCCTCATTTACAGGAAAATGGAAAGTTCCCCCCCCAAATTACTGATGATTAATAAATCATGTTCATTGCTCTAGGTGTATGACCTTGCAAAATTCATTTCAGTTAGCTGCTTAAGTCTCATTTTACTTTGCTTACATTACTTGCCAATGGAGAGGCTTTTCTTGCATTTTATATACATTTGAAAGAAATTATGCTTGTGTACATACTCTATAAAAATTTGCTGTCATTCTACCCAATATATAGTCAGATTTTTCTAAGATGAAATAGTTCAGAAACTCTTTTCTTGATATGGCAAGCAATTTTTAGATTAGCATGTTGTATTTTTAGCCTTCATAATTTTCCGGATACAAAAGTAAATCTTAAGTTTTGTTATACCTATAATTGCTCTGACAAAAATGTTCACAGTGACATGGGTGGTGGCTTTGGCTACCAAGACAGATTTTCATAATAATGAGTTTTTTCCTGTAGGGGGCTGTGAACTGCTAATTAGCATCCATGACCCAATATTCTTAGCAAATAAGAGTAATAGCAGTAATTTCTAGCTTTATGCAGGGTGCAAGTCTAATATTACCAGCACTTCTGTTTCATTTGTAATTAACTGCAAGCAATTATTATGGAGTCAAGGAAGTATATCCTAATGCTCGTAGGTAATAAAAAAAATTGAAATTATGTTTGTAAAACTCATATGTTTCATGCTGGGTGCACTGCTTTCCTTCAGAGCACTGAGATTATGTGCCTATCAATTAAAAATTCTTCTTTAATGTTGCTTTACATCGATATGCTTTTGAATGTTCCTGTATAAGTATCTCGTAGTCTATTTAATTCTCTTCCTTTTTTAAAAAACAATATCCTTGAAATTTCAATTAATATTTTGACCACAAGACCTTACTGAATACTTAATTTGGCTGCTTGATCTCAACATAAGATTTGGGTGGTACTGAAAGAAGTTGTTTACACTTGCTTTTATGAGGTCTGTGTCGTAGTCCTATTAGAGCCATGCCCCCAAGGCTGGTGACAGAGGGCTGCATGCTCCTGCAGCACAGCTGACCTCCCCAAGCAGAAACAGATCTGCTGCTTCTTCTACTCAGCAAAATAATGCACAAGGCTCTCTGCAAATTGCCTTACTTTCCCCTCTTCATATTGGTTTCTATGACAGTGGGAACAGTTCTGAAATAGTAGCTTCCAGTGGCAATTTCATAGTTACTGGGGTGGCACTGTGATTTGTCATTGCCTTGAACATCTTTGCAGAATAGGCCTCAGTTATTTACTCAGAAATATGATCTTTTCTGAATCTGAGCTCTGCACAGAGGTGAATATATAATAACTTTTTTCCAAAGTTTTGACAAAGATCCAGGTATTGAGGTGTCCTCTCCTTTACTAAATGTACTTCCCTTTTAGGATGAATGGTGTTTAACCAGCTTTGAACGTGTAACAATATGGCACATTCCTGAACTGTGCTGAAGGTGCTGGGGTTCAGGTTCAGAGGGGTTGGGCATGGCATTTGCTGTGCTTTGGTCCAAGGGAGTTTTCTCAGCATCTCTCAGACTGTCACTCAAGAGATCTGGAGGGCAAGAAGCTGATGTCTTTACATAAGCCATGGATTCCAAACAAAGTTTTTCAAACAGTGATAGGCTTAGAAAAACATTCTTTGATCATGCATGGAGTGTGATAATGACTCTATTGTGCAGCTAGTTGAAAAGGAGACTAGAGAGACCAAATGAAAAAAAAAAAAGGGGGGTTTATTTTCATGTCATTTGTTTCTTTCTTCCAGGCTATGCCTACGTCACTGCCTGTTATCAATACTGTGGTAATTGATCTTCAGGCATTTACCTGGACATGAAAGTGAATTAATCCAAAATCTACCCTGCCAACTAACCCCCAGCATCCCTAACTCTTTCTGTTAATCACTGAAGCAATTTAGAACAGATTCATCAGACAGATTGAAAATATGACAAAATCTACTGATTCCATAATAGCCCATGCTGATATCCATCTATCCAGCAGCTTAGCTCCAAAAAGCTGCTTTCCACCTTTCCTTAATATCTATTTGGACAGTTCCTTGTGCACTGTGTCACACATTTTTCTACTAGTTATTGCCTTCTAAGTTATGTGAATATTGTTTGGTTTTAATTTTATTTTAAATTGAGCAATTAATTTTCCTGTTGCCATAACATTAGCAAAGGTTTGTCTGCAATGGATATTTATACCTGGTGTTATATTTTGAATTTTCTAGGAGTGTATTTTCTAGGAGTGCGCCGTTACACCTCTCAGATTGAAGCCTTTTATATTTCCTTGTGTAAACCTGATTTTATTTTATTGTTGAAACCTGCATCAATCACTTTATCAGAAACTTTTTCTTGCAGTGCTGTTGCAAGAGACATAGGGAATTTGTGGATCTCCAAGAAATTTGTTGTACTTGTCCAGCAGATATATTTTCTTTCTGATCAGTGTTAATTTAAGGAAATCCAATGGTCTGTATGTATCTACATATTCTTTGCAGTACAAATGGATTTATAGTATGCAAATGAAGTGACTGAGAAGGTTTTGCCCTCATTGTTAAGAAATCACAACAACAAATGACATGAAATATGCAAAAATAGGGAGAACTGTTAAAAGTTTGTGTAAATAATAAAGAATCTGAGAATATAGGAGTTTATGAAAAAGTTCAGGAAAACAACTCACCATACATTTTAGACTCACAACAAAAATCACACTCGATAAAATCTAAATTCTAACACAACGATATAAATATCCAAAAATTAAAAGAAAATTTTAATATGGTGTTTTCTCTTAGAGTGGGAAGACAAGCCTTAAAGCCTGAAACTGTACTCTTCAAAATGTTCTCCCACAAATATTTCAGATGGGGTATATTTAGACTAGTCGTGGGCTATTGAAATGTCTCATTCTGCATGGATCTGTACATTATAGGCCATATTTATTATTGGTCCTTAATCCCATGTAGAGTAGACTGAACTATAAGTATCTTAGATATATATAAAAATGATCCAGTTTATTTCAAAGTGGTTTTTTTTCTCTAGACAGAGGAATGCAATTCCCTTCTGTGTAGCAAGAACTGCACCTAACTGCAGGCATTGGAACATTGGATTGCGTGGTCCAGGGCAGTTGCTATGGTTGATGGAAAGAATAAGAACCTCTGAAGGGTGATTAGTTTCACTGATCTGAGATGGATTTTGGGCATAAGATGATCCAGCTTCTGGGGATCCTTTTTGTCTATAAAGTACAAAGTCACCTCAGACAATTAACCCAAATTTGTGTCTTAATGTTTAGGGGAATGAGATAAAGAAAGATAAGTCCCATTCTAAGTGTCTCTTTACATCTATTTCAGCTTTTAAGTGAAAAGTACTAATTATATCAATTTTCAACACTTTAAGATATCCTACATTTTTTAATGTAGCTCCATTTATGCATAGAACAGCTTCACCTCTAATACAAAGTACTTTGGCAGTATACTCATTTCATATTTACTTAGTAAATGCAGTTGATAGTAGTTTTTTTTAAGTTAAGTTATATGAGAAAGTCTTACTTAGCTTCAGTGTACAGTTCAGTGCTGTTATTTTCCATCGTCCCAAAATTTCTATAGTTAGAAGGGAAACACATTTCCATGCTTTTAGGCTTCCCAGAAAGTTGATATCTAAATCTGTAGCAAGAGCTGTGCACAGAAAGAAGCAGAATATAAATACAGTTATTTATAAATAGCACTTGGAAAAGTCCACAAAAGTGCTGTAGTAGTGGTGTATCTAGTAGAAAACATTCACCATTAGCTCCATTTTGCCTGAGAAAATCTAAGTTGCACTGGTGTTAATCCTAACCATTTAATCCATTTATGTACACAGATCAATGGGCAATCATGGAGAGGTAGAATATCACACAGGCATAGATGATCCAAAGAAGCAGCATCAATTATGCCATTGAAAGATGCAAAATGCTGCCTTTTTGTGCTGTACTAAATTGGAGGACTCAGTCTTCTTGTATGATTATAAGGGAGTATAATTAACCCCCAAATTAGTCTAACAAAGCATGTTCTGGGGTAAGAGTTCTGTGGGTCACTTTTCCAGAATGCATTGCACCTCAAGGCCTTTCTGTGATGTAGGGCAGGATGAGCAGCGCTGCATTCTGCTTGAACTGTCACGTGTCTCCAGGAGGAAAGCCTGCCTCACCTTTCACATCCACCAGTGTAAATCATACATGTGTCTGCTGCAATGAGGTGAAAGCAGAATCTGCCCTGCTACCTAGACAGAAGTGACATTTCCCTATTGTGTATTTCTGCAGGTGCCTTGGATGAAGCACTCCTAAGTCTTCATGTCACCAGCATAGTTGTTTTCGGGGTTTTGCAAAGTAGATTTTTGAACAGCAATTCAAAATAGAGTCTGATAGTTATCTTTCTTTTTGCCCCAACATTTTTGCCTGCATTTATCAAAGGATGGTGAAAATGTTTCTTGAGAACTGCTATTCTTCCTGGCCAAATCTTCTATTACTTGAGCAATGTGTGCATTTCCTTGTCATCTTTCTCCTGCTATGGCCCCTTCCATCATCTTTATACTCTGTCTTTGTGACTTTATAGCGTCCTCTATTATGCCCATGCTTTCCTTTGCCCTTCCTTCTCCTTAGCTTTCTTTCATCATTTCTTCCTTGGGAAACCCATTTCTGATTCCAAGTTGCCTCAGTTGTCTCTGAATGTTTGGAGCCTTAATTCCAACATTTAGCCTTTTGCAAGTGAGTCCTCTGGAGTCTATTTAATGAAGGATAGGTACAGGGAGGGAAACTTTAAAACAAGACTCCTCTTTTTCAAGAAGATCACATTAGGAGTTCATAATAACCAGGTTCTGTAAACAATTAAAGCAAGTTCCAAAAATGTTATATTAACTAGAGTTTTATGGACTTCCCTAAAGACACCTTCTGTGAAGCAGCAGTGAGAGCATTTTTCTCTCTGTGAGAAGCAAGTTACGTTGTAACTCTGGTAGCTAAGGAAGCTGCATATTCTACACTTGTCCTTTGCAAGAATAATTTCTGAAAATGCCTTTATGCATTTATTTCTGTGCAATCTCTAAGAGTGCCTCCATATTATTTCCATGGCAGTGCTTTATTTGATTGATCCATTTTGGACATGCCTGCCTCCTTCTAGAGCACATGAAGGAGCAGCTGGTAGAGTTATTGAAGAGCATATTTCTGTTCCTAGAGTCAGGTTGATCTCAGAGTAAGAACACCTTGTACTGTCTTCACTTGGCATGGATTTGGATGTTTGTGAATGAAAAAACTACACTCCATTAGTGTGAGCTAGCTCCCACAGGAGATGATGGGCAGTTCTCCATTGACTTTAATGGGAAGTAGGATCAGGATGTCAGCGCTTTGAAAACAGCAAAAGTTTTGTTTAAAAAGTATTCATTTTAAGAAGAGTGACACAACAGGGAAGTAACATTCCCTGTAGCCTGTAAATGGCTTCTGCAAACATAGTCTTCTTGCTGTTTAGCTTCATAATAACCATGCTAATCAGGGCTTCTGTTTAATTTGAAATACATCTTCACTTTCCAGACAACACAGGAAAGAAGAGTGCATTTATTGTGCTTTTGGCAGGCTTGTAGGGGTTCCTTTGAGTGGATAACAACCTGTTTTTCTTCCAGGTAATTTGGACCATCTCCACTCATTTGATTTTCACTATCACCAAAAAGTGATCCACGTAGGAGTTCCAGAAATCTGCAAATTACAGCTCAGTTCAAATCCTTTAAGGCATTTCAAGTGCACATTGTAACAGACTCAAAGTAATCAAGTTGCAGAAAGACTCTTATAACAGCTATCTCTCTCTCCTTCTGAATTGCTGAGGAACAAGCAGATGTGGAAATTATGAGTAATGTAATTGATGATCTTAAGGCTTTTAAATACCCAAGCTCTCAACAATCAAGATCTATTTGAGTTCAGAATCTAATAAGTAGTAAATACAATAGGTTTCAGTAGGATGTTTTATCAGGTTCTCTGCAGTGCTTTCCCCCCTCCTTTGCTTTTATGGGCAGCATTACCATCTAATCAGCAGACAAGTTGGAAAATGTTATTGTGACAGACGATCACTTTTTGTTCATCATATTTCATTTTGCTTGATATGCAGTTGCTGTGAGTTCACTTATAATGCACATTTTCAGGGCGTTTGTCTCCAGCTTTTTTAAGCAGGTGAAAAAGAGCATAATGTTATCCTGGTCTGTTTATTGTCAACTTATTTATTGCGTACCAAGAAAGAAAAATGCTTCTAAAAAACTCCCACAAATAATAAATTAATGCCCTATATATTTCCCAGGTGCTTTAATTTATAAACCTCTTTTTCAATAATGATGACAGCTGCAAGATGTATTCTGATTATGTGCTGAATAAATTCTAGAAGTACTTTTTCAACCCAGTGAACAAACTGTGTACAGTGAAGAGTTAATTTCAATTTTTCTTTTGCTTTTCTTTAATCTGCAGACCAGACTGAAAGAATCCTAAATTCTACATTATGCTTCAGCTAAAAAAATAAGAAAACATTTGCCAGTGAAGAACAGAGCTCATTCTATTAACATAGGTAAAGAGCCTAACACCCTTGCTTACGTGTTAATTTATCCACATACAAAAAAAAAACATGTTAGTGTGAGGTGAGTAAAAAATATTTGCACCACTGGAAAAACTGCTAAATCACATTTCTTCAGATTCTCTGAAAAGCAAAATATGTTGCAGCTTTGCCTTTGATATTTCCTAGTTTGGTAGAATGAAAACAGAAGGCTTTTTTTTTCCAAGAAAGAATATATTTTCACTGCAGAAAGGGACTTTTCTTTCAAAACAAGGGAATGAAAACTGCGAAAATTTGCATAGGCATGAAAAGGCACATTTTTTTAAAGGAGTATTTTTTTGTTTTGCTACAATAATTAAAAAGTACTCCTTTCCACTTGGATATCAAAGCAGAATATTTGCCATTAACTGAGGTTTTACAAGTGTCCCTTCTTCTTGATATATGGAGTGGTCTAATTCCGCTGAACTGTTCTTTTGTGGTACGTCCTGTCTGCAATATATTTCTTACCAAGTGTTGAAACTAGTTCAGGTAATACAGTCAAACCTGTGGACATGTGAAATTGTCCTTGGGCCAGTTTGGACAGCAGTTAAAACCCCACCCTCTGCTTTTGCTCAGGTTGGTGTTCCACTCAGTAATGAGGCACAAAGTAATGAGCACCCTTACATACTGGTAGTCTTCAGATGCCAGTAGCTGGCTCCTCTTCCTGCAGGCAAATGTGCCCTGGAAGTGCTAACAATGTGAATGGCACCTTTTAGGGCATGGTAACTTGGGTTTTGCAATACATCCCTGGCTGTCCCAGTGCTGTGGTGGAAGTATCAGCCTCAAAAGAAGCACCGTGATCCTGCAGTCAGTGCTCCTTGTTCAAAGCCTTGCCTGGATTAGCTCCATTGACAGTGCAATCTAGGCAGCAAAAGACAGATCCTATCCAGCTCCAGCAATTTGCAGGGGGCTGCAGATCTGCAGGAATTGCTCCACAGCACCATTGCAGGCTGCTCAGCCTGTACAGCCATTTAGGCAAGCCTGAAAACATCTAGGAATTTTGAAAAATTTTGGAAAAATAAGGCAAGCCAGAATCTGTTAGACTTCTTTACATTCAAAACTCAAAACCTGTTAATATTTCTCAGAAAAGCATTTGAGGTCCAGAAGGGAGAAAATCCAGGGTAAGGGCCCTTGCTCAGCACTTGGGTTCAGACTTTTCTCCTGGGAAATGCTGTAAGGCCAGCACACGCTCCAGCTGCTGACTTGGTGGGCAGCTTTGGTGGAGGAGCACATCATTTCCACCTGCACAAGTTTGCAGTGAGGAGGGAGGGGAAGCTCTCTGTTAACCACCTTCCTGGACTATAAAAGCTGTTGAGTCAGCGCTTTCTGTTTCTACGACCTTTGTTTCTGATGAATCAGCATCTTTTGTTTGGGAAAAAAAAAAATCTCTGTTGTAACATTTCCAACTTATTCTACTATCAATTACAAAATTATGGCTATTGCTGTAAATGGTTTACATTGGAAATAATCAGGAAAGTCAGCCCAAATTGAGTATGCCTTGTAATAGGGAAAGTGTATCATTTTAAGCCTCCCAGAGTACATACAATTTCTCTGGGTTCCCTTGTTCTGAGTATTAGCCCTGCAATTTAGGACTGTGTTTGAAGCCTGGCAGGTTGGGAGGTATGATACTAATGCATACATTGATTATGAATGCCTGGGTTAAATGAACAATTATTAACTGGTGAATGAGAGAGTTAAATAATTTCTTAGTTTGCTGTTGCCGTATTTCCCAGTGACAACAATAAAAGCAAGCAAAAGAATCTTTTGGATGCAAGATTGTTTTTCCATGGATGAGGGATTACAGATTGGCTTTTTAACTTCAGCTTTTCCAAATAGTTTTTCAGTTATTTAATTTACTCTACATGGAGTCTATTGATTATTCAAGTTGGCAGTCAATTTTATAGGGCACCCCGCTGTTTCTTTGCTTAATGTAGTCAATGATTGTAATTGCTTGATCAGTGCAGCCCATGAAATAGGTTTTGTGTCTTTTTTACAATGCATTGATGGCTTTATCTGATGCAGTCTTGGCAGGGTCTAGGTTTTACAGCACGATCCTGAACTCCCAGAGGTCTCTAGATTAATGGCTATGGCTTTCTGTTGGAGCTGCTGATACTGCTCTCCAGAATGTATTCACACATCTGGCATGCCACACTTGGCAGTTGTGCCAGCTTTTTGTTGCGCAGTTACAGAATATCTCACCAGTGCCTAGTTAACTGTTTTCACTAAGGGAATGAGATAAAAAGCCATCCACAGAGTTGTTGGCACACGCTCTGTGTCATTGTAATCACAAATTTTTAATTTTTCTATTACACTTTTTATACGGCCAATTGATGTTTAGAAACAACAAAATGCGCGTGATATTTGTTGTACGAACTCTGATTTGATTCCACAAAAGATTCCAAGCTCATTGTGATTTCCTGCAAACGTCCCATTAACACTTTATTTCCAAAAAGAGGAATGAATTTTCTGTTGTATTGTCAGAAAATACATGGATTAAAATTACATCTCTGTGGTTCAAATTTTTCTGCAAGCAGAAAGAAAGAAAATGCGGGTGGAAAAGCAGCAAGAGGAACCTTGTGGCCTTGCCTATGAGTGAAGTAATTCTTTTGACTTTCATTGGTTCATGTTAAATTACTTAAGCTTCATTTAGCTCTGCTTGAAAGTCAGTGTTTCATATTTGGTAGAATTTGAATTGTATTATTAAAAATGTAAAATGTAGTCCTAATAAGCAGGCCAAGAAAATGTAATGAAATATGCAACACAGGTGCTTAAATCCATGGACAATATAATTATATAGCACACATACACATTTACAGTGCCTAAGGTGACATCCTGCCAAAAATGTAAAAGTGTGATAGATTTTGGACCAGCTGTGGTCTGAGCTGATTTCCTCAGCTGAGCTTGACATAGAAGCTGGACATGTGCAACCCCTGTATTAATTCTTTTCTCTCCAGGTAGTAAACTATAAATGCATAATGCATCTTTGTGTAGAAAAGGTCTACTGAGAAGACATCTGGAATTCAATATTTGAAATTCCAAATCTGTCTTTCCACTGAAATCTTAGTTATGTTGGGCAATAACACAGGAATCATATACATATATATGCACAATATTAATAACTCACACACCATGTGTTAACAATACATAGCCTTAAAAAATCTGTCACAAAGAAAAATAATGAGAACAACATGGAAAAGACTTTCGGTGTAATGGTCACTGTCTTGACATCACTACTGAAATACTTTTTGATTTTATGATTTCTGATGATTTTAGTGCAGTGAAATCCAGTCATGTTCTAGAGGCCCATCCCAAAAACATTTAAGCACGTAAGTAACCACTCATGTGAACTGTTCCATGGAATTTGTTTGTCCCCACTTTATCAGTGTCAAGGCATTGAACAAATGGCTCCTCTCCTTCAAATACTACAAATGAAATGCTTCCTTGGATGTTCTTTTCCATTATGAAAAACTCATTATTTTAATTTAATATTATCTTGATTGGCTTGAAGGATTAAGGATCTTTAACATGGAATATTTAAACTCATGAATGAGGGAGTCCTTCACTCAAAGGAATGAAGAACCAAATGTCAGCATCAAAATCTTACCAGAAAACTATCAAATATAGCTGTATAATTTCCTTTCAGTCATGGAAAAAAGATACCATCACTTTTCCATGTTTCCAAATTTTCTGAGCTGTTGTCATGCTTTTTTTTAGGTGTAAAAAACCCCAAAAATCCTGTATAGAGGTCTACATTTAACTTTAATCTTTTTCTGTATGTTAATAATTTATGGCTTCTGGAGTTGGAATGATTTTTCTTTTTAACAATGAATAAAAGTAGCATAATTTCTTTACCAAATGGCAGGCCAGTCAAGGGGAATCTGAGAAATATAGATGGTCCTAAAAGGAAAGGTAAAACACAGTAAATTCATTTGTATATTGTACCTTTCAGAACAGCACATTCTGCCTTTTCTTTTACACACTCTATTTTTTCAGTGAAAATGAAAGGTGATGAAGTCAGATCACAAACACTGACAGATGAAAACATTGAAACAGGTACCTGAAAAATTTCTGCAACATTTTTCCCTTTAAAATTCACTCACAAAAACACTCTTTGGAGTGACTAAGTAGATAGTGGTATTAATACTCAAGGTAACCTGCTACACCTCAGTGGAAAGCACTGTGCCTGTTGTGGGCTAAACTTTGTCTGTTTACTCAGACAATGATTGGACTTCTGAAGAAGGCAGCACCTACAGTATAGCAGAAATCAACTCAGTACTTGTATGAAGAGTCCTACATGAAGGATCTGTGAATATGATGGATGTCATGTTCACTCAGTCCTGCCCCATAAACCCAGTGGGCATTTTGCTGTGACTTTTAAAGCAGACAGAACATAATCTATACTTTTTTACTGCATGCTTGATTTGTTGAATTATCTTGGTCATTGAACTGACCTTGAATTTTGTAAAGCTGATGCAAAATACTGTGGCCTGCTCACCATCTCTTTCACATTCCCAACTAATTCTTCACATGACATCTGACTCTTTCAATGCTGTCTCTGCTTTTGAAGCAAAAGGTAGCTACCTCTCTTTCTCTTCATTAAATGATTTCTGAAATTTCTGATTTGTGGTTAAGTCACCACAAGTAGGAACTGCATGGACCAGCAAGGTCCGAGATGGAGCCTTCACTTTTCTTGTGTAGCCTTGTGTGGCAGTCCTTAATTGTCACTTGTGACCTGTAAATGTAGAATATCAGATGGTTCATGACAGAATTGTCACAGTTGTCTGAATTTGTTTAAGCAAGATTAGAATTGTTTTGTTAATTTTTATTTTTGCCATAACTAAACATAGCTAAGAAATATATGACTGATTCTCCCCAAAAAATAATCTTCTGAAGCAAAATACTCACATCAGTATATTCCATATCCTGTAAATAATAACAATTAAAATTACTGGTTCTTAATTTGCATATTCAATCTGTGTGCTCATTTTTTAGGTATGGGTCCAAGACACAAAATCGACATCTTTGATGTGGTCAGCTTTTGCTATCTGTCACAGTTTGTTTAAGGGACAGATAGGTAGCCCATCAAGTGCAAGTGTATTGATGTCTTCCTTGGGACAGATCCCACTTCCAGTGAAGCCAGCAGGAGGGAACTTCTGTCAACAATTTAAATGTAAACATTGCATTTGAAAAGACTAAGAGGTAATCAAATTAAAAACAAGTAAAATGGTTTAGATCAAGAGCAGGTAGTTTCCTTTAATTTTAAATTCTGCCTGTACAAGGCACATGATAGGAAAAGACTTTCTTATGCCTTGAAGCTCAGACTAACTTAAGCCAAATTTTTAAGCCTCTGGAACAGGAATCACCTCTGCCAAAGGACCATAACAGAGATATCTCCTTTCTTTAGCCTGAAAAATCTCAGTGGTACTGGGAACCTCTAGATGAGCCTTGCTGGATTTCCAAACCCACTGTCAGACTTGGGGTGTAATTTAGACCTAACCTTGGATACAGAAGTACTCTGGTAAGTCAAGGGACAGAAGTGAGATTTGAAGAAAAAACCCCTGATCTATCAAAAGTTCAGTGTAAGTCCTGTATTGGTCTTTGTACTTTGTTCTCCTGTTTTTTATGTACTTTACTGGAAATGAAGCTGACCTGAGTTGATTGTTGGTGAGGGCTGCTCAGGTTGTGCACTTTGGAACAGGACACCACCAAGACATAGATCTGTTAGTCTTTTACGTTTCTGTACCCTTACCCTCCTCCCCATAAACTGAATTCTTCTCATGGGGGCAAAGACACTGCCTCCATTTGTTAGGAAGCTGAGAAGGGTGATTCACTTGATGAATTTTGTCCCAGGTATTACTTTTGTAAGTGTAAATATTATATTTCAGCATTGGAGAGATCAAAAATAATCTTTATTCTTGAAATATTTATACATAAAGATGATTACTGAAATAGGAGTGCTTGATTACTTGGATTGGGTTACATGACTGTGACACACTTATTTTTAGTCCTTGTGCTGAATGGTAACAGGAGACAGAGATTAAAAAGAAATAAGGACAATAGATTCATTGCTGGTGATTGTTAACTGTTAAACAACTCACATGCTCCTACAAATGGGAGATGGCACCCCTTTAGTTCCAAATTTCTCATCCATCTGAAATTTGCTTATATTTGGAACAGTTCATATTGTGCTACACAAGGCATAAAGACAGGCACAGTGCTCCCTTGCCACATAAAGGTAGTGTAAATACACTGAAATGAGGCAGACACAGTGACCTTGAAGACTCGGTGGAATAAGTAAAGAAAAGGAGTGAGCAAGGAACCCCCTGTGCCTCAGTAGCTGGTGCATGGAGCTGCCTCTCAGCAGAGAGAACCAGGGCAGTGCTCAGAGCTCTGCATTATCTGTCCTGTTCCTATCTGACCACAGAGCGTAGTCACCATCCCAGGTAATTACTTTGCTGGCACACATTGGAGTTTTTCCATCTGAGCTGTTTCCTGCAGGTACATTGCCATCAATCAGGCTTGTCCTTGAAGGCTTAATGATATGGAATTGCTGGGCATTTATGGGGTATGCTTATGCCATTATCAGACAAGTTATCTAAACTTTTGCTTTTAGTCAGATCATTCCAGATTGATCCATCTTTCTAACAATGCTTCAGCTGTTAATTGAATATGGGCAGTAATGTTTTCCATGTTTCTTAATTATTTTACTCTTCTGAACCAGGTTCCTTTAGTGGATATTTATTTATTCAGCCACAATGATGCATACACTTACTGACTGAAGCTGTATGAGCTCTAAAAACCCGTCTGTCTCTGCTGAAAGCATAGCCCTGCTTTGAAAGGAGCCTACAAGAGCTGCACAGAACATCCAAGTCTCTAGTGCCAGTGATTTTCATATCAGGTACATTTGGTTTACAAATACAGTGATTTCTCTAATTGCAAGTCTTTGTTGGTGGTGATGGTGACAGGTAAGAGAGAACAAAGTCCTCTTAGAGCTCAGTTGCCTCATTGCCATTGTGTCCAGTGACAGTCCTTAATGACCCCTGTGCAAAACCATGGACTGCGCTGGGCTCAGGCAGTTGGAAGGGATGAGGATTGCCAGTGATCCTTTAAAAACACATGAATGACTGAGCCTCCAGCCTGGGGAGCAAGGGAAAATGGTAGAAATGGCTTTTTCTGTCACTTGTCTGAGCAGATTGTTCCAAGTTCACAGAAGGAATAAATCTGTTTTCCATTCTCTGGAGAAGAACATCATGTATTTTCAGGAAATCAGGATACCTCCCATATACCACCATCACATGGCTTTGTGGAAGGATGTCAGTGATGAGGTATCAGCACTCTGATGACACCAGGGCCTTTCCTCCAGATTTTGTTAACAAAAAAAAGAGGTACAGGCTTTGCAACGGCAGGGGAAAAAAAAAAGAAAAGAAAAAAAAAGCAGCCAAGCAAATCTCTTCTTTTGTGTTTGTTTAGTTTTGAAAGACTTGCCTGAAGGTTCATTGGCGTTCCTACTGCAGACAGTTTGTGCCTGGGCTTCCTTGCAGAAAAAAGGGGGATTTTCCAGGCACATCAATATGTCCTTGGCTGCACAGACACCTCTCATACAAAAGGCAGCTACAGTTTCTCCCACTTCACAAACAGTTGCTCTTATGCGCACTGGCGCAGCCAGCCTCACCCTGCGGTGTTTAACTGGTGCTGTTTATGGTGGCTGCATTCTTACCAGTTTCTCTGATACGCTCTCACCTTGTCAATACTGTCATGCAGTTCTCCAGCAAGAGGGTTTTTCATCTGATTTTCTCTATCTGTAGGTGCTTTTTCCTCCTTGCTTCACAGCTGCACTGACTTTGTCTGCCTGCTCATCATCAATAATTTTTGAACCATTTGCTAAATGTAACCCAAGATAGCAATGTCTGTCTCAAAGGGAAGAAACCCCCACATATTTTCTGGAACTTGGTGACAGGAGAAGAAGCGAGACTTGTGCAGAACCCTGTAGAGAGGGAGGGTGCAGAGTGAGCTCAGGCCATACCTTCTCTGCCTGACCACGGGTATGTGCGCTCAGTGCCAGGGATGGGTGACAGCCTGGGACATAGGGTCAGCCCTGGGGAAAGACTGGGTGATATTAGGGGAAGTTGACATCCCAAGGCTTGGACAAGTGGACTCTGGGTTAAAAACCAGCTGGATGTCCAGATCCAGAGGACTGTCATAAGGGATGCTACACCCTGTTGGCAGCCAGTCACAGTGGTGTTCCCCAATGCTCAGTATTGGGGTCAGGTTCTTTAATATCTCTATTGAGGGTCTGGACGAGGGGATTGAGTGCACCCTCAGTGAATTTCTGGTGCTGATATGAAACATATGAACATATGAACATATGAACATATGTTGGCTGAGACTGTTGACCTGCTAGGCACCAGGTAGGAAGGCTCTGCAGAGGGATCTGGAGAGGCTGGATCTATGGGCTAAGGGCAACAAGATAAGGTTCAACAAGGCCAAGTCCTGCCCTTGAGTCACAACGACCCCAGGCAGCCCTACATGCCTGGGGCAGAGCAGCTAGTAAGTAGCCCAGAGAAAAGGGCATGGGGGTGCTGATCAACATAAGCCACTGGATGAACATAAGGCAGTGTGTGCCCAGGTGGCCAAGAAGGCCAGTGGCATTCTGGCCTGTATCAGCAATACTGTGGCCAGCAGGTCCAGGAAACAGATTGTCCTCCTCAAGGCTGTGCCTCAAGTGCTGTGTCCAGCTTAGGGCTCCTCCCTACAAAAAGGACACTGAGGTGCTGTAGTGTGTCCAGAGGAGAGCAACAGAGCTGGTAAAGGGTCTGGAGACCAAGTCTTATGAAGAGTGGCTGAGGGAGCTGAGGTTGCTTAGCCTGGAGAAAAGGAGGCTCAGGGAGAGCCCTATGGCTCTCTGAAACTGCCTGAGAGCAGGTTGTAGCCAGGTGGGGGTTGATCTCTTCCAGATAACTAGCAACAAGGCAAGAGGAAGAGGCCTCAAGCTGTGCCAGGGAAGGTTCAAACTGAACATCAGGAGGGGCTTCTTCACTGAAAGGGGGCATTGGGACAGGATGCCCAGGGAAGTGGTGGAGTCACCATGTCTTTAAGTGTTCAAGAAATAACTGGGTGAGACAGTGCTATGGTTTAGTTGGCATGGTGGTGTTCAGCGAAATGTTAGACTCACTGGTCTAGAAGGTTTTGTTACCCTTGGGGATTCTGTAAGACTGTTACTCTAGGGTTGTGCAGAGAGCTCTGGAGAACACACGGAGGAATAGGGATAGTGTAATGCAGAGCAAGAGGCTGAATTCTGACCACGATACTTATGGGTACCCATTTAGGTTTTTTTTTACTTTACTATACAGTCCTTTCCACATAATAGGAACAATAAGCTTGTTGACCTGGCAGAGAAGGGCTGCTCCTCAGCACATTAATCATGCTCACCATGCTCATGCATGGAGTCCCATGGTGGGCTCCCTGTGAAAACCACCCTGCTCTGCAACCTGAGAGACCCACATGAGACCCCACAGAGACCCACATAGAAGACACCTTGAGGTGTGTAACAAATCATGAGGCAGCCTTTACTGGCTGTGAATCCCTTGCAAAGTGTGTTTGTGGGGGCTTCAGACCCTTCTCTAACTGAGGAGCCTCAGTGCCATCCCCAGCACAGACACCAGCCTGCCTCTCAGCGGCTCCTAGTCTCCTCTTCAAAGCCCATATGCAAGGCTCACAGAAGCAGGGATGAGCATTGCACACTCATGAATAAGTGTAATTGAAATTCTGTTCATAGCTATTTGGGGGGAAAAATTGCTAGTGTAATTAAAATGCACAGGGGAAAGAGAAGTAGCCTGTGCAGACACATTATGTTACACAGCACCCACCCAGACAAAGGTCTTTGTCTATAAAAAGCTCAAATATGTCTGAGATAATTGCTGTTCATTGATTGTGCCTCTGAAGTGGAGTCATTCTGGCATATTCCACCTTGAGGCTGTCTTATACATTTCTTTGAAAGGGAAAAATTCAAAAGTTCAAGTAAAGACACAAGTTCAGTCAAATATGTAGCAGTAAAATCTTGATTTACAGCATTAAGGTTACTTTCAGCTGACCTAGCCCTGAGTGGTGCTGGGCAGTTTTGTCTGATCTTGTGTTAATGCTGTTAGCCTGTGTTTACTAAATGATTTAGCACTGAAATGTTGGGAGTTGCCAAATATTTGTCTTCTGTCCTTTATGAATATTTGAACAGCTCTTTCCTCAGCCCACTCTGAATGCAGAGAAGGGTGTTAAAAGTACGGCACTCCGGGAGCGTTGCTTTGCGGAGGCTGCCGACCAACAACATTCTTACATCAGCGACGCCTTTGGCGCTGCGCTAAATAAACCAAAGGTAGGAGCACAAAAAGTGTGCTTGATAATGTGTTTGCATCTTGCTTCTTGCATCCTACAGAAATTCATATCTGAAAATAGAGATCTTCAGCTGGGGTATAATTTTTTGCTCCCTCTCCTTTTAAATATAAAGGCATTAAATAACCCCTAGTTTGGACCCATTTTATGCTGAAGTCAACACCCAAAAAGGATGAGAACCTGATTTCAAACCCAGACTTCATCACAGATGTGTGAGATGAACTCGAGTATGTCTCCATAGTGTGTGTTTTGTCTAGACATAAAAAGTGTGAAATTTTTAATCAATAGTGTGTGTACAAATGTACTAAGGCCTCACAAAAGAACTTGTATCCTAGGTGTGGGTCACAATTTTTGCATGTAGCGTGCATTACTGCACTACCAGATTTTCTTTTGTCGCAGCATTTTTTACACTTGCCTTTTTTGGGGGTTTGCAGACCCCAGAGTAAACAAGCACACCACTATTCATGCACCCAGAAGTGCAGCTCATTTTCACTTTCAAATGTGATTGCACAGGGAATCAGAGTTACTACACCAGATTTGATTGCACCCAGCAATAGCAGTCTGCAATATTTTACACACAGGTTCAAGGCTGAGATTAATTTCTCAGAAAAAAAAGTTGACCCATAAAGTAGATAATTTTAAATGTCAGCCTTCCTAGAAGAGCTGCAACTTTTCACCTTCTATGACTTAATCCCATGCCTCATGGATAGGAAATAATACACTTCTGGTGTAAAAGGAGCATCCCTATTTTGATAGAGCGGCTGGATTTTATACATCAGGACTTGATTAGAATACACCTAGCCATCTCTGGTAGTTTAAGGCATATAATGCTTTATGTTTATTTTTCTTGCATTCTAATACAAGGATAAATTAATTTCACGTGATCTTATTGGTAATCATTTATATTTAGTATGTCTGCAAGAAGCCAAAAGTAATGAAAGGAGACGCCTTCTCATTCATTATTTGTTTTTAAATATTCCTTATTTCTTTCTTCCTTTTTTTTTTTTTCCACCTCCACATGCTGATATTGCATGCATGGCTTGCTCTCAGCTTGCTATGAAACAAGCTGGGGCAAGCCTTGTAATATGATTCAAATTGTAAATCTCATGTCTTGCATCCCCCAAACACCTCATCTCATATGCAGTCTGGAACCTACATTCCAGTACCAATTAGACTAATATATCCACCCAGCTCCGATTGGGGTGATGGATCGGCTGGTGGGGGAAATGGAGGCGATTTTCTCAGCTCCTCTGCATTCCCATAGGCATGCAGCATTTGACAGATTGGGCAGAACTGCCACGAAAGAGTCTGACACAGATGGTGTAATTAGAAAATGCGAAGTGCGAGTGTGAAATTTATCTTTGATCAGCACCTCCTTGCCAGATTGTCATCTATGTTAATATGATGATGGCTTCTTGGAGATGGATAGAAGAAAACAGCAGCCTTGAGGAAGAAATGGAGACAGTTCACAATGTAGAGAAGATATTTTGTTTAACTCTGAAACTCAATCAATTTCAACCTGAGTAAAAAGTGATTTAATGTATTTAATTCATAGGAAAACAAATTGAATCTAAATCTGATACCTTACTTTGTTAGGCCCATAATCAATATGATAAAATCTTAGGTTTTGTTGGAAGAAGACAGAGATTAATTTTTTATGAACAGTTAAAAAAAATCAATCTATAGCTATAGGCACACTCAAAGCTACTATATCACTCTTTGTAGAGATCTAATGTAATCTAAATATATATAAAAGTCATTACAGAGTTGCCTGGACAGTTTTAAGTAGGTAGAAGAAATTTTTTTTCTCTTTAAGCTTTGCAATTACAACACCTTCCTCTCTAGCAGGTCATGGAGTTTATCTACATCCACTGTGGAATCACAGAAATCTTTAGCTGTTTTATTTTCCCTCTTTACTCCAAAGGAAGGTTTAGACTGGTTTGAGGGGTTTTTTAAATTTAAAATGGATAAATATTCTTTGCCTGAGCAAAACATTCTGATCATTTATCTGACATCTCCAGCTTTCCCAGGAACCTGATGCTCTGTGTTCTGCAGCAGAAAAGATCCTTGTTCTTTAGGTCCTGACGAATCAAATGCTGCTCTTCAAACATGAGATTCAGCCTGTGAGACGCTGGTATAACCCTCCACAGAGAGAAACTGAGGCAGGGAGCAGGTAGGCACAAGACATTCGGGGTCACAGAGCAGAGTGTCACAGGGCCACTGTCACTGGAGGGTCCCTCACCGCCAGCTGTGTCCCCCTTCCACGCCGCGTCTGGCAGCCACCGCGCTGCTGTGTTCGGGTGCTTCGAAAGGTTGGAGTTTACAAACCACTATTCCGTAGTTCATTTTGCTAAAAACTGCTCAAATGTTCACATGAGTGGTGCTAATTTTCAGGAAGGTAAATTAGCATAATTAATGACCAGCCAAATTTGGGGGTAATACAGTATGTAATTAACATTAGAGAGTTCTGTTGTACCACCTGCCCCCACATTTCATTGTTGCAGTGTACGAACTGTACAGGAGGCTATTTTCCCCTTTGCTGCACTGAGCAGAAAGCAGCTTTCTTCATCAGAATAAGCCATTAGCTGTAATGGCATGTAGGTGTAATGGAATGTGCTCGAAACATCTGTGCTGAGAGCAGGGGAGAAATTGCTGCATGCAGTCGTAGGCCTTTGGGGAGCTTGATTAAGGATTGCTTCAGAGAACTTGAGATCTGGCTTGGGATGCAAAAAAGAGAAGAAAGGAAAATAACACTAATAGATTTACGGATGTACTGCAGGGAGAACAAAGGATTTTTAATTTTTTTTACTTCCCTTTATTGCTCTTATATTGCATCTGTTCTCTGTTGGGCTTTCTCTTATTGAATTGATCTGAAAAAAAAAAATGTAGCTCAAAATGCAGTTTAGCAAAAGACATCCTTGCTGTATAAACATGAAAATAGCTTGATTTTTTTTTCCTTTGTTTGCTAATGAAGACCTTGTTGAAACCACAAATATTTCTAACAATAAATATTTATTGCATATGACATTTGCCTAAATCTGTTTTCAAGTGATATGTCCTCTATCTAGAAATCATGTAAAAACACACATTTAAAAAAAAAAAACCTGTACACAAAGACAATTCTTGCCTTGCATTATTTGCATTTCTGGAGTATTCATCTGCTCCTTGTGCTGATATTTTTTCAAGATTTCTTTAAAATGAATTTCTGATTTGTTTTTCTTCAACTCCATTTGTTTGCACACATTTTTAATAACCGATGGAATATAAACTCTCAGTACACAACAAGAGTAATTGCAGAACCACTGGGCTATGTCAGTTCTGGCTATTGACCCATCAAACTGTGAAAAATCTGAAATGCAGTTTACAGGATCTTAGGCAAGGTGACAGGGAGGAGAAAAGCAATGTTATAAAAGATTACTTTGATGCCATACAAAGAGAAGGGTTAAATGTTTGAAAAATCCATATTACAGAAAAGGGAATTAATGGCTGCCTGGGACAGATGTGGATGTATCACACAGAAAATGAGAAACAAACCTGCAAATATTGGGTGGTTTAATGATTAAGTAAATCTTACACTTTCTAATTATAAATGACAACAAAGCACTATGTTCACTAGTATCCATCTTCCTTATGAAATAAGAAGCTTTCTGAGTCGGTGCCAAAAATGCCTTGCAATGAAGTTTAAAATATGTAGGGAGGCAAAAATGTAATAAAAATGCAAAAGCTAATAATATTATGGTGACTGGCATTGTTTACAATGTAGAGCACCTGCTGTTTTCAAAAAAAAAAAGAGAGAGAGAGAAAGAAAAAGTGAAATCATCAAACTGTTCTTAAATGGAAAATCTGGGCTCTCTGCCAATTACACAATGTGTTTCAGGTGCACTGTAAATAGGAACAATAAAAGGTGCAGGGGACAGAATCTGAAATGTTAAATCTCAGATACACAAGAAAATTATTTGATGATGTTACTTTGAAAGGATGTCTTGGGTACCTTCCAAATTTCTTCAAAGTGGAAATAGGTTTAAATTCTTGCCTCTGTACAAAAGTTGTAAAAATCTAATTATCCCTTTTAAAATTTTGATTAAATTAACCCCAAAAAGAAGAAGAGCCAAAAAAAATCTAAGAAACCCACAAGGGACTTCCCTTTTACTAGTCTATTCAACATGGGAGATGCTTGGTGACTACAGTGAAATATAACAAGACCAAATTCTATGATATAATCATAAAAAGCTAAGCCCATCCACTCCCAGAGTTATAAATTGTCCCAGCACTGTGTATCAGGGAACAAACAGTGGCCAAGTCCATGTTAGACACTGGATGCAAGGAAATTTGTCATTGGCCAGCTCAAGACTTTACTGAATTTGCCTTCAGGCTACAGGACTTTAGCTGTAGACAAGAGTTTTCTTATACATATAGAGACCAGAGCTGGGATGAAAATTGGTCTTCGTTCATATAATTAGAAGGAGAGTGGGAAATTGTTTAAGAATGTGTTTCTTTCTTTGGGAAAAATACTTTGGCTGTGTGTTTTGTTTCAAGAGAAAATGAGAAAGTGAAGAGATGTCTTAAGCGTGGTCAGAAAGTCGTTGTCAGGAGACTCTTTCTGAAATAAATGGAATGAATGATGGCACATCCTCTGACCTTGAGCCCTGTACTGCTCAGCTCAGCTCACTCTGCTCCTGTCTCACCCTCCTCTCCCCTAGAACAAGGGGGGTTTGTCCCCACTGTGTTTGGGGAGCAGTTGCTGACCTGTGCACCTGCATAGTGCTGTTTGGCAAGAGCTAAGCTCCAGAGACAGGGGGAAGGGTTAAACAGTATAGATCTCATGGAGCAGTGCTTAAACATGTCCTAAGCCTGTTTAGTTTACTAGTATAGATGTAGCCTTGGAGACCAGAGACCAGATGCTGTGCATCTGCTGCACTCCCTGTAAGATCAGCCCTGATTATTTCCACACCCCATATCTACAGGGAAGGCCTGTAATAAAGCAGTAATCACTTTCCTCCCATCCTCACCTGAACCATGAGCCAGATCTTCATTTCAGTAACCCTTGGATAAATCAATAATCCTTCTGTGTGACTGAAATCAGACATGCAATCTTTGTATTACTCTTTCTTTTGGGTCTGATCCTGCCAGTTTGCTGTCTTTAACAGGACTGGGATCATATCTCTTATCAATGGCAGTTTGTTTTCCATTTCATGCTGCAATTATCAAGCTATCTGAACAATGTTTATGAAAAGCCATTTATTTTAATAGAAGGAGAAACTGGGGGCACCCTTGGTATTCTCATTGTACCAGTATGTAGATTATCAGCCTACTTCCATGTGGCATCCTATTCCCATAATCATTTCTATTTTTGCTTCTGTGCCTAAACTAACAATGTTTCATGGTGGAGAACCAAAAAAATAGGTCTCACAGTTTTCTTCCACTTTTATGCAAGATTTTTGGAGCACACACACCATGGCACCTTAAAATGGGCAAAGTTAAAAACAATACCAGAGAACAGTTGCAGGGCTGAAGCTTGAGCAGTGCTAAGTAGGAACTTGGTTATTACCTCTGTATTGGTGTCTGGTTTTCTGGTACCAGATCTGAGTGCCAGAAGCAGAAGCTGCAGATGTGTTGCAATGGTTGAAGAAGGAAGAGCATCTGAAATGAATTCAAAGAAACAACCAAGTTAGAATGTAGAGTGGATAGGAGAAAAGGCACCAAATCATCTCTGCATTCTAAAAATTTCAGGATTTTTTTCCCTCTGAATCAAGGGTAGTTGCTAACTAGGCTGAATACTGGTGAATCCAGAGGTCCCTTATAAATTCAACAGTCCTGCTATTCTGTTATTCTGTGAATCTATAGCTACACCTGTTCAAGGAATTTGAAAAAATATTTATGCATTTTAAATCACTTTGAAATAGAAGCAAGAGAAGTTTAAAGTATGTATCTTCTCTGGTGAATGGAGGTGAACTTTCCTTCCTCTCTGCCCCCTGTGTTATGTGGGAGTGACTGTTCTCCTTCTTCTCTTTGTGTAACTTCAGCATCTCCTATGACATTCAAGTAGTGTGAAAATGCAACCAAAACTCATGGGTGATGCTGACTCTACTAAATTTCATGGAGTGATCTACCTATGACTTCATTGGGCTCAAATTTTTATTCTTTGTTTAATGAATTTTCATTCACTGCTGATTCTTGCTTTTAAGATGGACTCGAGCAGATACACAGGAAGCATTTCCTGGGATCATGCCTAAACTGATGAATTTAAAACTTCTTTGAAAATAAACTTCTTGCAGGAAGCTCTTTAGTTTATTGAAGATAAATCCACTAGCCCAAATTAAGATATATAGATTGATAGATATACCCAACTCTTGCTATTCTTTCTTCTAAATATCAGGTTGTTTTCAACAACCCAACTCTAACTCCCAATGAAGCTTTCCCAAATGGTTTAGGGAAAGCTAACAGTAAGAAACAAGACAGTTTTAGTTATATAGTTACATATTTGAAGACACATTTAACCAAAGATCAGACGTTTTATACGTATCATAAGCATCCAAAGATATGGCATAGTTAAAACCAAAAAAATTTAGATCAATGTTTCAGTTATTTAGGCTTAGATAGATCCAAGTTTGTGAGCATCATAGTTTAATCATCTTAGAGTCTTTTTAATGGCATTAGTCAGTAGACTTATTATAGTTAGCACCACCATGATATCCAAATTTTTATTCCCAAGACAGGGAACATGAAAATGGGACAGTCAGTTTGAACCCCAACAGTGAATGTTTAGTCCTAGTGATTTCAGGTTTCAGATCTGGCTAGCTTAGGAGAGATTTAGGACTATGTCCATAGCAAGAAGACAGTCTGACATTGCTGCTTCAAGCATCTTCAAAAGTAGTATGAGAGCAGCTTATTCCACCACTTCAGCTATTTATCCTCTTCTTATAGACAGTCCTACATAAGAAAAAATAAGCATCAGAAAACCAACATGAAATCAGGAACCCTGTGTCTTTCCAGATGCAGCAGCAAGCTGTAACAGCCTAGCTTCAGGTTCAAACCAGATAAGACCAAGGATAATGGCAAGAGAAGTACTGGAAGATTCTGGTGCTGGTACCTCTCTGCCACCACTGAATGACTTACTCCCATGTTTCGTCATCCTTCATCAGAAATCTTCTGGAAAGACCAAATCTGTGGGAACACCATGATATCTCTTAAAACACAATGTGCATCAAACTGGCCAGTATTAGTGGCCAAAGGCAGAAACAGTCCTAAAAGAACCTGCGCATAATTTTGACTCCTTCATTAACACAGAATGTAAAATTTCATCAAACATTTCTCACATCATACCCACAGTGTTGAAAGGAACTCTGGCATCTTCACTACAAAGCTATCCCGTCTTCTTTTCAAAATTTGAAGTAGTAAAAATTCAACTCTTTTCTAGATGATTCCTAAGTTAAACACCCTTGTTCCTCAAGGAATCTCCTGCCCCAAAAACACATTTACACCCTCTGATCAAATCACTCCTTACCCTTTGCTTTGGGAAGCTAGTCAGCTTGAGTTGCTTTGCAATCACCACTTTCTTTCAACAGATCCAAATGACCTTGTGGCTCCTTCTGTTTTGGGGTTTTTTTAAGCATGATTTTACAAAAGAAATAGTACTGCAAAGATAGATTCTAGGATGCTGCATCTGCTAGGTGTCCCATAGTATTTCCATCCAGGGATTTTGTTCGTTTTTTGCACTCTGGGCACATGCTCGGCTAGGTAGCCGCAATGACTGCCTCTTTCATAGATCTGCTCCTATTAATTTTATAATTTTTTGGGGGTTTTTTTTTGGGGGGGGGGGGGTTTGGGGTTTTTTTAAAATTTTTTTTAGGTTTAGGAAAAACAGCCTTTCTTCCTCCACATCACTGGTACATGATAGGTGTGTGCTATCGGTCTGAGTGTCCAAGGCTGGGTGAGGTTTTGCAAGTGGAAGTCCTTCAGCTCTACAGGCTGCTTCTTACCCCAGACTGACACAGATCCTGAGCTTAACCTTCAAGGCCCTCATGCTCTTCTTGAGCTTTTGCCTGAGGGCTGCTGCAGGCAGCGGTTGTACTTCAGTATACGTGTGAATCTATTATGTGGTTTCACACGAGTTGTGCAGACACGGTCACCATCCCCACACAACCCCAACCTCTCCATGGTGCTGCCTGGCTCGCCCCACTGGAGTTCCCTGCTGGCCAGAACTCGAGTGAGCATCCACCCACAGGCAAAGGTGACAAATGCCACTTGCAAGTGGGAGATAGATACAGTGGGCAAGAAAAATCATCTCCTCACACATGTTGGCGCATAGCATTTAATGGCACGGATTGTCACATTTTACTGCTTATATATGAACATCCTCATCACATCACATCAGCAAAACAAGATATATTTACTTCACTGTATCCCACAAAAATAACCCTCTGGCTAAAATATGCACTCACCCTTTAAAAAACATTGCCAAATGGCTCTGATTTCCCTCAGAGGGGTTTCTTTGAAAGTCTGGTTTTTGACACAGCTTGTTTTGCTGATATAAACATGTTAATAGTGAAAATGCCAAAAAGTTTATTGATTTTAATTCTTGAGATGTAAAAAACACATAAAAGTTCTGTTCTGTGCTCTAGGTAAATAAATGAGCATGGTGTTTGTACGTTGCAGCCAGTGAACCACGCTGTATGTTAAACCCTTCCTCCACATACAGGAGAGTGAACAAAGCTTAGAAGTGGAAAGAAGACAGAAATTACCTCCAGCCTTTTAGAGGCACAGTAGAGGCTTCAAACACTGGAAGATACATGACTAAAAGATCCAGAACACCCTGCTTCAAGAAAATTATCTCAAGCTTTGTGTTAGCTACTGTAATATTTAAATAGTACTCTTTGAAGAATAACAAGATCAGACAATGCTCGTTCATGTTGCTCCTGAAGGAAAATGAACCTATTTCATGCCTATGTGCTAAACTGGGGGCACACACATGTGAGTACAAATGTGTGCACACACACGTGCATGTTCACATACATGCATAGGTATATAGGTATATGTGAATATTTAGACAGTGCTTTTGCAAACAAAACAGGAATAAATTACTCTATATATGCCCTTACCTTCCTCCTACTATGAATGGTCTTTTTGTTAGTCCACTGAATAACCATTTGTCATGGGCTTTACTGTACCATGAAGTTATGATTAATATTATGGCTCATGTACAGCGGGTTGAAAAACCATATTCATTTTCAAAGTCACGTTGCATTGATTAGAATTCACTGCAGGTTATTCAAATAACGATCCTCTCTTTTCCCAGGAGAATCTCCGTCTGATTTTTCTTTATCCTCATTAAAGATCCCAGGTGCAGACAAAGCTTTACATACTTCTAATTTGCATTATCCTTGGGAAGGAGGTAATTCACATGCCTTCAGTATATAGCACTTGTTTTTGTAGTTTGCTCTTTCCTATCTGTCTATTTAAATAAATCAAGAAATTTAGCCTTTATAAATCCTCTGACAATAGAAAATGCCAAATTTTATTATGCTTAGTAATGAGCACATGTATTCTGAAATATCAATTATAATTCAGATTAAATGAAACAATTTCATTCTTTGCTTCTCATCGGGTTTTTCATAAAATGCAATCTCTGCTCACTCTCTCAGTGATGGGAAAAGGTGAATTTTTAAAGCAAAGATATAGATTTCATATCAGCCTTTGACCAATGTAAGAATATCCCTCATCAGTCTCTGAGAAAACATTGACAGGATTTGGTCTTTTTCTTTTTACTGGTCGAATACAGAAGAGTGAAAGCACGTAACATCTGTAATTGCCTGGTGGAACTTAACAGTCCCATTAACCCTCAAAATGCAGCACTTGTGTGAATTCCACATCTGTTTTCTAAGGCATAAGTTGTGTGGGCCTATGTTTTGCAACAAAATAATCTGTCTTGAACTATTTTTATCGTGAGCTTTTGTGTAATGAATTTAGCCCGAAGCAGACTGACAGCATTGTTGACATTTCATTGAGTTTCCATCCTCAAGAGGGAGGAAATTTTAGCTAATTAAATAATGTTATAGTGTCTCAGAAACTACAAAGGCAATGGGAAACCACACAGCAGTCATACTGTATTTCTTAAGATCACTTGTGTATTCCTGAGGTTTTATTATGCAGAAGTGATTCTTCTAACAGTCTTTAAAGCAAGTCATACATTAGATAAACTTTCCATAACTCAACCTTGATAGTAACATTTGTAAACTGGTTAGTGTATATATGAGATGAAGCCAAGTGGGGAAAAGAGCTATTAGAGAAATACTGAAACAATTACTACTTTTCATCATCTCAGCACAAATGGACAGAACATGTTGCCCACATGTACTGGTGGCAGGGAGACAGCAAAGACCTTTTCTGGGTTCCTCTATCACTACCCTGCTCCTCTGCTCGGAGAGGGTAGGGAAAGGACCGGGAAAAGATGGGGCAGGCTGTGTTATTGAAAGGTTGGTAAGGGTGCTGGTCCCTTTGGGATGGTGGGACGTAGTTCTGGGGAATGGTGGGGAGTGGTGGGGCAGTGGGTTTCTCTTGCCCCAGCGCCACCAACGTTGGTGCTGATCCCAGCAGGACACAGGAGGAATTGTGCTGCCAGTCGCCTTCCAACACCACAAGCTGTTTCTGTGGGTCAGCAGCTGCTGACCAGAGAGCAGCTGCCCCAAAATGGACCAAAACAAGAGGCAAGCATTATGAAGTTTCATTCATAAATTAATTATGAAAGTTTTGTGGGCCAAGCCAAGGTGCCTTTCCCAGTTTCTGTGTTCCCTGACTCCAGCTGGCCCCAGAAGCTGGTTGTCATCCCTGATGTCTCGGGGCTTGGGGTGGCGATACCTTTTAGGCAGCACCTGCCGCAGTTCACTGGCACCCCAGGGAGCTCAAGCTTCACTGTGAGCTTGGGCATGGCTAACTCACTGCTGGCAAACACCTTCCCTGCACACAGAGCTCCTGATGGTCGGAGGAAGAGGAGAGACAGAATAAAACTGCTGCTGTGCTCAGCTTTTGAATAGGATTTATCCAAGCATGCTGGGACACAACGGTGTGAAAACAGCAGGAAATTTGACCAGTTCAGCCTAACCAGGACAGGAAAAATCACTTCCCTCAGATCTGTCCTGAGTGCAAGGCACAGCAGAGAGGTGACTGGAAAGCAATTCAGCTCACCATTCCTACAGAAAACAAAATAAATTGATTGCACTCTTCTCCACGTGCAGGAACACGGGTCCTTTGTTCCCAACACCTTTACTTCTGATGTAAAGGCCCCCCCATCTTCACCCCCTGTTCTTGCTGCACAGCCAGCATCTCTGATTACCTTGGAGGGTGCACGGAGGGTGCTCAAGTAGTGTGTTTCTAAAATAACTCTCAGGCTGCCTGCCGCATCAGAAAGAAAATAATACATTTTTATATTAATGATTTCATTTCCTTTTTAAGATGTTAGTGTCTCCCTGATAGGAAATTATTTATATTATCTTATTTCATGACTAAAGTGATTCTTAATATTAAGGACTGAAGTACAATATAAAGGAAATACAGTTGCTGAGGAAATGACTGGTTTTCTTTGGATTTCCCCTGCAGGCACAGGGTGCCATTTGCTGGTAGTTTACATTGATGGCCACCCCAATGTGTCCTTCTAAGTTCTTCGTTCCTGATAAGGACATTTTATACTTGCATAACACCTTTCATCCTGCAAGAGCAAAGCACTAAAAAAAATTAATTTAACATTATAATCTCCCAGCGGTGGTGATTCACCCACTGTGCTGGTGGCAAAGAAAATCTGAGATTGTCCCTGTGCATTAGAGGCGTCAGCCAGCACTAAAATACTCTGGAACCCAGAAGGGCCCTGATGGGGGGTGTGTGTGTCTGTTCCTGTGTGTGTGCTGAGGAGGGGTCTCCCCATGGCCAGCTGCCTCCGGATGGACTTTGGGTCTTTTCCTGCACATGGCAGAAGCTGAGGTTTTCACTTGCGCAGAGGCAGAGAGGAGAGCTCAGGATTCCTACCGTGAGCCCCAAAAATCTTTATTCTCCCATTAAGCCTCAGGGAGTCTGAAAGATTTTATTAGCCTTAATTACGTTTTGTCTGGGATCATGAGGTCGGTGGGCTTGGCGAGCTTTTGTTTTTAAAAACCTAACTTGCTTGCCAGGCGAGTTTCCCAAGCTCTCATTTTATTGTGGTTTCCAGCAGGGGATCTTGTTTCAAGGGATATGATCAAAGTAAAGGACATTTCTTCTGGGACTTATTTTACATAGATTAGATCTCATTATGCAACTTGCTCTTTAGTCTATATTCTTTTTATAAGCTTCTGGCTATACGAATGAATTTTACATAGTAAAGTGTGAATTTATTATAATGAATACACTTTCTGAGTGAAAGGGAGGCAAAATAGAGCATAGTGTAATACATTTAAGCTTCCTTATCAACAACAAATTTCAGCATTGCAGCAGTTTAATCTTATCTCAAACAAGGTTGCTGCACACTAATTTCAATGCAAATTTTCAGCTGACTTTTATTTCATTTTTAAAAATATTTTCCAGAATGGTTTAAAATTTTGCATTTTCTTCCTAAATGCATGTTTCTAACCCTTCTTTCAAAGGCATGCATGATTTTTTAGGATTTCAAGATCTGTCCTTGATTAAGTCGTTACAATTTGACACCTTGAGACTTCCACAGAGGTGGGAATTTCTGATGATGTCCAGCAGCTACTTCTGAGTACAAAATGCTCTGGATTAGTTCTGTTGGACAATCTCTAACAAGACTGAAAATTGAAGAAATTAAAGGTTAACAAAGAACAGATCTTAGCGTAGACAGGAATTCTTGTCCAGTGTTGTTAAGGTTTAGGTACTGGCAGAAGCAGCCAGTCTTTTTTAAAGACTTCATTCTAATAGCATACAAATAAGGACAGATTTTTCAGTTTTATACTTCTGTAATGTGCATCTATATGCACTTCTATTTATTATGAAGTTTGGGTCAATGCATGTGTGAGCTCATCCAATGTTTATGTAAATTATTTGCTTTTATTTACTGTGTTTCCTGATGTGAGTAAGCAGGTATGTTTTTATTATCTCCTAATCTAGTCTGATTTGAAGCTGAAATTATCAAGTGAACTAGAATTTAATTGTCAAATGGAAGAGTTTTATGCATTTTTTGTTGGTTGAGGTATATATGTATGTATATATATATATATATATATATATATATATATATATATATATATACACCCTCACTTTTCAAGTAATCTATTCAATAAAGTTTTTCAATGCGAGTGATGAGCTTAGAAATAGATTCAGTCATCTTGACTCTTTCTTTATTATTTTACATAAGTGGGGAAAAAAAGCTTTTTTTTTTTTCTGTCAAGGGCAAAACTTGGATGCTGTTGTTTCTATCAAGTCACTAAAACTGGTCATTGAGCTATAAGTGTTAGCATTCTTAGGATCTGTTCCTGTAACTGTGAAATTTGAAAATTGCCCCAACTAAAAGATTTTCTTCATTTTAGGCTGAAATACTAAGGGCAAATTAGAATACCTAGAGGGTTTGCATTCCCCCTGATGCTGTAGTCAACACATCTCATGAATGGGAAATGGGATTTTCACAAGAATTCAGCAGCTACCTCCCTCTGGACCCACAGAATTCAGTGCACCATGAGCCTTTCTGAAGAACCCACACTTATTTTTGCAGGGACTACTGCCCTACAGCAAATATCCACATCTGAAGTCTACTAAATACGTCCAGCGTGCGTTCACTACTTCTTCCCCAAATCTGATTCAGTCTCAAATGAAACCCCTGTAAAACTTGTGTACAAAGGGGTTAAATTCATACCAACATATTTCATTGCAATCTTATTTACAGCCTTTAAGCTGCTGCTGTATGTAGTTCCCAGGTTATGATCCAGAGTTTACACATCTTTCGTTTATCGCAGCATAAAGCAGTGTCTCAGGAAAGAAATGTTTTTCAGTGAAATGGTTAATTAAGACTTGGAGATAATTTTTTTTCTGATCAATGCAAGTCAAATTCTCGGTGCAAGTGGTTGAATCATCTTCAGAACTCTGATCATAATTAAACCACAAGGAGCCTGTTATGATTAAATGTGGGAAGCTGAAAATACATGAACCATAACAAAGGATCTGAATTCGCTTCAAGCTTTGCATAAAATGCCATTTCAGATTTTTTTTATCTTAGTATAAAAAAGGCTTTCATCTTGTACCTTTCCTTTTTTTTCCAGAATTTCTTCCAAATTCAGTTACATTTTTGCACCTTAACAATAAATCTTGGACATGTTCCTGCTATCTGAGTTTCCTAATCTGTAAAATTCCCTGTGTCCTCTGTCCAAACAATAGACTTCTCTTTATTTTTTATTAAAAATACAGAATTCTAAAGGATACTCTTAAACAGTTACACTTAATGTATTGGTAAATATTTCTCCAAATTATTTTCTCACAGCTGTATAATCCATACATGATGTTGGTACACTACAATAAATTTCTAAAATCTACATTCTTTATTGTGTTCTAATTCTTTATTGCCATAATGATTTTTGTTTCTGTCTTTCTAATTAGACTATATAGCTTTTACAGAATCGCTTTTACACAGGATATTTGTTTTTCTGTTCATGTAATTTAATCTTGAATGCTTGTAATCACAGCACATGCATATCTTAAAGACACAAATTCTGTTGTTTTGTCTTGGTAAAATTCTCTTATTAAAACAATGGATAGGAAATACAGGAAATTGTGAAGGAATATCAGGAGGAATGCCTACTGCTAAACAAACAAACAACCAACACTCTCCTTCTCCCCCCATCCCCCCCAAAAAAAACCCAAAAAAGATGGTCAGTATTAAATTCTTATAGTTAGATCAACCTTTCCAACTTTGTGAAATTTGGTGTAGGAGACTTGAGATGAAGCTGCACAAAGTCTGAGCAGGGACTACAGCATCTACAAAGCACGAGGGAACGAACCTGCATAGGATTTGGGTGTTCACATCTCTCTCTGCTAACAGCAACGCCAAAGAAAGCAGGTTGGAAGACATCTCCACTTTGTGCACTGCCAGAGGAGAAAAAATTCCTCTTCCCTCCCTCTTTCCTATTCTGGCTGGAGGGGAATGGGTGTGCACCACCTCTCCTGACTTGTGGTAAGCAGGAAAGCCCAGAACCAGGCACAGGGGTACTGGCCTGAGGTCCCCACACAGCACTTCCAGCTGGAGCATTAGATCCACCAGAGGAGACAGTGGGGGCAGAGTATCTCAGACAAGAGAAAATGCTTCAGAGAGAGAGGGACATCTAAAACACTGTTTACTTTTTTGAGTCAGATGCTTCATTCCAGTCCCTTTTTACATATCTAAGTAAGACCCACATTAAAGACCTAAAATCCCCTCCAGGAAAACAGTGTCTTGGTCACTCTTTCGAGGCAGACTGTGGCACAGTCCTGTGCAGAAGTTGGCTAAAGGAGGACTGCAGAGGGAGAGCCTGATGCTCAGTATGCCAGCTTGAGGAGCAGGTGACCTAGGTTTGAGGTCCTATTTGTTGAAGCTAAGCCGCTCAGTAGAAAGGAATGAAAATTTCCTTGAGTCAAAACAATAATAATAAGAAAGGCCATGACTGTAAGAGCATTTACCTGCACAACAGCAGGTGCCCTGGGAGCTGGGAAACTGTGATGGCTTGCTCTTATACTTCCTAAGTTTCATCGTGACACTGCTTAGGCGCCTGGATTCCTCCCTCTGATATGGTTTTTGGACATTTTATCAGTTGTAGTCAGGCCTCTCAACCATATTTGCTGAATCCAAGCCCTGCACCTCTCACTTAGTGAAAACAGGTATTAATGGGGCTTTTGTCTTTGTGATCCTGTCTGTGAAGGGATGGGAGTCTCTGTGCCATGTTAGATCCTGACACATCATCTCCCATCCACCACCTCCTTACAGATGAGGGATGTGCTACTACAGCACAGCTGGCTTTTCTCACTTCAGGTTCAGGAAGAAACTCTCTACAAGCCAAACTGTTGGGGCTTGTTCACTTTATTTTATAGCATAATGGACAACCCATCAAGGGGAAAATAATCATATTTACATTTTTTCTGCTAAGTGGAAGGAAAAGGAAATGGCATTCCAGAGAGAGATAAAATGAGAATGAATTCATTACAGGAATAGAGTGGCTAGGAGATTTTTTTTTTTAACATTTTAATGAATAAATGATATTTTCATCAACTAAAATTACAAAGTACATAAATGGTATTTACCTACAGATCATAGCATAACATTAAATTCTTCCTTTGTAAGAATCCTGGCAGAATGATCCCATTTTGCAGGAAATCTTTCATTATGTTCAGGACTGCTTACCTTTAGTAATGAAAGCCAGATCTTTTTCCAGTTAAGCCAGTTGCAAACCTTCTGGTTTTTTCAGCCATCACAAAAATTGTCTAATCCATATCACAAACATGCTTCCTCATTTAGCTCTCTCTGGATGCAAAACTGGTTACTGTCACACTGAGTGCTCATGGTCAAGGTTCAAGTAATGGCTAATGCTCTAAGTGAGGCTACATATTTAGTTCGGAATGCATTGTCCTAGTTGGTGAACACAAAACAGCTCCCTAGCCATTTAATTATCTGAGATTATAATGACCCTAACTTCGAATAGGATTTTCTGCCACACCTGGTTTCTGAAAAGCAGTGCCCTGAAGCAAAACCAAGTTTGTTCTCTTTGATTTTGTGGTGTATTTTTTAATATTTCTAATTCAATCCAATTTTTACATGTTTATTATAGCAGTTTATATCTTACATTTCTTCACAATGCTGGTTTATAGTTAGTTTCCCTTTTGGAAGCATTAAACATATGAAAATAGGGTGCACACACATGAGGGGATACTTACTCATGCAAATAATCCAATTGAACTCAGTGAACTTCCTGAAGACAGCATTACTCATGCAAGTAAGTGATTACAGGACTGTGTCACACAATGAACAGTGTGGGCCTGATTATCTTCTCACCTACACTGGTTTTACATCATTACAGTTGCACTGGCTCTAATGGAATTACTCTTCATTTTTCCCAGTGTAAGAAAATTGAGATTCGTGCACCCACTCAAAAAACTTGATGATGATAATAATGACCACGAATGAATGATGACTCATTTAGCTACAATGCAACAGAAGCAGATCTAGAAGTGCAGCTCTGTGAAGATCCTGCTGTTAGCCAAACTCATTGTGGAGCCTGATCCCTATCTGACTAGGGTTGCAGAGGACTTAGAATTTGACGTGCAGTGCTCATTATCAATTCTTTTTGACTCAGGAGAACAAATTTACTTAAAGTCCCCAGAGAAAGGTAAGGAAAATGTTACTGCATTCACCTTATACATAGCATAATACAAGCATAAAGGGGATGAATTTAAAGTATTTTCACATGCTATGAAATACATGTGTTCTACAAACACTCACAGGTGGTTAAAACCGAAGATCCTTGAGAAACTTATCAACTCGGTCATAAAAAATGTGCAGAAGTAGCACACGAGCCCCTCTTTAGAGAAGAAAAATATCCAGAAAACCAGCAGTGAAGTGTTGCAACCCACAAGATAGCTTACTGGCATGAGTTTTCCTCAGTGGGCATCTCCATGGAAGAAAGACTTTGTACCCTTTCTTCCAGGCAGTTTTGTACACCAAAGAGGAGGAGCATTTCCCAAAAGCCATGCAGGAAGAATTCTGATTCTGCATTCAATTCTCAGAATTACCAATTTTGATAACTTAAAATTTCAGCTTCATGAATTTGCCAAACTAAAAACTCCCTGGATCTCCAGCATGATTGCTTTGATGAATTGAATCCTTCTAGTCCATTTAACATGAAATAACAGACTTGTGTTGATGGTGCTTTTGTTCTTGATAGTAGAGAACTTGTTACTGAAAAAATTAGCTACTCACCCTTAAGTAATCACTAACATTCCAGCTCCTGAATATAAAAATGACGAAAGAGCAGATGGAAACAAACAAAATTTGTATTAATAATACATAACAAAGTGATGCCTACAAGTGATATTTCAGCAGGGCAAAAAAATAGGAAAGCTACGGTTTTCATTGGGCCTTAATGTATGTATCCGTCTCTAATGCTTCCATCTTCAAGCAGTTCTGTTTTATTGACACAACAACACAAATTGCAGAAGTAAATTGAATCACAGGCTCAGAATGTAAAAATCAATGAGAAATAATTTTGTAGCACTAAAGTGAACAGTGTAATGCTAGGTATTCATTTAATTAACCATGAGCCTTTCCACATAATGCACAATCATTGCCAGCTTTTCAGCTCACGGTTATTCCAGGAATAATGGGTTTGGGATTCATCTTTAGAAAACCTGCATTAATATTTGAAAGCATTTAAATCCATTAGTGGGTCATCTGAACACTGCAGGTCACTTTTACATTGCTAATTGAAACAATAGTAATGGGTTATAATCTACTATCTAATAATGCCTGGAGTGTTTTACCGCTTTTATATCTGCAGATTCCAGGAAATATGTAAATTTGTTGCTGAAGTGTTATAAAATATGGAAATTTAAATGGCAAACATGAAACTATTTCTTTTTTATAAATTAAAAAAAAAAAAAAAAACCCACTCACAGCATTAATAAACTGAAGAGTTACACTATATTTTGATGTCAGGATAAATTCCTTTCTATAGACTTTACAGTGTTCATCGCTTCTGCGCTGTAGGCTTAACATCTGGCATTCACATTTTCAACATTGCCATTAAGAGAAAGTGAATATCATTAAACCAGTGAGTAAACAATCATGTCATTGTTTCCATATGCAAGCTATACATTGACTCAGTCTGCTGTGTTCTGACGGCAATGTGTTTTGTTTTGGTTAGGTTTCTTCCCTCTATGGTTTGATGCAAACTTTTTTTTTAAATGGGATTTTCTGTTTCTCCTGCATGTAGAAGTAGCCATACCATATGGAAGTCTGAATTTAGGGTGGCTTACTTTCAGTTTTGTGCTGCCTTTCTTTTTTTTTTTTTTCCTTTTTGTTAATTAACAGGTACTGAAAGGTAAAGTTGCTTTACGTATCTTTCAGGTAATTGAATAGAACACAAATTGATACTTAAACCCTCATTTTCGTTTTTAATTAAACAGGCATCTTGCACATTTACCTGCATCTTCATAGGCTTAATTACAGTCTGATTGGGCAAAAAGATCCCGAGAAGAGCATCTCATTACATCTAGGTAGGCTGCACTGGCAGGAATGTGTGGCATGTGTATAAGAGGAGGCATGTGTGTTAGTGAACGTGTTTAAATAATTTACTTGGTTAATAAAATATGGATGGCGTGTTTGAGGGAAAATTGTGGATCATTGTATGACCTTTGCACTCACCAGTGGAAAAAAAAAATCAGTCTGTAATGTGGTTGATGGGAGAAAATGAAAAAAATATATATATTGTGGGTAACATTTTAACACAAACCTATTAAAGTGGGAACAATTCTATATTCAGCAAGGTAAACAAACTTCTTGCTTCCTAGTGACATGTATATTGCCCTGACATGTGCCATTCTGTTAGGAAAATAATGGTTTTTGCGGGTGAATAAACCCTGCAGCTTTTATGGCTCATTCCAGAGTGGTGATATTTGGTCCTCTACAAATACAAAGCATCCAAAGCTCCATTCTTGCTTTATTTTACAAGGGGGAAGGGGGCTGCAGATGGGATCTTGTTCTGTAGGATCTTGTTTGAGGAGACAGCATTGTTACCAGAAAGCTGTAATTTCATTAGTATATTTTTTAAACAATAGCTATTGATCAGGGCTGTCAGACACTGTCAGAGGCAGAATCCTTCCTATTCAGTATCCCTTGGCATATGAGGAGGAGGAGGAGAGCATACAGTGTTTCTTCCCAGCTGACTGCTGTGCCTCTCCCCAGGAACTGCTCTGTGATGGAGTCTGCAGGTAGGGCTAGCAGAGGCAAGAGGGTCTCAGGAGACAGAAAAGCTCCTTCCACCCCAGCAAGAAATAACGCCTGAGTAGGCAGGCCAGTGCTGTGCAGTGAGAGCCCTTCTGCGCTCTGGGAGGGCTGCTCTGCCACCGTGATATGGCTGCAGTGTCAGGGGGGCTAGCTCATCAAGATAAAAAGGCTATCATCTCTGGTTTCATTGCTATGCAGGAATGAATTAATATCATCTCCACTGGGATATGATAAAGATATTTAAAAGGCAGTTTTTCAGTTGAATTTCAAAAATATGCAAAGCCAGGAATAGCAGGAGATGCTGACTGGTGGATAGTCTCAGCTCTAACTGGCCATTCTCTAGAGTGGCATGAGAAGCACCTACTCTGAGCCAAGAAGAATGTTATCCACAGAGATAGATTGCTCTATAAATTACCTAGAGATGTAGAACATGCAAAATTCCCAAGACACAACCTGTCACCCTCTAACCTTTCTTCAGCATAGGCCAAAACTTTCTAAACACACTTGTGATTCTACAGGCCCATGGGGAATTAGGGAACCTCTACTCCCTCACTGCCTAGCACATATCTTCCCTAGAACCACGTTGTATTAGCCAAAACCTCAAAACCTGGGATACAGAGATTGTAAATAACATAGGTAGATCCTTTGGCTAGAAACAAATACATTTCCCCTTCATTTTCAATATACCATGTAAAACAAATCATGGATCATGCATATAGGCAGGAACTGAATGCTAGTGATGGTTGATAGAGGCCTTCCAGGTTATGCAATAAACTATCCTTGGGCTCCAGCCCTGTGTGCTGGAGAATAAGCTGCCAGTGAGTGCAGTGTTTTCAGCCTATTCTCACATTTGTGCTTGGTTGAGGTTTTATTTAACGTTGGAAACCCTAAACAGATGACTGTTCTGGATAATATGGTTTGCGCTGTTGGCAAGCTTGCAAAAGAGCACTTATTAAACAAACAGTTTTTATTGTTTTTAAAAGCTTTAAGAAGGCCTTTCCCCCCTCTTTTCTTGGAAAGGAGAAAGATCTGTAATTCCATGGCATGGAAATATTGCAGTACTTTAACAAGGACTTTTTCTTTTAAAAATAATTACTCTGCATTGACTGGATAACCAGAACCTTCCATATCTTACATATCACAGGTTCAAACGCAGATCCAGCCATGCACCACCATGTCTGATCTCCTGGCCTTGAGGAAAAGAAGGGATTTCTCTTCTGGAGAGGTGTCTGCATCATAAGGACAGTCAACGTTGGCAATCTTGGCAAAGGGGCAACAGGTAACACGTGCAGACAAATCTCATATTTTAACCCCAGAATACTTTTCCATATGCTGCCGTGGATATATTCAGATAAACAGTGAGTTCAAACACTGTGGTCCTTTCTCCAGCAAAATTCCCCTCTGAACTAAGTTTTGCTTGAGTGATGACAGTGTTTGTCACATAATAAGGTCTTTAATTTGCTGCAATGTCAATAAGGCACCTTGTCAAGGATATTACACTTAATTAAACAATAAATAAACCAGACCCACCCTGCTCCAATCAGATAAAACTTGCCTGGCTGCCCAGCTTTGGAGGCTGACAGGGTTCAGGGACTGTTTAGGTGAGTCTGAAGTAAGGCAGGGAAGTCAAGACTTGCTGGGCAGGAACCCCAAGGGGGTGCCAGTGACAGTCTGGGTGAGATGTGTGCCCTGCCTTTGGAGACAGGGAGAAACAGATAGCTGAGTCTAAACAGAGCTGCCCCAGCAGCAGACAGTCTCAAGGGAAGTGTGTCCCTGTTGAGACATTTTCCCTTGGTAAAATTAGCGAGTTCAGCTTCAGCTGTGCAATATGTTGGCCAAAATCTCAAGAAACCCTGGAACCAATTTATTCCATCTGGAAATTAGTTTCAGATTTTATTGCTTTCAATTTTTGTTCCAGAGCAGATTCTGTTTCCAAAGAGAGGTCCCTGGTCCTTTGTCCTTCAAGGGTTTTTTTTTTGTGTTTTGCAGGTTTTTTGGTTTTTGGGGCTTTTTTGTATTTCTAAAGCATATTAATTAGCAAGTTTTGCAGAAAAAAAAGAAAAGAAAAGGAGGAGAAAGAAAAAGGAACAACTTGGTTTTTTTCTTGCCATTAATATTCTGTGCAATAAGATGTTTCAGTGGAAGCTCCTTTGCAGGCACATCTCAAATATCAGCATCTGACATGAGATCCTTTTGGAAATCTAAATAATTTCTTCTAACAAGCAGGTTAGTTAATTAGTTAGTCAGGTAGTTAGTTTTTACCTGTTCTTTATATATGCCATTTAATGAAACTGCAGCTGAGCCTTTTATTTAACCATTTGTCATTAACAGGCAAAAGGAACAGGGGACAGGCATGGAGAAGTACCCAGTGTCTGTTAAAAACAATCTGTGTGTATTCATTGCCAAAGTAGTTAAATATTCCTAAGTCATATCTGAACATCTGCTTCTGGTTTAGTGCTTTGATTGAAATTATTTTAAATGTGCTTCTACCTGAAAATGATTTCTTTTAAAAGGTGAAGGCTGGTGGTGATTTTCTCACTAAGAATGACAGCACTTCATCAGTAGAGCATCCCTGGCTCTCAGGAAATCCACCATCTGCTTACTTCTCCACTTTTTTAAGGAACAGAAAATCTGAAAACTAAGCAGTAACAGGGAGGGGGAAAAAAAAAAGCAAAACCTGCAAGTGAACAATCCTAATGGATTTCACATGCAATGTGTTTCTCTGCATAGTTCACCAATTTTCACAGCAACTTATTCTTCTAAACTGGTAACCCTGGGTTATCTGCTTAAAGTTTTTCACCCAGAGCTGCAGCCTGTTCTGATGAGTGCTGACAAATGAAGTAAGAAAATTATGAATGAAGTCTGCCACCCTGGGCTAACTCGTTTGTAACTCAGAAGTAGTTGTTAATAAAGATTTTGAGTGAAGGGAAGCAAGATGAATGGAACATGGACACAGCTTCCAAATCTACATTTGTTCACAAGACAAAGACATCTCTAAGACTATGAAATCCGAATTTTTACTGCAGGCAATGATACAATTACTTGTGTAAGTGATATAAATGTATCAATGTTCATCTGAAAGCAAGTTATGATTTCACGCTTACAACTTCTTATTCCAGCTCCTCACTCCTTTACATACTTTTAACCTCTAATCTTCTTTTAATTTCCAAATCTATTCATTCATGGGCTCTCTATTCAGCAGTCAACAGCATCTTCCAGTTGAAAACCTTTTTTTCTACATCCTGACTGTCCATCTCTCACCTCCAAGAGTGCAGAAAGCAGTCCTGTTCCCCCAAGGTTTTTGTTTTTTAGATTATAAGAAATGGGAAGCAACTTGTTTCTGCCCGTACAACAGGCTTTCTGCTCCCACTTATCCTGCTAATGTCTCTGCACCTGTTCAGTTTGAATTCAGGTCTACTGCACACTGGATCACAGGGAGACATGGGTCTTGCTCATCTCTCATGTGGAGGTAGTTGCTCTTTCCATATCTTTCCTTAACACACCAGGTCTAAGTTCTTCATATTTGCCTCGGCCAAGGCCAGTGATGTCCCTGGGATAACTCACATCACAGGTTTATATGTTTCAGTGAGTACAGTTCATGAATCTGCGTGTGAAAACTCGCATGCTCACCCCACTCCAGTGGTTCCAGAATAGGTGAGCTCCAGTTTCTATTGCTTATTCTGCAGGAGCACAACCCATGGCTCTTATGCTTCTCTTCACACTGGTTGGGGTTATCCTGCTGAGAAGCAGGTTGCACATCTTTCACCTGCCAAAGTCTGTGACTTCATACTTGCTGTGTTAAAAAGAAAATTTATCCTAAATGCTCGCAAAAATCCTCTGCCACGGCAGATTGTGTCTGAAACCTCTGAATAAGAGGTAGATGTCACTGCATATCTCCTCTCTAAACAGTTCCTTCTAGTCCCCAGTCTAACCAAACTGGATAGAGTATGTTAAAAATAAGGATGTGAAATAGAGGGAAGAAAGAAAATCAAGATGCTATTCAGCTGAAATCCTCTAATCTCTAATAAACTGAGTATTATAACAAAATTAAAAAGGAAACATATGATGGCAATATTAAGACCAAAGGCCATTAGTAGAGAGAGTCACTGCCAAAGCTCACATTCAGTGATATCTCTGTGCTAATGGACACAACATTCATTAGCACACCCAGGCTCATTCTGGCTCCTCTTAGCACTACACTATTTGCTTTATGCCTCTGCAAGTTGTCTTTCCTTTCCCGTTTTCCCCATCACTAAACTGAAAGCTATTTGACAGTTTCTGGCATCTCTATTAAATTGTGGGAAACATGGAAATATTAACTTTTGAACCACAAAACTAAAAACACCCTTGCACATTCTGAAGCTGAAACTGGTCCTGAATGAGGTAGCTTCTGATAGGGCTCACAGAGGCAGCAGGAGGGCATGGGGAGAGAGGGAGGCTGACCCCGTTGGCTGAGATTTGGGTTTTGCTGTTGTCATTAGAGATCAAAAGACTGTGATCACCTTTCTGATTGCTCCTTCTCTAGTAAACAACCTCGAAGTGAGTTCATTAAATATTAAAAGGCCCTGATATCTATTAATGTTATCGGACACATGAAATATGCCTGATGGATTTATTCTGCTGTAAAGGAACCATATCCCAGTGTCCCTCCTGGGACCATGCTCCAGCTGTTTAAACTATAATTCCATCACTAGCAGGAATGGTTGAGGCTGACCTCCATGAAATGTACTCATTGTTGCTCAGCCTGTGAATTGTAAATGAAACCTTTTGTAATAATGTTAAAATATGCATGCAGAGGAATTAAAGCATTGGAGGTCAGCAGCGGAGCCTCGCAGTGGGGTCGCTGTTGGCTCAGAGCTGCTGGTGGCTGCACTCCAACAAAAGTGATACCCAGAGGTTGTTTAGGGGGCTGACTGCGTGAATGACTGGGCTTGGCAGAGCTATTGCTGCATCTCAGGGAATCTCAATCTGGTTTTGATTGTCTTCTGCTACAGTGTCGGCTGTTTTGAGCACCTTGCTCTTTTGGAGGAGCCAAGTTTCTGGTTTCCTTGTCCCCGGTTCAGTGCCAGAGCTCTTTATTGCCCTACGTGGGACCATTAAAACGTTATACCACATTTTAAGCCTCAGCTTTCCACATATTGATTTTGTGCCTGCTTTCTAGTTATTTATGACATGAACACCATCTACATGTCCATGAGAGAAGGAGCATATACATAAATTCCAGCTAATAAAAACAATGGAGCCTGGGACAGCCCTTCAGCCTAGAGTCTGAGGGAGGAAAAGACAGCCAGTGCTAAGAGGGATCTTGCAAGTGTCTGAAGGAGTTGAAAAGTACCTTTGCTGAACCTGGAGCAGTCACCAGAAGATCCCTATGCTCTGTGCTCTGGTTTCATGCATTTGGGAAGACACATGTAATTCTATGCAGCGAGACCCTTGCACTCTTCCTGGTACTCTGCTTTCACGCCAGTTTTTTTTTCTTATGCTTTACGTGCTGTGAGTCCTCAAATGCCTGAAGTGTTTTAAAAGCTTTACAAAAATTAAGTGCTCCAAAAAAAATCTCTGATAAGGTATAATACAGAAAGATAAGTGGCAGCCTCTCTGTGGGCTTACCAGCAGTCAGTCAATGCCACGTCTTCAGTGTCAGCAGGCAATTGAATTGTGCATCCCAAAAGTGGGGCAAAGGCTTCACCTTGCTACTGCCTATGCAAGGGTTTCACCAATTTAGCACCTTTGTTGTAATTGTCTTCAAAATCCTCATGTCACCTTAGCTATCCAAGTGAAATGATTGGGTTTGTAAGTTTTGAGTAATGATTTTCTACACTCAAGGGCTAAGGACTGAGTATGGGAGAGAGGCCTTGAAAGATTAGCCCCTGATCTTTTCTTTTTTGGAGATCTAAATTTAAATTATGAAAATGACTTTTCCAGTCTCATCTGAGTCATAATTTTCCAGAAAAAAAAAATCTTTATAGTATCTGGCTCAGCATGATGTTTCCACTAAGATAAACTGGAGACATTGCTGTCCCAGACCAGTTACTGTTGAAGGATTAGGAGAAGCAGTTTAGGAAAACACCAGCTGTTTTCTATTTTAACTCCACACCTGTCCATATACCAGAAAAGAAAAAGAAAAAGAAAAAGAAAAAGAAAAGAATAGAAAAGAAAAGAAAAGAAAAGAAAAGAAAAGAAAAGAAAAGAAAAGAAAAGAAAAGAAAAGAAAAGAAAAGAAAAGAAAAGAAAAGAAAAGAAAAGAAAAGAAAAGAAAAAAAAGAAAAGAAAAGAAAAGAAAAGAAAAGAAAAGAAAAGAAAAGAAAAGAAAAGAAAAGAAAAGAAAAGAAAAGAAAAGAAAAGAAAAGAAAAGAAAAGAAAAGAAAAGAAAAGAAAAGAAAAGAAAAGAGGAAAAAGGAAAAAAGGAAGAAAAAGACAAAAAGAGAAAAAGAAAAAGAAAAAGAAAAAGAAAAAGAAAAAGAAAAAGAAAAAGAAAAAGAAAAAGAAAAAGAAAAAGAAAAAGAAAAAGAAAAAGAAAAAGAAAAAGAAAAAGAAAAAGAAAAAGAAAAAGAAAAAGAAAAAAAAAAAGAAAAAGAAAAAAGGACTCCACTGTCTGGATAGACTTTACAGATTTCTTTAAATGACTCAAAACTTTCATTGACTCTATCGAATCCACTCATCTGAGAGAAATAGAGGAGTGTTTTGTTATATTTTTAATATAAGAAAAATCTGAGAATTTCGTCAGGTCTTAATCAGGTGCTGACCAAAACAGGCATAGAAGGAAAAAATAACCAACCAGCTTATCTTTAAAACACTGGCTTTGCTCTTCACAGAGATAATACTACTGCACAATATTCCTGTCACAGTTTTAACATGGGCTTCCAAAGGTCGTGCATTAAAAGCGTTGAGAAGGCACATGGAGATTATTCACAGCAATGTAGAGGAGCCTGTTCAGGCAGTGCATGTTAAGATCTCTTTTGATTTGGGTTACACTGGCTCAGCTCTGAAGCTCTTTATACAGGAGACAGCGTCTCTGTGCCCATTGTGCAGTTTCCAGCACCCACTGCCTGTGAGCAGTGCCATGAGCAGCCCATAAAGGTGGGGACAACACTGGGACAACTCCAGGTGACAGCTCACTAATACCTCCTGAGTCTGTCTTTGGCCAGAAAGGAAGGGAGATGAAACACTGCAGGACTCTGCATTTTTGCAGGCTTTAGACTAAAAGAAACAATGGCTGGGGAGGGGAGGGAAGGGAATGGATTTTCTTTTTGATTTTTCTTTTTTTTATTTTGTTTAAGCAAGACATCTGAAAAGACAATCTTCAAAAAAGAGAAAGGGACTCTTGATAGTTATTAGCCCTCTGCTCAGCTTTACCCTTTCCCAGATGTTTTTTCCCTGGGGAATTCTAGCAGACAGACCACGGATCATCACAGCTGGCATCTGCACAGCGCCGTGCAGTTAATAATGATTCACAACCACTGCTCCCAATCTCGCCGGCATTTGCCTCCGCTAGGACAGAGCACAAATGTGCTTGCAATTAGGAAGGAAGGAAGAATGTAACAGAAATGCTGTTTCTTTTTAAACAAGTAAGTGTAATTTTTCATGTAGACTTGGGACCGTGCCCGCGAGTAATTTGCTTTTGTCAAATGGAACATGAAAACCACGCACCCAGTCCTGCAAATGATTACTCACAAGCACAGCCTCTGCTCGCACAAGTGCTGGCACTGGAGTCAAGAGCAGTCTGGTGTGGGTAAGGATTACTCGTATGAGGAAGGGCTTTCGGGATTGGCCCCAAGAGAGGTATGTGAATACTCCTTCATGGGACATAAGCTTCAGGGAACTCAAAATAGGTTAATTCCATGCCTGATTCATTCCATGGACCATTTAACGAGAGCCTCTGGAATTGTGCAGTCGGTAATGAACTGCCAAGAACCAAAAGTAATCACTGCTGCAATTATTACAATTTACACTTGGATTCTGTTACCTTTGCAGCAAGTATGGGTCTTGAATTAAGTGGTCCAGAAATACAAGGACTTCCCACAAAGAGCAGTCCTTTCAAAACCACAATTCTTTTACTTGCTTATTGCCCAAATTATTGCACAAAAGTGCCGTTATGCTGGTTTGTTTTCCTTTCGTTTTTTAACGGGGTCTTTGCACACTGGAGATGCATGAAAAGGCTGCTATATCAGTAGTAATTATGGGCTAATAGGTCATGGAGAGGCTTCTTTTTTCTTCTAATTCTAGTGGGTCTGGACATTCCTCTTGATCTGAAAAAAACTGCACATTTTCTCTTAGGGAAGTACAATGCACTGCTCTATAACCTTTGTGTTCTTACACTGTGCCTGAGTCATGCAAGGTGTGAACACATCCTTTTTGGGTAGTCCTGCATTTCCATTGCCAATCATGAAAACCTAAAGCAGCTCTGGCCTGTAAAGTGCTGAGCTTTCTGGCCCCGATCCAGGAAAGCACTTGAGTACAGGCTTAACTTTGCACATGCATCTCATTGGAGTTGATGAGACTGCTCATTAGATGCTTTCAGATAAGCTGAGTCTGATGGGCCTCACACTAGGATACTTAGAAATCTAGAAGAAAAAACATAAGCTCTGCTTGTAGCTTTAGAAGCAGGGGTATTGTCAAAATAGCAGCAAATGGGGGTAGCTGGTGCCTGTTACATGTAAACCATCCTCTCAACTTCAGCTCTTACAGAACTCTAGATTCATCTTACAAAAGGACTTGTTAGCAGACCACAGAAAAAACAGAAGTTTGGGAAAGTGTCAGTGTGGCTTTGTCAGGAACACCTGAATTGCAGTAGTTCTGCAGGAAATGCTCTGGGGATGGCACTGGCTTACAAACAATGCGAGTCAACAATGTTCAACTACTGCAGAAAAAGCAAACATGTCTTACTGAGTTTTGCAAATAAGAATATATGTATGGGGAGACAGATGAAGTGGTCTGACCATTCCCCTTCCTAGGGCAATGTGGCTGATTTTAGGCATCTTGGCGTAGGAGATAGAAGAAAATGATAAAATCTTAGAAAGAAAATTACTTGGGAGGAAAGGCTGAAAGGATTTGTGTTGTTGTTGCTCGGGGCAGTTTGAGGGAAATTCTGGTACTCACATATGGGGCAGAGACAGGACAAGAGTTGGAATAATGACGCTGAAAATTCAGGTTAGACATTAGGAAGAATATTCTAGTGCTAGAACTAGCAGAGGAGTCTGAGAAGACTGTGGTGCAGTTTTTTGGGGTAGGTTATGTAAAACAGCTGCCAGGGATGCTCTAGGTAGAGCTGTTGCTGCCTTAGGACTGAGTGAGTAGCAGAACAAGTTCTGAGGTCCCTTCCAGCCACACCTTGCCTTGGCACTGTGCATTTCTGGGTCTGTGCACTGGCACAACCATGTGTCTCACCTGCTGTGTCTGTATCTTATCCTCTGTGTGTCACACATGCCGCCTTTTACAGGACTGAGCCCCCAGACCAACAAAGTGCTCAAATATGAATCCTATAGAAAAATATCTCCTTTTAACTTTTTGAGTCAACTATGAACTGAGACTTTGCTATACTGGAGGTTTAGGGGCAGGTTATTAAGAGTTCAAATGGACCTAAAGATGATACTATTACACATGCAGTTTAAATTGAACATATTTCAATTTCTCTTAAGAGCAGGGACAAGAATATAGATGTGTGCAACTCTATCTGCTTTGAAATATGCTCTCTTTAGCCTGCTTGACTGTTGGGAGACTCATTCATAAACACATTTTGAAGGGGGTGAGCTGCCTACAAAAGAGAACACACCAGTGGAATCACAAAGCAGCAAAGAATGGCAGAAAACACCAAGGCTGATTCAGAACTTTAGGATTTGGGGTAGGACCTGCAATCTCCTGAGTTTCTATGGCAAAGATAGAGGAAAGTGTGATTAAAATACCAGAGAATTCCTTGCCTCTCTGAGGTGCTCTAAGATATTCCTCTAAGATCCTCTATGAGGAAATCAAAATTACAGATTTTCCCTCTGCTATTTGTTCAGGTGGCAGTAGCAACTTTGTTATCCAGCCACAGCTGGATGGATAAGGTCCAGCATATATGTACAGTTGAGTATTTATGAATAAATTCTTTTTTGTTTAAAACTTCTATAATTGCACACTTTAAATAGTAATGAGACATTTAGAAAAAGAGAGAGTGGAATTTTTATGCTGTTTCATTAGACAAAATATGACCATATAGCAAGTAAGATAAGTTGATAAGTAAAATGTTGCAAATATCCTTCAGTACAAAAATCTAATGGTTTTGGCATTTCTAACCCCCGTGAGCGTATTGTGGAAAACATTCTGTTAAAAAAAATTTGCATAAAGTATATATATTTCTCAAAGTAGGTATTACCCTGAGAGAATTCAGCTTTGATTTTCAAACATTCTGATTTAAAGACATCCTTTGAGAAAACAAAGTTCATTTCACACAATTCTGCCCTTCTGGTTCAGTAGTAAGGTTCAGTTCAGAAAAAGGAGCAGCTGCTGCTGCCTGAGCCCCTGTCTGCCTGCTAAGGCCCTGCAATGGCTCTGACCACTACTGCTGGTCTGCCTACAGGATGAGAAGAACATAAAGCATAAATGCATACCCAGTGCATTAGTCCACTGTCTAAAAATGATGCTGGTTTGTTGTTTTTGTTTTCCCAGATTTTTAGACTGCACATCCCCAGGAGAAGAGCACTGGTCTGTCTCCCCAGGTAATTTTCTTAAGGTCTACTGACTACATTGGATTTCTTTTTTTTTTTTGGCTAGCTTTGATCAAGGGAAAAGAAAAGTTGGAAAATTACATTTTTTAAAGAAAGTATAGTAAAGACTGCAGCACCCATGGCTTTATAAAACTTGAGCTGCTTTTTTTGGTGAGCTGGAATTGTTATTTCTGGGGATGGGGGTGTGTTTCATGCATGTGTTATGTCACACTGCCCTTGTGCAGAGCCATCGCTTCCCTTTGGACCCTGGCTGAAGGACCTCTCTTCCTAAGGGAGACAGTGTCTGTTTTGTTGTCTGGGTTTCTTTCTGAAGAGAGAAAAGTTTTAAAAACTTGAGAGAAAACAAGACCTTTTGATATTTATGAGCATATGGGCCTTAGTTAAAAGGGTGCCAATGATTTGAGGGGATACTGGACAAGATTCTATGTGAAGAGCATAAGATCTTCCCCCTTGGCAAAGGTGGGAAGAGATGAATAATTTTCAGGTGCTTTAGTTGATGCCACATGCCTAGCCAGATGATTTTTGTTGTCACTTTTTTTTTAAATTTGTATCCATACCGACTCTATTTTGTACATTCAATGTGTCTATTGACTGCAGATACAGAACAAGTTGCTTATTGCTTCCACAAATCCTTATTTACTGGCTGGGCTTTGTCATGAGAGTGCCCTGCAGTACCTTGCCTATGAAAACAAATTATTGGGGGAGCTCTGAAAGAGCTGTTTTGTTCCTAGTTTTCCATTATAAGACAGGATCAAACCCTATTGTGACTTTCTCTTGACTAACATAGGAAACGTAATATATTTATTACACGAATTTAACAGAAAAAGATTATTCTTTCCTCTGTTAGAACCTGGCATCTTGCTTGCTTATTTGGACCAACATGTTCTTTTTTTAAAAGATTTATTGTGAAGGCTGCATTCTGTATATGCAATAGGTTGCAACAGATGTGCTTCTTCAGAACATATTTCAGGCAGTGCTTTATTGTTAATATTACAAGAAGCCTAAGTGTTAAACAGACAGAAATAACTTCTATTGTGTATTACTGACATGCAGCAGAAAACACACAGGCATTATGTCTCCACTTATTATTTACCTACTGAAGCTGCTTCCTAACACCTCTATACACTATTACAACAAAATTTTGTATATGAGGCTGTGCTTGAAAGACTGAGAGCGTTATTGTCAATGGGGTTTGTTGTATGCAAGTAGGATGACTAAAGGGCCAAATCCAGCTGGGCTGGATACAGACTGGTCTTTATGTTGTTAATCTGCTAACTCAGGACCCAGGGATATTTGATTTTGGATTTCTGGTGTAGTATTACCTGGTACAAGTGGCACTAGAGAACTAAACATTAAGCTACATGACATGAAATTTCCTATTATGAATATGAACAACCTGAAGCGTTGCATTTGACTGGGCAAAAAGTGTTCTTTTACATTGATTCCAAGAAAGATTCTACATATAAAATTCAGTTCATTCCCTTTATCTAGAGAAGACATGTTGACAGTGTAATATATTTTAATTCTTTTCAATATGTGTCACAGGAAATTATTTTAATCATTCCTTCCTTAGAAAATATTCTCAGAACTACAAGTCTTTCTGTGAAATAGATTTGATGTTGTTGTGGCCCTACAGCTTCCACTTTGTATAAATAATCAAAAGCTTTACTAGCCATGGCATGAACTTGGGAAGAAGAAATTATACACCACAGCTTCTAGTTGCTTCAGACAAATTAATTTCCAGTAATGTTCTGGATCTTAATATTGAAATATTTGAAATTCGGGCTGCCAATTAGAAAAGGAATCAATCAATAAAGAAACAAAAATAATTGTGAAAGTAAAAAATTAAATCTAAATCTCAAATTAAAATTACTGGATGTTCTCAGATTTTCTAACAGTTTATAAGGAAAAAAAATTATAAAGCACTTTATAAACAATATGATTAATGAATCCATTTGAGATTTTGTTGACTGACAAATATTTAATGATCACAAGAGGTAGTGCATAAGAAAAATGTATTTTTCTTATATCTCTATATAATTTGGTTGCCCTACAAGCTGTCCCTTCCTCTTTCCCCTCCCTACTGTTTTCCATGAGTCTGAATTCTGCATTGCTCTAATGCTATTTTTTGAATTTTACCCTTGACAGCAAGGTAGTCACTGACCAGCAGGTGAAAATCTGGTTATTAACAAACAAACCTGTGAAGTTTATAATCATAGCAAAGATATCATCTTAAATGTGTATAAAATAACTTGGGAGATGTTTTCATCTCAGAAATTCCTCTTAGAAAGCTGGTAATTCTGTAATATTTGGAACTCTACATGAAACTCCTGAGTTAATATTTCCAGTAGTTCTTAAAGCTTCACTCAAAGTTGCTGTGCATTCATTCCTAAATTAATTAATCTCAAAATTACAGTAAATGTCTGATTTCACATTATCCATATCCAATTACTGCCTAGGTCAACACTGAATCAGACTCAGCTAGCTCATTCTCAGGCCCTTAATGACTTGCCTTGGATCCAATTTTGAGCTAAAATAAAAAAGAAACCCAGAACTCAGATCTTCTGGGTGCTGCCAACTCTGATGGAAGAAACAGATAACAAGTCAAACCCTTAGAAGGACATTAAAGAAGAAGCTGAGGACCTGGGACTCCCAAGAAGTGAAGAGCTACACACATCAGCAATGTATTTTACCATCAGGGAGGAGCTGTTGCAAGCTCAGCAGTGTCAGACAAGTGACAAAGGGCACACAATCAGACAAAGGATGGGGGCAGGTAAAGGATTTGGTTCTGGAGGCTGATTTTTTAGGGAGTCATAACGTCTGATTTAGTTGGGAATTCTTTACTGGTCATAACAGGCAGATCTAATTTAATTGGCAATACTAACTAACATTTCCCCCACCTGAAATAAAAGCTGCTGATGCTGCGCAGGGACAGCAGCTGCGCTCCTGGTGCACTGCCACAGGTGGAGGTGCCCCAGGTTTGTCACTGCTGTGCAGGTGAGCCCTTTGGCTCCACAGCCCCAGGTTTGTCACTGCTGTGCAGGTGAGCCCTTTGGCTCCACAGCCCCAGGTTTGTCACTGCTGTGAGCCCTTTGGCTCCACGGCCCCAGGTTTGTCACTGCTGTGCAGGTGAGCCCTTTGGCTCCACGGCCCCAGGTTTGTCACTGCTGTGCAGGTGAGCCCTTTGGCTCCACAGCCCCAGGTTTGTCACCGCTGTGAGCCCTTTGGCTCCATGGCCCCAGGTTTACCACCATTGTGCAGGTGAGCCCTTTGGCTCCAGGCTCTGCCCCGGCTTGGGAAGATGGAGCCCCTCGCTGAGCAAGGGGCTGCCAGGCAAAGTCATTCCTTTTTTCCCCGAGTGAAAAATGTGCCACATGACAAGACAGTAGTAACCGCGCTTCAGACCAGACGAAGGCACAACCATTCATGATTTTCCATTTTTTGTCACATTAATTTGGGGGGGAGGGGAAGTAGGGCAGAGAAAAGGCTTTGAATCCAGACAGACATGTGTGTTTTAAATTATGTTTTGTGAATTGAAGCAAGGCAGATGCTTCCAACAAGCACACATTTTGCTACTGTTTGCAAAGCAGACGCACACTGGCACATGGTTGTAGGACATGAATTATACTTCTGTGCTTCTGATTTGTAACCACACCTGTATACCCTTAGAAATGCTAATAGAAAAAATACGAATTTAGGCACAAAGGAGAATCTAATAAGAGGAACATTTGAATGGGTAAGGAAATGTCTATTCCTCCCCATACCCACTCCCCCTACCCCCCCAGTCATTAGGACTGGAGGAACATGCTTATAGTAATTAGGTAAGATTGATTTAGAGGCTGAACACCACCCACAATTTGTGTAGTCTGGGGTCAGGCAGGCAGCTGCAGAAACCGCTCAGCTAATTATGAGAATTCACTGTTCGTTAATAGAATCTCTCTCCACAAACAGCAGCTGTGTGTTTGCTCACGCAGATTATTAATTCTGGCCTTGCCTCAGCTGCAAGTTTCTGCTGCGTCGAAAGGAATCCTCTGATAGAAGTGTCAGTTATCGCCCAAGCGATGCCAGGGGAGAAAGGAAAGGCAGAAAGAAAGGAGAATATCTTCTAATCACAGGTGGATAAAGATTTTTTTTTTTTTTTTTTTTGCAGATAGCTTCCTTTTCTGCCTCTTACTCCCAAACAATTAAATGCCAGTTTTGGAACTCATTAATCTGTAGGCAACCTGGCGAGATCTAATTTATACCTGTCAGGAGCAATGGGCAGCAGCTAATAGGAAAATAATTGCAATGTAAGTCTACTTTCTCACTTGATAGTACGCTTGCTTTTAAGGACAAATCTTTGATGAGGTGCATCAGAACATTATTCTGTGTGCACCACTTCTACACCTATGTGTATCCTCCTAGTTGAGCCATGTTTTTTTAAAAAACTGCATATTTGTATTTTTTGCAAAAATTGAACAGAGGCAACTTACTTTAAAAATGTGGCACATCATTATTTACAGATATAAGCGTCTGCTTCATACCAAATATGAAAATAACATCAGCTTTGTATGTAAGATGCCGTATCTTGCTACATAGCTAGGTGTAAAATATGCATCTAAATTATTTGCTGGAAAATCAGGACTCTAATAAATCTTGGCTCTGTCAAAGTAAAAGCTGAGACTCATGTTAATAAGCAGCAATGATTCCTAAGTTCTTAGCTTTGATAACCATATAGAATATTAGGGCTTTGGGGAGAGCCGAGTTTCCTCTCTGTATTGTATCACTCTCACAGGACAAACGATCTGGTATTCAGGTAAGGTCCCATCCTGCAAAATTCAGAAATATTCTCAGGAATGTTGACATATCTGTGAACAGAAGGTTCCTGTTGTGAAAGATAAAACATCCATATTGTGCATTTGGATGGAGATGTGTGGGAAGCATGCAGAATATGCCCATCTGCAAAGTAAAGGGGAGCAAAGCCCCACCTTTACATCATATTGCCTTGTGAATATGTGCACTTGTCATGTGTTCTTAGACCATTGGATTAGGCCAAGAGATCTTTGCAATGCTGCAGAGCTCAGTTTAATGGAAGGTGAGCATCACTGTGGGGAGACACAAGTGATGCAATGATTTAGTGAGAGCTGTATTCTTCCAATAAATGTAGAATACTGCTGACTGCTGCAAAATTAGGCTGTTGGGTTTGTGGCAGGCAAGCCAGACCCAGTTAATCCCCCAGTGTATCTCTGTTTATTTCAACACTGCTGCAAAGTTACCCCAAATACAAACATGGTCCAGTGTGTTTTGCTGCTTTAAATGTTAGCAGAGGACAGCACGGGTCAGTGGACAGTGGTATATGATATAAAGCACCTTCCAACAAATGCCTTTGATAGAATTGCTTTTTTCCCTACAAAAGTGAAATGGAAAGAATCTTCTGTGTAAACAGATTGAGGTTTGATTTGGGGGTTTTTGCTGGTTTGGGGTTTTTTTCACTGAAATAAATATTTCAATATTTGATTTAAGGCTTTTTGAGAATCCCTTACAGTGTTTTGTGAAAGCAAACAAAAACGTTCGTGTTCACTCATCTTTTTTCATTAAGGAAAATATAATTTTTTGCCAGCACTTTCTCCCAGAGTCCTAAATCTGTAATTTTTCAAATACAAAACCAGCCTAAATTACCAATTAAATTATTCCAGCTTCTACTGAAATCCCTAATATTACTGTTTCAGGATAGGTCTTGCAGCTACATGCAGGCAATTGCACAAGGAAACACCAAACCTTTCTAGACACCTTCAGCATCAGTACAAATCTGGTCCCTATTAGCAAAGACCTATTAACAGAGGAGGTTACAATAACTTTTCATTAGAAATCACCTTGCCCTATTATTCAGTTTTCACTAGTTTGCAGATTTAAACCATTCTTTCTCACCTCCTAAAGTAAAAGGTACTGATACTCTACCAATAGGAAAGAAGCATCAATCCTATGAAAGAAAAGCTGTAATTAATTTTCTGCAGTGCTTATGCACATCACTGTGATTACTGTTGGTAAGTATTCAGGGATCAGTAATGACCACTGTGGACTTGTGAAAGTAATTTGTGTGAGGAAAGGAATAGATTTGATAAAGCTGCAATAGATTTGAATGCTCTTTCTATTACTGAATGTTTGCCATTCATGTTATACTGTGAACACTTCCTTAGGAGATTTGCAGGCATATAAAATGTCTAAATTAATTCTGACTGTGAATTTAAAAGTGTGTCAGGACATCTATGCTCTGGGATAAACCATGGGTTTGGGCTAATAAACTCATTTAGTTGCATTAAGGCAGGAAAAGAGAATGTGGGATTTGAACAAGAATAAGCCAACTAAAAAAAACCCAGCAGATTTTCTGATTTTTTTTCCTTGCATTGAGACAAACTACAAAATTAAATTGGATTTTTGAAATTATTTGCAATTTGATACTTTTAAAACAGCACTTAAGGTAGGGTTCACATGGCAACTAGTTTTGCATATATAAAGGACTGGGGACATTGCATAGTTTAGTCACTTAATCCTTACCATGAACTTGCAGGCAAAAGAACATTTAGAGGGGCATTTAGAGCTCTTTCTTCCAGGGCTGGTTCTTGCAGTGGTTTCTTGCTTGTCTGTCCATGAAACTCCCCATATTTCCCTATTAGAGTCCAACTTGCTAATGAATTAAACACCATGTTGTCCTACATTTAGCCAAGCTACTCAATGCATAGCACATATAGCAGTTTTTAAAATATTTCTAAACAAGTGTTTACAGTTGCACTGAGCTGGAGTGGAAGCTTCTTTGAGTTGTTTGGCAGAGGAAGCAGGTAACCAAGGGCTCCTCTTTCTGGTCACTTCTCTGTGACTTTCTAGTAAAAAGTTTAATGGCTTCTTTCTTCTACAGCCCTGAAATGTTCCAACAAGATGTCACTGAGTTTTATTGTCATCACTCTCTTGTAGATGGTCAGGGACTTGAACTGCTATTACATGGTTTGCAGTTTTTGTGCCAGCTTCTAAACACTGAAATATCTTTGGTGCAGTAGTTACTGTATATCACTAATATATAGCTTGAAACATATGTGAGCTATTTTTCCCAATAGGAACTTATGTAAATCAGTTTATGGGCATGTCATACTTTCAGCTGTAATAAAATGGAAATAAATTATGCTGAATTATGATGTTCTGGTTTTCCTATTATATTAAGATTTTTATCAAGTGCACAAGACTGAAAAGTTCTCAGAAAACCTAAGCCTTTGTGTCATTAGCATGTTATGCAATTTCAGCCTAACTCATTCCTTCATTCCTATTGGAAAAATGTTGAAAAATACAAACTCTGTCAACCACTTCACCATGAAACCCTTCTCTAATTCTATTGCAGTTCTGTTGCAACTTTGTCAAAGTTACTGCTCCCCTTAGTTTCATTTGCACTTACAAGCACTTTTACTTAGTGTGGATTTTCTAACACCAACATTTGTTGTTTGTGCATCGGGTTGCCAAGCCCTTAATATAATGGGAATAATTTCAAGATTATAATGATATCCCCAATAAATTATTTAATATATTTATTGAAAAAAAGAGTAAAGGAACTCTTCTGGGTAATTGGTGCGCAGTAAGCCACAGTACGGGTTGTATATTCATTTTTCTCCTATGTATGCAATTATCCACTCAGCCTGTATCCATTAATATTATTTTTCTTCCTAAACTGGAAGTATATAAAGCCATTAGAAAATAATCCTAAGAATTCTATTTGCTGAATAAATTTTAATTTGCATGGCACCAGGAATTTTTTATTAATGGGAAATAAATTATTGCAATCTTATGGAAGGCGACAAGTTAATAGCTTTGTGAAAAGTAATGGAGAGAAAATGATCTTGAAAAGGTCAGGTCTCCTGTCACAATGTCTTTATGCACAATTAAAACAAGTCAGAAAGTGGCTATATACTCAGGACCATGAATATGCATTATATCCTAATGAGAGTATGAAGATAGAGATAGGTTAGTGCTAAAGTCATGGTGAGGTGGTGACATAAAAATGGTAATTTGTGATGTAGTATTTAACTACGTGCTTCTGTTTCTTTGGGAGAATTAACTCGTTGCTACCTGGCTATTCATTATTTTACCTTCACCAGTGTACTAAATGAAAAGAGATTTCTCTGCAGGAGCACTCATAGGCATAGAATGTGTTTTACTCTTCTGAAAAAATGCTCCCCATAGTTATGTAAATCACAAAATCCCTCTATCACTGCAGGAAGACTTCACAAATGTTTGTAACTGTTACATTTTTAATTATAGAAGTTGAAAGGCATTTTCACATTACATAGCAGATTTAATATGTCATAGCTCAACCTTTCTAGAAGTATTTTATTTCTTGAGGTGCTCCTGTGCCAGGGAAGCATCCACTTCAAGGTGGGAGGTGTTGTAATCCTCCATACCTCTGGCATTATCCATTCACGGAGGGAGAAGTTCTGCCCTTCCATGTGCCTGTTTTGTGTTGCTCCCTTTTACCCCCTCTCAAACAGAAGAGGTGGGACTTTTTGAAAGTGGAAGAGGAAGGTCACACCCTTCTATGTGACTACATTAGTTACTGCTAGGAAATCTTTTTTGAAATATGCCTGGCTAGAAATAATCATCTACAAGAAGAAATTAACAGCTTCTTAAGCACTGAATTTCCTCCTGGTAACGGAGGTTTCAGTGGTCCCAGTGCTGCTAATGGGTGCTCTTGAGTCTTGGAAATTATTCTACATTGTAATTGAAAATCAGTAAGAACATTCTGATTCAGTGGTCATTTAATAAAGTATAATGGTCACTGAACAATGATTTTGATTAGCTAATGGCAATTTAAAGGTTTACAACACCTCTCACAGCATTGCTTATTTGGGTATGCTATTACAAGTTACTCCCTAAGAGCTTGGTTTATGCTCAAAAATAGGAATAACTAGGAGGGGAAGCAGATGCAGCTGGCATCCTATAATGCTCTGTTTGGGTGGCAGAGTCGTATTCAGCCCATGCTGATTAGATTTCCATAGATGGGCATTCAGCCCGTAACTCTTTCCATGTATTGGCTCACTCAGTCTATACTTTTCTTGTTTGCTGCTTGTTCCTTTGCCCACTACACTATAGGGTTCTTAACTGCATTACCATTAGATTTTGTACACAAGAATAGAATTAGGTGCTTTTATAATGAGATTCTTGTCAGGATTTTTTTACATTTTTGGTGTTAAGAGATTAAGCTTGAAAACTTACTCAATGAGCAGAGAATAGGCTACATATAAAGTTACACTTCCATGTCTTTTCTGGTTACCAGGGGTCTGTGAATTAAGGAGCCTTGAATAGGCTTTGCCATCTCCCTCTTGACAGCTGTCCTGTCAGTAAGAAACCAGTCAGGATGCTCCTTATTAGGAACCAACATCATTTAACCAACTATTTGTTCCCAGAGAAGATGTAATACAGTAGCCACAGTTACCTCCCACCACAACTATGAGAGAGTCATAGTTGGGATCAGACCTGGAAGCATCTGTGGACATGTAAAAAGCCGAGGCAGAAGGGGCAGCGTTGTAAACAAAGCCTCTGTAGTGCTGGTGGTTTGTCACTGTGAGCCTCAGGCATTTTGCTGACAGTACAGCTGTGTATTTCTGCTTTGATGTTGTCCCAGAACTGTGTGTTTGGCCATGGTCACTGTGGCCTCAGCCCATGACATCAGACCCATTTGCAGACTTTCAGATCTCAAACAGGTACATGGAGCATGAGCTCCACTTTAATGTGTGCTTTGAAGGCAGAGGGCAGGGCTCCTAATGGAGCAAACAGTGAGTCAAGGAAACTGGTAAAAGTGAAGTGCACATTCCTGCAGAGTGAACAGTGTTTACCTGGCTCAGCATTCTTCTAGAGCTCTGTGCAGGTATCTGAGGCTGATCTCCAGCCTCAGAAGGGCTTTCCATGGAATGTATTTTCATGGTACAAATTAGCTGCAGAGGTCCAAGTAAATCTTCAAGTCATGGATTCTGATCATTTTACCCATGTCTGGAAACAAGGCTTTTGTGGTCAGGGAAGCAGGTTTCTATAAATTGGGGTAGGAGGCAGACAAAAGGTGTCTTGCAGGTTCTTGACCCAGCTGGTGTGGATGCAGGCAGGCAGGGCACAGTGGGTGGCTCAGTGCCAGCATTCTGTTCACAAATTGCCATGGGCAGCAGGGCAGAAGTGCCTCCACTTCCTCTGTCTTCAGCACTCCTTGTCTTTGACTCAGATTATGGATATGCTTCAGGAGGTGGAGAGGATGGAATGACAGCTTACCCTGCCAGCCCCTCCTCCCCTGAGCAGGGCAGGGCAGGGCACACACTGTGTCCCTGTCTCATTATCCCAGCTTGAAAACCAAGCTGGAGTACTAAGACATGATGGCAGATTTTCTGAACATCAACCACTCACTTCACCAGTGAATCCAAATTTGCTTGGAGATGTCTCTATATGAAATGGTATATAAATATGCTGATGAAGGTCAGCTGCATTTCTCATTTTCTAATGGCTCTGTACTTTTGGTTTATGTGCTGTTGAAATAGTTGGATGGTATTTCCAGGTACCTCGGTTTTACTGTAGGGAAACAGAATTCTCATCAAGTGATGCTGATGGGAAGAAATCATCTACCTCATTCACAATGCTGGTTTTGAAATTAACTGTGGTGACTCAGAGGGGGAAAAAAGCTTAAATTAATAGTCCAAGGAAAACTTTCTGGTTTAGTACACGTAAAAGTAGAAAAAATGAGGAGAATATGCATATAGAATGCAACAAAATAGAGTTTTTTCTTTGCAGTTATGATGGCTTTGCCTTATATTAAATTTCATTCTGAACTTTTGCCATTCTAAGAGGAAGAAATGATAGAAAGAATCCAGAAGTCAGTAGATATCTCTAAGTGGGTGGAGAGTCTTCTGTAAATACCAGGTTTGAGCGGCAGAAACAGCAGTAACATGCAATGCTTGAACAGCATTGCACAAACACTCAGGTCTGAGGAGATGTACAAAAAAGGTTCTGAGCTACATACAGAAAATGAATGGATAAAAAAAACAAATAAAATGCACTGAGGAATGAATTGAAAAGTAAAAAGTAAATTAAAAAACCATTTTAACAAAAATTAGGAAAGATAAAAAAAAGGTGTAGAGAAAAAGCGCTTTATCTAAACAAAAAAAAAAAGAAATTATTTATGCAATATATGTGCTGACCTTGTGCAACTTGTTGCCTCAGAATATTGTTTATTTTAAGAGTTTAATAGGGGTTTTTTTTAAATGAAGATTCAACCTCTGTGTGGGTAAAAGGGGATGTGTGTCCCTTATATGGGTAAAAGAGAAACAGAAAAGAACTTTCCATTAGAGAATCTTCCACAAAATCTTAGAGTATCTTCCACAAAATGATGCCAGCAACTGATGCCACAAGGAACACAACTGTGAGCTATTTCACAACATCAGCATGAGTATTTCTGTACAAAAGAGCTGTTCCTCATTCCCTGCTCTCTCTTTTCATTTGCCAACAGTCCCTCCTCAGCTATCCTAGCGCCTAATCCTCTGCGTTTTTTGAAGGTACATGTTGGGTATAAGGTGACCTGATAATACAGAGGGGCTAGAAACCAGAACAAGGTGATGGCCAGTTATGTTGATAAACCATCTTGCCCTATCTCTGTTTCAGTTAACATTGAAATTCTGACATACTGCCCTGCAATTTCTACTCACCTTTTTTTTCTTTTTCCCCACTTGCAATAATAAAACAGCTGTCCTTAAATCATGTCTTTTCCCTCTAGATGAAAGCCTTTCATGTTGTTTCTAAAACTCCTCTCTCTCAAGGTGAATGTGTGCCACTTAGGCAGAGTCAGAGGTAACACCACTACAGAGAAATTATTTTCAGGGATTTCAGCTGTCAGGAATGATAACAACCCTCTGTGACACACAAACATAGACTTCTTCTTCGGTATAAAACAATGTGCAGATTTATTCCAGACTAATCAATAGTTTAGGCTTTTAGAGTTGGCTAAAATTTGTTAATATGCTCAACTATTTAACTATTTTCTTGTGTTGAAATAATGAGAAATTCCAAAAAAATGGACTTATGAAAATAGTATGCACAAGGTGAGAGGAAAAGAGAGAGTGTGTATTACGTGTGTTATATATATATATATATATATATATATATACACAAGTATGTATACATGTATGTGTTTGAGAGTGAGAGAGTGTATCTATATATGTACAAATTTGCAGTTCCTGGCTCTTTGTGAGGAACTAATTTGGACTAATAGATGAAGTGTTTGAAATCTGAAAACAGTGTTTTGATGGTCAGAGCAGCAAAAGGGGAAGGTGTTAAATATGGCTTATTAGCATTTTATGGAGAAAAAGAAATTCAGAATCCTCATGAGACCAATAGAGAGAGGGAAAAATACAGTACACATGTAAATTAACAGCCAGCAATCCTTGTACCCAAGGAAATATCCGCAGGACATCTTAAATCATCTAGAATTTGGGTATACTCATTAACCCATGGGAGTTAACCATCTGGCAAGTAGAATACAATGCCCTAACTAGTGTTGTTGTGTTGTTGTTTTATAAATCAGGCTGGATCCAACCATACTGCTTGCCTAATGGAAAGTATATTGTCATTAACATCATGTCCATTGCCAGATCACAATGCATAAAAATTATGTATAGCACAAACAAAGAAGTCATCCTAAAAGCAGTATTAGTGTCCGTAGCTTTGATTGAAGATGTGATGCAATAACTCTGTATTTAAGTACACTCCTGTAAAGATTCCCCCTTTTAAAACATGACAGTATTTACCAGCACATATGCATAGATTTATATCTGATGTCAAATACTGCAAATATAAAATAAATGCAAATGAAAGCCATACAATATCTTCTCTCTATAGATTGTTTTTTTTACTTAAAATAAATCATATAGTAAATACACTCAAATTAACTCATTTAAGTGTTATACTGATATTGACACAGAAAGATGCATTTATTAAACTTTATTGTCATTAGAATCAACGGTATTATTTGGACTTTGACAGAAAAAACAAACATTTTACATTTATGTACATGAGGTATAAAGGCATGATTTTGAACAAGGTTTGCTGGCACTTTTGAGCAGCTGAAAATCAAGCTGGGAGTGCCTACTCTCCTTCTCCTCAAGCCTTTACAGACTTGGAGGAAGCCAACTTGGTAGCAGGTCTGAGACCTACTTCAAGCAAGCAAGAAATAACTTAAATCATGTTCCACTGTTTCCAAATTCTCTTTCAAAGAATTCAGAGAATTCAGGTGTAATTTGAGTTTGTGTGTACCTGCATACATGGGTGTGTTCAAAGACACAGCAGATCAAGGCAGCCCTGAAGAGGGAAAGTCCCCCATGCCTCACTGTCTCTTCTCTCCTGCTCCAGCAGTAGGGACTGGAAGGCTGTGATGGGTTTCCAGCAGGAGGTGAAACAAGCCCAGGGGAGCAGGGTCTGCCCTCAGCACTGATGAACATTGCTGTGGCTCTGCTTGTTGTGCCCCATCTCATTCTGTGTTCCCTTGGTGCCACACAGGCATGGGACTAAATGACCCTTCTGGTCCCCTGGCCCAGAGCCTAAGAGGGGATGCAGATCAATCCAGACAGATGGACAAAAGAATACATAAAAATAATAGAAAGAATTTACCTGAATGAAGCACTGTAAGCATAATACACCAACTGCCAGAAACATAAGGATAAGCTGAATATGGAAAGTGCTACTGTGAAAAATTGAAAACTTTGTCCCATGGTGAGTATGCAGCAACTGCATGACTAGAGTTCCATTTCTGTCACTGTCTGTAGTCTTGATTGGATTAAATTTATTTTTAAAGACTTATCCAATTTCCCCTTTCCCCATTTCCTTTCCCTTGTGATGTTGCCACTCTATTAATAGCCTCCCTAGTGAGATCCTAGGGCAAGAAGTGAAGAAAAGTATTGAGCCAGATCCTCATTGGTATAAATTAATATAATTCCAACTGACCTCAAGTTATTCCACTGGAGTATCCCAGTGTATCTAATTATGAAGATAGGTTAACTTTAACTAAGCAGCAAATATATTACCCAAATTGGAATTTATCCAGGATGTGATTTTGGATCGTTAGGCCATTAATAAACATGTTATCTTCTGTTTAAAATTTATTTTCTAAAATAAAAATCCCACTTTATCAGCAGTAGTGCATTCAGTAGGAATATCTGTTGGAGCATGATGCAAGGACGCATGCTTACTCTTAATTGAGGTAATAGATGCACCTTGGAAAATCCTGGAATCTTTCTGTTCAAGCATTGCTGTAGCATTTCCTAATTTATACAGTTAATGCAGAGATTGCAAGCTCCTCACAAACTGATTAAAAGCAAGCAAGTGCAAACTGTCTGATTTAGTGAAGTGTGACTTTTCATGCCATACAACTTAGTTGTTATAAAGCTATGGGCTTGCTAATAGGATCATCACTCCAAAGAGCACTTACTAGAAATCTCACTTGCTGTATGTCAAAGCTGCAGTGCCTTTATCTCACAAAGAACTCACTTGCATACTTTACTTGTTTCTTAAATGTAGTTTTATGGACCCTCTTTAGTATCTGACACTAAGATCTCCAAATTCTGGAACACTCAGATGAAGTACATTAGAGCTCCTTTTTCAGGAGTATTTATCGAAAGCTATTTGGAGGAGAATTAAAATTGCTAGTAGAGTTGACTGAGCCTTTAAGATTTGTCACTAATCTATTTGTGTAAAGAAGGATCTTGTAATATTCCCCGCCTGCACAAATATCAGTCTCCTGTTCTTATTTTAATCTGTAAAACGTATGATTGAGAAGACAAATAGAAGCTGTAAAATGCAAAATCACTTTTCCAGTGAGTCTGTAAAATTAAAATCATTGCAACATAAAACTGTTCTTAGGAAAACAGATCCTAGGATTTAAATATCACAAAATATCAAGTGCATTCTTCCTTGCACAAAATGAAAGGTCTAAGGTTCCCGTCAGACTTTGGATGTATCAAAGTCCTCCTCCAATTCCCAAAGTACTACGGACTGGATACTTTTGGGTGCCATCATTCTTCTTACACTACTGCATAACTGTAGTTGAACTGACATACCTTCCTTTGAAGAGAAGATAATGCACCTACTCATCTCAGCCCTGAGAAGGCAATGTTCCTGCCACCTGTGGTTCCCAGAGCAAGCACTGGGCTCAGAATCACAAAATCACAGAACCAATTTGGTTGGAAAAGACCTCTAGGATTGTCGAGTCTGACCTGTGGCTGATATCCACTTTGTCAACTAAATCACGGCACTAAGAGCCACATCCAGTCATTCCTTGAATCCCTCCAGGGATGGTAATGCCACCACCTCCCTGGACAATCCATTCCAATGTTTCACAACCCATTCCATGAAGAAATTCTTCCTACTGTCCAACCTGAATCTCCCCTTGAGCAGTTTGAGTCCTGTCATCTTCTCTCTTGTTGCCTGGGAGAAGAGGCAGCCCTCCCCATCTTGCTGCATCCTCCTTTCAGGTAGTTGTAGACAGTGTTATAGTTTCCCTTGAGCCTCCTTTTCTCTAGCTCAAACCACTGCAGGTCTGATAAATGCAATAGGAAATCCACCAGTTGGGAATGCAGTGCTCAGCACAGCTAATTGTGAAAATCAACACTCTGGCCAAGATCATCACTTCTTGGCTCGTGTGGTACTGACACTGAGCTCAATTTTTTTTATAAGTTTGTTATTGTCATGGATGAATAAGATCAGCTTACAGGAGATGTCATTTCTGTAATCTGTACAATTAAGTGTGTGCACCAGGAGTGGCAGAAGTGAATGCACCTGAATCCCTCAAGGAAAAGAGCATGTCAAGTAAATGAATGGAGAAGGCCAAGAATAGGTTTTATAGAAATCTTCTTTAAACCCACCAGGGCCAAGAACTTTCCCTTGGGGTAGATTTTAAATTAGTTCATCTTTTCTCTTTTTCTTTCATAATTTCAGGGATACTCAAGAAACCTTCCCTCTCCCATGCAGATCACAGGGAGTTGAAAGAATAGAGAAATATCTGTTCATCTGTGAATGATGCCAGGCTCTAATTTTTCATATAACTGCTCATAGCATTTCTGAACTATTAAGTTTAATAAGGTCTCGTGGGTCTGTGTGTGTGTGGATGTTTTATCCCACGGAGCTCCTCCAACTGCTCTTATGGCTGTGGACTTATAGTGAGAAATCAGCAACCAACGTGTAATCTCATTTTATCCCAGCTATTGGTACAGACACTACCTAGTAAAAGTGATGGATATCTGCATTTTATAGATTATGAGTGAGTTTGCAATGGTCTGTAAAGTGGCTGCTTGAGGCAAAGTGGCTTCTTGAGGCAAAGAGAGGAGCTGGCTAAGTCTGTTACTGTTTTCTTAATCTTCTAGCTTTGCTCTCAGGATCAATCCATTTGTATTAACTCTCATTCCTCCTAGGAATGGCAGAAAGATAGAGCCCCAGATCTTTTCAGAAGATTATCAAAAACTGAGACAAGAAAAGAGAGAAAATTCTTGGAACATGCTAGTTTCCACATATAATGTATATGAAATTCAATGTACTGAACAGATACTTGATCTTCAGTTTCTAACATTCTCTGTTAAAATTTAGCTGTACAGGTTATAAAAAAGACAAATCTACAAAGGCCTGTGTATTTACTTAACAAAATATAATAGAAATACTACTAAATCTAGCAAGAATTATGGCAGAGCTCTCTCGTCATTTTTTTGTATAAATGCTTTTCCAGCATAAAATAAAATATTAATAGGATTGTTTCCTAAAAAAAAATCAGTTCTACCAAAACATTTAAGATTTTCTACTTGAAAAAGTAAACTCTTTCACTGCAGATTGAATCGACCTATATCAAAACACCTGCTTCTAAGCACAACCAGACATTTCATGTGAGACTAGCTCAACATTAATTTTCAGCCTTTCTTTCTCTGCTCTTAAAGCAGGAGACTGCTGCTGTTTTCCTTTTAAGCCCAATATTTGTCTGATTATAGGAAGAACAAACTCTATTCTATGAGAGAAAATGTGTATAATTCCAAATAAAATAAATGTCTACCAATTGTCTAGTACATTTTGGTGATTGCAGTGTAGAAGTTTAGCCTGTTCAGTCTCATTGAGACAAAACTGGACAAGATGCCAGGGGGCAAACCTCCAGCAGGAAAATACCTGGTTTTTTTCCAGATACCCTTGAGTAAGAGTGTGGTCTCAAGTCTCTGATGATAAAGTAAATACACTCTTTTTGAGGGTTCGAAATATAATGTCCTAGGAGCTTAATTCAAAGTGGAAGTTCATACCAGTGAAACCTCAGCTTTGGTTGCACCTGAACGCGGGAGACTTTAATGTCTGTTGTACCATTGCTGCAATCCTCATGTCCGGCTGAATCCATCTGTATGTTCTGCTCCAGCCACCTTCAGAATTCCCATTAACACTAAATACTGCTCTGCTTTCCAACACAATATCATCTAGTTGCAGCCAAATCTCCAAATTCCTTTATTCGTCCTTTTTTTTTTGCTCCATCCTGTTTACGTATTCATTTAGATACACCTAGAGCATACCTGCTCTGAAACATGTTGTTTTCTTATTAGTTTGCACTCCTGTTCCTTCAATAGTCCTCTGGGAGTTATGTAAAATAAGTATAAATATGCTCATTTCACAGGTTTGAAAATTTATCAAAATACTCCCAGATCTTTGTACATTGTGAAAAGTATGTTTGCATAAAGTATGAGAAGACTACTTTTCATCAGCCCCATAATTTCACATATGAAATCCATATTAGAGAGTAATCTCTAACTGTCTCTAATGCCAAAATATTTTGAAGTATCATTTCCCACTTTTTTCCTCTCTGTTCAAGAGGGGCTCCTTCCTTTTAGTCATCAGATCCACCTACACACTTGCCAATCAAGCATTAGATCTCTTAATTTCATTTATTGAAGAAATTAAAACTCTCCTTCCCATTGAAATAACTGTTCAGCATCTGAACTGCATCTGATTTCAGAGAAAATTCAAGCTGATTTATGCATTTCAGTGATGGCAGTATTTATGCCTATCTTCATGGTTTATGAACTGTGACTTTAATAAGAACCAGAGCAGTAACTGCCTTGCAGGACAGGCTCCACTGAAAAGCAAAAGCAAATCAAGAGTTCCTTGTGACTGAAACTCCACTCTACTTAAGAGGTTTTAGTTAATTTACTGAAAAAAATACATACAATATAGCAGTCCACAATGTTCATTCAAGCTTCAAGGAGAAAGACCCACCACAGATTTTATTTTCTTATAGATATCTATTTGAACTCATTTTAACATGACTTATGACTTACTTTTCTGTTAATCCTATCAACCTTTTACTCTACCTACAAAAATACCCGCTGAGAGAGAGCATCTGTGTACATCTCAGAGGCAGTTTGAAATAGACTTTATTGATTCACTTCTTCCCTTCTTGTCGCTAAAAAATACACTGCCAGTTCCCTAAGCAGTTTGATCACATCCAGCAAGCTTTACTTCCACTGTCATGTGATTGGAATTGGAATATTCCTGCCATACCTGTTTTCAGGGGTGGAGCCACGACTGTTCTTCTAAATGAAGCTTACTTCAGTATTTTTGAAGACATTGATTGTTTTTGATAGACTCAAATGCAAAATGCTTTGAACGAATTGTTAGCCCAGGGCTGTAGCCATGTTTTAATTAGAATAGACCCTGAATGAAGCAAATAGTCTCAAATACTTAAGATGTTGTAAAAAGTAGTCCGGATTTCACTCCTACAGGTGATTTCTATTTAGAAAAGAAATACAAAACTGGCTGAATCAAGATCCTACTTTCTTTCACAGCCTGTAGAGTACCCTATTCAAAACCCTGATGGAAGCACGACTTGAGCCCAAGCTTCTGGGGCAATTAATTCTTTGTATAATTTTATTAACTTCATTTCAAGGTACTTGAAACTGACACTTTGCACAGAATATGAATTGTCACATCCCATAGCCAGAGTGAATTAGTGACACTACAGTCTTGGTACTGTTCTCATTTTCCAGTATTGCAACATATAACCAATCAAATGGAAGTCAAGAGATGTACCAGTAAAAAGCATAATTAAAATCAGCATGTTTTTGGAAAGTCAGGTGTTTGACCTGCATTATTTCTTAAAAAAAAAAAAAAAAAAACCAACAAAAAACAAATGAAATGAAAGTGTTAATATATCCATCAAACCTGACTGTCACCCTTGTGATTGCTCAATCATTCCCTGTCTCCATTCTAATCCACAGACACTAGGGAAGAAGAAAAAGAACAACCCCCCACTCATTCCTCTTACAAAGGCAAATTAGCCAGATTGAAGTCAGCCACTAAAGGAGAGGGAATATGCTTTTGCTACGTCTTCCTTGCTCCTAGGTATGGGTCCTGGCAAAGATCACATCAACAAGATCGGTCCTTCCTGGGGTGCTGGATTTTCGAGTGGCAACACGGAGGAGTTGGTACAAGGAGGGCAGTGGTCACATATGCCTAGCTAGCTAGCAGGAGGAAGCATATGGCTGCCATTTGTTCCACCAACGGGGCTGTGCACACACCGCAAGGCGCAGAAGGAACGCTGCCCCGCTCAGCCAGACTTCCTCGCGGCTCTTCCAAGACACCCGCTTCTGCAGCTTCCCAGGAAACAAGGCGTGAGTTGGCCAAAACACTCCTCAGAAGAAAGGTTTCTTCGCAGTTCTAAAGCCTCTCTGCCTTGTCCTTTACTAAGTCAAGCAAGTGCTTTGTGCTACATTGCACAGATGGCTCGATGCTGCATGTGCACAAGTACAGCTGTTAGCTTTGGGGTGGGTTACTTGGAGCTGGCAACTCTGCCTTTCAGACGATATCTATGAAATTACCCAGCAGGCAGATTTTTAGGGAAGGGAGAGGAATTGCTGTGCAATATTTAAAAAACATGATATATCCTCACATCTTTGGCACTGAACGCAAAACAATAATCTACCCCTCTAACAGCGCTGGAGGCAAAGACCCTATTTTTCCTCTTTGACTTATTTTCCTGACTCTGTCACTCACACATTGCAACTGGGTGTCAGATTGTTTCGTCTAGTGTTGAGACAGCACAAGTGCTCTCATGTAGAGGCTTTATTTCTGGTTGGCTGTAGATCAGCTGGTCTTTTAAGAGTTGTGTAAATGAGATTGGGCTGGAAAGCACACCAAGGTCAGCAGAAAGTGGGTTGTGCTGGCTGGTGAGTGCCTTTATGCCAGTTAACCCAGACTGGTATTTACATCCTGCCCCCAGTCCTCATGTCTGCACACCATGTCTGGTCACCCCAGATTAGCACTGATTTCATCCCAAGCAATACGGGCACCTGGAGATGCAAGTAAGTGAGAATGTCTTGAGTGAATGAACTGTGGATATCAGGGATAATATGTCCTAAGCCACCTGAGTGCCATTAGTCCTTCATTGCCATCCCCACAGAACTGCTTCATGGCAAGAGGATCAAGTTTTCCCCACCTTACTGAGAAAGAACCAGAAATCTGTTCAACACATCTGAGCCCCCAGATTTTAAGGCACTTGCCTTCAGAGATTTTAACGTGGCAGTTCCTCTGCCTGTCAGATACTGAACTTGCACTGCTCTCACGTGGCCTTGACTAACCCAAATAGTCATGATTCACATTAACTCTGTAGTGAAAGAATATACCTATTAGAACATTTTATCCCACTGATATTTAAGCACTAGGTTTCACTACAGCAACTTTATAACTGGTCACAATAGCTTTTTTTAACTATTGATGTTTTAAATTACCTTTATCATTGTGTTTGAACAAACCTATTTTCCCTTTGTACCTGTACACTGATTCAATTGAAATTAGATACTTTTTTACTATATTGTTTAGTTACCTATTAACTTGATGCAGTTAACACATTATTTATAGTTTATCCTGCATTCATAATCCTCACCCTGATAATTCAAGTAAGGGCATTGTCTGCTTCGGGTAACCTGCAAGATGTTACTTGGGTAAAATTACTTCACACAAGCCTACTCTCAGAAAAAGCAGCCTTGAAACAGTTAGTTCAAACATAAATATGGCCAAGGTTACAGTAACGCTTCTGAACTTTAGAATATGGCTCCCAAATCTCAGTAAAAAGAAAAAACTGAAGGAGCATACCCGCAGGGCTGAACATCAGTAAGCAGACATAGAGAGAAGATTGGCATCTACAGAATATAAAACAAGGTTTAGCACATAAGGTGAAAGAGGTGTCTAAGGTTCTCAGGGGACAGACTATTTCAGTCTTTTGAAATAAGTGGTTTAAGTCTTCAGCTCAGCTCCCTTTGTAATATAAAGCCTATGTGTCCTCTTTGAATTAGACCATGCAGTATTACAAATCAAATGTATCTACTTCATATGGCTTTGTCACTATACATGAATGTAGCTATATTTTTATATTTCTTGTCTGGTTTTATTTTTAGAACAAAAATATTTTAAACTGTGCATATTTAAATGTTGTAATTGAAATTATATAATCATGGGGAAAATCAACAGATAAGTAAGAAGTAAAGGAATATAATTAAAAATAATAATTGAAATAAATTCTTTCATTTGGCAGATAGCAATGAAGTCACAGGTATTGCTGCTCCTTGGATATGCATCATGGTACATAGCTGTATGGCCCTGCCTTTCTGACTTGACTTTGCAGAGGCAAAAGTGCAAAATGACTGCTCCCTACTAACACTGAAAACCAAAGTCATTGGCTTTGTCTGGCATTGGTCCATATCTTTAGTGTCACCATTGCAATGGTGTCTCAGCCAAAATCACTGTGTAGAGGGCATGAAATATGTGCTTACTTGGATTAATGACTATTATATTTTAGGTTTTTAGTGACAAACTCCTCATGCAGGGACTGGAAGTTTCAGATTTGATGTATAAGTGAAAATTTTAGGTTTTCTTGTATCTTAAAAGGGAAAAAGTAATAAAATGGAAAATTATATTTGCAAGAACTATACTTTTTATCAGATTATTTAGGAAGGCCAGAAAAAGCACTATTTCTATGCCCTTGAAGAAAGAAAGAAAGGAAAATATATCTGAATCTCTGTAGTAGTCATGATAGTGCCATGTTGGTATGTTGAAAGTCAAGCATTATACACTGCCTTAGAAACCCAGGCACCACAAGGATCAAACTTGGTCCTGAATCAATAAAGATGACAGGACTGTTCATAGGATGAGTGAGCTCAGGATGACACCCTTCCAGTAGAGAGTGAAGAGGAGACATTTGTTTTAGCTGGCAGGAAGCCCCAATTAAAAAAGCTTCTGTCTTTCTAACAGTTAGCTGTGGGAAGTCATTAGTCATCCCAGACTTTAAATCTGACAGCCAGACAGTACCAGCTTTATGCAGGAGCAGGTAACATAGGGGGAACTAATAAATATAGTGGAAGTACATGTACCATTGGCATCCATATGAAACCCAGCATGGATACAAAAAGAACAGCAATTATCAGTGATACCAAGATCAAAAGAAAGCTGTGCTGTTGGTGAAATCCCTGTTATCCCCAGACATGAACATAAAGGACACTGATGGATGGCTGTTTACCACTACATGTTCACCTCTCTGGGGACAGGCTGCTTTCAGACCTTGTGCAGGTTACTCACAGTAATGTGAAGGGTAGCTCTTGACACAAATTGTCAAACCACCATCGTTTCCAGCAAAATGGATAATGATGAATTACATCTATCACAAATTCAAAAGTATGACAATGTTTTTGATAGCATGTGTCAAAGCTCTCTCAGTTTTGCTGAATTGTCCCATCCATCTGAAGCTGGTTGGATGTGTGGTAGCCAGCCCAGAGGCATCACCACCATGTCTGATGACTTTGTGTGTTTTGCACTGGAGGTGATTCAGGTGCTGAGGAAGAAGAAAACTGTCAGTCCTCGAACAGGCTTCAGGGATATGGAGAAAAGGGGTCTGGGCTTTGGCAAACTGAGGAAAAGAGAATTGCTGAGGGAATACTTGAAACTTTTCCAAAAAATTTAATCTAAACATATAAAAAAGGGAGATCTGTGGCAGACAGAAATTGAAAGCAGAACGATCTGCTGTGATCCAAGCAAGTGACATCACAGTTTGTACCTGTTACACAGAAGGAAGGCTACCCTAGTGAATTTTGAGTCTGAGGGTCATTCTACAGCAAGAAAGGGAAAAGAAGGAACTGGTTCTCTTCTCTGCATAGTAGCAACTCATTTCTGCTGCCTATCTTGAATTTAGACAACAGTTTGTGTCTCAAAAGTACCTTAGAGACACTCCTTAGCTAGGCATTCTTATTTTCAGTATGTTTCCTCCTCCATTTCTTCCATTTGTTGCAAAAATATTCTTGTATAGCCAGTCTGGTTTTGTGGGGATTTATCTGGTGCTATAGTTTTAGTCTACAGAGTGTATATATGACTTATAAACTTAGGATATTTTAAAAGAAAAATGTAAAGGCTTTATTTTATTGTAGACTTTTTCAAATACTCCCTTTCTCATGACAGCACAACTTTTTATGGAAATAAATGTGGCAGCACAACTGTATTTTGTAATGACTGGGAATCAAGCAAAAGGAGCTGACTGATTCTGAAGATGCTGAGACACTGTTTAATCAAGAAAGAATTTGGACTAAAGCAAAAGTAAAATCAGAAGTTATTTAAATGGTATCTAAATCAAATATTGTTTCTCCCACTTTATCACTTAGTGCTGATGGTTCTCCAGGGTCAGTACATCCCTTCATAGGTCGAATTGCATACATGCAGGTATCTGGTAAAAGTTCACCAAGATGTGCCCCATTCCTTTATCCAGGCTTGAAAGTCACCAAAGAGAATTTTGTCATAGAGGAAAAAACCAGAACTGCCACAAAAAATTCTGTCTGTGACAGTGACTCTCTGGGGGAGTATTGTAAAGTCAAATGGACATTGAGTTTGATGTCTTTAACTCACTTTTTGCACAAGACAGAGGCTGAATTCCTTTCTGATACATTACTTTCTTCTGTAACGCATATCTATTTATTTCAAATGCTTTTGTGAGGGTTCAGCGGCATTTTTGCTTCTACTTATGCAGCAGCCTGTCAGATATATTAAGAATGAACAGAGAAGAAGGCATAAGCAGTGCAAAATACCCCAAACAAATTAATTCAAAGTATAAATGAACCGAAATAGCATTCAGATTGCATAAATCATTGTGATTAGTTATTAAGTTCCAATTAATGTTAAGATCCTCTTGACAGCGCTTAAAAGTCACGGAAGGCATGGTTCTTTTGCTTTAATTTTTAGAAGATTGCAACAAATAAAACAACAACAACTGCCTTGGACATACATCCAGCCACTGCACCTTCATGGCTTAGCAGGTTTTTCAAGCCATGGCACCTTACTCCAGTGGTAGCTCACAACATATGTAACATCAGATCTGAGCATCATGACACAGGCCCAGTACATATAGGGGACCTTGGAAACATCTTCCAGCCTTGAGAACTCATTTCTGAGTTGTAATTACAGAGCTGCTTTTTTAAGCACTGTGGCGTTGTTAAGTTTTGAAAGGGGAAATGAAAAAAAAGGAAAAAAAGAGGCAGATCAAATGTTCTATGAGCCAGTTGTGTAAGGGACAATGGAATTCAGCTTCAGGAAGAGAAGGTGACAGACTGACAGACTAAGCCAGCAGGAGAAGTAAAAATCTGAATATTAAGGTGTACACGACAAAAAAGAACAATGGTAGGTAGGAAGTCACGGAGCTGGTGAGGTCTTAAAGGCTGGGTAGATTTCCTCTGACATCTATTCAATATGAAAACCAAATAATGGTTTATTTTCAGTCTCAATTAGGCAAGAATTGCACAGTCACATATCTGTATACTGTATTCTACACATATTTTACATGGACTAAGTGCCTGCAGGTCAGCAGTGTTTAATACCTTTGGCCATTTAAGTTGCTTTTCTTTTACAAACTCACGACTTGAAGGGCACGTTTGACCTCGTATATGCATAAAGTCAAGCCTGTGCTTAAGTTTTTATGGGATTAGGTCCTTCTGAAATCTTTATTATTTAAAAAGCAGAAGTCACACAGCCAAGTAAATTCACTTTGTGTTCTCCACATATTTTATTGCAGAAATATTGTAGAATTCAAGCTTCAAAAATACTCTCAGACTTGGAGGAAATATTTCCTGTCTAGATCAATGTTGACCTAACAGCTGAATTCATTTATCAAGAGAAGAGCTATAACTCTATTGTAACTTGCCCGACAATAAATACTGTGGTAATTTCCAAGGACAATATTTTTGTTGTTGTTGATCATGAAATACCAATTTTTTAGTCACTTCCCCCTCTGGAGTAAATAAATGCTATTAGTTTTCTCAGTTGTGTACAGTAAATATGGATTTCGAGTCTCGTTTTTCTGCATTTCTTAAAACATTTATGAACTTTGAAAAGATGAATGTGTTTTAAGCATATTATTTCATTTGAACACTTTTCCCTCTGGTTTTTAATATGGAATACTGTTGATCACATATTGAATAAAGCAACTTTTACTTTATTTAATGCCTTGACCCAAATCACATTGTCTCCATAAATATTTTACAGTCTGTGTGCAACAAAAGCATGATTACTAAACTCAGGTCTGCACTTGTAGGTAACATACTCTAAGAAAAAACCCAACAATTTTCTTTTCTGCTATTTTGAGAGAATTGGTGTGACTAACTGTCCAACTGATTAGAAGGGATTGCATGTGCATATATATATACACACACACATATATACACACATATATGGCAGTCTGTGTATCTCAGTATGTATAAATGTATGCCTGTGAGTGTATACATATATATTTTAACACTTAGTCTACAGGGATAGGCTGTTGGAAATGTGTAGCAGGTTCTTTTGCCAAGTTTCTGTCTATATTAGATCCATACATACACAAACCAGAAAATATTACTCATTGTATGTCTCTCCAGTAGATTTTTAGTGAGTCTGGAAATGAATTTCCAGACTTGAATCACGGCTGCAAGTACAGCTGCATGTCTGGCAGAGGCAGAGTCTTTGCTGGTGGTTGAATTGAATGGGCAGATGTAGCTTAACAGCTACTTTAGAATTTGAAGAAATTATCTTCCTTTTTTTATTTGTCCTGAATTTTGCTAAGCAAGCACAATAATGCCAGATGGATGTTCAAAAAGAAGTAAGCTGAACAGCAAGGAGCAAAATGGGAGAAGTGGTGAATCTCGGGCTGTTATCTCAGGGGTGACAAGAGGTGGAGAGTTTTACTGGCACATGTCTCAGGTCATCACTCAGATGCATTCAAGCTTCCACTTTTCAGAGATATGACTGACTGAGTTAAGTGAAATAACAGACTTTTTTCTCATTCTGAATACAATGAATAAGATTAGAACAAAGCTGGACAGCACACATGCAAATCCAAATTTGATTTCCTTTCCTAAGCATTTTATTTTGGATTATAAAGGCACAAAAGAAGGCAGTTCAAAAAAACAACAAGCTGAAAAAGGGATCATTTCAGCTTAATCCTGCTGCCAGCCATGAGAGGAGGAGCATCAGAGTTCAGGGCTCAGCTTTCCACCACAAGTCCTGCCTTCACACCTCAGTCTTCTCTGGTTTTCCTTAATTAAAAAAAAAAAAAAATTAAGTAAGGCACTGATGTCAACAACAGACATTTTGCTGTACGCATGAAAAGAAGTACATCAAACAATCAGTTTTAAATCTGATTTCTTAGTATTCCTGACTTTCTTCTAACAAACCATCTTTGGGAAATTGTCTTCACCAATTCAAAGTGATTAACACTTCCCACAAGCCCATGTGGGTATGGCAACTTAGTGTAAAGCCATCTTGATATAAAACTTGGTATTGGCATGTTGGTCTGGCTGCAGCCCTGGCTTGGGCAGGCATTCTCTGAGGCCAATAGAAGTTTTCAATTACTTATTTGAGGTAAAATCAGGACAGAGGTGAACCTGGACAGCTTGTTAAGGACTCCTATCTTGACTTTAAATCTTCCTGCTATTTACCATCAAAAATACACAGGTATTTGCCTAAATGTGACCTTAATGCAGCCTGGAAGTATTCCTATGGGGAGTTACTTCTCTGAAACCACTGTGGCTGCTCTTTGCTGCTATACAGGTAATTGCTTGAGTCTATAAGGAACTGTGCAGCCCATTTACCACGGTTAAATGCAGGTATCTTTGTCCTCTACATTGAGTTTGGCATTTGGGGATATTTTTTGTCTTTTTTTTTTCTTTGATGATAAATTATTATTAAAAATTAATTTCATTACTAAGTGTTTAATACCTAACTGAAAACAAAATGAAAAAAAAAAGGAAAAGAGGGGGGAAAAATCCCTAAGCCACATTTAATCCCATTATACACAGTAGCATTAATGCTAATGCTTTCTTACGAATCCAGACTTCCCTCTACTCTTCTTGCCCGATCACAACAGGCAGCCTTCATCTGCTTCTAATAAAAGGTAAAAAGCCTTCTTCCCTCACCAAGCTGCACTGCAAAGTCCACCAACATTTTTTTTGCAAGGGGAAGACATCTCTCCTTCTTCACTTCCCTGCCTCAGCCACTTCTAGTAACGGGGCAAGCCAAATCTCTTTTCATAACCTAAGTCTCACAGGAAAACATCACAAGGGAAAGCACAGCTTGAGCCTCTGGAACACACAAAAGCAAATCCCATCAGCAATTGCCTGGTTTAGGTTCATCCTAGTTCAGATACAAACCATGCAGAGAAAACATTATAAAAAGTATTCAGCTACCTCAGATAAATAAAACTCTGCTTCTGTGACTGATGTGAGCTGAATAATCAGGCTGCTTACAGCAATGCATCTTACAGTCATCTCTGTCAATAAAACCAAAGTGAATGTGAATAGTAAACTGCAGACTGGCTGCAGTAAGCATTTCCCAAACAGTGAGTAAAAGCACGTAATTCCCTTGCAAAGCTTGAAAACCTTCCTTCAAGTTAACTTCTTGAGTCATTGAAATAAACAAAACTGAATTTCAGCTAATTAGATAAATGTGGCTTAAAACTCTTAGATATCCTAAAATGAGGATATTATAACGTAGTACAGAGTATAATGATAATTATCATTGGACACTGCACAATAATTATGCAGTACATACCATGGTTTAAATATAAGAGGAGTGGTGTGTCTGGACATTATTCCTAAGATTATAGCAGTTTGTTGTCACACCAGTTCCACTTAAAAACATTATCAAAATTTTGTAGTGGACTCGGGTGAAAAACACCAGTTACTGTTAGCTGCTTCTCTGCAAAACTCTGCCATAATAAAAGGCAGCTATTATTAATTGAGGTGTTGTGATTAAGGAAGATGGGGGGGAAGGAGTCCCTACAAACGGGTCTCATGTTTGTGCATGGTTTGTTTATCTTCTCTCACCTCCTTTTGAGCTGTGGGGTTGGAGTGGGAGCTGGCAGCTGGCAGTTCATCATTACAGGCACACACTGTCCCATCTGCACCGCTTATGGTGGGGAGGTCGCATGGGGTTTTACCCAAACAGGCTCTCAGGGGTACAATAACATACCTCTTGATTTGGCTGTGAAGTTATACTTATTATTAATAGACAAGATAAGAGGCTGGGGCTCTATTCATCCACTTTAGTGCTAATTATTCAGTTTGATCTGAGCCGATTATGATACTGATAGATAACCACACCACATTTACAGCTATAGCAAGCACTGGCCAAGAACTTTGGCTCATGCTGCTGTTTGGTTTATCTGATAGGAAGGGAGGAGAAAAAAAAGAAGCTGCTCTGGTTGATTAGCAATGTGTTGCATGGGACCATTTATAATGAAGCATATCATTTAAATTTTCCTTTACAAATGAGTCCAACTCTCTTTGCAGGCTGCAGGCTCTGTTAATTGTCACAAACATTGCTTCCTTTTTTTTTTAAACATTATTAGCTCTTTGGCAGGATCTTCATTGTTGACTAAAAACTTGGCATGATCCGGGCTTGCTGAATAATTTAGGTTGTTGGCAGCTGGAGTAGGAGAACACACACACATCTAGGCAGGCAGACGTGCTGCTTGAGCTCTTTATATAATAGCATTGTATACAAAGCAGAGTATAGTCAGAAATGACTTCTGGGTCTGTTTATAGGTAAACACTGATGTTAGTTTTACAGAAAAAAAATTGAGGGATACTTCAAACTGTATATAATATGTGAGACAGATGCACTGCTGATTGTTCAGATGACTCCCCTAATCTCTGACTTTCACAGAATGTGATTACTGCAGATTCTGAGGAGTAGCACTTCAAGTATGTTTCTGTGCACTTTGGCACTTTGAGTCTTGCATATAAACACCACTGAACATAATAATGAATCTGTGAGCTTAGCCAGAAAGAGAGCTCCTCACACTTTCCCTTTGTGCAGTAAATGTGTCCCAATTGTACTGTCAGTCACAGAGAAAATGTGCAGCTTGAGAGGTGCCCATTTCGGAATTACATTTGTGCGCCGTATGAACTCCCACTTTTATCACAGTGTCTAGAAGAGAAGTAAAAGACATAAAACCTGCTGCCTGCACCTCGGTGCAGGGCACCCAAAGCATTAATGATGAGCACTGGGTAGGTTTTTCCAAAACAGTCATCTCCCAGAGAAGGCCCTCCTGTAAATTTTATGCCGGAGACGTGTGTCAACATGCACTGCTTGTCTCGATCACATACTTTTGTGCTGTACTTTGCTGTCACTATCGCCACACGTTATGAGAAGATGTTTTGTTCACGTCAAAGTTTTAGCAGTATTGAATGATTGGGAGAGGAATCCAAGAAAAATAAAGCATGAGGACCCAATTCTGAGTGTTTATTATCCTTTTGTTTCCCAAGCCAAATTATGCACTGCCTCTCTACTTTTCCAAGCTGCCACTCTCTTCCCAGGAAAGACTTTTCACTTCCATGCTCCTCACTCCTTAATTCCACTTTAAATCCTTTGAGGGCCTCTGTTTCCCAGGCCTTTTTCTCTCTGCCCTCAAGCCTTCATCCCTGGAGAGGGAAGACTCCACTAGAAAATGTCTCATGGATTTCTGTGACAGCCACTTGACAGATATGATAGAACATAATGAGAAATGAATAAAACACTCTCACAGCAGTCTCAACAGAGGGAGTGTAACTGAGTTAGGCTGGGGATGAACAGACTCTCTTCCTCCCTCCCTGCATCTTAGTCTTGTAATCAGTGCTGGGACACAAGGTGGAAAAGGTGGCTGCAAGGACACAGTGTGCCCTCTTGACAATTTTCATGGTTATTAGCTAAGGACTGAGCATTGTTAAACCTGGAATGTCTCCCAATTACGCTGTGACACCTACACTAAACAAGAGGGGGTATCAGGGTGAATATTACCTAAGCATTGTAACACAGACTCCATTTAGAGATGCACAGACCTACATGTTTCCCAGAAGAAGCATCAGATAACTGCCAGAGTGGTCTTCCAGCAATTTGACAACCTTTGCAGTCATGTGGGAAGCATTTCTGAATTGTACCTAGCGTAGGGCATTCCAGTTATTATTTACTGCATAGGTTTTACTACATAATAATAGCCAGCACAAATCCATCTATAAATGTCCTATGCAGCTTGGAAGACTGCTGATGAACCCATCCATCATCGTAAGGAACCTATTTTGTGAGACTCTGTTACAATTACATACTTAAAACATTATAAATACATGAGCACACCAATAACTTTCCTTTTTGCCTAGAAAACTGCACAAACGTCTGCATCATTTGTTAAGAGATTTCTAGGAATTTTTTCTGTTCCAATTAATGTTGGGTTGGTGCAGGAACTGAGTGCTTATGTATACTGAGTGCACTGGCATATTAGGGCATATATCAGCAATACCTATGTGTGGGTGTGAAAGAAAATGTGTGAAAGGGCTGATCCACGTTGACACTAACACGTGAACTTTAGGTATGTGGAAAGTCTCAGTTCCTTTAATCTGAATACTCACCCTGCCAAAGCTGAGCACATGCCAAAGTGGTTTGCTGTATCGAGACCATATTTAGCAGCTGGTTGTTGTTAGCTGTGTTGCAGCTTAGGAAATCAGTGGGCTCAGCTGCTGATAGACTGTTAGCAACCGATAGCAGCTGATAGACTCTCTGCACAAACAGTTTAAGGGTCTCTTTTCACGAGAACAAACTGAGGAAAATTTTCTTACATAAATTCAGAATTTTTGCAGGGAAAAACTGTGTGCCCACAGTTTTGAATTTTTCACCAGATGACCCAATCAATTTGCAGTTAGAAATATTTGAGTTTTATTCCTCAGACTGTTTGGAAGTGCTGAGGTACACAAGATTTGAACTATAAGTTGAAAGATCAGGTCATCAGATAGTGTTAAAAATGTGCCCCACTATGTTTTATAACAAAAAATAGCCTTGATATTTTCAAAACCAAATGAATTATAAATACCAAATTAAAAAACTTTACTGGTGAAACTATGGATATAGTTTTGTGCTAATCTCCAGGGAAGAGAAGTGAAAGAAAATCATGGAAGGCCAATGACTGATGCACTTTCCCTGCTTCCTTTGTCACAGTGAAAAGCATATTTCTTCCAACAGAACAGTGGCAGCTCTTATCTGCATGAGCACGAGAGCCTCTAGAGCATGAGAACCTTTTAATAAAGAAGTCTATTCTTTTGTTATAAATCATTCATTGGGCAAGAAGAGACTCTTACATTAGCAGTGTTACTTAGTTTGATGAATCTCACAATGTTGGAGTTTTAACAACAGACCCATAAAAAGGTTGCTGCTCGTACTTCAGCCCAAAGCACAGCAGTCATATACAGGCACACGGCTACAAAACGTCCAGGATGAAGAATTAAAAGGCTGGGATTGATTAGCATTTACAAGAAACTTAACAACCAAAGGCTCTGTAATCTGTATTGGAGTAACACAATGTTGAGCTGATTTTCTATTTTTTAATGAGTACTCAACTATGATCCTGGTGTCACTGAGACAGAGATGTTTGATGCTGGGGTGGAATAAACTGAAAGCATCATTGACTGTGTCTGATCTTTCATGTGTGTCTGCCACAGGAATGGTAAATAGAATTCCTGAAAATGAACTCTGAGGTGAGTGCTGGACAATAGAGGATCACTTCCTAGATAAATTTCACTGAGGTACAAATGAAAGACTTATCTACACTACTTTGAAAATTTTATTGCCAAAAAAAACATCGGTTACACAAGTAAATCTATTTGGTTTGTATCTGGTCATTGTTGGTTTTTTGGGGATTTTTTTGGTTTTTTGCATAATGACTATGTGTATTTAGCCACTCCTGCATAAAAATACACATTTGACATTCACACAAGGTGTGAATATATATATAGATATACACACACACACATATACATACATATATATACACATATACATACATATATACATATACATATACATACATACATACACACACACACACACACACACATATATATATATATGTGTGTTAGTGGACCAGACCTGGTCAAAAAAAGTATATTCTTTAAGAATCTTTGACTTGACACCAAAAATGTGAGGACAGATGCTTTAAATACACTATTTTATACAAAGACAAATAGAAAATTTCCTATTAGCAAAAAAATTATAATCACAATTGGCTTGAACATGTCCTTCAGGTCCATTCTGAACCAAGCAACACAGGCACAAAATATCTCTTTTTTTTTTTTTTAATAGGCTTCAAACTGCAAGTGTTGCTATAAGTTTCACTGCTAATATTTTAATTAATGGTCTAGAGACAGAATTTGCTTGTCCATAGCAGACTCTAGGTTGTCAAGATGAAGAATAAAGATAAACTTCACTGGAGAATGAGGTTAAATTCTCCCTCATCTATCAATCCCCAAGGGTCTAAAGTCCCATCAAGCTCCAAGCTCCACAGGAATCTAGTCAGTATCATCAAGGAGACCTGGAGAGCTGTTCAGATAACCAGCCAGAAGCTCAGCTGACATGAAGTACCACTCCAGATTCTGCTGACTGCGCAGGAGGGATCTCTCCTGGCTATGATGGGAGACTGGACATCCTCTGGGAGCTCAGGGCTATGTACCTAAGCCAAACATCCTTAATGTCAGCGGCCGAACACCATCTCCAGATTTAGCTGTTTAAAATTTGCCTGGGATGAATCGCCCTTTGTAATCCTTTACCCAGTATTTAAGGTGGGTACTGAAACCACTGAAGCACAGAGTCTTAAAGACTTCCCTGTTTCAAGCAAGAGACAGGAGCATGAAGGGCTTTGGAACACTTTGGAAATGCTGAAAATAAAAGATGTCAGCATGACCAAACTTTTTCGAGAGAAACTGTTTGCCAGGTTAGTGAATAATTCTGGCACTGCTGAAGCAGCACTTTTAGTGAACAGAACTTTCTCCTCCTTCAAAGGCACCTGTCTTTATTATTGTTTCTCTTCCTACTTTGCCTTCTACTTCTGCTTTTTCATGCTGGCTTCTTTCTTGATGTCAGATTTTGGTGTTTAATTTCAGAGTTTAAAGCAAAGCTAGTTCTACATCAGTGCTATAGTATGTAGGAAAATTCTTACTCTTCTAAAACTGTTGGTTATTCTTGAGACAAATTTCAAAATCTGCAAACTTTTGCAACAGCAATGCACAATCATTTTATTCTCTTTAGCTCATCTAAATTGAACAGTTTATATAGTGAAACCTTTAATACACAGGCCACAGTAGCCCTTTAGGAAACAACTGCAAATCTGGCCAACAAGTGGAGTTCCCCATTCACAGGAATACATGTCTTGTTTGTGTATGAAGTTAAGGGCAGGAGAGGGGGTAACTCCTATTTTATTGTCATCTGGATTGGATAGAAACTTGAATATTTCAAAATTTTTAATGAACAGGAAATCACAGAGGTGTGAAGAATATGATGTGTAGTATGTACAGCAGTAGCTTTCCAGAAGTGGTAATTAGGTCTAGAGCCAGAGCTGGAAACATGTAATAAAATTAAGTCTAATAAAAGACACTAGTAATTGCATCCAAACAGAAAAACCAAATGAAACAAAACAAAAAGACAGAAATAATCTCCCTGTTTTCATTATGCTGGATAGAGTCCAGTACTGCAAATCAGCAGGCTGATCTTGGAGGCTGGTCTGCAGCAGGAAAGCTGCAAACTGTGCCCTTCATGCCTTGCTAGGGAAAAGAAAATAAATAAGGTATTTCTAGCAGTTTTAAGGCTATTTTTTGTTTGTTTGGGTTTTTTTGCCTTTCACTTCCCTTCATGAAGGACCTCAACACACTTAACTCAGACTGAAATTAATGTAAGGGTGAGGATTCTGGAAAGCTCATGGGTTCAAGAACTGGGTATACAAAACACGGTTTTAATATTCTTTCTCTGTCCCTTGAATAATAATTCTTAAACACACAATCTCTCATGAGACAAAAGTAACCAATAACAAAGTCACACTACATCAGCACATACCACACAGTTAATACAGTTAATTAACTCTCCCAACTCTAGAAACCATAGTTCTAGAAACTTTGGTTCAAAGTGAACATAGAAAACATAAAGAAACCAGCATCCCTCACACCTGCCTGTTTTCTAGTAACAAGCAGCTAACAAAGGCTGAGATAACAATAGATCTTGTGCATAAGCAATATGCCTGCTAAACATTGCTAAAATCTTGGCCAAAAAAATGGCAGCTGTCCAGTTGAAATTGGGAGTCAGGCATTTAGCTCATTTTGATCTTAGCCATTGAATTCCCTCTTGCCCCCATGTCATTAAACTGTAGTATCATTGTAGGGCTTGAATGTTTGGGAGCTGAAAATAGATTCTACCAGCAATCTTAGGTGACAGTGTACTTAGGTGACTGTATTTATCTACATTCCAGCTTTACCTATTGCAGACAATTGTAACTCAGATTTCAAGTTTTCTTGGTCATTAAATAGCGGATGATTCTCTGTGTGTCAAAGCATCAGTCAAAATATGAACAATTCACTATTTTGGTAGTGTGGGTATGAGCTGAAGATTGTATCAAGTATCTGAAAAATGACCTGTGTTTTTGCCAAAACATGCAATTGTCAGGAAGGTAATTCACATATTAATAATGAGAATTGTCACACTGAACACCCAGAGAAGAAGGTCTCCTTGGGCTTTAGTTTCTGCTTCTTCTTTTCCTTTTATTCACTCTCTCCTTTTTGCCATCTCCTTCGTGCCTCTAGCCATGACAGTTTTGCTGTGTTGGTAGCAGACATACCTTTCTTTAAACAAAAGGCTGCTGTGACTCCAGGTGAGCATGCTAGTTAGATTAATTGGGAAAGGAGCAAAACTCATCCAGTTCAGGTCCTGTGCTCCATTTTGTCCTGTCTTTGAAATGAAGATTGTCTTTCCTCTCTGTTATTCTCCAAGAGATACCAGACAGAGGAAGAGAAAGGAGTGAGTGGGACTGGGGGAGGACACCCCCTTCCCTTCACCTTCTCTCTGCAGTGTTATTGTCTTGCTGCTTTTTAAGCTCCCTCCCCTGTGTGCCTACCTGCTTTAGTCTCCCCTCTCTTTACTCAGAGCTAAATCAGTAGGCAACCTAGAGCATATGCTGATGATGGGTAGTCTTTCAGCTGGTCCCCAGCACTGGTTTCAGAGCAGAGCAAACTGCTGGCAGCAAAATGCTTGAACTCCTGGGTTTTGAAGTTTCAGGTTCTCTATCAAAGTAACAGATATTAATCATCTGCTACGAGACTTTCAGCAGAAGGCATACAGTTTTCCCAGCGGTATCTTCCTTTTAAAGGGAGTGTAAGAAAAGCAAAAAACCATTTCAAAAGACTTAGGATTGAAGAAAATAGCTAGATCCCAGTGGGTAAAGAAAAACAGAAAAGTAAAAAGTTTTTCAAAGGATTAAAAGCAAGCTATTCTTTAAGTCTTGCAAGATTCTTGCTTTATTTTATTAAAAAGCATAAGTAGCCAGAGACCTACAGCTCCACACACTTGGCATTTGTAGACATTTCTCCCAGAGTTGTCATATTTTATAAATCTTGATCTTTCCTTGTTATTACTGCTGGTCATATCTTCATCTGGATAAAGTGGGTTTCAAGATATGAGACTAAAAAGGCTAAGGTGGCGCAATTAAAAAAAATGCTAGGTGTAGGCTATGAACAACAGAGAGACCCTAAAATTATTATTGAGCATGATTGGAAGGGATGGAGATATTGCTACTCTTATGGAAATTAGCATCTCCTTTGGCAATTCTCATCACTATCTCTCCAGTTCATACATATCCTTTAGCTAAACAGAGGATGCTGTATAATCCTTTAAACACCTTCCAGCTGAAACAAGCACCACTTTTTGTACAAGTCAAAATACTCTCTTCAGGGGGGCAGTAGTATGTATTCACTGAACAAAAACTGAAATGCAGAAACTTCCTTCCTCCATAGCAGAACACAATACTGGATAAAGTTAAAATGTGAGTCCAACGTTTTGTCTTCCTCCATTCTATAACAAATCAAAAGTAACTTGTGAAAGTCCATGAACTATTACTGATTCAAATATTAATAACTGTAATCAGTTCTGGACCAATTAAATTTTTCCTAATTTAAACTCTAGACTACTCCTGTGCAAGAGTCAGAAAGAGATATCTCCTCTCTACAACACCTCTAGCAGAACTAATTAGAGCCAGACTTTTACTTGTTTGTCATGAATCTATTATTTACTACAAATCTACAGAAATAAATACAGTACATGAAAAATAGTGAGCCTTGTCTGTAGTTTGGCTCAAAAAGGTTTGAAAAATCTCTCCTGTGTAATTGCTCAGTTTTATCTTGGAACACCAGAAGGTATCAGGCTAATATCCCTGGTTTTATCACAGAAAAATTGCTATATTGTGAGTTTTATCAGCATGCTTTTTGAAGAACCCAGGTGTTAGGGTGTTTTGTCCAATTAACCCACAATAACACCCAAGTCATCTCAAAATTCTTCTGGCTTTTTTCTTGCATCACTAACTAAAGTCTTGGGTCTTTGAGTCTTTGGAAAGTTTCTGTTGCCCTTTTATTTCTGTGAATAATAATGAAGTCCCTTCACAACACTTACAATGAAAAAAACAAGATTGGCTTCTGCCCATCTTTATTGCAAGACACCTCAGGAGAACTCCTATCAGTTAGCAGGTCATCAGCTAAATGTCTGAATCCAGACCTTTATTATTTTGAAGGAAAATATGGAAAACTTGGCTGAAGTGCCAAGTGTGTGAATGGTCCTCCAGTTTTAGTTCTTGGCTTTCAAGTCAAACAGGAAGTCAAAAGTCCATGGAAGAATTTGCCATGTACACAGAAAACAAGCACAGGGTGAAACCCAGCAAGTCACAGCAGCAAACATGTCCACTAAAGGAAAATAAACCGTGAAAAGTTATTTAAAATCAGCATTTAAACCCTTCCAAATTCAATATGCATTGAGGGAGCAAGTGCAGCAGGCCATAGAGTACTAATAAACTTCTGATTCCCCTGCCTAAACCTGAGTCACTCTGGCCTTTTGCATTTGAATGCATCATGTTCATGATGCTGCTGTAAACCTTGGACCTCAATTACTACATGATAACAGGTTTTTATTGCATTACCCTTTCCAGACCTGAGAGCTTGGATTTCCCTGCACTTAGGCACTGAGACACAGCTGGGAGATGGTCTGCATACCCAATTAGTGGATTACTTCTGAAAATATATATTCTGCACCACAGAGGCCTAAAAATGATCCATCAGCTCTAGCTACCTGCTGCTGCCACTGGAGAGGAGGGAAAGAGGGAGAGGAAAAAGATTTGGCTGCGTTTCTGTAATTGCATAAACAATGCATCATTCACTTGACAAACTATATTAATAGCACCCTAGAGGACATGCTCTGAACATGCAAAATGCTGCAAAGCACTTGTATTTTATGGCAAATCTTTTTAATTTTTCCGTTAAAATGATAATAAATATTGATTTTCCATGTACCATTACTGTATCTAGAACACTTCCTGGCAGTGTCTGTGAAATTTATTTAAGTCATTTGGTTTGAGTTTTAGGCATCAACCGTATCACATCAAAACAGAGAGGCTGCTTTCCCAGAATCCTGGCTTGTATGCTGTATCCAGAATTTCTAAGAAAACGCTTTCTGTTTCCCTCTGATGTTCCTCACATTTATGAAGGAGCTCTGATTTTAGGTTTAGCTGTGGAAGAGGCACTGCCAGGGATCTATCAGCAGAGATTTCCAACACACAAGGATAAAGGGCTCTCCCTCAGAAAAAAGGTTTTGGAACACAGGAAGCATGAGAATGAGTAAGAGTATGGTTAAATATATGGCACTTTGGATGGTATTATGGAGGCTTTGTCCAGCTATGTGATACCTGTGAAAGAATTTCATCTGGACTACTCCTCTGCCCCGGTGTCTGAATTGTGAATAAAGCTTACCTCACTTGTAAACCCATTGGAGACTAGGGGATCATAAACACTGAAGCCAAGAGTCCATATTTCTTGTAGGCATTTAATGCTCAGTTGGTTTCAATATCACCTAAAATCCTTCTGGCACCAAGGCCTGGGAGCTGTTACTAATAATGATTATCACATGAGACACACCAATTGTGAGAGGAATCAAGGGACAAAATTAGCCCAAATATCACTCAACACCATTCCTCTCCCCAGGTTTGAAGGGCTGTGGCAGAAGTCTCTGAGCTCTTGCCTTCCCACAAAAAATTCATTTTGTCCATTCCAAGAGTATCAAAAAGAGGCAGGAATCCCCAAGCTTCTGTCATCCCAGGCAGAAAGGGGTGGGAGAACTAAGGGAAGAGCGCTAAGAAGCCCAGAAATTTAGGGAATGGAAGAAATTGGGGTGTTTGTGCAAGAGCCCACTTTGTTTGGGACTGCATATGTTCATGAAATCAGCCCTGTGGCTGGGACACAGCAGTGCACATTCACTGCCCAACAGACTGTGACTCCAGTCTTCTCAAACAGGCTGGAATTACCATTCTCCCCAAGACCACCTGTGTAGCTAGCACACTCTCTGTAGGCCAGTGCCCCTGGGACCTGTGCAATAGCTTCTGCATGTGCTGGAGGCATCATCTGCATGTGGGCAGAGACACGTATAAAATTTCCCATCCTGTTTCAAACGGATTGCCAGATGTCCAGAAATCCCTGACAATTGTCCAAAATCCCTGAACTCCACCCAGACAGGATTGCCAGGTGGAAAAAGTAGATATATCCAAGAAAACTCAGATGGTAGCCTAGGAAAAAAAAAAGAACCGTCTGGCAGCAAAGCAGGGAAGAAGAAAATGAGAAATATGGGGATGAGAAGGGAATGGGAGGAATGAGAAATACAAAGTTTTAGAAAAGAATTAGTGTAGTTTGGATAAGTCAAATACTTTGGCTCTAACTCAAACCTTAAATTTAAACATAAAGAAGTCATACCAGTAGCGTGAAGACTCAAATAAGACAGCTCAGAAAGTAATGAAAACAGCTAGATAAGAAGGCAGTCAATATCTCTGTGGGTTTTTGTTTTGAAAAACATATAGGACCAGATGAATGTATAAAAGTTGCAGATGGTCAATATTACATCACCAGCAGTCAAAGCAATATTCTTTCCTTCCTTCCTTCCTTCCTTCCCCTGAACCAGAGCTTCACCTCCCACATCTTAGCATGTAAACTTTACTGTCAGAGGAGCTGGCTGAACAAGCAGAAGCCAAGGATTTCCACAAATAATTAAAGCATAAAAAATAAATAATAAATGATAGCTGCCAGAGAATATTCTCTCTAGCGCAGATATGGAAGGAAGGTACACAGGAGACCTAAGATAATCAAACATGCTCTTTTTTTTCAAGTCACAGACTCATTTTGCTCTCTCCATTCCCACTCCCATATATTCATCATATGTTTGACTGATTCTATAACTACGTAGAACTGGACCCCAGGAGGGTCCAACTCTGCCCTCCTTTTGCTAAGCAACGCTTATGTGAACAATCACAGTGTCTATAGTGAGACGATTCTCATGAGTAAATTATTAGCCAGTGCCAGAAAATACTGCAGAATCCCGTGATGTGTGCATTGTTTCTGTTGAAAAAATAAGGCACATGAATACTAACCTAGGAAGAACTTGAAATTCTCACATTTGTGTTATTATGGGAATGTGCAAATATGGCAGCATAATCTCCCAGCTACTCTCTTCTGTTATTTTGTTGTGTTTGGTTTTTTTAAGTTCAATATAAACCTACAAGGTGGAAAAGACCAAGAGAGAAGTCATTTGCAGACCTTTATAAATATTTAGAAGGGAAAAAAATCAATCTCCAGGACTGAATTTTCCTTGGGAAAAATATTGAGAGACTTCCCTCATTTTATTTTCAATTCTTGATTTAAAGCATGCCTGCACTGATATGTGATGCAGTCCTACATGACATGTTCTTACGGTATTTTTTTTCTGCTGAACCCTTGCCTTATTCAGCACTCAGGTTAAACAATGCGCTGGAGAGACCTCAGTTGCAATGGTAATTATTTTTAATAGATTCCCTGAATTATCTGGAGCAAAAATAGGATGATTAGTGAATAAACCACAGGACTTCAAGAAGATGGCTTGAAGTTTATGTGTGACTTCCATTTTTCAGTTCAATTTGAATATATGTTGTGTAACTGCTGAGGTTTGTAACTAAGCACGTTAGAAGTTAGAACTCCCATTTCTGACATACAGCCTATCATTCTCTGCTCTGCTGCATTCCAGGACTGGGAATATCACCAAACTCTGCATCCAGGAAGTAGCTTACAGTGACAACAGATCTGCCAGAAATGGTGGTGCTGGGTGGGTACCCCTTGGCCAGTGGAGTGACACTGGTGGCAGACAAATAGTGACAGTCAGAACTCTTGTCGTCTGTTTGGGCTTTAGAAAGGAGTCTGCTCAAAAATACAGGACCCTATACAAACACTCAAAAGTGCCCTTAATGATCCTATTACTCCTTTATGTCCAGCCAAAACCTCCAGTTTGTCCCTGGCTCCACCTAGCCCTTTTCCCCCCTCCTGGCTCTTTCTACACTTCCACTTTCATCACTTCTTTCTCAGGTTCTCTCCGCAGAGAGTCAAATGTGTCTCCCTGTGAGCTCTAGTTTTACCCATCAGATCTTTCTCATTCTCAGATCTTGCTCCTTGTGTTCCCATAATCCACTCACCTAGCCAAGTGAATTTTCATTCTACTTAGCACCCTTCTTTAGCTGGGTTTCAGGTGCTCTTTCCCCTCCAAAACCTCAGCCTCAATAACTCTCAGCCCACATATGCCTTCCTTTTTCTGCAACTAGACTCAGCTTTCTTCTCCTACCCCACTCCATGCTCTCCACTTGCCAGCTAGCTGCATTTCTTCTCAGCCTCCTCTTTGCTGCCCCAGCCCACTCTCTGTTTCAGTTCCTTTAAATACATTCCTGATCTTCAGATCTTTCTGCCCCACTTCAACATCCCCCATCATGTCCCAATCTGCATTTTTTCACACATCGAGACAAGATGTAGTTTGTCTTCTTTAAATTTGAGCGAGGCAGTAGTTCTGCTCTCCAGTTGGCTCCAACAAAAGAGAATGGAAGGACAAAGACAACTGGCTTGTCATTGTTACCTCCCCAGGTCAAGCTCACCATGACACAGCCCAGAGCTGAGGTGCAGTGAACGGTGTTTTCACCCTGGGATGGGTGCAATGGGACTGACATTTCAGCTGCTGGAATATAAGCTGTGAAATATCTGCTGATAATGAAGAAACCTGCCTCTTTTCAAAAGTTTGTGCAGTTGGAGGGTCCTTGGCAGATATTAATTAGGAACAATAAAAGGTATTGTTGAAAGCTCCTTTCCTTGCCCAGTTTCTAAGTTCCTAGTAAAAGCATCCTAGAACACATTAAAGAAAAGGATGAAAAAATGGTTTAACAAGTTCAGCACTTTCAACAAATGTTACTTCTACTTAGCTTCCAGTTTTAAGGCATGAATAGTGACAGGAAAACACAATAGTGATAGGAAAACAGTTAATCAGAGCTACCTAGGATACCAGTCTACCCCATTTTTTAACCAGGCTTCTCCAGAAGTGTCTGTGTGGGAATCATATCCTCATAGCATCATTAAGGCTGGAAAAGATCCTTACAACCATCAAGTTCAACTATTATCCTAACACTGACAGGTCTACCACTACATTAGGTGTGTCCCTAGCTCCATACCTACATGGTCTTTGAGCCCTTTCAGGCACAGTGACTCCCCTGCTTCCCTGGACAGCCTGTTCCAATGCCTGACCACCCTGTCAATGGAGAAAGTTTTCCTGATATCCAACCTAAACAACCTCTCCTGGCATAACTTGGGGCCATTTCCTCTTGTCCTAGCACTTGTTAACTTGGAAGAAAGGACTGACCTCCTCCTGGCTACAACCTCCTTTCAAGCAGTTGTAGAGAGAGATAACATCCCCACTCAGACTCCTTTTCTCCAGACTAAAAGCCACAGTGCCTCAGCCTCTCCTCACAGGGCTTGTGCTCCAGCCCCTTCCCCAGCTCTGTCTCCCTTCTCTGGACACGCTCCAGCCCCTCAATCTCCTTCCTGAATTGAGGGGCCCAGAACTGGACACAGCACTCGAGGTGTGGCCTCACCAGTGCCCAGTACAGAGGGACAATCCCTGCCCTGCTCCTCTGGTCACACCATTGCTGGCACAGGCCAGGAGGACATTGGCATTCTTGGCCACCTGGGCACACACTGGCTCATGTTCAGACACTGCTGACCAGCACACCCAGGTCCTTTTGTGCTGGGCCATTTTCCCACCACTCTTCCCCCAGCCCACAGCACTGCCTGGGGTTGTTGTGACCCAAGCACAGGAGCCTGCACTTTGTGTTATTGAACCTCATACAGCAGCTTTGGCCTTGGCCCACTGATCCCTCAATGGCATCACTGTGTAAGACAATTCTCTGTATTTTCTCTACAGTTCAAAGGACAGAGAGACAGGGGATTGTTCCAGGAGCTATTTATCCCTTTTGAGGATAGATGCTCAAGGGCCACCACAAATGGTAGTAGACCCAGTAGTAGACAGTGGGTATTCTTTGGGTGTACCTGGAACTGAAATTCAAGCACCTGGAAATCAGGGGGGTGACAAAGTGCTAGACAGCGTGGCACTGAATGGAAAACGTGGACGTAGCCTAGACTTTTGACAGATGAAGTTCACCAAGCACCACATTACTGAAAGTGGTCAGAAGTCTAAGCATGCTCCTTACCACCTGCCTCATACCTGGATACCTTGGAAAATGTGGTATTGAGACACGAATGCAAGAGCCCACAAAATCACTGATAAAAACTCCTCTAAATGAAGGACTCTGCTCCTCCATCCATACATTTTTACCCCTCCTAAAAATGTTTCGAGGGGTAAAAATGTATTTTTTATATCAGAATTTTTCCTAGTTTTTTCATAGTTCCATAGTCCCAGATGGTTAATTAATGAAGGGGAAAAAAAAAGGTTCCTATTACTTTTTCTCTCCTTTCTTCCAGGAGGAACAAGTACAGTTTAAAGTCTGGAGCAATAAAAAAAACCCATTAATTAAAATTTGTCTCAAACTGGCATAACTATTAGCTGCTTGTTGTGAGTGAAGTGTGCTTGTTTTCCTCCCTTCTGTGAGCTGATAGGTCCACCTGAACTGCTCAGGAAGTGATTAAAATACCTGGGTGCTGCAGCGAGCCTCCTTACTGAAGGTGCATCCTGAAATCCCTTCCTCATTTCCATTCCAAGCAAGTCTGAGTCAGTTGACCTTCAGGGCACACGGTAAGGCTCAGTAAGTAGAGGAACTTCAGATGGACTCTGGAGAAAGCAGTTTTGCAGTATAGCTTATGCCAGGCTGAGGTGGCCCAAGGCACTTGCAGAAAGAATTGCAGACTGAATTGCCAGCCCTGGGAGCTGCAGAAGGCTTGTGGCCAGGGAAGTGACACTGCCTGCTCCTGTCAGTACAGGCCCTATGCAGTCCTGGCTGGACAGGACACCCTCTGCTCTGTGCACAGAAAGGCCAGCAAATATGGCTCTGACAGGGTTTCTGTATGAGACCTGGGATTCTGTCATTTGTTTTGCATGTTGCACGGCTCCTAAGGCAAAGACAGTGGTTTTCCCACTTGCACTTTACCCTTATTTGCCATGCTGAACAAACATTTATACTTAAAGAGGAAATTCTCCATCCTTTCTACCTTCTTGCCCTTTTCTAGCTTTGCTCTGTCTGGCCTTTTAAATATGACTGCTAATACTACTCCCTTCTTAGGTATTCATCTTTACTGGAGCTATTTAAGAGAGGTTGAAGTGCACAGCAGTGTCTCAGCTGTTTATCATTCAATCTCCCTGTTTAGGCAACTGGTTACTTATTTCACCCAGAGGCATCTAGAGAAGTTTAGAAATTACTCACCAGAGAAACACTCACCCATCCAGTTTCTCAGTAGTTCAGTGCCTTAAAGAACCCTGGTATGACAGAAATTTACCCTACAGAAGGAATCCCCAGGAGATGTCAAACTTGTGAACCTGCTTTCTGATGCTTGTGTTCAGGGTATTTCTAGTGCTTGTGTTCTACTGGAATTTATTATGACACAAAAACTGGTTTAAGCTTCTCCTCAGTTTTATAATATCTCCACGTAAATTCTTTGATATGCATAAGTACAGGTGGGTCCACTATCCAACTTTTCCCCTAGCAGCAGTGCTGATATGCCTTTTTCTTCATTCTGATTACTTATGCAACTTTATATTTGAACTATATACATTTATAAAAGTTTTAATGAAACTCATAAGTTCTTACTGTACTTGAGACCTCTAGCCATTTATCAAATGTGTCTAAAGTTGAGTCAGTGGAGCCAGCAGTTAGAAAGGCAGACACACACAGAGTATGACTCCATAAATGACATTTGTTAGGAAATCCATCTGAGAATGGATTAACAGCAATGTCTGGCATGATACCAAATGCTGGCTCCTTCTTTCTCCACTGGGATGAACACATACCCTATAAAGGAAAAATTTTTTCCCCCTCTTCTATAAATCTGCATGTTGTACTGAGGCCATCTTTAGTGGGAGCTCCAAATCCTATAATGTTCCAGTTTGATTCAGTGGGGTGCTTTCTAAGAATCACAGTCTTGTCCACATCTGCTTTTCCTAGGGTTTAATGTCCACACACATCATACAGAAGTAACAAGCCCTGGTAACACTGTTCTAATACCACATGGAAGAAAATACCTTTATAGGCTTCCTTCTAACATGGGCACTGTTCTAGTTTCATCATATGATAAACCACACTCTTTAAAAAGTAAGCTAAGTTACTCTTAGACTTTTTTTTCTTATAGAAACATAAAAAGTCACAGAATGGCTTTTTTTTACATTTCTGCTAATGTTTGTGTGGCAAGCTAACAACGGGTGAACTCTTTAACCCAGGTACTGAAAGTCTTTGTGGGTCTCTCATGCTTTGAAGCTGCCTTCTTCCAGGCTCTGCATCAGGAGAGATCAGGAGGTAAATGGTAGGCTGCCAAGGGCAAAGGAAGTGGCTGCTCACATCCTTCCCAAGACTGCATGGCTGAGCCTCTTTCCTTATGCTGTCTGCAGTGTGCAAAGAATGGAGATTCATTGGGCTGAGAAGTAATCTTTTCCCCACCCTAGTTAGTCTTTAATTGGATTAGCTCCTTGATCCCTGTACCTGAGTGCACACAGGAGAGGAGACCCAGAGGCCACAGCCAAGGGTGTGGGTGAGGTCCCAGGTAAGGCTGCAAAGACAGTAGGCAATTAAGAACTATTAATGCACTGAGCACCTGAGAGTAGCATTTACATTTTTGTTTAAATCACAAGTTTAACCAGTGCTGTTTTTCTTGTGCACTGTCATCTGCAGTTAATTACAGTATATGTAATTCTGCCTCCCTCATCCTCAGTAGGAAGATAGGGAAGTCGCAGTCGTTGGAGGGGGCATGGAGTCAGGTCCCTGTCACTGCCGGAGGGCCAGGTGGACATGTGCTGTGAGACCCTTCAGTAAAGTGACATGACATCAGGGGTCTGATTTGGAAAGGCCTGCCAGAAAGAATGACTTTCTGCCACAAGCACAAAGGTGACCACCTGGAGGTTGTGAATGAATAGCCTGGGTTTTTTTATTCTTTCAAAGAAACAGGTGTAGTAATGATTCTCAGGACAAGAGCTGACAAGCTGAAAAGTCTCTGCATGCATTAAACAGGATACAACACAACACTTTTACCGATGGTGTGGTGAGTAAAGTATCACTTCAGTCGCTGGATTCAGGCATCTCCCTCCCTGTAAGGCACTGAAACTTGCTGGAGCGGCATACTCAGGCAAAGTGACCTTTTTTATATATTATTTTTTACTGCAGAGCTTGCACTTTGTTGACTTAGCCGGGCACCTGCTGTAAACTGCAAATATGTTCCTGTCATCCTGGCTGAAAACAAAAACATTGAATAGTGTAGTTCCTTGGTGGACTGGTGCTAGGAAAGAGCAAAAGTACCTGTGCAAAATGCTGAGGTAAATCTTCCTGTCCTATAACCTTTCCCAGCTTTGACCGTGGGCTGTGAGCAATTTCCAGTCATCTATATGGGCCACTGTTGGTTTTTCTTTTAAACACCAATTGTTCCCAAATAGACAGAACAGATTTCTCCATTAGCTTATCCCTCAGCATTTTGCCCTGTGTGGTACTAAATTCATGTGCTCTTAGAGCAGCCAGAGTGACTGTGCATAGGCTCATTTATACTCTGTGCTCCACTTTTTGTGTTTGTGACATTCTCTAAAACCATTAACCATAATTTAAAAGTGTTGCCACAGTGTTTTCAGTGCAATTGTACACTCTGTGTCAGCCTCTGCTGCTACAGCTGGTTGTCTTTACAGTAAATTCTTTGTCTTTTTACCTCTAAGTAATGCAATAAAATAGCTTTTTGTCTCTCAGTTAAATATTCATCTCCTCTGGTAGATGTGTAAGTAAGGCTGAAATACCTTTTGCTATTGTCTCCATAGTTTGGCAGAGGTAGAAGCCCCCGATACAACATAATTATATCTCTGGGTTTGGACTTCTTTTTTGGAGGAAAAATAATGACCTTTGTTCCTGAAACTGATGTCTTCCATCTTTCATTAAAGTGCTGGGAATATACTTAACCTGAAGGAAAAAAACCTTGCTTTAGCAGAATTGTAAAAAGTCGCTTGCAAAGAGAGGGCACAGCTGCTGGTATTTTTTGTCTTCAAAAATCAGAATTTGAGGCTGGCTTTGTATTTATAGGGAAGAAAGTTTGTACTTCAAACAGGTTCATCACATCATGGTGTCACTGAGATGCTTTAGTGCTCAGGATATCTCAAAATTTCTGCCATAGCTGTTTTATAGAGCACATGTACAATCAGCTTCATGATTCAAGGGCCACAGAAAATCAATTCAAGATACTGAAAATTTAAGAGCTTACTAAAAAAGTATGAAGAATTAAACAGATCTGAACTTCTCAAAGAAATGGAGGCATTAAATCCATTTTGATAACATTCTTCTGTGCTTTTAAAAATGTGTAGCCAATGTTTTAAAAAATTAATCCCACTTTTCAGAGCAAAGGCATTGGCATTTTGGATCCTGGGTGAAACCACACATGCAATTCACATCTCGGTTCAGGGAAGGCATCTCCATTGCAGAATGTATCTCTTAGTAAGCCATGTACTTTCTTAAAAACAGAAGATGTTCTTCACTGGATGTTGTCCCAAATCACATCCCTACTTCATAAACAGTGTTTAAATTTAGTATGTTTTAAGTTCAAGTTGGGTAAAGATGTTTTACTTACTTTAATGCTGATTAATGTTCAAAATTCAACTCTGTACTGGGATTTTATTATGAACTTCAAAAGCTGTCAGGCTCTCATTTGGGTTCTACAAGGTGTTTTCTGTGATTCAAGAAGTCCCAACAATGGATCAGAGCACTGCCTTGTGATGCACAGCAAAATCTCATAATAAAAGGTTTGATTTCTGCCCATACCAGCTTACATCCTATTCAAAATACTATCTGGTTAACCAAATCCATGAGAAAATTTAGTGAGTTCTTGCTCCTCCATTGCTCTTGCTCAGATAAGCAACAAGGGAAACAATATGAAATTTTGACAGAAAGAGCTCAACTGGACTGTGCCTAGAAATGATCTCTCCAAAATTTAGCAACATTTGGGTCAGTATCATCTGAAGATGTTTTTTTAGACAGCGCTGCACCAGGGGTATCTGCCCAAAGAAGCAAATCATGTAATTTCCCAAATAAGCAAGAAGATAAAAATAAGCAGATGAAAGGGTTCATTTTTAATTTCAATGTAAGGTTATGCAATCCCAGACTAATTAGTTTTCCTGCTACAATCTTGAGTTCATCAGTTGAAACAAGCAGGGATGAATAAGATGAACTGCCTTTCTGAGCCAGAAAGATGCTGCAGTTAGGGAAAATGGCAAATGAGATCCTCTATGTGTCATGTGGAGTATTTCAACTGGCACTAGGAAAGTATTTGTGCCCTTGAGCAAGGCACCAGCAAGACCTCATCTGAAATACAGCACACCCATAGTGGCCATCCACGTGCAAGATTGATGTGTTCTGGATGGAGCTGCTTCAGAAAACTGTTATGGGGGTAGTGGGGAGAAAGAAAAGCCTATCTCAAAGAAGATAAATTAAATTTTTTTTTCATCCTATCAAAGCACAGCCTGAAAGGATATGTAAGTTCTATTTACTATGGAATAAATATCAGGCAGTGATAAGAACTATTTAAAGGAAGGACAGTATTAGGCCAAGGATAAATTTAGACTGCAAATAAGATAAATTTAGACTGCAAATAGGAAAAATTCAAACCATAAAACCAAAGAGATTCTGGAACAGCTTTTCATGGGAAATATGATCAGAAAAATAATGATGAATTTTAAGATGCAGTTGTTCAGTTTATTCAAGTTTGGCAGAACTGTCTATTCAGTTAAATTCCTCTCTTCCTAAAATTTAAGAGTTTACTATGAGAATAGCTTAATTAACCCTTTAACCATTAAGATCTAGAAGTTGCATCCAACATCAGCTACAAGTAAAATCCCTGGCAATGTGAAGATTGTTATTGTCTATTTGTTCACTTCAAACTGGAGCCTTTCTGTGGATTAATCTCCCAAATTTGAAGCAACCTGGTTAATCCCAGAAATTAAAGTTAGAATCTAAATGAAGAATTAAAATTAATTGAGAAGAAAGATAGTTAGTGTCAAAGCCAAATGTCATTTTTTCACATTGAGAATCTGCATTCCACATCAGAAATGTTCCCTTTACAGCCAATACACCAGAATGTGCTTTCCCTGTTAGTAGTACTTAAGATTGAATTCTTCTGCATAGACACTGATATAGCTCCTGGAGCCTGAGAAGAACTGGAGCTGTATCTCTTTTTCTCTTTGTTCTCCTTCCTTCCTTCCTTCCTTCCTTCCTTCCTTCCTTCCTTCCTTCCTTCCTTCCTTCCTTCCTTCCTTCCTTCCTTCCTTCCTTCCTTCCTTCCTTCCTTCCTTCCTTCCTTCCTTCCTTCCTTCCTTCCTTCCTTCCTTCCTTCCTTCCTTCCTTCCTTCCTTCCTTCCTTCCTTCCTTCCTTCCTTCCTTCCTTCCTTCCTTCCTTCCTTCCTTCCTTCCTTCCTTCCTTCCTTCCTTCCTTCCTTCCTTCCTTCCTTCCTTCCTTCCTTCCTTCCTTCCTTCCTTCCTTCCTTCCTTCCTTCCTTCCTTCCTTCCTTCCTTCCTTCCTTCCTTCCTTCCTTCCTTCCTTCCTTCCTTCCTTCCTTCCTTCCTTCCTTCCTTCCTTCCTTCCTTCCTTCCTTCCTTCCTTCCTTCCTTCCTTCCTTCCTTCCTTCCTTCCTTCCTTCCTTCCTTCCTTCCTTCCTTCCTTCCTTCCTTCCTTCCTTCCTTCCTTCCTTCCTTCCTTCCTTCCTTCCTTCCTTCCTTCCTTCCTTCCTCCCTCCCTCCCTCCCTCCCTCCCTCCCTCCCTCCCTCCCTCCCTCCCTCCCTCCCTCCCTCCCTCCCTCCCTCCCTCCCTCCCTCCCTCCCTCCCTCCTTTCCTTCCTTCCTTCTTTCCTACCTGTGAGAAGTCTGCAGTGGCTCCACAGACCCCGTGTGGGGTGGCAGGCTGCTGGGGATGCTCACCCAGCACCCTGGCTCTGCAAGAGCCAAGAGGACAGCTCCAGGAGCTGCAGCTCCTCACCTCTTGCAGCTCTCATTTTCTTATCCTGTGTAATCCATCACTGGTCCCAAGAAATGCATGGCCAGCTGTCTGAATAACTTGTCTCACTTTGAAAGCTATTCATGAGCTATTTTTTTCATAAGGGCCTTGAAAATGTTCAATAGTCACAATGACTTTCTTTTATTTTTAATCCGTCTTCAGGAGCAAACTTCTGTATGTTTCTGCATGTGCTTTAATTCTCTCACAAATTGGAAGGAGAGCTCTACTGAAATCTTGGCCTGAAATTTAAATCCTCATTGGTAGTGTGGAACCCCTGTTAGCAGGAAGATCATGTTTGCATCACTGCATTACTGTCTTTACAGTAAACTCTCCAAAGGGAGGGCAGAGGACAGCCCGAACAGAAACAATGCTAAAAGGCATTGAACAGGTTAAAGGGAAGAACGAAAATAGCACTAGGGGATTCTTTATTAAATCTCTTCCATTCTTGAGGACAAGCCAGAGAAGCTGAATGCTGAAGAAAGATATCCGGCAGGAGGTTCAAAAAGCATTAATTATTGACTTCATGTTCCCTGGCAGAGGTCAAGCATGGACCACTCACCACCTCTTGACTGCACACTCAGATTTCACTTAACTGGGGCAAATCACAGCCCTGCTCTGTGTGTGGGGCTGTCTGCCATTGCCAAAGCACAATTTCTCCCTGGTACATCCATAGAAGTGACACTATCAGTGCTTTGGCCACCAAGACCATTGGTGACCCTCTGGAGGCTCCTTTAGTCTCCATAATCCTTCTCAGAGATCCAGGCCTAGGTGCCTGGTGAACCAAGAGCTCAGCCTTGTGACTGCAGCCCGATGGCTCCCTGGACACTGCCTGGACACCTCAGCTATCTTGGACCTCCCCACCTGGGGTTCTGACCCTCCTTACTGGAGTTGGCTGATGTTGGACTTCAACATCCCCAAGACTGAGCAGCTCTGCCTACCTACTATTTTACCACTCACCAGAAATTTCACTCCAGTGCCATTGCAACTCCCAGGGCACAATGAAGTCCCTGTTTAAGAAGGGAAGACACCTTAAAGGTATCCACAGCCCTGTAATGTGAAAAAAGGGCTGTAAACACAGTCAGGGTCTGACTGTTCACAGAGACCTTCAAAACTCTGGGAAGATGTGAAATGAATGAGGCAAACTGGAGGACCCTAAGTATTTCAGGCCTTTATTTTCTTTAAGAGTGAGGCCAACTGTTTGGCAGGTTTCACAGAGCTCTCACACATCTATATTTAGGGCTGGAGAGAAGCCAACTCGCCATTGTTCAAGTTCACATTTCATCTGACTTGATGGAAATTCACACTTTATGAACAAGGTTGTTCTATCAACTGAACCTTGTCATGGGACTTTGGCAAAAATGGCAGAGGAGAGTTTAGAAATGAGAAAGTATTTACAGTGAGCAAACATTTTATCAAGCAGATTCAAGTTTCTTTTTAAGAGTGTTGGATTTGAAGTTTTCTACTTTTATGGACAAATGGTAAGCCTCAATTTGCTATGTGCTGCTAGTGCTGCTTTTCTCTGGAGAATGAAGGACTCAAGGACGCTCATCAATAAAAAATAATGTCTAAAAAATAAAATAACTGTATTCAAGCTGGGTTTTTTTTCAGTCTCAGGAAATGATCTGTAGGAACTGTTAGCTAAGGCACTTTCTCACAAAGTATAGGGTTCAGCCTTCAAGCACACACATGGCTCTGAACAGTTTTGCCTGGTTTTACATTGGTTTATGCAGCACCTGAAGCAGGGAAGGGGAAAGCAGACAGTGGTCAGGAGAGCAGGATGTATTTTATTCCAAGCAGACACAACGATGGCACCTTGTAGGTGCAACTTCCTCCATGTCCTGAGCTACCAGCTGCAATCAAGCAACAAGGAGGGAAGATGGGATTTCTCAGGCACTTTTCCCCCCTCCCAAGCATCTTAGCCAAGGGATCTAAGAATGGAGGCCCATGTGTAACATGAAACCCCAGAAATTTCCAATATTTGGATTTGGGTTCATTTCAAACGATTATTCTCATACTGGTTCACTAATTTATTATTGTTTTGCACATTTATTCCAAGCTGCATGAGGCCTTTTATGGAGGTATTGGATATGTTCTCCCAAGCCCCTATTAACACTAATGGGTATTATGCAGGTGCTTTAGCACTGCCTTCACCTTACAGGGTTTTTGTTACCTTAACTATTGGAAAGTGCATTGCTCTGTACACTGGGTGCCAATTGTGTTTGCAAGAGGTAGGAAATTACCAAGTACAGAATTAGCCCCCATCTGAGCTGCATGTATGAGTTATTTGGAAAATATTTGTTTAGTTGCCTTGGAAATAAATAGCTCAAACTTCAGAACGGATTTTGAAGAGAATTCGATAACGTGCTCCTAGATGTCTCCTGTGGAAGCCTAGTAAGAGCAAAATGTTTTTCCCCTGATCCACTGTCTGATATGATTTGAAGTGAATGTGTAAAACTTCCCAGCACATCATTTTGTGGAGAATATTTTAACTAAAGCTCATTAGATTTTTAAATATATTTTCTTGCTCTAATTTTCCTGTAGCAAGCTGAACTATGAGTCAGTCCAAATGAGATTTAAAATAGGTCTCAATTTTCTATGCATGTAACTGCTCTTAATTGCACAGAACAAGTTTAGACTGGCTCTGTCCAATTAAAACAAAAGGAGAAAAGGATAATTAAAAATAAATCATAACAATCAAAAGTTGCATTTGCAATTTTCCTTTAGATGCTCCCTCCTCCCACATTTTTGAAGTAATGCTTAAAAGAAATGGCACAATATATTAAAGATGCATTGTCCTAGATCTGGCAAAGCAAATGTACCCATCCTTTTCAGGCTAAAGGTACCTATTTCCCTGTTCAGATCAAACTTAATTGTGTGTAGAATTTAAATAGTTTTAATTATAACTTTGTTCTCAATTTCTTTTTCTTATGACCTTGCATTTGCTTTTGTTATTTAAATATGTTTTACAGAGACTGCATTCAGGATTAACTCGTAGATACCTGCTTGGTATTTTTAAGTCTGGGGGGGGACACAAAGCAACAATTTCTGAAATAGTTACAGTTTGCTTTCAAAAGGCAATGTTTTCCATTATTTTTTCTTCAGGAGAATTATTCCTGTGATCTCACAGCTGTGATAAGGAGTATTTTTGAATAATGTGTATTTATATGTGTGAACACTGTGTCCAAACCTCTCATAGAACAAATCAAAAGCTATTGACCAATGTGCATGGTAGTGAGCTGATTTTAAAACAGCAATTTACAATTCAGAACCATTCTGTCCAAGCGAGATTTGTTGCAAAATATTCATCAGGTTGAAGTACTGCAGTACAGGCTTAGGAATGAATTTTACAGAGGGAAACCACTTCATTATCAATGTGTTATTGATATTGAGAGAGACAGAATAAATCAGTTTGATTTCTTTCTGACTACAATATTGGGTATACTTGAGAGACACGAAGGCAGGTGGCATCAAGTACATGGAGTTAAGAACTATTCCATTTTGTTTTCCTGGGAAGGCTCCTTCTTGCTTGAGAATAAGCACCATATTAAATCATATTAAACATATCTGTTTTAATTTCATTGGCTTTCCTGTCTGAATGGAGAGGCCTCATTCTGGAGCCAGCATCTAAAATAAGTGATAATAACTGATAAATTAATAGATCACTGAGGTTAGATAAATCCCACTTTTTGACATAATAAAACAGAAAATGTTTCAAGTATGATTTCTGCAAAGCAATGCCAGGATGTATGAAATTAGTCAATTTATATTTTATGCTTCCTTCCAACATCTGCTAAAACTTCGAAGGCAGGGAAGATCCATCAGAGAATGCAGTCCTGATATTTAATCATGTGTAGATTAGAAAGGGATCTATAAGATGTCTATTTACAGCATTTGCTTTTTTATAATTTTCATTTTAGCTCCAATATTTTGCTGCTTATCTCAGCCCACTTCCTATAACTATACTAATGCAATGAATATTTTGGAAGAAAACAAAATTTATTTTGAAGAGTAATATTTGCAGTACAGAAGTGAGCATCTTGTATCAATCCTGAAAAAAAAAATAACAGAAAAGATGTTTTTACTTCATTGAGAAAGCACAACTTATATAATGTCTATATTTCTGTCTATTTATTCCTGTGGGATGCATTTTCTCCTATTTTGCTTATTGTTTTCCTTTCTTCTTGCTGTTCTCAGAGAACTGTACAGCTCTATCCCTTCCCTGGGCAGCATTATCCAATGCTGAAGATAACAGCATCACCTCTGTGACAGTCCCAAGCTCTGTTGGCCCAAGCTTGCTCCTGAGCTCAGGTCTACCATGTGGTGGGGTGTTACACTATGATACCAGCTGAGCCATTGAGCCAGAATAAACAGAATGCATTTTAACATAAAGGGATATAGTACAAGAAATATATTCTCAAGTCTTGGAACTGTAACCATGTGTTACCATATTGTCTTCCTTCTGCTCCTTCTGTTTCTTATTTTCACACATTGCTCCATTCTTTTGCAAATCTTTCCTCACAGAATGTTAAGAAACTGAGATCTACCTTAACTAAAAGCTGTTCTGCTTTACATCATATTCATGTTGTTGGACTGGCTGCTACCTTTCATCTTTCACTTTTCTCATGGCTCTCGACATTTTAAATCTATCTCAGCTTAGCTTCATTTACTATTCTTTATATGTTCTTTTTGCCTGCTGTGACAGTTTCCTAATTATTTCTTTGTGCTTGACCATATATTCTGACTTAGACTGGCATTGCAATTGATAGAGCTATCATATATCTCTGCAATTTTGAGACAGAAAAAGATCAGGCTAGATTCCATTTCCTTGCCAATATATTACTTCCTTGACTTTGTTTCTTACAGTGTTTTCCACACTTCATTTTAGTCAGGTTCAGCGAGTGGTTCTCAAAGCATGGTCCACAAATAACTGTTTGACAGCAATGCCATGGTATGTGGTCAATGAGCCATGCTGCCTTTAGAAGTGTTTTCAGTTAATATTCTGATGATGTACGTGCACAGAGGTGCTTGGGAAATTCAGAGATGACCAGTCTGGAGTGCAGAACTTTGCTGGACTGCCAGCTTAAGCAGTAGTTTAAGCCCATGGTTTCCTGCTGAGTGATTTCAGCCTAGCATATTCTGCTAATGGAGTGTGTACTGATGAGGGTGGCATTTTAAAATTAGAACAGAGAACACCTCCTCTGCCACTGCACTACAAATCTGCACACTGGAAGTTCATTTTGCATCTGGAAACATAAGGAGAGATTCCTGGTGGTGTGATCACATCAGCTCGCTCAAAAGCCACTATATACCTGATTCTTTGCGCTGAAGTCTGACCTGTGTTCCCAGAGAAACAAACATATTACACAGGCATGCACTCCTGTAAAATCCTACAATATTCAAAGAATATTCCTACAATATTCAAAGAATTGCCTTGTCTGTCCAAAGACACTACAATTTTTTGGCTAAGGAACTGTCATTCCTTCCCATCTCATTTTCATTCTTTAGGGCAGGATGGTAAGACTGAAGGTCCAGGTGATGAGCAGCCACCAGTCATCCCCAAAGGACCTGCAGCTCCCCAGACAGCCTCCTGCTCTGGGACAGAGTGCAGCCCCAGGCCAGAACACACTATTGGGGTATCCTCACTGCCTCTGCAGTCTCCAAACCCTTCCAAAGCAAGGAAGAAATACACAATTCCCTGGAAGTGTGAAACATGGATGTGCCTTTTGCCAAGCTGTTGGGAATGAAAAATAGCTGAAGAACCCAGAAACTGGTTTGTTTTTTTTCTATCAGAAATCTCCCAAGAACATCTTTGCTGGCCTAATTTATCTAAGAGAAAGCTAAAATGGCTTCTACTTACCTTCTCCCCACCTCCCCTTTTTTCATAAAAGAAAAGTCTGCTTATAGAAAGAAAAAAAAAGGTCAGTACCAGGCAACTTGGACTATGATTTCATGTGGGAAAACTTGTCAGTATCCCTAAAAACTGTTGTGAAATTTCAGTGAGTGTTCAGGAAGGCTTTAGGGGGAGGCTGCACTCAATTCCAATGTAATTCATACTTCAAAGAAAAATTGTTCACTAAACGCTCCTTACGAAATCACTGTAAAATTAAAAAAATCGAGAGAAAGGAATTCTAAATATTTTTTTCTTTTTCTTCATATCTGTTGTTGATATTGATTTTTCCCATGGTCATAAATTATATGCTGTATTTCTAAGCTGTTTTCATTCTTGTCCTGACTTATGTTAATCAATGTTTTTGTTACCACACATCTTGAATATTGCATTTCTCTGGTGGCTGGCTTATCATCATCTATAATTATTCCAACTTCCAATTAGGTCTGAACTCTTCTGTAGCATTATTTACTTGCTTCTAGCAACGAGACAACATGCTATATCCCTTTTTTATTTTTTTTTCATGGTTGGTGCTCAAAACAAATTTCATTTAAAATTTTCCTGTTGATAGTAGAGTCATTGTCCAGGTCATTGTACCTGAGGCTTTCTTGACCTTTAATTCCCCATTACATCTATATCAATTATACAGTTATCTCTATGCCCAATTCAAAGTTATCTAATACTTGAACTAACCCCTGTGCATACAGTGAGTGCCCTGTTTTACTCAACAGCCCCACAAACAATGTCACATAACTGCACAGCCCATCAAATCATGGGTTTAGAAACCTTCCAGGAGGTTTCTTTTGTGAATGTTTTTTTGAGTCATATTGCCTGAAATCCTGATTACCCAGGAGTATACTTGCACTTTCTAACATCCCAATACCAAATATGGAAGTAATGTAGAAAAATCTAACAGAATAGAAGCTAAAGAGAGACACAAATGGTTGAAAATGATTAAACAAGCCCTGTTGGTGGCCTGCGGATGTTTATGATTAATGTAGATTTAATCATCAGCATGTAATAAAAATTCATCTCTTCTAATTGGCTTTTTTTATTGATGCTTCTGTTGCTGAGAAAAAAAAAATCCATGTATTTCTTTGTATTAAAGTTCAGAATTCTGCAAATACAGTACAGCTAGGATGTATGCAAGGTAACACACGCAATCACTATCCATTTTAAAATGCTGCTCTGGCAAAAGCAGTCATCATTTTGTGGTCAAAAGATCTAAGGCAATGAAAGAACCTGCAACACCTTTTTTGTCTCTCTAATTATTTTGTACTGCATTGATTTTAAATGAATCTGAATACAGGCTACAAATCCTGGCTTTGGGGACTGTTGAGGAAATGAAAGCCTTCACTGATCTGAATGAGAACAAACGTGATAAAGGCACGAGGCAGGCTGATAAAAGACAACACTACTCAGAAAGAAGCAAGCCTTTTAAGAAATGTCAGGTGATTATTTATTATTTCAATTGCAGTATCCTAAGCACTCCAGTCATGGTGCCATCTCACCAGGTATTGTAAAAGTAATTAACAGAGCAGAAAACCCTGAGAATTCAAAAATAACATTTTAGTTTCTGAATGCTTTATTCCTGCTTTCTGGGTTTGAGGTATTTTTGTTTTCTTGTCACAGACAAACTTCAAAGATTGTAAGTTTCGGACTTACTCTCTCTTCTGTATAAGCTCTGTGCTCTTTTCTCTGCAAATGTCTGTGAGCTGCTTTTGTGACTCCATAACACATCATGTGTTTCCTTCTACTCTAAAAGATAATTTGCAGAAATAATAAAAGGAAAGCAAGGGACAATAAATGGGTAACAACCCTAATCTGTAGACATTATATAATGTGGAACAATCAGTGCAGTATATCATTGATGTACAAATCAATGTGTACATCTCCTTTCAATTACCAATTGATTCTGTACGGCTTTCCCCTCTAACAGAGCTTATTTGTTAATAAAATGAAACATGAGCAAGTGTTTGAAAATCTCTCTGTGGGTAGTGAAAAATAAAAGATCTCAGGATGTTTAGAAACAACGATGCAGTCTTGGAGGCCTCTCTTTTCCTACTGCATAACCTTGTCCTTAAGGGCAGAAACAAGAGCCAATTGTTTCCAAGTAAAGATGCGTACCAAAGGACGGGATTTGAAAGCAGGTATTCAGCATGACCAGGTTCCCCAGCACCCGATGATTTTCGGCAGATGTACATTTTTGTAAGCATTTTTGGCCTTTCATTTTCCTCCTTGGTACCCAGCATCAGCTGCCAGTGTGGGTCTGAGCCCTCCCAACACTCGTGTCCCCGTGCAGCCAACACCAGCCTGGCTCCTTGCGCCCCGGCTGCTGCACAGCCGCTCTGAGCCCCCGGGCTCTGTCCCCGCCGTGGGTGGGTGGGTGGGTGGGCAGGGGGTCAGGCCTGGGCTGCTCTCCCTGGTGCCACACAGCCCCTGCAGAGCCAGGAGAGATGGCTGGCGGTAACGGCTCTGGCAGAGACTGATGACTACAGCACCAACAGTCGCTGGGAGTTAAGGAGTAGCTTTGGCATATGGTATGCATTTGGGGAAGGGGGGGCACGAAAGCTTCTTTAATTTTACAGATTGCTTTACGTTTCAGAATGCTGGCGTTTTCTTTTCCTTGGCTTTATTTAGAAAATATCAACAACAGGCATCTGAAGGGAAAAATTAACAAATATTGTTACAGCTAAATGAATTCGAAGCAACATATATCACAGCTGTTAGGATACGCCGTACAATCGCAAATTACTCATCGTTGTTATTGCAGGAAATGCAACATTTCACCTCGTAAACCTCCAGCTGAATTTTCCTATTGGTAAAATACAACTGGAGCCAAACTTCCAATTGAACCTGGAACTGCTTTTAAATACTAAGGTCTCTGAGTTTCTACAGCCTAGTTCAGGGGTTTTTTTCCCACTGAAATGCTACTTACACTGTGTTTGGTTTTTACACGCCTGGTCCTTACTCACAAAAGCAGCTTCTGATACAGATGGTGGTAGATGGGCACCTGTTGGTACAGGAAAACACAACCATCCAACAGCCCTAAGTTTTTGGGGTTTTTTTAAGGTCAACCATGCCTAGAATGAGATTTCACCCAAATTAATCCTTCACATGGAGAGAAAGAAAGAAAGAAAGGAAGAAAGGAAGAAAGGAAGAAAGGAAGAAAGAAAGGAAGAAAGAAAGGAAGAAAGAAAGGAAGAAAGAAAGGAAGAAAGAAAGGAAGAAAGAAAGGAAGAAAGAAAGGAAGAAAGAAAGGAAGAAAGAAAGGAAGAAAGAAAGGAAGAAAGAAAGAAAGAAAGAAAGAAAGAAAGAAAGAAAGAAAGAAAGAAAGAAAGAAAGAAAGAAAGAAAGAAAGAAAGAAAGAAAGAAAGAAAGAAAGAAAGAAAGAAAGAAAGAAAGAAAGAAAGAAAGAAAGAAAGAAAGAAAGAAAGAAAGAAAGAAAGAGACAAAAAGAGTTGATTAATAGCCATCATCTCCTTCAAAAACAAGGTTGAATATAGTGAGTTATCAGTCTAACTGCACTGCTGTATATTTTAGATCACTTTTGGTTCCCAAGAGAAACACCAACAGGCCTCTTCCTCTCTGTTTTTGTAATACCTAGAGATTAACTGTTCTGTGCTGAGTACAGATATGACCCTCTTCTATCTCTATTCAGATCAAAATATGCATAGACCTGAAACAGAAAGGTAAATAGGCTTTTATTTTTGTGGTTTATATAGCACTGTATGAAATAATGTATCTTAAGGCCAATTTTTCCTCACCTCTTATCATGTAATAGTAAATGAATATTCTGGAGGTCCTTTTACTGAGGCTCCCTTTGAAATGTAATATAAGTGAGATAACTCAGAAACACTTTCACCTTCCAATAAAAGGATATTTTCTAAACATAAAAATGTTCAAAAATCTATTTCATGTAAGACAAGATAAAATATTAAGGAATAAAAATATAGGAACAGTGTCACAATCTGAGAGGAGGAAAATAAAATGAAGGAAATGTATATCTGAAGGACAGAGCATTTTTTGTTTTCTTTTTGTTCTTCATGTGACTGTTTTACTCTTCTCAGCCTCTTTGGATGAAGTTTTAAACCATTATTTTGCAAGCACTCTGAAATTTATTCTTTGAGAAATGTAGCATGTTAAAAAATTCATGTGGGGTTGCATGTTTTTCAGTCCATTTCCAGCCTGCTTTTTTTCATTCTCAGACAGTGTTGTGAAACAGTTAAAAGTAGAATTCGAACAATTTCTATTGTAGATCATTAACTTTTATTAAATTAGACTTGAATTATTTATGATCTGAACTGTTTGATCTATACTATATCTGTCATGGATGAAAAAATCTGGATGGCTGAAACGTTATCACTGTTTTAAAAAAAATCAGAACTCTCTCCAAAAACGTAACAAGCCCTCATGCTGTTTGAGTGTTAAGACTTCTGTGCTAAATACCGAGACGAGTCTGTGTTGTTTCTCAGATCTGGGTTCTGTGTTTGAATTGCCGAATTAGGTGCAAAATAATTGGCATGAAATAAAATTGAGTGTACATCTGAAGAGCCTCCTGCTCACATTTTATAAGATTACTTAGTATATCTGGAAAAATACATGAAATTAGAGGGTTTTTCCATGTCTGGTAAACACTGTTTCTTGGAAAAAACCCCAAACCTTCTTGTGATTCATAAAATCAGCTATGTAATTGTACACCTGTGATAGGTCAAGTGCAGGCCAGAATATGCACTTAATAAAATTCAAATATCATTACATCAAAGTTAATTATATACATTAGAAATTAGTCTCATTTTACTACGCCATTTCAAGACGGGGCGAAAGAAAATAATATAGTCAAAATCCCTTATACAATGGCATAAAAAGCTTGAGTAAGTCCGTGTATTATTAAATGTAATAATATATTATTATATAATGTAAAAATAAATATGTGAAATAAATATGATTGTGAAATAAATATGATTGTGAAATAAATATGATTGTGAAGTAAATATGATTACCCATGAGACATGCTCTGTACATTTCATTAGTTTGTGGTTTTAAAAAATTGAATAAATGGCATGACGAATTTAAAGCGCTCCAGTTTCTCGTTTTCATTCTATAGCGTCATCCTGGGCAGATTTCACGTTCACCCCCGATGACGTTGAGGCTGAGTTCCTGTTCCCAGGGGTATCTGTCTCCCCCGGCTCTGTCCCGAGTGCGGCTCTGTCCCTCTGTCCCCCCGTGACCGCAGCCGCTGCCGAGCGCAGCAGCGCTGCCAAGGCACGGCCTCCGCCACCACGAGATGCCACCGACTGAAGGGACATCTTTGCAAACTCGGTGCCACCCCGAGCACGCAGGGAAACCCTCAGACCCTGATCCAAGCGGGAGGAAAGCATCCCCAGCTGGCAGGGGAGCGGGGTGCGCAGCCCAGAGCTCCTTCCCGCAGCCGCGGCACCCCGACACCGCCGCGCCCAAAGCTGTGACTGGGCAATATTTAAACACTGCAAGGGATCCGGGGGAGGCTAACAGTTGTAAAGCCGCAAATCTTTTCCTGTGGAAAAATTTTTTCCTGTGGGAAGCTGGCTCTCCCACAGGTTATCCCATACTTAGAAGGAAGGAATATTAAAGCGCATTAATTGCAAAAGACTTTTTTGGGGGCGGGATGAAGTGTGCTCTAATTTACCGAAGGTTCAAGTTAAAAGTCACATTCGATTGTTGAAAGTTAATTCCCCTTTAGCTGGCTCGCCAGATGATTTTTTTTTTGCTCCAGTTACCTATTTAATAACGCATCTATGCATATATCACCTCTATTATTAATAGTAAATGTGCATTTCAACATGTCAAGTTTTTCTAGCCCCACTTTTGCGAAATTTTTTTCCAATATAAAAAAGCAAAGGCATTTCCTAGGGCACATGCTGCCAGACACCCAGCATTTATCTTATCTTAGCTGATGACTTTCCTTTTATCCTGAAATGATTTGACAATGACTCTATGATTTCCTGTACAAATTACCCTTTGAAAGTGGCAGTGGCGCTTGGCAGCGATCTTCACTTAATTACTGAGTGGATTATTAGCATACGGCTTTTTTTCACCCCTTCATTTCTTTATATCTTCTAGATTGCGCTGACAGTTCCCTTTCATTGCGTGCTTTAACTCACTGAATACTAAACATTATGCAGATTGCAGCTGAGAAGTACCCTGTCTACTCCAGCCCTCTTCCCCCACTGTCTGTGTTCCACATCAGCCCTCCTTGAAGGAGAGTAATTTGTAGGTCAGAAATCAATAATGCGTCTGGGAAGCACATTTGTGGGTTCTCTGCTTTGAACTGAGCAGAAATTAATGCTTTAAATAAGTGCTCATCCTATAAGGTAGCAAGCTGCAGTCCTTCTTTTTGTTTAATGTCGCTCAAAATTTTCTTCCTTAGTACATGCTTTCTAAAATTTATTTCTGATTTAATTCATCATGCTAACTGTCCATCATGTAGCAGAGATTTTACAGCTAAAATAACAGTCATTTTTCCTCCCAACCAACAAGTCCGCAGAAGGTTGCTGTTAAGCTGAACTCCTTTGTCAGACATACCTTGTTATTTATTACTTGTCAGTACAAGATAAATTTGAATGATAAATCACAAGGAATTGCCCCTCACTTTCTCCCTGCGAGGATTCTTTGGAGGCACGGACACTAAGCAGCATACATGTGCATTCATGTGCAGACACGTCAGGATTTCTCCAGGCACCTCTGCTTTGTGCTGTTCATCTGCTGGCTGCAGGGCAGTGCACCCCATACTCCTTTGCTGGAAAAGGTCCAGGATGCCCTCCTTAGTCTTAGTTATGTACCAATGAAGATAAATCACTTTTTCTCGTTCTTCTGGTACCTTGGCTGTGAAGGCAGGTGCAGCTGAAGCCACACAGGTCAGCCTCCAGGTGATCTATTAAGACAAAACTAGCTTTATTTCACTTTTGTGAAAAGTCTTGGGATTTGGAAAAATTGGTCACCCTGAAATAAGATGAAAAGCTAGTTTCCTCTCAAATGGAAATTCAGTCTATTAAACATTTTAAATTCAATATAGTAGAATACTGATTTATCTGAAAGCTATGAGACTTACAGCTCTGTACTCTCTAGGAACCTCAACAGATCGAGCTGGCAAAACCCCAGGGAAGTCATGTAAGTAAGCAGTCAATAAAACCTCCAAATTAAGAAATCACTTATAGAACATTTTATTTATAATTTTTCTTCACTCTGTGGAAAATTTTGTGAAAACAGGAATATACCTGTCAACTATTTCCATTTCAGTAAATCTATATTTTCAAAGGCAGACTGCTACTGAAAATGCTCTTTTAAGTCTGATCTTCACACTCACTGTCTTTAAAGCCGTGTACAGTCAGTAGGTCAGACTCTGCAGTTAGCCAAGCTGCCTGGCCTGTCCCTCTGCTTGTCCTCACCACACAGCTCACATGTGCCACTTGTCCTGTCCAGACCTTCTAAATGAGGCTGTACCCACCAGACTTGGAAATATAGACGTGGTAGCTGCTCACATGCCTGCCCACGTGTTTGGGTTTGCCCTCACCCGGACCAATGCTTCTGGGGCTTCCCAAGTCCTCTGTAGGTCTTTGCTCCTAAGCAGAGACTGGGAAGCAAAAGTACCAATCTGGTAGGCAGAACCTTTTCATCAGTCTCCTCCTAATGCTATGGGTGCCCTGAGCAGCAGAAATAGCTGAGCTAATTGGTCCAGTAATGGGTATGGCTACGTTCTGGTCACTTGGAGCGCTTTCTTGCGTCAGAAGGTACATCCATGCATCTGGAGAGTGAGGCTGACTGCAGCCACATGAGAACACTCACCCAAGCCCTGCTTCAAGTCCCACCTGCTTGGAGAGCCCTGAGCCGAGTGTGGTGGAGCTTTACCTGGTGCTAGCACAGTGTCACTGCAGACGAGCCTCGAGCAGGAGCCAGCAGGGCTCCACCTGCATCCTAGCCCAGAGCAAGAGCTCTTTAGCAACGAACTAAGGAGCCCATCCACCGAAAGATGGGCGCAAGGCAAGTGCTGCAGTTCCTGAGCACCAGGATCGTGCTGGGAGAGATGAGAGATGGTAGTTTGGGCACTGCTCACGCCCAGCTGCCGCCGCAGCAGTGCCGACAGCCCGGTTAAACCCACACTGCGCTCTCCGCTCTCCTGCGGTGCCCCAGGGCTAACCCTGCCTGGATTCAGCCTTGGGGCGGCTCAGGTGGCTCTCAGGGCACGGCAGGGCAGTGGGCTGGGCAGAGGAATGATGTTGCCCACTCCATCCCCGGGAGAAAGGCTGGGCAGGGGATGGTGGTGCCCTCTTCATCCCCAGGAGCAAGGCTGGACAGGGAATGGTGTTGCCCTCTCCATCTCTGGGACCAAGGCTGGGCAGGGAATGGTGTTGCCCTCTCCATCTCTGGGACCAAGGCTGGGCAGGGAATGGTGTTGCCCTCTCCATCTCTGGGAGCAAGGCTGGACAAGGAATGGTGTTGCCCTCTCCATCCCCAGGAGAAAGGCTGGGCAGGGAATGGTGGTGCCCTCTTCATCCCCAGGAGCAAGGCTGGACAGGGAATGGTGTTGCCCTCTCCATCTCTGGGACCAAGGCTGGGCAGGGAATGGTGTTGCCCTCTCCATCTCTGGGACCAAGGCTGGGCAGGGAATGGTGTTGCCCTCTCCATCTCTGGGAGAAGGCTGGACAAGGAATGGTGTTGCCCTCTCCATCTCTGGGAGCAAGACTGGGCAGGGGATGGTGTTGCCCTCTTCATCCCCAGGAGCAAGGTTGGACAGGGAATGGTGTTGCCCTCTCCATCCTGAGAAGAAAGGCTGGGCAGGGGATGGTGTTGCCCTCTCCATCCCGAGAAGAAAGGCTGGGCAGGGGATGGTGTTGCCCTCTCCATCCCCGGGAGCAAGGCGCCGATGCGAGCACGGCGGGCCAGGGGCTGCTCTGCACAGCCACGGCTCTCCTACGTGGGAGTCCAAGGGAGGAGGTCGGAAACACACAAGTGCAGCTAACTGCAGCAGAATGACACCTTTGCAACAGCGACTGGTCACCCTTTTGGGCCCTCGGAGTTTCCTGATGGCCGGCACATTTTCACACATCATTTGGCGGGTTTATCTTCCACCTCTTAGTTGGATATGCTGTGAAGGCAAGTGAAAAGGACAGTGTAAAGCCATGCAGCACTTTATTATTATCTGATGGGTGATCAACATTTTGGGAGCCACTGCCTCAGTGCATGATTTTAACCCTATTTAAAGAGTAGGCCAGAGACTGGAGGTCTCTTAGTTCAGTTCCCATTGTAAATTAACCGAGTTGCCAACACACTGTGCAAAAACCATAAGGTAAAATCACAAGATATTAGAAAGCAGTATGAGTATGGTTCTCTTTTAGTTCTGTTTTTGTGAGTGTTTCACAAATGTTTTTCAAGGTTTTTTTTTTCCCCTAAGTATGAGGACTAGATTTTTTTTTATATGAAAGCTGATATTCTAGTGTATGAAACTAAGCACTTCAAGAAAAGCACGAATTTTCTTCAGATTTACACTCTAATTATGACGCTTGGCAGGACGGGGTGCTAGAGGAGTGTTCCTGCCAAAAGGCTGGAACCACTAAGACCGTGTAAAAGGCTATGAGCCTTCAGCATTCCTGCCAATCTTTTCACCTTTCTTTGCTCACACCTGATCTCTATATCCAGAGGCTTTTTTTTTTTCCTACACATACAGGCTACTACACATCAGTGAAAACAAAGCAGTGTCTCAGGCAAAGGTTTCCATTTCTGGCATTTGCTGAAAGAGTTGTACCTTCAAACCACCATGCATTTCTAGCACTGGAGAAGTCATTGAGAGACTCTGCAGTTAAAAATGCACTCTTGCTCTTTAAACCAAAGATACAAAGAGTTTGCTCTAAGCAGCATAAACTAATCTTTTGAGGACATGCTAGAATAAACTGGTTCCCAAGTTACTCTTTACCCCTCTGGTAAAGGTTCTTTTCTCTCACCAGGGAAACCCATTTCAGTTTTTCCCATCTTAAAACTAAACCAAACTGGCACATCCATCCCTAGCTCTATATGATTCTTCAGTTGCACACCCAGCCTCTTTTCTGTTCGGCATCTGAGTTTGCTGTGCACCTGATCCAGGAGCTCTGGTGACACCTCCCACCAGTTCCTCCCATTCCCCAGAAAGTTTGAGATAATGGCATCCCTCAAAGCCCACTCCTCTTCTTGGTTGTCCTCACGTGCACTCAGTGGAAGCTCTATGTCAGTGGAGATCTTTTTTCTGAAAGCAGCAGACATTTCCCTCTGGATGTCTGTGAAGAAGTCACCAAGATCTAGACTCAGCTCTCTTTTTCTGCTTCCCTCCACAGGGCTTCAGTAACTTCATTGACAAACTCACACCAAACCCTTGATTTATGAGGACAAATCTTCCACTCCAGACCCTGACATATGAATGGAGACACCTTTCTACCTTAGGTCTATCCCAAATCAAAACCTTGGCCTTTTTCTTAGAAACCTTTTCACAAATCTCTGGCTGTCACTTCCAGCTCAGGCAGGCTAAATCAGAGATGTCCATTGTTCTACCAAACCCAGCTTCTACAAGTTTTATTCATTGCCCTGCACACTTAGCACTTGCTTGTAACTCAGGTGTCCAGTTCAGCTTGGATCATTTTCTGGACCCTACTGCTTGGGCTAAGCATATATTTCACTCACAGTACCTGAAGGATATTCTCCAAACCATGGCTTCTTTAATCTCTGTGTGAGAGAGAAATTCTTTTGGTCTCTCATAAATTTGCATCCCCTTTTTTTTTTTCCCCTTGGTTTTTCCCCCTGATAAATGAAACACAGTCTCAATGGTAGTCAGTTGCCCAGAAAATTTTCCCAGTCCATGATTTGGATTTCATCATCTCTCCTAGAAATCTCTCTAATGTCATCTTATTTTCACCACAAAATCACTACAGCTCATCTCTGCCTATAATTTCTCATGGTGTGATTGTGATGCCAGCTCCCACCCACATTCAGCTCACTTTTATTTCTGTCACTTCTCCAATATGTAAACAAGCATTATCATCCATTTCCCCACATTGTCCCTCACACCAAAAAGAGGGTCACTGTACATATCTGCTCAGTGTCTTCCTCCAGATCCTTGCCCTGTAACAGTCTTTTGTCATATTCACAGTACCCAGTAATGGTCAAACACTGCTGCACAGCTCATGCTGCCACTATTGCCTCATTTTCTTCTCAAGGAGGACGACAAACAGCCACCCTTCCACTCCAGTTCTCAATTTCCTTCCCAGTCCGCTCACCCTATTTTCTGAAACTCAAGTACTTAAAGAATAAGGGTTTGGATTGCCCTTACACAGAGGGGTTTTCCTCTAAGGAATTCTGGTGGGGAGACCTCTGTGGCCCTCTGTGCCCATCCATGTGCCTCTCATCATCTGTGTGTGCCTCTTGTGCCTGTGTGTGCCTCCCCACATTACAAGTGCTCTACAAGGAGCCAGAGATACTGTGTAGGCAAGCCCAGTTCAGAAGCAGCAAAAAGTGCCCAGCCTGGCTGGTTTACTCTGCTGGGTGTCATTCAGAGGCAGTGCTGGGATCCCTGTACAACACTGGTCTACGCAGAGCAAGCCTGCAGGGCAAGCATGTCTTTAAATATCACTTTCCTATAGGCTTTTCCTGAGCTTAAGTACTGAAAAATCACATTCATTTTCTTAGTGGAAGAAGAATTCTTGTTTTGATGAATTTGAAAAATAGTATGTTCTGGCACACATCTGCCAGTTCCCTGATATCTGATTGCTGCTTATTTTCAGAGTAGAAGTCAAATTGCTAGAATATCTATTAAAATGACCTATTAAAAGACAACTGCAATTATCCCTATTTCTTTAGCAGACATAAATTAGGAATACTTTCAATGTCACATCCTATTGTGTAAATTAACAAGTGAGCTTGGATTTCACCATTCTCCATTAAAATCTCACTGTGGTTCATAATGTGGTGAAGCACTCCTTCCCCCAGGTCGTTCTGTGGGCTAATCAGAGAATCACGCAGAGCTGAGTGCTTGCTGAGTGCTTGTGATTTTTTCCTTTCCTCTTCCTTATGCAACAGACAAACAAGTCAACCTGTGACAGCGTGTTGTGTTGCAGAGAGAGCAGACTGCTGAACGGGGTTTCTTCTGCGAAACACCAGGCATGGAACTTCAGCAGAATTGGAAAGACATGTTATGCTCCTTTGTCTCCAGTTCAGCTGAAAGAAGTTGTGCTGCTGGAACATAAAACCAGAGGGGCTCTTGAGAGGCCAAAGGCTTGAAATGCAGATTTCATCTCCAATAGGTTTACCCCAAAAATCAGGTGCAGTTCTATCAGGAGTTTTAAACAATTTCCTTTTAATGCCACAGAGCCAGTTTTTAAACAGCCTAGCAGGTACCATATGCATCAATTACAGTTTTATTGAGTGTTGCTTGCTAGCACTGCTGAATTTGGATTGGCTACCATCTGTTTAGAAGCCTGGAAAAAATGTCTATTGCCTGAGATACCATTGCAGGTTAGCAGTTTCTGTGGTGTTCTTCAAAACCTGCCTTAAAATGTCCTGGAAACGATGGCTGAAATAGCAGCACTGTACCTGTAAATGTATTCTTAGCATGAAAGGATATTATTTCAGGGCTGAAGAGATAATGTAATCCGGGATAAATATTGTAGATATAAATATTTATTAGTATTAGTATTAGTATTAGTATTAGTATTAGTATTAGTATTAGTATTTATATTGTTAGTAGCATAAAATATACAAATGGAAGTTTATTATGCCTTTAGGAAAATGTTGGTATAAGATCAGACAAATTCCAGGCTGAAAGGGAAAGGCTTCCAACCGGGGGAGGATGAAGGATGGAGCTGACTGCCAGGACAAGGAGTAGGTAAATGAATATGAAGAGTGCTTATGGTCCACAACCCAAAATTTCAGCAGAGAAAGACTGCTGAAATGAAGAACTTTTTGTGTTCTCCATTCTCCTCTGTGGATCTCATGACCCTTTTTCCTTCCTAGTCTTTTGGCCCATACGTGTTACGTATGTTATCTCCATGGCTGCAAACAGAAGACATGACAATAGATGATAAAAGAGCAAATTAATTTGTGAGCCATTTTGCACATGAAATCAGATTGAGATGTTGAGCAAGTGATTTTGAAGCAGCCAGTGATGCAGTGTACCATCCCTGCTTTTGGACTTATATGCGAAAAGACTGAAATTGCCTTCACTGGATTGCCGTGGTAAACTATTTATTACTTTTTTTGGTCCATTTTCTTCTATTGTCTGAAAGAACTGCAAATACTTGCCTACTTTGTGTATGCTAAATCTGAGGCACACTGACCTACATAAGTTCCCTATAATTTTGATTTTCTTGATTATATGACAAATGCAGAGGGTTCCTAGAATTTGCCATGAATGGTGATATAGTTTCCTTTTTTGAGCTAGACACAGCTTTCCCATAAATCTCTCTCAGTAAAAACCTGGGCAAAGTGAGGAATTCAAATGTGATTCTCCCTTGGCAGTTTGCACAGCTGAATAAAGGACTCCCAATACAATGTTATCTGCCTCATACATTTTATTCCAGCAAAGAATTTAGGGAAGCTCTGAGTTCTCCACCCCAGATAAACTCTTCCAAGGGTATCATCAAATTTCCTGCTGTGCAATTTTCCAGCTCTGGCATCACAGAAGCCAGATGGGTTGAAGTACTTGCCCTGACCTGCATTCAAAGCCCACAGTCAACTATTTCTTTGGCTGGTTTTGTCCTTTCTCTGCCAAGGCTGTGACACGTGGTGGGAGGGAACGCTGTCAGCTGGTGGTTCCAGAGGTGTGATATCCTACTACAAGAATTCCAGTGTAAATATTTGCATATACAAAGATCAAAATCACAGGTCTTCAGTATTTACATAAGTAAATGTTGACAGTCACTCATGTAAAGCACACATGTAAAGGTGTAAGCATAACCAAAGCAAATTTATTTGTAAATGCAATTGAATTTACATGTTCTGGGGAAGGAGAGGGAGGGTGTTTGTTTTTCCGTTTCTGACTGTTTGCTTTGGCAGAACTTGTGTCCTCTCCAGCCTTTCTTCATATTATTTTGCCTGCTCTTATTAGTGTTTGCCTGGGGTATCTTAGCAATGGCCAAGATTATTTTAAGGCCTTTGTGGCAGCAGCCTTCTTTGAAAAGATTTGTTTTGTTTCCTGGGGAAAAAAAAAAACAAACAACAGAACAACAAACCAACAAACAGCTAAACCTTTTATTATGTAAAACATTACAAGAAAAAGATAAATAGAATGAAAGGGATAATAAAAAGAGAAAGCTCTTCTATGTCCTTCAGCGCTGCACCCTCTTCATAATAATATTCCCACATAGCATCAAACTGGTGAAATAAATAGACTTTAAATAGACCTTGAACAGGTAAAATTGTTACAAAGCACTTATTCACCATGACTGGGGTTTGAATAGTTTGATCTCTGGAAGTTAGCAGACAGCAACTTCAAATATTTGAGGCTTTACTTTTAACACATTCAGAATAATCAAACCTGTGTCAATCCGCATGTCATGGTCTTCCAGAAATGGAGGCATCCCACAATCCCAAAATACTTGTGAACTGTTTTGTACAACTAATGGTTGTGCTTACTGTTGCAGATAGGTGTTCCCCATCAATTTGGGGTGACAGCAGTGGCAGTGTTGCACTGCTATAATAGCAATAATCTATCTCAAGTGTGTCCTATATTTTATAGTTTGTGTTGTTTATTCTTCCTGTACTTCCAAATCTTGGAGTTATTATACACTGTTCAAACTGAGATGACCAGAATCAGTTATGTGGTTTAATGTGTTTATCAAAGATGTTTGGTACTCTGTAAGGTTTGTTTTCTTCTGGAAGATGCTAGACTTTCAATGAGCAGAAATTAGCTAAAGTCTCCCCTCTTCCTCCCTCCATGCTGTACCAGCAGCACTGCAATAGAAATAGGATTGCTGTGTTTCATTAGGCATATTAAAAAAACCCTCTCAAACATTAAAATAGGAACCAAGATGTTGAATTAACCACGAACAAGGACTAAATATTAATGTAAATAAGAAATAAATGTCATTAAAAGGTTGTGGTGCTGGATCTTCTGGTGAGTACAGCCAAAACTCCTCAAATAGAGCACTGAATTGCCAGAGAGGAAACACAAAGCAAAGGAAGTGCAGGCAGAAACTCCACAGTTCCGCACATGCCTGAGCACAGGCGCCCATGGCCACCCCCTGGGATTGTTCTCACTGTGTAGAAAGGTTTGGAAAGCACCTCTCAGCCTTGGCCTTGACTGGTGTCTGGGTGTAAATCTGCAGATTTCCCTCTAATTGGGTTATCATCATCTCAAATTTTCTCCAGGTCAGCTCCTGTGAAAGGGGAGCAGTTCTCCACTTGATGCTGAGAAATCAGGAACTATTTTTCTGAGGTAGCAGCAGGAATCAGCACAAGGCAGCATTGTCAGCACAATCCTGCACACCTTGGTGGGTGCTGATGTGTGAGGGAGGTAGGCACATCCCCCACACCAGGTCCCAAATGCAGACAAATGAGAGGTAGGGATTGCACAGAGGGAAGGAAGCACATTTGTTATGCAGTTATGCATTTCCACAGCCTTAGGCAAGGTCAGGTGTAGTCTAAGGCAGCTCCCACAATGGTTTAAATAGCTGGGGAGTGGGGCACTCACAGGTAATAGTTGCAAGAACTACACTTTGGCCAGTCAGTTAATCACTATACAATTTAATTCTATAACTGAAAATGCATTCATTTCATGTGGTAGTAAACCTCTGAGACCAGTTAAGCTACTGCCTTTGTTATACTAAAGAGTGAGCATTAATTGGCAGGGGCAAAGTGCTGGGCATCAGATGTCAGGAGGAGAAACTCCATGCCCACTGCAGCCCTTTGGCTCAACACCAGTGCAGAAATTTCCCCCCTGACTCTGCTAAGGGATGCACCTGGTTATTGAGCTTCAGGTTTCATCTACACATTAGATGGGTATCATCACTGTCTAAGTCACAAAGAAGCTTTGAAATTGAATAGTTTGAGTCTGAGCTGGTATCACCGGATGACAGTCCATAGCATTGACAGGAAATTGTTCAGAGGGGAGGGTGACAAGGGAAAATGCTCAGAATCTGCTTTAATAAGGCACTGACACTATTTATAAGCACAGGGGGGATGTACAATTAAATCCTAAATGAAATATCAGCTGTAAGCGCAACTACAAATGAACCATTCGTTCCTCAGACAGTGCTTAAGGTCTCCTTAATGCTTTGCCTGGTATTAGATTTTAGGTTACTTTATTACTAGATTTGGTTAGTTTTTCTCCTTGAATCTTTTGTGGAGCTGGTTTACTTTAATTCTCTTTTGTTCCCTATCCCCACCTTGTTCGGAGATCCCGTGTTACAGAAAGTGGACAAACATAACCCAATCAGCCATTACTAACATTATAGTGATAAAAAATGGAATGTAAGACAGAAATAATGATAAAGTCAATCAAAATTACATAATGACCTTTGAAAAAGGGTAAAAAATAAAAGAATTTTTTAAAATTATCTCATGGAAATCAGTATAACAAGAAATTGTAGAGGCCAAGATCTACAAGCAGCAGCCAAAATTGCACAAAATTCTTTTTACAGTGCTGGGCTCTTCAATCCAAGTGTCAGCACCAAAGACTCTTTCCTGCTTTTCCCTGGTGCTCATCATTCAGTGACTCCTGCTGGGATAAACCCTGCAGCCACCAGCCCAGCAGCCCCTGGCTCTCCAGTCACGCCTACAGCCTGGTGCCGTGGGGCCACAGGCACAGGGCATCACACACGTGTTCAGCGTCTATCAAGGGCTTTTGTTAGACAGTCTGTCAATTCCTGAATTTATTACAGGGTTTTTTTCTCACTCTTCAGTATAATGCATTTGTCCAAGTGGGCAAAATTGATTTTACCAGGCTAACTTTGAATTGATCACGTTCCTCACTCCAGCCAAATACATTATCAGGAGGCCAGAACAAAATAAACTCTAAGTGGAGAGTGGACAAGCTTCCTGAAGGATGTACCTATTTCACTGCTGTAGCCTACTGCTGCCTATATTTTCTTTTAAGAAACTTTACTAAAGCCAAAGTAAAAGCATGCTCAGTCTTTCTTCAAAAGATTATAGTAAGAGTGTGTAAAAGCTGTATTTTAATTGACATTGTCACTGACATAAAACTATCACTTACTTATAGATAGGTTAAGAGTGAAGATGATTTAGACTCTGAGCATGTACAGTTAACAATGCACACACCAGACGATATTTTTTATTGTAGAAGGGCAGAAGTTTGATACACAACATAAATCTTCCAACACTACTAGCAACTGCTTCCTTGGCCAGTCAAACAAAAGCATTCGGTCTGCATCAGAGAAGCAATTGGGAAGAATTAAGCTAAGCAAAATAGGGGCTGTTTCCTTCTGTTCTCAAGGGGGAAGACTTAAGACTTCCCTCATCCAAAAAAAGGATGGCCAAAAGGTGGGAGTAGTAGGAGCATTTCCCTCAGCTTTCACACAGGATTCAAAGAAATGAGCCCACTCAGGATGTGTTAACAAAACTCAGGCGTGTCCTATAGCCAGCTGGGGAAAGGAAACAAGGGAATCAGAAAAACCAGCTATTTTAGAGCAGACAAACTGACACAGAAGAAGTCAGAAGGAATGCTCATCCCTTGGATGTGTGGAAAGGAAAGCAAGAAGAGTTGGAGAGAACAAGCGAGGAGGATGTGACAGGTGTAAAAACCAGATATATAATTTGGGACAGCATTTTCCTTCTGAGAGTATGGGATTCTGGGATTTCATACACAAAACTTTTCCTCTGCACCCTAAGAGGTGCACACACAGTCCTCTCCTACCGGGAGACAGAAACAGCTCTGGATCATTCCCTGTGAACTTGACCACAGTTTTATCAGACTGAGAAGCCACACATAATTGTAAAGTGAGCAGTGTTTTAGAGTAGTTTACCCAAAGATTTTTTGCCTTATGCTTGCAATAAATGTAGCATAGATGACACAGCAGCTGCATATCATGGAAACTTTATTGAATAGTACTGACAAATTTCAGATTGACAAAGAAATGTTCTGTGTTGAAAAAAACAGAGAAATAATGCCAACAGCTGTTTTGAATTGTTTAGGTTGCTCGAAATTATTTTTTATGTGCTTATTTTTTATCTCATATAAATACATATACAATATAAATATAAGTATATATGCAGAAATACACCTATATACATGCATGCATGCATTATGTAGTGCACATGTATCTATAAACACATCTGTTGTTTATTAAAGATGGGAGTTTTATGGCAAGGTCTCAGGATGATGATTTGACTAAATGAAAGTTCCATACCTAGCAACATGTTCCTTGAATTAAGCAAATTTCTGATCGACAAATCCATTTGAATTTTGAATCTTAGGAGCCAAAGCAAAAAAAATAGATTCTAACCGCAGAATTAAGAACATAAAACTTTAGTGTTAGTTCTGTATTTGTTATAAAAAGACAAAACACCAATTTATATTTTAAAGATCAATCATAAAATATCTGTTTTGACACTTTCCTTTTGCATTTGTGCTTCTAGTAATTCTTTAATAACAAACTTCTTAATAAAAAATAAAATATTTTATTGTAGAAATAGAAAAATTCAACCCAAGGAAAACTTGCTCAGATTTTATTCTTGGTCTGAATGACTTCACAAGCAAATCAGCTTTGTTTTTCTTCAACTATTGTATGGATATGAGTCTTTATGGCCTCTTTCACTACCCATTAAGGTCAATGAACAACTGCCAGTGGTTCTAGCTTATTTGAGCTTTACAAATGTGAAAGTAAAGGAAAAAACCAAAGTCATTATTTATTTTACCATTGTGGGTGCCAAAGAGTGACTCCAAACCTATTTCTTCTCAATCCTAAATAAAATACATAGATAGCAAATACCTGTTGATTAACACAGTCTTTATGCAACAAACTGTGACAACTGAGGCAATCTATGTTCCTAAACATAGTAAAGATAAGTATAATTCACTGTATTTTTTTCTTACTGGGGAGTTTTTCTAGGAGCAGTTTACAAGTCTGGTAATTCTTAGAGTAGCTCATGGTTATAGCAACATCTTGATGTCCTGGTAATGTTGGGGTGATGGCTACTAGAACCTATGGCTGTAAAGTTTGCCTCTATTTAGAGTAGGGTTAGGTGTTGAATTAGAACAGTTTTCTCAAATTAAAACCCAAGCATAATATGCACTGAATATTTACATTGAAGGGTACTCAGTAGTAGGGAGCACTAGTTTCTCCTTCCTTCACCTGGGAAAAACATGAGGAGAGGAGGAAGATGTCCTGGGTGGTGCTGGGGAGGGCTGCAATGGGCAGCAGATACCACTGAAGGCACCTTGCTCTTGAGAATTTCGGCCGGACTCAAAGATGTGCTCTTCCATTCACCAGCCTCTTTGTGAACTGAGCTCCACAGGGTTCAGACAGCCTCATAATGTACTCCAGGGCATGAGCTGGAGAGCAGCCAAGGCCATAATCAAAGGCAATATTATTATCCCGGTGCCAGGTATGGAAAAGGCTAGAAAAGTATCCCAGAGAGGAGCTGTGGCCCTTGAGCAAAACCACAAAAGCCAGGCAGTCGATGAAAAGTCGACAAAACGGTTATTTAACACTGTCACTAAGCCCAAGTTTATTGCAGAGAGAACATTGCAAATCCTCAGCAGGCGTCTTGGCCCCGGGGCTGGCAGGTTTCCCTGGCTGAGGATGCTCCCTGCCACAGCACAGCCTTCAACATGACCCCAGATCAGCTGGGGACAGGCACTTCTCTGCCAGCAGGGACAGGCAGCTCTGGGGACAAGGCACACAAGAGAAATACCCTGCTTCCCCTTGCTGTATATAAAGGAATCAAAAGTTTGGCTGTTCAAAGCCCTTCTTTGTAAACTTTGGAAAACGCCTACTTGCTCACAATTGCTTGTCCTTAATTCTGTGTAAATATCTTACTACAGGAATAGGAGTAAACAAACTATTACTTGATCCACAGATTTTTACACCCTCTTAATTGACAAAAACACAGAAAACACTCAGGCTCAATCCTAAAGGAAATGATCCATGTTTTTATCTAGGAAGGGATTTTTCTAATTTCCCTGAAAATGCAGCAGTTATCAAGAGACCAAACCATAAACACCAAATCTTTTCTTTGTAGACCCCTGCTCCTCTGAAAGACAACTGAGCTGACAGTCAGAGATTGAGGTTGGTCTCCTCCCTGATAACAAGCAGGGAGTTATCATATTGTCCCAAAAGAGGTTAGACTGGCTAACAGGATTTTTTTTTAAGTTTTTTTTTCACTGAAAGGGTGGCCAAATATTGTAACAGGCTGCCCAGGGAAGTGGTGAAATCACAATCCCTAAAATGTTCAAAAAGCACGTGGGTGTGGCCCTTGGGGATATGGTGTAGTAGTGGGCATGGTGTTCTGGGTCGATGGTTGGATTCAATGACCACAGAGGTCTTTTCCAGCCTTCATGATTCTATGACTCCATACTCAGCACAGGGTGGAATCACTGGTTCCTCACTGCATTGGACTAAACAGCAGGGCCTAGGGGGCTTCTGCAGAATTGTGTTCTTCACAAAATGCTTTAAACCCTAGAAATCTGTGAAGATTAATTAAAAAAAAAAATTCTAAGGATTGAGGAAAATAAACATTTTTCATGAGTTGGTGTGTTTCTTTGACAGTTTTCAGGTTTTACTGGAAAAGCTAAAGCAAATCAGCCCCTTTTTCAATAGCTGAGCAACAACAAATCTACTTCTTATCAAAAATGTCAAATATTTCTCAAAATGCCTACAAAAACAGCTCCTCTAAATGGTCTGCTGAAAACTGAATCACCTTGTGCTCACTGTTGTTTCTGTCTTGCATTATCACCCATCAGCTGCTCAATAGTTCCAGCCATTACCTTCACATTGTCTTTGTTTTCCTAAATCAAGCTATTTCTTCTTCCCACCAGCTGATTGACTGCTTCAAGGCTGCTATTACTCCTATCTCTTCCTTCTCTGCAAGAGAAATTTTAAAAGGGAGGTAATCATTACTTACTTACTTACTTACATACTCAGGTCCACTGCAAAACCATTGCAATTTAGAATGAACACTCAAAGACTCTGCTTCTTACTTCTTTGTATATATTTTAATCAACAGCATTAAAAAAATCACCCCATGCTACAACTCTAATCTTAACTCGAGTCTGTTAATTTGTTATTAAAATTGTCACTATGAAAACGTACACATGCGTTTTAGATATGGTGGTTTAAAATGAAATAGAAATTAGGCTCAGGGTTTTTTAATTTAAATTCTTAATTAATTGTTTCTCCTTTGTCTATTTGAGTTGTGATAATGTATACATGCTCAGGTTGTAATTCATAGATAAGAATGGAGTGACTGGTTTGCAAATAGCATTGCTATGTTAGAACAAAGTTTGTGCAGAGAGACCTGATTGCCCAGCTCTTGGAAATGAGCAAATATTGAATCTTATGTGGGTAAAATTAGGCTATAGCCGTGTTGACAAAGTGAAGTTTGAAAAAACTAGAAAACTACAGTTTGGGAACCAGGTGCAGCTATCATTATTATTATTAGATTTTTGTTTTTATAATTATTTCTATTCTTCTGAGTGGTACATTTGGGCTTTTTTAGCTTTAAAAAATCTTCAGGGTGGACATAGCAAAGATAAAACTAAAAAGTTACATTCTAAACAAGTGCTAGAACATGGTTGATAAATACCCCACATTGACTGGAATTTAATACTAGACTGGAATTTAATACTAGACTTTTTCTACCTTTGCTACTTGCCCTGAAATAGAATCAACTGTTCCCAAGAATGACCAAGGGCATTCTGAAGACTACAGGAAGTTGAGGTCGGAAATCAAAAATAGAAAATAGCACTTTATGCAAACATTATTTTGATGCTTTCTAACCCAAAGAAATATTTTATGTAGGGGTTAGAAAAGCACTTGGAAAGGTTGCAGAGTTTAAGATAAATTATACTAATTCAGTTGCATAGAAATATAGCTATCAACCTGCCACAGGAAGAACAAAAGTAATTACCATTTCTCTATATATCTAACCATTATTAATTGAAATACCTGGAATAAATATACTGCAGAAACCAACCAATCCAGACAAGTTGTCTGGACTTAATTATTCTCACATAAAAACAATTTTTAAAAGGTGGAGCAAAGTTAACATCTCTTGGGTAAGAAGAGTTCATTTTAGTGAGGAAGTGAAGAAGAGTTTATAGTTGTGAGGAAGTGTTGTTTGAAACTCAAGATGCAAACCTTTTCTTTCAAAATCTGTCCTGATATCTGAAAATACTGATTTTGGTATTACAATTATAAAATCAGGAGCAAAGGGCTGATTATTTTCTACCGTATGCAGATGGCTATAACTCTGGAAAATGTTAATTTATTTGGGTTTAAATCTAAAGACATCTAAACCAGATTTTTACACTGTCCAGGTATTTATCTTTGTATATCTAGGTCTTAAACATTTGCTAAGTACTCTAGTCACAAAGACACTCAAGTCCTAAAGTCTCTTTTCAATACTAAGTAAAAGCCAGTAATGGTATATGTAAATACGCGTTTGTGTGTGTGTGTAGGTATGTTTGTGACAATGTATAGCTGAATATACGAATTTATTTCATGTTATATTATGGAGTAAAATCTCATTTTGGCAGGAAAGGGAGAAGATAAACAGGTATCACAGGTCAAGAGGAACAGAGGCCACGCCTGCAACAGACTAAGCAGAAATGCTGCAAATAGATAGCCATTTTCTCCCTGATGAGCCACATCTACCCAACAACCCAACTTCCATCTCCATTATCAGTTATCGAACAGATGGCTGCTCACAGGCCTGGGTGAATAATGCAAACCAGTGTTTGCGAACATTGGTTCAAAGTCTGAACGGCTGTTTGATTCACGCTTGTTCATCCACTTGTTATTCAGTGTTCACAAACATTCGTGCTGAATGGGTCTCCCTTCACATGGATGTTTGGCGAATGGGTCTTTTTCATACAAACCCTCATATTCATGTGCAAACAAGGGCATTTGTGTGCGAACAAGAATGTTCCTTATTCACTGTTGGCTATTTGTGCTTCTCTACCATTCTTCCCCTTTTTGAAGTGTTTGTTGGCCACTCAAGGTGCATGACCTAGGTGATCAAATACAAATCAAAAATAAGAGTAACAAGCAGTCAAATTAGGCAGCTCATCACGGTCTAAAAATAGTTAACCATCTATTAAATGTAACCTTTTTCACAGTAAAGACAAGTTGTAGATAGCCGAGGGGGGAAAGGACAATGCATGAATGAATATTCCCCCGAGCCTATCTGCAGTCCCTCTAGAGAGCAGCGCACAGTGGAAGAGAGGAGTCCCGGTCCCACACAAACAGCTCTGCGAGCGCCCATCGCCGCCTCCTCGGCTGCAGGGGAGCTGCAGAACGAGCCCGCCCTGCCCCAAGTGAGCACTCGCCCCGGCGGGGTCGGACCGGATCCAGCTGCGATCCAGCTGTGATCTCCGAGCCCCTGGCGGGCAGATCCCGAGCGCGGCTGGGTCAGCTCAGCCTGCGATGCGTTTGGATGGTGAGTGCTGAAAGAGTTCAGACTGCGCTCCTAAGGAGTGCTCTGATTATTGCAATTTTAACCCCTAAAATAAAGTGGACGTCTAGAGTACCTAGATTAAAGTGTTTATCTAGAAATGAATACAGGATTGGCTTCTCCCAGGAACACATTCTAGAAGTGCAAGACTTAAGTCAAAGGAAACATCATAAGCAAAATCATCACTATCTAATACCAATAAGTTAAGTCATTCATTTGGCTATTTTTACCTTCTAGAGTTTTATCCATATCAATATTAATATTATGGAATTAAGATTCCTTCTGTGAGTTGAACTCCTTTTGAGAATACAGATGAGACTGTGTGTTACTGTATCTTTTTATTTTTTTCCCCTGTGTTTGAGAAACAAATGTAAAATTGGGATGAGTTCTTTGACCCTTATCTGAGAAAATATGCTAGTTGTGAAAAGTCTGCTCTCACACCCTGATACTACAAGACCACTAAGTTGCTGGCCTTTATTATGCGTCTGTCAGTTAAATGAGATAATTATGAATTGTTGAACTGAATAACTAAAGCTTCAGCAGATAGCAGTGGGCTATGAAATCTAGTCCCTTCTGTGACCAGGACTTGGAGAGTGTTTGTTGTGTCTGCTGCATAAAAGCTTTGTGGGTAACTGTCAGAAATTTAGTATTGCCCTGAACTATAACCTTTGCACGGTGCCATCCATAACCAAGTGACCTGCTGCAGCTCATTAAAGTTAATGTAATGGATCATTTGCTTCTAATTATATTCATCAGCAAATTAGACTCACTTTTCAGCTGTTAGTCAGGGAGAAGAATACAGTAAGTAGATGGAGTGAATAAAGATGTTATTCGGCATGTTCCTCTGTTCAAACACAGCTTACACGAGCAAAACTAGGATGAGGTGACTCTTTACTATAGGAGAAAGATCTTTTCACACATGCAGATTGAAAAAGCTTAACACTTTACAATTCTTCTTTTCTAAAGCAAGTGCAAGAAAAAGGCTTTTTAGCTGGTATTGCCTGGATTCCTTCCCAGGAAAGACCTAAGTTTCCTCAAATACTGTGCTCTGCTATTTGAAATTGGTCTCAAACAAGTCACATTTATTATTAGAGTACACACTGCACAGTATTACTTCTTGCCTCCTAAAATTACTTCATCATCTAAAAATAAGTATGTAGTAGTTATTGTTTTCCAACACACATCAAGATCATAGAAAGAAGCACACGTGTTACTTAAAAACCACATTTCAGAAAAGAAAATGTTCTCTTGATCAAAGCAGTCTACTAATTCTAAAATCTTGGTGGGGGTAATAAGGAACAATACTTCTGGTAGGAATCCCATATCCTCTTTATTCAGGGTTTGGCTTTTTTAAAAACCCTTGTATTAAATACAAAGTATTGAAATGATGTGCTGTCAGAATTGTTCTCCATGCTACCTTTTGGAAAAGAGGAAAGATTTATTTATGCATTTTTTATATTTAGTGTTGCTTTATTTTTACAAAGCTAGTCACTTTATCAGCTTGCGATCTTGATGCTGACATATCTGTTCTCTATATTCTCATAACATGGTTTCAACTTCTAGGGCACAGCATCCCATATCATGGGACCTGCTCTTGTAATACAGCCACCAAAAGGCACGTAATAGGAGTTATCCTTGGTTTTAATGCTTCACTGGCCCCAGTAATTTGTGTTGGTATAAATACCTGATGGACTCACAAGGCTATCTCAATGTACCCAACTTCCAAAATAAGTTTTAACATGACCGAATAGCTAAGTTACAACATAGAGTATTTAGTAAATAATATAAAAAGGAAATGGTCAAATCTACTCTAAGTACATATATTTATTTTTGCCCACTTTCACACATTGTTTTAGCCTGCTTCCTTTCATCTGGCTCCGAGCAGTGCCAAGGTTCAGGTGCAGATACAAATACCAGAGAGGAATATTTCTTCCTAGGGACACTGCATGAGCAGATTTGGCTATTGTTTATGCAGACTCCTGTGTCTGTGCATTCATTGCTCAGAGGCTGTAGAGGAAAAAGGAATTAAAGGGGAGCTGAAGTGCTGCAAACTGGCCCTGGTTCTCACACCACCCTGCCATCCTGCTGGCCATCATCTAACACACCAGCAGCATGGCTGGGGAGAGTGGGGCTGCCCCAGGTAAACGCCCCAGGTGGGTTCTCACCTGAAAAACAAAACTGAAGCCGATAAGAGATGATGGATTGTAGAGGTGGTCTCTGGCAGAAAGATGCTCCAGAGCAATGCATACTATCTGGTTAAAATAGGGCATTTCCTTTTCCATGCCTCCGCTGGAAGGGATGAATCAAGTCCCTTTACAGAGGAATTTACAGAGGAATGTGCTTCAGTATCAACGTGCTCAGAAGTGAATCCTAGATGCAAGGATTCCTAGCCAAGGCCTCTCAGGTTCAAAAATTCTCATTTATAAATGTGGTACTGACATATTTATCGAGTTAAAATTTGGAATTACAGCAAGGGTCAAAATGGATGATCCAACAGGGACTGAGCTGAATCTCTTCTTAATTACTGAGAAGTCTGAGCTACACTTATTAAATGTTAATACTATTTAGCATTTATTGCCGAAGGCAGAGAAAATCAAGAAGCTAATCTCAGGTATTTCTGACCAACATTACAATTTACCAGAAACCTGAAGAAAACCCCTCCTGAGGAGATTTGCTGTCCAGATTTTGATAAAGTCAGAATGCTTATCCCTACTGAATCTTGAGTGCTGATAAAACTGCTGTCCAGCAGCAAAGCAGCCCACACAAGCAGGCAGAGCAGGAACGGGGCAGCCTGCCACTCATGGGACACCTAATGACATTGCCTGGCTTTTTGTTCTGTCACCTCTTTCATTCTTCTTGTGGTATGGTGTGCCTGCCTAAGGGTGGACTCCTGATGTAAAACTTTTTCAAAAATCAAAGTCTGCTCTCTTTTCCCCACTCCACCAGATCCCACGGTGCTCCAGAACTTGGATCAATATTATCTGGGGGAAGTGAGCAGACAATGGAGAGAACAATGTTTTTGTATGGTACATCAAGGGCTATTTACAAGCTGTTAGATGGCAAGTTAAGGCTAATATTTCTTAGCTGTAGTAGCTGAAGAGTGGAATGACTGGAGAATTTTCCGTGCAGTATTTTGCCCTTCTGTTAAACTGTCTTGTAGTGAATGCTTCAATAGCGGAAGTTAAGCATCTGCTCCAGTAGTTTTCTGCATCAGGGCCTGTATTTCCAGCTCCTGGAGTTATTTGGTTTCTGGTCAAGTTACTTGATGCCCTTACATTTCACTTTCTCCATCTATGAAATATGGAAAATAAAACTTAGGTGTCTTATGGTAGTATGGAGAGTAATTAAAAAATGTCTGTCAAGCATTCCGAGATCAAAAATTGCACTATTGTCATATTTAGCAGATGTGATTCCAACACATTTCAGAATACAGTGTTATCAGAGAGATCCTTGCATGTCTGTGCCCAGGTACTCCTCCTCTCACAAACAGGTTGCTGAGTGAGATACACAGAAACAGGGAAACTCGCAGGCAGTTGAAAGACTGGCAAGAAAGTTCGGTCTAATTTCCCTTCCTAATTATCCCTTAAAAGATATTTACCTAATTAAGGGGAATGAGGGGGAAGGCCAACAGCATTTTCTGTCCTGTGTGACTGGCAGCAGGATGCTGCAGGAAGGAGGTGCTGCCGGCGGTGGGTACCAGCAGGAGTTGGCCTGGGGCTGGGGCGGTGCCGAGGGCTGGGGGTGAGCTCCAGTTTTGGGCACACTGAGCTGGGTGTGAGCTCCAGCTTTTGGGCACACCGAGCTGGGTGTGAGCTCCAGCTTTTGGGCACACCGAGCTGGGTGTGAGCTCCAGCTTTTGGGCACACCGAGCAGGGAGTGAGCTCCAGGTTTTGGGCACCCTGAGCAGGGTGTGAGCTCCAGGTTTTGGGCACACTGAGCTGGGGGTGAGCTCCAGTTTTGGGCACACTGAGCTGGGTGTGAGCTCCAGTTTTTGGGCACACTGAGCTGGGTGTGAGCTCCAGCTTTTGGGCACACTGAGCAGGGGGTGAGCTCCAGTTTTGGGCACCCTGAGCTGGGTGTGAGCTCCAGCTTTTGGGCACACTGAGCAGGGGGTGAGCTCCAGCTTTTGGGCACACTGAGCTGAGTGTGAGCTCCAGCTTTTGGGCACACTGAGCTGGGTGTGAGCTCCAGTTTTGGGCACACTGAGCTGGGTGTGAGCTCCAGCTTTTGGGCACACTGAGCTGGGTGTGAGCTCCAGCTTTTGGGCACACTGAGCTGGGTGTGAGCTCCAGCTTTTGGGCACACTGAGCTGGGTGTGAGCTCCAGCTTTTGGGCACACTGAGCTGAGTGTGAGCTCCAGCTTTTGGGCACACTGAGCTGGGTGTGAGCTCCAGCTTTTGGGCACACTGAGCAGGGTGTGAGCTTCAGCTTTTGGGCACACTGAGCTGGGTGTGAGCTCCAGTTTTGGGCACACTGAGCAGGGTGTGAGCTTCAGCTTTTGGGCACACTGAGCTGGGGGTGAGCTCCAGTTTTGGGCACACTGAGCTGGGGGTGAGATCCAGTTTTGGGCACACTGAGCAGGGTGTGAGCTCCAGTTTTGGGCACACTGAGCTGGGGGTGAGCTCCAGCTTTTGGGCACACTGAGCTGGGGGTGAGTTCCAGCTTTTGGGCACACTGAGCTGGGGGTGAGGTAGGACAGCCTGACCCCTCCCAGCTGCTTATCAGCCCATTGAGCTCAATAACCACCGCTCTCCTTAGAAAGCCCACCATTCTTCTATTTCTATTACAGGCCTACAGCCAACAGAGCCAACCATAAAAACACAGAGTGCTGATTGACTTCCTATTATGTCCCAAAGATTGAATTATTGAATTTCCCCCTTTCTAAGAAACATAAATAAAACTTATTTCCATTAGCATTTAAGAATCTGAGGTACCTGATGCAGTAGTTTCCCCTTTTTTTCTCTCTCTCTTAGACAAGAGTTCATTGTCATTCTGGGTGAAGAATCTCAGTCTCCAAGGTTGTTTTGGAATAAATTTATGATGCTCTGCTGAGATATGTTTGGTGAGACTGAACAGTCTACAGTCTTACTTGAATCTCTGCCTGGATCTCTACTTCATCCTTGGGAAAACCAGAAACCTAGATTTAGCTGGAAAAAAAAGTTGGTTACTTAACGAAATTGAAAAAATAAATGTTTACGCTTCTTGCAAGAGAAAAACAATTTCTTATTTTTCCATTGGCTGTTCATGTCAAAGCAATTTTCTCAACAAACAACCACAGTTTCTAGGAAAACTTGGTGGTTGTTTTGGTTTTTTTTTTTAATTATCAGTTTATCAAATGATTTCTTTATCTGTTTAAAATTTCAATACCCCGCTATCAATTAAATCTGTTTTACTGTAAGACTTCCAGTGAACTCTGCCACATCAACGTCCTATCTATACCAAAGGATGAATTATTTTTCTTCTTCTTTTATTAGAGTATTAACATTTATTGTGCAAACAAGCATTACTTTTAATTTATGTATCTAAGAGTATTGATATATACACCTGACTTAAAGATGTATTGTCACTAATACACCATTTAACCTATTGTACAATGGTTTATAGCTGTAAATAATGATTGTTTAATTAAGATACCATACTTGTCACTAATGTTGCATCTCACATAACTCAAGGTGGTGTGAAATGATGACTTAGTAAAATCATTTTAGCAATAAAAAAGCCATGACAGATATCAGCCTTCAACTTGCAAAGAAATTATTTTCCTTTTCCATGCCCCCTTTTTAAATATTCTTGTCTTTTTGTGTCTTCTGGTTCAGTGGGATACAATCTTCAAAACAGAACACCAGGGCATAAAAATGCCATTAACATGAACAAAAATAGCACGGGTAACTCCTTAGTGACAACTGACTTCACAGTGTCAAAATCACACAATTTTATTGACCTAGTTGAATTTCTTCCCCTCAGAATCAGAAACTTAGCCAATTTCCTGCAGGAATGTCTGTACAGTTTTAGTTTAGTTTACTCATTAATGTTTCAAGCCTTTCTACCACAAAGGAACAGACACATGAAAGTGAAAATGTACCTTTTTTTCACAGCGGGGAACCTTCATAATGAAAACTTGGCATGCACACCTGAGGAGAACAGTAAAGCTTATAGAATTTACATATGAGGATTGTAATGTGCTTTTTTTTTTTTTTCTAACTGCAAAAGGAAGGAGAATAAAAAGAGGATGTGACATTCTGCCACCAAGGTTATCAGCAAGACATGAATTTTACTTCTGTGCCAAAGATGCAGAGAAGACATATAAATATGTAATTTTAAATGTTCAGGGTGTCTTCTACAAATTTTTCTGTACATCCATGACAACTGGTATTATTATTATTTGATTTTATTATTATATTTTCTCCATGGTGCTGTATAGAGAGAACTCAGTTGAGCTTCAGGGGGAAAAAATAATTTATTTCAGTGGGAGGTGGTTGAAGATTTAAAAGATGTGAGAAATGGATTTGAAAACCTGAGATGTCTTGTGTTTAGAGAGATCTAGTTACAAGCTTGCATGTTTTTCCTGTTTTGCCTGCTCCTTAAATTTGGATTTTCATTTCAATACCTGATGGTTTTGGGGAGATTTTTCTTTTTTAATTAATCAACAACTAAATAAAATAAAGAAGAGTGAAATGAAATTAATTCAGCTATTTGCTTCTAAATAAATGTAACACCATATTTAGGCAATTAAGGCACTGAAGATACCATACACAAAATAAAAATAAAAAAGAAGGTGCTCTTTTAAATACTTGTACAAATTTAGATGGAAAACAACCCTCTGTCACCATCTACCACTTTCTGTCATTTCTATCTTATTTTTCTGCTTTTTACTTTCTTCACAGATCAAGTGTACACTTGTGTGTATTATTCAGCTGCTGTATTAAAAGTGAGGGAGAAAAACAACACCAAAACCAAAACTTTCTTACAGCTTAAAACCAAATCTAAGTTCTGACCATCACTTAATCTTCACAGGGATATAAAGTCACTTCATCTGTCTCAGCTTCTCCATTTTTATGCTGGGAATAAAGTCATGCTTCCTCTCATAAAATAGCCTTGTTATTGTTTGAAGTTGCTAATTATTATTCTATAGATAGATAAAAGCAGTTGTCAACAGAAACAGATTTAAAGGTACATTGCCTGCATAAAAACTTCTGTTTCATCACTAAAATATCATGAATCATTTGTGCCAATGAGCCATGGGGCATTTTTTCATTCTCAGGTTTCTGCTGAACCTTTCTGCTATCTCTGCTGGAAGGAAGGAAGGAAGGATCTTTTTGTATATCTGCAGATATCTGACTGGTTCTCAAAACTTATGTTATTTCCTATGATCCTTTCATGAGTTTTCACCTTTTTAATACTGTATCTCTTCATAAAATTTTTACATGTTTTCTAAGCTTTCCTCATATCTGAGATTAGTCCCCTACTACCAATCTTGGAAAAACACAGCCATTGAAATAGAAAAAGAAGCAGAATTTACCAACAGGGAACGAGGATAGAGTATATATTAAAAACAAAAAATCAAAGTAAGACAAAAGAAGGTGTATAATAAACAATTTAACTTGCGTTTCAGCAAGTTAATTTATTCCATTTGTCTCAAACATAAATTATAGTATCTCTGATGCTTCTAAGTGTCTACAGCTAAGTAATGAGTTTTTGACAAAATAATGTCCCGTTCCCACAAAAGACCTTGAACATTTCACACTGCAATTGCAAGTTAATTCCCATGGAGAGATGAAATACTTTAAATGAAGTGGGAATGTCTCCTTTGACTCTGTTTGGGAAAAAACCAACAAACCCCCAAGAAAAAACCAACCAACCAATCAAACAAACAAACAAACACCCCCCCCTCAAAAAACCACAACTCCCCAGAAAAACAAAAATAAAACAAGCAAAAAACAACAAAACACACATAAAAACCCACAAAAAAATCTCAAAAAGCCAACACCCCAAACATTAAACTTCTAACTAATTTAGTTCACATAACTGTACCAAAGCCTAAAATGAAATTACAAAAAAAAAGGGAACAATTCAACAAAAAAACTGCTTCAAGGGCATGTCTTAATAGCCAATCAGAACTGAATCTTCACACAAAAGAAGATCTTTCACTGGCAACAAGTTTCAGGAAGGAAAAGGCACAGTCAAGGGAAGAATTTTGCATAAGCAATTGTTTTTGAGGGAAAAGACATATATACACTGATAATACACATCGTGCATCCTGTCCTTGACCATATGCATCCTCCAGCGGGGCGAGTTCCCTCGCCTCCATCCTGAAATGACCAACTGCAGCACTGGCACCTCCAGCAGGTTGATGAGCTGCTACTCCTTGGATGGAGCAGCTTTGGATCTTGAAGACCAAGGGGCACTTGGTGCTCCCAAAGACATTTGTCTTTGGATCATTAGGAGAAGGACATGGTTTCCCTGTTGTTAGAATTTGAGGCACATGGAGAGAGACCTGCTTTGGAGCAGAGGAGCCCAGTTCAGCCCACAGCTTGCTGCGGGAGGGTGCCAGTCCCTTCACCCACAGGTTATCCATCAAAATGCTGTTTCTGGTCCTCCATACCCAGCAGAGTTGTGGTGCAGCTGTGAGATGAGGCTGTGAGGAGGAGGAGGAGGAGGGCAGAGGCATGTGCACTGAGGAGAAGGAATGCCCCCAGGATGTGTGCACAAAACTGGGATCAGCTGATACACACTTCTGCAAAGAACATTGTGAGGCACTGGAACAGGTTACTCAGAGAAGCTGTGGAAATCCCATCCCTGGAAGTGTTCCAGGCCAGGCTGGATGGAGCTCTGAACAAGCTGGTCTGCTGGAAGTGACCCTGCCTGTGGCAGGGGGGTTTGAAACTAGATGATCTTTAAAGTCCCTTTCTACCCAAACCATCCTATGATTCTATGATTCTACAGACCTTTGAAAGAAATCCTGTTGTTGCGATGCCCCCCCAGGGAGGCTGGTGAATATTCTGTTTGGGCACAAAACCAGATCACTTTCTGGAAGTTACCTCTAGGTATTAAAGCCATTTACCTGGTAAATGTACCTGGTAAAACTGCAGCTGAGAATCTCCCCCAGAGTGATTCTCCCAGGATTCCATCAGAGATCAAAGGCAAGGTACCTGATGTCTGGGAAAGGAATTGCAGTATTGCTCCAGAGGCACTAAAAGACAGATCCTCAGAGCCATTTAGGCACCTAACTCCTTTGAAATCAGGAAGATCTGAGCATTTCAATAACTGGGGGAATTTAAACAATGGGACTGGCTTTCAGTAAGAATTTTTGAATTTATAGTACTTCCTCTCTATCTTGTCAGACTGTTGTCTTGCTGAGAAAAGCTAATAGGATCTGTGGTCAGTTTGTAGAAATACACTATTTTTTCTTAGTCCTTTTTTTTTTTTTTTAATAAAAAGAGATTTCCTGGTTTTAAATGTCCTCTGAAAAACAAAGTAGAACAAGGCTGTATTTCCAAATATCTGTTCTCTCTTCCACATTAGAAAACAAAAGGCAAATTACAGTATTGCCAAGTATCCCTTCAAAACCCCGTAGGAAAATGAAGATATGTCAACATATGCAAGAACCTATATTCTCCGTATTACATCATGGATGGCCTTAAATTTGTCTGGCTCAAGGTTGTCCTTTGATTGGTATTCAAGTGGAGTGGTAAGTGTGTGCTCTCTAATCCCTGCAACACATGGTAATTTTTTCATTCTCCCTCCGTCTCCACCTGTTCCATGGTCCAGTGGAGGGCTGCAAATCCTATCAGGGGAGTGCAGCACTGTTAAGCCTGCTTCCCTGGCTCCAGTCCATCACATGTGCACTCAGGCTGCAGAGCTCCGAGCCAGCTGCAGCCCAACGATCATGTTATCAGATGACGGATGGCTTCATATCAGGTGTTTAAACTGACGAGCTGCCCCATCTGGTAAATGATTTGGGAAGTCTGGCCTCGCTTGATGAATGGGGAAAGTGACAATGCCAATCAGTGTGACCCCTGCAGCTTCCCTGCTGCCGGCCCAACGGCCACAATCAAGTATATCCCACTGGTTTACTTTTTCAATCCTATTGTCACTCTACTGAGACCTACTGTCACTAAATTGCCACTAAATTATATCATTAATCCAAATATTTTCCTTGTAAAAACCTTCACAAAATGCATACCACACCTTCAGCGGCGTTGGAAACCAGATTAAGTTGACAGAAGATGATGCAGTTATAGATGCTGGGCAGGTCTGTTATAGATGACTCTGGTGAGCAGGCCAGTGACACAATTATTGAGGCACTTTTTCTTTCTCCCTTGAAATTCAAAAACCATGGGGCTGAGCGTCAGACATCGGGGAGGGGTAGATATAATGTCTAGATTGTCTCCTGGGTGTGATTCAGGCAATCACATACACTTAAAGCACGCAACAAACTCTCTCTAACTTCAGCAAAGCTTGTGACTCAGACCTCAGTATCTTATTAAAATACTTGCTATAGAATATATGATTGAAAACTAACACTGTTTAAAATTACTACTGAAGTACCATTTTGTAATGTGGTGTTTATGTCTATTCAAAAAAATATATCCTGTCTTTGTTTAAAATATTATTTTATTAAGTATGTAAAATATAAATTACATGAAATCAGGAGCTTGCACTTTAATTCACTGTTAAATTTGCATCCATGTAATGTATGTTTGGCTTAGTTGCACAGTGCATTGCAAACTGGTTGCTTATCATAATAAAGATCAAATAATTGAGACAGGGCGGAATACACAGCCAGTATAAAAAACACGTGGTGTAGGCATTTTAACAACAAGGCAAACATCAGCAGCTACCTGAAGTATTTATCAGCCTGTGAATCTTTACATTTACTGTGGATCACTTCTGATCATTCCTTTGTGTACCATAGCATGCTTTTGTGAATTTGTATGCTCCTGGATGTATAGAGAGACTGTACAACATGATTTATGTTTTGCTAAGTTGTGCAACAGTTTTATCACTGAATCAGTGGCTAGCATTTCAGTTTTACTGGTTATCCTTGCAAATATCTGCCTCAGGTAAAATTCTATCATACTCATGACATAAGGAATGTATTTGTGTTTTATTCAGTTGTTAATCACAAAACTGAGGAGGCAGAAGGAGATAACTTTCATATGTCACAGGACAGTGACATGCATTGTTCCTTTTGGCATACACACATATTCAGGGGTTTATTGTACTTGCCTTAACCATGTAATATGTCATAATCCTATGAGAAGACAGACTTTGTATTAAGAAGATCATTGGGATTTAAAATTTCTACTAAATGAGACAGATGGCAAGGTTCACTTGTTATGCAGCAATCAGGTGTGGTTCTTCTCGCATCTCTCCTGAGACCAAAGGACAAGTTTTGGTGCTCTGAGATCCTTTCTTATTGTACTGTGTCTGTCCTTTTCTTCCTGATAGCAACATTGCAGTGCATAATGGCAAACCTAACACCTACCTTTCCCTGGAGATGGCTGAAGGTACAGAGTGAGAACTTGCATGAATTAACAATGGGAATCTCAGTATTTACTGGGAAACCCGCAACATATTTTAAGAAGGAAGTTCAAAGCCGAATAAGAAGGAAAAGAAAATGCTATTTTACCTCATTCTCCTGTCACCCTCCTTTCCTTCTACAACTTCCTGAGATTTTACCAGCCATAAGACCTGCTCTAGGATTGCTGGGTCCTGAAAACAGGCAGCGATTTCATGTTGGGTTGTGGGTACACAAGGAGAACAGAAGCCTCTGCAAAATTATTTTTGGTAAACAAAGACTACATAAGAGTCAAAAATAACATATAGTTGTTTTAAAACTGATTTGTATGCACAATACAAAAGTATAAATGACTTCAGCAAGATTTATTGATTCATGTCAAGGCATCATTACTTTTCAAAGTGTGAAAAATGATCATATATTTATGACCTGCCGACTGAAGCTGTTTTGTGAATTAGCAAAAGCTCCGGAGAGGAGCAGCCTAATTGCATTATCATAGAATCAGAGATGGTTGTCAATTTTCCCCCATTTAGCTTTTCTCCTTTAGTTTGTTAAAATGAAGGTGCCATACGTTGGTTGAATTCACTAATACCCTGATGAATGAGGTATTTTCCCAATAGGCTCACTACGAGTATAAACAGTGAATTAGGGATGATAGGTCATCAATCATATCTCCTTCAAACAGATCTTTGCCCTGAGATTATTTGTTATATATTAAGAGCACTTACAAAGTTATCATAGAAAACACTCTGATGAAAAGACACTAAGTTGACCTTAATTCCCACTCACGGGGTTTGTAAGGCAGTTTGTTTGTTCAGATTGATATCCCTCTGCAATGGCATACTAATGCCTAGTTTTTATTTTCTCGATTAATTGTCTTTGTTTCTTTTACCTTTTGAAATATGCATAATTTTCTTAGTATTCCCTTTTAATCTATCTATACTCTGTGGCTGAAATTCAATATCTGCCCCGAATTTTAAGTGAATATTTTCATGAATTTGAGGGTGTTTCTGGATTTCAAGAGCTATGCTGGTTACCATTTTTATAGGAAGCTGTCATTTACGCTCCTCTTTGGAAAGGTATCTAATCATCACGGGGTAGTGTCTATGCACACACTGTACTGTAAGCAAGCGTTTCATCTCCATTGATGAGCACCAGCCCCTGGTGGAAGTTAAGCATATGTTTAAGCAGTGTCCTGGCTGGAGGCACTTTCCTGGATGATATCCTTAATTTAAACCAAAAAAAGGTCAAAGGCAATCTATAATTCAGAGCACCTTTCACCTCCCGCAACGTGACTGTGGCTGGCTCCAGCTGTGATGCTGAGTCAGTGGGGGAGGCAAAGCAGGAATTCATCTGTAATTGCGTCCTGCGACCAGGGCTGCATCACGTGAGGCCCCATAACAAGCTGTGCTAATAATGTGCTAACAGATGCGGGAGGGCTTCTGCTCCTACTCCCAGCAAATCTATGACTTATCATGCTTATTAAGCTGGAGGTAAATTTGCCCTTCAAAAATGCGCATCCAACACCCACTGAAATCAGCAGGAGCACGGTGCGGCAGGGCTGGCGTCAGCGTTGGCTCAGCCTGTCCCTTTCCCTGGCTGATGATGAAGCTCCCCTGTCATGTCCCTTTGGTTTCCAGCCAGGAGGGTGGTACACTGGGCCAGTGTGGAGGAGCGGTGTCAAGTGACGCTTCCTTCCCCACGCACCAGGTGCTCCCGGCATGCACAAAGTGCTGCTTTTTGGGAGATGCTGGGCCAGAAGCTGTGCTGCATGTTCTGCAGCCCTCAGTAGACGAGCTTTCCTAAGAATTTGTTCCGATCCTCATCCACTAAAATGAAATGTATCAGGCACAGCAGCATGATGGTGAGGGCACAGCGGGTAGACTAGAGCAATTATAACTATCTGAGTGCTGGATTTGTAGGGTATTTACATGCAAAGGTTGGGAGCTTTACACAGTCACTGTCTTTACCATGGAGCAAGGCAGCCAACACCTCCAACAGTGAGGTGTCTGTACTCTGGAAACTGGGCCAGAAGAAAAAAGATCCTTCATTTACCTCCTCGATGTACAGTTACTCATGTTGATAGAAAAGTTAAAAGCCCTGACACTTATTTAAGAGCTGAAATTGTATTTAAAATTTTATTTTTCCCATCACAGGCTTTCAAACATAGCTGTAGCCTGCACACTTACACTTCATGCAGTCTTATCTTGAATTATTTGGCCTAATTATCTTGCCTTATTTAATTCCCTGTGCACAGACTCTGGCTGAAATATTTTCAGAACTTAAGTACAAAAGAGTCACTTATAAGTTGGTTACATTTAAATGCATTTATTAAAATCTTTCTACTTGAACATTGGGAACACGGCTTCCACTGCTCTTCCTAATTGCAACACCATGGGCACCTTTCTGAGAAGTCCCAAGGATGTTGTGAAGACCATCAAATTACAGACACGCATTTGGAATCCATTAATATTTGTATAATAAAAACTTCATTCACACACACGTTAAGAAAACCCGAAGGAATGCTAACACAGTGTGTGCAAGTTCTGACTCACCTCGATGCTTATGGATCATTTTCCCCATTAGACAACAGTTAACACCTTCAACACATGAACGTGAGTATCAAAATGATAAACGCTGGGGAGAGGAAAAAACCTCCTTCCTGGACTGAAGGAAAAATCCCAAGGAAGGCAAAATGTTTGTGAGAATTTTAAGGAAATCTGTCTAACGAAAGGTCGGTACTCGCATAAATGACATTTTCTGTAGACAAATTGTATCGCGGGACACGCGTGTGGCTCCATGATCACGAGGGCTCCTTTTGGAAACATTCTTAGGAGAATTGCTGCATTCCTATTTCCACCACTGGCCCCACACACTGTGATCGGGGTTCAGATTTGCTCTTCAGCAGCTGGAACTCATTGTTATTATTCAGCAGGCTAAAGGATGAGTCAAGGAGATATGACAAGGTGTAGACGATTAGGGTAAACGCGCAAACAAGCTGGGGGAGGAGGTGGCACAGCGCTGGCCGCCCCTTTGCACGCCGTACCTTTAACATCCTTTAACATTCAGGGTGAAACTTTACAGCCTTAGGAAAGGGAAGAACTGCAGGTCTTTCACGAGGTTGGCGCTTGCTTCGAGAAAAAGCAGGGAGATTGAGGAGAATGAGGAAGGCGTTACTGTAATAGCAACATAAACTAAAGTGGGCGATTTCTAATTGAACAACGGGTGGTCCTGTTTTTATCAGTTTATGGTACCGCCTGTTTTTGTCTCCATGAGCGCTCTTCTTTTGTCATTCAGCTATATAATCACAACCTTTTGTAAGATAATCACAGGTAATTAACTTTGTTCTTGTCCTGTAGGCTAGTAATTGCCGGTCTCTGAATCACAGATCTAGGAGGCTTCTCAGATAAAGGAAGATATGATCCAGCTGTAATTTCAAGTTTTTGACAACTGATTGAGGGCCAATTGTTTTACACTTGGTGATGTATTTATGGCAATTCTCGCTTTGATAGTGGGTCTGAAAGGTTAGATTGCAAATGAACCTGAAAACGCATCGCTCAGAGTAGTGAGATCTGTGCAAGCTTGCCAGGCAGAACTTTTAAATTCTTCTACTTTTTTGTTCTTCATAACTTTGAGTTGTTCTTAGATGTACTGCACTGTGGGTTAAGTGGAACGATTCAGGTCTGAATAAAGAAAATAACAATTGCTTTATCAGTTCAGAACCAAACTACATCTTACCCAGTCAGCTCCTGAGAGTAAGCTAAGCACCAGCAGTTGCTCGAGGAAGTGAAAAAAACCCCGTGGCAAGTGCAGTGATATCTTCTTAGGATATGTTCCCGGCCTCCAAATATCTGTATCTCAAGAGCATTTTGAAATGCAGGTATATTATTTTAATTAAATACTTTATGAACAGTTTTAATGTATCAGATATGGATGAATGTGATGTTTACACATTCCTTCTGTGATGTGGAATTCTACAATTTGGACATCAATTGAATGCAAGGCCATGTTCATTTGTTTGCTTTTAACTTGTTGATTAATGTGATGCCTCCATTACTGTCCCTCACAATATAGTCTATCTGAATCAGGGAATATTTGAAACCAGGGCTAGGAATCAGGGAAAATAAAACAGTAACAGGATACTTGCAATGTTTGTAAACTGCTGTAGTTATCAAGATATAAAGCTCTTTGTTCACAAATAAAAAAATTCTTAGCAACATGGCAGAGAAAACATGGATAGTAAAGTATTTTATATTCAATAACTGTGGCTTGGTATAGGTTAATAAAGGTTTCTCTAAATATCTGTCATTTGCATTCAAACTTTTTATCATTACAGACAGAAGTAATTTTTGTCATAGTCCATAATGCTGAAGGGAGCAATCAGAATACCTACATATCATGTTAGAAATTATCACTTTGCTTGAGTTCAATATTACTTGAGTTTAATTGAATATTAGCAGAAATTGCTCAGGTATGTAGCAAGTCTTCATCACGTGGAAACTGGTCTGGATGTCTTAAGAGAAGAAGAGAAGTAACAGAGGCTATAATGTAGGATCAACTACAAGTTACTAAACTATATATGCAGCAATTATTTAGTGAAGTTCTGGTATGTGTGTAATGTAAGAAACTAGATTAGATTGCCATTATGGTATTTTCTGGCCTTAAAATAAATGGGATCTATAAAACAAAACTGTCTTTATTCAGGTTAATCATCATCAGCTGAATTTTGCCATTTTACACATGGTGAGAGTTGTGTATTTCAGGGGAATTGTTCACCATTCTGTGCACTGGGAAAGATTCAGACCCATGTTGATGAATGTAGTGCAAAAGGGGTTTGAATAATGGGAGAACACTGTTTGAAACAACTTGATGACTTACTTATACACAGTATATTAAATAGATGAAGCACCAAGGTAAAAAAGGCTTTTCTCCCCTCTTTGGCCAGTATCCATAAAGCTCAAGGCACTCTTGTGAGGAGCATGACAGGTCCAGGAGGGCAGGAATGGAAAACCTCTGCCCCCTCCCCAGCAGGTATCAGTGCCCACAGCATCTCTCTCCCTCCTCCACAGGGACAGCACAGTGGCAAGCAGAGGAAGAATTAAAATCACACTGACATTGCTTATATGCCTCCAAATCCCAGCGCTGTTCAGACTATGATTAAATGTCCCAAGACAGAATTCAACACCTGGCTGAAAAGTTTTGCACCTGGCTTCAGTGCTTGATTCTCATATGAAGAGGAGCTGAGGGAACACACCTTGGACTTCTTCCAGCATTGCCTTTCAGAGTGCTTGTGTGTGCAAACAGAAACAAGAGGTCAGCAACCAAAGGAAGCATCATTGCCCCAACAGACACTGCCAGGTGGAGTGCGCTGTCTGCATCTGTCGGTGGGGCTGTCACTTCATCACTGCTGCCTTTGGAGGAAGCTTTTGTGTCCCTGCTGGACCCATTTTCCCATCCCACCGTGGCTGTTGGGCTAAGACACTATTTTGGGAAGAAGGCAGACCTAGAAATTTGTAACAGGAAATTATTTCTCTTAAAACACCCCACATTTAGGATGGAGGCACTACAGATCAATGCACTGATCTCCACCAACTGACTGCCAAGAAAGGAGTGCACATTACAGCTGGAGAGAGAACAAACAACTGGAATGGGAGAGGTGGAGGGAAATCTTGCAAGCTTTTCCCCAAAGAAACATCCCTGGTGTTTCTGCCACCCTTCAGGATAAACAAGACGTCTGTGTAGCAGAACATTGTCGCAGGATCAGGATTTCCTATTTCAAAAGTAACCATCAGCTTAGCCCCATATTTATTTTAAGTACCTCAGCTTTGCCCTGGCGTTCATGTAGCAGCAGCAGCAGTTAATTTTCCTGTGACAATGTTCTATTCTGCTGACATTATCTCTTAAATATAAGACTATTCTATTAAGGTGGATGAATTGAATTTCATTTCCTCTCACTTCAAATAATGTCATTCTATTCACATCACTTTCAGTACATCATGGCAGAGTATGGACTTTTGTTAGAGGCTGGTACCTGCTAATGCTGTTACAGCAAGGGTAGAGATTTCCATTATAAATCCTCTTTTATGGTGTTTTAAATCAGTTAGAAAAGTTCCCTCCAAGATGAAACCTGGCACCAGGAAAAAAAAATTTAAAAAGATGAAGTTAAGAATGATTTGGCTTGGTTTTAAATATCTTTCAATTGTATAAAAAAGTGGAAAGTTTATCAGTTCAAGACATATTTAGAATTTCTATGAATCAGCATCTCTTCAGCTCAAGGATATAGTTTGACATTAGTTCGTAATGTATTCTAATTGCTTTTTGTATTATGAAAAATAACAAGTTCTTAAACTTTGGAGAGTGTGTCTTCTATATGTCAAATAACTACTTTACATAAGGGGTTTTGCTGCACATATTCTAAATATGTTTCTATCCCAAAGAAATGTTAAAAATAACATATTCATAAATCTGCCTTAATTCATGCTTTCATGGTAAACTTTTAACACTTATGAAACAGCTGTTATAGTCAATATTTTTTTGTGTTTTAACAACTCCCTTTTTAAAAGTCATGATGTAACCTGATTCAGAAAAACACACCAAGCAGAACAAGGAGTGAACAAGACAACACAGCCAAGCAGTCTATTCTCCCAGGCAAAGTGGCTGGCCTGGCTGACCACAGAGTCTGGAGAACCTGGCAGCTGTTGGCTCTCTCATCTCTGGCTCTCCTGTCATCTGCATGTCCCCTTCAGGCTTTTTTTTATATGCATTCTCTAAAACACAATTTGCTGCATCACCTCTAAAGAAATCCCATTGTAAGAGAGCTGGGTGGCACAACATTCTGGGTGTAGGAAATTCTCCTATATTCTCATACTGGCAAAAGATACACTGTTTTATCTGCAGCCACAGTGCAGAGAATGTAGGCATGTTCTTAACTTGAACAGTTCTGTTTTTCAGAAAAAAACTTCTGTTTTTCTGATACTTCAGAACTTCCTGAATTATGTGTGTGCTCATTATTTATTGAATATCCATTGATCAGTAGAAATGCCCACCTACTCTGCTCTTATTTTCACAAACCCTTCCATTAAACACACAGCTTTTCCTGGACCTCAGAAAGCATGGAAACATACACTCTTTGAATGCACACATGTGTTGTATCACACTAAAACTCACAGAAGAAGCATTAGTAGGTGCATGGATTATAACAATTGCACGTTATTTTAATGTGCTGCAATTAGGAGGAAAACATTAAAACACACAGTGCTCATAGATTTCACCGGCTCCCAACCTGAAGGCTGGAAAATGCCTTGCTCCACTTTTCTAAGTGGTAACTGTCTTGAGCAGGCATCTTCTTTCAGGCTAGCAAATTCAGGTTAAAATTCAGTCTTCATTGCCAGTCCTCTATGTTACATTATTTTGCAGATATTTCAGGGCTTTGGTGTCCCATTGAGGTGACCTGGAAAATCATCTCTAAGGAAAACACGTCTTCCACAAAAGCTGAATGAATAGCAATACACATACGAGCCAGGGGAAGAAAGTTTTCATTTCTTAGCGCAGAAAATATCCAGTAAATTAAAAGTGCTGAACTTTAGAGCAGTTCCTATCAATATGGTTGGTCCCTCCAAGAAATCATTATCCTGGCTTTCAAACACTGCAAAGAAGGAATTATTTCCATTTATGAATTCACAAATGTGGTGTGAAGAGCAAAATGAGACATAGGTAACTCATGAATTTTCACCGAACATTTTAGGAAACCAAATAATGAAATGTTATTCCAAGCCTTCTGCGTGGTTTCCTGTCTTTCGGTTCAGCGTTGTCTTGCTGAATCCTTTACACCTTTCAGTTCACAAACTGCTCTACCTGCATTGAACTCCTCCCCTACATACTGAGCCATGAGAAATATCAGCTCCTAGATAGCTGTAGCACTGTGAATAGTTTCCATGTGAGACATTCGCTGATCCAAGAACCCATTAGGAAAGAACACTTCAGCACTCAATACTTCTGTCACCAGATGTACAATGCCACATCAACCCTCTGCCACTGACTGATGTGCAAGTAAAAGCCACCTCAAAACAATTTCTGTGTGATTTTTGACATTAGCCTCCAGTTTTCAAGACTGACCTCTGCAATCGCCTTTATGACTTTTTCATATCCTTGCAGAAGCCTCTTATTGCTAATCACCAGAAGAATAGCATACTAGTCTACAAAGCTACTAATACCTGAAGGGAATGAAAGTATGAGAGAAAAGCAACAATAATTTAATTTGATTCCAAGTATACAGGATCTATAACTGGAATTCAGAGTATATCCACTAAAATATCTCCACGCTAAGCAGCTGTCATGTGGCAGGGCAGACAATGGCAATGCAGTGTGTGTGCACTACTACCAGAATAGTTCAGCGTAACCTTCTACATATTTAAGCAATATCATAAATCACACAGAAAATTGAACTGCAGTCATGACCAAATGTCTTAATGACCAGAAGAGGGGGACTGTGCCCATGGATAAGAGATGCCTAGATGCAATTCCATCTCCTGAGTAATTACATGAAAATTTATTCCCTCTTTGGGCAAAAAGCTTGCCTACATAGGAAAGCAGACTGGAAGAGGGTCACACTGGAGACCAACCCATATAGAATGTTCCCAGGTTTGTACAAATTTTCTGACTGGAGAATGAACACAAAGATCCCTAGGGTAGGTTTTAGGAGAGTGAGCAGAGAGCTTTTGCAGAGGAGAATGAGCATGGCTATGTCTAGTGGGATAATAAAGAGAATAGAAAAGAACATGAACCACCCATGGTGATACTGCAGTTCACATGCTGCAAGAAGGACCAAAATCAAAGTCTTTAGGTGTCATCCATACAACGCTATGAAAGACATGGGGGCCGTTAGTCCCTTTTCCAGAAAGGCAAATGATGTAACAAGTAAGAGATGAATCTATATCTATATCAATATCAATCTATCTACATCTATATCATATGACTGACTTCAAGGACAGTGTGTATAATCTTGAATTGAGAGGGTGTGGAAAGACAACAATTTCTTGATCTAAGAAAATGTGCTAGTGAAAGCAGTGGAGTTAGTATAAGAACACATGCTGCTGGTAAAATAAGATGTTCACGGGCATTGGGGGTCAGATGTGTTGACACTTCTGAGGTAAGTTGATTGTGAAATTGCTGCATTAAAATTTTAGAAGAAGATGTGTAAAGTTAAAAAAAGATAAATCCATCTTCACTTTCCTAGCTTGAGCAGTTTAAGAGATGCTCAGCTGTGACTAGAGAGGAAAGGATGCCAACTTTCCAGCGTGTGTGTGCACATTTCTTTTGCTCATAATTAATAGCCCCTGTGCTTGCTAAGTTTTTGGAAAGCAGCTCGCAGCCTACCTAGGTAATGCCTTCTGACAACGTTTTGAAGATCAGTTATGTCATATGGCTGCCTTTTAGAAAAAAAATTGTAATGCATAGCAGTGCCATATGGCATCTCTGAAGAATCCGCCGGATTGGACAGACATTCATTGGATAAAGTCCCACAGCACTTGGAAAAGAATGTAGTCCTGTTGCCAAAATGTGGCCTTTGTTAATCTCCTAACTATTATTGTGCAGAAACCAATTCATCTGTATTAATTATAAACAAATTTTAATTACTTCAGTAAAAGCTCATTATACAAATATCTAATGCCAAACAAGCTGCCTTAACCCTTTGTGAGACTCCAAAGAAATCTTTAGATGTTTGATGGTGGGTGTTCTGTGAAAAGCTGAAATTTCAGCTAGAGTGCAGAGTACAATTGTGTGACATTATGTTTTCCTCTCTTCACATTTCATATTGTATGTACCTTTTACAGACTCTATCAAAATAGTGTCTGTGGTTATAAAAGGCTATTTACAACTCAAATCTGAGAGCGCATAACTGAACCTGACATCTTCTATTGTTTAAGATTTCAAAGTAAAATATAGTCCATTTTAAAATTGCAATGACTCTCAATGGCATGAATAATGTGACAAACTGCAACCTGTTCATAGTAAAGCATTCAGCACTGTCCAAGCTCACTTGTAGTTTTTCTGTCTGGCTCTACCATCAACCAATGCACCTGAGATGCAGGGCAATGGTGTTTGGGAGTAGCTCAGACACTGCTGTTGATTCTGCAGTCTGCATCCATGAAGAAGCTTTTTTCCTCTCACAGAAATGTGTTTTACAGTGAAGTTAAGCAAAACATTGCAATTGGTTATACTCACCAAGACTTGTAAAATTTTCATTTGTTAATCATGCGTACAGATTTGTCCTCCATTGGCCACTAAAAAGGGCTTCTCTAATCTCTCTTTGGGATGGGTGGGTGGTAATGCTCTTCATCATAATTTGACTACCATTATGAAATGATGTAAGACTCTGAGAGGTTAACCCATTCAGACTGCTCTGTCACATGACATATTAACACAACAGGCCCAAGGTCAAGAAAACACAAAGTGGGACCCTGGAGTTTTGCCATGAGTTTCAGCTGTGAATGAAATCCAAAGCTCAGTGAAAAAAAGAACAACTTTTTTAGTTTGAGGTCAAAACCATCCAACCTGTCTTAACTATCCATCTTACTTGAATTATTATAACATACATAACCTTACAGCATGAAACTCTTGTAGTCTTAAATCTCTCTAGACTTGCTGTAAAATGGACCCATCTTAATGAAACCTACAGGAGTTTGACATACAGGGTTTTTTGAGGGTCATTTGATGGTCATTTGAGGGTTACAAATGACATTTCACAAATATATTTTCTTATTTCACAGGACTTTTACTATCAGACAGCATAATTTAAAAAAAATCGTATTTGTGCAGAAATTTTTGAACAATTTGTGGACTTGGGTGCTATCTCTGGTTTTATTTCACCACATCAACCATTTTGTCTTAACAAACATTCCCAGCAATATTCAGACATGGACTTCACTAGCTTAATACCAATAGAACCAATTCATGCCTTCTTCCTACATCAAACTTTGGAATTCCCACTTAAAAAATAAGTCTGTCTCCCTCTAGTTTTCCTGCTTTTGCTGTATTAGCACAAATATTGTCATGAAAGCTAATTCAAGGGTAATTAACATGTGGTTTATCTCTTCATTTGAGATTTTTGGTAATGTTATCTGTAATCATCATGGTTAAGTACACATTCTCTATATTACATTGACAGAACCATGGCTCATGGCTCTGTATGAAATGGCCTTATGACCACTGAGTGGCCTTATGACCAAAAAATCATCTTATACTCAATGAACAGTCTTTAACATTAAGGACCATAAATTCCAATGGCCCATGCAAACTGTTGAGCAAAGATGTTCTCTGGCATAACATTCTGTTTTCCTGGAAACTGACTGAAATGTTGAGTAGAGAGCTAATTTCTTCTCCTTAAAAGACAGAGGGAAATCACAGAAGGAGAAATATGAAGTGGAGAGTTTTTGCTAAGAGCTTGTTAATCCACTACACTTCTAGGAAACAATAACTCATTTTACATCCAAATGTACTGGCATCTTACAGTAAAAAAACCTGAGTAACAAATGCTGAAATCCAAGGACTTTCAAATATTAAATTGCCATAGATAACTCATGTACCTTTAAAACTACTTTATGTAGCTTTAAACAAACATGATGATCCTACTGAAATAAATAAAACACTTTAGCAAGGGGAAGATGAGGATCAAAAGATTATTTTCCAATTCCCTTCCCAGAGGTTCTGTCTTACTAGAGAGCTCATTTTGTTTCAACTAAGATACATAAAGAACATGTTTTCATTACATCCAGAATAAAAAGCATGGAACCAGAAATTCTTATTACAGAAAAATCAAATATACTGCAGAAAATGTATGCTTGAAAGTCTTAAATTATATTTTATGTTTTGCCTACTTGGTCTTTTTCCCCATTATCTCTTACAATTAGGCCTTAGTAAATTGAGGGTTACAGTCAAAAACAGCAAGGAAGAATCATGAAGCTGGCAGGACTGACTGTGCAAGTAGCCAGAGCATCTGTTTCAAAACAGTGCCATGAAATGAAACTGCAGGGAAGAAAATGCATCAAGGAAAGAGATGCATTATCAAGAAACCAGTGGCAGTCAAGAGAAAAAAGCCAGAGAAACCCAAATTGAAAGTGATACAAAATTTGGCGCCACAAAAATAGGTGTCAGGTTATGCACTGACTGGCGAGGTTAGACTGGCTTGGACTTGCTGGGAGAATGTCAGAAGAGAAAAGCACTATCACACCACTCTCAGAGCAGGCATGTGCTGAAACAGCCAAAAAATCCTTTATTGGTAAGCTCTGCCTGTTTTCTGAACCTGCCAGACCCTGACCAGAGCAACACGTGGGACTCGTACGGAATGTGGTTTGACAAACTTTTTTTTGTGCTTGTCTTTGTACTATATAACTGTGTAACAGGCCAAAAAAAAAAATTAACCAGGAGAAATTAAGGGCAGGCCATCAATAGTCCGAGAGTAACTTAAATCTCATCAAATGTAGCAGGAGAAGCTAATCTGGGAAAGTAGAAAGCTGCTCACCATTTTGCATGTCAGGACCAGACTATCCTGTGCTTGTGTAGTGCTGCTGAGAACAAAATACCAAGGGAAAAACCAAAGAAATAGTAGGAAGCCATGCTGCCATGTTTTATGTATACAATGGAGCCTGGTTACAGGTTGGAATAACACCCTTTTAAGGAATACTGCTGTTTCCCTTCATGAGCCAAAGGAGCTGGGGCTTCTAATGGTAACAAGCTTCAGTATTTGTGTCAGACCACATTCAACATGCTTTTATACTAACAGCTATGGAGCACTTTGCGATGCACCTTTGTGTTCTAGGTTAATAAAAACTTCAAAAGGAAGTTGATAAAAATAGAAGATGTCATAGTATTTTTTCTTGGGGAAAAAAAAAAAACAAACCTAGCAATGTGAACCACTGTACTTTTCTTGGCTTTTAATATCAAGCAATTAGCATTACTCTAAAATTTACCACAGCCCAAATTAATAAGAGGTTCATTTAAAAATTCTTTAAGGCTGACTGATTAATACCCTGGAAAGAAACCATTTCTGCCTAGTGCGTGAGACTATTTTAATTTCTGTGATGCTGCAGTTCCTAAGCTCATGAAGAGGCTTGGAGAGGTTTCCCAATGTTGATAATTTTACAGTAGGACAGGATCAATCTGAAGGAAAATGTGCTTTCACCTAGCAGCCAGTGATCCCTTTGCGTTTATGGCTCTGTGTTGATGCCCTTTCCTTGCAATGATGAACTTGCACACATGTGCAGAGTAGGTTTTGATTTACTGGGAGTTACAGAAGGTATGCAACTTTGCTAAGATCTTCTTTCATTGGGAAGAAGAGCTGGTAGCTTGTGACTATTAAAGTCTGTCACTGAGAGAAGAACTGGATTCCTCCTCTGTGATTCTTCCTTGGGAGCTATCATTAGACTGCATTTGTTGGGTGGGGATGGGGTGGGAGGCCAGCTGTGCTGCCCGGGGCTGAGAGCACTGCACAGTCCGAGGCTGATCCCGTGCCGGTCACCTGCTGGGTGTTGTAGCTCTTGTTCACACTGTGCTGCTGTTTTCTCACTTGGATCTTTCTATTTAATATGAAGAACACTGGTGAAAATCACTAGGTAAGAGCTGAGAACTATGATAATCACTAGAGAGCTGGAGAAAATATTTGTAGTGTGAAATACCATAATCATGCACTTTATGACATGGTACCATCATAAATACTTTGTTCTCACCTGAAAACATGTGAATCATTTCCCCTCATTTTCTTCCTTACCAAGAAGTACAGTTGCCACAAAACCAGATCTATTCTTGATTCCTTTTTAAAGAAACTATGCTTGCCAATTCTGATGAGTGGTTGAAAAAAGCATGCAACTCAAAAATAGTATATTTGATAGTGTGAGAAACCTTTGAAACGATTTGTGGTATTTTTGCTACAGATAACCATCCTATGGCGTTGCATAATGATATCCAAATAGTGAAACCAGTTTTCCAAGAAAGACATTGAGTTAGTCTGGAAGAATGACCCACCCTGTGTAGGAAGCAAATATGTACAGAAATAAAAGAGGTGACAGAGTTTTTCTTCTCTCTTGTTGTAATTTTAAGTTCCATACTTACACAACATGAGTAGAGGAAACGATGAAGGGAAATGAAGGGAACTCCCAACTCCCTCTACTGGGAAGAACCAGAAGACCCGCTGGGGACATCGTTCCTTATATTTCTGTACATGCATTTACTGTTGCTTTCTCTGAAGTTGTTTGTTTGTTTTGTTTTTTTAATGATTGGGCCGTATTTCAACATGCACAACTGATCTATGTTGCTATCAGTACCCTACTTCTGTGTGACTGCAGGTGCTGCTGCATGGTGAGTGCCATGGATGGTGTAAATCTGGCTATGACAAGTTTGCTTTGCTGGGGGGCTGAAGTTTGGCTCTTAGCAGTGAACCAAGATTACTGCTGGAAGAACTGAGGGTGCCATTTTGGCCTTATCAAAACTTGTGGAGGGAGGGCTCACAAAGCCAAGGGTACCACCAGGGCAGAGCAAAGGTGGCAATGGCCTTTTTGAGCCTCTATAAAAGGTGTAAATCCTGTCAAGGACCAGGATCCCCCAAACTGCAGTGGTAGCAATGGCACTGGGCTCCATCCCATCTGTCTGTGGACTGCAGAGCTGAAAAGCCCCATCTGCTCTGAGTGGATTCACACTAGAGTGTGCTCTAGTGTGGACATTTCTGTGAGAGCAGTGGGGTCACTCCTAAGAATTCCTGGCTGATATAGGAAATTAAGGTTTTTAGGCACATAGGTTTGTTCTGAAATCCCTATGACCTTGACACTGAGAATCTAGCACAGTGTCTAACCAGTATGTTAGCATATAAACTGGAACAGATTTCATATTTCTGATTAAAATACAACTATGGCTTTGATGACTGACAAGAGATACTTTTTCTCTTTTCCCAAATCTTGTATTCTCTGTTACACTGATTCTCATGGGAAATATAAGTGCTTGGTAATATGGAGAAGCACTTGCAAATACAATGAAGCAAGTTTAATTTCCTAATTCACAAGGCCAGAAGTACGAATACGATTATAGGAAAAGATGTAAACCACATGATAGATTTTTAAAGAAATACCATCATGGCACACTGAACATTGTCCCCATCATAGCCACTGGCATCTAGCAGTTACACCTGTGGAACAGAGTGGCACTCTCCCCTTTTTGTGCTGTTTTATGACATCATATCAGAAATTTATTATTTAACAAAATGCAATGCTCTTTAGATTTCCAGATATGAATGTAATCAAAAGGCATGTGTGAAATTAATACTAAAGAAAACAGCACAAGGAGTGATGAAGTACACTTTACCATGAAGAGTGGTGATGTACGTGTTAGCACATCAATTTATCCAATATGAAGTCAAGCGGAAGTTATTTATAAATCATTTGTCTTTTTAAAGGAAGGTGATGCTAAGATGTTGCCCTTAACATGTGTGATAAGCACACTCTGATGTGATTTAAGTCTTTAGATAGATTCAAAATGAATACAGAGAGTCTTGCAGCTTTGATACCAACAAGAATGAACACATCAGAGAGTGCCTGATATGTAGAATTGTAAAGAACTGACAAATACAACTCACAGAAATCTTACAGTTAAAAGCCAAGGTAAATTTAAAAAAAATGTAGGATAAGTGGCACAGCAAGAATAACTTACAAAAAATGAAAGCATCTGTGAGAGAAAGGGAAGGATGGAGGGGGAAGGGAGGGAGGGAGGGAGGGAGGGAGGGAGGGAGGGAGGGAAGGAAGGAAGGAAGGAAGGAAGGAAGGAAGGAAGGAAGGAAGGAAGGAAGGAAGGAAGGAAGGAAGGAAGGAAGGAAGGAAGGAAGGAAGGAAGGAAGGAAGGAAGGAAGGAAGGAAGGAAGGAAGGAAGGAAGGAAGGAAGGAAGGAAGGAAGGAAGGAAGGAAGGAAGGAAGGAAGGAAGGAAGGAAGGAAGGAAGGAAGGAAGGAAGGAAGGAAGGAAGGAAGGAAGGAAGGAAGGAAGGAAGGAAGGAAGGAAGGAAGGAAGGAAGGAAGGAAGGAAGGAAGGAAGGAAGGAAGGAAGGAAGGAAGGAAGGAAGGAAGGAAGGAAGGAAGGAAGGAAGGAAGGAAGGAAGGAAGGAAGGAAGGAAGGAAGGAAGGAAGGAAGGCTTGATAACCCCTTATCAAGGAAATGGGAAGAACCAGCACATGCACAAACCAGAGATCCCCAGGTGACTGTGTATTCACGCAGATGAAGGAAGATGACAGCTCTCACCTGCAAATGTGCAAAAGTATTGAATGCTCTCAGGTACCTCCTTATTTTAAGTTGTTCTTTACCTTTACTGTGGATTAGAAAACTCAGTCACCAGTATGAAGTAACTGAGGACAGCTGAGCAGATGAAATATAAAGAAGCCAGCGCTGCCAAGCCCAGTTTTGGTTTTCTTGTCCTGACTTCCCTGAGGACAGTGACTGTAGTTTCCACTTTGCTTTGGTGACGAGGGATCAGGTGGGTCCTGAGAGTTTCAGTTGGACTCTTTGGCTTTAAGCAGCAGAAAGGTGAGACAGGTCTGGGATATGAGAAATTTGAAATTACTTACAGCCTAGACCAGGAGAAATGTGGAAGTAACCTGGAAAGTATTCCTTATGTCTTTATTAAGAACAATGAAAAATAAATCCTCTCTCTTAGCTTTTTTGTTTGATTTCTCTTTCTATATAAGTCCAAATATCTAAGGCTAAACTGAAGAATCCCACAGTAGTGGTCAAAAGCCCAGTTAGATGGAGACATACCACATATTGAATCAACACCTGCTGCAGTCATCCCAGCAAAGATCCTATTCTGATGATGTTTCCCCTCTAATAATGTCACTATAGATATATCTTTCAAAGAGGTTTTGCACAGTGAACAGAGGAGATCATGCCAGTTTGGTGAAATCTGTCAAATTCAGGAGAAAGTTGTTTAACCCAATTGCAGTGGTGTATGTTTATCTCATGCCAAGTATTGCGTAAAGTTGTATTTTCCACATTTTAAAAGAAATCGTTTTAGGATGAGCTACAGATTAGAGCTCAGACCTGAACTGTTTCTTTTTTGACATCAATTGTGGTGAAAATGCCACACAAGTAGACTTAAAAGGTCTTTTATTACTCTTGTTCTTGTCAGCAGGAAGATCTGATTCACAATCAACCATATGTCAAATACCTTACAAGATGCAGGTAGAAACTCAGACAAAGTCTACTTCATCATGACGGTGCTGAAACAGTGACATCATTCAGAAACACTGCTTTGATCATCATACTGGCATCACAGATATATTAGAGTTATTCCAAAGAACTTCCTATGAGCCCTAAAGGGAGTATATATTTATAGTAATAGTTATCAGGAGTTTGAGAAACATTGCAACATTAAAGTAAACACAAGTTTTGAAGGCCGTGTAAGCTGCTGGACTAAACCAGCAGGAAATACAGGCTATGGCAGTCAGGATATGTGACAGACATGAAGTAAAATGGAGGTGGAAAAAAAAAAATCAAGACTATATTTGAAATACCACCATATAAAAATATATCAGAACTGGTGTGGTTCATCAACATGATAAAATTTGAAGCAAATTAATACTTAAACTCTCATTTAAAGGGCCAATCTTTTTTATTAACTGCTTAGAACAGACACTGAAAATAAACAGGATAAAGAACAGGAGTGTGCTTTTGAGAGTTTAAAGGCTCTATTGACGACATTCCCAGTACTGACATTTTATGATATTTCTCAGTCTACAGCTGTTTCAGCAGATGCCAGCAGCTATGGTCTTGGTATGGTGCTACTCCAATTACATGGACATGATTGGAAACCTGTAGCTTATTGTTCCAGATAGCTTTCAGATGCCAAAACCAAGCACAATCCAATAGAGAGAGAATATTGGGCAACCATATGGGCACAAAAAGAATGATATAGCATGTTCTTGGTCTTGATAATGTCTAATGACAGCCCCATGGTTCCCATTTTATTAATAGGGTACTCTTTAGACTGTAGAGATCATTTGCACATTAGAAATCCAGACAAATTCCCCTACTGTAAAATCTGTTCACACTAAGCTCATCTGGAAACTTATGGAGATGGCTCTTGTCAGTAGAAGTGGCCATCAGAACCAAAGTGTAAGCTGGTGTCCTTTTGATGCCCTGGCATCACTGCAGAAACCAGATGTGTTAAACTAATCACACGTGGCTTTTGCACTATTGCTACACAGGTTTCAGTGACAACACTGCTAGCTCAGGCATTTATCAGTGACCATCCATGGCTTCAGCAGGCAGAGATAGACAAAGTCTAAGACTACTTGCTTGTAATTAACAACTCTTCAGGTTTCCTGTATCTCTTTTCTAAGAATTGTAGTTTGCCCTTTAGAAGTGAAGTTACTACAAAAGAAACATGAGAGACCCTGATATTTACTCAGTTGAAGAGCAGTATATAGGTACAAGAATTCCAAGTAACTAGCTCCAAAACCTTGGGGGTTTTGTGATACCTATAGAAAAAAAAAAATCAGAGAAATCTCATATGCAACCTTTAATGGGAGACTTTAGGAAAGAATAGCAAAAGCGGCATCTGAAGTAGAAAAATGTCTGGTTGATTGCTTGAAGTTTCTTGGTTTTATTTTCTTTCTGTTCTTTTGATTTTAAGATGTGTGGCTATCCTGCTTCTCACTCATTCCACACAGAAGTAAAACACTGAAAAGTTTATATACATATATATAATCATATACATCATGCACACATATATATTTATATATGTGTATATATGCACGTGTATATATGTGTGTGTGTATATATATGTGTGTGTGAACTAGTTGCTCTGTGAGATATATAAAGCCTGTGAGGCCTAATTCAATAGCTTTTGTCATGTGGAATAACCCCCAATACACAACAACCAACCTGATGAAAACCTGCCATTTTATATGGCTCTGCTTAAAGGTCTTCAGATGAACAGATGTTAACTCTAGGAATCCTCAAAATTTCTTCTTTAAAAATTGGAAAAAATCCCAAAATTTATGCGAGCTCATTAGGAAATCTTGTTTTGATATATCTGAATGGGCAAGTGTTTTAGACTTCCTCAGTTTTTTTCACTGCCTGTTACTGACCTCTGAAATCCTGATCAAGAGACAGTCATACCACTAAGGAGATAATTTTGTTGAAGAATGCTAAATTGAATAAACAGAAATCTCTAGCTTTGAAACTGGAAATCTGAAGGAATCAATTTCAGAGAAGTCACAGAAAAGAAAGAAACTAGCTTCATGTTGAAATCACTGAAGCCTACAATTCATCAGGAACTGCAATTTGGTGTCATGTAGCAAATCTCACTAGAAGATTACTTATGGATTGAGAAGGTAAAGGAGGGGCTTGGGGAGATGTACACTTCTTTCTTAAAACTATACAAGAAGAGAAACAACAAAACTGGAAAGCTTCCAGGCAAAAAATGTTACAAAGAGAAATAGGCCTTTATTAAGTAAAGTTTGAATAATTACTCACTGTGAGAAGAGGGAAATACTCATTCGCCTTCTCACAGTGAGCCAAACCCTTCCCCAAACTCACAGACACCACAATGATATCAGAAATGAGGATATTTAATCAGAAATGCTCATTTCTGACATGAGGCCTCTCAAAAAGCTTATTTTCTTGTTCAGATGCTTGGAAAGCAGCAGGGGCTGCTGTAAGCTGGACCTTTTTCAGCACCACATCTTGTAGGTGGTGAAAGCAGCTCCGAAGTCACAGTTTCTTGGGTTTCTTGGATGATTTAGACACAGTTTATAACCTGTGTCACTGCTGGCAGAGAAAAAAACACAAGTCAAACCAGGGAAAGTACTCCTTTCAATATTTTAAAATGCATATGTATTGCAGACAGTTTCTAGTTTCTAGTTATGAAATTTTTCAAGACGCCTTCTAAATTTGACTTACCAGGTTTCTGTTATGTAGGACACAACTATCAAATACAATAGGCTTATTTTTATTTTTTCGCCCATGGTTAAAAGGAAAGTAATTATGTAAGAAAAAAATAAGTTTGAGCTATAAAACCCGTTACTTGGAAAGAACAGCATTTTTAGTAATAAGGTTTGTGAGTGTTCTAGTTCGGCTCCTTTCCTAAGAAATCAGTGGCCAAACATGTCAGTTATTTCAGTGAGACAGAATCAGGTTGTTTCTGCAGACGGGCAATAAATTATTATGGCACGTCACAGGAGGTTTTGACACATGCAGCAGCACCTAATTTCAAGAAAAGTTCCAGCAAACTGATGGAGCATACACCAGAATTCAACTAAAGGTGGCTGAATTTAGCTCTTTAACTATACAACTTGTGGCTTTTCTTAGACATTCTCATTGCTACTTTCCCTTTAAAATGTAATTTTGCACATTGCACTGTGTAGTGTTAAAAGTGTTATGTTTATTTCCCCTTTTTCTATAAATAGCGTGCCTCATACTGTGCTTTGTTCTTTCTGGATATTTCTGTATTATGGTTTATTTACTTCCTATGTCGTCTTAACTTGCATCCTTAAAAGTTTTCAAAAAGAAAGCTTTTGCCAGTGAAAGGGGAAAAAATACTTCTCTTTTCTGTAAGACATAATTTTTTTATTACTTCTACTTTTCCAATTTCTCTGAAAGGAGAAATAGTAAGTGACTGATATATCAAACATCTTCCCTGTAATGATGTGCATATGAGGCAACATTTTAAGTTGCTATTGATCTGCAAATAACAATTCCTGAGACAACCAGATTTCGTCAGTTTCTTTCTAAAAATAAACCAGGCTTTAAATAGAGTCCAACAAATGCAGTAATATCAGACTCAATTATCTAGCCGAGTTTTTTTCACAGCAGTTTGAAACATTGAAATACCATCTTTGTTCACTCTGATACTTGATTGTTAGGCTTTCTCATAAAAACAAAATATCTACTTTATGTTCAGATGCATCTTTCAGCTTAAGTGGTGAACTACATCCTCATTAGTACTTGATTTTTTAATTGTTGTCTTGTGAATTCTTACACAGCCATGGAAGGATTATATCTGAGCAAGCTTTTGATTCGCATATGAACAGTTAAAACATATGAGTACAGACACAATACAATGTAAACACAATGTAAAGGGAACTAGAATACCAACATATCTAGGTGACTTGTAGAGTATTTCTGGACTTCGGTGAGGAGTATCTCAGGTTATGCACACACATGGATTTTAAAGCAATCACTACAATAAAAGTCGTCTTCAAGAGGAGAATTTTCCTTTCTTTTTTCAAGACAGCAGTTTTAAATCCTACCTTTGTTTAACATAGTTTGATGCAAATATAAACAGTGGTTAGGGGGATGTGGAAAATGCGGTTTCAGTTACATCATACTGAGGTCATGATATTAATAGAGTTCCCAGCTTAGACCAGTTTGTTTTTATTTACAGCTGGAGACATGGAGATCTGATATACCAAGAGGGGACTTCACCTCTCTTTATGAAATCTGAACGAGACAGATTTTCAATACAGGAGCATGACTGGTATATTGGTTAGTTACAGCTGGCAGGGAAATGCAGTTTTATTCCCAATTTAAGTATGTATGTAAGTGGAATAATGTACTGTCAACATGTCAGTGAAAAAGATAAGAGAGTTATGTTGTTAGCCTTCCATATACAAAATGTCACTGTACTTTTTAGGAGATGTAGCACTGAGGGACTATGTATACACAAAAGGAAACCTGGAACAGATCATGCACCTTGGATCCATTACCTCATAGTAGCTGTGCACCATTATGTACATTACAGATGGTCGCTGTCTCTAGTTAAACAGTAGGTATATTTAAAAAGGGATCGTGCTGGCCTACCTTCAGAGGTTGCCCTAAGAGAGGTGTCCCTTCCACCTTGGAGGAAAGGGTCCCTCAGCCAGCAGCTCAACTTTTGAGGGACTTCTAGTGGTGTTTAGGGAAATAGCTTCATGGCTGCTGATTTTATTACTGTCTGATATTAGATCACTATTGTTTATTGCAGGTGGCTGCCCGGCAGGTGGGAAGTTAAGGAACTGTACGCGTGTGTGTTAGGGCAACGGTTTCCCCTTGTTAGGCGAGGGATCCCGTGTGCGAGAGTGTGTGTGTGCTGCGTGGCAGTTAATACAGCACTTATTGCTTCCAGGAACCTCAACAGCAAAATGTTTCCTGCGCTTTGACATTGATGAAAAACAAATTTGTTATTTCCATTTTGGTGTTTTTGTGTTTGTTATAGAAGAAGTACTAAGACTGTATTATTATAGCACTATCTATTCTCTCGATTTCAGCACAGACAAAAATATTTCAACGCTAATGATAAATATTTTATATTTTAAAATACATTTAAATATTAATTTGATGAATATTCAATACCTATTTATTTGCATAACTAAAAAAGAGACAATGGAGTCAGACAAGATAAGCTGTTTGCTTCTGTAAAACAGAAACTTTTCAAATCATTTTTTCTCTCTTTTTGCTTGGTGTGCTTTATTTAACCAGTAGAATTTTTTTTCCTGAAAAGATCTGGGTTTTAATAGGAAGCCATATTTCACTGAAAATGAGTGACAAAGCTGGCATTCCCACAAATCACTGCCAATATATTATTTTTGTTTATGTGATCTTTCCAAAATAACCCAGCTCCCCTTTTTCTGTCACTGCGCATATATTCTTCAGCAAAGTGCTTCAGAATGTTGCAAAATTAAAACGGTTTTAGGACTCCTGATGATGCCAAAAGGCAAACAAGAACATGAAAAGTATCCTTAGCATATAATTTAATTAAGGAATATCCTGAATAAATATACATGAAGCAGAGCTAAAAATCTATTCTATTAGAAAAGGAAAAGATGTCAAAATGTATATCAATGGAGTTTATAACCTCCTGAAATCAGATAGCCTGTCTTTTTTTTTTTTAATTTGGAAAGAACTTAATACATTTTCCTTACTACCAAAGGGTAAACAATAGTGTGCACAGAAAGAAAGGCAGGTAATATGTCAGCTCTTGCAGCATGTACATCACCTAGTGGACATGCTTTGCATACTAAAGGGTGGGGATCTATCCTGCTAATGCATATTTTCTGCTCACGTTATCAAGTGTTAATCCTGGTGCGTGTTTTCCACACACGTGGAGCTGCAAAGCACACCCAGCAACTTGTGGCTCACCTGTCCCAGCCCTTGCCAAGCCCCGGAGGGGGGGCAGTATTTCTGCAACACAGAGCTTCATTATGTCTTTGCTACTTTTCTCTGCAGGGGTCAAAGCAGGATTTAGCCTGCACCCCCAACTAAACCGAAAGCGATTTTCTGAAGAAAATGTATGCAACATTGGTGTAATCCTGGAGCAGATTCCATCCCGCTGCAATCCTCTGCACTGCACAATCTACAAAATGTGTGCAAACAGACCGAGGGGAGAATGAAGCGTGGCCCACATGAATATGTAAAATATACTTGCAAATTAGAGGGAAAATTGGAAAGATATGGTTAAGGCAAAGGTTTGTGAGTTAAAGCTGTCAATGATCCAGCTCAGCATTCTATCTGACTGTTTAGTTTTACACGAATATTTACTGCATCACTCCATCCAAATGAGAGCTTCTCAAGGGAGTGCTGTGGTGGCTACCTACAGCCCTGATCTGGATGCCAAGGCCTAATCCAGCTTCAGCAGAAGCAAACAGCGAGATCCTTGTGCACTTCACAGATTGTGAAAGCAAGCTTTTTGGAAGTGCAAGACACATTTATAGAGAAACATCCATGAAAAAACAAGGATGGACCTAAAGCCTGCAGTTTGACTGGGAAGTGTTTGAGGAGCATGAGCTCTGGATGGGAACATGTGACAATATGTAACACTCAGAGCTGCAAGGCAGTGACAATTAAGAGGGACATACTTGTCTCTATTTTTAAACAGCAATGAGGTGAGTTGATATTTAAGTTCTCTTCCAAGAATTTCAGTGCAGATGACTGCCCATAGTATAATTATTCACAGTAAAGACTGAGCTATGTTTCAGCTCTGAACATTTGATCGGTCTCTGTACAATCAAAATATAGTCAGATTTGGACAGCCTAGCAGGATATTTCTGACTTCCATGTGCAACTGTACTTTAACCAGCCTTTCTCTCACACAATGTCACACAGTGATACACAGTGTAAATCCTTCATATGTCAAATCAGACATGGCATCTACAGTCTGCAGAAAAAATCTGCAGGGTGTAAAGTTACCAAGTATTTGTGAGGTCTACTGTGAGGCTGCATTTTTTTTTTTTTCCTTCCTGAAACATGAATTCATCTTCCGAAGAACGTGTTTATTTTTCTTTTTTCACACAAAAACCACATCTACTTTCTCTGGGAAATAAACAGAGAAAAGAAAAAGGTATGGATAAGAGAAGCTTGCAATAAGCCAGGCTTCAATCATCAGCTTTGCAATATACCGATAAGACTCAATGGTTACAATCTTTTGTTATTTAGAAATCATGTCAATTCTCCCAGCACGTCTAAGAAAAATATAGTCACCACGAAGTAGTTGGCATTTAACGCTCTCTACTACACTCCATTATCTGAGAAGGTTTTGTCCTTACTGGGAACAGTGGGAAATGTCATATAAGATGAGCCAGGGCTGGGAGTTTAATAGGTGATTTCTGTATTTTTCTCATTATGAAATGAGACCACAATAGTCTATAAACTTCATGGATATTAAATTGCTAATAGTTCAGATTAGATTTTCCAGAGTTTCTAAATCTAAGCTGATGCTCATCCACTAATTTGAACAGTACTGCCTAGAAAGTTGATTGATCTTCTAGAGTGAATGTACACATTAAAGAGGAAGCATTGTAGGGGTTTTTTAAAAGCTCTAAACTGAGAATTAGGTGTCAGTGTTCAGTCTGTGACACTCATCAAAACATGGTCTGAGACCACTGGCAAACCTCTTCTTTATTTTTCACCTTACACATAGAACAATTGGAATGAAAGTATCACGCCACAAAGATTTTCAAACTGAAGTTTCTAAATCTGCTGAAGACAAAAGAAGCCTTGTAAAATTTGCTCTCTTTAGATTATTTTTAAATATTTGAAGATACTTTTTAAAAGATTCTTCCATAATTTTGGCTTTGAAATAGACCTCTGTAAAACAGATAGTTTTTAAATTAGAAATCAATGTCAGACTTGTGGCTGCTCACCATCTTTGTTAATTGAAATCACAGTAGACCAAAACATGTCCTGATTTATGATCTGTAGAGCTGAATTTACTCCAACATAAATTCGACCATGTATGACAAGATACTGACCAGTTCATTAAAGCTCCGTGTCCTGAAATGTCTGCAGAAAAGGTAGCTTTATCCAGATAATAAAATATATTTAAAACATATTTTCAAAATCAACCAAAATTTCAAAGCCAGCAACAGAGGCAAATACTGTTATAAATAAGCAGATAAATATACATAAAAATGCTTCTTCCGCCTTTTGGAAATGTGTATGCCTTTCTAATGAACACCCAGAATGCTACTTTGCATTCAATAGGTCTATTTATGTGTTTAAAATTAAGTATTTGTAAATTTGCAAGATCAGGCCTATAGCGTATGTGTGCACGCGTGCGTGTGTGTACGTGTATGTACAGGAATAAAGAAGGCAGCTTGATTAGAAGTTCTATTCCATGCTCACTCTTTTACTTAACATCTGACATTGGAAAAAATGAAGCTAAATATTCCAGCATTTCTGACAGTTCCAATCCATTATCTGTAATCTGAAAAAAAAACATGCACTTTTTTACTCTGAAGCAAATGTAAGGTTTTTTTCTTTTTCTTTTTTTTCTTTTTTTGTGGAGACGCCTTCTTTATATAGTGACAACATGATAGCAGAGATACCAGTTTGCTGTAGATTGTGTGACTGACAATAATATTCCCTGCAACACGTAGAAGGGAATAACTGATGAATCGGAAAATATATGGATGCCTACCGAAATGATTATGTAATGAAACACGAAGTCAAACGGTGGCATGCTTCTATTAATTGTAGATGATAGTAATTAATTTTCACTGCAGTTGTGATCATGTCGCTGCTTTCAGAAGAATCCAGAATCCCCTTCCAGGAAAGTGTGAAATTGCATCTGGGTTCTTCAAGCCATGAAAGACTATAAATTTCTTTTAAAATAAGAGAGGGAGGCCTTCCTCGATACTGTACTTTAGAAAGAGGAAAAAACAAAGGGAAAAAGAAAATGATAATTGTTTTCTCTAAGGCTATTATCTAATGCAAAAGCAAACAGTCTGACTGGAAATCAGCTAACAGAAGGGGATTAGAGAGTAGATCTGAGAGTGGCTTGATTTCTAGCACTGCTGTCTCTTCACACAGTGATGAGACACAGGCAGAGCAGCCAGGAGCTCTCCAGATGGCTAGAGAAAGTGTTTGTCTTGGGTTACTGCAGGGCAGTCTGGACTCTTAAAGCCGGGGAGGCATCATTAGGGAGCAAGTTAGATGTCCACCCAGTAAAAGCGAGCGAAAGAAAGAAAGAGTAGGCAGGCTGCCCGAGAGGGACCACGCTCGCCTATTGTTAACATATACTTGACCCCCACTAACCTCTTCACGACACAGATGTCTCCTACCTCTATCACCTCCCACTGCTTTAAGCCCTCCCCCCCTGCACCTGGGTAGCGGGGCCGGCCCGGCTGCCGGCAGTATGCTGCCTGCCTCGCGCGCTGCCTGCTAGCGGGAGCCGGGCGCAGCGGAGCGGCGGCGGCGCAGCCTCGGGCGGGCGGCGGGCTCGGCTCGGCACCGCACCCCGGCTCGGCTCGGGAGTTCGCCGCGGGCTCAGCTATGCGTCGGCTGCTCGGGGACAGGCAGAGACCCCGCCACTGACAGCGGCCGCTCCCTGCGCTCCACATCACGTTTGTCTGAGGCGGCGGCAGCAGCAAGGAGAAGGACCTGGGCATTAACTATCTCGACTTGGAGACTTTGCTTTATTTTTGGTTCTTGTCCTTTCCCGTGGAACCAGTAGTCTCTCTCGAGCTGATCCTCCTTTAAAAAAAAAAAAAAAAAAAGAGCGAGAGAGGGTGGTGGGGGGGGAAGAGCAGCTGGAGTTTCTCCTCAGCTCGTTTTGACTTTTGTGGACGTGGATCATCTGGACTGGGAAGGGAAGCCGCGCGGCGCTGCTCTCCCCTTTCCCACCCCCTCGCCCCTCCAGCAGCCTGGGCTGCCGTCTCTCCCCCGAGCAGGACGGGAACTTTTATTTGCAGCTCGCAGCCCGTGGCGAATGGTGGGCATCTCCGGTCCTCTGCAGTGTGAGTACGGGCGCGGGCAGGGCTGGGCAGGGCGCGTCGGGGCGGGGGGAGCCCGAGCCCCTTTTCTTTCCCTTTCTCCTCTCCCGCAGAGCTCCCCGGGCTCTGAGGGGCTCCCGTGGCTGTAACTAACCCATGCGGACCGGGGCTGCTGCTGTGCCCGGGCCAGGTTAGCGCTGCATGCAGCCTTACATGCTCTGTCGCCGGCTTACAAACGAGCACCCCGGATACTGCTTAAGACCTCAGAAAACAAATAACCCAGTTTAGCCAGAAAATAACCCTCCCAGGCATATATTATAACAAAGCCTCAGATTTCTGTCTGGATTTAGGACTTGCCTTTTTCCTTCCTGCCTCCCCTCTCTCCAGGCTCTAGCGCTGGCCAGTGTGAGTTGGAGTGGCTGAAATATTTCTGAAGGGATTGTTTTGTTTCGCTTGTTGTTTCAGTGCAATCATAGGTTCGTGCAGCACCGAGAACATCTTTTCGGACTATTTTGAAAGAAATATTTTAGGCGGTGCACATCTCCTTTAGCTGTACCGCGGTCTTGCAAATAGCTTGCTCCCTAAAACGACAGGATAACGTTAGGGATTGCATTTCCAAAACTGCCATACAATGTAACTGTGTCATCTCCTCTGGCTGTGCTGAAGGGTTCGAATACATAAATTTGCAACAGTCCATTGATAAGGGAGATAGGAAGGATGAAAACCACATTCCCGGCCATTTAGACAAGCCTTTGACTTTTGTGGAGTTCGAGTCCTTTTGTTAGTGCCAAAGTTGAGAAATTTGGTTTAGTTCAGGGAAGGATTTGTCACCCTAGCAGGAGCATTCGTGACTGCGTTTCAGAGTGAATTTATAGCGAACTAGCTGTCGTTCTTCTACTCTGCTCCCCTAGATGTTAGAGAGAAACCGAAAGTAACTAATCGGACGCAGCTCTTAAATCGTTCATGCCCCAACCAGGAGCTAAAATGTTGCTTCCTTCAGTTCACTGATAAGTTTAAAGGAGGGAGGGCGAGGGTATGGGGAGTCGAAGTAGCCTCCCCCTTCTGCCCCCCAGGTTGCAGCCGGAGCCGGGCGCGGCGGGACCGCCCTGCCCGACCGCAGCCGGGGGCTCTCTGGCATCGCCGCTCTGGGGAACAGACGCCTCGAAGCCGCTCGGGTTTCTCTGGGAGAGCAGCCCTTCGTCTTCCGATCCACAGCAGGCTCTGCCCGCCACCCCCTCCTGCCTCTGCCGTGCCCTAAATCACGGCACGGAGAGGATGCGTCTCTCGCAGCCGCCCGGCCGTGACGCCCGGGAGCCGGCAGCTCCCGCCCTGCAGATAGCTCCGGGAGCGGGCTGCGATCTGCTTAGTCCGCGGCAGCAAGTCTGACCGAAAGAGCTGCCCAAGTTTTCCACTGACAATCGCAGCCGGGCGGGAAGCGCCTGCCTTCGCTTGCCAGCGCGGCCCCAAGGTGCGCTGTGCACGGCTGCGCGCCCGCCTGCGCGGGCAGTGCTGAACGCCGTGAGGGCACAGTACGGCGCGGCAAGGGCTGGGCAAGAATGGGTATTTGCTTCTTAAAATCAGCCTGCGGGAGCTGCCGGCTGTCTCTACGAAAAGCAGCAAGTGCCAAACGCTTGGCTACTGGCGTAGCCCTGGCTAACTAGAAGAATGTCTTGTGAGTCTTGGTATGTACAGCCAAGCGTTTGCTCCAGCAAGTACTCCTGTGCTTAATGTAACGTTGACCCCTTTAACTTTTAACATCGCTTCTCCTAATTAATCTGTTCAGGCCCCAGACTTAAATGGCTGTCCACAGCTGCTGCAAATTGATTTATCCCCTGATGGTGGTCCGAGTTGCTGACCAAAGCAGGATTTTTTTCCCCTCCCCATTTTTGGTCTACTAATCTGTTTTGACTTATTTCCTACTTACAGTAATGCCTGCATGCTTTTTGAAGGACTTAGAAAATATCTTCCATTGACATGTAACTAGAAACATAATTATTCTATTTGTAAACACAATATGTTAGGGCTAAGGGTGAGTATTATTTATTTAACTACACCCTTGAAGCCTTACATTTCCGTCTCAATTTCTGCATCCTGACAGATGCAATGGAAAGTTTAAATAAACAACTTTGTTAACTGCAGTTTGAGGCAAGTTGTGAAAGACGTTTTTAGAGTTGAATTCTATTCTCCAGGTTTTCTGTTCAGCTTTTCTGTTAACGGCTTAGTGAATCTGGATAGCCGAGAGGATTGAAACTGGTTTCTAATGGTTGTTAAAGCTGATGCTTGACCTTTCCATGGGAAGTCTGAAAACCTCATTCAGTTTATTCTGGGCTGATTTCCTTAGGAAATTCAATATGATCAGGGAATTTCCTTCAGCTCGGCTGAATGGTAAAAAAGTTACTCCATCTTGTTTATGCATTTTGGTTTTAGCACTAGGTGTTTCTGTGGCTCCCCTTCAATAGGAAGATAATAGGAAAAGACATGAGTATGGCTCATTCATAACTGTACAGTCTGTGAAAATATGAAGTTGGCAAAGGCTTTGTTAGGTGTGAGATTCACTGCAGATTTGCTGTAAAGGTTTTCAATTAGGAACTTACAATAACTCTGCTTGATAATTGATAACTTTCTTAAGGTCAGTTTCACCATATCTGAACCTTCAGTATAACTGCTACTATTTTCAATTATTGAGTCATTTTCCTTCACTGTCATGAGACGCTCAATCGTGCATTAGTGCAAGAGAACACCAAACTCCACCAAAAATCCAACAGACTCTTGAATCCGTTCGTGCCTCTGGCAAGCTGGAGCCAGGCGAGGGGTACAAGAGATGATAGTAGGACTTCTTTCTGTCCTGTGCTTGCAGAAGGGTGAGCGGCTGGGTTCTTGAGCCATAAGCATGCTGTAGGGAGACAAGAACCATTCTGTTTGTAATGGAATGCAGACAGCAGTGTTAGGTCACTGCTTCCTGGCAACTGCTGCACAAGTTGTTTTTCTTCAAAGGCTTTGAGCTTTTAAATAGTTTCCAAAATCTTTTTAAGTAAAACACTGCCTTCTACCATTTTTGACCACCTTAACGTTAACTTATTTCATGCCTAAATAATGGACCAGTAAGACATCACACGGTATCTCTCATCTGTGTATGCTTAACACTATGTATGCCTGTGTGCACATGGAGTTTTATACTGGGAGTATTGTTTTTTGAATAATGGAGGAGAAAAATAGCTCCACCTGGAGTGCTGGCCAGTGGATAGTCAGTTCAGGACATTCTTCCCTGTCAAATCCTGTTTCTCACTTCTCTGAAACGAACTTCAGACGACAGGCGTTGAATGTGAAGCTCGCCTCACTGAGGTACTGTGCAGACTGCAAACCCCTCATTGCCAGACGCTTTGGGTGAAATAGGCATCTGCAGTGTTTGCATTGGGGGTGATGGAAGAAAGGGCTTGCAATTGTCATTTTCAACTTTCAAATCCACTTGCCACAGTCCATTACTGTTAAATCTTTGGCTAATTGAATAAGGATATCAGTATGTTGCTATTGCAGGAGCTTCAGACTTTTTAGATTGGGGGGTGGAGGAGAGGGTCTTGTTCTTTGTTCTGTAGAAACTTAAATTGTCATGCAGAGATCAAGAAGACTTAATAGCTGAAATAAAACATGAATTTGGTGTTCTGAAGGGGCCATTTCTCATGGCTTGGCTAAAGAAATGTGAAAAGATAATTGTTTTAATCTGAATACATTAAAAATCCTTTATCCATGTAGTTAGTAGCAGCCTGCTCTTTTTCATACAGCTTTTAAAACAACCTATAACATTTAAAAAGTTGAAACTGACACTGAATTTAGTATAAGTAATGAGAGAGTAAATCTTTAAAACATTGGCTTCCAGGTTACATTGTGTCTTCATGGTGTTTCACATCAGAGATCTAAAACAGTTGGTTTAAAAACTGAACTTTTAAGGCAATGGATCTTGGTTTTCCACATAGATGTTCCTTTTTAAAGACCTGTTTTTAAAATGCAGTTATCCTATTCTTTCTATAAACTTTATTAGTTTAATGTATGGTATTATAGATGTACACAAATACATCAGGAAGTAGCAGACTGTGTGGTTTTGTGGATAAAGAAAAATGAGCAGCAGACATAAAATCAAAGTCTGTCCTATTCTTTAAAAGCTTTTTTTTTTATTTCCTCCCCTCCAAATTTTCATCTGAAAGACACTGACTTCCATCTTCATTTTTTTTTTGCCATTGACATGAAAGTTTCCAAATAACGTTTAGACAACAGTGGACATTTTATTAAAGTAAACATTAGTTCAGTATAATGGAGGTAATTGTAAGTGATAAGAGCAGAGCAGGTTATCTGTGTGTTGTTTAAACAGAAGGAGCTATTTTGCACCATTTCCAGTAGCCATCTGTAGAGGAGAAGGGTTTGCACCTGTCTGTCCACACTAATTATAGATTAGGTCCAAAGAAATGAAATTCGAGTAGCCTTTCTCTTAATGAAATCCATGGTGATTTTATTGTAAATGTGTTTTGTGTACAGACGGTGAAGGTTTGTCTGTGAGTAAAATAAATTGCTGTATGGCTGTTATGTACTTGTAGTTGTAAAGCAGGATCCTGCTGCATTAACAAAGGTCCTGAATAAAAATGCACTGCTCCATGTAAGTCCTAGGCTTCAGTGATGTCTCTAGCTAGGCTTAATCAAAAAGGTTCTCTGTAGGCACAGTTATTTAGGGGTGTGTTTCAGGGTAGACTTTTCAGTTATCATCACTTTCATGTCAATGTACTGGCATGTAGGTGGTCCTTTCCCTGAAATATGAGGCAGAAATGGTTTCATGTTAAATATGTACACACATACATGCGGAGTGTGTGTCAGAAATAGTTTCCTCTGGTTTAACCTACATTATTAGAAAAAAGTGGAAAGAGTGAGAAATGCATTCTGAAGTAAAAGGTCGCATGAATTTCTGCCACATCTGTTTATAGTAATTATGAACATAATTAACATAAGAATTACAAGTGAGGTAATGACAAGCTGAGCTATGAGATATTATGCCATAATAGTCATATGTTGGAATTCTCACATTATAGCACACTAGAATTCACATATTCAATGCAAGAAAGAAAATGTTAGATTTTTATCTATTTTAATGCTTCAAAACTTATCAGCCTGGGGCAGATGGACTTTCCGCTTTAGAGGAAGGTAACCCATTATTACAAGAGAGTCAGTTGAAATTAAGATTTCTAGCCTGCAGCTTGGACTTTGAGACAGCTGTGCTTATGGAACGCCACTTCTGTTACGCATTTGTATTCTGATTGTCTTTATTTTATTAATGCACATTGTTTTATTCTTAAATGTGTTTTCATAGCAAACTGCTTACATTAGGAAGGACCCCGGATCAGTTTTTTTTTTTTTAGAATTTTGTGATCTGAGTAATAAAAGTATGGTCAACATAGACATAAGATGCACATGGTGGCCCTGCAAGATGAGAATGTGGCAGATCCTAAATTAGTTCCTAAATCATGGCATGATATGTATGTATTTCAAGGAAAAGCTCTGTAACAGAAATACCAAAAAAGGGCAGTCTCTAATTTGTGTGTAATAGTTTGAAATAACATATGCAGAAAGAAATCTGTATTACCTTGCAGGATGAATTAATGAATAAGTCACTTTTCTTTAGAAATGCGTAGAACATGCCATTAAGTTTAGGAGCTAAGGTTTCAAACAAGTTGACTAACTTTTGTAATATGACCTGTCTGATTACCTCTAAATATGGTTGTCACGCAGCTGACAACTGGAGGAAGTTGAGGGAGAAGTGGCCCTTCTTCAGGGTAAAAATACTGGCTGAGGAATGCATAGTAAATTTGACATGTGAAAATCAGTTTGCCTTCACTGAAAAATCAAGGTCCTGGTTTTGTGATAGGTCTTTTCAAGGCTAAACATATAGAGTGGTTTATGAAAAATAATAAAAAAAAACCTTGTGCTATGTCTCAGCAATACCAAGAGGTTTTCACATTATTGGATTAGTGGAGGATTTGTGACAGACCCCTTTTTTATCTGACATTCATTGCAGTGACATGATTTTCACACACATGCCCTTCCCCCATCTAGGTTCTGGTTTTCACTTTGTATTATGTGTCAAATTCCCTTTATTCCTTTTCTTGTGGAATAAACTGCTATCTTGGACTAGTGATTTTGGAAGGAGTTTTGCACTGAACAATGCCAGTGTCACTTCAGCATGCTGTCATTGTCCTCCTCCCTCCTTCGTGGTACTCCTTGGCCGACGTGCAATGGAGATGCATTTCCTAACAAATAAGTGTTGAATCCCAGGGAGAAACATTTTAGAAACTTTAAAACCCAAGCACATAAGAGAGCTTGGTGCTGGCACAGCTATTCTACTGGCTGGCTGTGCTTATGGTAGGCAGGCCAAGCTGCTTTGCTGTCTCCCCTTTCCATGCGTCCTGCTAACCCTGTGATCTTTGATGAATCCCGACAAAAGAGCACCTCAGTTTTCACAGAACCTGAGTTGTGAAGTGTAGGGATCTACTTCACCTTACTGCTCATCCTCTGGTGAATGATGCCACCACTTTGAAGCAGCACTGCTGCGTTCAGGCTCTTATGCCAACGGTGACAATGAGCAGGCTGGATTAGGTAGGACTCGGCCAATCTGGGAGCGGGTACAGTCTGTGCCGGTACTGGGCCAGCGGCCGCCGTGCTCCGTGCGGGATGTAGGCATGGCCTGTGAGGGGGGAGCCGGGCTGCAGCAGTGGGTACGGCCTGTGGAAAGGGAGCCCGGCTGGAGGCAGTCACAGGGACGATCGCCTAAGTGGAGTGGCGGCGACCTCCGGCAGAGGAGCCTTGGGGAGCCAGCGCCGCACCACTGCTGGCAGGGTCCCTATCCCGGAGAGGTGTTGGGCAACTTCCAGAGCCGGAGCCGGGCCGGACGCCGGCCAGAGGGCAGGCACACGCAGACCTGGGCACCGCCGCCTTCTCCCCCGGTGGGCGGCGCGGAGGTGGCGCCTCTCCTCGTGCCGGGCGCGGCCTCCCCGGGGACCCCGGGCCGGCTCCAGCCCCGCTCCCGGCCCCGCTGCCTCGCACATCCTCCGGCCGCCATCTGGGCCGCGCTGATACCGTAATCGCCCCGATGCACGCCGCCGTGCCGCCCCCCCCGCGCCGGCGGGGCCGCGGAGCCGCGATGCTCCGTCCTTGCGCCGCAGATAAGCCGCGAGGCGCGTGAGGCGCACAAAGCTCGGGCCGCGCCGGCGCCTCCTCGTCCCTCCCGCCGCCGGAAGGTAAAATCTCCACCCGCGGGCGGGAGAGGCAGAGGGGCGGGCGGGGGGACACCCCTCGCCGCCTCACACCGCCCGGCCCGGCCCGGCCCGCTCCGGCTCCCTCGGCGCTGCACAAGTCGATAGGAGCGGGGAGAAGTGAAGATGTGATCACTTATTATCTGTCCCCGGAGCGGGCGGGGGATTTACGGGCAGAGATTAGCCGGCGGGGAGACGGGATCTGCCTTTTGTTGTGCTGCCTCCCCCCGCCCCCGGGCAGCTCCGAGGGGAGCGGAGAGGGGCTCGCCTGCCGGGCTGGCCGCGGGGAGGGAGGAGGTGGCCGCAGAACAAAGGTTGTGATTAAGGAACCCCACTTTAAACACAGTCCAGAGGAGCAGAGAGTGCCACGTCTGGGTGTCTGGCGGGACGGGGTGAAGGAGCCCCGGCCTCGGGTGGCAGCGGGGCCGAGGGGATGGAACAGCCCCGGTGTGTCACGCCCGGGCACCCGCCGCTCACTCCTGGGGTGGTTTCTGTGAAGGCTCCTGACTTCCAAAGTCCCTGCAGAGGATGACAGCCGGCTTCAGGAAAAGTGGCCTCTTTGCTCTTTCTTTTTTGTTGTGTCGGATGGACTTCTGGTGGTGCTTTTTAAGTTCTCTTCCAGATTAAAATGAATTGCATGCTCATTGTGTGCGCATGCTGCTTTAGCAAACGGCTTTATCAGTGGTCATATCTTAAAGCAACATTAAACAATTAGCTTTATATTTAAAAGTTTGAAATATTTATACTGCCGTTTCACTTTGTCAAGTGTTTGCTCAGATAGATATATAGATATGATCTGGTAACTAAAAGCCTAATTAAAATTTGTTTAAAGCCAGGGGGGCATGTATTCTTGTTGACAGCAGCAGATCGATAGGGTAAGACAATAGAGCCCCATTATTTTACTTCCATTGACTGAACATATTGACATTTCAGGTTTGCGATTGCCTCAGTGAGCATGATGAAACACTGAAATTCATGAACCAACTGTCTGGAGTGGCACATATATTACTGTATGTCATCTCTGCCTTCAGGTTCCCTTATCACTGAAGCAGAATGGTAATGGATGGCAGCAGAGTACTTCAGGGGGGTGAGGGCTCTATCAGTTAAGAAGCTGACACATAGCAGGTTTCAGGAATATCTTTAATTACACCTAGAATTACATATGAGAGAAGATGGTCCTTGTTACCTGCTGCTGCGCTTCAGAGTTTACAGGCTCAGAAGCAGACGGGATAACAAGGTACTTATGTGTGATTTTTTATATACATGACTTGATACCTTTAACTTTTGCAAGAGCCCAAAGATTTCTGGTTGTGCTGTTTGCATGCTTGCCATGTTCACTAATGGCAGCATCTCAACCCAGTCTTGATGTCTTGATGCTCAAGTTCTAGAGCGTCTGCTAGACCTTCTCCCAGTGTGAAGACTGCAAAGGAAACAAAGAACAACTTTGAAATAAATAAATGCCCTTTGAATTTCTCTCCCTTCAACATGTTCAAACAACAGTGCTCAGAGAATTCAATGCAGTGACACTACAGCGGAATGAAACATACATGCATATATGTATATCTATATATACACGCGCACACACATTTTTTTCCTTGCTATAAGCACCATAAAAAGAAATGTCTGTTCAATATGTGCACATGAATGCATACTTGTATATATCAGTTTATATGATTGCATATAAATGTGTATATAAAGAAGACCCCTGTCTGCAGAGCATGCAATGTGTTTATTATTTCAGAGGCTTTCACATCATCTTTAAAATCTAGCGGACTGTAGAATGAAACCCATCAGGCTAATGCAGAGATAGAGACTGAAATTAATTTAAAGCAGACAAAGAGCAAATACAGAAGAGCTGTTAAGATTTAACTAATTTTTAAGAGTAGTGTACTGAAAATATAAAATGTATTTTGTGTGCCATCTACTCAGCAATTGTTGCCATCAAGTGAACTGCCGATGCCCTTTAAGATGGTAAAAAGAAAACTAGTCCTTTATACCATTTTCCTGAAAATGTTAGGTTTCTGTTTGATCAGCAGGTGCTGTTGAGATGAAAGCCATGTGTAAATTTTCAGAAGGCCAAAAGTGTCAATTCAGAAAAGGAAAGTGATAAGAGAAAATGCAATCAGTTTTCCTGTTTTCAATTTGTGCAGGATTTGAAGAGCTGTTTTGTTAAACTGCTACATCTGCTCCAATATGAATATTGAACTACTTCCACTAAAAATAACACCCTATAATTTGGAAGCCATTGCAATCTTTTGTTAATGCAAGTGGGTTATTTGAAAAAAAAAAATCTATTCTGAAAAATCTCCTGCCTAATGTGCATTTTTGTTTATCGGCACTTTTATCTTCAGCAGATAAAATGGCATTATGCAATTAGGACCATATCTATTTGAACTGGAAAAATGACATGGATAGCTGAATGTCACTATGTTGGTAAAAGGATTTAACTCGTACTTTTAAAATAATTTTATTAATAAACTATGATTGTATCTTAAAATGACATGTGGCTGTTTCCCCATGTTTATTTACTACTGAGGACCTTGAGCAATGTAAAGGATGTTCAGTATATGGCACAACATTCTTTGGCTTGTTTCATTCCTGATATACCTGCAAATCTTAAGTTTAGGCTCATCAAGGACATTTTAGTTAATGGGGATTTTGGAGTAACTTTTTCCTTGGTAAATGAATGATGGAGTCATATTTGAATTCATATATAGAAAAATATTCACGGTTGTGAAGCTGCTAATCCAAGTGAGTTCTATGACTTGGAAAGCATAGTATTAGTAGAGCATACCTTTTCTGTCATAAGCATCTCTGGAGAACATAACACTGTTGCTTTTTAATTAAAAAGAAAACAACCAAACAAAACACCAACAAAAACCCCAACAAGAACCCAATGGAAAATATATGTGTTTGTTAATTTTATAAATAAGGTTCTAAATGAAGAAGGGATAACTCACTGTTACATCTATGGAACCCTATGCACATAACCTGAGTAAACGTGCAGAATAGAATGAGAGCTTCTATTGCTTTATTTCAACATAGCAAATTACCTGGTTTTAATATTAGTATGGGTTTTAGCTGTTGAATTCTAATCTGATCTAGTAGTCAGGAACTAATTTTTTTGGTAGGTGTGTGCATGGGAAACGGCCTTGCTGATGCTGCTGTTTGGTTTTGCAATTGGATTTGTACACTTTTGACCTTGGGGGATTTTCCTCAAAGTGATCTACAGATCAGAAATAATTAAAATTCAATAAACTGAAATTTAAATATAGAATGGATTCTGTGTGAGATCTGTGCTTGTGGTAGGTTGTCTAGAAGTCTGTGGCATGTCTACTTTATAGTTTGTATTCCCCAGCATAACTGTGTGCACACATGTGCATAAATTTATGTTGAATGACAGAGGGATAATTATTTATACAGATTTTATCCGAAACTCCGTGCTCTCCTGAAACATAACAAAAAGCCTCCCTCCCCAGAATAGTGTTTATATCCCATGACAGTCACTAGATTCAAATCTTCTCAACATGAAAGTTGTTTCCTTCCCTCCAAACCTTCTTTTCCCCAACAAAGCTAACCCTGTTAAACCTCACCTTCTGTGGGATGTATACATAGTTATAGACATATGTACGAGAAGTAAATATTACAGAAAACATGGCCGATTGGGGCAAAATGTCTGTAGCCTTAAATAGCTGGTGATATCTGCCAACAGCAGGAGCGGCGCTGAGGAGGCCCTACCTCGGCTGACCCGGGGATGTGAGAGCCTTGGGGAGCCTCGCGTTCGTGCTCGGTGCCTACGTGGGGTTTCTGCTCGCAGACACTGCCGAGCAAATGCTCTGGCGCAGCGTGTGAGAGCAGAGACTGCCTACCTGAAGAGTTTTGAAACCAAGGAGCTTTTTGCTTTGGTCGTGGGATTTTCTGGTGCTTTGCACAGGGGTTGGGGTGGAGCCCTGCCCCAAAAGAAAGATTACGGCCACATGCAGGGTGTCCAGATTTTCTTATCTAAATGTTCTGAACACATTCATGGGAGTGTTCTGTTTTCTTAATCTTTGCCAGAAATGCTGCATACAGTTTTGCTGTTCCTGTTGAATGGTTGCCATATTTAACTCCACTGGTTGTGAATGGAAATGTGAATACTTTAATGTTCCCTCTCATTTTCTATAACACATTTTGGGATGCCTGGAAAAGGAAGGCATCCTAGATATTCAAAAGTATTTCAGAATACACAAAAAGAATTTAATAGAAGTTCTGAAACTTGGGTTTGTTTATATGTAGTTTTTGGGCATGTGTGATATGTTGACTTATTTAAGGGATATGTTTTTATACTCAGTATTATTTCTTGAATGTAGTACAGTTGTACAGAACTGTACAGCAACAATATTCCTGCATGATCCCATATTGTAGTGAGCTGATTTGGGATCCTCATGGAATAGCTCATTATTTCTTTAATCACTTTGGAAGGCGTTTGATTCATTTTTACGTTTATCAAGACAGGTATACTCTGGCCCTTATAGTAAAGTAAATGTGCAAGGTTCATGGAGGATAGATAATAGGTTCTTTTGCAAATTAGGCTGCAGTCTGGAAAGACAGAAGACTCCACCTAGTGGAGTGGAATTAATATGCACATGGTAGCCGGCAGTGGTGTGTAATAAAATAGGTATCATTTATGGAGAGCCAAGTTGCTACAGAGGGTAAAGCCCAGGAATTCAGATGAGCATCTGAGGCGATGGTTGTATGACCATTACAGATTGTTCCAGGCTGTAGTTACTTTTTGTGCTCTAGGAGGCTTATGCGTGTCTGCCATGTTGGATGTTAACACGCAGTTTGCATAACTAGTAGGCATTACCAGCTTTTTTCTTTTGTAATGCTTTTTATTTGGAAATCTGCTGTCTACATTTTTTGATTTCTAATGACCCCACAGGTGCCCCTTTTGGTTGTGGCCCAGGTGTCATTTTAAATACCTTGGGGAGGGGGGAAAAAAAAGGACCAACAATTCAGCCCCCAAAAAAACATCACTTTCCCCCCACAAGTGCTTATTTTTCAGAATACCTTTTCTGGTTTTTTTTTCTTTTACTTTGGTAATGGCAGTGTCAGAATGTTCGTTCTGAATGTTACCATGACAGGTTGTGTGACATGTTGATTAAGGCTGTGTGTGCTTTCTGGGAGTCACAAAGTTTAACAAACTCTCTAATGAAGCATCAGATTATATAGGGTTTTGTGCCTGTGCTTTACTGTCCCATTGGTTTGGTCACGTTGTGCTACTGGGATGTAGTAAAAAGAATTTTAAAGCTGGGATGTGAGTGAACATCCATCCTGAGCAGCTAAGATACTGTCCTGAAATCCTCTTGGAAAATGCATCCTAACATTGAATCACACATGCATTAGATAAGTTCAGGAAGAGAACTCCCCAAGACCAGCTCAGGCTTTGATAGCGAGAGGGTGAGGCTGTTGCCAGAAAATGGGATATTAGGGTGCAACAGAGGAGACAAAATGCTGCAAAGGATATTTGGGAAGAGTGCTCCAAAGGAGCACTTCCAGTGAAATCCAGGTGGGGTTTGTTGCCAGAGCCATTAAAGCATAATGATGCCAGAAAAAGCTGCCAACAAATGTGGGAATAATGGCACCTATGGGTGTGCTGTCAATGGATGCTACTGCCAGGATGATTTTTTATTTTATTTTAATGGTGACATTGCTGAAAGTATTTAAGGGTAATGTTATAGGAAGTGTTTCAGTGAGTGAAGTCACTGGGTTCCAGGAACCATTAAGCAGAACCTGTTTCATGACTCTACTATTTATTATTTTAAAGCTTGATGGCAAACCACTTAATGCTGGAAAAGTAGGCTGCAACCTGTATTAAAGCATGCTACAGGTGGACAAGGAAACCATGGAACTGAATAGCCCAAAGTAGTTTCTGAATGTTGTACACATTTCATGTGCACTATGATAAATTAATACAACTCCATGGATCAACAGAGCTTGTAAACATTAAATGAAATACTGGAGCTCAGATCTTACTGAGCTCCCATATCTAGTTCTCACTGATGACAGTGTTTCTTTAGTTAAAATGTCAGTTTGAGGAGCTGGACCGTCACGATTTCTGTGTTCCCATCTCACATCTGTGATCTTGACAATACTTTTTTTAGATTGGTTCTCAGACTTAGTTCTAGATCTCCCCCTAATAAAATGGACTAGCTCAGGTCTCAGTGTAAAGCAAGGGCATTCTTTTTGAACTGTAAATCATGGACTTACCTGACAAGATTGCCATATAAAGGAGAGAAAAAGCCTATTCCTTACATAATAATGCTTGCAGATTCCTACTGAGTCCATTGGGCCAGGATTCTCAACTTGTATATCCCAAGATCTGTTTTAAATTGTGTTTAAGCCAGCTGCCTGCTCCAGACTTCTTCCAGAGAAGTTCACAGCTACAGTAAATACCAGCTACAGTAGTTAGAAGGAGGGGATCAATGTGTAATTTTCCTTCCACATTCTGGGATTAATTGGTCCCACCTCTTCACCTGGGGAGCTTCTGATAATAATTTTCTTTTTTTGTTTGTTTGTTTATTTGTCCATTTGTTTTAAGTCCAGGCCTAAATTTCATGATCTCTTACAGAGCTATTATTGGCCCCTATTGTTTTTATTATTCCATGGCTTCTCTGGAAGAGAAGGATGGGCAGGACCTCAGTGACATTGCCAGAGCAAGTAATCAGTGGCCATGTCTGCCCCTTAGGAGGTCACAGGAAACAGGTGGCTGTGTTAATTGTCCTCACTCCCAACTCTTGTCCTTCCTGGAGGGAATTTAGAAGTGGTCAGGAAGTGTCAGGCCTACTGTGTTCCCCCCAGGTTCACTACTTCAGGCATTCATAATAATTTGAGGTATGTGTCAAGCAAGGGAGACTGTCTGGGAATCCTTACTGTCCTTTTTAAACTGAGTGGCTACCTGGCTGGGAGGGCAGAATGCTGTTGCTGCAGAGTATGTTTAGGATGGCAGCTGGAATCCAGCAGAATAACAAAGAATTCTATCAAAAAAAAAAATCCCTATCATATACTGTTTTCCTTCTTTCAAAATATTAATAAAAAATCATAGGTAAGCAAACTCAATAGGTGCATGAAATATTTCTGGAAACTATGATCCACTTTTACCTGCTAAGTTGAGGGTGGAGAATGTCGGTGTATTTTCTGCTTAGGCCAGTTTTGTCTTTGTTGCAACCACACCATCAGTAGTCATGGATCTCTAAATGGCACTCAGTCCTGTGCTTTGGAAAATCAGTTAGGGTCTTGCTACTTTATATGAGCTTCTTGTTAATGACTTGCTTGATTTTTTTTTAGCAGTGAAGGTACACAGCATTGCTGAGTATCTCACTGCAAGTGTGGCACCCAGTGCTGTAAGCCAGATTTTGAATTACCAGTAATGTTTCTTTAAAGTGTCGTTTGGAAATTATTCACTCATGTTGGAAGTTATGTGAGTTAAGTAATAAATTTACTAGTTATTTATTTGCCATATGCATTTGGGGTGAAAACTGAGCTTCTGCTCAGGTGTACTCTTGATTTTACTGAGACTATGTGACTAAATAAGGTGGGCTACAGGATTATGTGGTCGGTGAATCACACTGGTTTCTGAATCACTCTTAGAAAATACCAGCCTGAAATGCTAGCAGATAATGAACACATTGTGCTTGGACTGGTACATTATTTAAAGAATAGCATTTTAAAGTAGAATATTTTGTAAAATGTTGGTTTAAGAACCATTTTGCAATTTACTTCCATCAAACCCATTGTACCAGGAAAAATACCTCCTTCAGAAGGTAAAAGGTGTCAGTATTGTGGAAGAATATCTGATTTGTATCCAGCTATTTGCTATTTAAGCTCCCTTCTTTTCAGTGCAAGGAGATCAGCTGACAACAGCAGCAACCAAATCATGTTTGCAGCTGGGCAATTACAGTAGACCCTAAGATCTGCAACTGTCAACCATGAACGCAGATGCCTTCAAAGTTCTGTTTTTCTTCCGTGTGGAAGTCGTTGGCATGGAACAGATGCCTTCATTTTGGAGAAACCAACTGCTGGATATAATTGGTTCTCTCTTGTCTTGTCCTCTAGGGACAGTCTCTCGCAGATGAAATTAGATGAGAGGAAAAAAAAAAAAGACACAGGCACACACACTCGCACATGACATGAAGCAGGAGTTTTCAGGATCCCTCTCTGTTTTGTCACGTGGAACTGTTTTCAGCTGGAAGATTTTCATTCCATTTTTAGCACTCTACACACACACATGATGATGATGCTATATGAAAAACATGCAAATGAAAATATGTATCTGGCCAAAGTTTATTATTAATCTAGGCATGCTTGTTTAGAAATAAGACAAGCATATCCATCCCATATTACTTAAGTGTTAAATGTTGATTTTTGTGATATCTATTAGTTCTGCAGTCTCAGAAATTTAAAGTTAAGTCTCAGGACAGACAAGAAGCTTTAAAAACTGTTTGGCTGCAGTGGTGGAATCAAAGTTTTTTTATCAAATGATTTAATAATTGTTAACATGGGAGGAAAAAAACAAGTAGCAGACTTTAAAATTCACCTAGTATTACAGGCATTCAGTTAAGAAAGCATCTTTAAGGGAACTCTAGCAGAGTTAGTCTATGTGATGTGCTATTTCTGGGAGCCTTGTGGTAGGGTACTGAAGTGACTGTGTCCCCTTACTGCAGACACCAAAAATGCGATGATGGCAAATGGACTTGGAGGCTATAACAGAGTGGGAGAATCTGCTTACCCTGTGCCTGTCAAAGGGTTTCTGTCATCCCCTCTCTGCCTTGGTGTAACAGCTACCAAACCATTGTGGGTTTTGTTACTTTATTATGCTATTAAAATAAATTTATACCAACTTTAGATTACCTTAATAAGCTCAGTTGTGAACTCTTGATAGGCAGTGCTGTGAATTCTTGGGTGGACTGGGTGCAGCAGGGATCGGGGGCTGCCAGGAAATAAAACTGCCACTGCTGGCACCCAAGACCCTGGAGGCCTCCTCTCTGACTGCCTTTTCTCTCTTAAGTTCTATTTCTGAGTACAAGTTGGGGGTTTTGGTTTTGCTTGTGTTTTTTTTTTTTTTTTTTTTTTTTTTTTTGTGTTTTTTTGGTGTTGTTTTTTTTTTTAAATATAATTGCAGTTTGAGGTATCAGTCCCTATTTTACATGAGGCATTTACTACTGCTGTAATAGTAATGTCACCAGCAGTGCAAACTGTCAGGAGTTACCTTGGCCCTGCCTTGGTAGAGTTGGTAAAAGGCAGTTTAGACACTTGATGTGGCTGGATAGCTGCCCTGTGCTGTGCTCCTTTGTTTCCTGCTAACCCCCGGGGGCTGTGTGGGTGGAGGGACTTCCAGCAGTTAGGAAGAAGCCCCAGGTACACTTGTTTTTGAATGGATGACTCTTCAGCTTTTATAGAGGGAGATTCTTTGCTGTAGGACTCCAGTTCTGATTCACAGAACTTGAGTGTAACAGTTTGCTTGCTCTTAGCATTATATTTCGGAAGAACCGCATATTAAAGGGAAAATTTAACTGGGGAAGTGCTTAGGTGATGAAGGGATTTCTGGCAGTAACTAGGAAGTACAATAATGGTTCGTTTCATTTGAGGCTTATCCTGATATTTGTAGTCTTTACATCCTATTAATTCCTTGAAAGATAAGCTGATACAAGCATGATTTGCCAGGGCCAATGGCTCTTTCTAAAAGTCTTGGCTCAGGTTATACCCCCCTTCTCTACACATATAAGATAAAAGCACTGTGAATATGAGGTTAACTGAATTCAAATAGAAGACTCTCTAGAGTTATTGCATTCCTTAGAAAATAAATACATTTCTCATATGGTTGAGATTGATCAAAAAAGTGTTCTGTATGCCAGTGATTACATTCCCATCTGTGATTAAGGTTTTCTGTCTGCATCTGGTTTTCACATTATATTTCTGTAACAAGAATCCTTTATATGGCAGAGTTCACTCTCTGTATTTTCTATTAGCTGCAGCTTGAACTACTGCACGGATCGCAGATTTACACATGTGGTTTTCATTACTTCATACCATTGAGAAAAAGTAATATTTGTTTGGGAAAGTATGTTTTTCAAAATTTCCATGGTAATACAACATGTTGATCCTTTTTTATAACACTCATGTAAGACTACAAATTGTTTGAGGCATTCTGCTTTCACTGAAGTTCAGACGTTAGACAGTTTTGCATGTACATTCGAACAACAGCAGCAGTTTACAATTCAGGAAGCAAAAATACATTTAAAGGAGGAGATTAGTGTAGAATGGGTATAGCAAAATGCATCCATCACTTTGGAAAATGTGGCAAATAGAAAAAATGAATATGGGCCTGAAACAAAGGAATAGTTGCAAATTGAAGTGATGTCTTCATCATAAAGTGACAGTTTGTTTTTTTTTGTTTTTTTTTTTTTAAATAACTGTTTTACAGTAAGATGTTTAAAATCTTTTACCAGCTATGGAACATACTTGACCTTAATTGTTTCTAGTGGCCATATTAGAAAAGGTTAGCAAAACATGAATATATCTTTACAAATGTGTAAGTCTGAATCCAAAATATGATGTATTTCACTATAAGACAGTGTTTCAGCCAGATTATGTTATTGTCACTTGGTAGAAAATGGAATGTTTAAATGATCTCAGTGAAATTAATAGGTCCACTTGGCCAGTGGAGAATTTTTCAGTTTTGGTAGGGTTTATGGGTTTATGACCACAAAAATCAGATTAAACAATAACAACAATTCAGAGAATGCTGTATGCATTTATGGAAATTCAAAGTGTTATGCAAAAGTCTAGGCAATTGAAAAGGACACAATTCATGCTAGAGGCACAACTGAAAGGTAAATTTATTGCCTGTGTAAGAACACTGTGACAACTAGAGAATTACATACAAAATGAAAATAATTTCATTAAAGTAGTTATTGTACCCAAGTTGTGAAGTCCTAGCCACATTTTGGAGGTTATTTTCCAAATGCCAGAGGCAGTTGTGTCACTTTGAGAACTCCACAGTTGCCAGATTCTGGGTAGAGTCCTGCAGTCCTTACCACTTGTTTTCACTGAAATCAGTGGAATTTTGGCTTCTCTCAGGACTGTGGGGAAATGTCTGACCACGACCGCTGGAAAGAAAGAAAGAAAGAAAGGACTTTGGTGAATTCCTTTGTTCTGTAACCTTAACTTTAACTTGGGAAGGTTTGTTTTGATTTGAGAAGGGTGCTTGTTTGTGGGAAAGATTGCAATTTCTAGCACAAACAGAAATGTGATCTTTTGCAAGTGCCCTTGGGCAATGAATTTTTTTTGCAGAAAGATCTAGTGCAGGAGAGGGCTGGGGCTGGATTCTGGGTTAGATGCATGAGCTGCGGCCGGATCCTTGTGCATGCTTAACTTGATGTCCCAAAATACTTGAACAGTCATTGCAGATTGAAGCATGTACGTAACTGTGTGTGCTTGGCTCTGAAAAAACTTTCTGTCTTGACATAATTATGAACCCCTGAAAGAATATTAATGCCTTGGAAAAACTGACAACACTGTGATACAGACTTATACAAATGGCAGAGTATTTGTATAACCCAAATAAACAGGTTTTTTAGGTGTTGGAGTGGGAGGGAAATTGCCTTTTCAAAAGTGGGAAGATGATTTGTAAATATATCAATTGCTTTTTGATCTGCCTTTCTTTAAATGTGTTTGCTATTACGACTTACAAATCCAATTTAGTATTAGTGATGTGTAAATTGGAAGATCTCTATTTTTAGTAAACATTTTGATTTAATAAATGATTCTCTAGAGCTTCTGTTGAACCAGGTAAAGTATGTAATATTTTATATTATGTGAATGTATTTAAACCCAAGCATTTTTATGGAATTAACTAATGGGTAGATTATAGGCTGCCCTTAATTTGTTGCCTTCTATATGTCAGCTGTTTTAACTGAGCAAGTTATGAAACTACCTTTGTTGAAGAATTAATACAGTTTTAAAGTACTACCTTATATTAGCTAAGAAAATGTTGTTACTTGGTTTAGAATAATGTTTCTGCCTTCCCTTTTTATTTACGACTACGATTGTCATGTAAATGAAGGGGTGTGGTGCTTCAAACTGGCTGTGATGTATGCTTTTTTTTTTTTTTTCCATTTGTTGTTGTCAATAGAAAAGATTGATCTCTGGGCTGGTGAACATAATATCTGTCCCAGTCAGAAAAGGAAAGAGGAAATTAGCAGAGCGATTGGTGGAGAATGATATCTGTCAAAAGAAACACTTGGAGAGCACTGAGTTTAGTGATAGGTGACTGCCGGAAAAAAGGGAACTTTGAATTTTGTCAAGGTAAGGAACAGAAAAATATTTGATTTTATAATGTGAATACCTTTTAGAAGTTATTCGTGTGTATATAATGACTGTACCTTGCCTTGTAAACTGTAATTAAAGAAGAAATCTTTCCCTTTAGCTCCAAAGAGTCTGCCTGAATCAATGAAGGTGCTGTCCTCATTTAATACAAGTGAGAAAAGACTGGTATAATAAAATACATCAGTCATGACTTTTCAAAAACCTAAATACATATATGTGAAATTTTTAACTTTGGGGTTATTATTGTGTTTTTAATGATATAGTTGCTCTTTATGTGTCACATCAATATTACTAGGCTGGGTTGTGGAAATAGTGACTTTCAGTTTTCTGAACTGTGAATTGGAATAGTATTTGCAACCAGGTTAAGAGATAGTTGTAATCACATTGGCAAAATGGTTGTTTGTAATTTAGTGGAATCCTCTGGTAAACTCATTGCATCAAACTGGGAATCTGTGATAAATTTGATTGAGATGATATTGAGAATGGATATTTCTGCTTCTTGTGTGCAAAGATTTTTAGCATAGAAAAGCAAATCTGCTATTGCTGGACAAAATTTCTAGATAACCTACGACAGTCTTTACTGTAACTGCATTTTTTCTTCTAAAATGGTGTGTGTCTGGATGGCAAGCAACTGCTAAACTGATTTTAAGTGCTTTCCAACACTTGGATAATTTTCTTTGTCAGTGTTGGACCATACCACCTGACATGACTTTGATGGAGTGTTGTACCAAAATAAGATGAATGGTGTCTGAGTACTCTTGGCTTTGCCCTGGATAGTTTTAAAGGTAGCTCAGCCTTGATCATATTACTTGTTTTCTCACCTGTGACACCATGGCCCATGCTGCTCTGCCAGTGGGGTGTGAAGAGATGGAGAACAGCTGAAAGAGCCAGTGGGAGCCTCTGCACATCACCTTGTGCAAAGGCTAGGCCTGAGGTTTTGTGCACCAGTGTGAACATGCTTTTAAAAAATTAATTCCTAATAAAAATGAAGTTGCATTCTAACTTGAGTTCCTAGCTCAGTTTAAAACAAATAAATGCTTTTGTGGACCTTCATTTACTCAGGCAGCACTGGAAGAGAATGAATAATTTTAGCAGGGTTTCTTCTTATGTTTTGATTTTGCTTATTTAGCAGTATATAGCTTCTGACTAATTTCTCCTTTTCACTATCTACGGTCTTGTTTTTCAAAGTGCAAATGTACCCTGTACATGTGGCTGTTTTCTTTTGCCATATGGGTCTTCATAAAGGATTTTAAAAATAAATAAATGTAAAAGTGAAGATGTCATGCCTGAAGCATGCAGTGCTGGCATACTAATGGGAAGTTTATTGTGGCTTATTGCTATCAGAGCATGTGCAAGATAATGGAAATTTCCTACAACTTGGGAGAAAGGCTTATTTTCTAATACCATTAATTTAAAGAAAGGGAATTAATATGACTAAAATTCACTTCAACTCTACAAAGTCCAACTGATCTGATGGTTGCTGAAGTATTCATAAAAGGGAGGGAACAGCACTTTATCCCTTCTGTTCACTGTTGAGCAGGGTGTGCTCTCTGTATTTGTCTGGGTGCAGGCACATCTCTGCCATGGTGAAGTTGCTGTATACTGCATGATTCCCTTCCCTGTGCAGTTCTATCAGTTGTAGCCTAATACCTAAATAAACACATCTATCTCTGATGCCTCTTACAGAGTTAACAATATTGTATAGTTTCACCTTGGTAATGAAGAATTCAAAACTGCTCTGTAGCTCTTAGAGAGTGATCAGTGGTGGTTAACAGTTCTTAGATCTTTGGCCATTCCCATTTTGACATTTTCTTGAATTGAGGTGACTGGGTAAGGTGTCTACATCTGGATGTATTTGTGACATGCTCAAAAATTTTAGTCTTAAATGGCTAAGAAGCTCCACATTTTCAACGATTTTTTAAAGTTTCAGTTTTAAATAATTAGAGATGAAGCCAACACTGAGCTTAACTTAATATGGACTTTGCTGTGCCCAAGAAGATTTGACTTGCTATTTGGAGCCTAAATGGAGTAAAAGGGGGAAAAAAAAAAAAAGGTGTTTTGAGTTTATTGGCTCCTTGAAGCAATGGCCTCTTGTAGCAATGACTGCTTCTGCTGATGTGAACCCTTTCAAGCATCCTCATCTTAGTTTTGCTATTGCAAAGTCATCTTCTCTTGGCTTCCTTTTTTATCTTCAAAACAATTGTTTGCTTACCAATGTATCTTAAGGAGTACAGTGAAAAATAATAAAGTCCCCTTCAAACATACCACAGATGCAAAAGAGTATGCAACTGCATTATAGGCAGTGAATTGTACTTCCAATCAGAATTTCATCTGTTCATGTGGTGCACACCTGTGGCTTGCTGGCATTGCTCTTGATTGGAGTGTGAGAGAGCTTAATGAAAAACAAAGCCAGGATGACAAGGAGAGGCTACTCCACAGCAAACATGGGTTACTTCACATTAGTAAGAAGGTGAAATTCGAAATACTGCTTTGGAGACAGCTCCCTGGTATATGAGAGCATGTGTGGGTGACCTGCAAAGGACACTGGTGCCCTGCTTCCTGCTACCTTGCACTAAAGCATTTTTCTCTCTAGGTCAGGTTGATTTGGGCCAGTTGAGAGCATGGCTGATTTCTCCAGCTCGCTTTCTGAGCCAGTAAGAGTATCCTGGGCAAGAATCCAGCTTTTGAAGTACAAAGAAAATAACCCATAATCTATATAAAACGCTAGCGGATGGGGAAGGGAGGAAATTTACAGAGAATAAGTGAGTTTGAGAACAACTGTGTTAAAAGTAGAATGTAAGGGGAATGTGTGTGTTTGACATTAGTATTTATTTTAATTTGAAAATACGGTCTTTGAAACCTTTGAGGTGAGCAGAGGACAAACTCTTGCAATATGATATATTTATTAGTAAACTGAAACCAAGTGCTCCAGTTCGAGTTCCTTTTTCAAAGTGATTTTTCCCCCCTGAATTTGCAGAGTTTGGGTTCCCTCTCTGTGCCCCCCCTCCCTGCTCCCCGTCAGTGTAATGTGTCTCTGATAACGTTAATGGGCTTTGCCCCACATGGAGCAGCAAGTGTATTGTACCACTGCTCACTGATCCCAGGTCAGTGTGATGCGTGAAATCAATTTATTTGAATCTCTTTGCCTGTATAGGAATTTGGCAGCATGCCAGTTGTTTTCATTTAATGTTCTTTGTGTTGAACACAGACAAGCAGGCATGCTTTTGTACTCCTCTTTCTTCTGGGCGCTTCTCTTTTCAGCCAATATTCTATTCTGTGGATTTTTCAGAAAGAAGTAGGAATGTGTTACCTTTTTAAAAAATAATTTTTGTTTAAATAGCCTTTAAAGAGCGTAGAAACTAGGTCAGTCACAGAGCAGCCTTGTGTAGGGTTTTCTGCCAAGTATAGGTGGTAACACCTGCCCTTTCCCATTTCTGAAATTTGGGGAGAAAGAGAAAACACTGGTCTATTTTTCTAATGCCTAGGTCTATGATTTATGTCCTCTTGTAAGACAAAGACTCTTCAATAATGCTTAAATCAGAATAATTTTATTTCTAAATAAGTGAATGTCTGTCTGTTGACTGGACAAATTGGCAATATGTTTCAGGATCTTTTTGAGTAATGACCTTAAACTGAACATTAATTTGGGAATCCCTTGCTTCATCTTTCTGTCTGTTCATCCCCTCCCCCCAACAAATTTAATATTTTGAATGGCTGGCTGAAGAACAGCTACACCCAAGTACCCATTTATTTCCCTTTTTCCCTTTTTTTTTTTTAAATGAGAAATCAAGGTGTATGGAACAGAGCAAATAATGCAGCCCTTCGTAAACTAGGGGTGGGGGAGGGAGGGAATAGCAGCAGATATTTCCAGGAGGATTTGTTTTAGAGCCCGGTGTCGGGAGAGGCAGGAGCAGCAGGAGGAGGCTCTGCCGGTGCTTGGGGCGGCTGGTGCGGAAGTTGATGTGCAGAACCGCGGAGCCGCGGCGCAGGGGTCAGACTCGTACACATCAGCCCCGTTTCCTTGTTTAATTACCTGAAGAGCAAAACATCCAGGCTGGGAGTGTGTGAAAACCCAGTATCTCGATCAGCAGTTTGCTGCTCTGACATCCTGCGAGGCCAGCCCCGTCTGTCCGCAAACGTCAGGGCTGGTTCCTGACAGGGGGCTATCTCTGCCGGGCCTCGGTTCCTTCCATTCAGGAGGCATTGTGTGGAAGAGGGTTTGGTCAGGAATTTGAGGTTCCTGCCGGTTCTTCCAGCCCGGACAACCCTGTGACAGATAGGCATGATTTTTTTCTTTTAGAGAATAATAATAATAAAGAAAAAAATTGGCTCTTTTTAGTCTTTCCCTTGTAATTCTGGCATTGGTATAACACTGACTGAAACAAAACATTAACCCTTTTTCTTCTGAATTTGCGTCTTTTTGCTTCTATTTGATTCTTTCTTCTCTTGCTTGACCTCTTATTTTCAGAAATCAAATCTTCTGAGGAGCAAATTATTTGAGGTGGATTTTGTTCTATAGAGCAGTTATACTTTTGAAAATGGTATTTATTTCACAGATCTCATTTATATAATCATCATGCTTGGCATATTAAGTTTATAATTTTAAGCGTGCTTGGCAGCATTATCTTTGTCCCCTGGATTCAAACCAACCTGGTATTTGTTTCTGGCCCATTAAAACAGTTACGGCAGCTATCAGTGCTTCCATTCTCATTATCCATGTGATTTTCTTAGATTTTTAAAAGTCTGGTGTTCAATTTTAAAGTGCTGGGATAGGGTCGGTTATAGTCCTTGCTCCTTATAGCTGCTGTTTGCTGACATCACAGGCAGTGTTCAGGATTGGGTTCATAGATGGATACGTTCCATTAGGGTGTAAAGCTCCTCCCTAGAGCTTAAAGATGCTGTATGTTTACGTGGGCAAAGGGCTTGAATAGGTGTTCGGTTGTTTTAGGGTTGTTTGTTTTTTTATTTTGTTTTTGTTTTGGTTTGTTTTTTTTAATGTGTGTGAAGAATTAAAGTACAACTTTTTGTTTGAATGATAACTGAAGAATATTACACTTATTTGTACAATCTCAGTACTTGGGTTTATAACACAGTGGTGTTAATAGTTGTACTGGTAGAACTTAAAATCACTGGGTACAAGTAGTAGAAGGAGGAAGCATAATTAATAAGGGCTTCCAGCAGAAATGAGTGTAGCATGTGACTGTTGCCGTTTATTGTTGTGGGCAGAAGCTGGTCCAAGAAAGATACTTGTGGTTGCAGGAGGAGAGAAGGAGAGCTGGAAATTAACTCAGGTTTCATTTCCTTTCATGCTGAAGGCTTTTGGTCCAGTCTGTAGAGTTATGCCCACAGGCTCAGCATACATATTAATGTGCGAGAGGTTTTGTGTGTTTCGTAGGTGAGATTGAAATCTTTTGAGCAGTTAGTTAGATTTACCCTGCTAATATGTAATTGGAAATTTTTGTAAAACAAAAGTATGGGCATACTTTTCTTCTTGCATGCAAACATTGCAGATAAGGATTCTGGGGACCCTTGAGTAAAGGAGGTAGCCTTCAGTGTGCCTATGCAGTCACAGACAGGAGCCAGCTACAGAGCAGGTGGACCAAAGAGTCATTGTCATCTATTGTGCCACTAATCCCCCATCTGAAAAGCATATTCAGGGGATGGTGCAACAAAAGAGCTGTAACAATGTTATTAGATTGATAATTGTGATCTAATGAACTCTTAAATATGAACAATAATTCTTCACCTTTAAAATCAGGCCCCTTTCTTCAGTACAAACTCCCTAGGTTACTCTGGTGTAAAGGTGCCTTTAAGTAAAAGTGGATTACTTATACATGTAGTTTTAAATGTCTGTCCTGTCATATTGTCAAGAAGCCATAATTTAAATAAGCATTGCTTGTATTTGTAGGATGAAAAAAAAAGATGGTTTATGCATTGTGGTCAGTCTCATGTTCTTAAATGGAACATGACATATGTACAGGGTTTGTACATATGAGGGAAATCATATGTCTCTATGAAAGCACTATCTGTTAGTTGAACCTTTACATGTCATATAAGTTGTGTCCCTATTTTCCAGTGTTTTAGTTGCCTTTATTTTTTTTGCAGAGTTCATAATCCAATGAACTGTCCATGACCTCTAGCCAACCATTGCCTGCCTCAACCATCAGTCCATTAAATGAAAAGTTCTCCATGGACGTGTGGTGACAGCAACCACCACATTGTCTTTCCTCCTAACCACTGGGTGTCTAAAGCCTCTTTGAAAATAACAAATAACAAATGGTAGCCTTTACACCAGGGTTGCCACTCGAAAATTCCTTGGGATAATGGTTTTAAATCAGCATTCTCTTTGAAAAAATATTTATCTTGGCCATCTCCAAAAGCCTCTGCTGTGATAATCTTGCTTAAGCAAAGTTCTTGCAGATAATAGTTCCCAAGATGGTTTGGGCTTTGTTAAAACTGGCACCTTGCATTGTGCCCAAACATTTACTGCTCCACTTTGCAGATACTCTCCATAGTGTAAAGTGGTGTAATTTGCTCTTGGTATGAAATTCCACTTCATAATCACGTCTGTATTTTTCTGCTTCTCTTCTGAATGGCTACAACGAAGCACCATGTGGAGTACAACACCATTAGATAAAGTGAAATTGTATTTAGAGGCCTGTGTGTTCCTCAAGGCTTCTCCCAGTTCCTAAAGAAACAAAAGAATTTGTATTTTAATTTTTCTTAGCTGTGATGGGATTCATCTGAGTCAGACTAGAAGCACAGATATTAGAACAACACATGGTGCTTCCAGGGAGCTTGATGTGCTCCTTCAATAGCACTTTAGGTGAATACTGTTCTGGCTTAGTTTTGTAATGGAAACCTAACTGGCACGTGTTTTTCCCTCAGCGTTAGAGTGCTAATTGAGGGTAATATTTTATGGTAGTACTCACACCTTGGAATTCTGGAACTTCTTTTAGCTGTCAAGGTTGGTGGAGGTGGGAGAGGATAACTATCTAAGGCAGCTGGAGCAGAGGCAGGTCATGTAGTGAGTTGGAGAAGAGGGATGTGTAGCAGAGTGAGAAGGTGGCCCCAGAGTCATGAATTTAGGAGTAGATCTGGTGCCAGAGAGAAGACAGAGGGCAGTTATTGGAAAAGTGAGAGAAAAATGTGATGGAAGGTATAACTAAGGAAGCAATGGAAAGAAAAAGATTTGACTAAAATCAGTACCTTCCTTTTGTCACTTACAAACAATAATGCCTTTCTATCATCAAAGGTTGAACAAGCTTGTGTACTGATTCTGCTCTGTTTCCAGATGCTTAACTGCATTAGAGCAGTTCACTTGGTAATACTGCCTGGCACTTTAACAATTACAGGGTCTGCCAGTGGGTTGTCCTATTATAACTGTGAGAAAACTCATCCATAAAAGAACCACTGTTCTGTTTGGACTTAGTTCTCTTCATGTAAAAATCTGCCCCTCCTGCCTCTGTTCCATTAGATCTCCTAATTCATCAGGGAAACAGAAAATACTTGATGATGAGGGAACTTTCTCACCTGGCTCTGGAAAGCAAATAATTTAAATGGAGGAATAATACTCAGCTGTCCTAGATATGCTGAAATATTTCTTTATAGTCCTCATTCACTCGCCCTCTTGAAATTACTCAGTAGTTGACAGATGTCATACTAAAATAAAGCATTAATAGTAAACAGCAACATGCTGTCCAATGGCAGTGCTGTGATGTTATGGACACTACTGTGTGTATAGAAACATAACCAGGCACGCAGAACAGCCAAGCTTCCAGCCCATTATAGTGGAGGCCAGTGCAAAGATTTTGCTAACTGATGTAAGACAAAGCTTTATTTTCTGAATACTTGTCCGTCTGTTTTACTGGCACAACCATATCCTTATATTGTTGGAAAAAAATTATATATATATGTTGAATCACACAATACTTTAATTTCCCTGGATGTTGTGGTTTGTAAATTCATATTGAGCTCATCAGGAACAATAGCTTTGTGTGGAGGCCCCTTTGAACAAAGTTTTTGTACCATTATAAATGTAATAAATAAATACAAGTTGATCAATATATGACAAAAAGGTGAAGAAGGGAGTCAATAGGTAAGAATATTTGCATATAAACCATTTTTGCCCTGTGGAAAATGGCAGTATGAGCATAAATAAATGTTTTGTAATGCTGTGTATTTGCTCCACCTGGTGGATTTTCCTGGAAGTGTTTTTAATCTTCTTAATGGGAAGTTGTCTTTAATATAAAAGACATTTCTCAGAGTAAAGGCAAATTCTTTCTTCCATTCTTTCATTCTTTTGTTCTTTCATTCATTTTCTTTCTTTCTTTCTTTCTTTCTTTCTTTCTTTCTTTCTTTCTTTCTTTCTTTCTTTCTTTCTTTCTTTCTTTCTTTCTTTCTTTCTTTCTTTCTTTCTTTCTTTCTTTCTTTCTTTTCTTTCTTTTCTTTTCTTTCTTTTCTCTTTTCCCTTTTCACATTTCTTCCTCTTAGCAATGGCATTGCAATAGGCAGATTTGTGGAAAGTATAATTTGATATTTGTCTTGGCCACACTTTGTCAGCACAGAGATCTCTATGAAAGCGTAGCATTCCAAATCCATTAGTAATTACAGTTTATTCTGGGGCTTATTTAGAATATTCTTGGATTCATCTAGAAGTTAGTAATTGCTGAGTCCAAGTCTGTGGCTTGTAGATTTATGTGTGATCAGTGAAAGGGAGGATTTGCTATGACTTCCCCCTCCCCTCTCCCCCCACCCCAGTTCTGAGCCCCTCGATGAGAAGTAGCGGTGTTATTGAAAAAGAGAGTTACTATGCTTAAGTGTTAGTGCTGTACATCAGCATAAAATCTGTCTGTCATTAAGCTAGCGTTGCAAACATTGTTTTCTTTGGAATTCTTAAGGACTCGGTTATGCTTTGATCATCTCATTGTTCTCCTTAGGTTATTTTTTTCCTTTAGAGTGTAATGGCTCCCTAACAGAAGGTGAAGTTTAGAAAATAGTGTCTCCATATGCAAGGGATTTGGAGACCTTTTTATTGTCTTTAAAAATGTCATTCATAGTCCTCATTAGCATTTATTGTTGCAAGCATACAAGCAGAAAATGTGAAATTGGTATGTCATGAATAGCTCCACAGAGCTCTAGAGCCCTGAAATTTTGCCTGCAGTGTGGTGTGGGGCAGGCATTGAGAGAAAGCTGGCCAGATGGCTGCCAGCACAGAGCAGAGCTGCAGGTTTTTGTCTCTGGTGCTGAGAAGAGGGAAAGTTCACTGGAGCATACGCTATCACCCCGTGCATTTTAACAAAACTAACTCGCCATCAGTCAAAACTGGGAGGTGGTGACATTGAAACAAAAGTTTTCAATATAATGTAACAATCCTTGTCAAATGAATAAAGTATGTTTAGTTAGTGTCACAAATATTGACATGTTACAGAGAAAAATGCAAGGCTCAAATTTATGGCTTGTGGTAGATACGCTTTCACACAAATATGCTCTACATTATCTTTATTATGAAGATCCTATACATTGAAAAGACATCGATTAGAGGTCAAAACTTGGGTTAATACACTACAGCAGGAGGAGTTTCCCTACCCATGTTAAATGAACAAACACCCTGAGCTTCAAGTCAAAAAGCAACTGATAGCTTGAAACACTTTTTTCCTTCACTGCCCCCCTTTCTGCATGCCCTCCCCCTTCTTTTTGCATCTTAAAATATGGCTGTAGTTCAGCAGGAGCAGATATTCTTCAGGCTTCTCCAGGTCACACTGAATGTGTTTTTTCTCTGTTAGTGAGACAGCATCATTGGTATTTTCTTTCAGAAATATTTTCAAATCAATATCAAATTTTCTAAAGTGCATGAGTGGTGTCTATGCACAGATGGTGTGGTAATTTTCTTTGAAGTCAAATGATGATAGAAATTAGCAGTCAATTCTAATTTACTTTACCCACATTTTAGAAAATATAGAATTTAATAAAAATATGAGGCAAAACTTGTTTAGCCTAGATCTAGTGAAAGAAATAGACCTCGAGAAAGGTACACTTATATGTGAGTTTGTCCATGTGACTGTTTTTACTAAAACATATATAGAAAGCAAAAGAGCATGCATTCTTTAAGGCCTGAATGTTGTCCCTCCCATTGTGAGTCAGTTAATTTTTTATGGAACTATTCTTTCATGTTAGGTCGAAATGTATACTTTCATTGTTTTAAAACCTGAAATGCACTCGAAATGTCACTGGAATTTCTGTGTGTTCAACAAAAATTAATTTTTGGGGGGTTTTTTCATCAAAGAGCAGTAGACAGTCTAGGTTGTTAAGTCTAATGCACTGTCAAGACTGCCTTTTCTCAACAGATGATTTAAAATACTCTTTGGAGTATTGTTGAAATATAGATATAACTTACAAGTTTTCTTAACTGAAAAGACGTGAATGCTTTCTCAATTCCAATGAGTTTAATGCAGTACTCGGTGTAACATCATGAACAGTTTTTCTTAGAAAATGAAGAATATTTTCTTACCACCTTGGTGACTACCTTGCAACTGCTCAGTGTTTGATTTGTGTAGGTAATCTCAATTAGACTATATTTCACAGAGCAGTGTATGTTTTAAATGTCTCATTCGTCTTTTTTCAGAAGTCCAGAAAGCCTTGCCAATAAGGAAATGCTTAGGGAAATGTTTAGTGTTATCTGGCAAATGTTTTGTGTTGCGTGCATAAAGAGCTGCTGCTAACAGATAAGCACATATCTTATTGGAATATTTAAATTCCATTTCCAAGGAAAGAATTGGAAGTTTATAGAGAAGTGCCTTTCTTGGGTAGATTTAGCCTTTTGTGGTAGTGCAGTAAAACCAAGGGAGGCTAGGTACAATGTAATGGAAAAAGTTGCACTGAGGGTCCCATTACAGGCTTATGTGGGCTGCCATCTCACCAGGCAATCAGAGATACTTGGGCAGCAAGAAATTACTGAGCTTCTCTTGAAGGTGTTGCCTTTACTGTACTGTGGTTGGACTGTCAACAAAGTTAAGAAAGCATCCAGAAGTGGTTGTCCCCTGTCCCCCGCATCAGCTCCACAGCTCACACATTAGGTGGGTTTGCCCTGTCAGTGGGATGCCTTAAGAAAACACTAATAGCTTCCAGCTGGGTGGAAAATCAAAACGTTTTGGGACTGACAAAACTAGTAGATTTGAATTTGAAAGCCTAGCTAATGCCTCCATTTTTATTTACCACTCGCCCATAAAAGATTATTTTCCAATATGTCAGCCTCATTTGGTGGCCAGTGGTCTGAAAGTGAAAGTGGAACAAGCAAGCAGGGAAATCTGGACATTAGTGAGTCCGCCCTTTCAAGCTGGTGTGCCACTTTGTGGAATGGCCTTCCCTGAGATTGGGGGGGTCTTCATGACCATTCATCAATGCTCGTTGACTGATCATTGAGTGCCTTCTCATTCAGTTTATCAAGTCTTGCACATAAAAAGTCAGAATAAGCATTATTCAGCTTTGTTAAAGCCAACTAGGAGTAAAATGCTCCATTTGAACCCATTTTGCCCTTGGTTTTTCACTTTGTTAATGCAGTCCTGCTTAAATGAGTGCTTTTATTGGGTCTGTTAGAATATCTGAAACTATTAATTCTCTTGTATTGAATAGCTGGTGGCAGGCCAGAGCAGATGGGGTAGAAAACTATTTGGTTGGGTGTATTGCTTTCAATTAGGATCAATGAGGTTTCAGCTCCTTTGAATTAACTCACTTAATACCCACTGTGTGAAGTCACAATGTATCACAACAGTCTGCTATAAGTAGAGCGGGAAGTTGAGAAGTCCTACAGAAAAGCTTTGAGTTAAATTCTTCCTTCACTGTTAATAAAGAGCTTTCATTAACTACAGATGTGTTTCAGTGGACTTCCAGTCCCTGTTATTAAGCTGGGTTTGCACAAAAGGGAATCTGTACTTTTACATGATGGTCATTAGGAATTTCCCTTTTCCATCAGATCCATGTCTTGGCTACCTTATATTATCCTCTGCATAAATTTTTTTTTACTTCCCCTTCAAATACAAGACTATGGAGACCGGTTTGCCTCCTCTACCCATTTTCAAACTAAGGACTCCTAGAGGAAGATTTAAAATTATTTTGTAAAGCATTTTGAGTGATGGTCAAAGAAGGAGCTGTTGCCCACCCAGGATGGTGTAATGTAATGTGCACCATAAAGAAACTGGCCCTAGATTGTCTGATGATGGGTTTTTCATTCTCTTTGTATCCCGTCCATTTTGGCAGTATTCTAAATCTTGTGATGCAGCAGAACTGTTCTGTGTTAAAACCAGTGTCTTTCCTTTTTTGGTAGAGAGTAAAACCATTTTACAGAATGGGCTGTCCACTTTTGCTTGGCCTGCTAAAATTTTAGACATGGTGCAAAAACTTCTAGGGCAAGCTTTAGGTGACTGCATTAGAAATGGGGGTGAGGAAAGCAAATAAACTTCCACAGATACTTCTTCAGGGAGGACTGCCAAATGGGTTGCAGCCTGCCTCAGTGTATTAAATAATGAGAGGGGAAAACTATTCATGCAGCTGGCTGCTTGAGAAAATGCTGAAGTAGTCTCAGATGCACAGGCATTCTGTTAGCCCCTTCCATGAGCAGACTTCTAGGTGAGAATCTCCAGGGATCCAGGTTTTGTTGACGTGGATCAATTTAAGTGGCAATTACTGTAGTCAGATAACAGCTTAAAAAGGCTTTTTACACACAGAAAAAAGATGCATAATCACGCAGCATATGGAAGTTCAATTTGGTGAGCCATGGTCTGTGGATTTACAATGTACTGATATTAAGACCTTTTTTAAAGAGTGAATATTGTTCGGTTTTATTAAAATGCGTCATAGCGTTGACACATTACTTTCTGCTCTGAAGCTGATTCAGGCTGCATCTATGTTGATGAAAGGTTGCATTTCCAACTGTGAAAATGTTTTTCCTTTCATGTAGAGTACAGCATTACAAAAGAAAAACAACGTAGCAAATACAATACTAACTGACTGGTTTTAGATATTGCATCAAATAATAAAACCAAAAGGACAGTAAAGTTTTTAAAGGCCTTGTTGGTGTAGACTTCACTTGTCTCCATTTCCCTTGCTTCTCTCCCTTTGCCCCTCTGCTTTTACCCCTTTCATGAAAGTGGTCAGGAAAATGTTTTCATGTTTTGGTTTTCATGTTTCTCTTGGACTCTCTGATGCTCAAAAATCTATTATAGAGAACTTCATTATGATAGATGTCTGACGAAGATGAAGAAAAGACCTGCCTCAAGTAGTAGACACATTAGGTTGTTTGCGCTGGGCTAACAGTCCAGGGGATTGTTACTGGGGCAGAGGAGCTCCTTTTCTTCTTGATAGTCTTGGATTTGCCAGTTCTGTGTTTGGGATTTCTCTCCTATTTAACTGAAACCTAAGGGTGCCACTTAGATTATGTTAAAAAAGATATCGTAGAAATATCAGTAAATTAAATGATTCATTTTCTTTAAGTGAGAAATATTCATGAGTTCAGTCTGGACATTAGGAGGGACTGTTATTTTCTGCTTAATTTTGCATGTGTGTCCTTTTCCTAAACAGATCTTTATCAGGCTCTGTGGTAGCTAGAGGAAGGAAGAGGAAGGCCTAAAAGCAGAGCTGTTTCTTCATAATAGAGGCAGAAGATGGCATAATGCAAAATCAGGGGGGTGCATAAATAAGTACACAAGGACAGGCCTTACACTGAGAAGATCTGACTGAGAATTGTTGCCTTTCCCTAAAGGTTTGAATGTATAATGCAAAGGCAAAGTCAGAACCAGGACCTACATGCTAGTTGCTGGAGAAATGGCTCGTTACCAAAGCACTTTGCAAGTACTGAATGGGAGGAGAGTTTTAAAAAGGACGGTATTTTTTCTTGTGCCTAGAATTTTGTGCAAAGCTGTGTGCTACAGAAGGCATGCGAGTCAAGCGTATGCTTCTTCTAAGAGGCAAAGATGTTTTACAAAGGACTAAAGAGGGACTGCTGAGAAGAAAATAGCCAGCTTTAGATAAAGCACTATAACAAAGACTTGTAGTTTTATGTATCATGGTGTCCATTAAAGCTTAATAGGGAAGAGTGAATTGAACCTAGCCAGGCATACCTTATTCATGTGAAGGATAAACATTTAAGGGGTTCACAAAATCAGAAACTGGGAGGACATGATTGTTTAGCTTTTGAAAAAGCTTTACAGGGAAGATTTTGTTTTCATCCCCCATGGATCACTATGCAAGGTAAAGGAGAGTAAGCTGCAAATGTTTGGAACATATCAATGGAGGAATCCCAGGGGGTTAAAAGCACCATAGTAAAATGTAAGTGGTCTGCTTTCTAAGTGTGGTCTATTTTACACATACTACTGTGGATCTGAGAGAGGGAGTGATTTTGATACTCCATTCCCTATAGTAAAGGAGAATAATAATGACAGAAGTGTGGGAAGGGGAGGGGGGAATATTTTCTTGTATATTCTTTTGCACATTTTGAATTTCCAGCTAAATAAACAGACTTAGTCTTACAAAGTGCAAAATTATGGCTGTTAAAATTAAGAATTATTTTTTTCCACATTTGGAGGAGAGCTGATTCAAAGGGATGCTTTTTCTTTAATTGTTGTCAGCAGAGGAAAGGGTTAACTTTTAAGGAAAAAATGAATAATTCAGTGTTTGGCTTATCACTCTGCATTTTAGTTTCTATTCTTTGGTCATCTGGAACTTGGTGTGAAAGGTAGAGTAAAAGGAGTCAGCTGAGGGGAGCCGGGGTTGTGATAATTTGCACACACATCCCTGTCATTGTTCTGCCTGAAGAGACAGGGCTGGGTTCAAGGCCACATGTGCTCCTGTCATCATTCACATTTCTGCTCCAAGTGCAATACAGAGTGTCAGCTCTCCATCTGTCTTTGCCTGGCAAACGCACGCGCCCAGCATCCTGCCTCCAGCTACGCTGCCACAGCCAGTTCTGATGGCCCTCCTCGCTTCTCTCTGTTCATTCCAGAACAGGAGGCACTGAGCCCTAAATAAGCTTGCTTTTAGGAGAGAGCCATTTACAGTGTGGTATATTTTATCCAAGGATGCCTGGTGAGTCGAAATTATTGCAGCTCTTTCGGTTCTAAATGAGGAAACGCTAATCGGTTTTTTGATAGTACATTTTCCCTCTCTCTTTTTTTCTTTTCTCTTTTAATATAGAGGGTGATTTGCAAGCTGATACGGGTACGGAGCGATCGCGGATGCTAATTCTGTTGTGTATGTGTTTGGGGGAGGGGAATTTGTGCAAGTGAACTGCTAGAGATGATACTTACAGCAGGACTGGATGTTTCAATGAAAAGGGATAGAAATAGCAGAAAGTCACCAGCTTTGTGGGTGCAGGTCTCTGCACGGGGGATCATTTTTAGCAAAGGGAAATACAGCTTCGGGCTGGCTTTCATGACTGTCAGCTGCACCTTGAATCTGCAAACATTTGATCGTCGGAGATCATTCACAGCGTTTACCCATCAGCTGAAATTATCTCTGTGAAAAGCTGTTTATGTTGGAGAAGTGAGGGAGATTTATAAAACAGATTATTCCAGCCTTGTCCTAAATCGTAGTCCTTCGCTGTCACCAGGCAAATCACCAAAATATGTTGATTCAAAATAAAACAATAAAAAAAAATCTGCTGAATTAGAGGAATTGCTGTGGAGCTGGGAGTTATAATAGGTCGGTTTCCCCAGGAAAATATTACCCTCGGATCTTACAATCACTTGTCTTATTGATAAGTGTTATTGCCAATAAAAATGCTTCTATTCAGGGTGATTTGTCTGAGGGGTTTTATGAGATGCTTGACCATGACTGAGTAGATTGAATTTGGTGTGTTTTGTTTGTGGTTTTTTCCCCTTTTGGTAAGGACTGGAGAAAGCCATGTGCCTGATTATAACAGCTTGTGTTCTGGATAAAAAAAAAGACGGGGCTAGAGATCCTACAGCTGGCTGGTTCTTGTGGATTATTTGGGTAGGACAGGCAGAAGAGGCTATGCTTGATCACAGAGAGTCTGTACACCTCGCAGATGGTGTTTTGAAACAGTATCTGCCAGTTTACTGCAGCCACAGTTGCATGTAGGTATTGCCAGTTGTTGGAAGAATGTTTTCCTTTTAGAATTTTTGTACACGGTCATACCCTACTGCTGGTATGTTTGCTGATCCTGTGATTGTAACAAGAAAGTGGGCTCTGTTTGCTCAAAGCACAAGGTTAAGAGGATTTATATGGTTGAAATATGGGCAAATTAATTTGCATAGATAACAACTGAGGACTATGAAAGGTCAATTTAACCCTTTAAACATCAAATTTGATTTGCATTCATTGCATTCCTGGGAATGTGGTCTTCATTAGAAACACCATGGTAATTCATTAATTAGGAAAACTGTGCATTGTGCATAATTTTCATCCACTGATGTTTCCCTTATGTTTGTATGAAACCCATCTTCTGCTGCGGTTTACTCTTTCTGTGTTTTATCAAGATATTTAGGTGTACTAAAATGACCCAATCTTATCAGTTTTGATCCTTGCGTGCATTATTCGGTGTTATTGGCAAACTGTTGGAATGCCTAGAGTGGACATTTTTGAAAACCGATTAAGCCTTTGGCATTTAAATTACTTAATCTACCTGCTGGTTAAAATTTCATGCATCTTTAATCAAAATGGCATGTGCCGCACTCGAGTATGTATACCCTTATCAATACTCACTAAGCTTTACCATTAAATAAATCTTTTATTTGCAGCATTCTCTTAAAGCAGTAGCAAGCAAGAAGTGTGTTTTAATGTCAGCTCTGAGTGTTAGAAAACCTTGCACTTGGATACAGAGAATACACTGACAGCTGTGACTGGGAGCATGTGCCAGAATGGAGATACTTGAACAGATCTGACACTTGGCTATTTTTGACACCCATCTGCACTTTTTTACTCTCCTCTAGGATGAACTGCCTCTCAATCTGTTCACAGCATATTTTAGCCCTTTAATATTGTGGTGTTGTGTTTTTTCAAATGGGCATTATTAGCCATCTGGGGCAGATTTTGTATTTTAAAAGTAAGCACATTATGTACAGGAGATTAAAAGGATGTGTATTTTTATGTAATCTGATATTATGTCAGTGCCTTTTGTGTATGTGTGAAGTCTTGATTTCAGAACCATCCCTTTAGTGATTCTGACATCTGAGGTCCTTCTTTTGGGGAAAGAACAGGAAGTAATAAGGACGGGTTCTGGTTTATGTGTAGTGATAACAATTACGCAAACTAAAATTGCCCTTCAAAGACTAATTGCTCGTACTGTTATAATTGTGACTGGGCGCTCACCTCCTCGCTCTCCCGTCAGGGCAAAGCAACAGCAGCGGGGCTGGCTAATGAAGCGCTGTAAAAGCCATTCAGACTTCTGTGAAGGCACTGCTGCAACTCTGAGAAAAGTCTCTAGAAAGATAATCCTGTTAACATGCAGCTTGCCGTAACCAAGTTAACCATTTTGTCATTCTGTGTAGCGAACTCTAGGAAGCGTTTATCTCTAAGTAATTGTTCCTGGGGGAACAGTGTTCAAATCTAATGCCATACACCAGTTTCTCTGATTACTGTGAATGTGGTTGTTGGTTTCTTTTTTTTTTTTTTTTTTTTTTTGTACTGTTTATTCCGGACTTTATTTATGAAACATTACAAATCTATCAGTCATTTTATAGTACTTTCAAAGAACAGATGTTGGCCTACAAAATGCTTTATTATTGCCCATGGCAGTATTCAGCATGGTTTCCTTAAAAGGACAATCAGTGATCACAGTCATTGTAGCCCAGAAATAATGCTGCTCTTTCAGAAGATGGCCTGGTATTAGGTCAGACCACCCTTTCTTTACTTCTGCTCTCCAGATGTGGCTGCAACTATTTTTTTTTAAAGTTCATGTTTCAAAAAAAAATGGGTTTGTTTTCAAAATCTGGTTTTACTTAAGATATCTCCATCCTGGAGTGCATTTCATAAATTGCCCACATATTTTTCTTAGCAGAGAACTTAACTGGCTGTAATTTTTAACACATGGCCACATCATGTGATATTTTCAAAACATTTGCACATAGCTTTAAGAAGGTCCCGGCAGAAATGATCCATCATCTCACAGCCAGCCCATTTCTTAACAGCATATCTGCATTTTCCATTTAGCAGAGCTATATATTATTAGCTTACATTTTGGGTAGTAAAACAGTGTATTGCTGATTGTAAAACATGGACTTTATTATCTGCTGAAAATTGATTTGGCATTTATAGCCACTGTGTACTAGAGTGGCTTTCTGGTTTTAACATTAGTGCTTGCAAGTGATGATTTGTTTAAAGAACAGAAACAAAATTGCCATGGACATAACTGTTAGTGTCCTAGAAACTGAACATTTGGATTATCCACCTGTTTTTTAAATACATGTGTCTAAATGGTGTTACACAGCAAAAGTGTCCTAGCAGTCCATTAACCGACTTGTTCTGTTCTAAGTTGCAGTTACTATGCTGTTATATTAGGAGGAGTCTGTGTATTACAAAACAAGTTTTCTGCCAAATAGGGAAAATGTGTCTGGAAATACTTAAGTCTGAGTGTTAACTTTGCATCATTATTCCAATCATCCTACATAATGGCTTTATCTTCAGGATTCAGCTACAAGTGAAAAGCTCTTTCCCTAAGAGGACCATGGGCCACTGGGTTCTTCAGATATGTATGATAAGGTTGGGAGGTGACATGTGATGACTTGCTTTTCACAGTATTAAAGTTTCTTCATTTTTTATGGTAGTAATAAATTCCAAAGTCTGCATAACATTATTGCTCTTATTTTCAGCCCATGGGGCTGTGAACTGCCTCATGCTACGCATGCATGGAAAGTAACTAACACATCATGGAATGCAGATCATGCTGCAGGAATGAATATATATATATATATATATATATATATATATATATATATATATATATATATATATATATGGGTTTCATCAGGGTCCCAAACACTCTTTTCCTGAGAAGATTGAAAACTTTACAGCTGAGGCCCTCCCCTCAGCTGGAGAACAACAGCTGAGTTAGTTTCTCAGGACAGGTACTTCCTTGGTGTTTAGCACCAATCACATCTTTATTTGAAAATTTTGGGCTCCACACTCACATATATAAGGCATGATCATCATAGGTTGCAAATCAATGTGATGTGTGTACATACGATTTGAAAAGACAACTTGAATTTTGCATAAAATGAAATAATGTGATACACCGGTTTGAAGTCCATACAGAGAAATTGATACATGTAAGAGTAGAGGACATGATACCTGGTTCTTTTCAGGACAGGCACACATACCTCTACCAGTTTTCGGGTTTGTTTGATTCATCCTTGTTTCTTTCAAGTGTGTATATCAAGGATAACACCACAAAAAATCAGTTGAAGCCTGGTATTTCACTTCCAGGTCACAAAACAACTTGTGCACTTGAAGCAGTAGCTGCATTCCTAATCCAAAGTGCTGTGCCTCTAAAACTCTCCTCATTCCTGGGTGCATCACTGTTACAGCTTTAAAGTTTCCTGATCATGTCAAGCTGCATCTCTGCATGACAGGGTCTCCCTCAGATAGGGTTAAGCAGCCCAGTGCTGAGATCACACCGATGTCTTTTTGGAGTTGAAGCATTTCTGTGTCTTGAGTTGTTCACACAGTTGGATCTGGTAGGTAATCTCAGAGGAAGCCCAGTGCATATTTAGACTTGTTGGTTTCTTCACAAGTGTAGGCTTACTTTTTGTTCCCAGAAATTTGTGTGGTGTAAAATGGAGCATAGAGCCAGCAATGCTAAGGCAAGTAGAGATTAAATTGGGAAAAACATAGGGCACAGCAGTGCTTGGATTTTCACTTACACACAGACACAGTCTAGCCATATTGGCCCACTTGGCAAGGCTTATTTCTTTCGATATCCTGCTATGCTAACCCCCTGTTCACGCAGTTCCTCTGTGAAGCTGGTGAAGTCCTTGCCACATTGTACCATTCTATCTATATTCACTGGCTCAGCTCTCCAGCAGCTCAGCCCTTTCTTCACCAAGTTGCATTTTTGTGACATGCATTTGTTCTTTCTGCCTCATGTACATGAGAATCACCAGATGAAGAGCAGGACCAGTGCAGGAGCTGCTTTCCCCTTGCTGCTGTTGATCTTGAGCCATATTTCCTCTTAATATGTTCCTTGTTCAGTTCTTGGGTAGGACAAGAGCACTGGAGATTACTCTCATAAACTGCTAATGGGCAGTAGCTTTTCCCACTGCTAAAGGAATATGTTCCAGACCTGAGTGTGAGCAAACAGAAGGAGAATTTGAATTTGTGTGTTTCACTTCCAGAGTGAGGCTTTCACTCCAAAGTCTTGCAAAAAAATTTCAAAGCTCACTCTTGCATCTTGCCTAGCTGTGTCTTATACAAACCATGTCTACTTGCCAATCTTCTGAAGGTGAGGATATGGACAGCTTTTCTGGAGGAGAGAGTAATGCTGTGGATTCCACGTCTCCAAGTTATTGAGGCCCTTGAAAGGCAGGAATTTTCCTGTTGGTGAGCTGTAGGCAGTTGCTAGTTAAATATAATTAACTTTATATAATCTTTTTGTCATGAGCTGTCTACAGCTGCCTAATGGGAGGGTGTAGAGAAGATGGATGAAGCGAAATTTTTCTCGAGGTACATAGTGGTAAAGATGGGAGGTAAAAGGCATGAGTAATAGACCATGATAAAACCCAAGTAGATACCAGGAAAAAAAATTCTTCACCATGATGATGGTCAGACATTAAAAGTGTTTTTTCAGAGAGGTAGTGATGTTTTCCTTATTGAAGATCCTGTACTGGACAAACCTGTGGCAACTTGATCTAAATTTCACATGCTTTAAGACAGAAGGGCATATCCTAATCTCCTAAGGTCACTTCAGTTTGTATAATGGTCCTTTGTTCCACTGGATCTGTTAACTGTTCTGGACACCCAGTCTGAGGTGCTTCAGACCGGTACTCTGTAGAGGAGAGCAGAACAGCCCCTGGTACTGGCTTCTGTGTTGTGTTTCAGGAGAAATTTCAGCAGTGTTGGGCTTCAAACACCTAAAGGGATTCATTAAATCTGCTCTGAAACTATTGTTTGGTCTGCAGCCTTGTGAATGGACTTTGTGTGCTGGTAGAAGAGTGGAATTGTCAGGCTCAATGTTGGTTGAAAGGGCTGCACCTCCTTCCTCTGGCAGCTCATAGAGCTGTGCTTCCATATACCAGAGCTGAATTTATTTCTCTGAGCTTTTTTATTGTTTTAGTTTTATTTTTTCTCTACTAGTAATTCCTTCTTTACTGCAAGTTGTAGGCAGAGTGCAGAGAAAGAGCCTCATTGTGAGCTTTAACTGCAGAACAGCCTGAGACAGCAAGTTGCTGGAGACCTTGGGATTTGAGAGAAGACACTTGAACTGAAGGTTCACAGACCTCTTAGTTCTGTCCCTGTGCTGCAGCACACCACCTGTTAGTAATGTTCCTGCAGCTGGTTTAAAGAAGAGACACTGAACCCATCTAAATTCTACAAGTCTCCTTCTCAAATTCTTGCTGCACGAAGCTAGAGCCTTACTTGAGCTTTTTCATGATGTTGAGTAATGAGTTGTAGATTTATTTCTTCTTCTTGCTCTTGGGATCTGGTAATCTTGTGGAATTTTCATGAGGAAAAATTACCTGGTAGGACCCACACATCTGAATTTATTAAAATTATCCAGCCAGGTATTAGTGTGGATAAATATTCTGGAGCTATGCCTGCAACATAACTGTACTTTTAAACAGGGACAAAGTGTAAGTCAAAGGTGACAGGAAATCTTTCTGAAGTTCAAAAGGAAATACCATCAGCAGAGGACACAGTTGTTAAGAGTACTGCTCATATGGTTCTCATTCTTTTTGGACATCCCTTTAGAAACAGAGTGTAACAAGCTCTGCTGTTATTTTTGCATGTTGACAATACTGAGCTGACAAAGACCAAAAGAAATGTGGAAATAGAAGAGTGAAAGGAATTGATATTGATCACCTCCTGGAGGAGAAGCTGAGGATTAAGGAAGAAAAATGTCTTTTGGTAACCCTTCAAGCGTACTGCAAATTTGGGCAGATCTGTTGTAGGGTCAGGCCAATATCCATTCTTTGTTTAAAAATGGAGGTTGCTATATTGAACTGAGATTTGAGTAAGTGCCATTTGCATGTGCTTAATTAACTGCAGTGAAGTTTGAAATTATTCAAGAAGCAGGAACATGTTTTACCTTTCAAAGTCCATTGCCCTTTCTAGCTTATCAATACATCTTTTCTGGGGTTTAAGGCACTACTCTGTCTAAAGTAGGTAATTTGGAAAGCATATCTAAAATTTTACTTGGTACTGTATCAGTTCTAATGCTTTACTGGAGTTTTCTTTATATACTTATAATCCTCTTCTCCAAGCCTTGGGAGCTTTCCTGTATATGACCAGTGCAGATTCTGGTAGTTCTCCCTTTCTCTCTGATTCTTCTAGTGATGTCTTCTTCAATGTCTTCATCTTCTTCAATGTCTTACTGTCCTCCTGTTTGAAACCACATCCTGCTAAAGGAGTAATCTCCCAGTTAGGGATACAGGGCCTTTCTCCTTCCTTCTTTCAGATCTCTCCTTAATATGTATTTTGTGAGTCATGCAAGCACACATGACTCAAATACTCTTCCTGCCACAAGACTGCAGTTTGGAAAATGTGTGCACTCGCATCATAGGAAAATGCAGCCATAATTTGATTCTTGCTTCCACACTGTGCATTCCAAATATATTCTGGTGGCCCTTTTAAGCCAGAGCAATAAGCATGTGTACACAGCCTTGAATTTTCATTGTAGCTGTTTTATAATCAAAATGAATGCCATCTAGATAGACTTTCCTATATGCGACTTCCTCATATCATTCCTTGAATTTTTAAGAGCCTCTTTTTTTTTTTTAAAGGGATTTTGCGCCTTGCAGAGCACCAGCCACATCTTCCATGGTTAGCAAATACAAATTAACATTTATTGTTTTAATTTTATTTTTCCAGTCCATTTCACCACATAATTGTTGATTGCGTAATTATGTCTGCTAGATTTGCACACACTTATTTGTATTCTCTTTAGGAGAAAGTTTGTCTAACTGGAATTTAGAAGAGGTCATTTTCTGTGACAATGTTACTGTTACTACTTTTTTTTTGCCTGGAACCATACTACATACACTATTTTTGACATTTTAGACTATAAACACTGCAGTGTATAAAAATGGTCTTTTAAAAACAGGTATATGCAATAATCTTATTCTATTTTAGGAAGTATTGGTATTTCTGTCAGTTTTGGAAGGGAAATCCTGGGTGAAACACAGGGACCTTGTAACACAGTAAAGAAAGTGGAAAGATGTTCATTAAAGCAATTGTGGTTATGGTTGTAAAAGAGTGGATGTAATTAGATATGCATCAAGGTCAGATGGCAGTGTCATTTAATAGCTTTGAAAGTCATCAGTTTTCTTCTTGGAAACTTGTTTGCAACAGAGTTTACTGCCTCTTGGGATTGGCATTTTTAATTTTCATTTTTCCACTGACGGGAGGAGGACAACTAAGTTTCTGGAATTCAAGGGGTCCACACAGGTTGAGTTCATCCTTCCATAGCACTGTAGGATCTCCTAACTTTAGGGTCCTAAAAGAGAAAGAGCGTCTGTCAATTTCATCCATATTAGAACCTAGAAGTAATGTAAATCACTTCATTAAAATCAATATCTGATTATTTTACACTGAGCTCAGCATTTGACTGCGTTGCATCTTCAGAAATAAAAGCAAAGTCCTTTGCAATTTTGAAAGGGAATCTGTGCAGTAAGGAGCGTATATCTTTATTTTCTGAATTCCTATTAGCCAATGTGAACACTCCATTGTCCCCTTGAAAATGGAGAAGTGTAATGGTGGCTTCTTTGAGAATACTATCTGTGTTTCTCATATTAAATTTTTCAAGTATTTTGAATAATGCTTATCTTGTTTTGTTAATTTACTTGCATCACTCTTTACGTTATTCTCTGGTTGTAAAAGCAAACATGTATTTGGGTTTTCTACATTTACTAAGTGAGTCTGCTGCACAAGAGATGAATCTGCATGAAACTTTGATTGAGAGATTGGTATGAAAGCAGAGTCTACAGTGCATGTATAGCAAGTTCTCTGCCTGGAAAGCCAGTGTTGCAGCCTTTCTTTGCCCTCTTCAGACTCCTCTACATAGACAGAACCACATTTTGGGTTTGATTTGCGTGGTTGCTTGCCAGCTCAGCAGCTAGTTTCTTCCCGTGACATGTCAATTGGTAGAGTAGTAATTTCCAATTCCTTTCATTTTGAGCAAGGCAAGTAATGGTATTTGATCTTCAGATACCAGCAGAAACAGAATCCTTTCATTTATGCTGCCTTAAAGGTTTTGCTTCAAACTGCCTTTGAGTCTGTAAAAGCTCCAAAGGTAAAAATACTACCTAAATTTAAGGTATCGACCTGCATCTCTCTGTAGAGCCACAAGAGAAATTATATACTCTTTCCTTAGTTAACTTCTATATTCTCTCAGGAAGAGCTTTGTGGAAGCTGCTGAGTACCTTGCATTTTCATGAAGGAATACAGAAAATCATCATGCCTTGATGTCATCCTGACAGCAGCAGATATGATTGTGTGGTTTTGTCTGGGGCATTGGTTCAAGACAGTCTTGAAATATTGAGTGTCCATTGCTTAATCACCAGGAATGCTTAATAGGTTTGTCACAAGTGTTTTTCTTTTTTGGAGGCTGTAAATGTTTTCGCTGTCTTGCCACACAAGATACAGAATAGATGCCTTGATGAATTACCCAATGGGGATTCTGGTGCAGAAATTGATGCTTACTGAATCAGAATCAAAAGGGTTTCTTTGTGGTTTTTTTTTTTTTCATTTGTTTTGGGGGGTTTTATTTGTTTGGTTTTTTTTTTTTTTTTTTTTTTTTTGGTGGGGGGGATTGTTTGTTTTGGTTGTTTTTTTTTTTGTTGTGGCTGGTTTTTTCCATTTGTTTGTTTGTTTGTTTGGTCTCCTTTAGTCATTACAGTAAAGCTGCTGGGTTTTAAGTATGTAAGTATGTCTCCTTACAGGTGTGGGTGTGTGCACGTTGTTGCATGCAATTGCTAGCTTTTGGAGGGTTTTTCAACACAATGATGATGCAGATGTTCTGATATTGTTCTTGAAAACAGCTGATGGTGGATCTGATGCTGAAAGCTGATCAGCAGCTAGCATACATCATCATCTTCTGATCCAAACTGGTTCCTCTGGGAGTCAGCTCAACTGTTTCAGTGTGTTTTAATTAAATTGAGTGCTGTTAAGGTGTCAGAAATTACTTTATAACATAGGATAATGGACTTAAATAGACTTATTTGCACATTGCAAATCATAGTTTAGCAAATTACACGTAAAGGCTATATATTAAAAAATAAAACAAGCCCCCCAATATTCAGTAGGAAAAGAAAGAAGAAAAAAATTGATCTGATTTCTAACTCAATCCTTAAGACATCTTTGCATTAAAGCCCTTCTGGGCTTAATAGTTGCTAGAATAATACCTATTTTTTTCTGAATAACAGTCATATCATGCTTTGTTTGAATGAAAAAGGTAACAATTTTTTTGTTTTAGTTAGGATTGGATATATGGTCAGAAGTCCCTGTCAACCAGACCTTTAATAGCTGGAAAAATACTTCTAATACATGCAACAGATAACTTCTATATGTAGGTCTTACAAGGTTTTGAGCAATGTTAATCCCCAGAAAAGTTCATGTGAGTTGTGAATACTCAGCATCTTGTAGAATTAGACTGTATTTATAGGAAGTCTAATGGTGTAGGAAAATAATAAATTTACATGTACAGTGAGAGCTGTTGCAATTCAGCAGGTGGTTTCTAAAATATCAGAAAATGGCAAAATGTTTACTGATATGATTTCTCTCTGAAAAACAAACCTGTTTAAAAATATTTGAACATTCAAACTTCAAATGCTTAAAGCTGATTTGCTTTTCTTCAGCCATCTCTGGTCTTTCTTACTTGTGTTTTGAATTCACAGGCTCTTAATTTTTAGTCTTGAGGATCATATTTTGCATTCTGAATAGCACAGTAACAGGAAAAGAAAAAGAAAATAATTTTCTTGCAAACCATATATTTCAATAGGAAGTTTACTTCTATGAATAGATAAGAGAAGTTCAGGTGATACCAGAAAATATGTGCTTTCGTTTTCTATGCCTATGCACATTCATGCAGAATACTAGATCACATTTCTCTTTAGTAATATAAAACCTGCTTGAGATTGAATTAATAAATTATGCGAAGCAGTATTAAAATTCTCCCATGTCTTTCGAATCAGACATACAGCTTTAAGCAATTTGTTAGTCACAAAAGCCAAGGAATATCATTAGGATAATATATATTTTTAAAAATCAAAATCCTGTAAGCTAATTTGCCTGTGTGCCATTTTCTTACTCTGATTTAAAATTAAAGCCTGTCCCTACCCTATAAATGGCTGTAGAACTGTGTACATCTTCAGTGAAAAGGTTTCCAGTGTGGTGAAAAAAGGAATTCAGTTCAAAGATCTTTAATCCAGTTTCCTCTGTTTTATTTGATTACTTGGAAAACCTTTCCCTTTACTGCTGTTCCCCAATTCTTCATTCACCAATAGTACTGAGGGGAAAATTTGTGCTGTGCCGTTTATACATAATTTAAAACTATTGTGCTAGCTTTAAACCCAAAGTCTTTCTCATCTATCATTTATCTCATGATGTTATCTTTTGTACTCGGTACCCTTCAGTAAGCACAGCCTGACACATCTTGTGGCCTTTACCTTCTGCGATAAAAAAGATTGAAAAGATGCTTGGCACCACCTGGTGAAGATGAGGCAACCCTGGAGAACTGTGCTTCGGGAGCAGGTGACTGATGCTACGAAATGTGCCAGTCTGGGGACACAGCTGAGGGGTTGTAGTAGGGAAGGGTGAGGGGAGGGGAAGAAAAAAAAAGAGCAGGAACATTAATACATCTTCCTGAGGTTTGATGGGACATACACTGCCTACTGTTCCATCTGGTGCTTATGATAGCATGGCATATTAGCATGCTGCAAGTTCATAATGTATTCAGGGCGAGAAAACACCACTTGCATACCAATTGAGGCGTCCTCTTTCTCAGAGCTGCTTTTGAATTTCAATGATGTTTATGCCTCCTAAGCCATGACTGAACGGAGCATTTCCGCTTGTGGAGAAATAACAGCAGTGAGGGATTCTAGCTCGTGTGGCTTTTCTTTCCTCTTTCTTTATTTTTTCTCTCTTTTTTTTTTAGTTCTTTTCTTCCTGCTCTCTCCTTCCAATTTGTTTTGTTTGGGGAAGCCTGAAGATGGCTTGAGGTTTTTGGACTAGCTAATTACAGAGCTTCTGTTAATATTACATTGACTTCTTTTTAAGGTTGTAGTCTATTGTCTTTTTGCTTATCTCAAAATGCTTAAATGTCTTTTTATGACATTTTGATGAAATTACTCTAAAAGCAGTGTCATGAAGCATTTAGAATATAGCACATTGCAATTCTGCTTTATATTCAGATTTCCTGTATTACTAAATCAAAGAACAAACAATACCCGAATTCCACATTTCATGGTAAATTATTTGTGCCCCATGTCTTCAAAGAGTTGATTTTCACTTCAAGTGTGCTACATAATAGGATAAGTATCTGAAGTTGAGCAGGTATGTAAGCCTTTGTAGGAGTGAGGTCTTTTTATCGATTCCTTGCAGGAAATGTACTGATATGTTCGTTTTATTTCTCCCTACCCTGTCCTCTTTGAAACTCTGCTGAGATTGACACTTGACTGGAGACAATCTGAAAACTCCACCGTAGACACTCTTGACTGCACATTTTGTTTCTGAACTTGTCAAAGATTGTGATCTCTTTATGGCTCAGTGCTGTGAATTGCTCTGCAGCCCTCCTTCCAGTGGGTTTTCAAAGTGTGAAGTTTACACACAGGGTAGGGTATTTGATGTGGGATTTTCAAGTGTCTGGAGTAATACATGAGTGTGAGTCTTATTGGCTTTGTTGATGATTGAGCTTCTTCATGTGTTTTGAAAGTCCTACCCCAAAAAGGAGACTAAACTTGCTGCTTATAGTTTAACCCCAACTGGCAACCAAATTCCACAGAGTTGCTTGCTTACTCCCCCCCAGCAGGACAAGGAGAAGAGAATTGAAAGGGTAAAAGTGAGAATAGTCGTGGGTTGAGATCAGAACAATTTAGTAATTGAAATAAAATTGTAATAATAATAAGAATAGTGATAAATGTAATAAAAGGTAAACTAGCAAATAAAGAGAAAAACCCAAGAAAGTCAACTATACAATTGCTCACCACCAATTGACTGATACCCAGCCAGTCCCTAAGCAGCAGCCTCCCAGCTAACCTTCCTCACAGTTTTATTGCTAAGCATGACATCACATGGTGTGGGATGTCTCTTGGGTCAGTTGGGGTCAGCTGTCCCAGCTGTGTCCCTTTCCCAACTCCTTGTGCACCCCCAGCCTGCTTGCTGCTGGCAGGGGTGAGAAGCAGAAAAGCCCTGACTCTGTGGAAGCCCCACTCAGCCATAGCTAAAACATTCCTGTGTTGCCAACACTGTTTCCAGCACAAATCCAAAACACAGCCTTACATTAGCTGCTAAGAAGAAAATTAGCTTTACCCCAGCACGCTGCTTGAAGAGAGAAGGAATATTAAAACAGCATCTCTAGTATAAACCCACTTAATTAATGCATTTTGTATCTAGTCCTCTACCTGCACAGCTGGACTCTTGCTGCTGCTGACTGTGGTTTGAGGCTTTAGCTTAATCTTTCGTGCATATGACTGTCATGCTAATATAACTTTAATAAAAATGTACTAGGTAGCACTTTGAACTCCTTCGCTCTAATTTAGTATTAATCCATTTGACTGCAAGATCTTGCTTTAGTTCTGATCCATTCTTTCAAATAGATACAGCCATGACTTTTATAAATATATATTTTTAGACATTCATTTTACTACTCTTCATAGATAAGAAACAAAAAATGCAATACTCATTGTGGCAAAGAATAAATTGACTCCCTTTGCTTTACTACCTGAATATCTGTTGTCTGATGGCGTAAGAACATTCCTTATTTACTGATAGCGCATTTAGACCTAGACATTGAAGCCTTAGCTTAAATGTATTTTTTTTTTCCTTAATATATTCAGGAAGACTAATGTTACTGAATAGGAATGTGGAGGAGATAGTGTGGGTTATTCAAGCAAGTTTAGTCAGCACTTACAAGATTCTTGAAATGTTTCTTGATGTCCTACAGAACTGTTAACATCTGCATGGCTTGTAAGAAGAGCCACATTTATTGCAGCTGTATGCTAGCTAGAATGCAAAAGAAAAGGGGGGATCAGAGTTGAGAATGAAGCAGCTGGCTTTTGGTACAGAGATTTATAATTTTACTCTCATTACAGACTGACAGTAAACTCTACTTGGACTCTTTTGAATCTGCTTCTTTGAGATGGCAGGTTGAAGGCTTGGGAATTTAGCTGTCAGTAGATGCAATCCAACAAAATATATACAGTTTAAAAGAAAACACAGCTTTTAGATAAATAATCACAAATAGAAGTTCAACCTTTTGAGGAGCTGTTTGTTCCAATATGACACAACGATGTAAAGTATGTGTTTAAAGCCTACATTTGAGATGATTTAGAAAAAGGAAAAGAAAAAGATTGTCTTAAATATTAGAGGGGAGCAATAGACAGAAGGCTGCCAATTCCCTGCAGAACCAATGAGGCCAGGCAGCTTCTTGTACCCACTCTTGCAAGGGTTTGGGATTTCTGGAGAAAAGGAAAGGTCTGTCGAGAGACTCCCGAGAGCCCAGGCCTGGCTGAACAATGCAATAGTATCTCAATGTGTTTGTTTTACCTCTTCTCTCTTTGTATTAGATGAGAAAGTGAGAGAAGAACAAGCAGTATCAGAGTCCCATTTTCTATTGCAATACTTCCTTTAAAAAAATCACATATATGATTCCAGAATCAAGGGGACTTTTGTCCAAGTTTGGTATGCTCCTTGCCTGTTTTTTCCTCTGTTGTTGAGGCGAATTTAAACATAAGCTAGGTCAATATTTGTTAGTTGTCAATATCTTTGTTCAGTTTCAGTTAAGATCATAGTTTTTTATAGTTTTGTTTTCTTATTTATTTGATATGAATGAAAACTGATCATGTCATTTGTTTCTTATGGTTAATATAGCTTGGGATGCTTCCTCTTACCTTTTTTCCCCTGGACATTTTAAGTGAATCTATTCTGGTTTTGCTCAGTTAATTTCTTTACAACCTGCCCAAGCCATTCACAGTGGGAGTGCCAGGATCTGTTTTTGTGTCTCCTGCTGTTCCTTTAACAACCTCAGCAACTGAGGAAGCTGCACATCTATACTCCTGTTCTTTATTACTCTCCTTAAATGGTGCTTCTGAATAGTTTTCTAATATTTTCTAAACCAGACCTATTGCTTGTTCATTTGTTGCAATAGCACAGCTACCCATTAAAAAACAGGGCCAAGAAGGACCACTGAGGTGAAGAGCATCCTGTTGTTGTTTTAAGTTCATTTGGGTTCATCTTTATCTACTCCCACGTTTCTATTCTCCATACTGTGTTCTGCAGCAGATGTCCACTCTGATAGCCTGCTATGATTTTTATCTCTCCTGCCTAGCCTTAGACTTTTCTCAGTTACACTCATCATTATTTATTGTAGTATGGGGCATTGTAAGGGCTGTAACTTATGATTGCTGCCTCCTTTCCATTCTCCTGAAAAAAGCAAATTTTTAAAGATTTCATTTATGAAGATGCATTTGATTAATTTGTGTTCACCACTTCCTACCTTTTTTTAGTTTCTGAAAGTTTATTTCCACTTGGTGTTTTGGAAACACATTTTATCTTAATTTTGTGCAGATTGTTGGCACTGAACAGAATTGTGTGAAAACCCAAGTAGCTTTGTAAGTCAGGGCTCATAATCACCTTTGGAAATGACCTGTTAAGTTTCTAATGGGTCATTTGTATGCTCAGTTACTGAAGCTACTTGCAATAATTATGGAAAAGATAATGGCTAGGAACTCATTTGGGGACAGTTATTCTTGTTAACTGTTTAGTATTTCAACCAGGTACACCTATTTCCCCATTTTTTAATTTTCCTTTCATAATTTTAGAGTTTACCATGGATAGTTGTTGCAGTTCAGCAGTTCTTCATTTCTTCATATGCAAGCAGTTTAGAGCTCACCAGAAATGTACTGAAGTGCTTTACACCTTATATTCCAAGAATAAAGAAATATGTTTTCACAAGGGATGCCAGTGCAGTTCCTATCTCTCTGTAATTTTGAATTGTATCTGCCCTTGGGATTTAGCTTTCTTAGCGTGTATGTGGTGCCAAAAGGATGTTTATAGAGATCTATGCGAGCCTTTACTTCTTCCCTGCTTGCCTTTTGCTCTCTCTACTGATTATAGGAGTAAGGGAAACACCAAGTTTTGTTTGGCTCTCTGTGTTTTGTTGCGGAAGAGAAATGGTGTTCAATTTCGTTGGGGTGTGTTCAAGTTCATGCCGTCGTCTCGTGGCTGTAGTTGTGTGTGCACAATCCAGGTTTTATGACTAGATTCAATGTGAGCTGTAGGCATGACACTGCCCATTGTCTTGCTTCTGCAATTCCACTTTTGGAATGTTTCACATAGAAAGCCATCAGCCAAGCAGGGGAAGGGGGGGTGGGGCGGGAGGTGTAGTTGGGGGCAAGGGGGGAACATCTAACTTATTTCACTGGGGTGAGAGGTGGCAATAGGAGGCACTGAAAAAGGTGTTTTGTTGCAGCCAGGGCTGTCTAGCTGCTCTTATGAGAATGAAATTAATATGGCTGAATTTTAGGGACAATTACTTAATATTCTGTTGGTACTGTGGGCACAGAATAGTACATACTGATGTTACACACAAGCACAGAGTATCATAGGCTCTCCTTTACATCACGTGGCTGAAGATATTGGGAAGAACTGTTCTTAAAGCGTGTCCCTTTGGCTTTCTGAGCAGCTTGCCATTTATTTTGAGTATTGGGTGCTGGCCGGGGCTTTTCCCAGTGCCGCGGCACAATGCCGGCTCCCTCTAGTGGTCGCACTCGCCCGTGGCCGTTCCCGGCGGCGCCCGGGCTCTTCCCGATGCTCCCGCAGCTCCTCTCTGCCCCGCCGCAGGGTTTCCATCCTGCTGGGGAATAGTCTGCTTTTTCTCATAAAAATGGCCTCTCTTCTGGCTAACCCACCGCTCAAGGACACAAAATGTATATGCCCAAATAGGCCCAACGCGAAATGTAGGGTGTTTCCATAGCACAGAGTTAAAACTACATTTCATAAGATATTTTTTTATATACAAGAGAATGTAACCGTATCAGAAAGGGTTAAGTGCATCCACATTGAACATTCAGAGTGCAAATGCATCAGACTTCCTTACTTTGTCAATATTTCGCTTGCATTTGTATCAGTGAGCGGCTTCTCCTTCTTGTCTGACTTCTTGCCCTGAAGTTTCCCCTCCATTTAACACTCCCTTCAGTGCAATTGAAGGCTCTTTCCCTCTTACAGTTCTCTAAATTTGAATGTTAAAAATAATAAAAAAAATAAAGAAAAATAATCACAGTGAGTGTTATTATACACAAAACAAAGTAAGTAAAACTTGGTCCTGTATGTGTCCAAGTGTGTGTGTGTGCATACACGCATGGGCACGCATCTATCTACAAGTACAGAAGAAAGCCATAGGAGCAGCACTGATACACAAAGATCAATATTGCCATGTTGAAGTAATGGATTTAGGTGGCTTGATGAAAAGATTGTTCTATAAATATAAAACCCTTTTTAATGTATTTGTTGAGGGGGAAAAAAAAAACCCCTAAACATTTAATTTCTGCTGGGCTTGAAATGAAGTATGTATTGTACAACCATCATCAATCATGGCAATGCTATGATACCTGAAATTGTTTCAAAAATTTGTGTATATTTTCTGTGGATTCTGTAATAATTGCTGATTTTTCTTTCAAGTCAGACTTCAGCTGGGGTCTGCTATTTAAAATTCAAAACATAGGGAAGATGCTTCAAAAGAAGGAAGTTTTAAGCTTTATTGTGCAAGACTGAGACTGCTGTGATGCTTTAAGGTCTAGAAACGTTGCGTGTAATTGTATACCCTGTGAGTGGTCTCATTAGTTTACCTACAGCTGTTTTCAGTGTCTATAGTTAAACACATATTCCTGAGTGTTTCTGGAGCTGGAATCTGCCTGCAAGGCTAACCCAGCATCTCTCTTTCTGGGCGAGATCACCAGAGATTTCTATGCCAATATTATTTTGTGTGAATTTGCTGGCTTCAGAAAGAGGTTTAATCTGGTTTTATACTTGTTAGTCTTAAATGACACACACAAATTCCTTCCTTTCCTTCTTCCTTTATATGCTTATGCTATTTTTCATTCACTTTTAAGAGTGCATGTGATGTGTTAGGCCATATGATTTCAAAACACAGTTTTGGATTTGCTAATGGTAGTATTTGCTTTGCTTGGGAGCTTATTTGTCAATAAGTAGTATTGTCTAATCTAAGAAGATATTTGAGTCTTCCTTTCTTGTGAAGTTTTTGAGGCTCTCTTTCCCCCTTCTCACATGCTTTATTAAGGTGTAATCCAGTGCCCAAATAAAAGACATTTGGTGTGACATGTAGCACTGAGGAGGAGCTGACTTGTAACTAACAGTGGGTATTTTCTCACAGTCTGTCTAGACAGTGAGTCATGTAAATAAAGGATATCTTTAATGGCATCATCTGATGATATGAAATGATAGTCTTCCAAAGTGTGTATTTCTACAAATGCTGAAGTACTGATGAATATAATAAATTGCACCATTGAAGGTTGTCAGTGTATAACACTGAGATGGGGAAAGCCTATAGTTCCACTTTTGTCTTACTGGTAGTGGCAGTAAGTAAATTACAGTGCCAGCACCTGAGCAATGGTTTCTGGGGGAAATATGCTTCATTATGTATTTTCATTGGTGGATTAATCCCTGTCTTAAGTGGCTGAATAGAAGCCAAGGAGTTATTATGCCTGGTCACTGAGGACCACCAGTGCTGTGTACAGCAGCCACGCTGAGAGCAGTCTGAATTCTTCTGGTTCTCAGGAGGCAAAGAACCCAGATCTGCATGGGAATATTTATGCCTTATTTAGCAGCCATAGAGATTAAAAAATTAGAGACTCTAACCCTTTAGTGATTATATGGGACATTTAGTCTGCTAATTTAGCTGTCTGTGTTAGATGGCAGGAATAAGCAGACTTCCTCAGACTGTTCTGATACTTGGTAGAGAGGGAGCTTGGCTGCCTCTGCTTTCAGTATTATGGGTATGGTCTTGCTCCCCAGACCTGCACTTCGGGTCTAATGGAACAGGCTTTTCACTGTTTGAAATATCACTTGGAGGAACTGGGGTTTTGGGTGGGTAAAATGGTGCAGTCTGGTAGAGCAGGGATTTGGGACCTTGATCCACAAGGAGGGGAGTACACTGTCCCAGGCTGGCCACCACCACTCTACACCTTACAGGATCTTGACTTGCCCATGACAAATTCCTCATTTTAAAATCAAGCCAAGCCAAAAGTATATCCATTAGCCTTCTTGGTAGTCCCTGTGTCATCTTTTCAGATGTATAACCGTGGAAAATACCACCTCCTACACCCATATTTGATTCTTTTTGAGCCTAAAGGATTTTTGGCATGTTATACAAATATTAGCAATGCCTTTTACAAATACAGCTGTAGTAACTTCTTTTGCTTTTTGGCAGAGGAGTTTATTGCCTAAACTTTCCTGAATTTAAATAAGTTGCTTTGGATTACTTTGTGTAGTCTATATTGGAGACTTCAGTTCCAGCTAAATCTCATGAAATACGGTATCAGTATTCTCTTGGGACTTTTCTAAAATGAGTGCAGTCATCCTATACACTTTGTATAAGTGCATTAAAAATAAAGAAGTTTATAATTGTTTTGCTTCAGACTTTTAGCATTGTGTAACAAATTGTGGTTTCAAACTGAGAGTATGTTTAGACTGGTTGTTAGGGAAAAGTTCTTTACTATGAGGATGATAAAGCACTGGAACAGGTTGCCTAGAGAATCTGTGGGTGCCTTATCCCTGGAAGTGTTCAAGGCCAGGTTGGATGAGGCTCTGAGCAACCTGGTTTAGTGGAAGGTGTCCCTGTTGATGCAAGGGGGCTGGAAGGGGATGATCTTGAAGGCCCCTTTCCAACCCAAGTCTTCCCATGATTCTGTTCTTTACTGTAAATTTAAGACAGGACAAACTTTGAATTAAAAACGTAAATGTACTTCTGGAGGACAAGTTATGAAATTTCAGTTAATGTTGTGAGAGAAAAATCTTTTTACTTCTGGTGGGAAGGATCTGTGCTGTGTGTGGTTGAGTATATAAGAGCATGCAAGCAATGTCAGTTATATTCTGATGGCATTTCTTAGATATCAGTCTTCCTTCATCTGTAGTTTGTCAAATAGTGTCAGTAATCCTGACAAGGGTAGGCCTTCCAGGAATGATGATGCAGAAAGGAAATGAGTTATGGTCAGGGAGCCTTTGGGAAAGTACTTCTGAAAATACTTTCAGTACTGAAAGTGCTGAAAGCATGCTGAAGATTTCCTCTATACAAGTAAAGGGATTGATTGGTAATGTAGAGCTGGTCATCTCTGTAGCTTGTCAGGGAGGCTGGGCTGTGAGTTTGGCCAGTGCTTGCTCTGGCTGTTCTTCAGTTCTTCATGCCAGAGGCAGAGAGTGGCACTTTGTCACTTCACTTGAGCCTCAGTGTTCAGTGAGCTGGATTTGGAATAGCAGTAATACTTCCCCTGACGTGAAACACAAGAGAACCACTCAAAACACACAGGTCTTAGTTGGATAGCTTGTCAACAAAAAGAAAAGATCTATGAAACAATGTAAATGGGAAAATAGTATTTCAAGACTGATTATGGGACTGTTGCTTATTAATTGCATTAGTTCATATATAGAGGAATTTTCATGATGTTTGGTGGGATATTTAGAAGAAATCCACATTGTCTTCAGCTTCATTACAGGCCAAGTGTTGTGTATTCATCCACAAAAAGGAACTTGTAGACTTTGTTTTCTGGGGGCTCATAGAAACTCAGGGCAGCTGCCACGGGTTGGCCCTTATTTTGCTGGTCTGTTCTCGCAAAGTATTTCATAAACCGTTATGGTGGTAGCAGATCTAGATTTAGAATGTGTTCTTCTTCCCTGCATTCCTGCATCCAAGCAATTATTCATGGTGAAATTTGCAAAGCCAGAAAAGGTGAAGGAGAAAAGAGGCATTTAAAAAAAGGTGCAATTCTGACATGAGCCAGTTTTTATAAAATAACTGAAAGTGAATTTATGATAGTTTTGAAACTGTCAAAACATGTCAGATTGTTAAGGGAGAGGGAAAAGTTTATTTTTCTATTTCCCCCCCTCTTTAAAAAGGAAATTATATGGTAAGGCAAGTTTATTTCTTTCAGGAAAAAAGGATATGTCCAAGCAAAGCAAGGCATGACATTTTTGTCTTAATTCTGAGATTGAACTCATACATCACTTATTTTATAATATGTGTAATTATCTGGCCTTCAGCTGCTAAGCCATGAGAGTGGGACCAAGATTTTGCCAGTCAGAACCTCTCACCATAGAGAACTGAAATCAAAGAGAATGATTCTGCATTTGTGGTTCATTGTTAGGACCAGTCAAGGTACCATTGTGGACAAAGAACATGGCATATAGCATTTTCGCTATTTACCTGCTTTATGTCATCCACAAGCTCTACCAAAACTGGGAGAGTAGCACAAAAATCCCTTTCAGCTTTTGGGAGACAGAGGAGATTGTATTGTGCTCAAGGCTTATTTTAGCACAGCTGAAGAAGATTCTTATAACTTGGCCTCAGATAACTTCAGTGAACTCCCAGGATACAGAATTTCTTCTAGCTATTGCATATTAAATGAGCATAAATGGGTAAATTGAATGTGCTTTCATTTATTCTGAAGAATAGCTGGTGATATGAATTGTTCAACTATCTGAGCAGAGAAGAATGAAGATAAGACTGCAGCAAAATTGTGATATTGCTCTTGCAAAAGGGTCATCTTCAATATGTGAGCTTCATACCCAGCATGCTAAAGAAGCATTGAAATGTTATGTCATCTGAAGACTTTGCTGTTCATATCCATTAGTCATTTCAGATAGATTCTGATTCCTGGTGGATAAATCTTGCAGAGGCAATGTTCTGTGACAATGGACAGAGTCTGAGCTGATCTCTGATACTGCATTCCTGCAAATCACCTGGAAGTAAAAGTTCTCTGCTGGGAAACTGGAAATCCAGTGATGTTTCCTTTCTAGGACAATAACATGACTGCATCTGGAGCTGAGAGAAAGTTAATGTCTGTATTATGCCTGCTTGAGATCATTGTGTATAGCACAAAAACATCCATTGTGTTTAGGTCCTTATTTATTTATCAAGAAGAAGTCAAAAGGGCTGAGAGGTGAATGGAATGAAGACTGTACCAGTCTCAAACAAATCCCAGGCATGCTTGGCAGGGAGAGGTTCTTCAGCCCTGTTGTCCACATGTTAGGTTTTATGGCTGCATTGTGTGACTTGAAGGCTTCCCCAGGGGTTCGGTGCATGGAGTGAGTGGGATTTACCAGATATGTCAGGCTTATACCGTGCATTCTCAAATGAGTTCTTTTCAACCAAGGCAACCTTGTAATATTGTCCTGCTCGGTGTAGCAGCAGGTTTGAGGTTCAGGAGTTGTGGGTCTCCACAAACACTGCCTATTTCTAATGGTGCTGTGTGGCTTGGCCACATCTGAAGGAGAAGTTCTTACTGGCTGCAACATGATAGCATTACGGATGGAGGAACTATGGAATTTGTCCTCCTAGGTTGGACTTGCGGTTGTCTGACTCCAGGTTCATCACCACTGTGACTCACAGTCTGTGGTTACCTGCTTGCAAATTCCCTGCCACCCCTCTCAAAATAATGAAAATTAGTCCAATGTGTCTAAGAAACCATCAGTATTAAATCCTTCAGATTTAGGTCTCGATTCCTCTAACTTGGGTGATGGAGGCAGGTTCTAATCCCTTGTGTCATATGTGGGGCTTGCTCTTTTTGTGAGTTTAAAGGAAACAAGACAATGGACTCTTTTAATTTAGCAAGTTTTATTTTTAATTTTTAAATGTTGGCACCAAAGTAGAAAGTACTGTACAATCAATATAAAGCATCTTTTAAGAATCTTTCATGCCTGAGTATACATCTGGAACTGTTTGCATTAACTAAAAGTAAAATAAATGCCACAGCATATTATACCACAATTTTTTTTCATTTAAAAAAGGAAATTGAAAACACACCACTCCTAGAAATGCTTGACATTGAATTGGCTATTGAAATGGTATCAGTAAAGTATTTATATATTCCATATTTTTTTCCATACATCAGCTTTCCTTGATGCGTTAGACTTGGAAGTGTGCCATGTGAGCTGAAATGTTGCCATTTATGAAAGACCGCCTTGTTTTAAAAATGGACTAAATCTTGTAGGGTACAGGAAGTAAAGTAAATCAGTTTGAATGCAGGCACATCTCTCTTTGCCCCAGCTTCTGCATGCTTTGTCTCTTCCTTGTTTGCTTCAGAAGCTGACTGTGCTTACAGTAAATATCAGTGGTCACCTAACAGCTAAATATAGCGATAAAAAACCTCTACCATAAAAACTGGATGAACAACAAGAACAGTATAGTTCCATGACCTAAGAAATCCACAGAAGAAATATCATAATTTAAAGTTGCTTTTAGAACATTCTTTAATTTTAAATGAAGCAAAATACTTCTGTGGTTAAATCACAGTTCTTCACTCTGTGCTGTAAAGGAGATTCAAGAATGTGTATTTCAAAATGTTTTGCTTGTGTTTGTTTTTAAGTAAAAAATATAATCCAAAGCAAATGCAATAGATCTCTGCATACTTGAAACATGTTTTCTGAATTTATTCTAAGTCTTTTGCTGCTCCAGAGGGTTGTGTGTATGGATTAGGACTAGACCATTATTTCACCATCTTTCTCCATCCTGAACTGATTGCAGTGAACACTACAGAATGAGTTGCAGATGTCTCCTTTTCCTTCCAGTTTGGAGGACCTCTGGTTTCAGTCCCATTTGATCTGAACTGGCTAAGGAGCACAGGTCTGTCATTGTTTAAAGGGATTCAGTGGAAGAAATTGTTGCACCTGAAAGAATTTACTCCCTCTGTATATATAGGCTGTGCTTTAAATGGGATGCTGTAGGATTCTGCCTGTATGAAACTTTCTGGTATGTCCTTCCTAATTCAGGATTATTGTTTGAAATGTCAAGGTCCATCTGAAGAAAAAGATTGCCAGAACTAGCTTTACAAGTGGGGAGTTTGGTTTGATTCAAGAGCATAAACATGTTTTTGAATTAAAGAACTTTAGCTATTTTAAGACATAGTGAAATTTTTTCAGAATTTCAGGTGAAATTCAATGTATATGCCTCTGTATTGTAAAACTGGAGCGCACGTACATGAAATCTTACCCAGGCAGGTTTTGATATGTTAAAATCTGAGTTTTTCCTCTTGAGGAATTCTTTCTTCCTTTACCAAATCCTCAATACCCCTGAATGTATGAATATCACAATATCCACTGATTGTTTGTATGAAGAATGTCCACACATTAAAAGCCTTGTGAACTATCATGTCTTGAAGGAAACTGGCTTGTGAATATGACTTAAATACTATTATGTCTTTAGCTTTCATATCATCAGGCTATTTGTCAACCATTACAGTAAAAAGTGTTGGTTGTTAGGCTTATTGTTTTTATTAATTAAAAAATAAATAAGGATTTGTAGAATCTGGAGTTATGGGCTAAGGGTCAGACACCAAAAGCTTTAGGAAGATCAGATCACAAGAACTGTTAACGCTTTTATCAGCGGTGGCTCTGATTTGTGGCTCTCCATTGCCAATTCACCCCCTGAGTGATCTGTCTTAGAGCTGCTGAGGTTCTCTGGTGCTGTGGGTGGTGGGGCAGTGGTGGGTGCTGTAGACAGGTGCTCCCAGTCCCATCACTCCCTCAGAGTTCAGGGAGCTGTATGAAAAGGTAAGGAACAGGTAAAACGGTAGCAGTAAGAGCAGAATGGCTCCCACCACGGAATTTGTTATTAAAGAGGGTGGAATAGAGACTTGTAAAGGCTGTCCTCCTGGGTGGTGATGGTGATGGTGTTTTCCAAGCATGTGGAAAAGCTTTGTATTTTGCATTGTACTTCTTCAAAAGTCTTTTTTCCCTGCCCCCACAGAGAATCTCTGTTCGGACAAAATAATCTTCTACTCTGTCAAGAGATGTTTTGGGGTGTGCTTGAAAAGAGCCTTAATATCTGCTTAAAGAAGTCAGGACTAGGGAATGTACCGACAGTCAGAGGGAAATCTGCCTGCCTGTGATCGTACAGTAGGAGAGTGGGGGTTAGGCTTTGCAAGGGAGAGAGAGAGGTAACGAAAAGGTAAGTGGTATGTAAAGCATGTTTGTGTTTACGTCTAAGAGGTCCAAAGAAACGTGATTGGGAAAATCAAACCTAGTGTTATTAGAATTTAGATGAGAAGTACAGAGGTCTGTGGATAAGTTCAGCAGTGTGCAGACTGGGTGGCAGACTGTTGGAGGTAGTAAAAACCATTTGGATCATGATCGAGTGGCGACCTGAAATTCAAGGGCAAAACCAACACGCTATTTCCCACTACCATGTTCAATTTAAGCAGCAAAACATTGCCAGCTTTGTGGGAAAGTCTCCCCCCTCTAATCTGAGCGCATTTCTGATCAAACCTGAACTTTGAAATGCAGGGAAGGGAAGGGAGGGAGCAGGAGCCGTGCGGTTGGTTACAGCTCAGGATCGCTTTAGTTATCACCAGCTGAATTGGAGGATACAGGCTGTGCCTGCTTGCAGCGAGTAGCAGTCTGTTAGAGGAGCTCGATTTCTCTCACTCCTTCTTCCATCCACCTCCATCTCCTCTGTGCCTGTGTCTGCGCTCCCACATGCTTCAAATCTGTGTACCTGGACTGCCTTCCTTAACAGTTCAATGTGAGTGTTAGCAGAATGAAAACCAGATGGACCAGCAGTTCCCACTGTTATCTCCCCACCAGCTCTGGCAAGCCTCCCTTTCTCTCTCCTTTCTTGGCATGAGAGAAATATTTGCCTTTATTTAGGAGGGCTTGGGCTCACTGCTGTGCCTCTTTCCCTCTGTTGCAACATGAGCTGAAAGCTATTTATTCCCTTGTTGCTGAGGTTGGTTGAGGTGAGTGCAAGATGAATTCGGCTATTAAGGAAGCAATTAACATTTCAAGATGAGTTTTCATAGTTCTTTATAATAAATTAATGGCTTATTGAAGATAGAGATTTAACTGTTTTAGTATACTGATATGGAAAGGAAATAAGTATAGAATTTGCTTAGAAACCTGTTCTTGCTTTTTCCAGCATGTGATAATTTACTGTTGCTTGATTTGCAAATCATACCTCACTTTCCTGTATAACAGCCTTAATATTTAAGGTAGTCATTGTGGTTACTCTTGCCTCCACAGCTGAGGTTTACTAACCTTAGAGCAACACTACAGATCCTATAAAATTGTATCTCTATTCCCCTCATCCTGTTCTGGGGGTGTTTCGCTGCTCATCTTCCCCAAACTTGTGTCTAAATTCTATATGAAAGTACTCCCTTTCCCTGAGAGCTGAAACATTGCCTGTAGGCATTTCAACAAAGGTTGAAGATGGCTTTTATAATTGCACTACCTGACATGCTGCACCTATGGGACTTACTACTTACTACCTCAGTTTCTTCAGTTTCAGACAGAGGAAGATTGGTATCTGTTATGTGTTATTAATTTTTGGGGGGTATGGGGGCTGTTTTGATATTTTCCCCTTTCCCTCCCCCTTCCTTTTTTTTTTTAAACTTTCTCATATTTAAATTTTCTGATAATTAAGTGTTTTGAGGCTCTTTTAAACATACCTGTTCTTTGTTAAATGTGTGCATTGCATTGAATTTCTGTTATTGTCTCTCAGAGCAAATTTCAGATATGATTATTTCATTGAAGTTTTATGTTGTTAGTAAGAACAAGGAATAGTGTCACAAAGTGAGGTGACAGAATTTATAAAATGTGACATGTTTTGAATTAAAACCACAGACTTACGTGCTTGCCCATTAGCTCTGACACTTACTTGCTTTACAGAATAGTTTTGTGGAGCTCAGGAAGGCTTCTGTTGGGCTGTTTGTAAGTAAATAACCCCGACTCCCCAAAGAATTTGACTTATTCCCACTAGAAGCTAAACATTATTGTACTCATCTTTTTTCAAGATGGCTTGCTAAACTCCTGGCATGAGTGAGAAAGCCTTAATTTTGCCTTCAGCTGGTAAATTTTGCTGTGTTTTGCCCATTCTTAATAAATGAAACATATGGGCTTGAATGGCTTAAAAAAACAACTTAAGGTAGTGTCATTCAAAAAGATGTTGGGAGAAAGAGTGCACTTCTGCAGCTTTTACATCATGTGTGTTGTATATTTAGATCTTCAGTTGCAAGAGAAGTGTTAAGTTTTTTCCTGGTTTTGCCTTATGTTTGTTTTGTTTTCTTGGGGAGGTATGTTCCTACTTATCTTGCAGGTTTTGAGCATTGAAAGTTGTTCTTAATATGTGATGGTGCAAACTTCCATGCTTATTTGAAAATAATTGTATGTACATGAGATGATTGACGTACCATTTTGGCATGTTGTGTTTGTTTTTCTGGTGAATATGAGAATAACCAGGGGCACTGTGGTAAGGTGATCCAGGCGGTGTGTGTATTTAGCATAAGTTTAACATAAGATTACAAAGAGAAGCAGTGGAGAGGGCAGCAGGTGATACACAGAAGAGACATGAAGGGAGCTTGTTTCAACCAATGTTCCACCCAATATCTCACCTGTACTAAAGAGCTTCAGTTTTTAGTTCTGGAAGAGATGTCATAGGGAGATTTATTATCTTCCTGTTCCTTCATCTGTTTTTTCCTCCTGGCTAGCATGAGAACCTTGAAGGGAGGTGGCATTATTGCAGCTCTAGGAGTGCTTGGGAGATAGCATCTGCACATGCTAGAAATAAAAACAAAAGATAATGCAGCGCTGCTACAAATGAGGTCTTACCATCTGTGTTGCACCTCCTTAAGTAAGGTTTAGATGATGCAATTTGGGAAGAGCACACTGGAGTAGATAATCAGGTGTAATCTTTCACAGCAGATGCTGAAATGGCTCACTTCTTGCATTAGCTTTTAAGTTTTTGTCAGAGAGGGTGTGCTTGGGGGAATAAACCGGTGTGTTCCTGTGGTGTGTGTTGCAGATCGCACTGAGAAGCATTCCACAATGCCAGACTCACCTGTGGATGTGAAGACACAATCCAGGCTGACGCCTCCAACCATGCCACCTCCTCCCACTACCCAAGGAGCTCCAAGAACCAGTTCATTCACGCCCACAACGTGTAATTAGTCTTATTTTTTCCTTTTCTTCCATCTTATTTCTATTCTGTATGTCAGAAACCAAAATAGGTGAAGGGAAATGTGCATGAAGTGGCAGGAGCAACATTTGATTGTATTGGGATAAAGTAATTGAGCAAAACAAAGTTCGCAACAGATTAATGCATCTTTAAGGTATTAAGACATTCAGCTCAGAGTTGTGTTGTTATGTCATTGACCACTTGGTCACAGTGTCAAAGAACAGTGAGCACTGGCTTCCCATGTACTTAATGGTCAGATTAGCCCTCTTGTGAGAAGGACAGAAAACCTGCTTCTCTTACATGCCATTACGTTGTTTAAACGACCCCATTCCCTTTAGTATAGAAACTTCAGGGAGTTTGTTTGTTTGGTTTTTTGTTTTTAAAGTGGAGATAATTAATAATGAAAAAATACTAATCTTCCATCTGCTTATGTTTCAGTGAAGAATTCTGATTTCAGTACTATATAGTGTCTAGTTAATATTGATAAAAACCAAAATTAAAGTCCTTTCATAATTTTTAACTAGAGGTTTCTAGTCTGTTACCACTTCTCTAAATCACTTAAGGCTGCATCTTTGTCTCAGCTTATTGATGTAAACATAGAGCAAACTCTACTAGTCTTGATGTATGCTGCATTCATATCAGCGTAACTGAGATTTGAATCTGGCATGTTGGCTGGACTATTCTTTTCACAGCCGTGAAATGATCCACATTTCTCATAGTAAGATTTAGCTGCAAATTTTTTGGTCTCTTTTATACTGCCTTGTAATAGTATAAACATGAGAATGTGTTTACATTTCACGTTTTAAATAAAACAGTTTTAGAACAGTAGAATACATATGCCTAAACAGAATGAAGGCTGCATCTTCTATTTGTCTTGCCTAAGTCTGTTTTAGTCCCTTTCTCTCTGTTAAATGCCTTATTTAAAATTCACCTCTATGCAGAAGGCCAGCTGGAGGCCTTTGTACTACTTATCCCAGGGAACCTTGTCCTGACAATTTATGTTGAACTTAAACAGTGAGGAGGGTTTGTGCCAGCTATTCGCATAAACTCACATTTAACCCAGTGACCCTGATCCTGCAAAGATTTGTCTGTTTTGCTTAACTCCAGCACCTGAATCATCCTGGATGGAGCTTCACACTGGAGCTGCTTCAGTCTGAAGTTAGATTGTTTCTAGGTTTTTGCAGGATCAGGTTCTTGCACATTAAGCTTTCCAATGTGATGCCCTGCCAACAGTTCAGGATGATCTTTGGCAATCATAAAAGGCATATGACAGTGTTCTTTAATCACACAGTCCTCACAAGGCTTCTGGATGTTTGTTTATTAGATTGAGTTCAGCACTTTGGAAAGTGTGTGAACCACAGCTTGATTTTTGGGGCTCTTTATTTGAAGACTAAAAGTCTAAAAAACCCTGATTTTAATTGCTTTTTACCCTGTCAGATTTTGGAGTTTGGCCTTAGTTGTTCCAGCTTGTACAATAAACAGTCACTTTTATCAGAGTGTCTGTTACATTTATTATCACTACAGCAGGAATGCCTGTAGGCCAGAAAGATCTGACTTGTTTTCTGGTCCGGAATATCTTTGTTTTCTTGATTCAGATGATTAAAAATTCTTGACGTGTTATAGTTTGAAATTTTAAATGCTAAATTCTTTTGGCTTAGCAACATGGTTTTGTTTTAGAAATTACACACAACTTTGCCAGTTGGCAAATTCAGATATTATAAGGAAAGCACTGAAATCATGGGACTATTTCATTATTTCTTTTGTTGTGGGAGGAATCTTTACCAGCCTTTCTTCTCCCCATATCTATCCTAGGTGATGAACTCCACACTTCTCTGCTTTCTTGATCAGCCCCAGCACTCTCTGCCTAGAGCAGCTCCTTATGGGTGACAGAGTTGTTGGGTGGTGTCAGGGTAGATCAGCAGGACATGTTGCTACTCTCCCAAGTCCTCATTTTCTAAATTCCTGGTAGGATGACTTTTGGCTGTGTGAGTTCCTTGCAATCACATATTTGTTTACTCAGATACCTCACCCCAGTGCAGTACTCACATCGTGGCCTGGAGCCTCACGGGGAGATGAACTTGCTGAGGCCAGCTTCTTCTATTTCTACATTTTCCAATCCTTCTTTTCACTAGCCCATGCAGCCAGAATAGGCAATCAAAAACTAGGAGAAAACACAAGCAGAGGCTAGATAACAATTCACATGGTTTTTTCTGTAATTCCTCTGAAAGGCAGTGACTACAGCAACAAAAAATTCTTCAAAGGTTTGTGGCAGTGATTTAAATATAGTAATAGGTAGTAATAGTAATAATAGGTAGTATAGTAATAAAACTACTTCCTCGTTAAAGATAAGGACAATCCATGAAGAAAATGAGATGAGAATGGGATGTTTGGCTTCAGAGAGGCTGGTCATTGAGAAACATTGAAAGTATTTAGAGTTGCTTGCCCTGGTTGTGTTTTTAAATGGGAAACTGATACTCCTATGTTAAACTGATGCTCCTAAGTTAAACTGATAATCCTATGCATTTTTGATTGTAGACAAGTTCCTGATTTTTGATGTTTTTTTGATTGAGTTCTGAGTGATTCCCAAAAAAAAAAAAAAAAAATCAGAAAATTTCTCCAGGGCTGTGGCCCATTGAGTGCAGCTGCTGCTGGGTACAGTCACATGCTGCGTTCCCACACCTGCCAGTGCACTGGTACACTGTGTTTCTAGGGAAGCCATCCTTTCTCTTGCTGTCATTTTATCAAATCAGACTCAACCTCAACGGCATGTGTTTTGAGTGTTGCTGTTCCAACTAACCTGAGTGGAAGAAGATGTCCTCAGTTTTATTCTCTGCTATCTTCTAGAGTGTGGCTAAGAATCAAACTGAAATCACTGCCAAAAACTCTCTGTTGTCTTCAGTATGTCTACATGCATCTCGTTGCCATAAATTTTGAATGTTTAGTACTTCAGATAGTTATTCTCAAAGCAATCTTGCAACAGGAGGGAAATGCTTTCTTATCCTTTTCAGAGATAAGGTGCTGGCACATGAAAACAGAGAGATTTGCTCATGATATCTGAGAAGTCTTCTGAAGTCTAGCTTGCTGCCCTTGCTGCAAGGCTTCATGACACAGAGCATTGGCAGCATTTGTACCTGCACAGACAACTTTGTGTGCTCCATATGTTAGCAGCTAGGGAATCTGTATTGGAAAAAATAACCTTCTCATTGGGTGGTGTAAGGTTAAAACGTGAAAGTCCTGTTTTATAAACACAGCTGTCAGTTGTGTGTACAAAACACAAGTAAAAATATTCAGAGATAAACTGAGGCTTCATGAAATATGTCTGCACGTTTTTTTCTACCCCAAAGAGCAATTTTTTTTGGTCTTCAATCATACATGCACTCATGTTTTTTCTCTCTTCATTTCCCTCTCTCTCTTTTTAAAATCCTCTGACAAAAGGCTGGTATTCAAATGGTGCTTTTCAGGTCCAGGAGCATTTTGAAGGGGCTGTGCGAGAGGCAGCTTCTGTTATTTCCAATCCTTACAACATTCAGCACCAGCTACTGGGAAATAGATATAAACTGCAGACTGTCACTCTGTCTAAAGGCTAATTATCTTTGATTGTGCAACTTAATTAATTCTGAGGTCAAGTGCAGAAAACATAAGCTGATGGATTTTCCCCTCTGTCTCCTTTTTCTCTCTGTCTCTTCCCCAACCCCAATCTTTATTTTATCCTCTGTCTCTTTTTCTTTCAGTAACCAATGGCACTAGCCATTCACCAACAGCGTTAAATGGAGCTCCATCTCCTCCTAATGGCTTTAGCAATGGGCCATCCTCTTCCTCTTCCTCTTCTCTGGCTAACCAGCAGTTACCGCCAGCTTGTGGAGCTAGGCAGCTCAGCAAACTGAAGAGATTTCTTACAACCTTACAGCAGTTTGGCAATGACATTTCACCAGAGATTGGGGAGAGAGTGCGTACCCTTGTGCTAGGACTTGTGGTAAGCAAGTATTTTTTCTGTTCTTTTCCTTCTTCCTCGCTTGATGTGTTTAGTTAATAAATGAATGGGTCACATGCACTGCTTTCATTGTACTTTAGGGACACCAAACGTGCAAGAGTGAAGCTCCAGCTCTTGCTGACAGAGCTCACCTGAGTAGCCTGACCAGCTTCCCACAAGTGGCAGCTACTCCCGACTAGGTATAGCCTTGACTGGTTTTGCCAGTATATTGTTATGGTGTAATGGTGTGAGAGGGTTTTCATCCTCTACTGGCAGTACCCCAATGTAGACATACCTTGAATCCTGTAATACAGTAAAATATGGTTTGACTTGCCTAGTTTAGTTGGATGGAGAAAGGAGAGAGCCCTGCATATATAGTGTCAATGTTAAAAGGGTGAGCTGAGTGTGTTTGAACTGCAGTTATGCAGTGCAAAACCCTTTCTCGGTGTCATTGAACCAAACAATTATGAACCCAACAAGGCACTGCTTCTACTCAAGTTGCTTTATTGATGAGGTTATCTCTATTTGATGGTATGGCTTAATGAAAATTTCAGCTCTTTCTTACCTACATCTGTCAACTTGGGCTGCCCTTTCACATGCAAACTCTGAAATCTGGCCCAGGGTTCTTTTTACTCCCAGTAAAGTCCTCTCTCTGCCAGACATTTGTTGTCTCCCATGTATTTCCTTCAGCAATAATTGGATGTGGTGGGGAAGATGCTATTGTGGTGCTCTAATTTACATCTGTTCTGAGCAGCTGCAGTTGCCATTGATTTCATTTGGAGCAAAGACTGACAGCGCTGTTTAGCGCTAAGGCTGAGGGGTGACTTCACAATCTGCTTGTACCTTCACGAGCCCCTACCTGACAGCAGTGGCTGCCCTACACTTGGGTCTGTGTCAAAGGGAAGTTTAATGTAGGCAGTATAAAATTAGTAACTCTCACTCTTCATTTGTTTCCATATTCAAAGTGTTTAATGGGGTTTTGCTTCTCACATGGTTCTCTTTGGAAGGGGAACTAGTAAACAAGCTGAAGGTGTCTTTGGGAACATCCACATTCCACTGATTTTCAGATAAAAACTGCTTTCCCACTGTTATTTACAGTTGACTTCTAACTTCATTTGAGGTCTTAGGAGCAGATTAGGATTTTTTCCTTGGGAAAATCCATATATGCTATTCCCTTGGTCAAACTTGCCAGATTGTGGAGTTCATGATTATGACTTCATCTCTAAAGTAAAGACTTTCTTACACAGCCTAGAACATAGTAAACAGTCCTCTTTCAAAAGAAAACAGTAAAAAAAAGTGAAATAAAAAAAATGTTATAAAAGCAGCTTTAACTGATGTTTGAAATGTAAAACCCTTTGCATTCTTTACACTTGGGAGCTTAAACCATACTCTAAGCAACAGGCGCTGAATGTTTGAGATGCTTGTGCTTTCCTTTGTGTATTTTAATAAGGTAATCATTTAATATGGAGCCTGCTTTTCTTAATTCTCTCACCAAGATCAAGTTGTTAAGCAATTTCAGGGTTCTTCAGTTACCATTTCTCTTGCTAAGTGTTTTCATTATTTTGTCACCAAGACAGAATTTTTTTTTCTCAACAGAATTCTACTTTGACAATTGAAGAATTTCATTCCAAACTGCAAGAAGCTACTAACTTCCCACTGCGACCTTTTGTCATCCCATTTTTAAAGGTATTGCACAGTTCAGTGATCTGGAAAGTATTTCAAACCATTTTGTTGCTAGGTCACAGATGTGTGTTACAGTTTTTCTTCTTAAGAGAGTCAGAGAAATGAATAACATGTAAGGGCTACTTTCCATAGCTTAGTGCATGTAACTGCATCTGACTGTATGGTCCAGGATCATTTCTGGCTGCTCACAGGAACTGTCAGTTCCCTATTTCTATAATCCCTGTTGTTTGTTTTATATTTTTCATTTGTAGATATCCCTGTTGTTTGTTTTATATTTTTCATTTGTAGATATAAAAGCTTTTACAAACAAGTCTTGAGAATTGGTTATAAATATAATAAAATCTCGTGCTTGTAACAAGCTGGAGTTTTGCAAACTGCCTGATTCAGAGAAAGGGGATGTCAAGAGTTCCAGCTACCAGCCCCTTTCTAAAGTGCTGCTAATCATTAGTGCATCATGAGATTGTG